>NC_082641.1:124533420-125783420 GCF_028023285.1 Balaenoptera ricei | reverse complement strand
CACACTTAATGGTGCATAGAGAGAATGAGAGGTTAGCAGAAAATAAAGGGACCACAGGGATCAGATTTTGTTTCTCAGTCATGACGGTAGACAGCAAGGCATGCCTTGTGATGGTATACAAACATTTAAATTCAGGAGTATTCAGATATAGACAAAAAATAATGCGAGAGGCATCAGCAGGCTGGAGTTCTACTCTGACACCTGCCACTGGCTGCTGTGTGATCTAGGAAAGTCTGCAAGTCACTTCACCTCTCTGGGATGCAGTTTCCTCATCTGTAAAATGAGTTGATCATAGTAAATACACTTTGAGGAATGCCTCCACTAGAATATAAGGACTATGAGAACAGTGGTCTTATTTCACTTATTTACTGGTGTATCTACAATGAGTAGGACAGTGCTGCACATACATTTGGCACTCGATAAATACATGTTGGATAAACCTTGAATGATCTTTCTAGCTTTAGCATTCTAGGATTCTGAGGCAATCTTTGATGAATATTCATTAGTCTTGTTTTGGTAATTTGTGCCTTCCACAGCCGGTCTAGATATAAAGTTGTGAGGGTAATACATATTGTTTGCTGAGCAATTAGATTGACTCTGCATATATCCCCTGGTTATACATTGGATAATAATAAACTAATTTGAGTGAGATTCCTGGATTTAACCAGGCTACCACATACTGAGGGCTTGCAGTGTGCTGGGCACCATTATAAGCCCTTTATATACATTATTTTATTTAATCTTAAAATAATCCTGTGAGTTGGGAAGTCTGACACTCAGAGAAGATAGGTAACTTTCTCAATGTCAGGCAGCTAGCTATCCAGGACTCAAACCCAGGTCTGTTTTGGGCAGTGTCTTTATCCACTACAACAAATTGCTTTCTGAATTGTTGTTTCTCATCTTGAATAATAATACAAGTAGTTCAGGGCTGGTGAAGGAGGTCAGGGATATCAAGAATCCACGCTCCTTCTATCTTTCCATCTTATTGTCCCTTATGTAAGGCATCAAATTTAAGTTCAAAGGGAAGAAAGGGGAAGCGATGATGCTCAGGAGAGCAAAAGCTTTCCTTAACTCCCTCGCCAACTTCTGCTCATTGGCTAAAATTTTATCTTGTCACCCCTGGCGGCAGGGGAGATTGGAAAAGAGAGTAGCGTGATGGAGCTGGGCATAATGGTGCCCCCAAACAAAACTGAGGTTCTGTCACCCAGGAAGAAGGAGAGGATGGCTACTGGGAAGGTAGCTGTCAGTGTTTTCATTACGTGTGTAGAACAGCCTGGCCACTCAATCATCACAGAGAGTCTCTGCTTGCTCACTAGTGCTTTTAAGCTCTAGTGAGCTATTTTCACTTTAAAATCATTTATTTGGGTCTTTATATGTAAACACACACATAGAATGAAAGAAGCTAATTACTAAGCAGAGCCTTGTTGGGGGTGGGGAGGTATAAACCAGTTGCCTGGTGGGGTCATGTAATTGGAAAGGATACAGCCCTGGGCGAGTGAATTCCTGCTGCCCATCTAGTCCTGGTTCTGCCTCTACCTCATGATTTTAAGAAAATCCTTTCTTCAGTTTTTCCATCAGTAAAATGAAGAGTTTGAACCAGATGAAATCTAAAGCGTCTTTGAGTATCAGCCTTTGCTGACCTTATTTATGTTGATTATGGATTGACATTTGAAGAGAATGAAGGGCGTTAGTTGAATAGGAACAAAATGTTTTATATGCTTTTATAAGATGTGAGAGAGCTTTTGAATACCACTTGTCTCCACTGAAAGTTGGGTGAGAGGGGGTGAAAAGCTTTAAAATAAATAACAGGTAAAATTAGGTAAAGGAAGTTGTATAACCAGGAAACAAAGATCAAATGTAAATGCCAAGAGGGCTGCATTTTGCACTTGGCAATGCAAATTCCACCATCAAGTTGGTGTTAAGAGACTGGAAGCTTCTGGATTCTGGTGTGGTCGGTTCCAGGACTAGAGTTTCAACAATAGCTCTCTCTAGGATATTAAAGAAGCAGCCAAAAAGATGACCAAGCATCTTCCCAGGGAACAGCGGCTCCTTAGAAATGCCTTGCAAAGTGCTCACCATCTCCACGGTCTTTTCCTGGCTTGTGGAAGGTGCTACTGTAGGCTTTTGGGGTTCTCCTTTCTAATGTAAAAGTGATAATGATGGTGATGGTGGTGGTGGTCGTGGTGGCAGCCGATATACGTTTGTGAGTGTTCATAGTATGTGCCAGATCCTGTGATAACTGCTTTATAGATATTATCTCTAAGCCTCAATTTATTCATCTATAAAATGTGGGTGTATTAGTCTCTGCCTCATTCTTTTGTAGAGTGAATAATTTTAGAAACCTAATCAGCAGCAGTCACCCAAGGAGCTTCTGTACTAGGCTCATTTCATAAGGTCTGTTAGGAAGATGAAATAATGAAAACAGAGAGACTAATCCTGAGTATACTGAGTACCTGGAAGTGTTTGTCTTTGTTTCTTTGTATCCAAATGACTTTTTCGGTGTAGTGAGCACCATTGTCCCCACTGTATGCCCAAAGCTTATGGGGCCAAAGTGGCTCACTGCTGAGTGTCAGAACTTGGAGATGCCCCCAAGATTTCCTGCTCCCTGGAGTACATGTTCCTTCTCCTATGTACTTAATGGAATACGAATCTAGGTACTGCTGTGAAGGGATTTTGCAGATGAAATTAAGGTCCCAAGTCAGCTGACCTTTAAATAGGGAGATTATCCAGGTAGGCCTGAGCCAATCACATGAACCCTTTAAATCTAGGTCTAGAAGTAAAGTCAGGTAAGTCAGAGAGGGAGTTGATGTGAGGGAAAATCCTACTGGCTTTAAAGATGGAGGAAGCCCCATGGCATGGAATGTGGGCAATCTGTAGGAGCTAAGAGTGGCCCCAGCTGACAGCAGCAAGGAATGGGGGCCTCAGTCCTTCAACTGCAAGGATCTGAATTCTGCCAACAACCATGTGTGCTCAAAAGAGGACCCTGAGCTCCACATGAGACCCTGATCTGCCTACGTCTTGATTTCAGCCTGTGAGATCCTGAGAAGAGAACTCAGTCATACTGTGCTCAGACTTTTGACCTATAAAACTATGAGCTAAAGAATGGATGTTGTTTTAGGCTGTTATCTAGCTATAGAAAACTGATGTGCTTACCATGAGGCACGTGACTACCCCGTGACAGAGCTGGGATTTGAATTCAGGCCTGGCTAACTCTAAAGCTTTTGTTCTGAATCTCTCTTACACTGGGGAATTATGCAAATTCCAAATTTTATATTAGATATTTTATTAATTAATTAATTTATTATTTTTTTTACACAGCAGGTTCTTATTAGTTATTTATTTGATACATATTAGTGTATATATGTCAATTCCAATCTCCCAATTCATCCCACCACCAGCATCCCCCGCTACATTCCCCCTTTGGTGTCCGTACGTTTGTTCTCTACATCTGTGTCTCGATTTCTGCCTTGCAAACCGGTTCATCTATACCATTTTTCTAGACTCCACATATATGTGTTAACATACGATATTTGTTTTTCTCTTTCTGACTTACTTCACTCTGTATGACAGTCTCTAGGTCCATCCATGTCTCTACAAATGACCCAATTTCGTTCCTTTTTATGGCTGAGTAATATTCCATTATATATATGTACCACATCTGTTTTACCCATTCGTCTGTCGATGGGCATTTAGGATGCTTCCATGACCTGGCTATTGTAAATAGTGCCACAATGAACATTGGGGTGCATGTGTTTTTTTGAATTATGGTTTTCTCTGGCATATGCCCAGTAGTGGGATTGCTGGGTCATATGGCAGTTCTAGTTTTAGTTTTTTAAGGGACCTCCATACTGTTCTCCATAGTGACTGTATCAATTTACATTCCCACCAACAGTGCAAGAGGGTTCCTTTTTCTCCACACCCTCTCCAGCATTTGTTGTTTGTAGATTTTCTGATGATGCCCATTCTGACTGGTGTGAGGTAATACCTCACTATAGTTTTGATTTGCATTTCTCTAATTATTAATGATGTTACGAAGCTTTTCATTTGCCTCTTGGCCATCTGTATGTCTTTGGAGAAATGTCTATTTAGGTCTTCTGCCCATTTTTTGATAGGGTTGTTTGTGTTTTTAATATTGAACTGTATGAGCTGTTTATATATTTTGGAGATTAAACATTTGTCCATTGATTCGTTTGCAAATATTTTCTCCCATTCTGAGGGTTGTTTTTTTTATCTTGTTTACAGTTTCCTTTGCTGTGCAAAAGCTTTTAAGTTTCATTAGGTCCCATTTGTTTATTTTTGTTTTTATTTCCATTACTCTAGGAGGTGGATCAAAAAAGATCTTGCTGTGATTTATGTCAAAGAGTGCTCTTCCTATGTTTTCCTCTAAGAGTTTTATAGTATCTGTTCTTAAATTTAGGTCTCTAATCCATTTTGAGTTTATTTTTGAGTATGCTGTTAGGGAGTGTTCTAACTTCATTCTTTTACATGTAGCTGTCCAGTTTTCCCAGCACCACTTATTGAAGGGACTGTCTTTTCTCCATTGTATATCCTTGCTTCCTTTGTCATAGATTAGTTGACCATAGGTGCGTGGGTTTATCTCTGGGCTTTCTATCCTGTTCCATTGATCTATACTTCTGTTTTTGTGCTAGTACCATATTTTCTTGATTACTGTAGCTTTGTAGTGTAGTCTGAATTCAGGGAGTCTGATTCCTCCAGCTCCGTTTTCTTCCCTCAAGATAGTTTTGGCTATGCGGGGTCTTTTGTGTCTCCATACAAATTTTAAGATTTTTTTGTTCTAGTTCTGTAAAAAATGCCATTGGTAATTTGATAGGGATTGCACTGAATCTGTAGATTGCTTTGGGTAGTATAGTCATTTTCACAGTATTGATTCTTCCAATCCAAGAACATGGTGTATCTCTCCATCTGTTTGTGTCATCTTTGATTTATTTCATCAGTGTCTTATAGTTTTCTGCATACAGGTCTTTTGTCTCCTTAGGTAGGTTTATTCCTAGGTATTTTATTTTTTTTGTTGCAGTGGTGAATGGGATTGTTTCCTTAATTTCTCTTTCTGATCTTTTGTTGTTAGTGTATAAGAATGCAAGAGTTTTCTGTGCTTTAATTTTGTATCCTGCAACTTTACCAAATTCATTGATTAGCTCTAGTAGTTTTCTGGTGGCATCTTTAGGATTCTCTATGTATAGTATCATGTCATCTGCAAACATTGACAGTTTTACTTCTTCTTTTCCAATTTGGATTCCTTTTATTTCTTTTTCTTCTCTGACTGCTGTGGCTAGGACTTCCAAAACTATGCTGAATAATAGTGGTGAGAGTGGACATCCTTGTCTTGTTCCTGATCTTAGAGGAAATGCTTTCAGTTTTTCACCATTGGGAATGAAGTTTGCGTGGGTTCCTCTTTGATTTCTTCAGTGATCTCTTGGTTATTTACTAACGTATTGTTTAGCCTCCATGTGTTTGTGTTTTTTACATTTTTTTCCCTGTAATTGATTTCTAATCTCATAGCGCTGTGATCAGAAAAGTTGCTTGATATGATTTCAATTTTCTTAAATTTACTGAGGCCTGATTTGTGACCCACGGTGTGATCTATCCTGGAGAATGTTCCTTGTGCACTTGAGAAGAAAGTGTAATCTCCTGTTTTCAGTTGGAATGTCCTATAAATATCAAATCTATCTGGTCTGTTGTGTCATTTAAAGCTGTGTTTCCTTATTTTCTGTCTGGATGATCTGTCCATTGGTGTCAGTGAGGTAGTAAGGTCCCCCACTATTACTGTGCTACTGTCGATTTCCTCTTTTATAGTTGTTAGCATTTGCCTTGTGTATTGAGGTGCCCCTATGTTGGGTGCATATATATTTATAATTGTTATATCTTCTTCTTGGATTGATCCCTTGATCATTATATAGTGTCCTTCCTTGTCTCTTGTAACATTCTTTATTTTAAAGTCTATTTTATCTGATGAGTATTGCTACTCCAGCTTTCTTTTGAATTCTATTTGCATGGAATATCTTTATCCATCCCCTCATTTTCACTCTGTATGTGTCCCTAGTTCTCAAGTGGGTCTCTTGTAGACAGCATATATATGGGTCTTGTTTTTGTATCCATTCAGCGAGCCTGTGTCTTTTGGTTGGAGCATTTAATCCATTCACATTTAAGGTGATTATCGATATGTATGTTCCTATTACCATTTTCTTAATTGTTTGGGGTTTGTTTTTGTAAGTCCTTTTCTTCTCTTGTGTTTCCCACTTAAAGAAGTTCCTTTAGCATTTGTTGTAAAGCTGGTTTGTTGGTGCTGAATTCTCTTAGCTTTTGCTTGTCTGTAAAGCTTTTGATTTCTCTGTCAAATCTGAATGAGATCCTTGCCAGGTAGCGTGATCTTGGTTGTAGGTTCTTCCCTTTCATGTCTTTAAATATATCATGCCACTCCCTTCTGGCTTGTAGAGTTTCTGCTGAGAAATCAACTGTTAACTTTATGGGAATTCCCTTGTATGTTATTTGTCATTTTTCCCTTGCTTCTTTTAATAATTTTCCTTTGTCTTTAGTTTTTGTCTATTTGATTACTATGTGTCTTGGCGTGTTTCTTCTTGGGTTTATACTGCCTGGGACTCTCTGTGCTTCCTGGACTTGGGTGGCTATTTCCTTTCCCATGTTAGGGAAGTTTTCGACTATAATCTCTTCAAGTATTTTCTCAGGTCCTTTCTCTCTTCTCCTTCTGGCACCCTAGAATGCGAATGTTAGTGCATTTAATATTGTCCCAGAGGTCTCTTAGGCTGTCTTCATTTCTTTTCATTCTTTTTTCTTTATTCTGTTCTGTGGCAGTGAATTCCACCACTCTGTCTTCCAGGTCACTTATCCGTTCTTTGGCCTCAGTTATTCTGCTGTTGATTCCTTCTAGGGTAATTCATTTCAGTTATTGTATTGTTCATCTCTGTTTGTTTGTTCTTTAATTCTTCTAGGTGTTTGTTCTTTAATTCTTCTAGGTCTTTGTTACACATTTCTTGCATCTTCTCGACCTTTGCCTCCATTCTTTTTCCGAGGTCCTGGATCATCTTCACTATCATTATTCTGAATTCTTTTTCTGGAAGGTTGCCTATCTCCACTTCATTTAGTTGTTTTTCTGGGTTTTATCTTGTTCCTTCGTCTGGTACATAGTCCTCTGCCTTTTCATTTTGTCTATCTTTCTGTGAATGTGTTTTCGTTCCACAGGCTGCAGAATTGTAGTTCTTCTTGCTTCTGCTGTCTGTCCTCTGGTGGATGAGGCTATCTAAGAGGCTTGTATATATTAGATATTTTAAATTGCTAAGTGCAAGTTTAAAATGCAAGTAAATGATGTGGTTGATTTGGAGTAAATACTGAGAACTATGAGGAAAATAAATTACCTGGAAGTTATACATTCTATGCATAACTCAACCTAAAATATTATTAAAATGTATGTGAAAAAGGATGGTTGGCCATGCCACCAGGCCTAGTTTAAAGAAAGAATGGTGACTTATAAATACTTAAGTGTAGTTATCTAGTTGCCTAATTAGCCTGACAGGATCTGACAGCTATGAGTGAGCTGAAGAAATTCTCCTGTAAGAAAAGAATGCCTGGAATTTGGACAAATAGAACTTGGGGTGCAGGAACCCAAAGACTGCACATTGCCATGGGTTCTACAGTGTTTTGAAGTGCAGCTTATTTCCAAAGGCTCAGACAAGTAGCAGAGGTGGGCAAAGGAACATCATAATTCTTCTGTGGAGTGACCATGAATTGGGCTTGGGGTAAGGATGCCATCCTAAGAACCCTTCCCCATAAGGCATAGACAGTAGCTATAAATAATAATAATAATAATAATAAATAGTATTTGTCAAGGACTTCCTGTGTGCCAGACATTTCTCTAAATGCTTTACATGAATTTCCTCATCTAATCCTTAAGCAGTCCTGTGTGGTTGGTACTTGTGATTATCTCTGTTTTAAAGATGAGAAGCCTAAAACACAGAAAACCTGAATAACTTGCCCTAGGTAAATATTAAGCATTAAGCAGAACTCAGACATGTCTCCAAAGGCTATTTCCTTAGTTGCTGTACCCATCTCCCTGGGAAAAAAAGCTAAAGTTCTAGGAAAACGTATTTTTGTTAATGAGGAAAGTATTTATGTGATCAAGAGATAATGTTAGGGGCTTCCCTGGTGGCGCAGTGGTTGAGAGTCTGCCTGCCAATGCAGGCGACGCGGGTTCGAGCCCTGGTCTGGGAGGATCCCACATGCCGCGGAGCAACTGGGCCCGTGAGCCACGGCTGCTGAGCCTGCGCGTCTGGAGCCTGTGTTCCGCAGCGGGAGAGGCTGCGACGGTGAGAGGCCCACGCACCGCGATGAAGAGTGGCCCCCACTTGCCGCAGCTGGAGAAGGCCCTCGCACAGAGACGAAGACCCAACACAGCCAAAAATAAATAAATAAATAAATAAAAATTAAAAAAAAAAAAAAAGAGATAATGTTAAATGAAAGTATACATGTTACATTATCACTTACATAAAAAGGAAAGACACACATGTTCAAACAATGCTATATATATTGAGTAGAAAAGAACTAATATATAAAGCAATTATACTCCAATAAAGATGTTAAAAAAAAGAAAAAAAAGAAGCTGCTCAAACCAGTATAAACTGAATCAGAAAAAAGAAAAAAAAAAGAAAAGAACTAATAATTAATAACAGTAGATATCCCTGGAGTGTGCCTAGAATGAGGCTTTGGGTACTAGTCAAAGTGAGGTTTAAGTTTATTTGAAATGTTTGAACTTTTTCTCTAGAGTATTTACAATTTATTATTTTTTTTTTCTTTTTTCTTTTTTTATTTAACATCTTTATTGCAGTATAATTGCTTTACAATGGTGTGTTAGTTTCTTCTTTATAACAAAGTGAATCAGTTATACATATGTTCCCATATCTCTTCCCTCTTGCATCAATTTATTATGATGTAGGTCAAACTAACAAAGTGGCACATAGTATAATGGAAGAAATTCCCACATACCGTCATCCAGGTTAGGAAATAAGGCATGACAAATACAGTTGAGTCCCTCATGTTTGCATCTCCTTGCTTCCCTCAACAGAGGCAATTGTCCCCGAGAATTTAGAGTCTATTGTTCTGTTGCATTTCTTTATACTTTTTAGTATGTAAGCATGTATTCCAAAAAATATATTAATAGGTTAATAAAATATTCATGTTTCATGTTTTTAACTTTACATAAATAATATACTGTGAGTATTATTCTACAGCTTTTTTAAACTCAGCATCATATGTGCAAAATGTATTGATATTGATATTTATCTAGTTTATTTTAATTTTTTTCACTCCTGGGTAGTAGGCCATAATTTATTTTTTGGTTATCCTGTTGATGAGCATTTAGATAATTCCCAGTGTTTTGCAGTTAAAGAAAATTATTTCATAAATTATCATGTCACTTTGGGTACATGTGTGCATTTCTGTAGGTTCTATGCCTAAGAGTGGTTTGTAGGGTATACACATCTCAACGTTACTAGGCAGTGCCACAATCCTCTCCAGTGTGGTTGTACTCCTACCAGCAGTTCATAAGAAGCTCCATTGTGCCAGATCTCTGTCAACACATGGCCGTGTCAGATATTAATTATTACTAATCCAATTTTGTTAACTGAAGAATGTGTTCATGTTTTACCCATGTAATTACAAAGAAAGGGAAGGGGGAGGAGAGAGAGAGAGGCAGAGAGACAGAGAAAAAGAGAGAAAGGGAAAGAGAGAAAGAAGGAGGAAATCAGGCATAAGGCATAGGAAAGAAAGGAATCCTGTTGCTAAACTAGAGTGTGGCTTTGGTGTTTGGTTAAGGCCAAACTGGAGCCCCAGGCAGGCTGAGTTGAGGTTTAGACCTCTAGGTAATTGACCAGGGCTGCTTACCTCTCCTTTTATTAAAGGCTATACCAGCCCCAGAACTGGAGGTTGAGAGGAGCCTGTAGTGACTCCAAGTTGGTGAGAAGAGACAGGTAGAAATAGGTAGACAGAGAGGAGATGCACTCAGAAGCTCTTCTCTTGACTGGACCATCAGCCAGTCAGCCGTTTTATCTACAGATGTTTTGGCTCATTTTCAGGGTGCTTGGTGGTTAACTCTCATGTGGACATAGTCATTAGTTATCCTGTAATGCTGGCTTCCCCTTGGGATATAATAATCAGCTTCACTATGAGGACATTTTAACAGCATAAACCAGAGAAAATTATTTTATGTCACTTGGCGATTATTAAAAGTAAAATGAATTCCATGATGGGTAGAAATTTGACTTAATGCAGAATATCAAAGATAAATAATTTACCTGAGAACGTAAGAACTGCTCTATATTATAGGACTCGTGGTCCCTCAAGCCCAGCGTTCCATCACTGACTCTGGCAATGGGGAGGCGTTGGCGGGGTGATGAGGTGGCTCTTTCTCTGTTATGTCAGCTTTGGCAGGTTTGGAAGTCCGTTTTTGGCACACACCCGTTCAGGGGGCTTTCCTGTACACCACATATATAAGAGTGAGTGAGTGAAATTAATCTTTTTGAACCTGAGTTTCCTTGTCCAAAAGTATCAATCATAATAACAATCCTAACTGCTCTGAAAAACGTACATTAAATAAGAATAACAAGGAAAGCTTTTGCTAACTGAAGGCTGAATTCAGATGTTAATTTTAAAAATCTACTGTGTGTGTGTGAGTGAGACTGGCTTTAACGCAATTTCTCACGTTTTATCCATCGTTGCTTAGTCTGACTGGCTGCTAATGGGCTTGGGTGAACAACAGATCATTTCCTCACCTAACCATTTGCTGTCCTATCTGTTGCTGAATAGAGAGACTGCTAGTCAGGTTCTGGTTTTTATAAAGAATCCTGATAGCACTAAAAAGCTTGCTATAGGGGTTTCTCCCAGTGGAAATCTTTTGCCTTGCTTTCTGTTTGATTTTTCTGATCATTATCTCTCCTTGGGGAGAGAGGTAATGTGATTGACTCTTGTGGAGAAGAGAAGCAATGATGCAATGAGGATGGTCAGCCCATGTTTTGGTCTGTTTTAGTTGAGTAAGATTCACTCCAGTGCTTGGCCATTTAGTTGGTTTGAGAACTAGTTATTTCTCTCTAAAGATGTGGCTGCATTTAGTACAAGGTTCTACAATGCCTAACTCTTTTTATATCATTGTGATAAAGGACTCATGTAGAGACTCAGAACTATGGGCTTCCTTATTGTTCCTCTAGTCTATTAGATGGAGGATAGACATTGTGTTGTTATTGACTTACCGTCCTCTGACCTTTTCTCGCACCCTTCTGGTGTTGGGGAGCTCACTGCCTTGGGAAGCTTTGTAGGGCAGCTCTGGTGGTTAGGGTAGGAATGAAAAGTACCACACTGAAATGCCAGAATGTCTTATCTGGACCCGTGAGGTACACCACCGCTCACTGTGCTGTTTGTGGTACTCATTATGCTACTCACTGTTCTTCCTTCTGGGCACATTGTAGGTTTGAATATCCTACCTTCCTTATGGCTGTATGGGGCCATGTGTCTAGTTCTGCCCAGTTATTGAGTGGAAATGACACAAACCACTTTCAGGCGGGAGCATTTCATTACCAGTTTGTGATACACACACGCACCCACCCACTGCCTGAGTTCTCTTTTCTTCTAGAATGGCAACTGGCAGCATTTAAGATGGTGGCTACTCTATCAGTCTGGGTCCCTGAGTGAACGTGATGAGCAGAGGCTCCTTGACCACCCACCATGGACACATACGTTGAGTGAAAAATAAACCTTTGTTCTTTGAAACTACTGAAGATTGAGGATTGCTTGTAACCAGAGAAAAATCTAGCCCATTCAGACTGACACAGTGATGATTGACGGCCCATTCTCAGTAACCTTCTCAACATAGCATTTCAGCTATACAAATGGATTAAACTTGTAATATGAGAAAAAAAAGTATTTGTCATTTTGTCTTTGGATGAGTTGAATTCTACTGTCCAGTGTTTTCCCTCACTGGTCCCAGTCACACTTTTTAGAGCTACTTGACAGTGTTTCAGAGACTAGAGTTAGCTACCCCAGCACCTCTGAGTCTTTTGGTCCTTAGGCTGAAATCCCCATTTCCTCAGCTGCTCTGCTTGTAATGCTGGGAATAATTTGAAGGGCTTTTTAAAATTCTGATAAACTTTGTCTAGATATTTTTGTATCTCTGAATAATTATTATCCAGGACAGTTCTCAGGATAGCCTTAGACTTCTAGCAACTTTAGCATGCATATCTTTAAGATCCCATAACCTGCCTGGGGTGTGTCATGTTCTAAGGTAAGAAGGGTGAGGGCTAGTGTAAAAGTGTTAGGATCAGTGGATTGACTATCCTGAGAGACTGAAAGAATTGCTGGAGTCAGACTGCTGAAGGAATGAGCTCTAAAGATAGGAAATGATGGTTGGAGAGTGAGATATTTGAAATTGAGATTGTTGGGAGTTACAACTATTGGTAATGACAAGTTCAAGGTTTGAACATTGGAATAACTGAGGAAGTATGGAACACAGCTTATTGAAGGAGAACAGGTTCAGAAACGTGTAGTTCTCAAAGGAGTTTCCAAACCATTATTTAAGAGGTAGCATTTATATTCATCTGTATTCCAGATTATGTATTTTAACTTTTAGATTATCTTCATAAATTATGCCACTGATTATGAAATTTTCTCTAACATGTTGGAACATTTATCCTAGTGCATCATAGGTTCTGGAGTCAGGGAGATCTAGATTCAGATCTTGAATTTACTGTTTACTGGTTGTATGACTTTGGGCACATCAATTCAAATCTTTGAGCTTCAGCTTCTTCATCTGAAAATTGGATAGAGTAGTAATGCCCATCTCTATAGACTTGTTGTGACAAGAGAATGAGTTAATGCATGAAAAACAGCATTCTTGCTGGCACGTGGTGGCACTCAGGTAATGATAATAACTATTCTTTACCCCATTATTATTAAAGCAGAGAGGCCAAAGAGGCCTGAAGGATTGGAAAGCTGCCACAGTCAACCATAAGGGAATATCCTAATTATATTACATTACATTATGTTACATTACATATTACAGCCTAGCATTTATTTTCAGGCTAACCAAAAAATTAATTTTTCTATCTCAGCAGTTTCTAGCATGGAAGCATTTCTACCCCATAAATTATTGAGAATGAATAACACACACACACACACACACACACACACACACACAACAGAATTCCACAAACTTGATTTGCAAATATTGTCAAATTAGATATTTATAAGATAATGAAATACAGCTTTTTACAGAAGATGTGTATTACAGCTGTTAAAAATCCTTCAGGACTATGAATGAGAAAAGCTTGAAGCTAGATCTTTCTAATTTTCTTGATAGACAAGTAGTATGCTGCCTCTGCCCCTGCTCTTTTATTTCCAACCTTTGACATTCACTGATCTTCTTTAACTGCATATTTCCAGGATTGATAAATCAGGAATACTTCAGTGCTTTCGTTTTAGACAAGACACCTGAAGTTCAAGAGAACAAAACAGCCAAGCTCTTGAAAGTCATTACACTTTGCTAGACCAGTGATTCTTGACCATATCAGGTCAGGCACTACTCTGCCCTTTTTTAAACAAATATTTTGTAATGCCCCTTGACTATACTGAAATGAGATCCATGAGTAATATAACCTGTCTATTCACAATTAAATTATGCACATACTTCCTTAATTGCAATACAAAATAGCAATAAAGCAAAAGTTATTTATAATATAATATTTGTTTCATTATAAATGCTCAGACTTGTCTACAGTAGAAAACATAGTAAAGTAGTCAGATATGTGTGGCTTGTACGTTAAAATCACTGTGAATGCAACAACTACTAATGAAGTCCAGCACAGGTGTGTTGGGTTGTCAACTCTAATACTATGAGTGGCATCACTGTTGGTGACATTTAGAGAATCCCTGTTCTGAACAAAATGAAAGCGTAATTCCCTTTCATTTAGTGTATATAAATTACTGTGCAAAAAATTATTTGTGTTTATATGTAAAAGGGGTTAAGTGCTAAATTGGGTAACTATAAACAAATTTTTCACTTATACAGATGGCTGATAGGACATTCTAAAATCATGGAGAATGTGGGATGTGATTTTTTAAATGAGAGATTGTCCTTCATATTGTAATGTCACCTGTCCTCTCGCTAAATGCCTATAGTGTTCCCCAATCATAACCACAACCCATGGCCCCACAAGTATCTCAAAGAACCTCTGGGGGTGTTACCACTTCTCCTGAGAACCATGTTCTAGATATGTTGACTGGAGTACATATAATTAAAAGGTTTTAAAGTTACTAAGGCCAAAGTCCATCCAAATAAAACTCACAGTTGTCCCTCTACACTCTAGACATGTCAAAATGTAAATCTGATCATGTCATCCGTAATGCCAACCTTCTTTAAACAATTTGTGACTCCCCACTGAACTCATAATGAAGACTAAATACTTAGCTCAGCCTGTGGTCCCCTCCTGATCTGACCCTTGTTGGCCCCAAGTGCTGGTGGCTCTCCTGGCTCCCAGCACTACAGTTATGTTGGTCTTCTTTCAGCTGCTGGAATAAATCACATCATTTTCACTGCTGCACTTTCAGCCCTGGCCCCTGACATTTCGTACCTTTTTTCAGTCAACTCACGTTCTTCCTTGAAATTGCAGCTCAGTGATCACACTCTCAGAAAAGTGTTTGCTGATCTCGAAACAGGGTTAGCACCGCCACGTATACCTCTTCTCATAGCCTCCACAGCAGGGGTAATTTTACGTATATGTATAGTTGGATTCATGTCTGTCTGCTCTGGTAGCCTTTGAGCTTACTGAGGGAAGGAACCATGCCTGCTGTCTCTTCTCAGTGACTGAAATAGCTTAGCCCCTCACATATTCCATTGGGTGCATACACAGATGACTGAGTAGACAAAGGGATGATTGAATGAAAAAATGAGCAAACATATGCCTATAGCTAAGCTGACATTCCTGGGCCAAGCCTAGTTGAGTCAGTGAGTTTGTTTTCTAATCACAGCAGAGCTCACACCCAACTGCTTAGAGAAATTAATGCTCTCATGTATGACTTATTTGGCAAGAAAAATATGTTAACCTTCTAGTGTGAAGTGAGAAGGGGTGTGGTTGAGAAGTGCAAGGGAAGATGAGATTCACAGCAGAGGGAGTAGTACTTCCTTATTCTTCAGTTGAACAAGTAATAAATAAATCTATTCTTATCATTTCAAATTCCGATAATACCCTGAATGAAAAATTTTCCCATTACCTTCTAGTCCTCTGCCCAAAACATTTATGATTAACAATTGGTTGTACACTCTAATGGCCATAACCTCTGAATTTAATTATATATATATATGCATGGATGCATACATAGCTCTCCTCTTCCTGTTTTAATTTTCCTTCAAATATAATTTTATTTGGATATAAAATATATAAAGTCTTCTGGAAAAGACAGCATGTTCGATTTGTAAGTAGATGACTAAAGTACCTGAAAGCAGTACTTTGGTCAAAATAAATAACGACATGTTATTTATTATAGATTGAATTGTGTCTCCTCCCACTCATGTGTTGAAGCCCTAACCCCCAGTGTAGTGGCATTTGGAGATGAGACCTTTGGGAAGTAATGATAATTGGATTTAGAAGAGGCCCTCATGGTGTGATTAGTGCCCTTATAAGAAGAGATACCAGAGAGCTTGCTCTCTCTCCACTGTGTAAAGACACAGAGAGAAGGCAGCCTTTTGCAAGTTAGTAAGAGAGCTTTCACCAGGAACTGATCTACCATCATCTGGATCTTGCACTTTCCAGCCTCCAGAACTATGAGAGAATAAATTTTTGTTGTTTAAGTCACCCAGCCTATGGTATTTTGTTATGGCAGCCTGAGTGGACTAAGGCATTATTGTAGCAGGTGATATAACCATAATTTCCAGGATAGTCTAATGGCATCATTTATTCCTTAATTTAAACAAATATTTGTTGAGTACCTACTATGTGCCAAGAAAACAAAGGCTCTGCTTTCATGATGCTAACAATCTATTGGAGGGTGGGGGTGGAGGGGTTGGGAGATGCATTCAGTAGACACTAAAAAGCAAAGAAACATATGTTAGATAAATGCCATGAAGAAAAATAAAGCACTGGAAGGAATTTTACAAAATTCAGGTGTAAGAAATGCCAGATTTCTTTTAATCTCTAAATTAGTAAACTTTTCAATGAACCCTTCAAATGGGTTTCAAGGGGAAATTTAATCTCAGACATTTTGTGAACTTCTTCCACTTCCTGGGACAAGCTGGACCTTTTGCTTTTTAGTCCACTCTGATTACCACACCAGGCTAGTTGTCCACTTTTACCTGGTCCCAGGAAGAAAGGAGGTTTTGCTGCTTCCATATCAAGCTTGACACTGGGGCCTTTGATTATAGTGGTTGGTCTCTATGGGTGCTGAGAGGGAGTGTGGTGTTCCTTTTTGCTGTTCCTGGAATCTGCAAACCCCTGCTTTCTCCTTGTTATAGCTCTACAGACCTCCCTCCCTCCTTAGTTAGCTACTTCTGCCTTTAGGTCAGGTGACTATGCTCTGGTGCCAGAAACCGCTGCCTTCAGCTCTGCAACTTGAAAAACCCATAACCAATGTTGCTGATAACTCAAAACACAAATTTTAGTTATCTTCTTGCAATAGAGAAGAAAGATAACCACTCATTCCTTCTAGTCTTTTTTTTTGTGGTTTTAATAAAACGGTCACAAGTTAATCTCTCAACAGTTATTTTCCTGGACCTTTATGTAAATACACATTTTTATAAAAAATTGAACTTGTGATTTACTGTTTCATACCTGCTTTTAGCACTGAGCAATACTTATGAGAACTTTCCCCTGTTGTTAAATATTCTTTTTAAACCTGTATTTCAGTGGCTGTGTAAATATTAAATAAATATGAAATTGTTGATATAACTGATACCCAAATTTAGACATTTAGGTTATCTCCAGTTTTCCTAATTAGAAGCAATATGATTGTGAGTCATAATATATATATATATATATATATATATATATATATATATGTATATGTATATATATAAATCTTTAAGAGCAGCTCTAATAATTTATTTCTTTCGGATAAGTTCTTAGAAGTGGAATTATTGGATCATGAATGTTTTTAAGATTCTTTTTACATTTGTCATAAGCATAGTCTGGACATGCATTTATGAATTGTAATACAGTACAGTTCTTAGATTTGCCAAGTGGGAATGCTCCAGCAGTCATTTTTTGTTTGTTTGATTTTTTTGTTTTGTTTTTGTTTTTTTTAACATCTTTATCGGATTATAATTGCTTTACAATGTTGTGTTAGTTTCTGCTGTATAACAAAGTGAATCAGCTATGCATATACATATATCCCCATATCCCCTCCCTCTTGTGTCTCCCTCCCACCCTCCCTATCCCACCCCTCTAGGTGGTTACAAAGCACCAAGCTGATCTCCCTGTGCGATGCAGCTGCTTCTCACTAGCTATCTGTTTTACATTTGGTAGTGTATATATGTCAATGCTACTCTCTCACTTCGTCCCAGCTTACCCTTCCCCCTCCCCGTGTCCTCAAGTCCATTCTCTACATCTGCGTCTTTATTCCTTTCCTGCCCCTAGGTTCTTCAGAACCATTTTTTTTTAGATTCCATATATGTGTGTTAGCATACAGTATTTGTTTTTCTGTTTCTGACTGACTTCACTCTGTATGACAGACTCTAGGTCCTCCACCTCACTATAAATAACTCAGTTTCGTATCTTTTTATGGCTGAGTAATATTCCATTGTATATATGTGCCACATCTTCTTTATCCATCTGTCGATGGACACTTAGGTTGCTTCCATGTCCTGGCTATTGTAAATTGTGCCCAGCAGTCATTTTTAAATCATCTTACTTTATAGGCTCTAGGAATGTCTAGTAGCGTCCAGGTGGAGAATCTAAACTTTGATCTGTCTATCCTTGGGTAACACCACAGTTATTCTCCACCTATCTTCCTCCATCCCCATCACTTTCCAGCCTGCTGTTATGGATTTAGTGCATGGAGGTATGAATGAATGTGCTCCTGTTGATGGTGAACTTAAATCCAAAGCCTTTCTCTTCAAATTGCTCATGCCCTATCAAGATGTTAGATATTCCCCACTTCTCTTATGCTTGTGGCAGCTCAATATGCTCCCAGATTCTTACTCCTTATATTTGTATACCACCTTCCAAACTCCATCTCCATTCCTATGAACTTTCAGCACATTTTTTTCCTTCTCTGCTCTATCACATTTGCTTTTCTACCAGTTATGTCTGGAAGAACTCCAGTGTATTCCTACTCACCATCTCTCATCTTTGGACTCCATTTTTACTTGCGATTTCAACAGCCCCCAGCCAAATTACAACATGCTGTCATAGTGATCAGTCATCCATCAGACTTTCTTGCTGTACTGTGAACTGGAGGACCAGGACAAATGTGGATGCCATTTGTGCATTTTTGAAATGAACAGAAAAGAGGAATACTAATAGTTAGCATTTATTGAGCATGTAATGTATGCCAGGAAGTATCTCAAGTGTTTTACATGTATTTTCTTAATTAATGCTTCCAACAACTTCAGTGCCCAAGACATGGCTAGAAGATAGATTTAGAAGTATTGTTCTAGAAAATAGGTTTAGAAGTATTGTTAACCCTCAGAGTAAAACTTGGGAAAGGCTTCTAATATTCTCTGGAGAAACTAGCTAACTATTTGGTAATCTGCATATGATGTTAACAATTATAAGTTATAATTCAAAGAGATGATTGGTGGCCCTAATACTCCTGACTCAGGGAGTGGTTTAGATGTAGGATTAAATAGAACTATTAAGTTGAAGAAAGGAAAAAAAATACACCTTTATGCTGATTGCTAGAGTTTAAGTTTCTTTCAAATAAGGGCTAACATATATCTTTTTATTTGGTTGGTAAATATTTGTTGTGCTAGGCACTATGGATACCAAAATGAATAAGATAGTATGGTTGGGGTGACATATATTTAAATGAATAATTAAAATATAGTGTGATAAAAGCCATGACATAATTATAGAGTGCTATAAAGCATGTAGAAAGAAGTTCTTGGAGTTAGGGATGGGATGACTTCCCAGAGAATAAGAAGTTTAATTGAGCACCAAAGGACATGCAAGAGCCTGCCAGGTAAAGTAGGGGAAGGAGAGGTGGGGCTTAACAAGTGTGTACCAGCTCCCTGAGTGGGCATTTGGGTACTTTTCTCTGGAAGAGTTGATTATGGAGCAGTGTCAGAAATAGAACTGGAGAACTCAGTAGGGACTGGGTTAAACCAGGTCAAATTTGGTATTTTACCAAAATTACAATGGGACCACATTAAGGATTTTGGACAGGCCAGGAGAGATGAGTTAATTCCTTCTTGAAAACAAACCAGAACAAAACATTTTGACTTCAGTGCTGACAGTGGTTGGGAAGAGGAAGAGTCAAGGCAGATGACCAATGAAAGGTGACTCCATTCATTTGTTCATTCATTCCACAAATACTTTTCGAGTACTTGTATGTGCCAGGCACTGTTTTAGGTGCTAGAAATACATCTGTAGACATAACAGACCGAGTTCCTGCTTTCAATGAGATTTCAGTCAAGCCATTCTAGTGTGTGGGAGGGCATACTAGGTAACAGCTGTGAAAATCAAAACTACAAGACACAGGAATAGAGAGTGAGAGGAGGGGTCCTATTTTAAATATGGGGGTCAGGAAAGCCCTCTCTTCAGAGGTGAACCTGAGCATAGACCTGAATGAAGTGAGGGAGTGAGCAGTTCCGATCCCTTGGGATAAAGAGATCCAGATGGAGGCAGCATCAAATGAGAGACCGTAATGTGGGAGCCTGGTTGTCTCCTTTGGGGAATGATGAGGAAGCCTTCATGGTAGGAGCAGCATGGGAAAAGGAGAAAGTGGTAAGAGCTGAGATCATAGAAGCAGCCAAGAGCCAGCCTTATAGAGCCATTTAGGCCATGGTAAGGGTTCTGGGTATTACTCTGAGTGTGATGACAAGCCATCTCAAGAGTGGTGAGTAGGGTACCCTAACAGCATACACAAAAATAAACTCAAAATGGATTAGACACCTAAATGTAAGGCCAGACACTATAAAACTCTTAGAGGAAAACATAGGAAGAACACTCTTTGACATAAATCAGAGCAAGATCTTTTTTGATCCACCTCCTAGAGTAATGGAAATAAAAACAAAAGTAAACAAATGGGACCTAATGAAACTTAAAAGCTTTTGCACAGCAAAGGAAACCATAAACAAGACGAAAAGACAACCCTCAGAATGGGAGAAAATATTTGCAAACGAATCAACGGACAAAGGATTAATCTCCAAAATATATAAACAGCTCATGCAGCTCAATATTGAAAAAACAAACAACCCAATCCAAAAATGGGCAGAAGATCTAAATAGACATTTCTCCAAAGAAGACATACAGATGGCCAAGAAGCACATGAAAAGCTGCTCAACATCACTAATTATTAGAGAAATGCAAATCAAAACTACAATGAGGTATCACCTCACACCAGCTAGAATGGGCATCATCAGAAAATCTACAAACAACAAATGCTGGAGAGGGTGTGGAGAAAAGGGAACCCTCTTGCCCTGTTGGTGGGAATGTAAATTGATACAGCCATTATGGAGAACAGTATGGAGGTTCCTTAAAAAACTAAAAATAGAATTACCATATGATCCAGCAATCCTATTACTGGGCATATACCCAGAGAACACCATAATTCAAAAAGACACATGCACCCCAATGTTCATTGCAGCACTATTTACAATAGCCAGGTCATGGAAGCAACCTAAATGCCCATCGACAGACGAATGGATAAAGAAGATGTGGTACATATATACAATGGAATATTACTCAGCCATAAAAAGGAATGAAATTGGGTCATTTGTAGAGACGTGTATGGATCTAGAGACTGTCATACAGAGTGAAGTAAGTCAGAAAAAGAAAAACAAATATCATATATTAACGCATATATGTGGAACCAAGAAAAATGGTACAGGTGAACCGGTTTACAGGGCAGAAAGTGAGACACAGATGTAGAGAACAAACGTATGGACACCAAGGGGGAAAGCAGTGGGGGGTGGGGGTGGTGGTGGTGGGATGAATTGGGCGATTGGGATTGACATGTATACACTGATGTGTATAAAATTGATGACTAATAAGAACCTGCTGTATAAAAAAATAAATAAAATTAAAAAATTAAAAAAAAATAAAGTGGTGAGTAGAGTAGTCACATATTCCACTCTAAACATATTACAAAGCTCAATCTGTCTACTGGGTGAAGAGTGGATGGTATATAGAAAACAGTGGAAGCAGGAACACCAGATGGGAGGCCTTTGCCATCACCCAGATGAGGCATGATGTAGTTTAAACAAGGGTGGCGGTGGTGGAAGAGCTGCGAAAGGGCTAGAATCAGAAAACATTTCTAAGGTAGAGCTAACAGGATTTGTTGACATGTGAGGTATGAGAGAAAGAGACTTGTTAAGAATTACTCCATGGTTTTTGGCCTGAGCAAGAATATATTTGCTGCTTATTGAGATGGGAAGCAGGTTTGGGGTGAGGGAAATTGAGTTCAATTTTGGATATGTCTCATAGACTGATAGCTGAGGACAGAGTAGGCAGTAGTGGTTATAGTAGTCTAGGCAAAGATAACAGAAAGCCTTCCATTCAGAGTATTGACAGTGGACTGGAGAGAAGTGAAGAGATTTAAGAGATACTCAAGGGGACGTCCCTGATAGTCCAGTGGTTAAGACTCCACGCCCCCACTGCAGGGGGAGCAGGTTCGATTCCTGTTCAGGGAACTAAGATCCCACATGCTATGTGGCCAAAAAAAAAAAAAAAAAAAAGAAGAGATACTCAAAGTAGATAATGACTTAGGTAAAGGAGAAGAAGATATGGAGAAAGATGCCTGGCTGGCTTGGTCAACTGGAATGATTCTGTGTTCCACTTAGTGAGAAAATCCAGAGGAATGAATCACCCCCAGTTAAATAGCAAGTCTTAGTGTCTCTATGCCATATTCTTCTTTAGACCTAACATATCTCTGGTTCCAAAAGAGCAAGGGTCATCAAACTTGTTTCATAAAGGGTCAAAGAGTAAATAGTTTCAGCTTTTCTATGCCATACAGTTGCTGCTGTAATTACTCAACCCTGCCTTTGTAGTGGAAAGCAGCCATAGAAAATACATAAGCAGTTGAGTGCGACTGTGTTCCAATGAACTTTTATTTACAAAAACTGACAGTGGGCTGAATTTGGCCCATTGGCCGTTGTTTGGCTACCTCTGCAGTAGAGTAACACCAAGCAATTTCTTCTTTCTGCTGAGCGTAAGATTTTTATATTGTCAGAAGCAGAGGTGAGACAGGAAATCATAGTACTTAGCATACAGCAAGCCAGAACCATGGCAAAATATGCAGAGCTGAATCCACTAGCAATTGGGCCCAGTGACAGAAGCCAGCTCTAGCGAAGGGATGGGGAGCAGGATGTTATCAGAGTATGGGAAATTCCACTTTTCCTTGAGGCCTTATCGTTCTGGTAAATGATTGACCATAGTAGAGAGGCCCCATGTGGTCCATCTTTTTCCCTGGGTTGGATTTCTCAAAACCACAAGAATAATTTCAAAGAAATGATCACCCAAATACTGAAAACATGCCATGTGTTTTACCCCAAAGGATGACCTTTCTGTACCTGATGAACATTTCTATACCCTGAGCAAGTGTGGGCAAAGAGATATTTGCAAAACAAACCAGAGACCCTACACTGAATCCACATATAAAGAAAAAATATATGGTAAAGAAAAAAAGATCTATCTCTGGATCTGTTTACTCAGTTCCAATTTTGGAAGAATGGGTTTTCTTAAAGTGAGACTTGCCTCTAAGGTATAATTTACTGGCACTGTCATCTAACATTTTATTTCCTAGAAGAATGGAAGCCCTGGTAGTTAACACACTGTGCAGCAGTGAGAATCTTGTCACATCAGTTCCAGCTTGACTTTACCTCCAGACATGGCCTCAGAGAACAGTGTCTTTGATCCTGATATCCCTTGTGTTCCTTGCAGCTTTGAGCTCCGTTATACGCCATACAGACAGATCCTCTTTGGCTTTGAAGTTTTTCTCATTCCCAATGTGTGTGATCTTTGAGGCTCTGGAAATGTCTGTTAAAAGCTTGCCACAAGAATTTTCCTCCACATGTTTGCATTTGAAAAATACCTAACCTACATCCCTTATGCACCAACCCCCATCCCCACCCTCCCACATTCCTCTATAGGGTTTTCAAAAACAATCAAAAAGAGTTCTTTTAGAATTGCATAGAAACTCCATTAAGCATAATTTCCATCTGTATGAATTTTTTTCCCTTCTATTTTCTATAACAAGCATATTTTTACAAGGCATGTTAAGCTGTCATCATCAACATTTTTTGATACTAAGTTTCTAGATACAAGGTAAAACTTTAGCATGTGTTTTTTTTTCCTAAAAGGAAATTTATTCAATTCCAAATGAGCATGCTTAACATTTAGTGGGTAAAGCATTGGGCTTGCAATCAGAATGTGTAGGTTTAAAATCCCATGTCTACCACTTGATAGTTGTAGGATCTTAAGTCTCCTTACCATGCTGAGCACCAGTCTGTTCTGAACAAAGGGCATCATACTGTAGATTACACGGTAATTGTGAAGATGAAATGAGTCAACATTAAAATTGTTCTTAGTGTATTGCTTGCCATATAGTAGGAGCTTCATCAATATCACAATCTCCCCACTTCCAAGGAGGAAGTTTTAAACCTAGAAGCAAAGAAAGTAATTTGCAATGGAGAAATGAGGGTTAGGGTAAAGGGCATCTTTCACAATGCTGTAGGTCAACTGGTCTTCAAAATATAGTCCCAGACCAGCTGCATCAGCATCACCTAGAAACTTGTTAGAAATGCAGATTTGGGGCCTCACTCCAGATGTACTGAATCAGAAACTGTTGGCGGGTCCAGTGCTCCGTGTTTTAATCAAGCTTTCCAGGTAATTTTGGTGCTCCCTTGTGATTGTGGAACACCACTGCTTTGAAGCTCTTATTATGAAAATGTTTTATATGAATTATTTAATTTAGTCCTTCTGTTTTTTAAAAACAAGCATTTTTAAGAGAAGCATACTGTTAAAAAAAAAAGTTAACTGGGCCACCTGAAAAGTTATTAAAAACCCAACGTAACATAAGCCAAATAATAAGAAATTCTTTCTCCCTCAGAAAAGACTTCTACCTAATTTGAAAATATAGGATTCCAGGTAAGTGTACATCTAGAGCATATCTAGAATGTGGAAACAAAGATCACACGAATCAGAACAGAGACTATTTATCCAGAGCTTGCTATAGCAAGTCAGCCATCATCACTTGCATTTAGCAAAGACTCAAAGTCAGGAGGCGGAGTAGAAAAGATTATAGTGAAAAAAACGGCTTCAGCTATGCTCTAATCAGAGGTTGTTGACCTAGGAAAGCAGGAGGTGCACAAACAAGAAGTGGGACATCTAATGTAGTTGCTTTGGGAAGCATATTTGGCTTTCTGTGGTTAGTCTTAAGCTGGAAGCAGGTAGGAGGAGAAAAATAAGGAAGCTAGCAGTCACTGAACAAGTCCTGACCTTCCTGGGCTGGTTGCCACAGAGATTGTCAGAGTTTTATTGTTATATATAGGGTCTGGCTATTGTTTGTATGTCAGTCTCTCAAGAAACCTAGAAAGAAAGGGCACACATATAAAGGAATGATGTATGCTTTAAAAAGGTTACAGTTACATTATTTATTAAGTTTTTTGGTTATAGGGGAAAACAGTTAACATACTCATGGACCCTACTATTTCTATTTTGATTAAAAAGGCATTTTGAACATTAATTTATATAAGAAATATTGCCAATCCAATTATCTGAATTTAACTTTCCTACATGTATTCCAACTGTCACGGATTTTTTTCATAGGGAGTAATAGAGGTAATGAAGACAATACATGCATGACATAATTAGTGGTAAAAAAACAACATATTCTGTCAAAGCAAAAATTGCACTGGACAAAGTTAACAGGTAAGGATGACTTTTTTCAAAGCTATTGCAATAGAGAGAGAGCCCAGAATATAGTCTGAACTCAGTTTCACTGAAACGACAGTCAGGAGAGGCTTTCAGATATGGAGTGGGGGGCAGGGACCCTAGACCATCTGTGTTTGCTAATTGACCTTTCCCAAAGGAAAGAGGAGGTAGGTTTTTTTTTTTTTTTTTTTTTAACATCTTTATTGGAGTATAATTGCTTTACAATGGTGTGTTAGTTTCTGCTTTATAGCAGAGTGAATCAGTTATACATATACATATGTTCTCATATCTCTTCCCTCTTGCATCTCCCTGCCTCCCGCCCTCCCTATCCCACACCTCTAGGTGGTCACAAAGCACAGAGCTGATCTCCCTGTGCTATGCGGTTGCTTCCCACTAGCTATCTATTTTACGTTTGGTAGTGTATATATGTCCATGCTGCTCTCTCTCTTTGTCACATCTTACCCTTCCCCCTCCCCATATCCTCAAGTCCATTCTCTAGTAGGTCTGTGTCTTTATTCCCATCTTGCCACTAGGTTCTTCATGACCCTTTTTGTTTTTTCCTTAGATTCCATATATTTGTGTTAGCATACTGTATTTGTTTTTCTCTTTCTGACTTACTTCACTCTGTATGACACACTCTAACTCCATCCACCTCACTACAAATAACTCCATTTCGTTTCTTTTTATGGCTGAGTAATATTCCATTGTAAATATGTGCCACATCTTCTTTATCCATTCATCTGATGATGGACACTTAGGTTGCTTCCATGTCCTGGCTATTGTAAATAGAGCTGCAATGAACATTTGGTACATGACTCTTTTTGAATGATGGTTTTCTCAGGGTATATGCCCAGCAGTGGGATTGCTGGGTTGTATGGTAGTTCTATTTTTAGTTTTTTTTTTTTTTAAAGGTTTGCTTTTTTTAAAAAATTTATTTATGTATGGCTGTGTTGGGTCTTCGTTTCTGTGCGAGGGCTTTCTCTAGTCGCGGCGAGTGGGGGCCACTCTTCATCGCGGTGCGCGGGCCTCTCACTATCGCGGCCTCTCTTGTTATGGAGCACAGGCTCCAGACGCGCAGGCTCAGTAATTATGGCTCATGGGCCTAGTTGCTCCGCAGCATGTGGGATCTTCCCAGACCAGGGCTCGAACCCGTGTCCCCTGCATTGGCAGGCAGATTCTCAACCACTGCGCCACCAGGGAAGCCCCCTATTTTTAGTTTTTTAAGGAAACTCCATACTGTTCTCCATAGTGGCTGTATCAATTTACATTCCCACCAGCAGTGCAAGAGTGTTCCCTTTTCTCCACACCCTCTCCAGCATTTATTGTTTCTAGATTTTTTGATGATGGCCATTCTGACCGGTGTGAGATGATATCTCATTGTAGTTTTGATTTGCATTTCTCTAATGATTAATGATGTTGAGCATTCTTTCATGTGTTTGTTGGCAATCTGTATATTTTCTTTGGAGAAATGTCTATAAGTCTTCTGCCCATTTTTGGATTGGGTTGTTTGTTTTTTTGTTATTGAGCTGAGGAGGTAGTTTTACAACTTGGAGCATTGTGCCCACAGAAGGTAGGAAGATAGGCTTCTACCCTTTTATAGAGACTGGGGATTGGGGCTTTCTCTTCCTTGATGATTACATTTCAAAGGGATGGCTACCAGGCCCTTGCAGAAGACATCCTAGCTTGGAAAACTGGCAAGAGGCTTTTAAAAAGGTTTACATCCCAAAGGGCCAGAGAAAGAATTTACAATTACAAGTTTTCTGAAGTAAAACGCTCTAAGAAAAGGGAGGCCAGAGCCTAGAGTCAGGAAGAAGTCTATCTAAAGTTTAGTCAAGCTGAGTGAAAAGTTAAGGCCCTCTTGTTCAACACCCAGTCTTTTATCATTATAGGAAACACCAGGGACCTTACACTTAAGGTTAATAAAATTCACACTGAGAAGAAAACATCCAGTTTTTAGTCAGGCTCTCATTTAATTCAGAGTGCTTTTGCATGCTTTGTGCTGACTGTTGATTGGTAAGAAAATGAACACTGTTTGCTCTAATTTACATGCAATTATTTCATAAAGGATTGTACAGTGGTGGGCAGGATGAGTGATGAAAGCACTCGATAGGGAGTATTTTGAACTGCTTGGAATCCTTAATGGATGTACTGTGTGTATTTTCAAGAAGACTGTTTCCTGTGTGGTTGACACAACTGTGGCAGAGGAGAAACGTTCTGCAGAGATCATTGGTCCAGTGATGGAGCTCTGTTGTCAAACATAATTTTATTGCAAAGCTCAATACATAAAAAGAAAAGGAAGAACTACTATAGTTATGCTGCCTCCTTGCTTCGCTTTGTTCCCAGAAGTGGCCCTGCGGTATTCCCAGGGAACTATCAAGAAACACATTTTTTTCTCACTTGACACTTTCTTTGCACTTGGCTTCCACAGCAACACACTCACCTGGTGTTCCTCAGACACCCCAGCAATGTCTCCTCTGCTTTCTTTCTCAGTTTCCTCGGCTGATTCCTCGTTCTCTACTGCATATCTCAGTGTCAGAGTTCATCAAGACTCTGTCCCTCTTCTTGAGTGATTGCATCCTTCCCCAAGGCTCTAAATCCCATAAAAATGCTGGAAATCCCAGTGTGTATCTCTGGCCCCGTCATCCTTTCTGAGCTACAACATGAGTATCCATTTGCCTGCTTGACATCTACACTTGAATGTTTTACACATATCTCACACTTAACATGTTTTCCCATCTCATTAAATTGTACCATCGTTTACTCAGATGAGCGAATCAGAATTATAATTTTCATTTCTGCTTCTTTCTATCCACTCATGGAATCTTTTGTTCTTACCTATCCCTTTACTTCTCAAATATACCTTTATTCCACCCACTTCTCTCCATCTCCACGGCCGCCACCCTATTCCAAGCCATTGTCTTCCCTTACCTGGACCCTGCCAAGGGCCCCTGACAAGTTTACTTACTTTCTCTCACATTTATATCCCCACTGTCACTTTTCTCCTTAAATCACTTTATTGTATTCTCATTTGTTGTCTAATAAAACATGAATGTCTCACCAGCACATCCAGAGCCCTCTGGGTCCAACTTCTGACTACTTTTTGGAGCTCATCTCAGATTCTTTATTCCTTGTTCATTCCTCTCTGATAGTACGCACCAGATGTCTTTCCTGTCTCAGGGCCTTTGTACTTGCTCTTCTCCTGGTTCCTCTAACTCATGGATCCTTCATGTGTATCAGAACAGCTAAATCCACTGTTCTCTGATTGCTTGTTTTCCCTTTAACCTAGTTGTTCTCTATCACCATCATGCCAATGTCCTTGATAGTCTTACTGCCCCAAGTGTGATTCACGAACCAGCGGCAAGAGCATCACTGATGCTCTTCATGGGCCTATGTACGGGCTTGTGAGGAATGCAGAACCCCAGAGCCCACATCAGACCAAATAATCAGAATCTGCGTTTTAATAATATCCTCAAAAGATGCATATAAACATTAAGGTTTAAGAGTGTAATTTTGAAACACTGATCACAAACTGTATTTCTTTGTTAGTTGTATACTTGCTTATTGTCTGTTTCCATCAGTGGTGTGAACTCCATGAAGGTAGGGACCTTGTCCACCTTTACTGTTGTATTCCAGTACTTAGCATAGGTCTTGGCATATGGTTGGTAATAAATACATATCTGATAAATGAGAGATTTACTCTAACTTCCTCAATTGATCCAGGATAAAACTGAGGCTCAGAAAAGGGAAGTGACTTTTTTGAAATTACATAACTATTGTTAACAAAGCCAGCGCAAAAAAAAAAAAAAAGAGAGAGAGAGAAAAGTATTCTTGACTACTAACAAAGTTTATTGTGTGTGTGTGTGTGTGTGTGTGTGACCTTGAAACCAATTATTCTGGATGATATAACAAGGCATAACCTAAAACTTCCTTACCTATTGTCCCTAATGGGCTTCTGATATTAATAACAGTGATTACTTATTTATATTATACTTTGTCATTTACAAAGTGTTTTCACATATACTAACCTATGTGAAAATTTACCCAGAATTACTGTCATGTTTTCATTTATTAAGAACAGAGATGGGGCTTCCCTGGTGGCACGGTGGTTGAGAGTCTGCCTGCCAATGCAGGGGACACGGGTTCGAGCCCTGGTCTGGGAGGATCCCACGTGCCGCGGAGCGGCTGGGCCCGTGGGCCGCAATTACTGAGCCTGAGCGTCTGGGGCCTGTGCTCCACAACGGGAGGGGCCGCGATAGTGAGAGGCCCGTGCACCGCGATGAAGAGTGGCCCCCGCTTGCCGCAACTGGAGAAGGCCCTCGCACAGAAACGAAGACCCAACACAGCCATAAATAAATAAATAAATTAAATTAAATAAAAAATTAAAAAAAAAAAAGTTTTAAAAAAGAACAGAGAAAGTGGTAAACAGAGCAAGTTTGTGGAATTTCTTTATTCATGGATCAAGAGATCACTGGAAAAGGAAAAAAGAAGAGAAAGTAAAATTTCTCATAAGAATAACTGTCAAAGAACTGATTTAGTGAAGTGGATAGCTCTTTGGTCAGATAAGAATTGTCTGGTGGTGGTTGACAGTAGTCTTGGAGGGGGTCAGAGGTAATCCAAGGATCTAACATGGAGTCAGTAGAAGTGGCTCCTAATTTATTTTAATTATCATGACTGGATTTACATTTAGTTCAATGGACAGTTCTACCTAATTAAAAATGCTATGGTTAACGTTTTGCTCTTCACTCACAGTTTAAAGTTTAGCTATTTCTAGCTCCTAATTGGCATGCCACAAATGAACCATAACATTGAACTTGCAGTTCTCTGAGCCTGACATTCCCACTTAATTTGAAATATACATTCTCTGGAGCCAGAGGTGTTCACCTCAGACTCTGAATCTGTTCTTTTCTCTTACAAGAGGAAAGGCAGTGCAGGGGAGGTTGTTCTCATGGTGAGGGTGTGGTTGATGGACAATCCATGTTCTGAGGATATGTTAGGATCACTGTCCATAGACAAGAAAGGGACCTAAAATCATCCAGTACCACCTGCCTCCAGTACAAGAAACCTATACAGCATCCTGATATAGGGTCATCCATGTATTCTTCTTTTTTATTGTGATAAAATATATCTAACATAAAATTTACCATTAATACATAAAGTAACCATTTAACATGTACAGTTCAGTGACAATAAGTTCATTCACAATAGTGTGCAACCATCACCATTATCCATTTCCAGAATTTTTTTCATCACCCCAAATAGAAATTCTGTACTCATTAAATAATTCCCCATTCCCCTCTCCCCCACCCACCCCAGCCCCTGGTAACCACTATACTACTTTGCTTCTCTATGTATTAGCCTATTCTAGGCATGCCATATAAATGGAATTATACCATATTTGTCTTTTTGTGTCTGGTTTATTTCACATAGTGTAATGTTTTCAGGGTTTATTAATGTTGTAGTATGGATCAGAACTTCATTTCTTTTTGTGACTGAATAAAATTCCATAGTATGTATATACTACATTCTTTCTGTCCTTTCACCTGTTGATGGACACTTGAGTTGTTTCTACCTTCCGGCTATTGTGAATAATGCTGCTATGAACATTGGGGTGCATGTATCTATTCATGTCCCTGCTTTTGATTCTTTGGGGTGTATACCTAGGACTGGTACTGCTGGATCATATGGTCATTCTATATTTAGCTTTTTGAGAAACCACCAAACTGGTTTCCACAGCAGTTGCACCATTTTACATTTCTACCAGCAATGCAAAAAGGTTCTAGTTTCTCCACATTCTCACCAACACTTGTTATTTTTCAGTTGTGTTTTGTTTTTATTATAACCACTCTAATGGGTGTGAAGTGGTATCTAATTGACACCTAGGTATTCTTAAACACTTCCTGAGCCAGGGCACTCAAAACAACACCAGGAAGCTATTGTGGATCATCCATTACTAAATCTTGCCTCCCTCTAGCAGTGATTCTCAACCTTGGTTGCACATCAGAATCACGTGGGAGCTTTTAAAAATTCTAATATTCAGGCGGCAAACAAGACTAATTAAATCAGCATCTTTGAGAATGGGGGCCTAACATCAGGATTTTCTAAGGCTCTTCAGGTGATTTCCGTATGTAGCCAAAGTTGAGAACCACTGCTTACAGCCTGCTCACTGGTCCTACGTAGTCACACAACCTCAGGCCATAAAGTGTGACAACCCTATCACTGAGCCTTCACTGACAACCCCCATAAAATAGCCATTTCTTCACCCCCCCCTCCACTGAGAGTTCTGTCTTCCTTTCTCTCCTAGATTTCTTGCCATAGTTCATATTACTAGCTCACTTCACATATTTTCTTGCTTATCTATTTATTGCTATCTGTTTTGCTTATTTTTGCTTCCCTAAGACTACAACAATGCCTAATGCAAGGTAGGTGCTCAGAAAGTATTGTTGAATGTGTGCGTCCACCAGAGGGCAGACAGCAGAAGCAAGAAGAACTACAGTCCTGCAGCCTGTGGAACAAAAACCACATTCACAGAAAGATAGACAAGATGAAAAGGCAGAGGGCTATGTACCAGATGAAGGAACAAGATAAAACCCCTGAAAAGCAACTAAATGAAGTGGAGATAGGCAACCTTCCAGAAAAAGAATTCAGAATAATGATAGCGAAGATGATCCGGGACCTCGGAAAAAGATTGGAGGCAAAGATATGGAAGATGCAAGAAATGTTTAACAAAGACCTAGAAGAATTAAAGAACAAACAAACAGAGATGAACAATACAATAACTGAAATGAAAACTACACTAGAAGGAATCAATAGCAGAATAACTGAGGCAGAAGAACAGATAAGTGACCTGGAAGACAGAATGGTGGAATTCACTGCTGTAGAAAAGAATAAAGAAAAAAAAATGAAAAGAAATGAAGACAGCCTAAGAGACCTCTGGGACAACATTAAACGCAACAACATTCACATTATAGGGGTCCCAGAAGGAGAAGAGAGAGAGAAAGGACCCGAGAAAATATTTGAAGAGATTATAGTCAAAAACTTCCCTAACATGGGAAAGGAAATAGCCACCCAAGTCCAGGAAGCACAGAGAGTCCCATACAGGATAAACCCAAGGAGAAACACGCCGAGACACATAGTAATCAAATTGGCAAAAATTACAGACAAAGAAGAATTATTGAAAGAAGCAAGGGAAAAATGACAAATAACATACAGGGGAACTCCCATAAGGTCAACAGCTGATTTCTTAGCAGAAACTCTACAAGCCAGAAGGGAATGGCATGATATACTTAAAGTGATGAAAGGGAAGAACCTACAACCAAGATTACTCTACCAGGCAAGGATCTCATTCAGATTCGATGGAGAAATCAAAAGCTTTACAGACAAGCAAAAGCTAAGAGAATTCAGCACCGCCAAACCAACTCTACAACAAATGCTAAAGGAACTTCTCTAAGTGGGAAACACAAGAGAAGAAAAGGACCTAGAAAAACAAACCCAAAACAATTAAGAAAATGGTCATAGGAACATACATATCGATAATTACCTTAAACGTGAATGGATTAAATGCTCCAACCAAAAGACACAGGCTTGCTGAATGGATACAAAACCAAGACCCATCTATATGCTGTCTACGAGAGACCCACTTCAGACCTAGGGACACATACAGACTGAAAGTGAGGGGATGGAAAAAGATATTCCATGCAAATGGAAATCAAAAGAAAGCTGTAGTAGCAATGCTCATATCAGATAAAAGAGACTTTAAAATAAAGAATGTTACAAGGGACAAGGAAGGACACTACATAATGATCAAGGGATCAATCCAAGAAGAAGATATAACAATTATAAATATATATGCACCCAACATAGGATCACCTCAATAACATAAGGCAACTGCTAACAGCTCTAAAAGAGGAAATTGACAGTAATACAATGATAGTGGGGGACTTTAACACCTCACTTACACCAATGGACAGATCATCCAAAATGAAAATAAAGAAGGAAACAGAAGCTTTAAATGACACAATAGACCAGATAGATTTAATTGATATTTATAGGACATTCCATCCAAAAATAGCAGATTACACTTTCTTCTCAAGTGCGCAGGGAACATTCTCCAGGATAGATCACATCTTGGGTCACAAATCAAGCCTCAGTAAGTTTAAGAAAATTGAAATCATATGAAGCAACTTTTCTGACAACACGCTGTGAGATTAGAAATGAATTACAGGGAAAAAAACGTAAAAAACACAAACACATGGAGGCTAAACAATACGTTACTAAATAACCAAGAGATCACTGACAAAATCAAAGAGGAAATCAAAAAATACCTAGAAGCAAATGACAATGGAAACACGACGATCCAAAACCTATGGGATGCAGCAAAAACAGTTCTAAAAGGGAAGTTTATAGCTATACAAGCCTACCTCATGAAACAAGAAAAATCTCAAATAAACAATCTAACCTTACACCTAAAGGAACTAGAGAAAGAAGAACAAACAAAACCCAAAGTTAGCAGAAGGAAAGAAATCATAAAGATCAGAGCAGAAATAAATGAAATAGAAACAAAGAAAACAATACCAAAGATAATAAAACTAAAACCTGGTTCTTTGAGAAGATAAACAAAATTGATAAACCATTAGCCAGACTCATCAAGAAAAAGAGGGAGAGGACTAAAATCATTAAAATTAGAAATGAAAAAGGAGAAGTTGCAACAGACACCACAGAAATACAAAGCATCCTGAGACTGCTACAAGCAACTCTATGCCAATAAAATGGACAACCTGGAAGAAATGGACAAATTCTTAGAAATGTATAACCTTCCAAGACTGAACCAGGAAGAAATAGAAAATATGAACAGATCAATCACAAGTAATGGAATTAAAACTGTGATTAAAAATCTTCCAACAAACAGAAGTCCAGGACCAGATGGCTTCACAGGTGAAATCTATCAAACATTTAGAGAAGAGCTAGCACCCATCCTTCTCAAACTCTTCCAAAAAATTGCAGAGGAAGGAACACTCCCAAACTCATTCTATGAGGCCACCATCACCCTGATACCAAAACCAGAAAAAGATACTACAAAAAAAGAAAATTACAGACCAATATCACTGATGAATATAGATGCAGAAATCCTCAGTAAAATACCAGCAAACCGAATCCAACAACAAATTAAAAGGATCATACACCATGGTCAAGTGGGATTTATCCCAGGGATGCAGGGATTCTTCAGTATATGCAAATCAATCAATGTGATACACCATATTAACAAATTGAAGGATAAAACCATATGATCATCTCAATAGATGCAGAAAAACCTTTTGACAATATTCAACACCAATTTATGATAAAAACTCTCCAGAAAGTGGGCATAGAGGGAACCTACCTCAACATAATAAAGGCCATATACGACAAACCCTCAGCAAACATCATTCTCAATGGTGAAAAACTGAAAGCATTTCCTCTAAGATCAGGAACAAGACAAGGATGTCCACTGTCACCACTATTATTCAGCATAGTTTTGGAAGTCCTAGCCACAGCAGTCAGAGAAGAAAAAGAAATAAAAGGAATCCAAATTGGAAAAGAAGAAGTAAAACTGTCACTGTTTGCAGATGACATGATACTATACATAGAGAATCCTAAAGATGCCACCAGAAAACTACTAGAGCTAATCAATGAATTTGGTAAAGTTGCAGGATACAAAAGTAATGCACAGAAATCTCTTGCATTCCTATACACTAATGATGAAAAATCTGAAAGAGAAATTAAGGAAACACTCCCATCTACCATTGCAACAAAAAGAATAAAATACCAAGGAATAAACCTACCTAGGGAGACAAAAGACCTGTATGCAGAAAACTATAAGACACTGATGAAAGAAATTAAAGATGATACCAACAGATGGAGAGATGTACCATGTTTTTGGATTGGAAGAATCAATATTGTGAAAATGACTATACTACCCAAAGCAATCTACAGATTCAATGCAATCCCTATCAAATTGCCAATGGCATTTTTTACGGAACTAGAACAAATCATCTTAAAATTTGCATGGAGACACAGAAGACCCCAAATAGCCGAAGCAGTCTTGAGGGAAAAAAACGGAGTTGGAGGAATCAGACTCCCTGACTTCAGACTATACTACAAAGCTACAGTAATCAAGGCAATATGGTACTGGTGCAAAAACAGAAACATAGATCAATGGAACAAGATAGAAAGCCCAGAGATAAACCCACGCACCTATGGTCAACTTATCTATGACAAAGGAGGCAAGGATATACAATGGAGAAAAGACAGTCTCTTCAATAAGTGGTGCTGGGAAAACTGGACAGCTACATGTAAAAGAATGAAATTAGAACACTCCCTAACACCATACACAAAAATAAACTCAAAATGGATTAGAGACCTAACTGTAAGACCAGACACTATAAAACTCTTAGAGGAAAACATAGGAAGAACACTCTTTGACATAAATCACAGCAAGATCTTTTTTGATCCACCTCCTAGAGTAATGGAAATAAAAACAAAAATAAACAAGTGGAACCTAATGAAACTTAAAAGCTTTTGCACAGTAAAGGAAACCATAAACAAGACGAAAAGACAACCCTCAGAATGGGAGAAAATATTTGCAAACGAATCAACAGACAAAGGATTAATCTCCAAAATATATAAACAGCTCATGCAGCTCAATATTGAAAAAACAAACAACCCAATCCAAAAATGGGCAGAAGACCTAAATAGACATTTCTCCAGAGAAGACATACAAATGGCTAAGAAGCACATGAAAAGTTGCTCAACGTCACTAATTATTACAGAAATGCATATCAAAACTGCAATGAGGTATCACCTCACACCATTTAGAATGGGTATCATCAGAAAATCTACAAACAACAAATGCTGGAGAGGGTGTGGAGAAAAGGGAACCCTCTTGCACTGTTGGTGGGAACATAAATTGATACAGCCACTATGGAGAACAGTATGGAGGTTCCTTAAAAAACTAAAAATAGAATTACCATATGACCCAGCAATCCCACTACTGGGCATATAACCAGAGAAAACCATAATTCAAAACGACACATGCACCCCAGTGTTCATTGAGGCACTATTTACAATAGCCAGGTCATGGAAGCAACCTAAATTCCTATCGACAGACGAATGGATAGAGAAGATGTGGCACATATATACAATGGAATATTACTCAGCCATAAAAAGGAACAAAATTGGGTCATTTGTAGAGACGTGGATGGATCTAGAGACTGTCATACAGAATGAAGTAAGTCAGAAAAAGAAGAACAAATATCGTATATTAACGCATGTATGTGGATCCTAGAAAAATGGTACAGATGAACCGGTTTGCAGTGCAGAAATTGAGATATAGATGTAGAGAACAAACGTATGGACACCAAGTGGGGAAGCGTCGGGGTGGTGGGGATGGTGTGATGAATTGGGCGATTGGGATTGACATGTATACACTGATGTGTATAGAATTGATGATTAATAACCTGCTGTATAAAAAAAGAAGTAAAATAAAATTCAAAAATTAAAAAGAAAAACAAAAAACTTTTGGGTTACTTATTAATGAAGCATCCAGAGAACCTCCTTAATTTTTTTCCTATTTATTTTAACAACATTTTCTAAGGAAAATTTATCATAAACCTCTAAGTAATTTTTAAAACATGTTTTAAAGAGAATATTCTATATACTTAAAGCATCATCTCTTGGTTAATTAGCTGTTTTAGCAAAGAGGGTATATTTTGCTTTAAGAAGTTTTCTTTATAATATGTAACTCTTATACAGTTAAGAGTTGTATGTTAAACGCACCAAAAAATAAAACAAAACAAAGTATTGTGGAATGAATGAATGAATGCATAAATCTATTCTTATTTCAAAGGACCGTCCTAAGATAGTTAAAAATAGCTTTTATGTCTTATCCTTGGGTCTTCTCTTGTCTAGGTAAAAGCTTTTCTATACCTGCAGCCTGTCTTCAAAGACATTGAAGAATAAACCTCACCATTATGAACACAGTGTCTTTCACTCAGCAAGTAATTGTGCACTTCCTATATACTGCATCTACCTTTACACTACACATGCTGTAGATTAGACACTGTGCCAGGAGCTGGGAATTGTGGTGAAAAAGATAACCAAAAGTGAGTCTGTGGGGGTAGGGCACAGACAATACTGAAGTCATTTCAGATAACAATAAATGTTATAAAGAAAATGAAAAATGTTTGTTGGCTATGGCACATTAAATGGGAGTTAATTTTAATCTGCGACCTGAATATTGAGAAGAAGCATTCCAGGAAGAAGGCACAAGTGTAGAGACTTGAGAGGGGATCAAGTTTCAGAGGGGCTCTGAGTCAGAACCTCCGAGAAGGACAAGGAAAAGAGCATTATCACCTCCTTTATTAGACACTTTACCTCAATGAACATGGCCTAAAATCAAAATAGTTTTGGATAGCCAAAACATGCTACTGAATTCTTTTTCCTCATTGAGTTAAATCTTACTTGTCCATTATTTGTACTGTCGATAGTTGGAATTTAGGTGTGGAAGGGTGATTTAGATGGACGTACCTCAAATTTCTTTTCATCCGAACCCTAGCCGTAAGGACTTCAGTGAAGCAATAAAACCACTGTGAGCAGAGTGGAACTTTCTGACTCCTTATTCCAGTTGTCACCTTGTCTTCCATGCCAGGCCTAATGGAAAAAGTTTTGGACAAAGCCAGAGCCCAGACTTCGTGGGCTGCTGCGATTTGGGACCAGCAGCCATCTTGGTTTTCAGTCAGAAGAGCTCAGTAAAGACAGATCTTTCTTGGTTCAATGGGACCTGTGTTCCGAGTGGTGGCCTACAGAACAAGCAGCTTCTCCCAGACTAGCCACTAATGTGCTCTGACAACTCAGTTCCCCTCTCTGGGCCTTAGTTTCTCTGTATTGAAATGTGCGTTTGGGTCTAAGAGTTTTAAGATCCTTTGAAACTTCATTTAAAAAGAACATTTTACTACTCTATTAAAAGTGAAACTTTTCCTGTAGCTTCTGAATAACCTGCATTCATTATGCTTTTATTGATAGGGGACACTCGCTTCCAAGTTAGTGAGACAAAATGCTGAGTTGACAATAGGAGGGCAGGGTTTATAGAATCAAATCAGTTGCTGAAATTTACAGGAACACAAATTGAACTGTTATATTGGGCACCAGAAGAAATGTAGTTCAGGGTAGTGAAAGGAGTCCCTGAGTTTATTGATTGTCTGCTGTCTTTCCCATGGGCTTTGCAGAATACGAGATCAGTTTGTCCAGGTCAGCCATATAAGAACAGCCTTCAGCCATGACCTACTCCTTGGACAGCCCACCTGCACACAGCAGCTTCTGCATGGGCTGGGATGCGGTACTGAAAACAGGGTGGTCTTTGTATTCACATAGTGGTTCAAGTTACCGTCATTCACTCATTCAATGTCATCTTTCCTTCATTCGATAAATATGAATGATACATTGAAATTGAATTTGTCAGTGGATAAAACAGACGACGTCCCTGCCTCATGGAGCTTACAACCTAGCTGAGTAGGTGTGCCAAACAAGAATCAACAAAATAACATTTCTGAGCACAAGCTGAGGTCAGTGCTCTGAAGGAAAGCTCAAGTTCTCTGATGGAGAATCACTGTGCAATCTCAGGATAGTTAATCCACCTCTCTAAGCCTCCTCCTTCTCATGTAGGAGTTAACCAGGATAACATGTAAAGTGACAAGTGCAGACATTGGCATATATTAGGTGCACAGTACATGTGTGTTGCAGCTTTGATAGTGAAGTTACCTTCCTGAAGATGAATGAGGAAAAGACTAATTTTCTTTCCTGTGTCTCAGAGTTTCCTTCAGTTCTTTGTGTTTGTGTGTCTTCCAGTTCCAAGGAGGGTTTCGGGTCAGTGGAGAAGGTCGTGCTGCTCACATTTCTCTCGGCTGTTATCCTGATGGCAGTCTTGGGGAACCTGCTGGTGATGGTGGCTGTGTGCAGGGACAGGCAGCTCAGGTGAGTCACGTGAGGCAACCTCATGAGGAAACCTGGGTGGAGTTCTGGGCTCTCCCTGGAGAACTGAGGTCTGAATTTATAATTTCCATTATAATTTGTAATTATGAAGTGAAAAAGATTCATGGGAATGATGTTTGGAAAATAGAGCAGGGAAAAAAATCACATATAATCCCATAGTTCTAACATAACCAGTAGTACAAGCACGTAAGTGAATTTCTATCCTGTCTTTTTTCCTCTGTTTCCTATGTTGTTTTTTCTGTAATAGTTGTGATCACTCTATATATTATTGCTGAGAGCACATCTAATCTAACCTCCCCACTTTATTAATTGGTTCAGAGAAAGGGTAGCTGACTAGTAGTTGATCTAGGATTTAAACATGGGTCTTCTGCTCTTTCCGCTTCATCCTTGGCTGCAATTAGAATCACTTGAAGACCCTTTTAAAATTACTAATAGGTGGGATGAGTATGTCCCATGCAATATTTGTGATATACTTATATTAGAAAATTATTCATTGTTTATCTGAAATTCAAATTTAACTGGGCGCCCTATGTTTTATCTGGCAAACTTGGGGATGGGTAAGTGGGTCAATCACACAGAGTCCCTGGACTAATTGATCTGGGGTGAGACCTGGGCATCAGTACTTAGAAAAATTGACTAGGTGATTCTAGTGTGCAGCCTAGATTAAGAGCCACCAAGCCGTAAAAGGGGATAAAAGATGCAGTCCTATCTCATCTGCTGCTTCCTCTTTAAGCAAGACGTGCTCTAATCAAGAAAGTGTAAAAACTAAGTTCTAACAAGCGTGGCAAATGTGAGGCACATGGTAGTCAAAGAGTGGAAGACAGTGGAATTTGACACTTTTTTTTAAGGGGGCCCCTTGGGAGGGTGTTCTGAGAATGACTAAACCGAGGCCTAAAGGGTAGATGGGGTGTAGCTAGGCCAATGGTGGGGAGAGAGAGCACCCTGTAAAAACCCTTGAGAGGGACTCTGTGCATTGGGGGCTCAAGTCAGGCCAGTGTGGTCACAGGGGAGGGCAAGAGAGGGCTTCTGGTGCAAAGGGGTCTGGAGAAGTCTGAAGTGACTAAACCATGCATGTGACAGAAGGGGAAACTGAATCTCACAGGATATGTTGCACATCTGACTTTTCTTTCCTTTTCTTCCCTCCCTTCTTTCCTTCTTTCTTTGCTTCCTTTCCCCCCTCTTTTCTCTCCTGCTCCTTTCCCCCTAACCTCCTTCCTTCATCCTTCCCGCTGCTTCCTCCCTTATACTTTTCCACCCACAGGAAAATAAAAACCAATTATTTCATTGTGTCTCTTGCCTTTGCGGATCTGCTGGTGTCAGTGCTGGTGATGCCCTTTGGTGCCATTGAGCTGGTTCAAGACGTCTGGATTTATGGGGAGATGTTTTGCCTCGTCCGGACATCTCTAGACGTCCTGCTCACAACGGCATCGATTTTTCACCTGTGCTGCATTTCTCTGGATAGGTAAGGCCAGAGCCATTTGCGTAGTGGAGCTCCGTGCTGGAGACAAAGCCGGATGGCTATTGGGCTGTGTCTTTCTTTCTTCCCTAATTCATTAGAGGAAATGAATCTCAGAGAGGTAAATCTGGCTATTCATGTATTCATTCACTCTCCAGCTTTAGCACAGCACCCTTTTTAGTCAGGCATTCTCTAAGGCGCTGCAGACGTAGAGATTAGTAAGGCCTAGAACCTGCCTGCAAGGAGCTTACAGTCTAAGCTGCAATCATGTTTCCCACAGATAGAGCCCTAAGTTTTATACTGATGGCACGAAGAAAATTCTGAGGATGCTGAGAAGCAAGAATTAATCTCTCTGCCCAGTAGGCAGCAGGGTGGTTCAGAATGATAGTGTTCTGTTTGAACATGACCTTCTGAAAATGTGTCTGTATCATCATTTTATGTGCATATTTAGGTTTGTGCCTGTGACTGAGGAGGCTCTTTTCCAGAAAATCAAAGGTGATTATAAAATCCCCAATAATTGTTTGCTTTTTGGACCCAAGCTAGCATTTCATTCTTGTTGCATAAATGTGTTCTTCTTCTTCACATTTGACTTCAGGAGGCCTAATGATTTCTATCTTTGCCTCATTTGTTGGAGGTACATGTTTACCATTTGTATCAGCACTTTTCATTTTCCAATTCCTGCTTATTTATATTCAATAATAAAGTCAGAATGCAATTGAAAAGTCAGACGATTACACTAACATATGCTGCCATCACTGTAGTCATATCTTAAGGGTAGTTCCCAAAAGAAAGTGTGGTGTGAAAAATCTCATATTATCAGAATTGCCAGGGACAATCTCTTACTGTCTCTTGATTAGTCCAGAAGACCCAGCTTTCCACCTAGTCTTGGGATAGGTCACTGTTTCTTTAGTAGAGGAATAGGAAGAATAGTTGACTTAAAATTAGAGATTGTGCTATATCTAAAATATGTACCTTTTACTGATGAACCTAGTGGCAGGGCAGGAATAAAGATGCAGACATAGAGAACAGACTTGAGGAAGGGGAAGAGGTGGGGGGGAAGGGGAAGCTGGGACGAAGTGAGGCAGTAGCACTGACATATACACACTACCAAATGTATAATGGATAGCTAGTGGGAAGCTGCTGCATAGCACAGGGGGATCAGCTTGATGCTTTGTGACCACCTAGAGGGGTGGGATAGGGAGGGTGGGAGGGAGGCTCAAGAGGGAGGGGATATGGGGATATATGTATACATATAGCTGATTCATGTTGTTGTACAGTAGAAACTAACAACATTGTAAAGCAATTATACTCCAATAAAGATATAAACATTTTTTTTAAATAAAATAAAATAAAATACGTACCTTTATACACTAAAATCAGAGTTTTCCCAGATAATTACTCATGCTGTGAAAGATCCTTAGGGACTGAAACCCGCTGAGGGAACAGCAAATTCATCTCCTATTTTATGGAACAGGTGCTTATTGATTGGAATGGCAGGTGTAATGGCCTGCTCTATTTAAATTGTACATGTTCTCTCTCTCTTGCTCTGCCAAGAACGTATAGATGAATGTACGTAATTTAAATGCAATGTATAATGAGATTCCACTCTACAACTAGAAATGATACCATTGGTAAAACAGGACTGTTGGTTGGCAGGCAGAACCATAGTGTCAGAGTTTGAAATCTGTGTTTATTAGCTTATTTACAACAATCTGATTTCAGTGCATGAAAGACATTTTTTTTTTTTTTAAACATCTTTATTGAAGTATAATTGCTTTACAGTGGTGTGTTTCTGCTTTATAACAAAGTGAATCAGTTATACATATACATATGTTCCCATATCTCTTCCCTCTTGCATCTCCCTCCCTCCCACCCTCCCCATCCCACCCCTCTAGGTGGTCACAAAGCACTGAGCTGATCTCCCTGTGCTATGCAGCTGCTTCCCACTAGCTATCTATTTTACATTTGGTAGTGTATATATGTCCATGACACTCTCTCACCCTGTCACATCTCACCCCACCCCCTCCCCATATCCTCAAGTCCATTCTCTAGTAGGTCTGTGTCTTTATTCCCGTCTTGCCACTAGGTTCTTCATGGCCTTTTTTTTTTTTTTTTTTCCTTAGATTCCGTATATATGTGTTAGCATACTGTATTTGTTTTTCTCTTTCTGACTTACTTCACTCTGTATGACAGACTCTAACTCCATCCACCTCATTACAAATACCTCCATTTCATTTCTTTTTATGGCTGAGTAATATTCCATTGTATATATGTGCCACATCTTCTTTATCCATTCATCTGTCGATGGACATTTAGGTTGCTTCCATGTCCTGGCTATTGTAAATAGAGCTGCAATGAACATTTTGGTACATGACTCTTTTTGAACTATGGTTTTCTCAGGGTATATGCCCAGTAGTGGGATTGCTGGGTCGTATGGTAGTTCTATTTGTAGTTTTTTAAGGAACCTCCATACTGTTCTCCATAGTGGCTGTATCAATTTACATTCCCACCAACAGTGCAAGAGAGTTCCCTTTCCTCCACACCCTCTCCAGCATTTATTGTTTCTAGATTTTTTGATGATGGCCATTCTGACCGGTGTGAGATGATATCTCATTGTAGTTTTGATTTGCATTTCTCTAATGATTAATGATGTTGAGCATTCTTTCATGTGTCTGTAGGCCATCTGTATATCTTCTTTGGAGAAATGTCTATTTAGGTCTTCTGCCCATTTTTGGATTGGGTTGTTCGTTTTTTTGTTATTGAGCTGCATGAGCTGCTTGTAAATCTTGGAGATTAATCCTTTGTCAGTTGCTTCATTTGCAAATATTTTCTCCCATTCTGATGGTTGTCTTTTGGTCTTGTTTATGGTTTCCTTTGCTGTGCAAAAGCTTTTAAGTTTCATTAGGTCCCATTTGTTTATTTGTGTTCTTATTTCCATTTCTCTGGGAGCTGGGTCAAAAAGAATCTTGCTGTGATGTATGTCATAGAGTGTTCTGCCTATGTTTTCCTCTAAGAGTTTGATAGTGTCTGGTCTTTCACTTAGGTCTTTAATCCATTTTGAGTTTATTTTTGTGCATGGTGTCAGGGAGTGTTCTAATTTCATACTTTTACATGTACCTGTCCAGTTTTCCCAGCACCACTTATTGAAGAGGCTGTCTTTTCTCCACTGTATATGCTTGCCTCCTTTATCAAAGATAAGGTGATCATATGTGCGTGGGTTTATCTCTGGGCTTTCTATCCTATTCCATTGATCTATATTTCTGTTTTTGTGCCAGTACCAAACTGTCTTGATTACTGTAGCTTTGTAATATAGTCTGAAGTCAGGGAGCCTGATTCCCCCAGCTCCATTTTTCGTTCTCAAGATTGCTTTGGCTATTCGGGGTCTTTTGTGTTTCCATACAAATTGTGAAATTTTTTGTTCTAGTTCTGTGAAAAATGCCAGTGGTAGTTTGATAGGGATTGCATTGAATCTGTAGATTGCTTTGGGTAGTAGAGTCATTTTCACGATGTTGATTCTTCCAATCCAGGAACATGGTATATCTTTCCACCTATTTGTATCATCTTTAATTTCTTTCATCAGTGTCTTATAATTTTCTGCATACAGGTCTTTTGTCTCCTTAGGTAGATTTATTCCTAGATATTTTATTCTTTTTGTTGCAATGGTAAACGGGAGTGTTTTCTTAATTTCACTTACAGATTTTTCGTCATTAGTGTATAGAAATGCAAGAGATACAGGTTTCTGGTAACGGACTGTACTGCTGAACTGAATGAATAAGCATTTTCAGAACTCTAATGAAAAACTGATGAACTCATAAAAGTGCTAACAAAAGATCAAGATGAAAAAAAAAATTAATTACATGGGACTGAGTGAACTGATGAGGATGAGTATAATTTTTGTGACTTTCTGTCTGAATTTAAAAAAAAAAAAAAAAAAATTCCACAAGGACTCAGAGGCAAAGAATATACAAATCAATTTTCACTGCAAAGTAAAGGAGCTGTTACAGTGGAGGATTACTGGACTGAATGTCAATACTATGACACAGTATGAGTGTGTTTCATGTTTGGTAATTGCAATCATTGTTGCTTTTGTTGTGGTCATCCATGTACAATGCTTGGTGTCAGTCGATTTATCTCTTGTAAAAATAAAATACAGTGTGTGTGTGTGTGTGAAAAAAAAAAAAAAAAAGATAATAAAAAAAAAAAAAAAAAAAAAAAAAAAAAAGAAATGCAAGAGATTTCTGTGCATTAATTTTGTATCCTGCTACTTTACCAAATTCATTGATTAACTCTAGGAGTTTTCTGGTAGCATCTTTAGGATTCTCTATATATAGTATCATGTCATCTGCAAACAGTGACAGCTTTACTTCTTCTTTTCCAATTTGGATTCCTTTTATTTCTTTGTCTTCTCTGATTGCTGTGGCTAACACTTCCAAAACTATGTTGAATAATAGTGGTGAGAGTGGGCAACCTTGTCTTGTTCCTGATCTTAGTGGAAATGGTTTCAGTTTTTCACCATTGAGGACAATATTGGCTGTGGGTTTGTCATATATGGCCTTTATTATGTTGAGGAAAGTTCCCTCTATGCCTACTTTCTGCAGGGCTTTTATCATAAATGGGTGTTGAATTTTGTCGAAAGCTTTCTCTGCATCTATTGAGATGATCATATGGTTTTTCTCCTTCAATTTGTTAATATGGTGTATCACGTTGATTGATTTGCGTATATTGAAGAATCCTTGCATTCCTGGGATAAACCCCACTTGATCATGGTGTATGATCCTTTTAATGTGCTGTTGGATTCTGTTTGCGAGTATTTTGTTGAGGATTTTTGCATCTATGTTCATCAGTGATATTGGCCTGTAGTTTTCTTTCTTTGTGACATCTTTTTCTGGTTTTGGTATCAGGGTGATGGTGGCCTTGTAGAATGAGTTTGGGAGTGTTCCTCCCTCTGCAATATTTTGGAAGAGTTTGAGAAGGATAGGTGTTAGCTCTTCTCTAAATGTTTGATAGAATTCACCTGTGAAGCCATCTGGTCCTGGGCTTTTGTTTGTTGGAAGGTTTTTAATCACAGTTTCAATTTCAGTGCTTGTGATTGGTCTGTTCATATTTTCTATTTCTTCCTGGTTCAGTCTCGGCAGTTTATGCATTTCTAAGAATCTGTCCATTTCTTCCAGGGAAAGACTTTTTAAGACAGTCAGTATATACTGTAAAAAAAGTTCACATTAGAAAAAATAAAATGTGAGGAAACAGAAAATATATGGACATCCTGCAGGGTAGCCTGCATGTGACCGTTGCCAAAATAAGTGGTGAGACTGAAAGTATTATAGGAACTTGGAGAAGGCAAAGCTGAGAAGATGAGGGCACCTGGAGGTAACCTTGAGGTTTGGGCAAAAATCCTGAGCGGGTGGGGAGTGAAGAATGGGGGAAAATGTAGAATCGTCTTCCTGATGTGGATGGTTTTCTCTGGGCAGCCTTGAGAGAAGAATTGAAGGTTTCCTAGGAAGGTTTGGCTTCAGAGTTCCAGGTTGACTATCACCTTTTGAAACCATGAAATTTTCCCTGAGTAGTCCTCAGTTGTCATGAAGCAGTATGGGCTGGTAATTAAGAACCATCGGCTTTAGAACTGAGGTAATCCGGGTTCAAATCCCAGCTCAGCCAATTTTTAGCTCTGAGAATGGTGATAAGTTACTAAGCCTTGCTGAGCCTCGGTTTTCTTACCTCTGAAAATGCGGGCAATAGCACCTATTTTATCGGATGGCAGTTAGGGTGAAGTTACATGATCCATTTAAGGCATAGCATTGGCCCAGCTTGGTGCAGCCCTCCATGTTAGTGGATGTTAGTTCCAGTTTCTTGTAACTATCCATACAACTCATGATCTTTCTTACCAAACTTGGACCTCCTCAATGAATGGCTTTTCCAGCAGCTGCCACATCCAGAAACCAGGTAGTTACTCTTAACGTGGTCCTCCCTTATCCTCTACATTTAAATAATGACAAGTCCTACTGATTTTTCTTCCTGCACAGATCCTAGTCTATTTCTTCCCATTTCTGTCATCCTAGTGCAAACTAATATCATCTCTTGTATGTCACTGCAACAATCTCTTATTTTATCCCCACTAATTTATCCGCTATTTTATCCCTGCTAATCCACTTGATACTTACAAGATCTCATAGCGATCTTTTAATACTGCAGCTCTTATCCCATTGTTCCTTTGCTTAAAACCCTTCAATGGCTGTTCATTGCACTGAGGATAAGACCAAACTCCTTGACCTGTAGGGTTTTGCACCATCTATTTCCTGTCTATGTTCCCATCCCCTCGTCATGCCCTTCATGCCCTTCACCAGCTTCACTCTTGACATTTTTTCTCTTTTTCCAGTGCTCTGTGCTCAGCCACTTCAGCCTTGGCTCATGCCTCTGCCCAGAAAGCTCCTTTGCTCCCTCCTCTCTTGAATGTCTTTCACATTTTAGCTCAATCCTCTCTTCCTTGCAGAAGTCCTCTCTGAGCCAATCAAAACCATCCTTCTCCTTTGAAAACTTAGTGCAATTGTGATTAAAACCACAATTGATTTTTCTTTAATTTTTTCTTAAATGTCTCTATCTCCCCCAATGGGAAAAAGATCAAGGACATGAATAAGGACAAGGCTCCTCCCCTCACAGAACTTACCTTTTAATTGAGAGATTGATAGTTAACCAGTAATTACATAAACACTGATTTAGGTATTTTGTAAACACCATTGAACAAATGGACTGTTCAGCACATTCTCTTTTTTTTAATAGTTCTGCCAATAATTCCATTTCCTTCTCTGATAGTGGACATCAAAATTCTAATACTGTAAGTTAAATGGAGTCAAATGGTTTTGTTTTCTTCTGGGAGTCTTGGAAACTTACCATTTATCTCCCATCATTTCCTGTCCCAAGAGTGACATTCTCATTGAGGTAGAAGGTTCACTCTGGATGTTACAAGACATTTTAGTCTGAAAGAGTATGATTTATTTACATCTAGCTTCTGTTTTGCTGTATTCCTCCCAGCATGACAATTGGGCTGTCATGAGACAGCCCGAAGTACAGAGTGAATGTCTCAGAGAGGTGTGATGTTGCTGCTCGCCAAGTGACTCCTGGCAAGATATCTTGTCCTTCTCTCTAAAGCTGCCCTGAGTCTTTGGGGGTGACTGATACAGGGTAGTGCCTCTCGAGCAAGAATGCTCACCTTGATTCCTAATTCCACCCAGATGGCAGACCTCTGTATCAAAGTAAAATGCAAGACTTCATTAATATATTATTGAATGCATTTCTCCAACCACCATCTTCTATCCACTGTGCTTCCTGGTGCTTTGAGAATTGAAACCTATTAATGAAAGTTTATTGACTCATTAGAAGTATTTTCCAAAATATGATTGAAATACATGCATCATATAGTATGGGTCAGGGGAGGTCAAAAACTGCATTAAAGCTTTACATACAGTTGATTATTTTAAATCTAAGGTTACTGTGAAAATTAAAACCAACCAAGTATTTGTAACAGAGTACTGGTTTTTAATGTGGAATATAATGCAGCCATTAAAAACCATGAGAAATAGCTCATGTGTTGTCCTAGAAAGATATCACTGGTTTATTATGTGGGGAAAAAAAGCAAGTTTCAGACTCTAATGTTTAGAATAATTCCACTTTTGTAAAGTAAATATATAGGTGTTTGTATCTGGGTGTACATGAATGAGTGAGTGTGAGAGAGAGTAGGAATGAAATTGTACCAAACTATTAACAATGTTTATATGGGCGCAGTAGGGGGTAGTGTTGGTTAGGCTGGATGGTCATTTGGATTTTGGTTGGGAGCCTTCATTTTTACTAATTTCTGAAATATGTATTCAGTTTTCTCTTTGCTAGAAGTTAACACCTCTTGAATGTAAGCATGTCCACAATAGCCTTTTAGCTGAAAGTGCTCCTGGGACAGCACATTCCTCAAATTGCTGAGAACATTCTGACTTTAGTGTTAAAAGTTCCCTCTGAGGTCAGAACAAGGTGGGGAGCATGGACATCTTTCTGATCAGTGAGTTCTCTCTGTTTCCTCACAAAATGCCATAGAATCTCCCCCCAAGGGAGCCTTCACCATCTCCTGTTGGCAGATTCTTCCTCTCGAAGACCCTCACCTTCATCTTTGATCACCCCACCCCAGTTCATGACCTTGTGTTTGATCTATTTCAACAAGATCTTTTATAATCATCACAGTTTAAAAAAAATCGTAATGATAATACCTGAGCATTGTAAAAAAAAAAGGTCATCATTTCACAAGTAATAATGTAAAAATGTCCCCATTTCTTCCTCTCCACCTCCACCACTGTACACCCTAGAGTTAACAACTGTAAATAGTAGCCCCCTCTAAATCCCAATCGTTTCATATACAATAAGCAAACTTGTTATGTGAACATGTCTTTAGTTTATTCAAATGGGTTTATGTTTTAAATAAGACTTTGAAGAGGGCTTTCTCTGTATATATCCTAATGAATTGCCTGAGTATAGTGTTTTTACCAACTTGCTTCCTGGATGATGTATTACTAAGGTATTTTTCAGCATCATGTAACAAGATAAACTGATTGGTTCATAGCTGAAAAGTCAGGCTTCAGACATGGCTCTGCAGGGCTTGAACATTATCATCTAGTCTAGCTCTCTCCCCGTGTCTCTGTCTCCCTCTCCTTTTTGTCTCCTTCTTTCCTTCTCTTTCTCTCTGTGTCTCCCTCTCTGTCTCTATGTCTCTATGTCTGTCCCCATATTTATCTCTCTCTCTTTGTCCCTATGCTGTTTTGTTGTTGGATTCATTCTCAGGCTGTGTTCAGAAAAATAGCTATAGTCAAACATGTGTCTTAAACCATCCTTAACTCATGAGTCCAAAGAAGAGAAACAAATGCTATTTCTCATTGAAGAACTTTGGTTGGCTTTGCTTGAGTCAGACACTCTCCTCATGATTAACCATCGTGGTGTGGGGATGACACATCAGGTTGCTGGGCAGAGGTGAGGCACTGTGACTGCCAGCTTTACCAGAAGCATATGTTGCAGGAAAATGGCATTTCCCTCTGGAAAGAGGGATGTTGGGCAGACGAGGATAGCAGATATCAACTTCTCTTAAGCTGACCAAAGGACTTACAGGTATCTTTATGGAGCCTCCACAACATGACAGAGGTGTGTCATCCCCAAGTCTTCTTTATATTATGCCACATATTGCTAGATCCTTCCACTGGCTTCATATGCCATACTTCTCAGACTTTTAACCATTCCTATCCTCTTTCTCTGATCATGCTGTATTTTGCCCTGCATTTGGCTCAAATGTAGTTCCCTTCAAAACAGCTATTTCACTTCATTGAGGATACCATCATCTATAGCATTGCAAGATTTTCTCTTTGATATGTCCATCTGAATTGTCACCCTTCCTCTTGGCAGCCCAGGAATTTGATGTGTTTTATCTGCAAAAATCCTCCAATAGTTCCTCAGTCACAGATTTTCTTTTAAAACAATTTTGCTTGTATAGTAAAACATACAATTCTGACTCAAAGATTGCATATTTCATCCTGTGGTGGAGATAAGTGTGCCTGCATTTCTTAACGATCTCTCTGGAGCATAACTCAATTTTGTAATGTATAAATGAAGTGTCTGTCACTGTGAACTTGTGTCACACAATTACATTTGTTTTCCCAATAGGATTGAAATACGTTTCTGCAAGGAGTGGGGATTATAAGTTTCCCCTTCTCACATACTCTTTGAGATTCATGCTTTGTATGTAATAATAATATTTGTTGAGTTTCATGCTAGAGGATATGAAATCTTATTTTTATATTAATTTCATTAAATATTTATTGAGTGCTTACTAATTGCCACAAGGTGAGTAGAGCACTGGAAGTGCAGTGGTGAACAATCAGAAAAGCTCTGAATCACAGAGATTTTAGTCTAGTGGAGAATACAGATAGTGAATAGGTAATTATAGTAAAATTGGTGGTCATTGAAATAGAATAAGGGGAAGTCAAGGAAGTCATTGGAGCACGTGACCTCCAGTGCAGGGAAAGCTTTCAGAAGAAGTGTTGCTGAAGCTAGGATCTGTAGATGATATAGATGCCAGTAGGTGAAGGGGGAGAGGGTGAGGTATGGGGAGTGACAGTTCTAGAAATCAGCATGTGCAAAGCCCCAGAGGTTTTTCAGTTTCACATTATCGAATATAGGCTAAATTCTTAGCTTATCTTTCAGTCCTTTTCCCAGAATTATCCTCAGTCTATGCCTTTCCTATCTCTACTCCCACCCATGAGTGGTCTGTTATCATTTCCTGAGTATGGTGTGTTTCCTTGTAATTCCATGTTGCACCTGTGTCTTGAGTTCCTTTTCTTTTCCTGGTGGACATCCACCCTTCTTGAATACTCACCTTCTCCACTAACTGGCTGAGCTTCATTCCCAAAGAAAATTTGTTATTTCTTTCTCTGAGCTCCCACAGAATGTTAAATATTAACATAGCAGTTATCACTCATTTTAATAATTGGTTTATTTATCTGTCTCACCCTAGACTACCAGCTCCTTGAGAGTCAGCCTTTATCCCATCCGTTTCTGTGTTCTTCTTACAGATCCCCAGTAGCTGCTCCAGGCATGTTTAGCTGAGCATAGAATGCTCTCAGATGTGACTTGTGGTTTGATATGACTTTAGTGTTAGATTTTCTACCCTTTTAGAAATCTTGATATATAGATATATAAGAACGAGGCCTGGGGTGCTAGGTTTCCTGGATTCAATCCCAGATTGACCAGTTACCAATTGTATGATCTTAAGGAAGTTATTGAAATTCTCTGGGTTTTATCTTCTCATCAGCAAAATTGTATTAATTATAGTATATTCCATTTGGAGTTTGTGAAGACTAAATTACTGATTATATGCAAAGAACGTAAACTAGTGTGTGGCAACTAGTAAGCATTCAATAAATGTTAACTACAGTTATTATTCCATTATTGTTTCCCTTTCCCAATGCAAATTCCTGGTGACTATTGTGGGTGCCTTCCTAGACACTGATACTTGTCTTTTTCTTCCTATTTGCATAGCTGAGTGTCCTTCAAGGTTAGACCCTCAGCCTTCCAGCCCTGGGTATCTCCCTTCTCTGTTTTAGAGAGCTCACCCATCCTGTGGCTTTGCTTGCACCTCTGCCCTCATCTCTCCTGCAGTCTTGTCCCATGCTGGGTCCTCTGGCCTCTGTTGAACAGCTAGCTGCCTGTTCGACATCTTGCCTTAAGCATCTTTCTGTCGTCTCAAACCCAGTGTGCTCAAAGTGGAAATTTCCATCGTAAACAGATATCCTCTTCCACTTTGTACATCAAAGGTGCATTTATTAGTCAACTTTTAGTCATTTAAAGGTAATTCTCTGAGGACATCTTTTATTTATCTACCATGACCAGCTGGATGCCAAGTCATAGCTATATTTTCATAAATATCTTTCAAATCCATCTTCCTCCTTTTTATACATTTTTTCATCCCATTTCAGATTATTGCAGTAGCTTCTTAGTTATTATTCCTGTGTATTATCTTATCTGTCAGGTTAATATTTAAATATGTCTTTTTTCTTGTGTCCTCAGCTAAAAAAGCTTAAAGGGCACTGCATACTTCCTCTTCCTAGACAGGGGTACTTTTGTCTAGGCTTGCTTTCTGTCAGCATTACCAGGGCATGGACTTTGGCAAATGTAGGTTTAAGTCCCAGTTCTACCATATCCTGGCTGTGTGATGTTGGGCAAATGGATTAAATTCTCTGAGCCTCAGTTTCCTTATATTTAAAATGTGGATGTTGAATGTTGCCTTGCAGAGTTGCTGTAGGAATTAGATATAATGTAGAATATACTTCTGACACAGAGTATGTTCTCCAAAAATAGGTGGTGTGTATAGTAGGAATAATAGTAATTGTAGCAGGGAAGGAAGTGGATAATTATTACAGTTAGAGAAATGCTATGTCACAGATATCTACAAGGTACTATAAAAAACCAGGGCAGAGGGAGTTCCCTGGCGGTCCAGTGGTTAGGACTTGGCTCTTTCACAGCTGGGGCCTGGGTTCACTCCCTGGTTGGGGAACTAAGATCCCACAAGTCACGTGGCATGGCCAAAAAAAACCCCCCAAAAAACAAAAAAACCAGGACAGAGATGGAGAACCAATCCATATCTCTGACAGAAGGGAGTGTCTCCCCTGTGGTCCCTGTTCATGATCTTATGTTGATGCATGCTAGATTTTTTATGTGACAGCTCCTGGCTCCAAGAAACCAAGAGTCCTCTTAACAATTGGGCCTGGGACTGGCATACAACACTTCCAATGTACTCTGTTGGTCAAACAAGTCACAGGGCAGCCCTGTGGGAAGGGGACAGATGCCTTACCTCTGGATGAGAGAAGTGGCCATCTTTTTTTTTTTTTTTTCTTTTTTAACATCTTTATTGGAGTATAATTGCTTTACAATGGTGTGTTAGTTTCTGCTTTATAAGAAAGTGAATCAGTTACACATATACATATATCCCCATATCTCTTCCCTCTTGCATCTCCCTCCCTCCCACCCTCCCTATCCCACCCCTCTAGGTGGTCACAAAGCACTGAGCTGATCACCCTGTGCTATGCGGCTCCTTCCCACTAGCTTTCTGTTTTACATTTGGTAGTGTATATATGTCCATGCCACTCTCTCACTTCGTCCCAGCTTACCCTTCTCCCTCCCCGTGTCCTCAAGTCCATTCTCTACGTCTGTGTCTTTATTCCTGTCCCGCCCCTAGGTTCTTCAGAACCATTTTTTTTTTTTTAGATTCCATATATATGTGTTAGTATACGGTATTTGTATTTCTCTTTCTGACTTACTTCACTCTGTATGACAGACTCTGGGTCCATCCACCTCACTACAAATAACTCAATTTCGTTTCTTTTTATGGCTGAGTAATATTCCATTGTATATATGTGCCACATCTTCCTTATCCATTCATCTGTTGATGGGCACTTAGGTTGCTTCCATGTCCTGGCTATTGTAAATAGAGCTGCAATGAACATTTTGGTACATGACTCTTTTTGAGTTGTGGTTTTCTCAGGGTATATGCCCAGTAGTAGGATTGCTGGGTCATATGGTAGTTCTATTTTTAGTTTTTTAAGGAACCTCCATACTGTTCTCCATAGTGGCTGTATCAATTTACATTCCCTCCAACAGTGGAAGAGGGTTCCCTTTTCTCCACACCCTCTCCAGCATTTCTTGTTTGTAGATTTTTTGACGATGGCCATTCTGACCGGTGTGAGATGATATCTCATTGTAGTTTTGATTTGCATTTCTCTAATGATTAATGATGTTGAGCATTCTTTCATGTGTTTGTTGGCAATCTGTATATCTTCTTTGGAGAAATGTCTATTTAGGTCTTCTGCCCATTTTTATATTGGGTTGTTTGTTTTTTTGATATTGAGCTGCATGAGTTGCTTATATGTTTTGGAGATTAATACTTTGTCAGTTGCTTCATTTGCAAATATTTTCTCCCATTCTGAGGGTTGTCTTTTCGTCTTGTTTATGGTTTCCTTTGCTGTGCAAAAGCTTTTAAGTTTCATTAGGTCCCATTTGTTTATTTTTGTTTTTATTTCCATTTCTCTAGGAGGTGGGTCAAAAAGGATCTTGCTGTGATTTATGTCATAGAGTGTTCTACCTATGTTTTCCTCTAAGAGTTTGATGGTGTCTGGCCTTACATTTAGGTCTTTAATCTGTTTTGAGTTTATTTTTGTGTATGGTATTAGGGAGTGCTCTAATTTCATTCTTTTACATGTAGCTGTCCAGTTTTCCCAGCACCACTTATTGAAGAGACTGTCTTTTCTCCACTGTATATGCTTGCCTCCTTTATCAAAGATAAGGTGACGATACGTGCGTGGGTTTATCTCTGGGCTTTCTATCCTGTTCCATTGATCTATATTTATGTTTTTGTGCCAGTACCAAACTGTCTTGATTACTGTAGCTTTGTAGTATAGTCTGAAGTCTGGGAGCCTGATTCCTGCAACACCATTTTTCGTTCTCAAGATTGCTTTCGCTATTCAGGGTCTTTTGTGTTTCCAAACAAATTGTGAAATTTTTTGTTCTAGTTCTCTGAAAAATGCCATTGGTAGTTTGACAGGGATTGCACTGAATCTATAGATTGCTTTGGGTAGTACAGTCCTTTTCACAATGTTCATTCTTCAAATCCAAGAACATTGTATACCTCTCCATCTGTTTGTAACATCTTTATTTTCTTTCATCAGTGTCTTATAGTTTTCTGCATACAGGTCTTTTGTCTCCTTAAGTAGGTTTATTCCTAGGTATTTTATTCTTTTTGTTGCAGTGGTAAATGGGAGTGTTTCCTTAATTTCTCTTTCAGATTTTTCATCATTAGTGTATAGGAATGCAAGAGATTTCTGTGCATTAATTTTGTGTCCTGCTACTTTACCAAATTCATTGATTAGCTCTAGTACTTTTCTGGTAACATCTTTAGGATTCTCTATGTATAACATCATGTCATCTGCAAACAGTGACAGCTTAACTTCTTCTTTTCCAATGTAGATTCCTTTTATTTCTTTATCTTCTCTGATTGCTGTGGCTAGAGCTTCCAAAACTGTGTTGAATAATAATGGTGAGAGTGGACAACCTTGTCTTGTTCCTGATCTTAGAGGAAATGGTTTCAGTTTTTCACCATTGAGAATGATGTTTGCTGAGGGTTTGTCATATCTGGCCTTCATTATGTTGAGGTAACTTCCCTCTATGCCTACTTTCTGGAGGGTTTTTATCATAAATGGGTGTTGAAATTTGTCAAAAGCTTTTTCTGCATCAATTGAGATGATCATATGGTTTTTATCCTTCAATTTGTTAATATGGTGTATCACATTGATTGATTTGCATACATTGAAGAATCCTTGCATTCCTGGGATAAACCCCACTTGATCATGGTGTGTGATCCTTTTAATGTGCTGTTGGATTATGTTTGCTAGTTTTCTGTTGAGGATTTTTGCATCTATGTTCATCAGTGATATTGGCGTGTAGTTTTCTTTTTTTGTGACATCTTTGTCTGGTTTTGGTATCAGGGTGATGGTGGCCTCGTAGAATGAATTTGGGAGTGTTCCACCCTCTGCTATATTTTGGAAGAACTTGAGAATGATAGGTGTTAGCTCTTCTCTAAACGTTTGATAGAATTCGCCTGTGAAGCCATCTGGTCCTGGGCTTCTGTTTGTTGGAAGATTTTTAATCACAGTTTCAATTTCAGTGCTTGTGATTGGCCTGTTTATATTTTCTATTTCTTCCTGGTTCAGTCTTGGAAGGTTGTGCTTTTCTAAGAATTTGTCCATTTCTTCCAGGTTGTCCATTTTATTGGCACATAGTTGCTTGTAATAATCTCTCAGGATCCTTTGTATTTCTTCAGTGTCAGTGGTTACTTCTCCTTTTTCATTTCTAATTATATTGATTTGAATCTTCTCCCTTTTTTTCTTGATGAGTCTAGCTAATGGTTTATCAATTTTGTTTACCTTCTCAAAGAACCAGCTTTTAGTTTTATTGATCTTTGCTATCGTTTCCTTCATTTCTTTTACATTTATTTCTGATTTGATTTTTATGGTTTCTTTCCTTCTGCTATCTTTGGGGTTTTTTTGTTCTTCTTTCTCTAATTGCTTTAGGTGTAAGGTTAGGTTGTTTATTTGAGATGTTTCTTGTTTCTTGAGGTAGGATCGTATTGCTGTAAACAATACAATGGAATTGCTTTTGCTTCATTCCATAGTTTTTGGGTCATCGGGTTTTCATTGTCATTTGTTTCTAGGTATTTTTTGATTTCCTCTTTGATTTCTTCAGTGTTCTCTTGGTTATTTAGTAGTGTATTATTTAGCCTCCACGTGTTTGTATTTTTTACAGATTTTTTCCTGTAATTGATGTCTAGTCTCATAGCGTTGTGGTCGGAAAAGATACTTGATATGATTTCAAGTTTCTTAAATTTACCAAGGCTTGATTTGTGACCCAAGATATGATCTATCCTGGAGAATGTTCCATGAGCACTTGAGAAGAAAGTATATTCTGTTGCTTTTGGATGGAATGTCCTATAAATATCAGTTAAGTCCATCTTGTTTAATGTATCATTTAAAGCTTGTGTTTCCTTATTTATTTTTATTTTGGATGCTCTATCCATTGGTGAAAGTGGGGTGTTAAAGTCCTCTACTATGATTGTGTTACTGTCCATTTCCCCTTTTATGGCTGTTAGCATTTGCCTTATGTATTGAGGTGCTCCTATGTTGGGTGCATAAATATTTACAATTGTTATATCTTCTTCTTCTTGGATTGATCCCTTGATCATTCTGTAGTGTCCTTCTTTGTCTTTTGTAATAGTCTTTATTTTAAAGTCTATTTTGTCTGATACGAGAATTGCTACTCCAGCTTTCTTTTGATGTCCATTTGCATGGAATATCTTTTTCCATCCCCTCACTTTCAGTCTGTATGTGTCCCTAGGTCTGAGGTGGGTCTCTTGTAGACAGCATATATATGGGTCTTGTGTTTGTATCCATTCAGCCAGTCTATATCATTTGGTTGGAGCATTTAATCCATTTACATTTAAGGTAGTTATCAATATGTATGTTCCTATTCCCATTTTCTTAATTGCTTTGGGTTTGTTATTGTAGGTCTTTTCCTTCTCTTGTGTTTCTTGCCTAGAGAAGTTCCTTTAGCATTTGTTGTAAAGCTGGTTTGGTGTTTCTGAATTCTCTTAGCTTTTGCTTGTCTGTAAAGGTTGTAATTTCTCCATCGAATCTGAAGGAGACCCTTGCTGGGTAGAATAAACTTGGTTGTAGATTTTTCCCTTTCATCACTTTAAATATGTCCTGCCACTCCCTTCTGGCTTGCAGAGTTTCTGCTGAAAGATCAGCTGTTAACCTTATGGGGATTCCCTTGTATGTTATTTGTTGCTTTTCTCTTGCTGCTTTTAATATTTTTTCTTTGTATTTAATTTTTGATAGTTTGATTAATATGTGTCTTGGTATGTTTTTCCTTGGATTTATCCTGTATGGGACTCTCTGCACTTCCTGGACTTGTTTAACTATTTCCTTTCCCGTATTAAGGAAGTTTTCAACTATAATCTCTTCAAATATTTTCTCAGTCCCTTTCTTTTTCTCTTCTTCTTTGGGACCCCTATAATTTGAATGTTGGTGCATTTAATGTTGTCCCAGAGATCTCTGAGACTGTCCTCAATTCTTTTCATTCTTTTTTCTTTATTCTGCTCTGCGGTAGTTATTTCCACTCTTTAATCTTCCAGGTCACTTATCCGTTCTTCTGTCTCAGTTATTCTGCTATTGATTCCTTCTAGAGAATTTTTAATTTCATTTATTGTTTTGTTCATCATTGTTTGTTTGCTCTTTAGTTCTTCTAGGTCCTTGTTAAACGTTTCTTGTATTTTCTCCGTTCTATTTCCAAGATTTTGGATCATCTTTACTATCATTACTCTGAATTCTTTTTTAGGTAGACTGCCTATTTCCTCTTCATTTGTTTGGTCTGGTTGGTTTTTACCGTGCTCCTTCATCTGCTGTGTATTTTTCTGTCTTCTCATTTTGCTTAATTAATTCCATTTGGTGTCTCCTTTTCACAGGCTACAGGTTTGTAGTTCCTGTTGTTTTTGGTGTCTGCCTCCAGTGGGTAAGGTTGGTTCAGTGGGTTGTGTAGGCTTCCTGGTGGAAGGGACTGGTGCCTGTGTTCTGGTTGATGAGGCTGGATCTTGTCTTTCTTATGGGGAGGACCACATCCGTTGGTGTGTTTTGGGGTGTCTGTGAACTTATTATGATTTTAGGCAGTCTCACTGCAAATGGGTCAGGTTGTGTTCCTGTCTTGTAGTTATTTGGCATGGGGTGTCCAGCACTGTAGCTTGCTGGTCGTTGAGTGGAGCTGGGTCTTAGCATTGAGATGGACATCTCTGGGAGAGCTCTCGCCGATTGATATTACATGGGGCCAGGAGGTCTCTGGTGGACCAATGTCCTGAACTTGGCTCTCCCACCTCAGAGGCTCAGGCCTGACACCTGGGTGGAGCGCCAAGGCCCTGTCAGCCACATGGCTCATAAGAAAAGAGGGAAAAAAAAGAGAATGAAAGAAAAAAATAAATAAATAAATAAAATAATGTTATTAAAATAAAAAAAATTATTAAAAATAAAAAAGTAATAAAAAGAAAGAAAGAAGAGAGCAACCAAACCAATAAACAAATCCACCAATGATAGCAAGTGCTAAAACTATACTTAAAAAAAAAAAAAAAAGGACAGACAGAACCCTAGGATAAGTGGTAAAAACAAAGCTATAGTGAGAAAAATCACACAAAGAAGCATACACATACACACTCACAAAAAGAGAAAAAGGAAAAAAAAAAGAGAAATATATATATATATAAAGGAAGAGAGCAACCAAATCAGTAAACAAATCTACCATTGATAATAAGCTCTAAATACTAAACTAAGATAAACATAAAATCAGAAAGAAATTAGATGCAGAAAGCAAACCCCAAGTCTACAGTTGCTCCCAAAGTGCACCAACTCAATTTTGGGATGATTTGTTGTCTATTCAGTTATTCTAGAGATGCAGCGTACATCATGTTGATTGTGGAGATTTAATCCGCTGCTCCTGAGCCTTCTGGGAGAAATTTCCCTTTCTCTTCTTTGTTCGCACAGCTCCTGGGGTTCAGCTTTGGATTTGGCCCTGCCTCTGCATCTAGGTCACCTGACGGCATCTGTTACCCACCCAGACAGGATGGGGTTAAAGTAGCAGCTGATTAGGGGTCTCTGGCTCAGTCAGGCTGGGGGGGTGGGAGGGGTCTTTAGCTGATCTTGATTGGAAATTTGAGCTCAGTGATCACCCAAGATGCTGTCTTCAGCCATCTCAGTTAGAAGAGCTGGGCCTGGATTAAGTCTATGAGAGGATACTGCATCTAATCAACCCCATTGATTGTAGCCAGTATGGTCTCATCATTTCCATTCACCTTAGGGACCAACTCATTTACCTTTTGTTTCTTAGAATCAACTACTAAGAGAGATGTTGAACCCAGTGGCTTCTATTTTATTTGTTAAATAATTTAGAGTCCCTGGTTCCAAAATGTATTTAACTTTGTTTACAATAACATGCATGAAATAAGTATATGTATACATATAATATCAGAGGGGCTGAGAATAAAAATAGTAACTGCTATTTATTAAGCTTTATGTGCCAGGAACTTCCTAAGTTTTAAACGTATTATTTCATCAATTCCCACAGCCAATCAATGAGCTGGACATAATGATCTCCACTTTATAGATGAGGAAACTGAATCTTGGAGAGGTTAAGTAACTGATCCTAAGACCACAGAGTTGGTACCCAGATGCAAAAATGTAAGGTGACTGCTAAAATCTCCTCTGATTCTGAGAGTGTAGGGTTCCAGGTAGTTCTGTTTGCTACTTCTGCCTTCACTGTGGTTGGGAGGACAGGAAGTGAGGAGGCAGAATTTTCCTTAATTGCAGGAGGAGTGGGGAAGAGATTAGCATGGAACTTAAAATACATGACTGCCTTCTAAGAGTTGTCAAAGTAAATTGTGTCCCCAGGGACATTTAAAAGCAATTTGATCGCACACTTACACATGGCTGTGGTTGGGGAAGCTGATGACTGGTCTACCAAAGCGGGTTTTAATGGAGTTTTGTGAACAATACTTAGAAATGTTTTGCATAAGATATTACTTTGTAAATATCCTTGCTACATTTTAATTAATCCTGACCATCTGGAACCTCACTTGTCATTTGAACATTTACTTAACCACTGTGTAAAAGTTTTCTAGTTAAAAAAGAATGCCAGTTGTCCAATGGAAGTCTAGACAACAGACCTAATAGATTAGTCCTGAGATGAGACAGAATTGTTTTTTCTGATGAATACTATCCACCTAGCCTGTGAACCAACCACTCTGTCTCTTGAGTTTGTTGTAATTCAGCTCCTTTGGTAGAGCAGTGTTGATTGTGATGGACATTTTCCAGTTCAAAAAAACTTCTGGTGATTCCTCTGAGTATAGCACTCAAAAACCTCTAAGACAGTAGTTCTCAAAGTGTGATCCCCAAACCACCAGCAGCAACATCACTTGAGAACGTATCAGAAATGCAAATTCTTGGGCCCCATTCAAGATCTACCTGCAATCGGTGTTTCAACAAGCTCTCTAGGTGATTCTGAAGCACACTATGTTGGAGAACCATTGCTCTGAAATCTTCCCTTCAGCCAGCTTTCTAGGCTTACTTCTTCTACTTCCATATAAACACTCTACCATCCAGCTAACTTGTACTCTGTTATATTTATATGGGTATGTGGATACATGCATGTATATTTATAGATGGATATATATTTATATATATACAATTTCTGTCTCCAGGTCTTTGTCCATGCTCTCTATAGCAACTAGATTATACTTTCTCCTCCACTGTCCTTGCCCAGTCTCTAAAATCCAACTTAAAAGACACTTATTGGAGACAGCCTTTCCCCATCCCTCTACTTTCACATCCCAAAAACCTGGTTCCACATTTTAATGTAATTTATTTTAATTGGTAGTTATTAAGGGTTTACTATTTATTCAGCCCTTTTGTGAGCATAACTCTATATCTAGCACTGTACTAGGCATTGAGGATACAATTGTGAACAGGCAAACATCTCTGGAACTTATAAATCAGTTAGGGGTAGACTTTTCTTACCTCCTGTCCTAGATCATAGCTCTGAGAAGGTGCAGGTGTCTTGTACTGCTGGGTGTCCCACAGGTTGTATTAAGTTATGGCGGGCAGGGTAGAAGGTGATGTTCTTGTCTTCTCTGGTCTGTATAGGATACACCAGAGTATTATGCTCTCCTTGTGGCTCCCACTCTTAAGAGGGAATGGCACACTATAACATACAGAGGACACAGAGCCCCTGCTGTTGGTGAAAATCACCTCCTCTAAACCAAAGTTTCTCAAATGTGGCACTACTGTCCTTGTAGACCAGATGATTCTTTGTTGTAGGGGGCTGTCTTGTGTCTTGTAAGACATGTGGCAGCATCCCTGATCTCTACCCCCTGGTTGCCAGTAGCATTACCCTTTCCAATTATGGCAACAGAATATGTCTCCATACATTACCAAATATCCTTTGGCATGCAGAATCAACCCTGGTTGAATACAACTAGGAATATTTTTACCTGCAGAAAATAAAACTTAAGAGGAATGTAGAAGCTCTCTTCAGATATCTGTAGGACTACTGTGCAGAAGAATTAGAGATAGAAATTTTAAATTGAGACAGAGGGTAAAACTGGAAGTTACAGAAGATCAATTTTGGAGGAGACCTTTTTAACCTCAGGAGAGCCTTGAGTTTAGAGTGTACTGTCGTAGGACTTGGTGAATTCCCAGTCCTTAGTGCATTCATGCAGGCTTGGATATACCTCATTTTAGAGGGAACTTGGGGATTTCAGGATTTTGAGGATCCTTCAAGTTTTGAGATTCATTGTTTTTATGTTTCCAAAGTGGCTTGTAAAGAGTTAGAATAATCCCTTGGGGATTTTGGGAAGGTGGCAGAGTGAAGTGATAGTAGTGAAATTAACCTCCTGACCCTTGTGTCAGGCTGCCTGGGCCAGATCCCAGCTTGGTTCTTACCACCAGTGGGACCTTGGACAAATCTCAACACTTCTGTGTTTCTGTTTCCTCATCTGTGAAAGGGGTGCATTTATAGTTCCTATTTCAAAAGTAGTTGTGAGGACCAAATGAGATAATACAGGTAGACCTCTTGGTAAGTAAATGAAAAGTAACTCTTATTATGAACTCAGCCAGTGTGCTTTGCCTAAACTCCAAATAACTTGCAAATTTAACTAGCTACTTCTGTCTATTTGTGTTGTACATGTGTTTGGGAGGCAGTTCATAATAGGACAAATATATTTGTTATTAGCACTGGTAATATAATCCATATATAAGTATTAAAAAGCAACCATGATAGGTAAAGATCAAGTTTTCTGATTTCTATCTGGTCCTTGATCTGTAGACAAAAGTTAGAATTTTAAGGGTCAGTTAACACTAGAACTGAATTTTTATTAATCATTTTATTGAGCGATGTTTGTTTTCACATACTTAATTTACACTCTTGAATGCAGCCTTCAAGAGGATGTTTATTTTTCAGATCCTTTGCTAGAAAGCAAAGATTGGAAAGATATGAGAAAAGAAATTAGAAGAATATGAGGTGGCTTATTTATGGCAGCTGTCTCAAGGATGCGAAGGCCTTGGTAAGAATCTTGGGCCCATAAAATCGAGTGCTCTAATTTGAGCTCCAGATAAAAACCTTATATTCTCTACTCCATGTCATTTAAAAATCATATTATTTTTACTGTAATATATAGCACCAGATTGAAGATGTAGAGGAGAAGATTTAAGTAAAACACATACATAGACACAATTTGGTATTTTTCTTATTCATCCTTACTATTATTCACAATTCAATCGGTATAATTTGAAGAAAATGAAATTCTTTTTTCCCTTTACTTATTGCTAATTTTTAAAGTAGGGAATGAAGGATTTTTCCCAGGCTTGCCCAGCCACCTCACATCATGCAAGAGTAACTTTCTGCAGCTCTCTGTGCAAGAAACCATGGCTGTGTCCCACCTTAGCCCCTTGGGAAATGAGCTGTCCAAACAACTTTATTGCAAGCACTCATTGTCCAGGGCACAGACTGTGTATGTAAATGCATAAGGGATTGGTAGCATGTGTACTACATCCACAGGATCCCCCTTGAAGTTGAATTTCCAAAGGAAACCCGTCACCATTATTTATTTCTCTGTAGCAGCAGCTCCTAATAGCCTAGGGTAGTGCAAATTAAAGCATAGAACATTTGGACAGCAGAACTTGGGGAAATCTTATTGTCGACAGGATATTCATCATGCCATGGGAATCAGACAGTCACCCTGGCCAAGTTAGACTTAGAAAGAAAGGCTTTCATAAAAACGTTATGAGCACCAATATAACCATGTATTCAAAGTCCTCTTCTGTAAATTCTGTTGTCTTCCCAACATAATCCTCTAAACATCCATATCCACTTATGGAAGTCAGAAGAACATCTTGCTTCCTCAAACATACCTTTTGTCCTGCAAGGTGTTTAATTTGGCTTTGTCTTTTTGAATTTTTAGATTTATATGACAATGGAGATCCAACCCAAATTCCTAAAGTCTTATCTTTACCCAGTATCTTGACATCTGTTCCAAACCTCAAAAATTATAAATTATACAGCAAAGGTAGGGGGGACATCTATTGGGTTAGCCAAAAAGTTCCTTTGGGTTTTTCCGTAACATCTTACGGAAAAACCCAAAGGAACTTTTTGGCCAACCCAATATTTTTCACTTATCCCTTGATTGCCTTCCTTGGGTTGGTAGATGAGGGGATGCTATAATTTGAGCTATGATCTGGAGGTATATTGAATAAAAACAAAGGTATTCTTACTTAGAACAAAGCATCTGTGAAGGACATATCTGGCATTCAAAACCATTTTTATTGAGGCAAGGTACTTTGGTTGCAAGTAACAGAGACTGCCTTTAGCCAACTTTGTTAGCTTTTGCTAGGGCTGTCATAACAAAGTACCATAAACTGTGTGGTCTGGAACAACAGGATATTTATTGTCTTACAGTTCTAGAGGCTAGAAATCTGAAATCAAGGTGTTAGCAGGGCCCTGCTCCCTCTGAACCTGTAGGGAAAAGATTCTTCCTTGTCTCTTCCTAGCTTCAGTTGTTTTGCTGGCAATCTTTGGTGTTCTTTGGCTTGTAGAAGCATCATTTCAATCCTCTGTCTTCACATTGCCATCTTCTCACTGAGCATACCTGTCTGTGTCTAACTTTCCCTTTTTGAAAGGATTTCAGTCATGTTGGATTAAGGCCCACCCTAATGGCCTCATTTTAATTTTATTACCTCTCTAAAGATCCTATTTCCAAATAAGGCCGTATTCCAAGGCACTGAGGGTTTGGATTTCAACATATCTTTTGGGAGAGGGGACACACTTCAACACATAAGATCAACTTAAGCAAAAAGGGAATTTTGTGGGAAAATATGAGGTGACTTATTTAATTGAAGGAAGAGCTAAAGAATGAGGACCCAAAGGGGCAAAAGCATGACTGCCCGAAGATCCAAGGAGCAGGAGCTACTCTCAGCCCCACCAGGTAGCTGCTGTGGGAATAGAGGAACCTTCTCTGACTTTCCCATTTTTGCATCACTCTGCATGACATTCAGAGTCCCAGGAAAAAGTCTGATTGGCTCACCCCCTGGCTGGAAAAGTCAGTCCCATCATTTATTTTCCCAACTACGTGACAGCAACGGAGAAGAGAATTCCCAAAGGATTTGGGATGCTATTACCAAGAAAAAGGAGGAAAAATGGTAAATGTACAAAACCAAGATCTAATCTAGGCCCTCTAGCAGGAAATCAGGAAGGGAGCAAAATTTGAAAAAAAAGTATATTTTTATGTACTCCAAATTCATCAACTCTATGTTAGTAAACCTCTGATGATTGTTAATACAGCCATTCAGAAAAACTTGCCACTGTGATATAATTTGCCTTTCTTATATAAGCGATGAGTGTGGAGAGAATTCCAGCTAATCATGGTTCTTTCCATTACTGAGTTACCTTTAGTTAGATTTGGCTACCATGTCAGTTTTATAGATAGAGAAAGTTAGTTCCTGAGTAATTCCCTCTCCCATTATTTGGTCTGTTGTTCTATACTCTGGTCCAGATCAGGATACCCTGTCTTGCTGGCCACAGGGAGCTCCCTGGTACAATGTGGTTAGCTACTCTTTGATGCCCTGTAGGGAAGGATATAATCCCCCTGCAGCGCCTGAGGCACTCTCTTCTCATGCTTTAACACTAGGCTCTCCTTCTCATTGCACCCTCTCTCCCAACTCATCCTACCACCACCTTTTCAAAGAATATAGCCATTGTTCTATTAGTTATGCTTTGAATTAAGAAAAGAAAGGAAGAGGTGGTAAAAGTTAACAAAGTGAACTGCATAAAATGAGGGGTATAAGGGGGTGGCTCATCATTAAATGGTGTAAAATCTTAAAGAATAGTCTTAGTCTCCAGGCTGTCTCTTTGCATTTTTTCTTTGGCTCTTCCAAAGACAAATGGCTGATAGAACTACCATGGTATTTTGCCTGTTGCCAGTTCAGTGAACTTCCTGGGCATGGAAGTAGTGATCTCCATGACTGGAACAACATACAAAGAGCAGTCTGGGAGCTAGAGACCAGATCATTGAGTTTGGCAAGTTGCACCTCTCTCTGGAGATACGAAGAAGGTTAGTACTGTAGGCAGAATCTGGGCTCAGGAAGGCGTGAGCAGAGAGTCCCATGAGAAGGATCAGACCCTGATAAATGGGGATGAGATGGTCTCTACCAGTAGGTAGGAAATGATGGAGCAGGAAATATTTGGAACTTGACATTCTTGGCATCATAGAAACAGTTAAATGGTTCAGCCCAGAAGTAACACATGTCAATTCTGTTCATGACTCATAGGCCAAGTCACTCGGCCCCACTCAACCACAAGGAGGTCAGGAAGTGCATGTGCCCAAAAGGGGGAACTGGACATACCTAGCAAACAGCAGTAATGACTTCCACTTGTCAAAATGCAAACTCCAGATTCCTCCCTAACAGGCTCTAATTCAGGAGATCCTTGGAATCTGCATTTTAAGTAGGTCTCCTCATGTTAGTCTGATGCAGGGGAGAAGGGCAGAATCTTTGGACCACAATTTAAAGAACACTGACTTAGGGCTTCCCTGGTGGCGCAGTGGTTGAGAATCTGCCTGCCAGTGCAGGGGACACGGGTTTGAGCCCTGGTCTGGGAGGATCCCACATGCCACGGAGCAACTAGGCCCGTGAGCCACAATTACTGAGCCTGCGCGTCTGGAGCCTGTGCTCCACAACAAGAGAGGCCGCGATAGTGAGAGGCCTGCGCACCGCGATGAAGAGTGGCCCCCGCTTGCCGCAACTAGAGAAAGCCCTCGCACAGAAACGAAGACCCAACACAGCCATAAATAAATAAATAAATAATTAAAATAGCTTTAAACAAAAAAAAGAACACTGACTTAGAGCATCACCTCAATATAGGTAGGTGATCAAGAGGATGGGGACAAGTTTGAGATACTGTTCTTAGAGCTCAGATACAGGACCAACCCTGGGTCACCTCAAGTTGTTATCAAAGAGGACTGCATATGTCTAGACACTGAGGCCCAGAGAGGTGGACAGAAGCTCTTAAAATGCCCAGGCATGAGGGTAGTGTTGGATCCGTGCCTGAGACTGAGCAGACCCTCAGGTATATGTTGAGCTTCTCAGATATTGGGAGAGGAAGAGGGATATGGGACCAATGCCTGGTTCTCATATGTATGATCTAAAGTTTATATTTATAATAGCAGAAACTCTTTGACCAATATGATATCTTATTGTACCATTGCTTTTTTCTTTCCTCTGTTCTTTTCCCACTTCTCTCTCCTCCTTCCCTTCCTCTACTACCCACTCACCCCATTTGCCCCCATTATTTTCTCTTCCTTCCTTATTTTTATTCTCTACCTCCCCCTCTAATTTTCCTCTTTCCCAATATCTCCTCTTCTTATTGCCCTTCTCCATCCTTCTCCCCTCTTCTCTCTCATCAATTATGCTCCCTCCTCCCTCTCATCCATCCTTTCCCTTGGCACCCCCCCATCCCCTCTCCAGGTATTATGCCATCTGCTGCCAGCCTTTGGTCTATAGGAACAAGATGACCCCTTTGCGTATCGCATTAATGCTGGGAGGCTGCTGGGTCATCCCCATGTTTATCTCTTTTCTCCCTATAATGCAAGGCTGGAATAACGTTGGCATAATTGATTTGGTAAGTACTCATGCAGACCCCACTGGTTTACTGTCTGACTAACTTTGTTTGCTTGGGATTCTAAATAAACAATGTCAGGTTAGGTGGATATTCTAAGAAAGATCCTGATAGCGGTCTGAGTAACAACAATAACAACAAAAAAAGCAGGCTAACATTTTCAAAAGCTTACCGTATGCCAGAAAGTACACTAAGTACATATAATCCTGACAGCATCCCTTTGGGAAAATTACAATACTTTCCCCCCATTTCACAGATGAGAAAACTCAGGATCAAAAAAGTGAAGTAACATGCCCAGTGTCGCACAGCTATTGAATAGCAAAACAGGTGTTCAGAGCTTAGCAGACATACTCCAGAGCCTGAGGGAAGTGATGTGCCCCAAGAGGCCTTCATCTCATTTCATGCTGAGACCCTATGAGGCTTACAGTGACCCACAGAAAGCCTGTCATGGAGGTGGGGGCTTCTGGAGAACGTATGGGCCAGGAGTCGAGAGAACTGGACCCTGAGCTCAGCTCCATCCCTGACCCACTTCCTAAAGGGCTGTGATGAGAACATTCATGGGTCCTCAGTGGGAACAGTGTCTTCCAGTGGTGCAGGAGAACAGCACATGGCTCAGGTGCCAGGCGTCTGTAACAAGCCCTGTCTAGATGCTCATGAAGAGTTTCCAGCTCTGACATACTATGTTTTTAGTATCAAACTTGTAATGAAGATCGAAAGCTATGGTCTGGATCCATTAGCAGGTATATATATTCCCTGAGGAAGTTGTCAGGCAGTCACTTTAAAATGGATCACAGGACCGTGTTGTGGTAGGGAGGGGAATGGGGAGGAGAGATTGAGAGTGAGCTCTGGCCCAAGAGGACCAGTCAGAGTAGGAGCTGCCCCTTCCTCTCTCCATCCCATTCCTAGCCCCTAATCTTGCCTTATTCTTTGTCCAGGAAAGGATATCCAAACCAAGGCTGGGCCAGGATTTGCATGTGGTATGTCAGAACGAGAGTTCCTTGGGCTTCTGAAAGAAATGCTGGGCACAGAGGAGTGGAGAAGTGAAAGGGGATCCGTACAAGGGAGACTGTATGGATATTTTCTTAAATCCTATCCCTCTTCTTTCAAACTTTCATTTTTATCATTCTTGGGGGAAATGAAATTCAAATTTCCAATAACCAGTAGAATAATAATTATAATGGCCAACAAATGTCGAACACTTACTGTGTGCCTAGCCCCATGTTAATTTAATCATTATTATCTCTCTCAGGCCTCACAATAATGGTATATGTAAATTCTGTCATTGTCCTCAGGAAACTGAGGGTCAGAGAGGTTAAGTCACATTGGTAGGGAGTGGTGGTGACTATATCTAAGCCCAGGCTTACTGGACTCCAGAGTCTATGTTCTTATGTTTGTGCTAAACTTAATCCCTAATGGAGAAGCCTTTGGAAGCATAAGCTTCTGTGCATCAAAATTTGTAACAAGGGTACAGCACTCTTACCTTCTGCTGTAGAATTTTCAAGGGGAATGACCTAGGGAATTTTGTTCATTTGTGAGAGTGAGATAGAAGCATCCCCTGTTTACTTCATGTAACTGAATGGGGCATCTGCTTACTATTAACATGCCTAGTATTTGCTCCATGGTATTATAATTGCATTTCATATCTTTTTTACTCATTTGCACATTGAACCTGCCTAGAGAGAAACTAGCATAACCCAGATGTTCATAACACATGTACAGTTGATCCTTGTTATTCATGGTAATTAGGGTCTATAAAGTTGCTGCAAATACTGAATTAGCGAATCATGAATCTTTGTTCCTAGGTGAAATATAGAGTTAGATTCCTGTGACTTAAGGCAAGTAATACTTAGATAAAAAGAGATTTTGTAATGATTAAAAATGTCAATTCAATAGGAGGATATACTATAACCTTACAATATATCAATACTATAGGACAGGATATTAAATGTGTACACAATGAATGAAATAGTGTGTTATGTATCAAAATATACATGATACATATCTCTATTCATGTGTATATTCACACTGCATGCATGCTGACCTCAGGAAGGGAAGAGTCATTGGGTTACACAGCTCTCTTCAGCCAAGGACTATTTCTAGAGAAGGCTGGTAACTAAGAGCTGTCAGCAGGCAGAGTTTATAGGTGGAAAAAAAAGTCTTTCAATTCTTAAGAGGGATCTAGTATGTCACAGTATCCAATACAAATGAGGTTTATGCCAGGAATTTAACACAATCAGTGTAATTCACTGTATGAATAAAAGAAAGAAGGGAAAACCCACATGATCATCTCATTACTGCCAAAAATGCATTGACAAAATTCAGTATGCAATCATAATTTTTTTCATGATGATGAATGTGTAAGTATACACAGAAATTTAATTTATTCTTTTTTTTTTAACATCTTTATTGGAGTATAATTGCTTTACAATGGTGTGTTAGTTTCTGCTTTATACCAAAGTGAATCAGCTATACATATACATATATTCTCATATCTTCTCCCTCTTGCGTCTCCCTCCCACCCTCCCTATCCCACCCCTCTAGGTGGTCACAAAGCACTGAGCTGATCTCCCTGTGCTATGCGGCTGCTTCCCACTAGCTATCTATTTTACATTTGGTAGTATATATAAGTTCATCAAACTAAGAATAGAAGGGAACTTTCTCAAATAGAGCGCATTGACAAAAAACTTACAGCAAGTGCCATACTTAATAGTAAAATATTGAAAGCTCCTCTCCTGAAACTGGGACTGTAACAATGGTGTCCACTATTACCCCTTTTATTCAGTATTGTACTGTTGGTCTTATCAAGTTCAATATGCAAGGAAAATGGTATTAAGACTGGAAAGGAAGAAGTGAAATTGTCATTATTTGCAGATCACATGAGTATTCATGGAAAAAATTCAGAAGAATCTAAAGATGAAATATTAGTTACTAATTTAACAAAGTTCCTGGATACATAGCCAATATACAAAAAATTTTCACTGCGTTCTGTGTATTAGCAACAGACAATTAGAAATAAGAATTTTAATGTAGTACTATTTGCAATAGAATAAAAATAGAAATACTTAGGATTAATCTAACAAAAGATGTGTAAGACATTTACACAAAAATGTAAAATATTACTGAAATTCTAAAAGACTTAGGTAAAGGGAAAGAATTATCATGTTTGTGAATTGGAAGACTTAACATTGAAAAAAATGTTATTTTTCCTCAGTCATTCTATTCTAACTCCAATCAAAATTCTAAAAGATTTTTATGGAAGTTGATAAGCTGATTCTAAATTTTATATGGGAAATACTGAGATATAAGAATACCCAAAGCAGCCAAAAGTATATTCCTTTTCTGCCATCATGGTTCTATGTGCTATAGACTTATTAGAAGAAAAAGAAAAGCTTTGCTGATAAACCTTCTTTTTTATTTCCTTTCCCTTCATCTTTTTCTTTTATTCATCCCTCCCTTTCCTTCACTATTCTTCTCCCCTTCTTTCTATTTTCCAAACCCTCCTTTTCTCTTCTTTTTTATCCTTTTCCTTTTCTTACAACTTTTCTCATTCCCCTCCTGCTTCTTCCTGTTCACTTTTTCCTTCCCTTTCTCCCTTCCTTCCTCATTTCCTCTCTCCCTCTAACTCTCAGATAGAAAAAAGGAAGTTCAACAAGAACTCTAACTCTACGTACTGCATCTTCATGGTCAACAAGCCCTATGCCATCACCTGCTCTGTGGTGGCCTTCTACATCCCGTTTCTCCTCATGGTGCTGGCCTATTATCGCATCTATGTCACAGCTAAGGAGCATGCCCACCAGATCCAGATGTTACAACGGGCAGGAGCCCCCTCAGAGGGCAGGCCCCAGCCAGCAGACCAACATAGCACTCATCGCATGAGGACAGAGACCAAAGCAGCCAAGACCCTGTGCATCATCATGGGTTGCTTCTGCCTCTGCTGGGCTCCATTCTTTGTCACCAATATTGTGGATCCATTCGTAGACTACACTGTCCCTGGGCAGGTGTGGACCACTTTCCTCTGGCTTGGCTACATCAATTCTGGGTTGAACCCCTTTCTCTACGCCTTCTTGAATAAGTCTTTTAGACGTGCCTTCCTCATCATCCTCTGCTGTGACGATGAACGCTACCGAAGACCTTCCATTCTGGGCCAGACTGTCCCCTGTTCAACCACAACCATTAATGGATCCACACATGTGCTAAGGTGAGTGCTTCAGGGCTTATTAGATTTTGCTCATTTGCAGGACTCAGAAGAGGTAACTTTCCAGTTTTCTGTTTCCAGATAGATTATTCTTGAAAACTTGTGCAGTACTTTCAAAGGTTAAAAAAAAAAATTCTGCCATCTGTTAATGGAATAGAGTAGTGGGTAAGGGCTCAGGCACTGGGGGCGAATGACCTACATTCAAATCCAACCTCCATAGTTCTTTGATTTGGGGCAAGTCATTAAACCATTCTGAACCTTAAATTCATTAAAAAAAATGAAAATCATAATCATGATTTCTACATCACGGACTTTTTTGAGGGTCAAATTAGCTAATATATGTAGAGCACATAGTACAGAGTCTGACACATAGTAAGAACTTAGTAAATATTATCTACTCCTACTTATAGGTAGTATTTTAGGGTAGTGATTAAAAACATGATAAAATAGTCTTTATTTTGACTCTCAGTGCCACTGCTAATCGTTTGTATAATCCCTTTTGATTTTTATTTTCTTCAACTGTAAAAAATGGTAATAATAATGATACCCATCTTATAAGGCTTTTATGACAGGGATAATGTATTCATATAGGGCCTGATACATAGTAAGTGCTCATAATACTACTAATGTGAATAGTAGCATATAACCTGATACCCTAAGATGGCCGTAAAATAACATGATAAACTAAAAAAAATAGAATGATAAATATGCAATAGTAATGCTATGTGATGTATGATATATTGGAAGTATGGACAATGTAGAGTGGGGATATGAGTAGGAAAGAAGCTGATTTGGTTAAGGGAATCAGGGAAAACGTCACAGAACAGCATTTTATAAGAATTTGAGACTTGGAGGAGATGTCAAGGAAGGCATTCCAGACAGAGAGAACAGCATGAGGAAGGAAATGGAATATGAAAGAGTGTGGAAAGGTCAGGTGGTTTACCCAAGGTCACATAGGTTGACAGAGGTGGGAGTAACTTTGAAGTTCAGTGACTAGGCATGATGCCTCTTTCCAAACTGAGAATTTTCTTGCTACCCTGGCTTAGAGTTGTTCTCAGCTGTGGAAAGCGATGTGTGATAAATACATTCATCCTGTAGCAAAGATGAATTGTCAATGACAGTTTTTTCCTTTGCCCTGAGATGCACAGGAATTTCCAAAGAGCAGTTCCTTCTTTGAGACAAGCATTTAATTTCTCTGATGATGACAATATTTAGCTCTTCTGGCAGCTGAAAACTGGGGACTTTTCATCTGCATGTGTAAGAAAAGAAGAAAAAAATAGGAATTGCTATGAAATATCAGTGCTCTGCCTCAGAGACTGCTCAGAAGCATGAATTCAATTTTCTGCTACCAGTGTGGGCAGACTTGTAGCTAAAGCCTAGTATGATGTTGAGATTCCAGCTGGTGGAAAGGCCTCAAAGGATACTCCTATAGGCTGTCATTCTTTCTTAATTATTGTGCCTTCATCAGTGTCATAGAAAGGATCCAACAGTAAAGTGTGTGTACAAGAACTTCTGTGCGGGTGCCAGCGAGTTTTTAGCTATTTAAGCTTAGCAGTTGCCTGAGTACAGGCTGCCGACTACTTACAGAGTATGCTCCAGCAGTGCATTTACTAAGTCAGTTGTTTAGAACTGGTGCCTTTTCCCGTAGAAACAGTCATAGAAAGAATTTAGGGTTTCTAGGGCATCCCAAGAAACCTATTTTACTAATACTATATTATTTTATCCCTGCTGCTTTTGGAAATCTGCAGCATGATTGTTAAGCAGAGATGGCAGTTTAGAGATGGCTTATGTGTATATCCTTCATACTTTATTCCTTACACTTATTTCTTCCTGAGGTCATGAGAAGTAAAGAAAGTTGGTCTGAGGTGTTTTTCTGTGGAGGTGAGGAATCTTATAAGAGTGGAGATGGCCTATACATAGAAGAGAAAAGTATTTGAAACTTGAATCCACTAGAGTGTAAGCCTTGCAAGGACAGGAATCCTGCCTGTTTTATTTCCTGCTACCTAACAAATAACCCAATATGTTGCTTCATGGGTAAATTAACAAACCATAAAATTAATTCTCCAGATCAACTGTTTTAACTTAACACAATCTAAGGGAAATGTGTGTTTTTCTTAAAAGTCCCGCAAGTAGGACATCAACAAATTCACATGAGTTCATGAAATATAAAACCAAAACAATAAAAAGTAAAATCAGCTTTTATCCTGCTAATCCTACCCCTAGCCTCAGAGACAAGAATTACCACTAGTCTGGAAATCTTTTCAGTGCATTTACAAACATTCATAAAAACATACAAATTCATAGATTTTTCTCCCTTCATTTTACATAAATAGAGCCGTTCTGTGTGTACTTTTCTGCACCTTGCTTTTTATCCGTTAACAATGTATTTTAGAGATCATCCCACCTCAGAACATATAAATCTAACTCATTCTATTTAACTGTTCCATAATCTTCTGTACTAAAAATACATATTAAATTTTATTTAATTATTTCCCATTAGCAGATATGTAGGTGTCTCCAATCTTTTGCTGTTACAAACTGTACTATTTTTAATGCCCTGGAACACATTTCTTTGTGCATATGCCATTATTTCTCTCAGATAACTACCGAAAGTGAAATCGCACTATTGACATGTATGTGCATTTAAAAATGTTATGCTTACCATGAAATTGACCTCCCAGAGCACCATAGTGCTTTGCATTTTCATCAGCAGGGTGTGAGAGTATCTGCTACTCCTTCTCCTCACCAACACTGGATACTATGCATCTTTTATTAATATACTAATTTAAAATATGCTCTTTTGTTTAATTTGCATTTCCCAGATGATTTGATAGATTGAACCTCTTTTAAATTAGTTATTGACTGCACCTTCATATGTTTGGTACTTTATCTGACAACTTTGTTCTATTTTTCTGATTAATTTCTGGATGTTCTCTATTATAGTCCAAATATTAATCCTTTGTTATATAATTTTCAAATACATCCTCCCATCTTCTGCTTGGTTTTGAACTTTGGTTAACTTTTGTCTTACAGAAGTTTCAAATTTTGAAAATACTATTTTTATTTGACCTCTTACAGTTGGCTCACTTCCTTCTTGAAAAATTTTCCACATTAATTTTCCTAAACACCATACTTGTCTGGTTTTCCTCCTAACTCACTAGCAACTCTTTCTTAGAATCCTTAACAGGTTCTTCCTTCTCTATCTGGCCTCTCAATGTTGGAGTTCTTCAGGGCTTGGTTCCTGATACTCTCCTCAAACTACATTCTCACTTGGTGTGATTTAACCATCCATAGCTTTAAATACAATTGTCATGCTGTCAGCTCTCTCTTTAATTAATATCTCCAGGTCATAGCTGCCCTCTAAACTCCAGACCACAAGATCCAATTTGCTTCCTTGACAACCCCAGTTATGTGCTTCTTTGGAATATCAAATTTCATGCATCCAAAACAGAATCCTTCTATATCTCGTACCCCAACCGCAAATTTCCTGAGTCTTCCCTCTCTCCATAAGTAGAGCTATCGTCTACCATGTTACTAAATCCAGGCACTTTTTTGTAGTTCTGATAGGAAACTAACATGTTAGAAGGCAGACTTAAAGATTTTAGAAAGGAGAACCAATCAGCCAGTATTGGAAATATAGAGGTAAATTGAAATAAATGTAAAATTCAACCATAGGAGCAAAATATAAATCACAGAAATGTAAGATGATGCCTGGACAAGTTTATGGCTGCATATATAAAATTTGGAACTTGATAAGTGTGCCTTCAGTTTCCTCATCCAAGGCATCTATTGACAAAGTACTGGGCAGGCCACCAGAGACCTCCTTCCATATTAATAATGATTATGATTCCTAACATAATTCCAGAAAAGACTGTGCCAGTTACTGTATTTAAGAACTCTGAATGCATTATTGCATTTAATTTTTACAACACTCAAAGAATTTGGTATTATAATTATCGTCATTTTAAAGATGAGAAAACCAAGGTTTAGAGAGAGTAAGTAACTGGCCCAAACTCACACAAGTAGTAAATGATGAAGCTGGAATTCAGATGTAGGTCTTTCTGATTCCAGAGTTCAGTCTGGTCCAGCCCACTTAGAGTTAGGAATAGGGTTACCACTTCTCATGTTTATCTTGACTATTTGGATAAATTTGGTGAAATATTTATCAATCCGTCAACTCTACCATCCTGCTTATATTTCTCTATCTTGTCTGCAAACCGTGAAGATTAGTAACTTGTTCAAATCCAGGCATTTTTCAATCTCTTTTCTATAAAGGAACTAAGGTTAGATCAGATGGCCCTATTCTTAGTAATCTCAGATTGACTCCTGTCCCTGGGTACACGTTGACTATTCAAAGAAATAATCAATTTAATACTAGCTCACCTCAGGATAGAGACTAAACTCTACTATAGAAATCACCCTTTTCACATTTTTTCAATTGGATCATTTGTTCTTTTCTACTTCTTCTGAATGGCAGTGGCCTGTTTACAGTACTCTTTTTCATGGTATTTGTGCTGCTTTTGATTATAGAGTTCCTTATTTGACTGCTATAAGGCCAGTTATTCCTTGAGGGTAGAAACTATGGCTTTCTTTTCTCCATGTACCAATTAGCCCCTCACACAGTATCTGCAAAATAGTATATAATCAAATGATCAGTACATTTTTGCTGATGAAATATCTTCATGATTATCTTCAGGTTTATGAAGGATTCACATGCTCAAAATTGAAAATTATCTGTTTTTTTTTTTTTTAATCTTCCCTGAGGCTCTAAAAAGTATAGAGGACTTAGTCTACAACCCAAGACTCACATTGAGGAAAGCCAGTTCATGGCAGCACTATGAGACTATGAACTTTTTTCTCTTAAAATCTTTTTGAGAGAAAGGAATTGTACTTTTCCAGGTTGAATTAAAAACAAGCTAGTCTGGCCTCAGTGGTTTAGAATAGTAAGTTTCCCATGCTTGGTCCTGTCCTCATAGCCCTTTGACTTACATGACATTTTATTATTAAGCAAGCAGTTGGGTAGCCAGTGAAATAAAATATGCTTTTGCAAGACATTTTTAGAGGACTTTGATCACTCAGATTGTACTAATTATACACAGTAGCAGAGATGTCTGCAGTTGTGTTCGGTTGTTTTCTGTTGGATAATTGTCTTCTTTGGGAATATCCAGCCCACAATCAAAATAGAAGTGAAGATACCATTTGGTTGGCTGATGAAATAGTTTGTCCTATAGATATGTACGTTACATAGTCTTTTTTTCTTTTTTTTAAAATTAATTAATTAATTAATTAATTTTTGGCTGCGTTGGGTCTTTGTTGCTATGCGCGGGCTTTCTCCAGTTGCGGCGAGCCAGGGCCATTCTTCATTGCGGTGCACAGGCTTGTCATTGCGGTGGCTTCTCTTGTTGCAGAGCGTGGGCTTTAGGCACATAGGCTTCAGTAGTTGTGGCACGCAGGCTCAGTAGTTGTGGCTCGTGGGCTCTAGAGCGCAGGCTCAGTAGTTGCGGCACATGGGCTTAGTTGCTCCACGGCATGTGGGATCTTCCCGGACCAGGGCTCGAACCCGTGTCCCCTGCATTGGCAGGCGGATTCTTAACCACTGTGCCACCAGGGAAATCCCGGGTACATAGTCTTTTTAAAAAATAGCTTCCAAACATGAATTATTGTCATAAAAATGTTTCTAGGGGCTATTTTAATTTGTATGCACACATATATAAGAAAGAGGCATAATGCCAGCATGTGGACAATGGATTCTAACAGGTTCATCCTGTGTATGAACTGATTCTTAGTGAATTTGGAGCCAGCGTCTCTCTCCTTGTCACATCTTTAACCTGATTTTATAACTATGTTTTCCTCATCTGCCAACGTCTCTCTTAGTCTCATAGAAGTTACTTTTGCCACTCTAGGAAACTCACATCAAACATAACAGCAGAGAAAGGAAGAAATATCCTAATGAGAAGACATTGGCTGCTTTCCTACTCAAGTCAGGAATAAGACAAGGATGCCTTGTCATCTCTGCTGTTCAACACTGTGTGTACAAAATCCAAATGACAGAAGGAAGAAACATGATAATTTTATCTGATGTTAACCAGTAAAATTTGGGAGAATATTCCTTTGGAAGCCTGGCCTCAGCTCAGTCATTCTTCAAGCCAAGTGATACTCCCCACTTGGGAGGCATAGTGTGAACATATAGACTGTGACCACACAGAGTCACGTGGGTGACAGGTGATAGGAATAAGCCATATTGATTTGATTTGGGGTTAAATAGGGATTTGATTCTGGAGTTCTTTGTTCATTGGATAAATGCCAAGGATTTTGCCAGTCTTGTTCACTGCTGTATCCTCTGAGCCTAGTAAAGTACCTGGAACATCATAAGACTTGACAAGGGAATGAAGGAATGCTTCTGTTCCTTCTCCCCTGGCCTAGTTTCTCTTCTATGTAGCTGTCTCTATGCTGACTAGCTCTGACGATCCATGGCAGAGTAGGGACTCGGGATGCTGACAGTAACTTTAGACAGAGATTTTTCTCTACGTGAAATCCACTGAGGATTCCAGTTTTGGCTTCTTGGGTAAATAATTCCTATCCTGCCTATCTCACTACCTCACTGTGAAAATCAAACAAGATAATAGATGTGCAATTGCTTTCCTAACTGCAAAGCTCTGTCCTCATGGGAGAGATAAGTATGTTGTAAGAGCAGACTATTTATAAGTTAGGTAGCACAAGCAGAGTTTACATGCAAAGTTTAGCTTTGTGGTTGGGTTTCTCTGCTCATGCCAGGCTTCAGTATCTTCCCTGGTTCTCCAAGTTTAGATCTTGCTCAAACTTAGGTCACTCACCTGATTCCTAAGAAGGCTGAACATTCCTTCAAGCACTTCCCAAAGAACTTCTTACCTATCTAACTTGGCTCTTGGCTGTCATCCTCCATCCTCCACCCTCAATCCCCTGATGAAAAGGTTTTCCATTGACCTGGAGGTCTCTAGACCTGCCCTGTCCAATTGGGTAACCACTAGCCACATTCCAAGAGCTCAGTGGTTACATATTGTAAGTGGCTACTGGATTAGACAGTACAAATGTAGACTATTTCATTTATCGTAAAAATTTCCAATGGACAAAACAGCTCTAAAGCAATTTGAACCTTCTCTCTCGAAGGAAACAATGTATATTTTCCCTCATACTTATTAACTCCTGTTATCCACCAGAGCTTAATAATAAATAAACTGATTCTAGTGGATAGGCTATATTAAGTCTTTGACATTTCCATGCATAAGATTAGTATATTCAGATTTATATGTGGAATCAATAAAGAAAAATATGAAGATAGGGAAAAAGTGAAAGTAAGAAAGAGGCAAAGAGACTGAGGTTCCCCCAAAAAACAGTAGAAGGAAAAAAAATTCTTTCAGGTCATTATTGCCTCTTGTTATCAGAATTTATAATTGTATTCATGTCTTGTTTACTTCTTTATTATCTATCTCCCAGTCAGACTGTCAGTCCCTGAGGGCAGATAACATCCATTTTATTCCCAAAAGTTCCCCCAGGGTGTAGCACATTGCTCAGTTAATATGTTTGCTGAATGAATGAATGGATGCCCTTATCAGACCCTATCTGGACCCTATTGTTCACATGGACAGTGTATACTCAAATAAATTTTCACCATTTAAAAATTTTTTTGTTGTTAATTCCTTAGCTGGAATAGTTTTTTGTTTGTTTTGTTTTTCCACTGTGTAGACACTTGCCAACTTTTAGTTTCACCCCATCAGAATTCCCCATTTAAATAAAGGTTTTCACATAGTAGATTGGAAGATTACCCATGGATGAGGAAATAATTTAGGTTTGATTTACTTTGGATCCTTAGAGGTTTCTGCTAATGTTGCAAAGCTGTTTGACATTTAAAAGCCATTTTTTGGCCTTTACCTTGAACTTTGGAGGCTACAATTGGATTCAACATTTGCCTCATTGTTTTGAGCCAAAGCAGACTTAATCTGGGTAAACCAAGGCTGGGTGAGCATGACCTTGCCTTCTGTCCCCCAGTCTTCCCCAGGGTTGGCTGCATAATTCGCAGCCCCAACGCAAAATGAAAATGTGGGGCCCCTGGTTCAAAGGGCAGGAACACTTTTCTGTTAAAAGCATTAAGATGGAAAGCCTTTTTCTTTCCTCCTCAGTCTTTCTCTCAACTTGTCATATGTATTTTATTTGCTATTTACCTTTTCTCTAGTAGAAAAACAAAATGCAATTTTAAAGTATTAGCAGAAAATTTACCATCTGTCTTTATATTGTGCACTGACAGCTTTAAATGCAAAAATAAGAGCATTTAACTTGTATATGGAGTCACCAAAATTGTACAGATTACACAAATTGTATTTTGTAGTTCAGACATGCTTATGTATTTTATTTTTACCAGACAGTGCACAAAACTAACGCAACTGTTTTTATTTCACTTCTTGATACACACACATTCTACTAACATTCTCCCTTCAGCTTACTGAGGAGTAAAGAAGGACTGAAGAGAAAAGAACCATGATTTGCTCTATCATATCCTTTCTTTCTATGTCAGTATTTTCAACATAAGTGCTTGGCTAATACAGGAAAGCAATGCATGTGGAAAAGACATGGTAGGGTTCCTTGATGGTTCCTTTTTCTTAGAAAATCACTGCCTTCTTTCTGCATCTGGCAAGTTCTGGTTCAAATGGAAAACACGGGCTCTCAGGGCCACCAGCCATCTGCTTACTCTGTCATAGATGTGTTGATAGGAAACATGAGTGCAGTGTTGTAGTGGACCCCTGATCTGTGGGACTTCAGCAAGACTCAGCAAATATAAGGTAAGCATGTTACAGAAGCTGCTGACAGAAAAACGATGGGAGAAAGGAAAATGCTTTAATATACATTATGTATTCACGTTGTGTTTGCTTTGAGTCTTAGTAACTCTTTATGTATGGTTGGTCTACCAGAATTCTGTGCTCACAGGGCATCACTAACGTGAGAGGCAGCAAGGAACTACGGTGTACACACATATTGCACGTGTCATCTCTGCTCACATGCATGCTTCATTGTCCCTCGCAGTTCACAAGTTCAAAGATAAAGTTATTGAGAATTCCAGGATGAGGACAAGCAGAACATTACACCAAGCTCTGGGTTCCTGTGTGACTGCTTTGGTCACACAACCATGAAGCTGGCCCTGTCCTCAAGTCCTTCCCCAATCCCAACCTGAAGCGGCTCTCACAAAACATTGTTCTTGTTGAGATCACACCAGGAAAACAGTGAGAATAACATCAGAAGAACTCCACTTGCCTCATCAGATACTCAGGGTTAGAAAAGTTAGTGCTGTTTGCAGAGTGTACTTGCAAAAGTTTGGTAACCAAGTGGCTTAAGCTGTCCTCCAGGATGCCCACTGCTGGACTAAAGTGCTGAGGCCTAAAGCATTATCCTTTCCACTGTCTCTGACTCAGAGGAAGGTGAACTTTGGTATGTAAACAAAGGGGCATCGGACCCAATGTAGCATAATGGCTATAGGGGCTGGAGTCTGTCACACCTGGATGTCAGTCCTGTCTGAGATCTGTCATTTACTATCTATATAATCTTTAGCATGTGACCAGACATCTCTAGACCTCTGTTTTCTCACCTGTAAAATGGGAATAATATTAGAACCCATCTCCTAGGGCTTTTGTTAAGGTTAAACATGATAACGTATGTGCCGAGCTGATCCCAGCTTCTGTTACACAGAAAGTACTCCATGCACGGAAGCTGCTGTAACTGTTGTTATTATAATTGTAGATATAACATTGTTCATATCTTGGTTAAAACAAACAACTTCTCCAGTTATTTTCTCAGCCTCCTGATAAGCATTTCTTAAGAAATGAGTCAATAGAAATCTCTGTGTTCTAAACACTGCTCCTTAAACAAGGAACGCAGAGCTCCCTCTGTTAGAAGAAAAGCCAGAAATGAATGAAATGAAATTAATCACACTGTTTATAAATAATTGTTTAAACATGAGACAAGACTTGTTTCCTGGTTACATCATGCCCTGTGCTGAACAGTTGGGGCTGTTATTTTGAATATGCCTTCTGGCTTTTAAATTACCTGCAGGCATTTCTTTGATCCAACATAAAACATGCTAACTTGTCGAACAAGTTGGTTACAGTCTATGTGTATTTGTTTTCCCCCTTTGGCTCTGCAGGTGCTCTTGTTGCTCAGGTGTTAGGGTTCCATGTACCAGCCCTCTGAGTTTGGTGCCCACTATGCATGTCACACTTCAGGGCAAACCCCAAACCACACCCAGCTCCAGTGGTGCTCAAGGTGGTTTATCAGAGGTCAAGAATAGAGGCAGTGTGATGTGGGGCTCTGACCCTTGACCCTGGCTGCACACTAGAGTCACCTGGGAGCTCCTGGGTTCCACATGTAGAAATTCCATTTTAATTGGTCTGGTTGGGGACCAGAAATGCATATGTTTTAGGAGCTCTAATGTACAGCAGGATTGAGAAGCATCAGTGTACTGGAAAGAGCAGGAAACCTGTCTTCTAATTCCTTACTGATTGCTATCATTTCTCTCAGCACCAGTAAAATGAGAAAGTTCGCATAGATAATGCTTCAAGTTTAGGTCTAGCTCCATGTCTTAAACTATTGAGATAGTCTGGATTTAAACTGGTAGTTCTCAACTGGGGACAGTTTTGTTTACCAGGGGACATTTAGCAAATGCCTGAAGGCATTTTTGGTTTTCACAACTGGTAGATGCTACTGGCATCCAGTGGACAGAGACCAGAGATGCTACTAAACATTCAAGAATGCATGGGACACCCCCCTGCCAGAGAATTGTCTGGTCCCAAATTTCAAAATAAATCTGTGGTTGAAAAACCCTGCTTTAAACCAATCCTCTGGGATTTGCAACAAAGAACCTCCTTACCTCTGCCAGGGGACAGCAGGAGAGGTCTTTGAACAATGCCAGGAGTTGTGTGTGCTTTTATCTGCCTTCTACAGTGCAGCCCCTGCATCCTTTGGCTCCTCTTAATCCACATCCACTCCCAAGACAAGACAAGGCAATTATTTCTGAGAGGAAAGGCCCTGAATGTCCGTGGTTAGAGTGCCAGTAGTAATGTTGCAGATAAGCCCTTTCTCCGAGGCAGGCTCTGTGAGCTTGTTCCCTTACAGCATGCACTTGCCAGAGACACAGTCCTCCCGATTTAGTTGGAGCAGCTGTTCAGGAAGGAATCGCCTCCAAAGCACACTAAGAGACCTACTAGGAAACCATATCCCCATGTAAATGTGTGCTTAGTCCACACTGTAATGATACCTGACTCTGGCCCATAGAAGTGGTAAAGCTGCTTCTTATTCTGGGTGTCGACAAACTAGAGTGTCTCCAGGAGAGGATAAACATCATGATTTTCTTTGCAGAATTCATGACATGTGAAGAACAATGTAAGGAATGGGGGATGATGAGTTTAGGGCTCAAAGAAGATTCAGGTCATGAGCATTGTTTTTAATATCTCTGAAGGCTGTTTTGGGAAAGAGGGATCTGATTTGTTCTGCATGGTCTCAAGGGAAAGAGGTAGGTACAAAGGATTGAAGTTTTAAGAATACATATTTCAGCACAAAATGGAACGGATCCTCTTACTAAGAGATGTTCCTAATAAAGTAGAAGGAGAAAACTGGATGATCACCAGTCACTTAGAAGTGTTGATGGACCATCAGTCACTGGAAGCATTGACTGATCATTTGTCAGCATGGCCAAGGAAGGGGTGAGAGGTCAAAGGAGAGATTTTCAGACCCTTTCTTTGTGATTGTGTGAGTTACAGAACCACCAAGTCCTCCCACAGTGCAGTTAAACACAAGAGAGAGCAAAACCTACTTTAGCCAGTGTAGCACTTTGTTTGGTTGAAGCCGGAGACCTTCTGGAAAGGTTACCAGTGGGAAGAGATGTGCCAGAGGTGATTTTGTCAATTGCAGAGACCATTCTCTTTTCCTTTATGATTCTTCTAGCAATCTGGCTAGTAGGAAATTTAGACACATCTAAGGAAGGGATCCATTCCTGGGTTCTATAGCTGCCTGCTCAGTGGTTAAGCAGTTGATTTTATTTCTGAGATTCTGTTTGAGAAAAATGTTGTCATATCCACCTATCCAGATAAATTTCTGTTCTTTGAGGCTTTAGTATGAAAGGAATTGCTGTTTAAATATTTGTAAGGAGAAGGACTGAGATTAAAGAAACATCCCCTTAACCTGGTTTTCATGTTCTTCCTTTTTCACATGGGGACAGTTAAGACCTGAGCTTCTCTGATCTGAAGGTAGTAAGGCAGGGTCCCAATCTAGAGGAAATCAGAGTACTGATGAAGCAGTTTAGTGTTATGGCTAAAAGCATAGGACTTGGCATTTGATGGACCTCAGTCTGAATTCAGGTCCTGCCACTTTGAACCTGCGTGATCCTGGGCAAGTTACTTGACCTCTTGCTGCCTTGGTTTCTTCCTGTACAAAAGTGGAAGTAAAGGTGGCTCTTGCCTCATAGCACTGTTACGAGGCTGGTGTGAGATACTGTACATATAGAGCCTGGGATAAGTAACTTATTGATATATTGTGTTCTCCTTATCATAATCATCATCTTAGTAGGCAAAAAAGCAGGAACACTAGGTTGAGAAGACAAGGCTTCTTTTTCTGGAACACTGGTTCATTGTCAGAACTGGGTCTGAGGGGAAATGGTTTGGGGTCAAAATCACCATAATATCCTCCTCATAAGGTACAGGATAGTTCCTGAGCAACAAGTTCAGAAGGAGAAGGAAAATTACTTCAACTGCAAGGATAGGGGAACTGTGGGGAAGGGAGTGAGGCAGAAAGTTCTAGCTTCTGTGCTCCAAGAAATGCTGTGAAATCATCTCCAACCCTTGAACAAGGAAACCTGGTGGATGGCTTCTGGTTATATAAACAAATATCTGAGTGTGCTCTGGGTTATATTCAACCAAAGAGCCAAGGACCTGCTTTTTACAAAGTGATTTCTGAATTATTTTCTCATTCTCATTTTTTACAAGATTCTTGGAAACATTTCACAGTTAGAATTGTTCTTGGAGAGCTTTTTGTTCTCTAAGAAATGGGTGAATCTATATTTTGATAAACCTGACAAACAAATATATTTGGTGCCTACTCATGTTCCTTTTATTCTTTTCAAACTTTTATTTCCTTTGCTGGCTGGTGTAATGGAATTTTTCTTCTATTTGTGAATTTTCATTGCCTGCTTAGAGTTTCTGACTTTGGGGAAAGGAGTGTGTTTGTGTGTGTGTGTGTGTGTGTGTGTGTGTGTGTGATTGTCATGTATAATAACTAGTTGCCTACGAATAACTTGGTTTCCTGGTCCAGATGTCACCATCTTTATTATCATCATCTTAGCATCTACCATTTACTGAACACTGGCTTTATATGCCAGCCATTGCGCTAAGTGCATTACATGTGTCATCTCATGGAATCCTTAATATAATCCATGGAGCAGGTATTATTATCCCCATTTTACTGATGGGGAAATTGAGACTCAGAGAGGTTAAATAACTTGGCTAGCGTTCTATAGCTGGTGAGTGGTGGGCCAGGATTCTAACACATGTTCACCTAATTTCAGAGCCCTTGCTGTTAACCACTAAGCTATGCTCCTTGCTAGTTAATTAAAAACTCTTGAAATAATGCAGAACTTTTGATTCTTAGACATGGAAAGGGCTTCAGAAGTGATCTGGTCAAATATCCCAACCAATGCAGTGATCTCTTCTACAGCTTACCTAGTAGGTAGTTGTCTGTCTCTCTTCCCAGTGAGGGGTAACTTATTATTATCCAAGGCAAGACATTGGCTGGGTTGCAAATTATAATTTTTTTGCCTCTGGTTTTCTTTTGGGACTATGTGTATAATATAGCCATAGAGAGAGAAGCTACTTCATGTGTATCGTTTAAGAGGATGTTAAGGCCATTCAGACATGTGGGATTTTAAACTGTAAATGCCAGCTGGATTGAGCTGTAATAGAATAGCCTTGAGCAATATAGTGTGACTTGCAGTGGGCAGATGGTGAAGGGCATATCAAGCCCTTCTTGCCTGACCCAGTCTGGTTTTCCAACTCATTTCCCTCAACTCTCCCCCGACCTAACTTCCTATGCAATAAGCATGCAAGATTGATCAGTTTTCCTTAGGTAAATAGTGAATTCTCCAGCCTCTGGATTACTTCTGCTGTCCCAAATGCTCTTTCTCACTTTCCCTCCTGGCACAAGCCTACTCATTCCTTGAGGCACAGTTCCAATATGAGCTCTCTCAACTTTCCTAATCCCTACCCCCTGAATATTGGACCTAACCACCTCCTCCTCTGGGCTCTCACACCACCTGCTTCTCTTTTTCTTGGAGGCTCAGCTCATCCTGTGGGATCTTAAGTAATTTTATGCACTTAAAACACCCTCTGCTCACCTGGACAGCTTCTCGAGAGCAGGACATTTCCTACCTGCAGTGTCTAAGAGCCGAGGGTGCCTCTTCAGTGAAGGTGCACATTTAGTGAAGCTGGTACAATAAGACTCTGAGTTGGATTTGCCTGGTTCAGCTGGTGGCTCCACCTCTCCCTAGATGATCTGACTTGGGCAAGTTACTACGCCTCATTCCACACAACTTGAGCCTGTAAATAATAAAACCTATGTGATAGGATTGTTGTGAAAATTATATGAGATAATCCATGATTAGTTTAGCACAATCACTGACACATAATAAACGCTCAATTAATATTGGCTGATATTATCATGGATCCATACTTTTAAGGCATTTTCTCCTACATATTTTTAGGTTCTGTCATATCAGAATAGTTCAGCAGAAGAAGCAGGCAGACAGTCTGATCCCCCAGACTCAAAGTTCCAGTCTTTTATTTGTCCTTTAGGAACTGTGGTAGACAGTGGAAAAAGGCCTCACAAGGAAATTGGTTTGACCTTAATTATATGTGCACATTGAGAAATAGACGTGCATTTGGATTAGAATAAGCCATGCGTACTGACTTGATCTTGCACTTTGGCATGTTGAAACATGGACATATCTTGAGGCTGGTGATGGAATTAAAGAGCCCCTGAGAATATGTTTTGTCCAGAGCTAAGCATTCCAAACTGTGCAAATTTAGCTATCTGGGATTCTTTCTGCAAGCAGCACAAAATAATACAAAGATCCCGGAGTCCCCACCCTGAGGATGCATTGCTTTATGTCCTTGTCAAGACAGTGTGCTCCCTGCAATTAAGTTTTCTCGTCTGATAGGGTTTTTTGTCATTTGCCTGCTATTTTCACAATTTTTACCCATATCAACATTCTGCCCATGCTATTATTTATTTACTATTTATCTTTAAATACATTTTTAATTTAAATAAATCTGTTTGTAAATGAAACTCTCTATTATGACCTTAAGTGAAAAATCATGTAGAGAAGATGATTTTAAAATTAAATACAATGAAAACAAAACAAATTATTATTATTTGCATAACTTTTTTACTATTAAAATTTAATAATATTGTCTGCCAAAGGCTCTGAGTCAAAGGCCTGCTCTCCATTTTATTAGGTAGTAGAGAATTGTTAAAGCCAGAGTGGGGCCAAACTGAGTACGTCTCTTTAAAATGAGCAGAATGAGTGAAAGAAGTATTGGATCTCCTTACTGTGATTCAGATTGTTTAACGTTGTGCCTCTTTGTTTGGCATATCACCTGTGGAAAACATCCCATGTTTGGGAAATACTGGATCTTCCAGAGTCAATATTCTGTTCTGGTTGATAGTGATCTAAAGACAAATGAAGAAATTGGGCTAGGCCATCACCTTTTGAGCCATTGAATTTACTGATAAATTAGTACAAGTTTATGTGCTTACTGTTTGTAAACAGTTCAATTAGTTTTTATCAGCTAATTGTAACCAAGCATTCTATTTTTTCATCACATGAAAAGCACCTTAAAAAATATTGCTTTGTGCATCTCTTTACATTTTTTGCCACCTCGTTTTCATGATTTATCACCAAGTCTTTTCTCATTTCATCATCAGTGTCATAAAAGTCAACAAATACCCCTTGTCCACTTTGCTGAAATGGACTCTTTGCATGCATGTCAATGCTTCCTTTCTGATCCCTTGTGCAGAATCGCTGAATGTCTCATACTGCTAGCTCTGGCCCTTCCCACTCACTTGTCCTTTCTCTTACTGCCCCCTGTCTCCAGTGCTAAGCTCTGCCTCAGGTGTGAGTAGAATAACTGGACATTCACCTCCTCAGGGAATCTTTACTCCCATGTGCCTAAGAATGATGTGAGAGCACTTTTTAAAAATGCAGATTTATGCCCTCCCCACCCCACCCCTGCCCTCTCCCCACTCCCCACTCCCACCCTCTTGTCAGAGGTCTGATGTGGATCCTGGGAATCTGTATTTCATAAGTACCCAAGATAATTCTGATGCACATAGTCTCTGAACAATTTTGTGAAAGATGACTTAGCTAGTGATCTCTCTCATCTTTTCCTCTTTTTCCTTCTCCTCCTCCTCCTCCCTCTTCTTCTGGAACAAAGGGAGTTGTAACTCTATTTCGTCAACCATTAATATTAAACTTCATCACAAAACTCTTCCCACTGTACAAATGATTTCCATGTTTCCCAACGGACAGAATTCCTGATTTGGGAGGCAGAACACCTGATTTATAGCACTAGATCCACTGTTACCCATCAATCAATCCATGCCCCTACATTGTACCTACTTTCCTTCCTTACAGGTTTGTGTTGAACATTAAATGTGGAAAATGATACAAAAATGCTTCATAAATTGTAGAGGATTTTACTAAAACTATTAAAACAAGAAACTGCATCTTAAGTCTGTAAAAATATCAGAGATTCTTTTTTAATGATGTTTTGCATCAGAAATTTTGAGCGGCTCTGCCAGTGTTTCTGATCAAGCATATGTTTAAGGAAGGACAGTTGTGGTCTCGCTGCATTTTAAATTGTGGCATCTCAGGCCCTCCCTATCCTATCCTAACCAGATACATTTAACAGCTTTGCAGTGTAACTTCACAGGTTCAGAAATTGAGGTCTTTCAAATTCTTTAATACAAATCCAAAAATTATCCTCCCTGTGTTTCCAGCGAAACCTCTTCCCTCCACACAGAATATAAAGTATCAGATACTAACAATAGAATATTAAAGCCAAATTTGAAGCAATTACCCACAGCTTTGGAGAACAGTCCCACACACAGCTGGTACCCAATCAGAAGGTCTGTATTTGTCACCCACCATCTCTACTCCTCATAGAACCAGAATGTCAGAGCTGCAAGGGATCTTATAGATAATCCTCCTTGTTTAAAGAACGGGGAAAATGAGGCACAGGAAAGGGACTAAGTCCTCAGAGGCATGCATGGATGGAGGCTAAAAAGGCATTGGAATCCAGGTTCCTGTCTTCTGGTTTATTGTTCACATTGCTGAGTTAGTAAGGTGGCCTTGCAGTTGAAAGTGAAAGGGGCTCACTGAGTGTTAAAGCTGTGCCTCCTGAGTGTGATTCATTGTATGGGTTGAGGTCTCTTGGGGTGCAGCATATTGCACCGTGACTTTGTATCCTGAATGAAGACCTAAAAGGCAGATGATATTAAATTGTTAACTGTGAACAATTAGATTAGTACAGGAGTGTAAACTGAGACTGACACAGGCCACAACTAGGACACAAGATCACCCTAGCATTATTCTCAAGTCTCCTTTTTCCCTACTTAAAGGGAGTTGGTTGTGAGTCCTCCTTGGAGTTAAGAGGCTGGGCCATTTTCCTTTATTCATGACTTCTCTCCTTGGCAAGGGCTATATTGATGTTGTCTGAATAAAAAGGAGTGGTACCAGGCACCCAATAGCAATTGTGCAGAAATCTCAATCTTTATTTGAATATTTGGAAGGATTATATGAGAGAACCAATACAACATTTTGGAAACACTTCTCAAAGAGCCTCCTCCATGCTCCCCAACTGCTCTGGAGCCTTCCACGTACCCAACTCAATGCTTCACTTTAGCCCAGGTCTTCCTGCTTTGTCTTCCATCCTCTCTCCTCATTCTTCATTATGTTTATTCACTTAGCCCCTTCCTCTGCTCTCTCTACTTTCCTCCTGACTCTGCAGGTTCTTTTTCCTTTTCTACCTAGTCTCCCTGGTTCTGAATCACGGAAAATATATACGCCTCTTGGCAAAGATGTTCCTTTAGTGGGTAAGAGGGGTTAGCAGGAAAGAGTCCCATGTTAACGTCCCAGTTACACTGTGTTTCAGTAAGAGGAGGAGACACATTATACTGTAGGCTTCCCACGGGAAGGATATAATATACACCCACATACATATTCCTTTTACCCTGAGTCCATCATAGTGGGACAAGGAGATGCTAGAGACAGCAGAACCTGAACACTGAACTTAGTGGTGGTTCTCAAGATGATGAGTGACAGTGTATCAGGACAATTCAGAGCCCAGACTTCGGAATCAAAAATTACTGGAATGTAGGTCTGATTCTGCCATTTATTAACTGAGCAAATTTGGGCAAATTATTTAAACTGAAACTCAGTTTCCTTGTCTGTTAAATGGGTTTAAAATACATGAATTAATGCATATAACACACTTAGCCCAGTGCCTGGCACACAGGTGCTGCCCTAATGGGTGGTGGTTTTTATTGTTGCTAATAATGATAATAATAAGTATGATACAAAGGGAATTTGGCCAGTGAGAAATGAGAAACCCTTCCTTTCTCCCTCCCTCCCTCCCTCCCTTCCTTCCTTCCTTCCTTCCTTCTCTCCTTCCTTTCTTCCTTTCTGTTCATTCATTCTTTCTTTTAATAGATATGTTCAGTGAATAAAACAGATAAAAATGTGGGGCGTATGTAAAGACATTAGGCCACATCTTGAGTTTTCTAGAGAGCTTATACTTGAAGAATGGCATGTGGAAAATCTGGCAGAAGGAATGTATAACCAAAGATGAATCAAAAGGTATGTTTAGAGCAAGTAGAAAACCCAGAAATAGCTCTCATTATTTAGGGACGAAATCTTGCATATTCTGCTTTAGTAAGAATAATCTTGCAACTGGAAAGAAGAGAACATCACAGGGAAAAAGTTGCTGCCTGGGATTGACGGAAAACTTTTAACTGTCTCTGAGCCAAGATGTATTATTTCTCACGGGATTAAAGGAACTGGTTGATAAGACCTCTGACTGGAGCTCTTTTGTGGACTCAGGATATGATGGCAGCCTGGAGACCAGTAAATATTGTCCCAGTTCTTAAAGAAAGATTAAAGCTAGACTGCAGAAACTTTAGACTCATAGCTTGAAACAGACCTTATCAAAATTCAAAGACAGTTATTATACAAATGATTTGTATGCAAGAGTCAGTGTTGTTTCATTACAAAATAATTCATGCCAACTAATTTCATTATCTATTAGGACAGATTTACTGCTCGACAGAGACATTTCAGCAAGGCATTACATAAAACTTTCCGTGGGTGGGTCCATTCTCAGGCACACGGATTGTTACCTGTCTGCTGGGAAGGCAGTCTGTGGTGGGGTACCACAATTCTCTGGTTTAGCCCTGTTCAATCAGTAGTTTTTCTCTTGACTGAAGATTGAAGATCTAAGAAGCGGATGATACTAAACTGAAAAATCTAGGTAGCAATAGATTATCTGATCTCCCTATGTGTTGGTAGAATCCTTAAAGTCTAGCTTGAGTCAGTGCTAAATAATCCTATCTTGAATGTTGAAATTGTTATGGTTTAGAATGATCTCAATTGACTAAAATGATACCAAATCAATAAAATGAAATTAAACTGAGACAAATGCCCTATATTTTGGCTAAATGAATGAATGAGTGAATAAATAAAAAATAAATAAATAAAATAAACTGCACCAATGTAATAAAGAACCACAAGAATTGACAGCTGTTTGTATCAAAAAGATAAAAGTTGGCAATGAGCTTAACATATAAGCCAATAGCATATTACCATTGTCAGAAATGAACTTAATGTTGACTGCATTCATAGACGTGAACTAAATTGATGATGAAAAGTATGTGACATAAATCAGGCTCACTGTGTAAATTTGGGCTCTTTCCTGGTACTATATTTCAAGAGAGATAATTATAATAAGGACTGTGTTTAGAGGACAGTGCCCATTATGGACAATAATCTGGAAACCATAATATATAATGAACTATTAAAGAAAATGGAAATGTGTAGCCTGGAGAAGAGAGAACTTGGAGGATATAATTAGTAGAGGGAAGAATTTTGAGTGGGCTTGGAGGGCATAGTAGTTCCACAGGGTAGAAGCTGTAGGAAGGCTGATTTTGGCAGAACGTTAATAAGCTCTTGCCAATAGCTAAAGTTGCTCAAAAATAATATGGCCTGGCCGGTCAGTGGAAATTCCTAAGCAGGAGCTAAACAACTACCCATCTGCATGGCACAAAGGGCTTCCCTGCAGTGGGTGGGCTCTTTCACCAGCCTATCTGTCCGTTCCAACTCTGAGGTTCTGTGATCTTTTCCCCTCTCTAGGGATGCACTGGAGTGTGGTGGCCAATGGGAGAGTCAGTCCCACCCCCCAACAACTTCTCCTTTGGTGGCTGCTCAGCCCAGTGACACTTAGGCCCCTGGGGCAGTGACCCTGAAGACAGCCATCCCTCCAAGAGAGGGCCAGGTCCTAAGCTGCTGCTCGTGCCTGACTGCACCCGGTATTCTCTTCACCCAGCATTCCATCCATTGGTGCAGGCACCCCATGCCCATCGGGCTTTTCCTCCAGGATTCCAGCATGTGGCAGGGGACAGGAGGGCTCCCTTGTTCACTGGGGGTTCTCCTCCAGAGATCCCCCTTGAAGGGATCTTTTTATTTCCTAGCACTCCCACTTCCCGGCTTCATAGTCACCCTGGCCTCATAGTCTCTGTTGTCCCCAGTATATCCCCTTACTGTGCCTGGTTTGTCTCGCTCATGTTTCAAACACAATCACTCACTGTGTCCTATCTCAGTCATAGATGTCCGCAAATATTCCTTCTTTGCTGTGCCTGCTCACATGCACTGTCAAAACACATCCTGCCTGTACCTGCCTTGGTCAGAGTTGTGTTCCAAAAGCACGCATCTCTTGCTTGTTTGTGTCTGTCACAGCCATGTTCAAACTACTCACCAGCTCATCTCTGTCCTGCTCTGTGCCAGATACTAATACACTTTCCTCCCGGAATGTGGGTCCAAATGTGCATCCTCCTGGCCAGCCCCCCATATCAGTCACAGGCTTCCACTTGCTTTGCCTTATGTCCATGTCAGTCCTTCTCTTCAGGACATGCTCCATTTATTCACCATGGAAGAAACAGGGCAAAGATCCTTCAGAGGAAAACAGTCTCTGCAGCAACCTCGGAGGGAAGCTGAAGACAGACAGCTCCCTGCCAGTGCCATGGCCTCAGGCCCTCCTGCTCTGAAACGCTCGCTTTCCTGGAACAAATCCTCTCCTAAAGCGCCTTGGGCAGGGCTGGCGGCATCATAGTGTTTATTGAAAGACTTTGGAATCTTTCCCACGAGCTTGTAGCAAAGCCCATGGTACCAATTTATAACCCTTGAATCTGGCCTTGCTGCTCCCAAAGGAGAGAACAATTGGAGGCGCACCCTGCCGAGACGTGTCACTCACTGCAGTTTCCCCAGGTGGAGGAGGCAGAACCAAGCAGCACTTGCGGTGGAAAACAGTGCTTGACTTCAAGTCAGAGGACCCGAATTCCAGCCCTGGCTCCACTCCTAACATGTGGGAGATCGTGACCTATGCCCTTCCATCCCTGGACCTCACTTTCTGCATCTGTCAACTGAAGTTTGGACCAGGGGATCTCTAAGATTCCGTTCTGTTTCTGTGACAACAGGATGCTGCTATAGCCATCAGCTACCTCAGAAAGGTGTGGCCTGCCTGCCTTTTGACTTTGTTTCAGAGGAACTAGCCACCTCATTTGGGCCTTCTAGACCCTTGACCTTGCCAGCTTTGCCCTTCAGATAAACCTGGATGTCTTTCATTCAAAGCTAAGTTCATGGCTCTTACCACCTGCCCCAGAGTGAAGGTCCCAGGGAGGTAAACGCCGCCACATCCCAGAGCCGTGTGAGGTTTCAACTTTGGTCTTGGCTGTGATTTGATAGCATCTCAGGACTTCATCATACTGTCCTTGTTCCTGCTGCTTAAGAAGTCAGGTGTCATTTCCACTGACGTTTACTTTAGTTCTGGAATTGCACCAGACTGGAAAGAGACTTGGAATGAGGAAGAGAAGATTGCCCCAAACCACCCAAATACAAAAAAAAAAAAAAAAAAAAAAATTATGTGCCCTGCAAAGGCTTACAATTTTGTTGTGGAGAAAGTCATTCCTTAGGGAAGGGGAAAAGCCTCTAGTGAGAAATGTGACTCGGGACTCCCAAATGCTGCTGAGAAAGACTGCGCCACGCTGAAATGCTCCTGGTGTAGGCTGGGGCTCTCACTGATCCGTGGAGCAGATTCATCTGGGGACCTATTCTCGTCATATATGAAGAAAGTTTATTTAAGTCCTTACTTGCACATTGACTCTGGATGGACCAATCCCCTGTGCTTTTTTAAGTCACTGTTCCTCTGCCGTTAATGAGATTGGGGCACAGGAGGCAACCACCTTTTTGAGGATGATCCTTCTCTAATACAAAGGAGGGAGCAGCAAGGTATTGAGCCCCAAGGCCCTGAACCTGGCAGTGAGACTCACACTATTTGTCTGGCTGCTGCACACGCTGTTCACAACCTCTGTGAGCACACAGTAAGGATGGGCGCAGCAGAGAAGCAGCACGGGCACTAAATCAATTGCTGACTTACTGTGTGACCCTGAACTAATAACTGGACCTCTCTGGCCTCAGAAACAATCTCTCCTGCCTACTTCATGAAGTTGCTGTGGAGAAAAATAAGATAATTTTTATGAAGATGTTCTGTAAATCATAAAATGACATTCTGTTTATTATGACTTTGGGTTACTTTGGATGCTCCTGGGCGCTCAAGGACTAAGAATTTCTTCACCAAGAGGTGGACCAATTTAGAGAGTGAGCTTTCTGTATTGAAAAACAATACCAAGTGATCATCTTTTTGGGGTCCATTCTTCCAAATTCACCCCTCTACATTTAGTTATTCTAGGTTACCCAAAACACACAAACATTGCAAATTTATACATCACAAACACTCTTAATTGAGGGGATTTTGTTGTTCTCAAAGTAAAGAGGTGGATGGAGAGAGATGGGGACTACAGACTAACTTTGGTGAGAATGAGTCTAATTTTTCATGTAACTTCAAAGTCACATGGAATAAATTCAAATGCCTTTTTGCCATGAAAACATTTATTTAGAGGAAAAAGACTTGGGTCATCGAAATTATCCCCACCCTGTAAATTCTCTCTCTCTCTCTCTCTCTCTCTCTATATATATATATATAGAATCCCCTGTGAAAAGAACCCTCCAACATAAATCAGATCATGAATGACCAGCTAACAAGAATGTTACATAAAGAGTCTACTAAGATACTGAACCAGATAATTTTGAGATTTTTTTCCTAATCTGATAGTCTATGTAAATTATTGTTAATTATCGTTTAGTGTTATTTAGCTAACACCTTAATTTTGTTTACATTTTTAATAAAGCAGAATTACAAGTGGGGCCACTCATACAGTTTCTAGCAAACTGAGTCCCTTTGTGTAATCAACATATAAAGTACATGTGTGCCCATTATACAGAACATGGAACTTAATTATATAACTCAAAGGCTTACAAGTTTTAATGATGGTTGTATTTTTGTTTTTATGAAATTGTTAGTTATGCTTCTGATTTATTTGAAGCTAAAGCTTTGAAGTACTAGGACCCCTGATTCTAATTTGTTTCTATGGAAAGCACCCTTGGCTTTACAATAATCCACTTTTTGATGCAGTTCCCCAGAATGTGTTCTAGGAAAAACAGGAGCCCACAAAGACTTGTTTTTTTCATTGATAAAGTCTCTCTATTTATTGATAAACGTTAATAAATTACACATGTTTATATTTGTGCATTCTGTACATGTTTAAGAAATTATATATGGAGGGAAATCTAAAGTCTTAAAACTATTAAGGGAATTTTGAGTACACAATAAAATGCCAAAGTCAATTCCATGCCTCAGTTCTGTGCAGCTTCTCTGTAATCTCTGTAGCCCAACTCATCCCTCAGAAGCTTCAGGCGTTCGAAGCTGGAGAATTTTTCGTCTCCAGTATCAGGTTCTCCTCAAGGTAAAGACAGAAGTCCAGGACTCCTAGATAATGTAATTCTACCTGTCTGTCCGTCTGCCACCTTTGTCAGCCTCAAGTGCTAGGACAGATCTCTCTTACGTGGGTCATCCCAAGAGCAGGTGATGGGGTAGGATTCAACCCAGCCACACTCAGGGCATATGCCATAGGAGCCATTCAAGTCAGCTTGACAGTTGTACTCTATATTCAGAGGTCTTGAATTGAGGTTATTAAGCATGTGCCTCCTTTTTTTGGTGTCCTGAACAACCCAGGATTCTAGAGTCCAGCTCCCTTGCCATGGAGCTCCTGGGATTTTAGGCCTAGAGTACATGTCAGTGAAATCCAGGTCCCAACTCTTCTGAGTATGGGGCAATGGAAAGACCAACATCAGCAGTCAGGGGCAGGGTATTCACCCCAGTTCTTCTGTTCAGTCCTTGGGGCCACCATCATCTCACATATGAAATGCAGAGAGTGGACAAGAATCAGGTTTCAAATCAAAATACGTTCTTCATACACAAATTTACCTGGAACTCCATTGCAATAGGTCAAAGTAGGATGGGGAACAGGTAGATCTGGGTCCCTCATCTCTACTCATTATAAGCCATCCAAAAACCCTAGGCAGCTGGACCAGACACTCTCCACTGAAAGTCTGTGATGGTGCTTGGCTTTCCCTCCTTCTTAATTATTCTAAAGCACTCATAAGACTCCTGTGAGCTATTTCTCCTGATGACTTTCCTCAGAATCACACCTGTCCACTTATTTGCAGAACCTCTTCCTGCATACAGAAAATGCCTCATCTCCTGAAACATCCATCTAGAATGACAACCTGAGCCTTCACCTCCTGTGAAGTATCTGCTGTGTCAAGGCAGAGAACTAGACCTCAGAAACTCGACTAGCCTAGCCTTGGACGACTATACCCTTTTTTGTTTTCCTTCCAAATTGTCTTTTTTCACTTTGGAGCAGCCATTCTCTGGACCCATGCAAGGGGGAGGAATGAACATTGATTTAGTACTCACCATGTGCTAGGTGATTTCTGTGTGCTACATACTTTAATTCTGTCAATGTTCAGAGAAACATATTTTTTAAACACCTACTATGTGCCAAGGCCTGTTGCCAGAGGTCCGTTAATAAATAAACTGATAAGATCTCTGCTCCCTCATTGGGAGCCAGAAAATAAACAAGGAGACATATATATATATGAATTAGACAAGTTTAGATACACACAAGTGCTATAAAGAACAAAAAAAATTGAGATGAGGCAGGGGTGTGGATGTTATTTGGGTCAGTCAGAAAAGCTTCAAGGAGGTCAGCCCCTGTGACGGGGGACAAGAATGTTGACGAAGAGTCAGTCATGTGTTAATCTGGGGGGAATATTATGTCAGGCGAAGAGAACAGCAGATGCAAAGAATATGAGGCAGAAATGAGCTTGGCATGTGTGCATGGCACTCAGTGAATGTGGGGAAAGTGGTAGGAGATGGGATCAGAGAAGTACATAAAAACTGACAATAATGTGGTAGCTTTAATTACCATTCATCAGTTCCTTACTGTGAGCCAGGCTTGGTGGGAAGCATTTTAAATGAAACCCTGCAAGGTAAGTATCATTTTCCCATCACATGGACGTTAACCTGGAATTTCCCCAAGAACAGAGATTACTTGGAGCCAGAAATAGGGAAATGGAACCCAGGCCCTGCCAAGTCCAGCCTTTCTCCCCAGAAAGGCTGAGGGGACTTGATCCACTTGAGGCCTGTTCCTTTTAGCACCAAGAACCATCCTTGAAACAGATGAATTCTCTTCTTGTCTTTTTCCTTTTGCTTCCCTTCTTTCTCCGTGGAGTGTTGGCTATCTGTAAACAAATGAAGATGCATTTATACAGTGATTCTTCATTGATTTTACATATGCTAATTCCAATAGCACCTAATTGGGAGTAAAAACCAATTCTTGACTAGTCAGAAAGTGATTTCCTATAAAACTATTCATTTCATCAGAAATTAGAGGAAATTCAATCTGGTTATATAATCAGTAGATTTTCCTCGTGCACTTTTTAATCTCCATCCTTCTACAGCTATCTTCATCTGGACTGGGGAGTTAGGCTGTAAAAGACAACTTTGAGCATGACATTTCCTGGATCAGAACCTCCAAAGGACTCCTTATTGCCAACCAGATCTGGGCTGTCCATAGTTTTCTAAGTCTGCTACTTAGAGTTTTGCCTCCGGTTATCCCTCTTTATCCCTCCAAAGCAAGCAGTCTGCTCCGTGTTCCCCTCACTTGCTCTTTGCGTTTTCACCTTCAGTTTATTGGTCCTTCTATCCTTTCCTTTGGGCGTACGTCTCCCAGCATCTCTTACGTGGTCTATCTCAAATGCCACCTTCTACTTGAAGTCTTTTCCACCCTCCAAGAGAGAGTGAAGGTTTTTTTATCTATTCCAATCCCCAAAGTACTTTGTTTTCTGCTATGACATTTTCATAAGCTTTTCGGTGTGGTTCATTAATGATGCCTATTCTGAACTTCCCTCCTGGATCCTGGATTTTGAGCTCCTTGGGAACAGGAGCCAATTCTTACCGATCATCTTTTTTTCCCCTTTTTCTTGCGCCCAACACAGGTTTTTATACAATGAAGCTATCCAGTAAATTCACTGAATTTACTTATTTGGGAGAGTTTGGAGTTTTTGTTTACAGCATCTGCACTGCGCCATCCTGCTTAGCTCTTTCAGCCTTCAAATCTCACTGCTGCTCTGCTGTTTAACACTCCATCCACTGCAAAAGCTGCAGCCTTCTGATAAGAAGAAAATCTTTCTGTGACAGTTCTGAATAAAATCAAGATGTTTATCATATTTCTTGCAAGTAGCAAAGGATTGGAGTTTTAAAGTACCATTATTTCCGTGATTTATGGCAAGATTTTTCCCCCCTTTTTTGATTCATGTCTATTGAAAAAGAACTTAAGCTTAAAGTTTTATATTTATAGAATGTGGTAGTGAAGTGTGAGTTACTTGATGTTGTATAAGCCTAGAGAACATTGGCTACCATTTCACCAGTAATGGTATTTATGGACACAGCACAGAGCATGGAGTGAATGATGGGTGATGGTCCAGGCCATGGATGTGGAATGGACAACAGTGGAGTTGCTCAGGCTAGGGTATGATAGAGCATGCTCAAGTGATGTCAGGAAATGCGTCCTTTCTGCCCAGCATCCTAACTTGCTGTATGACTCTGCACATGTCCCTACCCCTCTCTGGCTTAAATTTTGCATCTATAAACTGAGAAGCTTTTTGTGGTTAAGAGCTTGGGCTTTGTCATTAGATAGACATGGGTTTAGATTCAGGCTTTTCCAGTTACTAATTGTGTGTGACTTTGGAAAAGTTCGTGACTATCTGAGCCTTAGTTTCTTCTTAGCATAGGGATAATGATAGCCCATCCTGTAGAGTGTTGTTGTGAAGAGTCAGTGGATTAAAGCTTATAAACAGTGGAGCATAGTCCCTGGCATACACACTCACTGAAGTGTAGCTGTTACTATTATTACTCTGGATTCCATGACATTTGAAATTCAAAGCTGCATGTAGAGACATATGGAAAGGGTGTTGAGAAACCAGAGGTGGGGAAGTGGTGAAGGTGGCAGGCAGTGGTTATTTCTATGTCAGTTGTCTGATCCAGAAAAGGGCAGGCTATGAACACTATTCAGGAGAAGCTGGAAATGATAAAGTATTTGGTTACAGAGTCAGAGAAGATTTACATGATGAGAGTGGGCAGGAAATGGAGTTCAGTTGATTCAGTGTCTTGTTACAGAACGCCTAAAATGTCTCTTTATTTTCTCCAGTTCATGAATTTTCTAAGCAATAGTAACACTTTCCCTTCTAAGATGGTAAAGGGACACAACTTTATTGAGCACCTTAGTTATGTCAATACTACTTTGACGCTTGACATATAACATTTAATTCTCAAAAAAAGTATTGATTGTATTGAATCCTAGCTTCCTAAGTTGCCAGCTGTGCTTCTTTGGGCAAGTTAATTAACTTCTCTGAGCCTCAGTTTCTTCGTGAGTAAAATAGAGGTGTTAATGCTACCTAACTTATGAGGTTATATAATTTAAATAAAATTTTGCATATGATAGCAATTACAACACCACCAGGCAGATAATTGGTATTTTATATAATAACCCCCATGTTATGGATAAGTAAAATGAGGCTTAAGGTGACTAAGTTTCTAACCCAGGTTACACAAGTAATTATGAGCAAAGCCAGGATACAAGCCTAGATTTGCCTATCCTGAGAGTTCATACTCTTTTTTTTCTGCCTGTGTAGAAGGTAGGAGACAGAACAATGTCATCAAACTTTGAAGAGACACTCCCTCCAAAATTAGAAGACATTTTATAATATGTGTGAGTATCCTGGTAGCCTGAATGGATAGTCCTTTAAATTGGTCTGGAGCCTTGGATGAAAGGTCAGACATTATCTGTGCTTTTAAAAAACTTGGTTGAGATCAGATAATTTAATTTCAATTGAGTCTTTCTCAGTATTGAATGCCATTGGGGGGTTACGTCATTTTATTCCAGCCTTGGTCTCCTGAATTAGCATGATAATCATTAGAATATGGTCTTCTTGTCAACAGAGTCCAAATGGGGGCCCATATGCCACTGCTTGATGATGAAATTCTTGGCTAGAACACAGACCCTCCCTCCCACCCCACATTCTTTCTCCAAAGCCTTATAGCCATCTCTCTTTATCATCCTCAGGAACTTGCCTTGGAGGAGACTGTGAGTCATCCATTCCTAAGGCTTTGTGAAAGGGAAGGGAAGCCAGGGATTCAGAATTTCAAGTGAAAAGCCCCTGGCTGACTGAGCCAAGGCACCATTTCTGGTGGACCTCTTGTACCAGCCAGCCAGAGAGTGGGCAGTTGGTCAAGGCGATGTGAGTCAGTGGAAGGAACGAGGAAAGAGTGGTTTTATCAGGGTTACCCTTATTACTGCATCTCCTCTCCTTAATGCAGAGCCTTCCGGAAACATTGAGCTTATAAAAGTAAAAGCCAAAGTCATTCCAGAATTCTGTCTCATCTAATAGTAGCCCTCTCAGTGGAGAGCAGTCTCTATTTATTTTCTAATTTTCTGGCATTTATTTGCTATTTAAACCTTCCTTTGCAACTGATGGTTTCACTTGTGATAGCCTGTATAATGGGGAAAAAAAAGCATGGATTCTGATTCCGCCTTGCGTCCTTCACCAACTGGGTGACTTCTGGAAAGTCACTTCCCCTCTGGGTCTCAAATTTCTCATGAAACAAATGCCCTAGCCCCCCTCACAGATACCAAACTTTATTTATTCACTTGACAAAGGTTTTTGTGCTGCTAGAGAAGAGAGAAATAAATCAATTTTTTTTCTTTGGCCTTTGATGGCTTCCACATTAGTAGTCAGGAAAAGATATAGTCACAAAAACTAGAAAGCCGGGCAAAAAGTGGTAAGTCCAGTGAGGTTAATTAAGACACAGTAACAAAAAAAAAGAAAAGAAAAAAAAAAAGACACAGTATTCTAAAATGTATAGGACTGGACAACAAATGCGAAGTATTATTATTATTATTCTAGTATTCCAGGTGGGAAGTCATCTCTGATTTCTTTACCTTTTATGCTTAAATTTAGTCTCCAAATTCTCTTCCTTTGAAAAGACTTAAATCTAGTCTTTTCTCCCAGTTTCACTGCCGCCTCTTAGAGCTTGTTCCCCATCACCTTACACTAGATAACTACCTTTATCTTCTAATTCTTTTCCTTTTACATCTGTATGGGTTAATCTAGTTTTAAAATCACACATACACACAAAACAACTAACGGAAAGAAAAACTAAATAACACCCCCCTAGAATGTTCTATACGCTGAAAATTTTCCATATTCAACAGCTCTACTCAAAAACTTAAAGTGGGTCCCATTTGCTCATCCATATATTGTCCACACCCATGACACAATGCCCAACTCAGAGTGGAATGAGTAAAAATGAGCCAAGCACTACTTCCTTTTCCAGCTGTTAGGTCCATATGTGATTTCTCCCTACTCTGCAGCAGCAGCCCGCTGTGCTTCTCTCCCACCACTTGCCATTAAAAGCCAAGGCCTAGTTCATGGACTGCCTTGTCTGTGAAGCCTAATCCAGCCCGCCCTGGTCTAGGCCCACAGAACCTAATTCCCTGGGGCAACAACCATAATCTCCAAGGAAGGATGCTCTCAGGCTCACAAACAAAAGAGAAGCATCCAAACTAGCTATCTCAGCATAAAACCATCACCAACAATAAACAGTACAAAGTAAAAAACACCCTCTAATTGACAAAGACAAATGAGTCCATGTAGACTGTATACTTGAGGTAGTATCTTAAGAGATAATGGAATGACACAATCTTATTAAGCATACCAGGAATGTAAGGAATAATTTTTATCAATATCATTATTATCCTAATCTTCATTCAGATAAATTTTTATTCAACACCCACTATGTGCCAGGCATTGTGCTAGGTGCTAGTAATGAAAAAAAAAAAAAAAAAGCCTTGTTATGACAGTCTCTGTGGGCCTGATCTTGGGGGTAAAGATAAAACTGGAAAAGGCCCTGTTGCTGCATTTTGTAGCTGCTTTTACCCTGCTGGTTACCCTGAGTGTTTGTCACTGCACCCAGCTTAGACAGGTGATTAATCTTCTGGTTGGATTGTAGACCCAGACTCCTGTGCCAGTGGGGAACTGGTGAGCTGCTTTAGGATCCTAAGTGGGTATCTTGAGAGTATAACAAAGCATCATACTGACAGGGGTATCTGGAAAACCTAGCACTGATCACTACACACTGGCAAGTTTTATCTTTCCCTTTTCCTCATCAGGTGCAGACTACACTGCAGCAATTTTATTGTAGTTCTGACATTTAGGGTATAATAAAACTCTTTGAGAGTCTGATAAAATCTATGGCCTTGCCCCTAGAAATCTGGACAGAATTTTGAATACATTTCCAAGAAGTTCACTTATTCCCTGAAGTAAAAACCCAAGGTTAAAATAAAAATCCCTGCTTTATTATGAGATTGTATCGGTGGATACAACAATATTAACTTGATGAAGTCACAGACTTGTCCCTATTGTACTGTTTCTGGCTAGTGATATATTTATTTCAAAGTCATAAATAGAGTCCCCAAGTGCCATTGCTGTCAATAGAACAATTCATTGTGGAGATCATATTTCTTTACATAATATCTTTTCTCCAAATAGTTCTATGGAAATTATCTCATAAATTGTTACAGATTCCCTATGAACTAGATAAAGGAATATGTCATTGCCTTCATTTACAGACTCAAACACAAGGTCTTGAGAGTTTGAGCAAATGGCTGAGATCTTGGTTAATCACTGAATCTAATCAGAAATCAGAATTCTTTCACTCAATACAGATATATGTCATGCCTACTATGCATCAGGCACTGTACTAGGCACTGGGTCTGCTAAATCTCAACTGTTATCTTGTCCCCAAGTCTGTTCAAATAAGAAAAACCTATTCTCTTTGGAAATTGACTGGGATGAGTATCACGTCCCTAACTCAGTGGTAATATCTTACATTTTAACAGCATACATGAAAGCAATAGAGTATGGGTTGACACACTTTCTGGAAGCAGACAAAACTGGATTAAAATCCTGATTTCAATTACTTAAGTACTTGAGCGTTAGTTTCCTTATCTGTAAAATTGAAATTATGTCTAGAGCAAGGGTCATTAAACTATGGTAGGCCACGTTCAGCTGTCAGCCTATTTCTGTGTAACCCTTGAGATAAGAATGGTTTTTACATTTGTAAAGGGGTTTAAAAAATCAACAACAACGAGAACTAAACCAGCCTCCCCCCAAAAAAAAACAAAAAAGAAGAATATGCAACAGAAATGGCATGTGGCCCCCAAATCTAAAATTCTTATATCTAGCCTTTTATAGAAAAAGTTTGCCAACTTCTGTTCTAGAACCAGAATGCCTATGTTTGAATCCTTGTGGCCTCTTACCACCAGCTTGATCTTGAGCAGTTTACCCAACTGCTGTATCCAATTTTTCCCATATGTCAATTAGAGATGATAATAGTACCTATTTCCCATGATGTAATGATTACTTATGTTAACATGCATAAAATGCTGACGCTGGAGGCTGGTATATAGTAAACACTTAAGAAATGTTAGCTATTGTTATTAATATCATTATTACCATCATCACCAATTTTTCAAAAGATGTTTGTGGGTATTAAATGAGATGGTGTCTATTAAACACCCACTAGGGTGCATTTCTCATGATAGGCACTCAGTAAATGTCAGTTAACCTTGTTATTATTATCATCATCACCATAATCATTATAGTTTTCAAAGCTCTTTCACATACATCATCTCATTAAAAAGCTCCCAATAGCCCAGTGGTTGGTGTTATGATCTCCCACTAATAAATGAGAAACAGAAGCTCAGAGAAGTGAAGAGGTAGACACTGAGCCAGGAAGAGGCAGAATATGGAATAGTGTTAGATTCTGCGTTCTGGACCAGTGCATCCTCTTTCCACACCATGTTGCCGCTCCATCAAAACATCTGGGGATCCATTGTTTGTTAGTTTTCTCCAAATGATATACTTTGAGTCCTGGGAGCCTGACAAGGCAGGCAAACACGACTGTGTTCTTCCCTGGCAGGGCTCTACAGACAGGAAGCTGGGATAATTGGATTCCAGCCATTCGATCTTAGGACTGCATTTGTAACCAGCCAACTGCTGATGACCAAGCCTAATGGAAAAAGCCCTGACCAAACAAACACAACGCCCCTGCAGGACCTCATTGTGAATGCTGCAGAGAGTGAAATTCATCAACAGCAGCCAGATCCCTTCTAATAGTTCCTATCCAGGGCAGAGGTGGCTTCAGAATGTGCTAGACCTTAACCTGCCACTAGGGACAAGCCAGAGGTCCCTGGAGTAGGGAAGTGTGAGGTAAGGAGCCAGGACATTTTTGACAGCAGAGCTGATGTGGTCAGATCAGAGCTGTATTTTATTTGGTTTTGGCCAAAGGCTAAAGCACATTTGAACAAAGTGAGCACCAAGAGTGATGTTAAAGCAAGTTGTTAAGATCATAGTGGTACAACCTTAGAGTGGGTTAATGACTATAAAAATAGGTGATATTTCAAAGTTAGCTCATGGAAGGAGTCCCAGTCATTTCCAATCAGCTTCAGCTTAGAACAACTTTAGGTCAGATTTTTTTTAAGGTAGTAGATTCAAATAGACGCTGTTGTTGGGCAATATGTAAAGTTGTGTTTCCCGATATTGTTGCTGCAAAAATAATGAAAATTACCCTTAAGAAGTTTCATCATTGCCCCTGATGTATAAGGCAGAATAAATGGAAGAACACTTTGTAGACAGGGATTTGCCATGCTAGGGGAAGCTGCCTTTGGTATGACATTAAGCTTTGCTTAGAAACAGCTCTGAGACTTGGTCCTCAACTGTTGTCCAGGAGACACAGAGCCCTCAGTCTGAGGAAGAGGATGATATGACCTCCCTACCCAGGGAGGACACCGCTGTGGGTCCCTACCTTGGGCCAGATGTATGCTTCTCTTCTGAGCCTATGGCAAATGATTTTAAGGTATTAACTCAGTATTTGTGGATAAGACCCTTTCTAGTAGCAAAGACTTCCTCCAGGAGTAACAAGGGTTGACCTAATCAGGAAAGCCAGGGTTCTTAGTCAAAGCAGGTGGCAGGAGCTGTCCAGGTGTTTGAAGCACTCTGAGCTATTAACTAGGATCCCAGCTCTCTGCCTGACCTCTTCCCTCTATCTGCCACCAAGCCTTGTTTCTCTGGCTTTGAGTTTTCCTAACACCTGCTGCCAGGCAGTTGGCTAACCACCAACCAATCCCTAGCCTGTCACATCCCCATCCAAACAACAGCCAAGTCAGCCTGCACAGTGCTGTTTCCTGGGTCTGTGACCTACCTCAGCTGTGTCCCAAGCTGCCAGGCCAAGACTCTGCCTGGACCGTGTTTGAATTTAAGAAAGGTAAGACTGATCAGTTAGCATGGTCTTCTACATTGTCTGGGCAGGGGAAAGGATGTGTGACTTCTTTCCATTCAAACTTTCACAATACCAGCCTCCTGGGTTTGTGGTGAGTAAAAAGTAAAATGATGCTTGTCAAAGGCTTTGTAAGATCGTGGTCTGCAGTACAAATGTAAGGAACAATCTCTGTATATAAAAACATAGATTCCAACTGGGCGAGGTCTTACGTGATCACTCCAGCCAGTAAAAATTCAAACAGCCAGAGGTCGCAGGAAAACTATTCAGCAGGGTTGACACAGACAGGGGACAGACAGTGAGGTCTTTAATACAAATTATAAAATTTATGAAAATCTGAATTTTTATTTTATAGTAATATTGTAAATTTCATCTTGTTTCTTCAATATGTAACTTTAATCTCATCCCCCATGTTTAAGTGTATTGCAGTGCAAAAAAAAAGTGTTTGTAAGACTTATATCTTCTGAGATTTTCATAAGGAAAGGCTTTTTTTTCCCCCAGAATTACTCACTATTTCAGACATGTCTATAACTTACCTACATGTTGCACTCCCAAAAGTTCGCTCATTAAACTCGTTAAGGGTTATATCCAAGAAAAACAATGTTGTTACTTGCATTTAAAAGGAAATATATAAACATGTAAGAGTAGTTAAATTTTTAATTATTATGAAGGTCTAACATATATGTGCCAAGTATTAGTTATTTGTAATAGTTTGTATTATCCTACGTGTAATCCCAGCCCCCGCACAGATTCTGGAAACCACTGAACTGTGGAAGACCCAGAGCCAAGGAGTGGTCTCAGCTCCTCTTGCACTAGAATGCATCACGGCTCCTAGTGTTTGAGTGGCCAGGTACCGATTGCCTGATTTCCAGGAAAGCATATCATGCAAACAGACACCCAGATATTTAAATCTGTGATTATTTATAGCCCACTGAAAGTTTCTGAGTTTCTTTCTTAAATTTTCATGCCAGCATATGAGTTATTGAAATTGAAACTTTTCATAGACTACACATAGTGTTTGGATGAGTGTTTAGAGAGTCTTATTCGTGAAGGATATTAAGGCATGTCATCAGGCTAATGAAGGGCTAGAGAGAACCAGTTGAAGGAAGAAAAAGTTGTGGGTCCATATCACTATGTAATCATGTAGTTAACTTAATGTTTGACTAGCGCAGTACTGGCTAATATTTCATGAGCACCGTGCCAGGCATAATGAGCACATACGATCTTGCCTCACCATAACTGGCTGAGAGAGGTACTGCTTTTATCTCTATGTCAGAGGAGGAAACTGAGGCATAGGGAGGTCCAAGATTGGGAGGCTTCTAAGTAATGGAGCTGAGATTAGAATTTTGGACATTTGACTCTCAACCACCATTGCTTGGCTAATGGTCAATAAAATAATAACTGTGCTAGATGAATAAGTTATGGTTCCTTCCCACAAGAGGCTTGTAATTTATCTGGAAACATGCTACTTAAATGCATATACAGTTGTATTTAACAAGACACAGTAAGGGCTGTCACAGGCAGTTCATATTGTCAAATAAATTATAGAAGCAGAAAGTGCTATGTTTGTTTAAAAGAGGGAAAGGGAATAACATTGAGATGGCCAGAGGTGGCTGTAAGGAGGAAGTGGCCAAACCCAACTACATTCTCAAAGATCCCTCAGCACGGACATATCATCGGAGGTTAGCTAAAGAAGAGGGAAGAAGGGCAAAGAGGGTATGGTCTGTGCTTTTTAATCTTTATGGTGAATTATTTTAATCAGATTACCCTTAAGAATTCTAACTCCAGGTTCCTGGTTTTCTGTCTGGTCTCTTGCCTCATCTGAAGTAGAATTGGATGTTTTGATGAGGGAAGAAGTGGGCAGAGTAGGGAGAGCCTTTTAGAACCTGGGGCCCTGAAGGTATGGAGAGGATGTTTGGATGGGGTTTCCTAATACAATATCTCTGGGAAATATGAGGAAGCCATGCGTGGCTTTTGCTTCTTGGAATGGGACGCAGAGCTCGAGAAGAGCTTCGTTGCTTGCCTGGTCCAGAATCTGGGGACTAGGGAGGATGGGGGTGGGGAATAGGTTGCTCTAGCCTTTAGAAGGGAGGCTGTGAGGTCACGATGCTCAGTTTAAAGGTGTGTGCTTCTGAGTCAGAGGGCCTTGAGGTCGAGTCACGGTTTTCCCTCTTACTAACTAGATTATTTTGGTCACACTGCATTTACTAAGCCTCAGGTTCCACATTAGGAAATGAGAGTTAATAGTACCTACCTCACAAGGTTGGCGGAATATTATATATGGGGATATTGTATATGGGAATATTATATGGGATGATTCATGTAAGGATGGGGCCTGGCTAATGATGAGGAAGAGGAAGGGGAAGGAAAGAGGGTGGCTTTCTGTACATATCTTGGCCATGATACCATGAAAGGTAATTCAGAACACTTGGCTTTTGTTCTGCCTTAGATGCGAACTATTGGGTGCCCTTGGACAAATAACTTTCCTCTCTGTGCCTGTTTTGTGACTTGGTAAATTAAGGTAGTAACCTGCACCGTAAACCTCCCAAGTGTTTGTGTGACTCAAATGAGATTCTGGCTATAAAAGTGCTTTCCAGAGGTACAGTGTGGCATAACCATGTTGTGCAACAAGTATGCTCCCCTCCTTGTCCTCCCCTAAAGGCACTCTGAGCCTAGTAGAATGCTTGCTCGGGCTAGGATCACCAGTCCACTAACCTCTGTGTTTTCTTTCTTTTCTTCTTTCCCAACTTCTGCTTGGCTCTTCCTCATCTGTGGCTGTTTTCTGTTTCAACTAAAAGTGGCTGCTCCTCTGTCTCCAGCTTCCTCCTGCTCTTCTGCAATAGACCAGTTCCTGTCTAGCTCTGAACGTGCTCTGTAAGTCTGTCACTGTCTGTGTTGTGAGTCTGCCTGCATCTGTCCGTTCACTTCTTCCTACAAAATGCCCTTGGTTTCTGCTTATCCTTCTGTCCTCCCTGGACGAGGTTGAGTCCAGTGGACACATCATACATCCTAGAAATATCACGGTTGTTGGCAGAGGCCTGCCATGCCAAGGGAGTTCCTTCTGGACCTTGATTGCTGTTGATCTGAAAGCCAAAGGTTTGCATGGTTTGAGAGCTTTGTTTTATTTTCTATTCCCTAGTTTTAAATTTTGTTTGGGGCTTCTTCCCTGTTCTGGGAGCATAGCCTTTCCAAGCCCTCTGGGAGATGAGCACTTGACCGAGCTGAATTCAGCCAGTGTTATTGTGGTCCTCAGAGGCTCATCTGGGTTATCCCAGACCCCAATTCATCCTGCATCTCCTTGGCTATAAGTGGTGAACTCCAACTTTCTCAAACAAATGATCGTGACTAAACTGATATTTTTTAGTTTTTTAAGAAATCTTTTACTTTGAAACACTTATTTTTTTTTATTTTTTTTTTTAATTTTTGGCTGTGTTGGGTCTTCGTTTCTGTGCGAGGGCTTTCTCTAGTTGTGGCAAGCGGGGGCCACTCTTCATCGCGGTGCGCGGGCCTCTCACTGTCGCGGCCTCTCTTGTTGCAGAGCACAGGCTTGACGCGCAGGCTCAGTAGTTGTGGCTCACGGGCCTAGTTGCCCCGCGGCATGTGGGATCTTCCCAGACCAGGGCTCGAACCTGTGTCCCCTGCATTAGCAGGCAGATTCTCAACTACTGCACCACCAGGGAAGCCCCTGAAACACTTTTATATCTATAGAAAAATAATACAGAGATAGTACATAGCGTGCCTATATACCTTTCACACAGCTTCCCCCAATGCTAACGTTTTACATAACTATGGAACATTTATCAAAAGCTAGAAAATTAACATTTATCCAATACTATTAAGTGAACTACAGACTTTATTTGGATTCCCCTAGTATCAGATCAGACTTTGAGTAACTTTGTTCCAAGTCATTATTTTGAATTTCCATTATTAAGTTATTTTACACTACAGTAATGGCCTTGAGGGATGTTTGAAATATTTTCCTCTGCCCTATATGGCCCTGGTTGGTTTTGCTATGTTGATTTTGTTGACCTTCTTATGTTTCTTTTCTCTTTGCACATGTCAGCTATCATTTTTTCCTGCAATCAGTTTATCTACCACTAGCATTACGTATTTCCCTTCCCATCCTAGTTTCCAGTCTCTCCTCTGCCGTGTGTGGAAGAACCAAGCTTTCTAGAGTTGTATGCAAACTAAGTTTAAATATTCTCTGAGGGAAAAACGAGGAAGACTACAAGGAAAGTCCACACCTTTGGGACAACACTCTGATTACTCAGAGACCTTTAAATAGAACAAGCAAACAAACAAACAAAAAACACCTCAGTGCAGGTTTCTGGATAGTTAAGGTCGCTGGATACCTGACCTTTAGATAAATGCAGTGTTGCTAGTAAAAGATTCACAGAAACACATACATGCACGTGCCCCTCTGCTAGTTCATTTTCTCTTGATGCCTTAGGTTTTCCTGAGTTAATGACTAATGGCAAAAAAGTCCTATCTCCACAATCTATACTGTTGTTTCCTGCTCTCTCCATCCATATTCTTTCTTTGACTCCTTGAGATTTCCTGTATTAGTCTGCTCGGTCTGCTATAACAAAATACCATAGACCAAATAGATTAAACATCAGACATTTATTTCTCACAGTTTGGGAGGCTGGGGAATCCAAGATCGAGGTGGAGGCAAATTTGGTTCCCAGTGAGACTCCTCTTCCTATCTTGCAGACAGATGCCTTGTCACTGTCCTCACATGGCAGAGACAGAGACAGAAAGACAGAGACAGAGAGAGCATGGCAGTGAGGGTGGAGAAAGAGGACTCAGTTCTTTTTTCCTCTTCTTATAAGGGCACTAATCCCATCATGGATGCCCCACCCTTATGACCTCATCTAAACCTAATTACCTCCCAAAGGCCCCATCTCCAAATACCATCATATTTGGGTTTAGGACTTTAACATATGAATTTGGGGAGAGAGAAAAAAAATTCAGTTTTAAACACCTTCCCATCCTATACCAGTTGAAAAATATTCCTTTTGTATCCAAAGACTCCTAGCTTCTTTGCCAGGGGGTTTCCATGGCAAAGACCCAACCCATGATGTAAGTTTTGTGCTAGGATAGCTTTCTCAGTCTCCTTCTCATGGAAAGATTGAGAACCAGAAATACCCACAGCAGGGCTTTATCCAAAAGAGGGATGTGTAGAGGTGTGGGAGGTTACATCTCCCCCCACACCATCCCCCAGAAGATATGACATTGAACATAAAAGAATGGAAAGCGACATCACAAATGCAGAGATAACCTGAGTGGTGTGACACACAGGGCTATCATGAAGATCAATGGGAGAATAGTTGCCAACATACTTTGTAATCAGTATAAGTCCCAGGCAATGTGGGGGAGGATTGTCTCATTCTGTAATCCATTCAGTAAATATTTCTATAGATTCTATGATATTCTGCACTATACGTGAGGTGTTGTGAGCTATGCAGCAAGTATTAAAAAGAATAAGGCTGGGAAGTACTAATAGCAAAAAGGGCTTGGGATTCTAGCATGCCTGGGTTTGAATCCTGGCTTTGCTGTTGCTAGCTGAGTGACCTCTGGCAAATCTTAACCTCTCTGAGTTTCAGTTTCCTCATCTATGAAATGGAGATATATAAAATAAGTGCTGACATCATAGACTCATTGTAAGTATTACATGCAATAACATTTTAAAAGTACAGGGCTGGGACTTCCCTGGTGGCGCAGTGGTTAAGAATCTGCCTGCCAACGCAGGGGACATGGGTTTGAGCCCTGGTCCGGGGAGATCCCACATGCCGCGGAGCAGCTAAGCCCGTGCGCCACAACTACTGAGCCTGCACTCCAGAGCCCACAAGCCACAACTACTGAGCCCATGAGCCACAACTACTGAAACCCACGTGCCTAGAGCCCGTGCTCCGCAACAAGAGAAGCCACCGCAATGAGAAGCCCGCGCACCGCAACAAAGAGTAGCCCCCACTTGCCACAATTAGAGAAAGCCCATGCACAACAACAAAGACCCAACACCGCCAAAAATAAATAAATAAATAAATTTATTTTTAAAAATAAATAAATAAATAAATAAATTTATTTTTAAAAATAAATAAATAAATAAATTTATTTTTAAAAATAAATAAATAAATTTATTTTTAAAAATAAATAAATAAAAACAAAAGTACAGGGCTGAAAGATTGTTTCTTCCTATCATATAATAAGATATGGGCTCTGCCTTCCAGGAGTGTCAGGAGGCCAGACATATGTCCAATCAGACACCTCACATTAGCAGATAATTTGTGTTCCTATTGACAGTAAATGCTCATGGATGATGTAGAAGGCTTCTGGAATGGGTCTTAAAGGGTGGGTAGGATTTGGATGTGGCAGAATGTGGGAAGTCATAGTAGACGTGGAAGACAGGGATCGTGGGCGTTATGTCATTTAGAATACTTTGGCCTATAAGCACTAGAATGCCTAACTAAAATTAACTTTAAAAAATAAGATTATCCATTTACAAGATAGAAAGCTTGGTTTGGTAGAGTTTGGTAGTTTTAGAATTGGTTAATTCAGTAATTCAGTAACACTGTGAAGGACCCAGATGCTTTTCCTCTGCTCTTTTCAGCCTATTAGTTTTCATTCTGGATGATACTCTCATGGTCACAAACTAGTTGCAACAGCTCCAAACATTGTATCCTCCTCACATAACCACAACCAAATGCTAGAAGATAAGGCAGACTCTTATCATACTTGTCTTCTATTCAGGAGGAAAGCATTTTCCATCAGATTCCCCTAGCAGACCTTCAAGTCATCAATCAGAAGATCAGAGGCCAAACCCTTAGCTGTCAAGCATCTGGTGTTTTTGCCTGTACTAGGAGACAGGGTCTATTAGAAAGAAAGAAGAGTGTGTGGGCACATGCTTTAAAGTAAATAACTCACAATGCCTACCACAGGCTCTAAGCCCATTCATGCTTCCTGAAGAAAAACAAAGGGAGATTTATTGGAAAGATACAGAGATATCGCATGGATCCCCAGAGCAGGAAATTTACTGTCTTTCATGGTGACAAATAAGGAATATGGGTGCTTTTAGGGATTAGTGTTCCTCTTTCCACATGTCTGAGACCATAATCTCTTGTCTATTTTTCACTGTACATCAACTTCATTCTTTTCTCTTTCTGGATCAACTTTCTCTGATTCTATGAACACATGGGTCAAACCTGGCTCCCCCAGGCAGCCCTTCCCATTCTCAGTTCAAGCACTAAGACCCTGATAATATCTCCAAGTCCCCAGTCACATATTTCCTGGAGGTAGAAGCAGAGTAACTTTGGGCTCTGCTATGACCAGGAGATAGAGCCTCCTGCAGGGGTGGGGACTGGTCCTCAGATTATGGAAGACAAGGGCTGGGGGGCACCGCCACAGCTGTGTCCTATGGTGAAGAAGCACATGTAAGAGATGGTGAGCCCGAGATGGCATGGGGTGGGGAGGCCAAGAGGGGAACACAGTTAAAGGAGGCATTCCCTGTTTTGGAATCACTATAAATGTCTGTGTAAAAACAAACAGCTGAATCATAGGTGTGGATTTTGATCCTGGCTCCGCTGATAATCAAAGAGAGGACCTGAGGCCAGACTCCCTTAACTGTTAACAAGAATATCTGTTTTCTAATGACAGAAATAAGCTAGTCCAGAGCAGAACAACCAGGGAGCCAAGGGAGAATAGGAACCCTGGTCTACGAGGAATCCTGAAGGACTGGAGGTGTTTCTCCTGGAGAAGAAAAGTCTCAGGGGGGTTGAGGGCTCCATAATGAGTGACATCAGCATCCACTTAGGTCTGCAGGCTAAACTCAGACTGGACACCCTTCACGGTCAGTGGAATCAGTGAGGGTGTCCTGCCCATCACTGTCTGCAAGGTCCTTCTCTTCCTCCTGCCCACTGCTCCTACTTGTGCTTTAGACCTGTGTTTTCTCTTCTGGAGGAACGAGGCTCCACACTGGTCTCAGTGTCCCAATCGTCCCCGTTATTCCCCGCAGCGCAGCCAGTGTTCATTTCTCTCTCCATTACCTGAAGACTCAGCCCAACCTCCTGAGCCTAGCTTGTAAGACCCTCAGTCATGGGGCCTCTACCTCCTTTAAGCCTCATCTCCCAGCACCCCCATCCTCATCATGTAGGATACACTCTTAGAACATTCACCATTCCGCAAACATCACTCCAAGCTCTTTCCTGCCTCTGCACCTTGCCTAGCCCATGCCGTACCTTGAAAGCCCTCATTGCCCCCATGTCCAGTGCATCACTGGGTCCTGTCAGCTCTATCTTCAAGATGTATCCTGAATCTGACTGTTTCTCAACACCTCCACCGCTACCATCCCGCATCTCTGAGTCACTAACATCTCTAGACACCTTGAAAAATCACCTGTGATGTATATGTGTAACTGATTCACTTTACTGTACACCTGAAACTAACACAACATTGTAAATTAACAATAAAACTTTTTAAAAATAAAATAAAAATAAAGAGAGCCAGTCCACACTGCCAAAAAAAAAAAAAAATTACTCTAAGCATAATAACAATATTAAATTAAAATTAGCGTATTCCATCTTAAAAAAAGAAAAGAAAATCACCTGTGTCACGCAAAATAATGTCCAAAGAGATCCACATCCTAATCCCCAAAATCTATGAATGTATTACCTTAGGTGGCAAAAGGTACTTTGTAGATGTGATTAAGCTATAAGTATTGAGATGGGGAGATTATCCTGGGTTATCTGGGTGGGCCCACTGTAATCGAAAGCATCCTTGTAATAAAGAAGCAGGAGGGTCAGAGTCAGAGAAGGAGATGTGATGGTGGAAGCAGAGGTTAGAGCAATGAGGCCACGAACAAAGGAATGTGGGCAGCCTCTAGAAGCTGGAAAAGGCAAGGAAAGGCGTTCTCCCCTAGAACTTCCAGAAAGAATGCAGCTCTGCCCAACGCCTTGATTTTAGCCCATGGAGACCCATTTTGACCTTCCGACCTCCAGAACTGTAAGATAATAAATTTGCATTCTTTTAAGCTAATAAGTTTGTGGTAATTTGTTATAGAAGCAATAGGAAGCTAAGATAGCTCCTGACTTGCCTCTGGGCTCCCACTCCAACCTCACCTCTGCCCATTCTACACACCACAGCTAGAGTGTTCTTCCAAAACATGAAATCCTCATGAATCCATTCTCATTACCTTGGCCAGCTTCCCACTGCTCTTAAGATGAGCATAACAGCCCTTAGCAGGGTGAGTCTCTGAGTCTTCACTCTCCTCTTAAAGTGCTACTTGCCCTGTTCTACTCTCGCAAGGCACACCTGCCCTCAGGACCGTGGTCTTTTACTCTTGCTGGCCCTTTTGCCAACATCTTCCTCCTCTTTACCTGTTTAACCCCTACCCGTCTTTCAGTTCTCATCTCCCTCACTTCCTCAGTCACGCTACCCTGACACACTAACCTCAGCCACATCCCCTATGACATGTTCTCACAGCACCGCCAAATACCTCTCATCCCTAACACTTCTCAGGCCTGCGATTCTCCATCTCACTGTGGTTCTCCCGCACTACACTGTGAGCTCCTCGAAGACAGGGACTGTAGATTTTCCTCACCGCCCTGTTACCTCCAGGGCACGACATAGTGGTAGGCACTCAAAATATATTTTTAAATAAGTAGCTGAATGAATAAATGCCTAAGATTTGAAAGTCTCACTTCTCCCTGAACATCAAAAAACATCCAAGATGAGATCTTTGTTTCCAGGTAATGGGGCTCCAGCTTTCCTGAAACTCTGTCTTAGGGTTGAATCTCTTTAAACTCATGCACCTTGCGTTTTAATAATTAAAACATCTTGCAGTAGCCTCCATATGAGCAATGCCATGCAGGGTAGGGCCGGGATGATGTGTAATAAAGTCTAATCATTTCCTTATAATACTAGGCTGGGCAGGCAGAGGGGGCTCTTATTATGCGACTAATTACCGCATCCAGGCTGCTCTAAGTGTGACGCTAATTGCTCAGTGAATGAATTGTAGCCTCAGGTAATTACCAAACCTAATGTGGCTTCAGTCGTGCTTGAGTAAATTAATGTAAAGAGGGAAAGCAACCCAGCTTGAAGGGAGCTGCCTCCTGCCTTGCTGTTGCTTGGGAAACAGCAGTTGGGTTTTTTCATCTGGACTTGGAACTGCCCAGGTACACCCACACATCTGGGGTCTGCTTTCCCCAGCGCAGCTGCAAGATTGCAAGTAAGATATTACACCAAACAGAGCTGAGAGACTTTTGCCACTCCGAACAGATGACTGTCTCTCTCTGGGGCTGTTTCTTTGTCTGTAAAGCCATCTTGAAGGTTTCTTTCAGCCCTGTGATCAATGACTAAGTGAACAAACATTTGATTAATTATTAAAGAATGGATTTCTGCACTGAATCAGCAATCAAGCACTGCGTTCAAGTCTTACCACTGTCATCAAATAGCAACAGTTCTCATAAACATTTACGGAGTGCTTACTAGCTGGCTGTCACTGTTCTAATAAGCATTTTATGTGTGTTATTTCACTGAATGCCCACAACAACCCAGAACATTTTGAATAATTCACAGAGCTAGTCAGTGCCAGAGGTAGGATTTAACCCGGGCATTCTGACTCAAGAGCTTATACTCGTAACCATTCCATACATAACTCCTTCTCTGACCCTGGGAAAGTCACATTTTTTGCACCTTGGTTTCCTTACCGGTGAAGATTTCTGCACCCACTACATGTCCAGACCTTTGCTAAGCTCTTTATAGATGTTCATTTTATCATCCCAACAAAGCTGTGCGGTAGGTAGAACTAATCTACTTGATTAGGTCACACAACTAGTAAGTGGTAGAGTCAGGATTTGAATGCTGTTCTGCAGTATCATGTACTTTCATGTACCCTTGTTAGAGAAACACTGCACCAAGTCATTCGTTGTCACCACAACATCATGTGGACCTGAATGCAATTCAAGCTCTGAATTCCCAAGGCAGTATGAGTTCATAAGGTGGCTACTAGATCATCCCAAATCTGCTCAGATTGTTTATTTCCTATCAAAGTGAAAATACCAAATTAAAAATATATCTCATGAGATTTGGGAAAACCTCTGCAGGCCAGACTCCATGTGAGACACACTGCCCTCTGCTAGAGTCCTGCCAAGGAAATCTCAGACTAGCTCCTCCTTTCCGGGTGCATCACCCACCACAGTGAGAGGGCCACCCAAAGCTTGTAGCAGAACACATGCCTGTCTGCTCACCCTCATATGGAACGAGAGCTGCTGCCTTTCCACTGAACTCTGGAGAAAGGGAGCCTCCACTTGTTATTCTGAAGAATTCACTTACTAGCACATGAGAAATAGATACTCAGGAGAGACATGTTCAAGGCTTCTGTAGAGGTGTGCCTGATTCCATGGCAGTATATCTTCTTATATGATCAGAAATACCAAAAGGTACCTCAACCAGGACACCCTCTTCATGTGGACTTGATTGATTGCCAGTGAACGTGGCTTATTGGCCATGAACAGGGCAAAGGTTCAGGAGTGTGTTCTGAGCTTAAGAGTGTGGGCATCGTGGACACTGTGACCTTACATAAATTGCTGCTTGATTTCTCTGAGCCTCAGTTTTCTCATCTGTAAGGTAGGTCCCAGTATAGTTGCTACCACTTAGGGTTGTGAAAAGTAAATGATATAAATGAAGTCATGTATGTAATTACCAAAACTCATGCCTGGCGTATATCCTAATTCCTTCATAAAATGAGCTGTGTATGATTTTCAGATACTGCAATACAGCCCCATTTCACAGGGGTGTTTGGTTCTGAGCCCTTTTTTGAAGACCTGTATTTAAGTCATTAAGCAATGCCATTCAGGGGCAAGAGCAACAGGCAAGCATCTGACTGTGGTCCTGACCAGGCTCTGCCACTCACTTACCATGATGCTCAGTACTCACTTAACTGAGCTGAGTCTCACTTTTCTCCTCTGTATAATATTGGTCTTATTGCCTACTTTGCCTGGCCTGAAGAGCTGCTTATAAATAAAGTCATGGGTGGGAAAATCAGTTAGTGCTCTTTTGGTACACATGCTTGCCAAAAGAGCTCTTGTGATTCTGATAAGGGAGAAAGACAAGATCTGGGAGCCTTCTACATCTTGAGTTCTTTTAGGTTTTACCTATAAAGGAAATAAAGGAGGAAAATATTTTTAAACAGTAAACTGCTGTGCATATGTAATTATTGTCATTATTATATACTCATAACTAAATGAGGTATTGAGGGAAAGAAGTAAATAGAATAATTTCAGTTTCAATATTTTGAGATTCTACTTTGTGCCAGACCCTGTGCTAGTGTTTTTCATACATGATGCAATTTGGTCCATACACCAGTACTGTGAGGTCGGTATCATCACTCTCAGTTACACTGGAGGAAAATGAGGCATAGAGAGATTGAATAACTTGCTAAATATCACAGAGCTGGTAAGTGGTAGAGCCTGCTTTGGGAATGAGGTCTGTCTGACTCAAGTCATAGTTTTCATCACTGTGCTGCATAACACAGCCTCCAGTTGGTGAGCCAAGGCAAGGGAAACACCAACACACGTGACAGAGTCTGAGAACAGTTGTAAAGGCTAAACCTTCTGGTATTAAGTATAACAGCAAACTACTCTGTCACTTGGATTATTGCTGTAACCTCCTAACTGGTCTCCCTGTGCTCACCCCACCTCCATTCCATCTACTCTCAGTAGAGCAACCAGAGAGAGCCTGCTAAGAAGTCATTTCAGATCATGTCAGGGCGCTGCTCAAACCTTTCACATGTAGGAAAAGTCAAAGCCTTATCGGGATCTGCCAGCCGTGCCTCCTCCACCCCAACCCTCTGGCCCCGGCTACCTCACTGACCTCAGCTCTCAGCTCCTTCCATTCCGCCCCTCACTCCTTCTGCCTTGGTGCCCAGCATCCTTGCTTTTCTTCAGACGTTCCAGACAGGATCTAGCCTGAAGCCCTTTGCAGTTGCTGTTCCCACTACCTAGAATGTTCTTCTCCCAGATATGCACATGCCTCCATTCTTCATTATATCTCAGGATCCAGACAGAAGACAGAAACCACACCAGCTATTTAAACAATATTTTAATAGTGTATATGGAGGTAGCAACTGCAGAAAGCAACTGCTCCCTCTAGGGCTGAGGGAACAAAGGGAATAACCAAAAAAACGTAGAGACTTAGAGGGATCCCACAGAGCAGAAACTTGACCTCTGAGGATGAGGCACTGTCTCTGAGGGGCTGCCGTGAAGCTGGTTATGCAAGAGTTGGAAAGACTGTAAACAAGACTTTCCGCTGCTACTGCAAGGCAACTGCAAGGCATCGCCGCTGCTGGGCGGACGAAGCGTGGCTGGGGTGATGCCCACGAGAAGCAGGAGCAGGTAGCAAGCTCACAGGAGAAGCAAGGCCCTTCTCCTCCTTCCAGGCTTCCAGGCTCTTCCAGTTGGAGGAGCCTGATAGGAGCTAGCCGACAAGCCAACATTTGGTTTGCAGAAGCACAAAGCCAAGCTTAGAAGGGTGGTGTTGAGGCTGAGAGATTAGGACTCAATAGCTGGAATGCTGACCTCCCTAAAGCCTATACTCACGTATCTCACAGGGACCTGCCCTGGCTGCCCTCATGAAGACTGTGTGATCCGACCCTTTCTGTAACCCTTCCCACTGCATTCTTCTCCTCAACACTCACCTAGCAGGTGCTTGTGGTTCTTCAGGTCATATCCCCTCTGCTGACCTCTGTCTTAGCAGCACCGCAGTGACAGTTCTGTGAGAGCAGACTCATGCCCTTCACTTTGTGTTCCTCAGCTAACACCTGCTTCTATCCAGCTAGGAGGACTTTTTATTCTAGATCAGGGCACTATGGACATTTGTGGCCAGATAATTCTTTGTTGTGGGAGTCTGTGCTGTGTATTGAACAATGTTTAGCAGCATCCTTAGTCTCTATCCACTAGATGCCAGTAGCATTGCCCCTGCCATGACAACCAAAAGTGCCTCCAAATTGTTCCGGTTAAGACTCACTGTTTTAAATTTATACCTACTCCATGGCTTGTGTGCGAACCAGTTAAGCATGTGGGTGTTGGCATCAGATAGACCAGGTTTGATTGGCTGTATCTTCACATATTACCTGTATTCCTTTGGGCAAGTCACTGAAGCTATGTGTCATTTTGCTTAAATGAAAAATAAACATAATAACCATCTCATGGGGCTGTCGTGCAGATTACATAAGGTCATGCGTGGAGAGAGTTTAGTACCTGGTACCTTGTATATGCCAACAAGCCAACATGAGTGAGAAATAAATTATTATAATTCAAAGGAAAGCATCAATATAATTCTTGAGAAACCACCCACAAGTTGGTTGTCAACATATGATGCCAAGTAAGTAGTATGTGTTTTTTTATTTGTTTTACTGAATGGGCTTTACACTGGCCTTGGGAATGAGAGGTAATAACGCTCCTAAACTGTACAATGTCATAAGAATAACTGCCAGATGCTGGAAACTGGGTTACTGATGACAGGACCCACTTGCAATTGAGATTGATTTCAATGCAGTTAGCATATTGAGTGTAACTGTGTGATACTGCAGAAAAATAATAAACACTTGTCAAGTAGTAAATTTCACTCTGATGCTTACAGTCAACTTGCTGTTGGATTCATCTAATCGGTTTACTATCCCAAATGTCACCAAAAGGAATCCAACTAACAAATAGAGCTACATTGTCTTTCAGGCTCTGAGTGGTTTACTAATCTCAGTCAGAACTTGGGTATTGCTGAACCCAGAGCCATCCCTTGGGAACTTAGCATATTTAGATACTGCTTGAAGTGGTACATAGGGTCCATTTTGATGAGTAACACGAGAGCCCCAGGCTTTGTTGTGGGGAAATAAATCTGGGTACCAATCCCATCTCTGCCTCTCACCCTCCATGTACCCCTTTCCTCCAGGACTTCAGTTCCCCCCCCCTTAATATAGACAGTTCAGATGCTGTTATTTGGGCTTCCCTCTTGATGAAGTACCAGCCCCCGCCTGGCCCCACCTCGCCATGCTCTCGGAAGTGTGCAGCAGAAAGGAAGTCAAGAGTGGTGGGAGTGCTGTCTTCGGTGGATTTGAAGGATGCCTGTCAAATTCTCAAGCTTTCTTTCCATCCTTCCTAGGTACACAGTTCTGCACAGTGGACATCACCAGGAACTCGAGAAACTGCCCATACACAATGACCCAGAATCCCTGGAATCATGCTTCTGATTGAGGACGTGGCTCACAACTAAGCCATTCATTCCCATTCATGTCTGCATGAACAGGATACCCTGGCATCTCTCCTGACCCTCATCACCACCAGTGAGGCATGGGGCAGTGGGACCAAGGGCCCAGGAAAGGTACATGGATGACAGGGTTGGACAGGATCCAAGGCCAGAGCATGGAGGATCTCAGAGTTGAGAAGGGACTTCAGGCACCGTCAGATGCAGGCTCCCAGCCAGCACAGAAGCAGCGTCCTCCATAGCGTCCCTGGAAGTTGGTCAGTCTTTGCTTGTACATCTCCAGGGATAGGAGCTCACTACCTCCTAGTGCAGTTCCTTCTATTGTGGTGAAGCTTTAGTTATAAGGAAGGTCTCTCCTTTGGGGGAACACAAATTTGTCTCTGCTCTAGTTGCATCTGGGAACAAGCAGTTGGCCCCTTCTTCCACTGAGAGCCCTTAAATATTGGAAGACAGTGATCTGCCGCCTACCCACCCTTTTAAGTCTTTTCTTTGAACTCAACAGCTCCAATTTCCTCTCCATTCTGGCCATCTTCCTCTGGACTTGCATTGGTGGGTGAATTAATCAAGGCTCTTATAATGAAATTAGGTTGATAGTAGTGCCAAGATGTCTGTCCAGAAGCACTGAATTATGACAAGTGAAGCATCAGTGTTTTTTGGTTCATAGACCTGAATATTTTTCTTTTTTTCTTGGGGATAGACTTTGGAAACTCTGCTTAGGTTTTGGTTTGGATCCATTACCAGAAGGCATCTTTACAGCTGGTCTGGTGTGTGTGTCTGTGTGTGTGTGTGTGTGTGTGTGTGTGTGTGTGTGTTTAAAGATGACATTTTCTCATTGGCATACTGGCTGTGAGGTCATTTGAAGTAAATCTTGATTCACTCCCCTTCCATGACAATGGGGAAAGGACCTACACCTTTACCAAGAATGTCGATTGAGAATTGTCCTACAATTCATATTTTGGGAGGGAAACTCAGTTGCTCCTATAAGACACCTTTTAGGGGCTTACTTTCTTGGGAAACTTCACTGGCCTCCTGCCTGTGAAGTTCCTGGGCTACCATTTTTCTACACCTTTTCCAGTATCTCATTTCCTCCAATCTCCTAAGGAGATGCTTCCCTGATGTCAAAGCTACCAACAAATGACTTTATGTTGGGGTGAATTATCCCCTCAGGTTGAGACTCAGGTTTTTCAGTTGCCTTTCTTTTGGCTGCTGATAAAAACCCTACTGAAAGGGTTAATTGCTGATCCTTATAGGGAAGCCTAGGGAACAGGCAACGTGGGGGATGGTTGGGAGCATACGTAACATGAACTACAAGATAAAGATGTGCCGTAACTTTCTAACCTCACCAGTTCTCCTTGCCCTTCTACTTGGGCTGTTGGCCCCTCCTTCCTTCCCAAGTGATCTCAGAAGCCGCAGTTGCCTCCTTCTCACCCATTTCATCCATGAGGGAAGAACTCATTAGCCCTCCCTCTTCTCTCTGTCCCCAGAAATGGTGAGAAGGATGGTCAGACTCCACATAGGATTAGGGTGACCAACACCCTGGTTTTAGCACCAAAAGTCCCACATTCTAGGAAACTTCTCAATCTCAGACAAACTAGGCTGGTTGGTCACCCCCTAGATGGAACCCTCCCTGTGCTGAGGGTTAATAAGACTCCTCAGAGTTGCATTTCCTTTTTTTTTCCCACTTTTTCATGGAAAAGGCAGAGATGAGTGAATTTGGGGGTCCAGAGTTTTCCACATGCTGTCTGAATGTGATCTCTCTTCTCATCAAAGCACAAAGAACTTAGGGAAAGACTAAGACAGTCATAGAGCCAGCTCACAGTGAGGAGGAAAATGGTTAGTGCACTGAGGCAGCTGGTAAACTTTAATACAGTGAGGAGGAAAATGTTTAGTGCATTGAGGCAGCTGGTAAACTTTAATACCTCCAAAGTCAATAATTTCTACTATTTAATACATACATGCATACACACATACATGAATACAGTAGGATTTCTTCCCTATGAAATGTTTTTCTTCCCAGGATCTTAGCAAGCATATCTGCTTATGCAAAATATTATTTCTCAGTGGCAGTCTCCCATATTAAATGGCAACTTGAACTCAACAGGGATCTATAGATTACAGCATAGGTGGGAAAATGAGACCTTACCATGTCACGGGTCCATATCTTCTGGACTCTTTGGTCATGCTTGTGTGGGCCAGCCTATGAATGGTGTCTGTAGAGGTCACACTCACCCTGGGTCAGGGAAAGGACAGCAATTGCAGGAATAGGAGCCCTTGCCATTGTCAAGAGGAAGGACCCCTTTGCAGAGAGGGCCTCACAGGCAAATTTTGCTGTCTCTTTGGAGCAGAGCTGGGATGATGAGGGTGATGCACCAAATGCTCGCATTGGAGCTTCACAGGACAGAAGCAGGCTTGCTCTCTCTGGACAGCTACTAGCCTGGCATTACTTAAATCTCTGGCTCCCGGGAATCTAGGTAATATGGCATGTGTGTGGAAGCCTCGGAAGGAGGAGACTTGGAGCTTGTCAAGGAAGGAAGTACTTTGCTGTCTTCTCTGAGGCCATCCTCTTTCAGAAAGCCTGCAGTGTCATGAAGGGATGCTCCCAGAGAGAAGGGCCCATGGCCCCAGCCACATCTGCCAGATTGGCCTTGACAGTCACTGGGGTGATGGATGCTGCAATTAGACTGCCCCATGCCTGGGATAAAGGGGGGTTCACCAGTGCTGCTTTGCACCTTGACTCTCCAGCCTACAGGGCTGTACAGGTAGAAGCCCTGAAACTCCCCATCCAGCTCATGATCAGCAGCTAGGAAGCAAAAGGGATAAAAACCAACTTCAACTAACACTCAAGTATGTGTTTGCAGAAATACTCGTTCTTTCTGAGACTTCACCTTTTCATCTCACCAACATTTCCACTTCATGCTGCTAACTTGCTCTGTCCTGAAGCAAATTTCTGTCTAGCTGGGGGATGGGAGTGTGGGCATGGGGGTGGATGAGGGAGGGAAATGGGGTGGGTTGCTGGGAAGTGGCTATAATTAAATCGACTTTGTTATTGTCTTCAAGTAAGAACAAAAGTAATGTCTTCTTGGTGCTGTGCTGTCTACCCGTTTTTCTCTTTGGTGTTATATCTCTCTTTGGTGAGAGATCAATATTGCTTTTCTCTTTTTCTGTATTACTCTGTTTTACTCTAGTCAAAGTCCTTTACTGTAATAGCTGCTCTAGAGGGGGGAAAAAAAAAGACTAATGCACTTACCTCTTCTAGTCATAACTTGCAATCTCTTTTCCATCTAGCCTAGAAAACTGAGGCCAAATATTTGGTTTGAATTTAAACAAATCAGAGATGGATTTGAAGGCTTGAGTTTGGGACACCGTGTCACTTTGGGCCCTAACCAGCACTTGCTTCACTTATGTCATCTACAAAATGGAGAAAATCTCTGAGCTGGTAGGATTGTTGAGTGTTCCAACATGTGTCACCCAAGGATTTTTACCAAATGTGTGTCCTGCCTGTACTGTTATTTACTTAATATTTTTATTTAAGTCAATTCAAGTTTTCACTTACATAAATTTATTTTAGAAAGGAACATTGTATCAGTACCCCAAATAGAAATTCAGAATTGCCATTAATAGAAAGCAGCCATAGAGAGGAATAAATGAAAACAAAGCAAGATTATTAAATTCTAACAGGAAGCCAATGCACAGAGCCTCCTCTCTGCTTCCGAGTTTGAAAGGGACACAGTGAGTGTCAGAGAGCTGTTAGGGCACCCGCCTCCCACGAGGGGTTCTTTAAGCCGAGAAGAGGTGAAAGGGAGTTTACCAAAGAGAACTCCCAAACTTTATGAGCTAATGTGATTTCATGACAAGCTGCATTCCCCATATTGTGGCAGCATAGAGAGAAAGGAAGTGAAATTGCTTATATTTTGAACTACTGTTATACTCGGTTCAGATTAGGCTTCTCCTTTCCTTTTCCTTCCTTTTTCAGCTCACCCCGGAACATGTCTTAGGTAATAATAAAATAATAATAATAATGTAATAATGTAGCAATAGTAAGAGAAGTAACATTTAATGAGCTCCTTTCTGCCAGGTACTATGTTAAGTGCTTTATTTACATGGATCATCTCATTTAATCCTCATAAAACCCTTACAAGATAAGTGCCAGAATTTACCCTGCTTTCCAGATGAGCACGCCTCCACCGAGAGATCTGGTGACTAGTCCAAGGTAATAGACCTGGGAAGTGTGGTTTGGAATGGGAACAATGGCAGTCTGACTGTAAAGCCCACAGTCCTAGACGCGTGCAACACGGTTCCTCCACATCCACGTGGCGGACCCTGTTCCAGGAGGGAGCAGTGAACAAGCCAAGCCTGGCCCCTTTCCTCATGCTGCCTAAGAACTTCCCTTCCATGTCATCCTGGGACCTGGAAAGGAACTTGGGACATGCCTACTCCAGAGTGAAACTCTGCCACACACCCTCTGTATCTTCTTCTGCTCCCTTTCACTCTCTGAGCCTCAATTTCCATCTTTAAACATTGCAGGGATTCAGGTAGATGATTGATCAGGAGGAAAGGCCCTTCCACACTGATCTTTCATAGTCTTCCCAGTATTCAGCAGCCTGGAGTCACTGAGTAACCAGCAAAGAACCCTGGGAATCAGATGTGTGAGCCAAAGAGAGGATTAGTCTTTTATGTTTCAGACCATCGCTGGGGCTGCCCACAGCAGGAGGGACCCCAGTGGAAGGCAGTTTGACTTCCTCACATTTCTAGTTGGAACTTGGAACACTACATGGACGTGTTCCCATACGTCCCATCAGCTCAGCACTGCAGGCTTCTCAGCACTTTACAGCTTCTGTGCGCTTTCACAGCAAGATCTCTGAGCCTCTCCCAGCAGCTTGCGGGGAGGGATTACTGACTTCATTTTATAGAAAAGGAAACAGACTTTGTCAGGGAACATGATTTGCTCAAGGACACAGAGCTTATACGGGGCAGAAATCAGGGCTGAAAACACTTCGGGTCACTCCATCCTCACGCAGTGATTTCTTCCTCCTCTTCTAAATATTTTATTTCTAAATATGCAAATTATATATTTTTAGACTATATAAATGACAGGTTATACAAATAATGTATTTATGTACTCCACCCCATTATAAAGAGTTCTAGTAATAAAGATACCACAAAATACCCCTTGACACCAACTCAGTTCCACTCCCCTCCCAAGAATTGCCCTCATCACCTGGCTTATATAATTCAAGAACGTGTTCTGTGTTTTTATATACGTCAAAATGTACATATAAAAATACATGGTTTTGGTTTGTTCTTGTATATAAATGAGATGATGCAGTATATAACAACTGCAACTTGCCTTTGCAAAGGTATACCTTCAACATCATGTCACATCAATACGTGATTTTTATTCATTCTCTTTAGTGGCTGTGTATTTCATACGGTAGACGTTGTATAGTTTGCAGTGTTGTTTCTCTTATGTTTTTACTGCATCCCGTGTCTGAGTGGCGCATTTGAGGCCTGCATCAGAAAATCAGCAGCCTCCATATTTTGGGACTGTACTAACCATGCGAAGGTCAGCTGGAGTTGTTTCAAGTTGAAGCGGCAGCAGGAACTCTGACTGGGCAGCTTCCCAGGGGGGAAGGCCCGCCCTCCGATGGGCCTCACATGGTCTCTTCCCTCCCTTTGAGGAACTAAGCCACTTTGCTCAATTGCTCAGGCTTTAGAGTCAGACAGCTTCCACTACTTTTTAGAATTGTGTTTGTAAGCAAGATATTTAACCTATTACACCCTAGTTTCCCCAACAGTGAAGTGGGGGACATAATGATCATACATATTTTAAAGTGTTGGTATGAGGATGTATATGGAAAGCACTTGGTAAATGATTTTAAAAATGCTTTCACAGTATCGTTACTTCCTCACCAGTTCTATCTCTGTTTCCTACCATCCTGGGATCTGGTCTAAGGAACGGAAGGTTATAGGAAGATTAGTTAAAAAAAAGAAGATAACCCTTTCATAATAAAGGGAATTATGGTGGAAGCAATACTACCTCCACTTGCATCTCATCGTTCAGTTTACTGAAGGCTCTCATTGGACCTTCACAGCTGCCCTGTGGGGTGGGTGTGTTGGTCCGGGCCATTTTACAGATGAGGAAACTGAGGCTCCAGAGTAGGGCTTATGACCATCCATGTCATCCAGCAGTCGTCTGAGGGAGTCAGAATGTGAGCCCAGATTTTCTGATTCCAAATATGAAGTTCCTGGGAGAATTGTGGCGCCAGTTATTATTTAGAAAGATTGTTAGGACTCACACACCTGGCAGCATTGTAAGAGAGACATGATTCTCTAAATTTGACATTAATTCAGTAATCCATCCATGAAACATTTCTTAAGGTCCTTAAAAAATGTGCCAGACACTACAACTCAGTTCCCTATGGCAAGTAGGTGTGGGCAAATGACAACCTAGGGGCCAAATCCTCCAATCTGTAAACTAAGAATGGTTTTTACTTTTTTAAGTGGTTGGAAAACAAAAGGTATTTTGTGACGTGAAAATTATGTGAAACTCAAATTTGTTTCCAAAAATAGTTTTATTGTAACACAGCCATGCCCATTCCTTGATGTTTCCTTTGTGACTGCTTTCATACTACAACATCAGAGCTGAGTGGTTGCCATAGTTGAGCCTGAAATATTTACTATCTGGCTCTGCACAGAAAAAGTGTGCCGACAGCTGCTGTAGAGCAATCACTGTCCAGCCATTCATTCCATAGACATTTACCAAATGCATCTATCAAGTTTCGTTTTTTTAGTTGTTGCAGTCTAGGCATCTTTAGAATGATTTTAGAGTGGATCAGGTTGAGACAGTGAGATAGACAAACCAACAAAAATTAGAGAGCAGTGGCCTCTAGTGGCCTTAAATCTAAACATTATTTAGATGATTTGGTTATGGTTACAGTGAAAAAAACAGGTTTAGATGGAGTCTTAGCTGAGAGTTGAGGGTCTATATTACTTTGAAATATCTAGAATGTCCCGTAATTTGTTTCCCACCTTTTAGTGATCAGAGTTTTAACCTGGAGAGTGGAACACACTCTTTTAATTAGAAGAGAGGTGAGCTGAGTTAAAAACAAGGTAATAAAGAGATGACTGAATGCAGCACCAAACATTCTTCCTAATGTAAATAGGTGAATTTAAAGTCTTGGAAAACAGAGAACTTTGAGGAAAGAAACGGATTATCATTCATACTGTGAGTGTTTGTTGGGAAATACTTGCTGGCTCCTTGCATTTCTATGAATATTAATGATGAAGGTAGAGGCAGCCTGGTGGAATTAGGCATTGAATTCTTATCCCGCCTGGCCTCAACCAGCCCCTGACTGTGGGTTAGCCATTTTCCCTCTGGGTTTCAATTAATCCCCTGTAAATGAAGGGGTTGGACCCTTACACCTCATACAGACCATAATTACATATTCTATTTGGGAAGAGTTTCTAAAGTATTTCCACAGAACTTCAGTTTGTGCAATTTGTTGAGTTCACTCAGCTAGCAAGTGACAAAGCCAGCCCTCAAACACAGGTGTTGCTCTGAAGCTTTTTTTGCTTTAACCCCTGACACTATGATACTGCATATTATCACTGCCATATATCAGGTGAATTTCTCTCCTTGAGAAAGGAGAAAGGCCATCTCCTAAAGACCAGACATTTGGGGAAATTCTGCTGTTCCCAGTGTTCTGTCATAAAGAGTTCTGTGAGTTAAACATCTTGCAGCCACAGAACTTTAAAAAAAGAGATCAGAGATTAGATTACACTGAAATCTTACTTAGACACAACTACACATTCCTTTTCTGTGTAGTATTTGCTACTCTTCTTCTTTAAAATGAGGGATTCCGTTCCAAGGCAAGAAAAAAGTTTTTAATAAATTTTTATTTTTATATTCAAGATAAAGCATATACACAATATGGAAATAAATAACTAGAAATGCTTTGGAAACTTTTCCATTTCCCCCTCAAACTCAGTTTTTTTTTTAAACCCATGAGTCTTTTTTTTACTTCATTTTGAGAAATATGGCAACTACAATACCAAGAGGAAAAAGAACCACAATTTTGTACAGAAACAAACATACAGCCACCTCTGACCATAGGGTTTAGTTGGAGTTTTAGTAGTAACACAAAAAGAGCACAAGAGACAAAAAGACGCTTCAACAGGTTTACTCAAACAGCTCTGCTCGAGAAGAAAAAGGCACAGATTTAAGGGCGTGACAGTGATGATTAAGAATATAGTAAACAGGGGCTCAGCCAGAAAGTGACACTTTATGAACTAAGTCTGGAAAAATGAACAAAATGAACTCTTTCCAATTCTCTGCCTTCATTAAAATGAATTTTTAAATTAAATTGTATAAACATATCATATAAAGTTGGTACTTAGGAAGTATCTTTGTGTATTTCCTCTATGTACAAATCTTTGTATACAACTTCAATGTTCCTTATACATTTCCTATATACCAAAATGCGCCGGAGCCTCCCAACTGCATGCCCCAAGGTCTGTGAAGCTCTCTGGCAGCTGGATGGCCCCAGCAGCTTACTGCCAGAATAGCTGGAAAGAGGAGGGACCAGTTAAATGTAGTCATCTTCAACAGGCTCTCCATTGACGTCACAATAGTGGATAAAAATTGCCACTACTCGCTGAAACACACCCTTCTTCATCTGACGCATCTCTGAAATTTCCTCTCCTATTGTTTCCATACAGATGTCTGCAGACAGCTGCCCTTTCCTTCGAGGAGCATAGATGGTGCCTTGGAAATTAGAAAGAAAAGGGGAAACAAGATTATCAGAATCATATGGAAAGCCACTCTGATTTAGCTGGTCCATGAGATATGCCTGTATACTCTGATGCAGTGTAACTAATGTATGTATATTTCATGGAATGGGTCCCCATCAGTTTGGTTATATACTATGTTTGATGCCAAAAAGAGCACACATGATTAAAGGCCCAAGGTGAAAAATGCACCAGAGAGGTAAGTCATATATATATACATGTAGTTTATGAAATCCAGTTCCTCCTAAAATATTTTTTTTAAACTTCCTACAAATGGATATTCAAGGGTGTTAACACTTAGAAGAACTATATTCCAGAGTTCCTTCAAGTTCCCCCATCAAGTATCCGTACCTAAATCATAAGTTCCCACATGCTACCCAACAACAAGCAGCTCATAAGTAGCAGAATAATTAGTATAACAGGAACAGTTTTGAAACAATATAGTTGACCAAATTCTTCAATAAGGAGTAACAAGATTATAAACATTTAGGTAATAAAAAAATCTAGGTAGGACAATCTGTCTGAAGGAATCCTTTCCACCAACCTTCATATATCCCTAGTAAGTCAACTGGTTATCTATTGTATACATTTAGAGCTGTTTTTTTTAGCAAGGGGTGAACCAAACAATAACAAAAAGCAAAAACATTTATATGGGAAGTGATAAAAAGCTGTGCCGCTCGTAACTCAGACAAAATACTAAGTATCTAACACCGTAGGATAACCTCAAACTAGAGAATAAAAATCAAGTCAGGACATAATTACTTTCTTCATCATCCTCAAAATCATATCTGGCAAAGCTGTTGGGTTCTGCTGCCCGTAGTGATCTCAACCAAGGGAAGTCAGAAATCATGGAATACGGTGCTCCATCCACAACACCTAAAAGAAGACAGATCAATAGTGCTACTGGGGTGGAAGTAACGATAGGGCCGAACGCTGTTAGTATTTTGAAAGCAGCACCAGAGACATAAATTCCAATTCTAGCTCTGCTACTATTTAGTCATGTGATTTTGGTCATCCTTTGCTTCCATTAAGCCTCAGTTTCCCTCTCTATATATGTGTACATATATATACACACAAAATACAGGGGCTGACACAGGTTCCCTCAAGTCACTGCAACTTTCAAACTGTATAGCAAGTTTCAATTTTCTTTCACTTTTTGTGTTTCAATACTGCTGATTATTTTAGGGATGGTAAAGACTCATACAGGGAGAGCACTATTTATCTGGTCCCTGCTACCTGCAGATATTCAATATTCCCATTATTTTGACAAACTGTTAGGCTCCTACTCCAATCTTCCCTAAGACATGTCTCTCCATCTAATTAGTTAACAGCTATTTAGCTTTCCAACCATTTACAAATAAATGCTCACCTTCTAAAGTATAGATTTCTCTACCCCATGGGTACTTGGGATACTTCTTTAAGTCATCTTCACTTCGTGTGGCTTCAGGGAAGAATTCATACTTAATGAGCTCTCTGGAGGCAACAAGAAAAATTAAATAAAAATTATAAAACTGAAAATAATGTTGGGATGTAGGTTAGAAAGGAACTATCAAAATGTGTCATGCCTAGATTCTAATGAAGGTCTCAAATAAAATATTAAAATAACAAATGCATAAAAAGTCAAATTTTCTGATGATGTAAGACATCACAGTTTTAAAATCTTTAATATGATCTCTCTTCCATGCTGTAAGGCTAAAGGAATGAAACTAAATGTACATGTACGGTCTGTTCTTGTGACTTTTCTCTAAGTTTGAAAATAAAAAGTTACAAATATATATGTACGCATTTTAGTTTTAAGTCCTCATTTCCCTTTTTTTTCACATTACATTTCATGTTTCAGTGCCTGAAAAGCCCAGATGAAATCATTTAAAATAAAAAATAATTAGGATTTGTTGTTTCTGGGCATCCTTGCTCTGGGAACTGACTTAGAAGGTCGTCAGGGGCTGCAGATAACTTACTGGTTAATGTTTGCTATCGTGTCCATCCAGCTGCGAATGCGCACCTTGTTCCGGACATTGGGAGGGTTACTGAATTCATGGATAATACAGATGTGATAGGGGTAGGGACCACTAAATAGCTTCTGCTCCAACGTTAGTGTGTCCACCTGTGGAAAACATGAGAGAGAGGATTTTGGACCAAGGAAGGGAATGCCTTAGAAATCTATCTCCTAGGGCTTGAACAATCTTTCCTTGGGACCTCAGTTTTTAAATCTTTGGCTGATTTGAAAATCAGAGAGTCACATTCCACCCTGAACACAGCTTGCCATGCTAGGGATGAGGTTTAGCAAATTCAACTGTTTAGCAAGCTCAGCAATTTACATCTCACTGTTATATAAATGTGAATTAAACCAGAGAATCTGGATTCAGGTAACTGATCCCAGCAATCCACTTCTGAATATATCCTTTACAGGTTTAAATTTTGACTGCACTATAGAACTGTGAATGTGTAGTACCATATACCCCATTATAACTGGACTACTGTCCATTCCTAAAGACAGAACACACTTCCTTGCCCCCTTGTAACCTTTGTTCACATTGCTTTCTTCTCATGGAATGCCCTCATCCCTATTTTACTTACGAAATCCCACTTTGTCATCCTAATGACATATATGTCTACCCCCTTTGTGGAAAGGCAAACCTCTCAAGAAGGATGATGTCCTGTGTATTTTTCAGCCCCAGCAAATTATAAACACTCAATAAGCAATTTGTGTGTTGAAATGATTCTTTTGAGGCCAGGTTCAAACACTGACTGCAAAGGTTCATATTTCCTTTAAACCTTCTTTTGACATCAAGCACAGAGTCTTACATACGATGTTACTCTTTTTTCCCCTAGTTTTATTGAGAAATAATTGACACACATCACTGTATACCTTTAAGGTATACAGCATGATGTTGTTGGATTTTTTTAACATCTTTATTGGAGTATAATTGCTTTACAATGGTGTGTTAGTTTCTGCTTTATAGCAAAGTGAATCAGTTATACATATACATATGTTCCCATATCTCTTCCCTCTTGCATCTCCCTCCCTCCTGCCCTCCCTATCCCACCCCTCTAGGTGGTCACAAAGCACCGAGCTGATCTCCCTGTGCTATGCGGCTGCTTCCCACTAGCTATCTGTTTTACATTTGGTAGTGTATATATGTCCATGCCACTCTCTCACTTTGTCCCAGCTTACCCTTCCCCCTCCCCGTGTCCTCAAGTCCATTCTCTACGTCTGTGTCTTTATTCCTGTCCTGCCCCTAGGTTTTTCAGAATCTTTTTTTTTTCTTCTTAGATTCCATATATATGTGTTAGCATATAGTATTTGTTTTTCTCTTTCTGACTTACTTCACTCTGTATGACAGACTCTAGGTCCATCCACCTCACTACAAATAACTCAATTTTGTTTCTTTTTATGGCTGAGTAATATTCCATTGTATATACATGCCATATCTTCAGCATGGTGGTTTGATTTACATATATTGTGAAATGTTTACCACAATAGGTTCAGCTAACAGCCATCATCTCATAGATACTATAAAAAGTTTACTCTAATAATAATGATGATAATAGTAACAGCAACTATCATATGATTGCTTAGTACATGCCAGCAACTGTTCTAGCACTTAACATGTATTAATTTAACCATCACAGTAACGGCAGGTTTTTTATTCTTCTAATTTTAGAGATGAAGAAACTAAGACATAGAAGTTAAGTAATCTGCTACAGGTCAGTGAACCAGAACTGGAACCAGGAAGTCTGAAACCAGAGTCTGTGCTCTTCACCACAGGCAACTTTTAATAAGTATAAAACTTGCTGTATAACAACTTCCCTCATCATATAACTTGCTAAAAGCCCACAAAATCTATCAGAGAAGCACTGATGAAGAAGGTTGGCAAGGTAGTCTAGGCTGGTTAAAAAAACTGTAGAATCTAAAGAATCATTACTGTGGGTTCAGCAAATGAATAAAAAGCCAATTTCAAAAAGGCTGAACACTAAAATAAAAATATCACTGCAATATGTGATCACCAAAAAGAAGCAGAGCTCGTTACCTGCTGCATGGGGCGTAGGTATATGATACGGTTTCTCTCAGGAGGCATCCTTAGTATCTGGTCTAGTACCTGATCCATATTCAGTTTCTTGCATTGTGCATAGTCAAATCGGTTTACAATTGGTGCATTTTCTACTTTTAAATGTTTCAGTACCCTGCACCTGGTAGCTACAAAATGAAAACAATGGTAAGCTCTACAAATAATTTATACAAAATAATAGAGCAACGTATACCCTATTTGGAATCCTCTTTGGAGGACTGGCATACCTTTTATTAGCATAAAATACTGCAGATGTAAACATCTTTGACATAGGTCAAGTACTAGTGCAAAGGACAACTGACAGTCATCAAAATGACTTGAAAATATGATTCTGTCCTGTTCAAAAGAAGGCAGTCACCCTCATGCTAGAAGGGAGATACCTTTTCCTATCTAAGATGTTACTGGCAAGAAATTCAAATTCCAGAGAATGAGTTGCCTAAATATAAGAACTGTTTAGGAAATACATATTGAAGAGAATGAATGACAGCAACTACTGAGTTATACAATTTTATGGGTAATGGTTCCTGGGATAATTCACATATGTTATCTTACATTCACCCACAGGAAATGAGCAGTGTTGATTTTAATTCTTACCTCAAGTATAAAACCAGAATCTTAAAAAAAAGACCCAGAAATATTTGGATACTTTGGTCTAAAGTTGTACAGTCCAATGTGGTAGCCACTAGCCACCTGTAGCTATTTAAATTTAAATTAACTGAAATGTAATAAAATTAATAATTTAGTTCCTCACACGCTAGTCACAGTTCAAACGTTCAACAGTCACAAGTAGCCAGTGGTTACCATATCGAACAGTACAGATATGGAACATTTCCATCATTGCAAAAAGTTCTGTTGAAAGTGCTGGTCTGAAACATGATTAAATATTCTTCCCGTTTAACATACAAAATATTGAGGTTATAGAGAAAAGTAATTGTGATATAACAGACACATTTAACTACAACAGTATACCAACTTCAGAAAAATATCCCCTTCCTTATTTTTAATCTCACATTTCAATCTGATCCAGTTTTTACCATAGATTTCAACCTGGTCCAACTCAAGAGACAGAATCAGATCAAAGATATTCTATCCATAAGGCCAACATGCCTGATCTTTTTAACATTTCATAAAGACATGTTCTGTAACATCCTTGATCCAAATGTCATCATCTTACTGAGCAATCTAGCCCTGTAATTTTGATGTTTGAACACTGACCAAGTCTTATGCCTTTCAGACTCATTTTCTCCTGTGACATGGCAGGAGGAAGAGGAAGCAGTGTTGGGGACAGGAAAAGAGGGAAGAGAGGACTAGATGGCGATAAGGGTTCAATGGTTCCCTGCTGTAAAACCAGACTTGGCTAAGGTCAGTTCTCATCTCATTTAGTCATCTCATCCACCGTTAACAGACAACCCATCCATCAGTGGGTGTCTAGGGACTGAGCTTCTTATCTAAGCTCTTCTGTCCCACAATAAGCTGAGCTAAAAAATTTGGTTTAAGGAGAAAAGATTGGGCCTGAGGCCATGTGATCCACCACTAATGTTAGAGAAGATATAGAGAGAATCATCAAAGTCAAGTGCAGAGGTGAAAACCAGTCAGATTCTCAGAGAGCTCAGAATAGAGACAGGAATGAGAAGTCAACCAGCAGAGTCCGAAGGTAGAGTCTCAGACCTCGGAGAGTAGAGTGCTGACACACTGAAAGCTCTTATGCTAGTCTGGGCTCTGCTGCTGCTATGATCTCTGAGCTTTTGAAGGAACCCTGTTCCATTTTAGGGGGACACTTCAACATGAAATAAAGTACCACCTTGTAAGGGTGAACACGGGGTTTGGGGTCCCCATGTCTGGAGTCTTCTAGAATTCAAGAGAGAGGTAGTGCTTAAATTTCAATTTTATCTCTCCTTTTTGGGATTTTCCTAGTTTATGACAAAATGTTTGGTAAGGATTTCCTTGTTTTATTTACTACCAGTATTGGAGAAGTGCAAAAAATAGAAAGCCCCTAAATATTTTTTTGCCATACTAATACAAATGAACATTTACTAGGCTTTTACTAGAGGTCAGACCCTCTACTGTGTTTATGTGTAGGTACATACATCCACATATACACACGTGTGTGCATGTATCAGTCACTCCATTTAACCTTCACAAATGCTTTATAAGGTAAGTAAAATTATGTATACTTCACACACTGAAAAAAATGAATGCAGAATACATATAAACTGCACAAGGCAAGGAACAAGTCAGTTCTTCATAATTTTATATGGATAGGTATCAAAAATATAAATTTGAATAATAATGGAAAAATAAACAGATCATGTATGAGACATATTATGTATCTAAAATTTTAAAAACTCACACAAAATAATACCCTATTATTTGTTCAGAGACAAACATGTCTATAAAAAAAGACATGAAAGATAGACTGAAAGGACATATATTAAATACCTGACTACAGATGATGGGAGCCGATGGGACTGGCAATGAGGGACAAATGGGACTGAAAAGAAAAGTGGGGCTTGGACTAAGGATAATGTGCCATGAATTGAGGTTATGATTGATGATATCAATCAAATCCAGAGCTGTTAAGCACTTACAGCTCAGTCACTATTCCCTCCTCCTCCCAAAACACACATAAAACATGTCCAACATCACACAGCTAGAAAATGGCAAAGACAGGATTCAAGGTGAGGTCTACTTGACTCCAAAGCCCATATATGCTGTTAACTTAACCTCTGTCAGATCAGGTTGTAATTATCATTTGGAGGAAACTGGAGGAGAGGCTATATATTAAAAGATGAACCAAGTCTCTGCACATGGTCCCTTGTAAATACGATTGAATAATTAGTTGAGAACTACAGAATGAGGACAGAAATAGAAAAATCTAATAATGATTCTTTTGAAAAAGTAATATAGTAATGTTACTGTAGTATTTATGAGACTTTAATTCTTTAAACTCAATCATGATGCTCTTATATGACATGGGCCTAAATACATACCATGGATAAACATCATCTTGGGACAGTCTTTCAGCACTAGATCTGTGATTCCACAGTTGGTCATAGTGACTCCAACAAGATTTTTGGATTTTAATACAAGGACCTACAAGAAGAAAAATTTAAAAGATGTATCTTCCTGTACTTTCGTTCTTTTTTTTTTTTAAAGCTTAAGTGTTTTCACTGGCACAAGTGAGAAGCAACTACTACCAGTCTCTTCTCTTTAGGGCAAAGAAACTATGTAGATGGGAACTTCGGTTCCTTTACATTATTCAGGAACTTGGCTGGACCAAAAGATAAGCAATGATTTTCTCCTTCACCTGCACATGGTCATCCTCAATCACAGGATCACTGGTACTGGTGGACTTATCTGCTGTCCGCTTCCGCTTCATGGCATGACGTGGCTTTGTTTTGGCAACCTCTAAAAAAGGCGAGAGGAAAATCCAAATTTTAGCCTTGCTGTCTTTCCTTCAAAGAGAGCACATTCAACTGCATATGTATAAACTCCACCAAGGAAACTCTCAATTCTACTACTTGGTTCCCAAAGGAATACAGTCAGACTGCCATTTCCAATTGCCTCTTCCAAAACAAGATCACCTTCCGTTGTCTCAAACATATCAACATCAAATGTTACACTGCGCTCTTCACACCTGGCCCATTCCAACAGTCTAATCAACATTATCGTCTCCAGGCACTCAACCCATCCTAACTACTACTGGTAGATTAAACTCACCGCTTTCCTGCTAAACAACTTAAAAGCATTGACTACTACTGCTTAGTGAATACATTTCAATGCCTGACATTTGGAGCTATGCTGTAGCCCCAAATGTTCTCAATTTTATTCCATACCATATCCTAGTCATCTCCCATTGCCAATGCCTCTGAAGCCATTAATTGTTTTAGCTTTTTCTGCCCAGAATACCTTTCCTGACTTTACTTTTTGAAATACTACCCATCCCTGAAAGGTCCAGCTTAAATGCCACCTATTCTAGTAAGTCACTTGTATCCTCAAACATCATATGTGGTTCTGTAATTCCCTGTATGTCTGTTTTATTTCTCCATTTAAACTAAAAGCTCCTTGAAGACAACATCATTGTCATTTCATCTTCGTATCAATGTCAGCCGCTAGCAATGAGCTAAAATGAACATTTATTGAATGAACTGGCACTCAACATTCACTGAATGAATGAATGCATCATAGATACGTCAATGTAATAACAATAACAGCAAATATTTACTGAGTGCTTACTGTGTATCAGGCACTGCTCTCAGGGTTTTACTCGTATTAACTAATTTAATCCTCTTACCAGCCCTCTGAGATAGATTATTCTCTTTATTTTACAAATAAGTAAACTGAGACACGGGAAGGGAGAACAGTTTGCCAATGTATTTATCAGTATGCTAGAAAACCTGCAATCATTTATCTGCCAAACCCTGCCTAGTATGGCCCTAATTCATTTACTAGTACTGTTCTAAAACGTTATAGTTTATTATAAAAACAAATATTATGTTGATATTATTTAAATACAAGTTCTAAATTCACCTCAAAAACTTAACAAGCACATATATATTCCAAGACAAGACACTAAAAGTCACTGTCTTCATTTTGAGAGTCACTCTGTAGCAGAGCATATATTGAATGAAAAAAGGTTGACCTTTACGAATTAAATGCCACCATACTGCGCACTGCTACCACTACTAGATTACAGGGTTACCACTTGGTTAACGCTCTCACTTCAAACATGAAAGATTACAAAGAAAGATAGGGAAACGAGGTACAAATATTGCAAATTCCCAAAGGCTTGGAGTTAGACAGAGACTCTATAGAGATCTAGTTCAAGTGTTTGTTGTTTTTTTCTTTTTTTCAATACACCAGAACCCTTTCCTCCACCATTCGAAATCTTTGTGAAATCTTATTATAAAACAATTGAAAGCAGCTAATTTGGTTGAAGCCTAAAAGGGAGCCCAAGAGTTTTATCCATCAAACTTCCTCCAAGGACCCTGAACCCAAGCAAAACACTGGGTTTCTGGAAGAGAAAACTACTGATCTAGGTGACCCACTGAAGGCCACCTTCCACAGTATTCCTGAAGGAGCTTCACGAACAATCTATCTTCACTGACAAGGAATCTTCTAACAGCAGCCACCATTTCATACAAGAGCCAAAATTCATACTCCTGTTACAACCAATAATAGGTCCTGGTTCCCTCTCCCAGTACCACAAAATGAAGACAAACAAAAACAGGTCTGTGTCCATTCCTTCATCACAGTGTTCAAACAAGAATCTTCTATTAGCATTCTCCTTCTATGCTCCAATTTCCAACCTCTCACCTTCATGGGCTGCTTCCCTCCCCTACTCCTTAACTGATCAGAATATGGGGTTCAAAGTTAAATTTCCTGGTCTCCTGAGTACCCAAACTGGCAGTTTGTTTTCTAAGAAAAGTTTATAAGACTGAGTCACACTTTATATGTAGATAATCTTGAAAAACAAATGCTTCCCAATGTAAAAAGAAAACAGAGTTCATTGTGTTTGTTATTTTCTTATGTCTCCCTCTGTTTATTAGGGACAGTAACTCTTTGTTTAGGGACAATCCTTAATGATTTCATACATCCACCAGCATCAACATACCTCATATGATGGCTCCTACCACTTATTAAGTTCACAATTATTCACTGAGCCCCATACAATGTAAGACATTGTGCTAGAAGCTGGGAATATAATGGTGAACAAGCAGACACTGTCCCTGACCTCATGGAGCTCACAGTCTATTGGAAAAATAGACATTAACACACGGAATTACAACACACGGTGTAGTTGACATTAGCAAGATGCTACAGAAACACAGAAAAGCAGACCAATCCAGTCATGGGGTGTCAAGGAAAGAGGTCAGTATTCATGAGAACCATATCATATTCATCTTAAGTGCTATTCTTCGACAACCCGTTATTTTTGTGATATTTATTTTATAAAGTATTATACAATAAGGGTAAAAAGAACAACTTACAGGCATTTATTCCCCAAACAGGAAATCACAAGACAAATAACTACTTCTAACACGGTTTTAACACTACGTAAGGCCGTAAATCAAAAACCAAATTAAAAATTCAAATACTTTCTTTGAAGGGATTAAAAAAAAAATCCATAACAATCAAGTTTGTTCCTTTATTAGTTTGGATTTACCTCCTTAAAACTTTTAAAGCAGAATGGCCAACAGATATCAAAAACATGCTAGGTTAAAAATAACAAGTTGAAAGCCACCCAAATAACTTCTTCTTCTTTCCAAAAGAGACCTGGATAATTTAAAAATCAGCAGTTTGACATTTCTCCAGAAAAGTTGTTATTGAAAGTAAATGGACATTTGTATTGTGTTTTAAAATATTAGCAAGTAATTTACCTACCATATATATATACACATTAGCTACATACATTAGAAGTCTTCTCAAATTGGAAAAAAAAATCATTAAGACAACAGATATAATTAATCTTAAAAAGTAAAAAGCACTACATAAATGAATTTTTAAAAAAAATTCTAGGAAATTATTTAACCTAAGAAAAGGTTCTGGTCATGAAACAAGTCAGAGGAAAATGACAAAGGGAATAGCAGAACATAAGGCAAAGAAGAAGTTAACCCCCCTCCCCCTAATATGGTTAATGTGAAGGACCCACGTTAAAAACAAAAACAAAACAAAGCCCACCAAAACAGTAACAACTATAAAACTTTACCAAGACACATTAAGACAAAATAGTCCCTAAATAGGAAGACTCAAAGCTGTAAAAATGACACTTATCTTTTCAGTCAATCAATGTAAAGGAATTGCAAACAAAACACAAAGATTTGTTTCTGGAACTTGACAAAATTATTATAAAATAAAACTATAAAAATAAATGATAAATGCATGTCTAGCCAAGGAAATTTTGCAAAAGAGTAATGAAAGAGGACAGAACACTGGAACAGGACAGCATGCCCAGAGATAAACCACAGTATGGTCAAAGTACATGATAAAAGAGCATTTCAAAATGACATACAGATGGATGTCAATAAATAGTATTGAGACAACTTGGTGACAATTTGTAATAAAAAATAAAATTAGTTCCCACAGATTAAGATAAAGAACTAAACTAAGATAAACAAATAAATGAATAAAAGAATGAGAAGATGTGAACAGTTATCTGAGCCAGGTGTAGGGAAGGCTTTCCACAGCATAAAAATAATGAAATCACAAAAGTAAACATGTAGATCTGACTTAACAAATATGAAAAACCACACAACAAAGGGTGTCATAATGAGGTGTTTCTGTTTAACGGATACAGACTTTAAGTGTGGGAAGATGAAAAAGTTGAGATAGATAGTGGTGATGGTCCCACAACAATGTGAATGTACCTAATGCCAATGAACTATATACTTCAAAACAGTTAAAATGGTAAATGCTATGTTATGTATAAAGAAAGAGATAAACCATATAAAATTCAAGCTGGGAAAAGTATTTTCATCACGGCAGAACTGATGTTTGCAAAGCATAATAAAATCTGCAAATAAAACTCATATACTTTAATATGAGCTTAGGCTACTATGATAATTAGCACATAATTAATTAATATCTCCTATTTATCTTATGAAAGCTTGTTTTTGTTAGTTTAGTTCCACATGATTCAATCAGCTCTATTTATTGCAATAGTAGATAAAAAGGCACTCTATGTACTGGGTGCTGATTTTAAGATTTTTAAATTGAGTAAGGCTTAGAGAAAATAAAATGTATTATTATTCATTGACAGGTATTCATGACTTAATAAAGGCAGGAGAGATTATTTAAAAATAAGATCAGAAATATAAACAGGATTATAATTAAGGAATGTGCATACCCCGCCAAACCCCATGCCTCGGCATACACCTAAATGTTATTAATGAAATTATATACATATATGTGTCTTGAGGATATCTTCACCAAAATGATTCTCAGCTAGAGTACTTACTTACCTGCTTTTCTCCTGGCAAGCCTACTGGCAGCAAAACTAGCCTTTGGGAAAATTACTCAAGGCTACAGAGGCGGGGCGGGGGGGGGGGGGGAGGGGGCACCCGCAAGCCGGGCTCCCCCAGGCCCAGCAACTTCCAGTCCTTACCTTTCGGCTAAGGTTTTAAAACTGCACTAGGAGTTAAGCCTCTGCAGTGTGGGACGGGAGCAGAGTTTACATACTGGGAGTGAGACGTGGGACTGGCGCCATGTTTAAGGTCAGTACACACACACAGTCGCACTCTTCTCAGAAGCTTAACTCTCTGCGCCTCTCCTGGCTGGTATTTTACAAGCTGTTTTACATGCCACCCGCTCCCCACCCCCACCCCATCGCTGAAAGTGAGCTCAAAATCTGTATGAGCACGGAACCCCAACATAGAAATCAATTTGCCCAACTGGCTTTATGTAAGAAAACTTATGGAAGGAACAAATGCCCTTCTCAAGTCCTAACCTGCAGTAGCTAATCCTGGCAGCGTTGTCATACCTGACTCAGATACCAGCGGTACATGGGAGAGTCTGCTCCTGGCCCTTGTTAGGGGCCTCCGAGGGTAGTCTTCATTAGACTGCACGTCACAGCTCTCAGGCTGGGAGCTCCCCCTCCTGTCCTCACCTGTAGCCCCAGAGCCACTCCCATTAGTCCTCTCATCATGTGCTGGGCCTGAAGACCCCCCTGGTGGCAGAGTCCTAAAGGAAAAGGCGGATCTCGTACCATCCGGGCCATTCACAACACAGGCTCGGCTGGTTGAAGGACGTTCCTCATCAGAACACCTGCTAGTTCTCCTTTGGGATTCCTGGGGCCTGCGACAGCAGCATCTGGGGCAGACAGAACTCTCTGCATCTCCCTCCTCCACGGCCTCAGAGTCCTCTGACCCACCGGGGGAGCAGACACACTGCCTGGACACATCCACTTCTGCAGGGCTAGGCTCGGAAGAGCCGCTGCTGTTCACCGTCCTTACAAAGTCGGGGCTTTGAGAAGCAGCGCTGTGCGAGCTGGAGTTCCCCACTGTGCTGGCGGTGGTGCTGCTGCAGCTGGGATAAACATCCTTGTTTTTTTTCTTTTCAGGAATATCCCTAGCTGCTTTCATATCGGCTTTGATCTGCTCACTGGTGACCTGACAGCCTTTCTCACAGCTGCTTTCCTCGAGGGGAAACTGCTTCGACTGGCCCATCTGATGGGAGTTGTACCTCTTTCGAAGTGGAGTCTTGCCTTTTCCACTTACTGCTTACAGAAAAAGAAGAATGGCCCGAGGAAAAGAAAAGATTTCAGTACAAATTCTGGACAAAAGGCAAGAGTAAATCTGGAACAGGAAACAATGTACACTAATTTTCCTAAAGTATAAATGGTGACCACATCACTCAGCTGCTCAAAAGTTCTCTATGGCTCCCTAGTGCCTACCTGGTCAATACTCCTTAGCTCAGCCTTCAAGGCTTACTGTGACCTAACTGAAAACCAACTTTCCATTCTTGTCTTCTCTATAAACATTCTACACCCCAGTCCAAACTCTTCTTTGAATATACCCCTGCCTTATTACCTTGGAGCCTTTACTCTCATCAGTCCTTCTGCTTTGGACCTCTGTCCAATCTCTTCTGCACCCCACCCCAAAGCAAGTGCAGTATATGCCCTGTAATATTGTTATCTATGTTTCTGACCTGACTCTTCAGCCAGACTACAGAGAGAGAGAGACAGAGAGACAGTGAGAGAGAGGGACACAGAGAGAGAGAGAAAGAGAGAGAGAGATATCAAGACTTATTCATCTCACCCCTCACAGCACCTAACACAGTACCTGGGGCACAGTAAGCCTCAATGAATATACAAAGGAATACTTAAATAAGGTTTTGTCTGGCTGACAGAAGATATGGTTTCTAAATTCAGAAACTAAACTTTCTAGGAAACATCAGGTTAGTCAGCTGGTCACATTACTTTTCCTAAATTTCAGTGTCCATTAAAGCTCTTTCAATCACAGTATAAAGATATCTGAATTTCTTAAAAGGAATAAAATGAGAATTGAGTAATCAGTCAGTGGTTAGTAAGTTATTCCAAGTCTAAAGAACTGAGCTTACCATACACTGAAGTGTGTATATATTTCAGGTTCAGTGTTACAGGTATACAAATGTATACTAAACATTCAGATACATTAATGAGTAGGGTACCCAAGGAAAAATAAGTAGACAATTTTACAAAACCTCATCCTTTGCAGAAAGTGGTAAGCATATGGTTCTGGGAAACAGAAGGGAAGACAAGGAAAGAAGTATAAACCTAAAAGTTAAGAGAATTACAGTTTCTTGGTGAGGCAAATGGCAGAAGGTTGTTGACTGGATTTAAAGGGAGATAAGGGATTGTAAGAACATACTTTAGGACTTCCTCAAGCACCAAACTAGCCACCAACATTCGCTAAACACAACTGGACAGATTACCAACTGGGGAATGGTTGTTTTTCACTGCTCTGGATGACTCAGTTGTCATCTTTTATGTGAGGCACAGGCCCCTTGCTAATCCCTGATACTCTGATGCCACAACTTCCTAAAGCCTCCACTGTGGGACTGACAATCCTCACATCTTCTCTTCCCTGAGCCCCAATTCCACAATATTTTTATTGTGCTGCACCTGCCCTTGATAGCACCACCCAGATTTTCCTCTCTTGCTTGGGCTGCTGCCTTTCTTGCCTCCTGTCACGTTTTGTAAGGATATGTTAACTGCACCACAAGCTGTGGCAGGGACACCATTATATAAAGGCCAGTGTGTCTGTTCTCATGGTGACTCTCACTAACAGGTCAGAGTAAGACACAGTCTCTCACCTGATAATTCCCTGGACTGTACAGACTCTCCGGTTTTTTCTTCACGCTCAGAGAAACGCCGGGCACCATTCTTAGGAATCCAGACTTCTTGGAGTTCTAGACTGTCTTCCTCATCGTCACTCTCTGAGTCATGGACAGTAATTGGGGTTGGTTTTACTACACGCTGAAGACCGCTGGGTCCTAAAAAAAGAGCACAGGCCTAACAGTCACTTTTTGCCCAACGAAGGGTCTCACTCAAAGTACTGTTTCCAGGGATGTGGGCTCACAGAGATGCTTTGGCTCTATGCAGCTTCCCTGATCACTCATTTTAATGAGCATATACTTGGATGAGACACTGTGAAAACATTTTAATTCTAAAGTAAACATTAAGTATGATTAATATACCACCCAACATTATATATCTCTAAAGGAAAATTAAAGTAGAAGAGCATATGGCATCTCCCTTCAGGATCTTCACTGTTTGAAAGAGTCACATAATCATCCTAAAAATAATCAAAATAAGAGTCATAATAATCATTTTAAAAATAGGCTAGATATTTTCCTAATTCTGCAAATGTATGAATGGAAAGCAAAGCAAATGAAGATGAGCCTCTGACACCTATGGGACTGGTGAGAACTCTGCATTCTTTAATTAAGTATAGGTCTAATGCATTGGATGTCACAGACATGTTCTTGAAAGGCTAGATGCATGTTACAGTTTGCTTATTTGATTACATTTATGTCAAAAATGTTTTATCTACTTGGCATTACACATTGTAAACCTTCAGCTCTTACAACCCACTTTTCTCGGACAAGTGACTGATATCTGCTCCATCAATAAAATATAAGCTCCAAGGAACCTTCCCTGTCTTTTTCCTGTCACATTGTACAATGCCTGGCACAGAGTAGGCACTCAATAAATATTTGTTGAATAAGTGACTGCATCTGTAAGACACTTAAAACAAGAGCAGTTAAAGAATATGTTCAATTCAAAGACAAGGTAGCATTTGAACAGACCAGGAGTGAGAAAACTTGAGTTCTCATCTCAATTCTGTCCTTTGATCAATAGCTGAGCAGTCTTGAGTAAATCATTCAAACTTTTGAAAGAATATTAGTTTCCCCATCTGTAAAGATGAAAGATTATATTAGGTAATCTTTATGTACTATATGACTCTTAGCCTGCCGTAAGTGACCCAATGGCAAACTGAGACTAGATCTTGGTCTGTTTATTAAATCAAATCAACCTCTCCACTGCTCCTTCTCCCCACCAAAATGAAGGGAGAGGACAAGCAGAATATTTAATCAGGTTGTTTATTTTCCTAGCTATAATTTGAGTGCTTTCTTTCTCTACACACACACACACACACACACAAATACACACACACACACATGCACAAATATGCACGTGTGTACACCAATATAGAAAGAGGAGTTGCTGCCACAGTTACAAAAAAATCAAAACCAAACTTTAATGAGATATGTATACACATGCACAGCAAGAAGAACATCAAAATGTGATACAGGCCTTGTCAAAAATAAGCAGCATGTAACACATCATTAGCTGTAATGTTGAAAAAAATAATCATTCTCAGTGTTTTACTTTGTTCATTAGAGTCAGGCCCTAGTTTTCAGAACCATGAATCTGGGAAGTCACACACTTACCTGCTTGTTCCTCGTCGACGTCCACAGGAATAACTGCCTGACTGTGAGCTGGAGCCTCATGTTCACTCTCAGCCGTCACCTCTCCATCTTCTTGAACCATGTCTTCCATCTCGTTCAGTGCTTAAACAAAAATAATCACAGTCAAAGTAAAACCAGGAGATGTCTAAAACAACCACAATGGCAGGCAAAACTGTGGCACCCTTGAGAAATGAACAGCCTCATGATCATTAGGCCCATTCAGAAAGAATATCATGTAATTGTGCTTCATTATATCGACATCAATAAGGAGTGTCCAATTCTATAGGAGGGGAGCTCACAGATGGGAAAGGATCACTTGGTAGAGAAAGTCCATCATTTTAAGATGAAAGCAGGGAGAAAGGCACAGCTGAAAGAAGAAAGCACCTGTTCATTCCTGAAGATGTTACCAGGGATGGCTGTATGAGGCAACTGTTTGTCTCCCTCTAAGCTATTTGCCTGATGGCAGTGAGAGCCAGCTACTGGAAGACCTTACGATCATCTTGTAAGCAATTAGTCTTGTAGCATCTGCCAGTTGAATCAGGATGCATTCATTGAGCAGCCAAGCTCAAATTGCGTATTTCTTTTCCTGCTCTCTAGAGACTGCATCATTTTTGGCTAATGTGTGGCAAGGATTATTAAACACAGTAAGTACATATTTAACATTTTAATATCACTCAAATGTTTTATTTGCATCTAAGTCTTCACTAGGGTTATTAGTGCCTATCAGTGAATGGGAACGTTTATATTTTTCCAGATGACAAGCACAGTGAACAGTATCAGACTGATAAGCTTCGATCACTTTACTACATCTTCTTAAGATACAACGGTCACTTTTCTACGAGGATCCTAAATAAAATAATTCCTGGCTTTGCCAGCTGTTTACAAGATTAAATCCAAATCCCTCAAGTCAGTATTCAACCCAGTACCCTCTCACTACCTACACCTAAGCTTGGGTACCCGGTCCCAGTTTCAGTCAGGACAATACCAATACTGTCCTTTACATTTATAGCTCAGCCAGGACCCAGAGGGCGGCAGACTGTGCTTACCCTGTGCACCACTCAACGCCTACGGGTGCTCAACACTACTGCTGGGAAATCAACCAACCATCTGAATGAAATGAATGAACCAACACAGAAGAAAACAATATCCTGTTCCTGAAAGAACTAAAGAATCTACTGAATTTGTAAGTAGACAGGACAAATTCATACAGTCAACAAAGAAACAAGATAAAAATATGAGTAAGCCAGAAAGATACCACTCAGATAAATGCCACTGGAATATACAGCAGAGAAGTCTGAGATTTCAGGGGGACAGTGGGGTTTGCTTTGGTCTTAAATATACATACACAACAGTACATTCCCCCTCATGTTTAGCTTCCCATCCCAAATTTTTGCCCAGCCCTAGCCCTCAATAACTACACTTTATTTAGGGCCAAAAAGAGAACTCACCTTGTTCAGAAACATTACACGATAAAAGCCAATCAATTCGCTTCTTTCATTCAACAGTGATTATGAACAGCGGCTAGTAATTAATGTGTACATACTCTATGTCCGGCTCTATGCTAAGTGCTCTTATATACATTACCATATTTATTTCTTATAGCAATCTTATGAGGGTACTACTACTAGCCTCATTTTTGCAGTTGAGGAAACTGAGGCTTAGAAAGGTTAGTAATTTGCTAGGATTTGAAATGAGGTCTGTTTCCAGAGCCTGCTACAATACAGGGACGATGAATAGATGGGAAATTTATAGTCCCTGCTCTCAGAGAATGCACACCTTCGAGCAGAAATGTCAGACACACAGAATAAGGTCAGAATATACTCATTAAGGGCTAGAACAGTCCAAGTAAGGGGAACATGGACAAAAAAACAGCAGTTAATTCTCCTGTTCAACAGGGAAGGTTTCACTGAGATGGGGTGACATTTCATATATACTAGGAAGCACGTTACATTTTCCAGAAGAGTAAGTAGGCCAGTGATAAAAAGAACAAGAGTTTGTGTTGAGATGAGGGTATGAAAGAGAAAAGAAAGCTAAAAAGGTAGTCTGGGTCCCAGATTGTGAAAAGCTTAGAATTGCTTCTTATAGGCAGAGGGAACCACTGGAACAGAAGTACATTCTTATATCTACGTGATAAGGTTTTCCAAAGCTGTTGAGTAATTGCTTTTTAGGTTGCCACAATAACCTGTGGAAATATTTAATATAATATCTCAAGGTTATTTTAAACTTAACTTCTTTAATTGTATTCATTCATTTGGATATTTATTTAGCGCCTACTACAATGTGTTACTGTTCCTAGGTGCTAAGAAACAGTGGTGATATTCAATATCTCTATTTTCATGGAGCTTATTCCAGTTGAGGAAGGAAAAAAAATGTTTAATCAACAATAATGAAAACATCAGAAAATAATATCTTATGTAACAAAATTAAAAGAGGATGATATAACAGAATGAATTGGTGACAAAGTGGTAAGGTGATCAAAAGGTACAAATTTATAGTTACAAAATAAATATAAGTCATGGGAATATAATGTACAGCATTGTGACTATAGTTATTAATACCGTATTGCATATTTGAAAGTTGCTAAGAACAGATCTTAAAATTTCTAATCACAAGAAAAAAACTTTGTAACTATGTATGGTGATGGATGTTTACTAGACATCCTTACTGTGATCATTTTGCAATATATACAAACACTGTCAATTATACCTCAATTGAAAAAAAAAAAAGATTAAGGTGGTAAGGAAAGACAGCTCTGAGATTAACATTTAAGCTAAGACCTGAATACCAAGAAGAAGCCAGTCATGCAAAGATGGAGGGAGGGACATTCTAGGAAGAGGCAGCAGTTGGTGACAGCTTGGCACATTCATGCATGGTGTGGGAGGTGGGGAGTAGCACAAGGTGAGGACAAGCCAGATCATGTAGCACTTTATGGGCCAAATCAAGAAACTGGATCTTTTTCTAAAGCAGTGCAAAGCTACTGGAAAGTTTTAAAAAAGGGAGTAACACTGTCTGGTACATGTTTTTTAAAAACTGCCCTGGCTGCTCTAAGAACTAATTTTACTTGGAAAGCTGTTAAAACATTTAGGTAAAAAAGGTCTGGTACAATGAGAAGGAGAACGTAGATGGATTGGGGAGATGTTTTAGAGACAGTCAACAAGACTTGCTAAAGGACTCGATGTTGGGGAGTGCAGGTAGGTGCAAAGAAAGGATAATGTCTCAATAGATGTCTCTGGTAATTAAATGAGATGATGCTACCCTTGGGCTAGGGAAAATGCAAGTGATATTTGGTTTTGATTTTTTTTTTCGTTATTTCAAAATATTTTATCATTGGGCAGTACATCTTTTTCAGAACAATTTTAACTTACAGAAATGATGTAAGCTATCTTTTAATCAAATATCAATGTTTACCAAATATTCTGTTCAGGAGAAATGTTATTTCAGTTGTAAAAAAAATCCTGTTACCAAATATAATCATAAACCTTAATGGATTTGAGCTATTTTTACAAATATATTAACTGGTCTCTTTTATATAAAACCTGATTCTAAATTTATAGCCTTCATTAACCATTATAAAATAAAGAAGTCATTGACGTTTAATAAAATAATTTGCATGCAACAATTTCTAGTATCAGGAATAACTATTCAGCGGTTGACAAGTATTTGCCCCTAAATAGAAAACAAAATGAATCTACTGGGATTTTTTTTTCACATTGTAGCCTGTCCTCAGACTTCAAAAACAAGGATTTTCCAGAAGTCAGTGGTTTTCAACATATGATCCCCAAACAGCAGCATCAGCATCACCTTGGAACCCGTTACAAATGCAAACTACCTGGCCCCACACATACCTACTCAGAGCCTCTGAGGTGAAAGCCAGCAACCTGTTCTAACAAGTCCTCCAGGTGATTCTGATGCACTCAAATTTGAGAACCATTGCCCAAAATAAGTGCTGCAGAGCAACTGCACTTAGTGGTTACTTTGTGAAGGTAGTGGTGAGGGAATGCAGTGGCACCCCACTATTAAAAGCAGTATGCAGGATTTGTTTTAAATCCAGATAGAAAATTAGTTAAATAATGTATAGGCAAAACTATGCTTTGTCGTTATAATTACTTCAAAAGTAATTATATTAAAATAATGTGGCAAAATGCTTTAGCAATTACAGAAGCATGATTTTGACACATGGTAATGTTATGTTAGGCAATGTGAATTGTTAGAATATATGAACATCTCTTCCTGTTTTACAGTGCTGCAAAATGAAGGTAATGAACTTGTATTTTCAGTTAACATAACTAGCTCACAATAAAGCATTCTAAATCTTAACACTTTTGGAAGCGCAAATCTAAGAAAGATAATATCCTTAACCAAATTATAGTATTTTGGTAAATTAATACAGTACTCTGTAAAACAATAAAAGCATATTTTTGTTGGAGTCATCTATTACCTTAATGATAATGTTCACTATAAAACACCATATTTTATTTCAGTGGTTTATAAAGCAAAGACACAACTTATACAAATTAAAGGGCTTTTAAAATTATACAGTGCCCTTCTTTGATAGGCAATTACTTCATGCAAGCTGATTAAGTTAAATACAACAGAGCAAAAGAGTGAGTGAATCCGCTTCATTCCAGCGTTGGTCCAAAAGCTCATGTATGGAAAGTTTTAAAATTCTACATTAAGGAAAGTCAACATGTGAATACCAATTTCAAACTAAAGTAATATTTAAAATATTGTTATGTTTGTACCTAAAGAGTGGAAGCATCAATGTTAGTCATTTCAACTAACGTTATTTACCAATGAGCCCTTTTATTTTTAATCCCTGTACCACTCTTTATGTTTTTTCTGTTAGTTGTTTCTCTTTCTTTTATTTGAATTCTTTTCACCACTGCTGGTTTTGATCAACAGTCACATGGCCTTTCTCCAGGTCCCCCCCCCTTTTTTTTTTTTTTTTTTGGGCCGTGCCATGTGGCTTGCGGGTCCCCTGGTCAACCCAGGCCACAGCAATGAATGCACCAAGTCCTAACCACTGGACTGCCAGGGAATTCCCCTGGTCCTTATTTTTTATTTAAAAGGATCAACCTGACATGTATGTAATAATAAATATACATAAACATATTGCCAAGTTGGAAAGACCCATGGAGCCTAATGTTTTATGCCAATCTTCATTTCTCTAAAATTCTGCCACCATCTTTGGTATTCTTAGGCTTCTTCTTGTTGAAGCTGTCGAATTCCTCAATCTTGGCATTTATGTCACTAATTCCTTTGCTTCTCAGCATTTGAAGATATATTTGACAAATACTGTACCTCAAGTATTTGGTTTGTAGTCATGTCTCTCATCTACTGAACCTTAGTTTCAAATGTTAGTAGATTTAAGTTTCCATTGTTCTCTCTTAAATCAAATAACGTGTTCTTGCATAAGTTTTAGCTCCTGCTGCATCAATATATGACTTCACAATGGAAGGCATCCTCCATGCTATACTGAGAAGCCAATGGCCATGTAACTTTCTAGTGGAGTCTATAATCTGTCCAGTACATCAACTTCAACCACAACTGGGTTTGTAGGATTTGGGGAGTTCTGCACTGCAGCTGCTGTAACAGTTTTCTGTGAACGGTTGGTATTCTCTGAAGTCCAGATCCTTATGATGGCACTCAAGAACAAGGCAAAGAAAGAATACCTGACCTCACTCCCTGCTCCTTCACCCCTAGCACCTGCTGGCTCTGCACTTTTGTTTTTGTATTTTAGGAGGAGAGACTTAGCCATAAGTTTGAATGCCTAAGAGTACTCATGTGGAAATTAAAAGTATGAAGTTGGATATAACTGCAATTACTTTAAAAAATAGAAATATCAAAGCCGAAAATACAGGTTTAGAATTCATTAGCATACAGTTGGTACTGAAGCCATGAGACTGAATGAGGTCATCTAGAGAAAATATGTAGAGAAAAAGGGAGAGCAAGGACAAGAGCGGAATAGAGGAGGTGGTGCAAGCAAACTGAGGAGGCATGTCCAATGAGATAGGAGGAAAACCAGGAAAATGGTTTCAGGAAGGCCAAGAGGAGCAAATACCTCAGGAAGACAGAAGTGGACAACAGTGACAAATGCAGCTGAGATGAGATGTCAAAGAAGATGCAAGTGGAGAAATGACCACTAGCCTTTATGAGAGAGTCACTGGTGACTTTGCCAAGAGCCAAAATGGACAGTTCTATAGAGAACATGTGAGGTTCTGGAAGTGAAGCAAGTGAAGACAATGCCAACAGATGATTCTTAGGTCAGGACATGCATACTCAGAGTGATCCTAAAGGAAATTAGGCTCTATACACAGAATACTTTCATTATGAGAGGAGTTAATAACACCAGGGCACGCCATTTCTCATTAATTACTCTGCCTAAGAGAATGAGTGAAAGGGCAACAACCAAATAGTGGCTAGAAGAGATTCGTTTTCCAGTTCTTAAGGGTCAACTGGGAACCTGGAAAATTTGTTAAGGAAACGATTTCACTCCATTCTCACTCATCAACACAGGGGCAGATGAAGCCTAATAACACATGGGCTGGCACACAGCAGGAGTTCAGTCAGTATCAAAGAATTGGAATGGATAGTTACATAAGTGAAATCCTGTAGGTCCTTATTAGCTCACGTACTTAATTTTCTGGGTGGTTTTGAAGACTTAATGATGAAAGGTATATGAAAGGTTTCCAACACAATGTCTAGCACATGACTACTGTTCATTTTTCCAGTTCTTGGAACACCCAAAAATGATCTCCATGTTCAAGTCCAACGTAGCTATCTACTGGTCAGCGAGATATTGAAAGATGCTCCTTCACCCAAATCCTGACAGTTAAATCTCCATTAAGCCAGGCCTCTAAGGCTCACTGTACCCTAATTCTCATGGCATCTAAGTCCTTCCCTTTCTGTAAATACCCCAATAGCTTCTATGGACAAGAGGCATTACAAAGATAACTTTAAAATAAGCAAGCAGATAGGCAAACTCCATCCACCCCCTCATTTGCTTTGTTAGCAAGGTCCCCACCAATGTGTAAAGTGACAAACTGAAATAGGAGGTGAAGGAAAGAGAAGAGAGTAAGAGAAATATGACCCAAAGTAAAAATCATTTCTATCTGGAGCTCACAAAAGATCTGGGTTACCGTCGGCTGCAAACTGCTGCTCTCCTGGCTGCAGGTCTTGCCGGAAGTCATTCTCCTCGTCTGAGTCATCTGGGTGATGGTGATTGTTGTCATGGATGTTGGCATTATTCTGGGCATTGTTATCATTGTCATTGTTGGAGTTCTGATTGCTAACAAGGGCCGAGGAAACCCCAATTCCTGTGCCTGCGCTCAGACCAACCCGAGCACAGCCCTAAAGCAAGAAGAAATCATGTGCTTATTAATTTGGGTTAGTATAGAACCCTGCATTTTTAATATTCCTTCATTTCATCTTTACATAGAATATTTATATGGCACTTTATGAAATACTTTCACATATTCATAAAGGACCTCGTTTAAGGCCCAGAACACTTCAAGCAAGATAAAGCGTTATCAGTCTTGATTTACAGATGATGACATGCACAATGGGAAGGGATCTGCCCAACAGTGCACGACCAATAAGTGGTACAGCTGGGACTTGAAACCCAATAATCTGTCCTCAAACCCTGAGCTTTCTCCACTATATCACACTGCTTCAACACTGGGAATATAACCGTTAAGAACTGACAAGAGAGAACATAATTTGTTGAAACATTAAGTTTTTATTATGATGCGAGTATAAAGCTTTATTTGTTAAGCAGTTTTAAAATAACATTTTGTACAACTGGGCAACCTCGGATTTCCCCAGATATGCAACTGAACAGAAAAGGTAGCAGCAAAGTAAAACATTTCCAAAACAAAATTCCTAATCCTTACTTATATTTTGGGTTGCTAATTAGAGATTTAATCTTCCAACTAATTACTCTTGAGTAATAACTTTTGCTTTAGCTCAAATTTCCACCTTTGCTCTCACCTTCACTTTATAAACCTGATGGAGACAGCTTACCACTTACTTTTTCCTTTCCTTTCTCTGGAAATCCCTCAATAGTCATTTACAAGAACAAGTGGCCATACATTATTATAACCTTTATGCCTTCCTTCACTGAGGCTGGCAGTAAAAAGTCAAATTATAATATTGTAAAGGCATATTATTAGGAAAAAAAATTACTTAGGCTGTTTTATTTTCTTCCTTCAGTATCAAAATAAACAAAAATGCTCTCAAATGTGACTTACTTTGGGTGGTTCACGAAACATCTGGTCCAGTGAAATAAACTCCAGGCTGGGCAACAATTCAATAAACTGGCCAAAGGAGTCCAGCTTCAAAGCATGGCAACGCACTAAGTTGATATCAACCAATCGAGTCCATCTTGAGTGGTCTATTGAAGAAATAATATGGCCAGAGAGAATGTAACTAACAGTTTCTCCATTACTCATGAATTTTGCTATAGGTCACAAAGACTTCCAAATCCTTTTTCCTTGAGTAAATATTCTTTTATTTCATGATCTCTAACACTTGATGACTCTAAACTATGATGTTTCCTTACCTAATTTCATTGTGAGAACTAGATGGCTTGGAAATCGTTAACTTGAAACTAAGTCAGCCTATATTTAAATGTGATTCACTTAAAAACCTACATGTCTATTTAACGATAGGATACTACTTAAAAGAAATGTTGGCATATTCCTTTCATAAAACAGTATGCAGCTATTAAAAGAATGAAGAAGAACTGAATATGCTTACTAATATGGAAAGCTCTCCAAAATATTCTTAGTGCAAAACACAAGCTACAGGACGATGTATACACAGTAAGGTCCTTTCGTATATGTAAATCATTTTTAAATGCTATATATGTATAGGCTGCAATATGCACAAAATAACCTGTCCAGAAGAATATACAAGAAACCGTTGATGGTGGTTACCTTTGAGAAGAGGAGACTTTTCATTTTGTACCTTTCTGTATTGTCTGATACTGTTTATCAAGTGCATGTATTACTTTTAGTTTTTAAGTGTTAACAGGAGTTCTGAGTGATGGGATTATAGGCCATTTTTTATTTTCTTCTTTATACTCTTCTGTATTTAAGAAAACAAACAAACCAAAAACCCAATAAATGTTATTTTTTAAAAGCGATCTACGCCGCATACAGCCTAAAGTTTATTTCCCAATAACTTCTTGGTGCTGCTGGGGAAGGGGTAGAACTTCTCTTCTCATGGGTGAGACATGGCCATTCTAACAAATGATCTCAGCAGAGGCCTGGGAGCCCTACAACAGGTCTGGAGATGGGTTTTGTAAGGAGCTACAGTATCCCTGTGCGGTGGCTCAGACGGCAGAGGAGACTGGTCTGCAGGTGTCAGTAAGGGGGCCTGGTTTGGTAAGAGGATGTCAAAATGAAAATTCTCTAGCTCTGAATTTATTTAAAGGCTTGTGAATTTAAGTATTTAAGAAGGGCTTTAAAAGAAATAAATAGCATTACTCTCAGGGAGGGAAATAAACTCCCCTCATAAGGAAAAATACCAAGTGCAAAAGTCACACTTCTATACACAAGGGATACTGTATGAAGGGGAGATTCGAAATAGCCTAGGATTTTAAGGCAATAGAAAATTTGACAAGTTAATGTTTAATATGTCACCTAATTCAAGTTTTTAAAATACATACCCACTTTGTTGGTTCAGATGATATGCCATTTGAAGGTAATACAGAGAAAACAACCATAACATCCCAGGCAACAATTCCTAACCTAAACTTTACGTGCCTGGCCCAAAGAAAAACACATAAGGATCAGTACAATTGAATCTATAACTTGGACAGTGCAAATTTCTAGGCAGAGAATTTCAGGAGTTCAAAGAGGCACTGAAAATATTTCCAACTCAGTTATCAAAGGTTCCCAGAACTTCTATGAATGATCCATATAAAATATCTACATTCTATATTAGGAATGTTAATTCATGACACAAACAGAAAACAAAGATACATATTATTTTGACATTAATAATAAAATAGAGCCGCACTTAAGCATACAGTACCTGAGATCCAATTGTATGGGTTATGTAGATGCGGGCAATTATAAATTGCCAGATATTTGATACAGGAAAAAACTTCATTGACTGCCTTCATCCCTATATCAGTGATGATACCAGGATTTTCTACCACATCAGCCAAACCATACTTCACCAGATCTGCATTAGCCATTCTGCCTAGAAAGAGAAATTGATTTAAAAAACAAAAATAGGTTCTTAAAGTGTCATGGAGTGTTGCCAATTCTTTATTTTAACATCCAGTATGATTAGTCTCTATGATCATCCGGCGTCATCTCTCCATCATCAGGTTCAGGTTCAGGTACAATTTTACGTTAGGTATTCTGTACGAATGGTAGCCTTTATTTTGCAAAATAAAAATTTATGTTAAAAGTTAAGGGACAGCTAGTAGGAAAAGATTATTTTCAATTTTTAGAAAAGGAAAAAAGAAGGCAAAGTCTTAAAGCAAAACTGAGGGATAAATTGTATTGGTTTACATTTATGGTGAAGTTTTAGTTTAAGCTTTTAAAAAGAAAAATAAAATCTTAAAAATGTAACTCTTTCACTCTATAAGGATAATGTTTTTGGAGTCGGGTGTGGCCATGTGTAGAGAAGAGTACACTTTGAGAATTCAGTTTCATTTTTAGAACCATGTATAGGTTAGTAAATATGTACCTAATCTCAGAAAGTGGACTTTTAACTCACACATACACCCACTCTCTCTGCCTTTGGGCTTTAGTGCCTACTGTCTTGTCACAGACTAGGGAGTGGGTTTAGTAAAAGAGGATCCTCCATTCTAGATTATGCCACTGGAAATCACACCTTATCCCTTGTTTCCTATCATTATTCCTGCCACCTGCCTGACCTTTGCTCTAAAGGATGGTCCACTTGACCACGAGCAATTTGAAGGAAAATGGGACTTTGCCTAGTTAGTTTATAGTTACATTTTCAATGTCCAGCATAATGCTGGGATATTATGATATAGGAACCCAATAAACGTCTCTCATGGTCCTTGCAATCAACTGACATAAAATACAAAGAAAACACTGTTGCTCTGGAGAAGCTGCCCTGCCCTTCAGGGCAGGGATTCATACCTTTAGCCTGGACATGTTTAAAACAACCCGCCTACTCCCAACTCTTCCAGTTTCACTTTCCATATAGTTCATGGTCTCTCTCCTAGAGTCCCTGTTTTTTGTATTTACTGGCATTTCTTGGAGATTTCACCTTAACCAATTCTTCATAATTTTTCTGAGCAATTTTCTTTAGTCTCCTGGTAAAAACTTCTTTCTTGCCCTTTGGACTTAAAATTTGCCTTCTTCCTTATGATCAGGTAGATTTTGAACTGATCCCAGGTAAGGTGTTGTCAGAATAATTGCTACAGCCTAGCATGATAAATCTATGTCTTACATTCATTCCTTTGAGACCTGTTCCTGCTCTTAGGTTCTCCTGATCATCACACTCCCTCAAAACCCTGATGGCATCACCTAGGACTCAGATTGTTTCTTTCTGATTCAGCCCAGAGGTCAGCTAAAAGTAAAAGCTACCATTCACTGAATGCTTTCTAAGTGTAAGAGATTGTAATAATAAAAGACCATGTTTTCTCATTTGTTAAATGGAGATAAGACCGTTTCCCACTTTTTTATTGGGTGGTTTGAACCCACGAAATAACTTGCCCCATGATTAATGAAATTCCATCTCACTCCCTCTTTCCAAAGCCCCAGCACTAAACACTACTCTATACTGCTTCTGGATCTGAATGAGTTTTACACCCCTATCACCTTCACATGAATCTCTGAAATCATGAATCTGTGTAAACAAAGAACCCCTAAGTATTCATCCTTGGATCACTTTTCTTATATTCCCAGTACACAGCATCTACTTTTCAGCACACCCATTTCCCCAATCTGGCACTGTCACTTTTACGATAAGTGTATGGGGACAAAGGTGATGTTTCTATTTATATTTTGCCAGAAACTTTGTAACAAAGAATTGGTGCAAGTTTTACCAGGAGCCACCCCAACCTCCTGGAGAGATGCTTCAAAATCTAAATGGCTGAGAAGCAAGAGACTAAGTGAAAGAGTGTAAGCAGTGACCTCTCATTCCTCTCTACATAGTCTGTTAGACACACCTGGCACCTATTTTCATACAGAGAATCCCAGACTGTCTTTGGAGTAATAGAGGAGAGTACGTATACAGGAGAAATGGATGAACTGCAACAAATATGAAGAATGGCTTATAAAAAAAATCAAAACTAAGAGACTATTAAATATGAAGGAGACTATGAAACAAGTTACGTTGAAAAATGAGATAATGGTAGTCAAAAGGTAAAGTGTTGGGACTTCCCTGGTGGCGGAGTGGTTAAGAATCCGCCTGCCAATGCAGGGGACATGGGTTCGAGTCCTGGTCCAGGAAGATCCCATGTGCCGCGGAGCGACCAAGCCCATGCGCCACAACTACTGAGCTGCAACTACTGAAGCCCGCGTGCCTAGAGCCCGTGATCTGCAACAAGAGAAGCCGCCGCAATGAGAAGCCCGCGCACTGCAACGAAGAGTAGCCCCCGCTCGCCGCAACTAGAGAAAGCATGTGCGCAGCAACAAAGACTCAACGCAGCCCCCAAAAAAGGTAAAGTGTTTTTCTATTGAAAATGTGTGTTGAGGGGAAAGAAACACTATAGGGAAATAGCTGGTTCTAAAGATAATTCTCAAAGACATTCTTTCAGTGGACCTAAATGTGGCCATCATGAAAATACAAAATTTGTCAAGTTTTTAGCTTTCGGGAAGAACAAAAAACAAGACCATAGAAAAAAACACCAATTACCAAGCTAATAATTTTAAGTTACTACACAGATACTGTAGAAACGGAATGTTAGCAACTTCACTGAAAACCAGAAAAGCCTGATATCAAATACATTAATTTTATTTGAAATTACTATGCTAGTTTAGCATTTTAAAGCTACGTTGGTAAAAAGCTGATCTTTTCAAAGCTATATAGATTAAAAATGATTCCTGTGTTAAAAAGGCTAGAAAATAATGCTTTGATTTTTTTTAGTGCTTCACCTGTATTGATGAGAACTGCAACAAAGTAAAAACAAAACAAAAAAACCCAACTATTATTGTGACATATATCAGAAATGAAAGGGGACAAACAAGTCATATTGTTTGATCTGGACTAAGAAGAATTAAGCCTTCTTATGTTCTTCTACAATGCAAATTAGATCCAAAGAAAAAATGCCATCTGGTATGACAGTGAGAGTTTAAGAAGACTTGTTACAAATTACATGGGTAAGAAACTAAGTCTTGCAAAAATAAATACATGCTGAAGGTGTAAATGTTTTTGCATGTCTGACTAATGTCATGTGGAAAAAAAGTTTGAATAATGAATTGACATGCATTCAAACCCAAAGGAATGAGTTCCCAATTGTAAATACATTCCAGAAAACGCTGTGAACAAGCCTTCCAACAGCAATCATCATTAAACGAATACTGACCATTATGTGCTCACACTATCTGGAAAATCCAGAACCCCAGTGGGCTTATTACAGAAATGAAGAGCATGGGCAGGGAATGGGACCTCATCAGAGAGGACCATCAAAAGCTTCAAGAAGTGTGGCAGATCAAATTCAACAAATGGAACCAAGGATGACATTCTGTGAAAAAAATGAAGCAGAATGGGAAAGAAACTTGGGGAGCAAAGGGGAGACAATATCAAATGTAAATAAGGATCTTTTTTTGGGTAGACAATCACTACACTTTCTATAATATGCTAAAATCAGAGGCAATATAGAAAGAAAAAAATCACTGACACTTCAAGTTTAAATTTTTCAAGAAGTGAGAGCACCTAAGATTTTAAGCTGTTTTATATTCAAGAAAATAATGGCACATCCCAATTCAGAGTTCACTTTGTCAAGTAAGTTCCTGACAACAATTTTAGGGATTAAATGAGATAATTCTTACTCTGCAGCAAAAACTCATCTACATATCCCAGATGAAGGGTTTCAAACTGGGGGAACTCCAACTCTGCCATCTTCAGGGCAGAAAAGACACCATCTTTGGTTAGGGAAGGCTGGATCCGAACTTCATGTAACCTATGAACAAAGAGATACATATAAGAGTAAAATGAAAGCCATCAGAATCAAAGGTACTTCCTAACGTAAGGCTCTGAAAGAAGTTTATTTTATTGAAGTGTCAAATGCAAACAACTTTCCCCCCTCCACTAAAAAATATCAGATGTTTCCTTTAAAAGAGTATTTTATAAAGTGTGGGCACATCTTATGTGTACACTGAAGTTATAGTAAATAACAATGAATTACACTGTAATAATCTTATATCCTTTCTGGTACTTTCTTAAACCTGATTAAGTCAAGGCAAGAATCTGCATCTGGCATTTCTTTAATATCTTTTTAAGGCTAGTATTAAGTCCCATTTTAACAAAGAGTATAGTTCTATAGTAGGTAACAATACTCAAACTTAGATACAGTTTTGTTTTATTTATATTCTTAACATTCTATTGATGGAAAGTAAGAGTTTTGTTTTTTAATAAATTGAAAAATGGTTAATTCAATTTAAGTATTATAAAAGTAAAAGTAGAGGTAGACTTTTGGTATGTAGGAAGTAGTAAACATGGCATAAAGTGATGTGAAAATAGGTTAAAAATATAAAGGTGTTAAAGGTCAGGACTCTGAAAAAGCTGACTTATAACACTGATTTCTGAATAGCAAATATTACCACCAACTAACTAAAACAACTGGGAAAACCATCTGGAGGTTAAAACAATGGCTCCTGAGTGGGCTGCTGACACCAAAGCATCAATACTGACTTCTGTTGGAGTCTCAGGCACTTTCAGGTAATTGACTGCTTTTCTCTGATGAGACCACGCCCATTCAAAGCTTGCTAGGTCTGGAGTGCAGCTCAGTTGGTCATCAGTTGTAACAGAAGACTCCCACTAAGTGATAACCTACTGCTATTTAAACAACTCCTTTGTACTTTAAATCTGAAAAAGGCATGCTCAAACTTCAAACACATATTCCCACCAATTTTTATAAAACAGGAAAAAACATAATTCTAAGACAAAAGACACAATGTGAAGAGGAAACATACCTACGGGCAGCAGTGATGATGAGGTAACCAAGATCTACTTCAAGTGCATTTTTGCAAGCTCCCAAAACAATAGTGTGCAAATTTCTAAAACCACCTAGTTAAAGACGGAACAAAAACAATGTGTTCCATATGACCACAGCACTGTCAGTAAAGCATTTCTACATACTTTAGATGATAATTGTTTAGGCGTAATCATTTTAGTGCTTGTATATCACATTGTGCTTTTAATTTGCATTTCCCTAATGATTAGTGAAATTTATCATATTTTCATGTTTACTGGCCAGATATCCTCTTTTGTGAAATCTTTTCTATTCAAAATGTTTTCCCATTTTTCCTATTGTGTTTTCTGACTTTTTCCTACTAATTTTAGGAGTTCTTTCTGGATACAAGTCCTTTGTATGTTAGCTGTATTGCAAATAGCTTCTCCCACTCTACAGCTTGGCTTTTCACTCTCTTACTCATGCCTTTTGATGAACAAAAAAATCTTTAGCACAGTTTACCAATTTTTTTCTTTATGGTAAGTGTTCTTTGGTATACTATTTAAGAAATCTTTGCCTACCAAAGGTCAAGAAGACATTCTCCTGAGTTTTCTTTTAAAAACTGTATTTTTTACATTTGGATCTATGAATCATCTGGAATTAACTATTGTGTGAGGTATGCTGGCCCCTTAAGTAAAATATAAGGTAGAGTCATTCTTAAACACTTATCAGGGAAGAAAAGTCTCTGCTGCTCTTTTAGGCCCTTTATGCAAACTCTTAGCTTTTGGTACCTCTCTCCAGGTCTTCTAATGAGTGACTGCACTGTAGTCTTCTTTTCCTTTCTTTTTTAAAATTTTTTATTTTTACAAGAGATAAATAAACTGACACCAAGCATTCTTTTCCTTTCTGACTTTATCCTGTTAGCTAGAGCCATGGAATAAAAATTATTCTGTTGAGGAAGTCTCCATCCCCTTCACACAATGTAATGAAGTGTGCTTGCACCAGACTTGATTAACTGACAAAATGCTAAAAATGTACTTACTCATATTTTAACAGTATTAATGATAATGTCTACTTGTTACCAATGGTACTAGATAATTTTTCATTTATATTTTGGATATCCACAGTTACATTTTCTGTTCCCAACTATTAATTATCTATATAGCTAAACTTCTTGGTCTTTTTGTTGCAATGAGGAGATAATTAATGTGGAGCACGTTATGGTACATATGATCATTTAAAATATAATTATGGGAGCTAAAAAGTAAAATCTTTTTTTCTTTTAAAAGCCAACATCTGATGGATGGATCTAATATCCAACTGATAAACATGAAAACATTTTATATACTGTAAGTATTAAGCAAATGTTAGATTAACATTACTAATGCCTAAGTTCTTTTGTAGAACTAAGTTGTCTAAGTCAAAAAACATCTCTTCCCAGCAAAAGGCACGAGGATATCTCCATTAACATTTCTCAGAAAGATTCCAAATATAACATGAATTATTAACTAAGCAATAAGTATTAACAAGCCAGAAAACATGCCTTATCACTCTACTATTTTGAGAAGGTTTAACATTGCATACAAAGGAAATGAATACTGGCTACACTCACGGTTACTTATTCTTCACTAAATACATCAGATAGAAAGTACAATTACTAACAAGCATTTTCTTTTACAAAGACTCAGAAGAGAAGCTAAATAAAAGCTTAATAAATTTTAAACTAATTTTTAAAATATTTAGTAACTAAAGGAAAATGAATACCTGATCTCCAACTGTCTTCAACTACATGTTGGATAAGACCTCCAAGGAAAGGTACTCGAACCATTTCCAAATGTTCCAAGTTGCGGGCAGAGGCTAAGCCTGTTACTAAAGGGACATATTTCAAGGAGTTTGTGGGTCCTGGAGAAAGACAATTTCAATGGAACAATGTAAATTGTAAAGATGATTTTTCAAATCAGCAACTGAAATGAATAACTTATAAATTCTATGTCTGAAAATGACAGCCAAGTGGCTGGCTCTCTGCGATTTATACTTCTCATTGGAAAAAGTATTAGTCTGTTAACCACATACTTATTCAGCGTAAGGATTTTTCAGTAACGTTGGAGATTTAGTATTTTTTGTAAATTCCCTGAAGTTTCAATAGTTTTGAGCTCAAAATAAATAAGGGGAAAAGGCAAGTTGAAAATTTGATCCTTCACTCTAACAAACAGCTCAATGACTTAAACATCTCTCTATGTGACCAGTGTTATATTAGGTGTTATGGAAGATTACAAAAGATAGGATCCTATCCATCAAAGAGCTTGCAACTGACAGGAACATAAAACTAACATGAATAATTTTAAAAAAGATAAAAAGGCAGAACATATCAGGTACAAAAATAAGATCTGATATACTACATAAAAAAGAAAAAAGAGAAGAAAGTAAGTTTAAAGAACAAAACTTAAAAAATGTATACAAGTGAAGAGGAAGAAGGAAGTGTAAACCTCAGGACAAGGAAACAATAACAAGGAAAAACACTCAGGCGAAAAATGGTATGGCTGTTTGGGAACAGTGAGTAGGCAGACCTGACAATAAAAGGAGTACCTTGGAAGGGAGTCTGAAATAAGGATATCAAGAGGGGCCCTGGGTATTATGAACTCTGAAGCAGACAGTTCCCACTTGACACACTAGGGCAACAGAAGCACTGAAGGTTTCAGAACAGAAAAGTAGTATCATAAAAGTAGTGTTTTATGCTATAAGGTAGATTAGGTCAGACAACTATTTACATGCAGAATGATCAGGAGACCAGAGACAAAGAAAGTAAAAAAAATTTATTAAAACAATCCTATAAAAAGTGCCTATAAGAAATATGTAGAGACATTTTGACACCTTATTTTTTCTGCTAAGGGTCAAAGACAAATCATATGTCTACTGTCTTTAAAACAAAAAGTACATTTACCTTCATAAGGTAAGTTACAAACATAAACATTAATAGCATAATATAATTTCACTTACAAATGTAGCTATGGAGTTTGCTTTAGGACATTTTTAGAATAGTGTGTGTATAATTCCACCACAACTATGTACCCTTACCTGCACAGTTCCTCATGACAAAAGTTCGTAAGCTGATGCAAAGAAAATCTTTGAATGGCTGTGGTTTAGTGAGTCTTACCCACTTCATATAAAGGTGCCTTAGCATTGGGATACAAGGAATTTCAGGAACATTCACCCCTAAAGCATATATACAAAAAAAGAAAAAACAAGAAAACCACTAAAAGACTCTGTATTCTGTGTATAAGTTCAATAGTCTATTTTTCAAGTTAACAATATATCCTTCCTGTATATTTTCATCAGAACAAATTACCTAATTAACATGTAGGAAGATAAGCTTATTTAAAACAGGCTTGTAAAGAACAATAAACAGACTGTTATTTCTTTAGAAAAGGCATATGGGAAGATGGGATTTAAAAAGTACTTCTACATTTTATACACACAAGTTTTTCTTGCAACTCTAGCTCTTCCAAAGTTACTAGGAATCATACCTGCAGAGGACCATTTCTGGAAGAAAGGGGATGTAGAGTGGGAGGATAAGTCAGGAGATATGGAAGGAGACACAGCATGGGTAACTTGAAAATTCTTATGGTAGGAAGCAGTTTGAGGAACCTGTCCAAGAGTCTAAACACTGTAGACTAGGGAACAGCCAAGAAGTGACACAATTCTTGGAGAGAAATACAAGGATCCAGGGTGATGGCATTTAAAAAGCAGTAGCTGGCAAAACCAGTTTAATATATAACTTTTAACCTTGAGTCAGTAGAAGCCCTGCTAGCAATGGCAACTAGAGAAAGCAAAATTGGGAGTACTTAAATTGTTGGTTCTTTGAAAGCTAAATTCTACAGAATGCTCCCACTGTAAGGATTACTCCTTAACCTGGTCCACCCAAAAAAACATAGTTGGCTTTAGTACTGAACTATGCATAAACACTGTACTAATTGGGGATTAGTCCAAAGGAAGAAAAACAGAAGAATTGAGGTACAGATTGGGACTCAAGTTGCAAAACTCACAAAGGTACATTTAGCATCTACCATGATGGTGGTAGCTCTGACTAGGAAACCCAAGGGTAGCAAGGGTGAGACAGATCCAGACAAGACAGTTATATTCTATGCCCAATCGACATTTTACCCCAAATCCATTCTATAAACAAAGGACACAATTGCCTGCCTTCCCCAGCATTTTCATTAATTTACTATACACGTTTGTATCACCATCACAGTGTTAAACTGCTGAATTAATCAAATGAATTAAATGCATTTCAACAAAATTTACCAAGTACTTAGTATATTTGCAATGAACTGTGACAGGCATCATGGAAAATATAAAGATATAAAAACAGTCTCTGACTTTACAGAGCTTATATTATAAACTTTAGATATTATAGAATCCCTTTATTATCTAAAAGTCTGAATTCAAACTAGATATCCAACTCCTTCATCGGAACCACTCCTCGATCTTGTAGATGAAGGGTTGCTAGAGAGCTGTGCTCTTCTCCCATAATTGCACATCTAAGACTTATTTAAGACCTAGTCCTTATCATCCCTGCTGCTCTCCCTTCACCACCTGACCCAGTTTCAGAAATATCCAGTTCTTCAGGACCATCCCCAATACCTGGAATAAGGTACAGGAGATACTCAATATGTATATATTAAAGAAAATATTTAATAAATATTAATAGTCAGACTATAGTAACAGGAGTCCCCCAAAATTCCTTTCAGCAATCTAAGCCAAAGATGACAAATTAAATTTGAGGAAATATCTGTTCTTATCATTTACTTAGGTTGAAATTATTAGGATACAATTTCAGAGAATATTTAGATGGAGAATGCACACGGTGACCATTGCAAATAAGGTGCCTTTGGAAAAAGACCACTCCCTCTCCATTTCTCAGGAAAAAGGGAAGTGGCAGAGTTTTCCATCAGCTCTGGATTGAAGAAAGAGGGGCAATTTTTTGCTTGGAGAAGATACAAGTAAACTTAGAGTTATCTAAGATTTTTTATTCTGTGATGTTCTAGAGCTGAGCAGGATAATTAAGTAGCCACTAGCTACATGTGGCTATTTGATAAATAAACATAAAAAAAAATTTAAAAATTCAGTTCCCCTGTTTCACTGGCTACAGTGGGTACCATATGTCATAGAGCAAATATAGGACATTTCTATCACCACAGAAGGTTGTACTGGAGAACTCTCCTCTAGCGGGTAGAACTAGGAGCAAAAGGTGGATATCTGAGAACAAGGGCAGGATTCTGGCTCGTTCAAAAAAAAAACAAAAACACAAAAAACCCAACAACTTTCAAAACTACCCAAACTGTCTATCAAAACGGGATCAGATTGGTTGTGAAACAGTAGTTCTCTCACCTACCTGTCTGCTGCCAACCCCCCACTCTCTGGGGCCCTTTAATGGGAAATCTAAAATTGTATGCAAGTCTCACAAGCATTTCTTTTGCCATCATCAATCAGCAAAGCCATTTCTAAAATCCTCATTATTCCCTTTCAGTGAATATTCAGTTGTATGGCATTTCAAGGAGTCACAAGCAACCCAAGAAACATGTACTCACCAACTAAATGTAAAGTTTGGATTTTGGCTCCTACAGGAATTTTCAGCTTATTTTCAGGAGGAATTGGAAATGCTCCATTACGATTACGAAACTTCCCCAAAATATGAACATGTGGCATGTATGTCCAAATGGATTCTACCAATTCCAAATGAGAAGTTTCCACACCCTACAGAATAATGCCAAAGCAAACACAAGAAAGGCTTTTAATTTAGCATCCAAAGCTTCTATTTCTGTATCATAAGATGCTAAGTATGCAGTGGAACTTAAAAGTTCGTCGTGGATGAAATTTTCATGTGACTGAACATGTTCTATCATTCTTTTAATTTAATATTTCATCAATTAGTTGATGTCAAATGTTCAACCAGGTGCACTCACCACTAAGTTCGGGCATGCCTGCAAAGCTTCCAGAACTCCTGGAATGCTAAAAGCCTCATGGCCCCGTACCCTTCGCCTCTCAAGGTATCTAGGGTGAAGGCCATATAGCTGTTCAACATCTGGCATCTTCTTCAATAGTGTCAGAAAACTGGAATCTGTGAAGCCTAAGAAGTTCACAAGTATTTAGAGCCAAGTTCATCTTTCTGTTGGTCAACATTTATAGGCACTTGTAATTGTTATCAAAAGTTAAAACAACAACAAAAAAAGAGATTTCCTTTTTAAATTTTCATAAGGCTAACACTACAGCTGAACAAATGGTTAAACAGAAAATATTTCCCTTAGTAACAGAGGAAATGTGTCAGAAACACCACTTATTCTGAGTTGATACTTCACAGCTGAAACTTTTAATTTACTACTTTCTTTTTTGTTGTTGCTCCTGCTTTTAAGGTACAGAAATCTTCAACTAAGAACAACACACTTTTAACCCAGATGACGTGGACCTATTTGACTGATGTGTGAGGACAGACAACCTATCTGGCCACCACCCTCCTCCCCAAAAGGTACTCTCTGGTCCATAAAACCTCTAGGCTCTATAGAGGTCACAACTAAAAAAATAAGTAAGATAGGATCCCCGTCTTCAGGAAGCTCACAGTTCTAACCCAAATCCCATCTCAAACTGGGTTCTCTTAGTTACCCATTTCCCAATAATTACTTTATCCTGTGTTTAACTATCATTCCCAGGACATTTTAGACAATTCATTCTTTTGAAAAAGACGGATGCAAGTTAGCTAAGAGAGCATAAGCAATCCAAACTACGAGGATGCTGAACTGACAGAAAACTATTTATCTGAGAGGCCAGCTGTGCTCCATAGTGGGAAACAACCAGATGCGAAGAGAAAGATACAGGTTACTTCCACAGTACGAGCTGCTGGTGCGGTAAGTAAGGAGATAAGTCTCATACTGATGACACTTTATTATCTTACTTTTTGTTTTTAATGGAGGCCATCAGAAAGCCAACTGTCTACTCACTAATGATAAATAAAAATATTAATTTTCAAGAATAAAAATGAAGTCCCAAACCATTAAGTCTTACTACAGTTTTCAAAAGTTGTTCTACTTGTACAGGGCTAGTCTAGATGCTATGTTAGCTTCAGATTCACAAAAAATGAAGAGTAAGAAGGGACCTCAGAGATTACCTGGTCTCTCTAATTATAATAACAGTTCTTATTATTGTCTTGTACAGTAACTCTACTAAACCATTCAATCATTTTACATATCTACTCTCACAACCCAATGAAAAGGTTTATCACCCCATTTAAAAATGTAAAAAATGAATGTGACCTTTGCCAATGTCCATCCTCTCTTGTTGTACATTACACGTTGCCTCTCTCCAACTTCTTTACAGAGATGGTATGACAGTCCAAGGAGATCATATATGTAAACCATAAAGTGCTATATAAAAACCTTATTTAGCATTATTATATAGAGAATCAGGGTATAAACTCCAGAGACCAGACCAAGGTGGCATTAGCAAAGCAGGGTTAGTGAGACCTTATTCTAGGCTATAGAGACTTTGCTTTGACTCTCTTTTATATTTGTTGCAGTGATGGGAAGTCTTGGGCTCACAGGTATTTATCACAGTCTAAAAGAAGCCAGCAATGTGCAGACAAATTCTTCTCTAATTTGATACGGGGCAGAGATTTTAATTGTAAGATTGCACCACATGGGAGCTCTGCTATCCTATGTCTTTATGTAGTGCATTAACCCCATGTCCACATTTCCTACTGGCCTAACCTCTGTTAAAGAAAATGTAATAAAAGAAATGACAGTCCTTTTCACATTGCCCTGATTTTTTCTTTCCTGCTGTCTCTGCAATATGATGAATGCTTTTCCCTTACGATAGTTTCTTTAAAGTATTTGAAGACAAATGTGGTTTGCCTCCCACCAAGCTATGTTCTAGCCTCAAGTCTCTGCAATGTTCTTCACAAAAAGATATAGTGATAACTCTGGCCAACTGATAAAAGTTATCAGTTGACCAATGACCCTCTTGAAAGCTTATGCAGCACCCCAAACTGTACAATATCTCAGTATTTGAGAGGCAGTCTGTTCTGTTCCACAAAATAGAACAGAAGAAGACAATTATCTCCTCAGCCCTTCACTTCTATGAAGGACCCCTCCCCTTTGCCCAGCACCACAGCTGCATCACATTTTCAAAATATCAGGATCTGAATATTGTTGATGAAAGGTAGTTTAAAAAGACATTCAAAATTGCTAAACAACATTAACTAAAGTGGCATAATTAACAGACTGGTGTTAACTGAAAAGAAGCCTGATTAGCCCTTAATATTATTTCTTCCCTTTGAGGTGTGCTCTGCTTAACTAAAGTCATGAACTTTCTTTTCTGGTGGTCTCTTTACCTGAGGTCCATTTGTTGTGGTTAGGGTACTAACTCTGAGTTCTTCACATGCAAGGCCAATGCATTATTTGAGAAATCTCCAAGACCTAGCACAGGCCTTTTAAAAGTGCTAAAGAAATGAAAGTTCCAGAAGTGCAATTTCTGTGACCTACAACTAGAGCAGCTTTACGAAAACTGATAAATATCTGTTTAACCAGAGGGTGCATGAAAACCTGCATCATGGAAGAAAAGACACTTTGTCAAATGTGATAGACATATACTTAGCTAATCAAAGGCTCAATATGTATTCTCCGATCATATATTTGTGGAATAGACTGATGCAGTTTCTTAAGGAGAAGGAAATGAAAAGAGACCACTAAAACAGTAAAGCCTCAGGCAAAACTCATTTCATCAACCTAAACCAACCTAAAAAATTTATCCATCTACAAGGTGCCTAGATTGCCTATTCCAAAGCAACAAGTAGCTTTTGATGGGAATGTTATTAGTAGTTTCCAGTGGGGCTCCACTGTACGTTACAGGCTAAATTTACTTACCACTCGGCATGTATTCCCACCATCGCCCTGCACAAAGATCCACTACCCTCACAACTCTCAGATATAGGGTGACCGCTTCCTTTAGCTTCCGGGAAAGACATTCCATACACATGATATCCTGCAGAGGGAGGTACCTTTGTAAGAGAAAGAAACTCATATTTATCAAGTGGGTAAGTACTTCATCTCACTGACAGGTTATTTTTTTCCTTCCTCCATTCTCCTGCCCCTCAAATAAAATAAGACTGTAGTAATATTCACTGAGTTTTAAGATTAACATGCATACATACCTTTTTACTAAAAAAAAAAAAAAAAACAAATCAGCAAATACTCAAGCATCCAAATAAAGCGTGGAGCCCCCTCCATAGAGCATTTGATAAATCCTGCCTTTCTCCTTTTAAGTTTTTAAGGACAAAGAAAATCTCAAAAAAAAAAGGAAGGATAAAAAAATCTCAGTACATTTCAAGGTACAGTGATAAGGGAATGTACAAAAGATCAGAGAGAACTGATCAATTTGAACCTAACCAATATTTTCTCATAGTTTTTACAGAATCCATTTCCTAAAGTGGCTAAAAAAATTCCTCTCTGCTCCCACTCAACACCACCCAGAATCTCTACTATTTTCTTCAACAAATATGTATACTAAGTTTATAGTGTACATTTTTCCCTAGATCTTTTACCTTTTAATCACATACTCTAATAAAAGTATTGCATAAGCATTAAGTGAAAACACTCATCTGAATTACAATTTCCTTTTTTCCGACCTCCCCTGTTATCTCTTCCTTCAAGAAACTTTTCAACTAACCTCTACTTTTGTTCTGTTTCCAGTAATACCAATATATATATCTCTCTCTCAACAGACCTAGGTTAATTAAAAAAAAAAAAAGAAGGCAAAAGCTACCCTTTATTGAGCTGGTATTGTGTCACAGTCACTGTTTCACAACTTTTGCAAGCTAGGTTCTTTTCCTGTTTGCGACACAGCCCTCCCCCAATCCTTTCTCTTCCCTTCTCTGTTCTGCTGTGTTCCCCACCCCTCTGGCTATGAGGTGACTTTGGCCAATGGAAGGCAGGGCAAAGGCTTTCTGCTATTGCTAGTCCCCTAGCTGAATGAATCTTTAGCGTCTCTTCCTCATTCCCTTAACCCTACCTACACCTCTCTGAATGATCCCTTCATTAAGTTATCTTCAAATTCCAGCCGAGGGTATCTTGTTTCCTGCTACGACCCTCATTGATATAGTAGGTGCTACTGTTACTCCACTTTACAACTGGTGAAATTGGCTCAGAAAAGTTAACCAGAAAAAAGTCAACAGCTAAATAAGAGAGAGGAAGAGCAAGGATGTCAACAGTTGGGTCTATTTCCTAAAAATTAAGCTAGTTCTAAAGGAAAGTCCAGGTATACGTGCTGAATATTTCTCTGCTCTATTTTTTTCTACCTCTGACCCCTCTGCATTCTCCTTTATAACTATTTAAATAAAGAGAATAAAATAAAGTCAAATTCTCTACCAAAAAAGCATTATTGCCAACTTAATTTACAGTTTCCATAACTTAGATATGAGGATACTTTTCAGAAACTATATAACTATACACTTTATAAACAATGAAAAACTGCATTTGTTTTCTAAATCAAGTTTTGCCACTAAAACTTTTTTCCACAAATCACTGATTTTTATCCGAAGTATTTGCCTGAGTTAATATTATACTCCCTTGAAATACAAACATCAGTAATCTTATGGAGATTATCTTATATTTGCCCTCAGAAGAAGAATGTATTTTTACTCCACACATACATAGTCAAAAAGCTGGAGTTCAAAAGGCAGATCAAACATATTTTAGAAAAGATGTGTTTAACATGGCAGGTACAGCAAAGATTAAGTTTCTTTTAAGGAAGCCATGGTTTTTCTTGTTTCATGAAAACATGCTAAATGGTTATTACAGGACTACAAAATGAGTCCTCAGATAAAAACTTTAGAAGCCTAAAAATAAATGGTTATTTTTAGAATACCATATTCAAGTACTCAGCTTAGTTCACAGTTCTCCTTACATTCTGCCAATTTGCTGCACGTTTTTTTCATTATAACCAGGGTAACATCCTTCTATTTGATTCCACTCCTTCTACTGTATATTCTGTTTGAACTGCAAAATCGAACCCACTCTCAATTTAAAATATGATCAAATTTGTTCATAATATGCCCTACCATTAGTCAACAAACATCTAACACACATCCCTAGAAACGATTTTACCTATGCTTTCCTCTAGTATTTTAATAACTTCACTGTTTAATTCACTGATACATTTAGAATATAGCTGTCAGATATGAGAGAGAACATGCTTTTATTATTTTCTTCAAATGTTTTTAGGTTGTGACATCATCACTGAATAATCCACTCAGCTTTTCCTCACTAATGTGAATACCAAGTTTATCATAAACTAGATCCCCACGTATATTTGAATCTACATATGGAGCCTATATATGGAGTTTGTTTTACCCAACTGTCTGGCTATCTTCTCCTGTACCAAATCTTTAATTATTGTGTATCTTAGAATACATTTGAACATCTAGTAGGGTTAGACTCTTTTTCTGAAAAATTTTGGCTACAGAATTTCTCCTGCCAGATGAACTTTAGTATCATCCTGTTATGTTAAAAAAAAGTCTATTATTTTAATTGGGCCTTCTATTCCCAGACAGAACTGAATAAAAACTACACTGTGTCACATAATAAACTGCAGAAGATAAAGACTAATACAAATTTATACTGGAAAAGAAAAATAAAGTGCCCATAGTTCCCTAAAATAACTCTGCTATCACGATTTTAAAACTTCTTAATCTGCAAATATTCAATAATTTTTTAAAAATTCAAAATTTTTCTAGGAACTTCATATATGGAAATCTCCCCTAGGTAAATAATCTAAAATAATGGAAAATTCAGAAGCTTAGAGAAGTTAGTTGCATTATATAAGAGAAAAATTAGAAACAATAGAGACGAAAGAATACAGGAAAAGGTAATTATCATGTCATGGTCAGTGGAATAGAAAGCAGTGACTAAAATGATAATTATGAAGACCATGCAGCAATATGAAAAAAGGCACAACACAATATAACCATTAACACTTACCAAGTGTTTATGCCATTCAGTGTATTGAGTGCTTTAAAAGCATTATCTCATTGAATTCTTATAATAACATCTTTATATCTATCATTGGTCCAGAGATAGTAAATGAGAGACTCAGGATCAAACTCTGGTCTCTCATTCCAGAGACAAAGTATATCAGGATGTGTTTATTTGAGTGGATAATGAAAGAAGACAGCAGGAGAAGCTATAATGAAAGGGTTTCACTGGTTGTTTTTTTGGTTTTGTCTCTGGTTTCTTTAACAATTGTTATAATACAGTTTAGATAAAAATATAATTTTAAAAAAGGATTTTGAAAAAAATTTACCTCAAAACAACTTTAATGTGTGCACTGCATATACCAACGATGGGTATTATTTCACAAAACTTTTTTCATTTCCTTTCGTGTATGTGCACACAGAGCAAAATGTGCTTCTCGCTATGGACTGTAATCCAAAAGTCAGAAACACTGCTTTATATCATACACACAAGGTACTGTAATAATAAAAGTCAACAAATCTATCAGTCAGTAAGAATTCCAAGAAGCCTGGAATGTTAACACAGTCTAGATAATGGCCGCCCAATAAAACTTTCTCCAATAAAGGAAATATTCTCTATCTTCACTGTCTGTGCTGTCCTATACTGTAGCCACTAGCCATACTGGATCTTTAATTTAATTTAAACGCCACATGTGGCTAGTGACCACCATATTGGACAGCATAGCTCTAGCATTTGCTCCTACTTATACTATACATTCCATGTAGGTGAAAATCAACCAAACAAAATCTTACCTAAAAATATGGCAAAGCACTTCATGTGAAAGTTGATTCATATAGTCTTTTGTTTCATCTGATATTGTTTCTTCAGGAATATCATTGTTCATGAGACACGTTTTAACACTTTTCTTTCGTGGACCCATTGCTGCGTTATCTCCAGTATCAAAGAGCAAATCTCCCCTTTTGGTTACTTGAGTTCAAAGACCTGAAAGCAAGCAGTGATTAGAGTAGACCAAAACACACCAAACCCAGATGCAGAAATTATCTTGGTAAAACAATGTTTATTTTAGAATATCGACACACAAAGATAGTGCTATTACAATGGTACAGACTACATTCAAATTAATAAAAATACTACATGAAAGGCACAGAACATCTTTTCTCTGAAGAGCAGTAGAGATAAAAATGCATTATTTAGAATGAGCAAAAATCCAAGGAATCAGGAGTCCTGGATTCTATCTGTACTCTGTTGCTTCCTAGCTAATTCACTCAATTTCTCCAAGCACCAAATTCCTCATATGTAAGATAAGATTAAACTAGACAAACAAAACCCCTTCCAACTCCAGGAGCTTGTGATTCTAGGACTGCCCCTAACACAGCAGAAAGGAGAAGAATCTTGGATTCTAGTCCTGGATCTGCCACAAACTACTTCTATGAACTTGAATCACCTTTTAAATTCTTCCTTCTCCCACCTATAAAGTGAGGGGATCACATTTCACTGGTGGGTCACATATCCCCTTATGAATTTGATTAAAAAAAAACTATTAACCTTCTCCACAAAAAGCAATAACCAAAAAAACTACTTAATTTTACATGCAATTTCAGAGGAAGAATAAAACAACCCTTCTCCCTCCCCTCTCCCTCTCCCATAAGTATTAAGGAGCAGAGGTTAATTCACTTTTGTATCAGATGTATGTTTTGTTTGTTTTTAAAATAAGCTTTAGTGAGGGAGGAAGAGGAGAAAGGAGGAGGAACGGAGTGGGGGAAATAAAATAAAAGATGAGCGAACTTCTGCCCAGAGGTTTGTTTTATTTTGCAGATCAGGTTAAGAGGGAACTGTATGAAAACAGTGTCCTTTAAATAGCATTATCAATTATCTCTGGTAAAATTCGGAAAACTTATCTGGATTCAAAGTGAGAGAACTGTAGAGTTCAGAGCTTAATCATGCTACAGTGATGCAAAGAATTGCTCTCGCAAATCTGTCATCTCTAGATTAAACAGTGTTTGCTCCCTTTTATGCACCAATGTTTTTTCTTAATTATAATCTGTTACTATCAGAAGTTTCTAAAGTGGACCCCATGTTTCCATTTTCTTACAGAGTTGCAATAAAAGTGTAACCTTTTCTTGATGACCTGAGGTTATCATTTGAATATATGTTATATTCTGCAATATAGTCTCAGGGACTCCTGAACTACATGGAGTTCCTGGGGTTCCTTTGCTTCAGCAGCATATGGGAGCAAACTACAAGGCTAAGTGAATTCTTATATTTCTTGTGTGCGTGTGTGTGTGTGTGTGTGTGTGTGTGTGTGTGTGTGTGTTTTCTGGTCTCTTCTTCCCTCACTGAAAGGTTACGCACTGTGACTTCTGACAGGTGTCAGCATGCTTGCTTCTCCCTGCACTCCACCCAAACACACACACACACACACACACTCACTCACACACACACACGCCTCTAATTTGCTGTTTCTAATCAGCTATGGCCTGGGAAACCAAAGAAATAAGTTTTTAGAATTGTGTGTGGATTAATTATCAACAGGCAGTTGGTAGTATGGACTTAAGGAATTCTGCAAAGAGTAGGTACGTGAGCTACAGTTCACTGAATTTGTTTTTAAAGAATTTAATACACATGATCAAACAGAAACCAAATCAGCCTACAAGAAATCCTAGTTTGCAGAGGATAAAATCCTTCCAACCTGACCAAGCCATCTTTCCAGTCTCATCTTTCAATTCTTACCACTTGCTCACTCCAGCCACACCAGTATCCTCAGTTCATCCGTTTGTTTAACATTCATCTTTTACTCCTAGTAAGCTACTAAATCTGGCTAGAATGTCCTTCCCTTCCTTTTTTTTTTTTTTTTTTTGGCCTGGAAAACCACTACTCTGCCTTCAAAATCTAGTTAAACGTTAAGTCCTCTGAAAAAACGTCTCCTACTAAACTCCTCTTCTGAGCTCCCTGTGAGACTTAACTAACATTAGCTTCTCCCATGGCAACTTGGATAGTATTATATTGATCATGTCTCTGCCAGGAAAAGGAAGAGAATCTCAATCTCCTGCCACTGGGTGATAACAAATCACACATGTCTGATGTGTGAATATCCATCAGTCTTTCCATTATTCCATATGCGCCCCGTAGCTGCAAGGCTGCTAAGAACCATTTCACGCTCCTACTTTTGCCACCACAGCACTCAGTGATCTCAGCAACAAGCCTGTAACCCTGGCAAAAATGCAATCACACTTTACTCCAATAGGAACACATAACAATTAGCTACCCTGAGGCATTCAAATACGTTGACAAGGCTATTAACCAGTACAGACCAATCCAACCATGGATTAATTCTCCAGCTATGTTATTTAGCACATGCTTCACCTTTTACACCCTCACCTTTGACAACTCTAACCGTTCATGGATACCACGTTCTTGATTTCATCCTCTAAGTAAAAATCTTTCTTGGCCCTTCCTCCTTCTTTTTCTTCAGCAAATCCACACCACTTAATACTTTCCACCCTCATCTTATGATTCCACCTTTTATTGCTCCTTATTTTGCAATACTGTGGTTTTGTGTGAATCAGATTTAGTAGCTCCAGTGCACAACGTACACTTGAAATTTTAAACCAATAGATTGCACCTTAAATACCACTGATTTTATATAAAGTTCCCTTGTTTAGCACTCAGAAAAATATTTACTCACAGATATGACATTACACAACATTATCGAGAGGTTAGGTTAAGTCTCCAGCAAGCCCACAAAGATCCATTTAACCTACTATGCATTAACACTACTACCAAAGGGCCTAAATTAGCAGGACTACAAGAAAAATTTAGGTGAAATTGTAACATGGTTCCCATATCACGTCTAGAATTGAAAACTTGGTCATAGAGCTACTTATTTGGCAGCAGCTGGAGTAGTGACTTCCCTGCTACAAGGCTTCGGTGGGAAAGGGACTTGTGGAGATGAACGTTGGGGTAAAGGATAAGACCGCCATCTTCCATCTAGGGGCTTTAACAGTTCAGGACTCATAGCTGGGGGCAATTCCTCAGTCCTCTCCAGTCCAAGTAGGTGCCCCTGGCAATATTAAGGAGATAAAAGGCTCATTCAAGGACTCACTTATTTTCCCTCATCACCACTCAAACTCTATTTAAAAAAACAAACAACAACAAAATAACCCACACAACTGTTTCAACTAAAGCTGGCTTCATCATCACTTAAGTGAAATACACGACTGGACTATGCTGAGAGCATTTCATCCCAGGCTGTGAGTACAGAGGCCTGGTATCTCTGTTTGAAAAGAAAACACCACGAAAGACAGAGACCTAGTGATGACGGAGTCTCTCTTATATGTGCGTGCTCTCTCTCAATTGCTTGTCTTTTAGTGGGATGAGGGATAAAAGCAGGTGAGAACAGAAAACTGCCATGACTAGTCTTCTATGTCTTGGTTTCTTCCTACCCCTATCTCCAAAATATCACCACTCGCCACTTGAGAAACTCAATAAGGTAGAGAAGGTCCAAAGCAGCAGCAAGAAGAAAGAGGAAAAGAGGGAAATTCCAATTATCAACAGTAGATAAAGATGACACATAGGAACGGGCCTAGCAGAGGGGTTATGGAGGGTAAGGGAGAGGTGAGTATAAATAACTAGTGGGTATAAATATGCAGAGACTGTATTTTGCAGCACTAGGTGTTATTTTTTAGGGTTAGCAAGTCCTGGAGGCTGAGATTCTAAACCTCAAAGAAATATCATTTTGAACCCCAGAAAGTTAAAAGGTGAAGGGTCCTTCACAGACTTAAAGGGTCACACAGTTCTTAATTTTTTGTGGGTCACAAACCCATCTGAGACTATGATGAAAGCTATACATCCCCCCAAGACAACAACAAAACACACCCAGACTCATATATACTTTCAGGGGCTTCACAGAGACATGGAAGCTCATCCAGAGGACCCTATCCAAGGCTGGTCCCCCAATTTTTAGATGGACAAACAGAACCAGAGGGTCTAAGTCACTTGCCAAGGACATATATTAAGTGGCAGAGTTCAGGCTGGGATTCAGATTTCTCGGCCTACACTATACAACCTGTCATCAAGTCAGTCCTTTGCACCTCGGCTGGCTGCCTGCATTCCAGAGCTATGCCCCAGTGCTTGGAAATGCACTTCTGGATGCTCTGATAGAACTGCTGCTGACCACACCCTCCTTCACAAATTAGAGCTTGTGGTCCATCTAATTTGGCTCCCACACAGTAGCCTACAGCAGCCCTGGGTGTCCTACAGTCATCCTGTGGCTGGCTGTTTAGCAGACCTTAGCCACAGGAAGCATCACTTTTGTCCTACTGGTCCAAGTATGTTCTAAGTAGTAAGCCTGAATTGTTTCTGAGCATTCTTTAAACTTGAGAAACTCAACAAGGTAAGGAAGGTCCTTCTCATTAACACGTAGGTGTGCTCCTCTCCTATCCCAAACTAGACTACACTATCCTCTACTAAGTTAATTCATTCTGGTTGCTCCCAGATTTATCCCTATCTTTTAAACCTTAACCCTCCAGGCTATTTCTACTTCTTGTTGAGGAGCACCAACATTTCCTTGCTTGCAAAAATCATTTTCCTTTTTATTCTCTATTTTCATTATAGAGGTTTTAACACGTATTGTACACAATTCTGACAATTGTTGATACCTATAGAAGTCCTATATAAACCTACTCTTTTACTCCCTAAATGCACAACTTAGAAATCTTCTTACACCTGTTCTATCTTGTCAACATCCTCTTTCATCCCTGTCTTATTCTACTAATTCCTCTCTTACTCAGATCACACTGGACCCTCCAAGGTACGTGTTTGTCTCTTACTAACATACTTTATAGGGAAGCGATAAACCGACTTATCTTACAACTAATGAGAAAACTTAGGGACCTCTTCTTTTATGAAACTTTCACAATGCTGAATCAATTTCCCCATTCTGTATCTAATTAATAACAATTCTCTGGAGAAACTCCTTTTCTAAAAATTGCTATCTTCTATCTATTCATCGGTCGATCCAACCAACCCCTCACTCGACTATTTTTTTATTGCCTATTAGGTGCTAGGTGGTGACAAAGTCTTTCCTCCCATGAAGCTTACAGTCTCACAGTGGAGACAGATTCTACCACCAGTGTCTGACAACTCAGCCACTTCAATTACTATAACTTAAATTCCCTTTCATTAACCTCACCAAAAATATCTCTCTCCCATTTAAAACTTCCCAATGTCTTCAATCATCCTATCTGGTCAAGGGCTTCCCTGCCCTTGAGGTTTCTAACACCTAAAGAAGTTTCTATTGGCTTCAGCTTGCTCATATCAATGTAATACGGCATGTCAATTTGACACCATTCCTCATCATAGATCTTCTATGTCTACTTCCTAGAACAGCCTCTCTTGCCTAAAGAAATGCCGTACCACATCCACCAAGCTGCTCAGATAAAAAACAAATAAGAAAACAGAATTATAGTACTGAAAATGTCCAGGAGTCATCCAGTCCAATCTTTCATTTTCCAAGAGAAGGAAAGTGAGAACCAGAGAGGTAAGCTGGCTTGCCCAAAGTCACAAACCCAGAAAGTATCAATACCAGTGCTGAAACAAGGATCCATGTCTTTAACTCTAGTTCAAGTCCAATTTTATTTCACTATGTCACTTTTCCTTACTGTAATCTAGCTTTTCCCTCTTCTCCTATTGTATGGCTTAGTATCTTTTTTTAACTAAAGTGTGTGTACTTCCAGGCACACAGTCATTTAAACAAACACACACAAAAGTCTATATTCTTTACCCAAAGAGGACATACGAATCACAGCATCACAAATTTTAAAGAGAAAGAGCCTTAGTGATAACCTAGACCAGTAATTGTCAAAAAATGTTAAAAATTACAAGCACAGATTTTTCGATCTATATGGCTACATAATATGTACTCTCCACACCTCACCTTTTCCCTCCCCCAGAAACTCATGGCTTTATAGAGCCATTATTTTATTCTTCATTCGTGCAGACTATGGGAAAGGGGATTAAGAACCTGTGACCTAATCTAACTCATTCGTTTGTCAGATGAGAAATCTCCAGTCCAGAAAAGGAAGGTAAACCAGCAATTTAATAGCAGTTTTAAGATTAAAAACCAAAGGTTTCCTATGTTTCACATCTGCGTGTTTTACACTGCTGGTACAGGTTTCTAAAACAAAGTCTTCAGGACAGAGCTTTCCACTACACAGGAAACATAGGAACCTCACGAAGTGCCAGTTGCCCTTGGCCGATTTGGTGTCTGGAAAGAAACATGGTAGACACCTCTGATAAGTCATCTCCTGGCTACACAAAATGCAGGGAAGAGATGCTTTTCTGGCCTGTCTCTAAGGTAAGACTCCTTGAAAGGGAGTTGAGAATCTGATTTTAGAGTTAGGAGGGGCATCAGAAGCATCCAACACCTTCGTTTTACAGATATGTAAACCGTGCCACAGAGAGGGTAACGGACCTGGGCAAGGTCAGGGAGTCGGTGGACGAGGTAAGACTAGAACTCCGGGCTCCCGATCCCTTAGCTGGCCGCCTCTCCAAGATGTATTCACTGCGTCCTGCTCAGAACATCTCCTCAGTAAGCTGACTACAGGCCTTAACTGACCGGCTTTAACACTGACTTAACGTTAAAATCGTGGAACTTCTGACGCCCAGAGTGGGATGGGGTCCCAGAAGTTGGCCAGGCCAAAACTCCCCATTGTGTTGAGAAAATCAAGACTCAGAGAGGGTTCTGTATCCTGGGATCTTGGGCCAGATTCAGGCAAGGTGGCAAACCCTGCCACCAGGGCCTAGAAGGCCAAGAACCACAAGCCCAATCCCGGCTCTTCGGGGAGCTCTAGGCCCGAAAAGGGGCCGAAGACCAAGAGCCCGAGCGGTCGGGGGCCGCAGAGCCCCATCCAGCCGCCTCCACCCGCCGCACGCATCCCGGGCTCTGCAGTCCGCCGCCCGTCCCCGGCCCACCCTGCCGCCGCCTCACCTACGCCAGCCCTCCGTTTGTTGTAGTGGTGGAGGGAGGGAGAAACGCAACACACACTTCCCGCGGCCCCCACCGCCGGAGCGCTTCCGCTTCCGCCGCCCCTCGGGCACTTCCGGAGTGTTGGTATCCCGGGCTAGGCCCGCTCCCCATGCCCATGCTGGGTGTGGGGCGCGGGCGTCCGGGCCCGGCAGCCATGTTAAGCGTGGCGTTTGGAGGCGGGCTGGGGGCGCGTCCTTCATTCACGTGACAGCGGCGCCACGCCCAAAGCGTCTAGCGTCGGACGCCGGATAAATGCTCGTGATTCTGTGGTTTGCTTCTTGTTGGCTTTGGATGAGCTTTCGGTTTTCGCGTTTCTCTGTTGTAAAGTAGCGAGCTAGGTTCCAGTAGAGGTATTTCCAGAATTCGTTCACCTGAAAACAGAATATCTTTTTTTTGGGGGGGTGGGGTGGGGCAGTTAAAGATGTCAATGTTAAATCAGCCCTTCCCTACTTTTGGGGCGTTGTCTCTGCACGTAATTTACAATATTTTATAGTTTCCAAAGGGTTTTCACGTCATTGCCTCATTGAAAACTCCCTGACACCGTGACGTATGGGCAGGAGTCAGTTTAACCCGTTTTTGTTTTTTTTTTCTTATAAAAATTATCTTCAGAGAGAATATGGACTGAAAAAAAAATGCACAACCTGGAAGTTGAGAATTATGTTTTATTCAGCTCACTTGCTGAGGACTTGAGCCCGGGAGACAGCCTCTCAGATATCTCCGAGGGACTGTTCTGAAGAGGTAAGGGAGGAACCAAGATATATAGGAGATTTTGCAAAAGAAAACAAAAACAAAACGTAAAACAAAGACAGGTAGTCGAACATGAAAATATTACTGCTGATTAAAGAAAAAACAGACATGTCAAATTAGTGATTTTAGCTCTTTTTTATGTATGAGAAGATGTGAGAATCTGGGCTTGTTGAAATCATTCCTTTGATATGCACCGTAAGTGCCTAGGGTCTGTAATCCTGTTTTTCTCCGTCCTGAATCCCCTTAGGGTGCACCTTCAGGGACAGCTGCAGTGATTGATGGCTTGACGGCCACACCATTCTTTGTTAACTGAAATGGCAGGCAGCATTCTGTGTCTACATAGGTAATTTCTCAGTGTCACACAGCTAGACAGAAACCCAGATTTTTACCCTCCAAATCCCGAGTTCGTGCCCCTAAATACAGGTAACCCTTGAATATCTCTGGGATTAGGGGCCAAAAATTCACTTATAACTTTACAGTAGGCCCTCTGTATTGCAGTCCACATCTGCAGGTTCAACCAACCATAGAGTACTCACTCTGTGACCTTGAGATGTCAGCTCTAAGCCTTGGGTTTGTTAGGTAAAAATGGACATCATTGTGGTACCTGCATAGCAAACCACTGCAGAATTTAGTGGCTAACGCAAATAATTTGTTAGGATTCTGTGAGTTGACTGGGCTCAGCTGGGCAGTTCTATATTGGGATTTCATGCATTTGAAGTTAGATGTCAGCTGAGACTTGAGTTAACTTTGGGCTCCAATGGAAGTTATATTGTAGGCAATTTAAGCTGTAAGCCCTCTAGGGGCTCAGCTAGAACTATCCACCAGAGTGCCTACACATGGTCTTCTCCCTCTGGTTTGGATCTCTCCGAGCAAATCGCTGGGTTCTGATAGGGAACACTCGGAAATAGAGTGGAAAGTGAGTTGTTCCAAGCAGTACAGGAGGAAGCTCAAGGACAGGACTTCATATGATCTAGCCTTGGGAGTAGAAGTTACTTCTGTCACATTTTGTTGATCAAGGAATCTCCCCAGATTCAAGGGGAGATAGGTAAGATTCCTCCTCTTAATTGAACGAGTAGCAAAGAATTTATGGCCATCTTTAATTTACCATGCTACCTCATTTGTTTAACTGTTTGTTCTTGGAGGGATGTATGTCGATTTTATTAGCACATGCATCAAAAAAGGAAGACTGGTAGCCCCACCAGTACAGTCTTGAGTCTGTACATGAATGATTCTTTACATGATTTCTTTTTAATTGTGGTAAAGTACACATAACACAGTTTACCATTTTAACCAATTTTAAGTGCACAGTGGCATTAAGTACCTCATTGGCATTAAGAATATTTACATTGTTGTGCAACTGCCCCGCCATCCACCTCCAGAATTTTTTCATTTTCCCTAATTGAAACTCTATGCCCGCTAAGTAACAAACCCCACCTGCGCACCACAGCCCCTGGCAACCACCGTTCTACTCCCTGTACCTCATATAAGTGGACTCATACAATATTTGTCCCTTTTTGTTTGGCTTTTTTCACTTAGCATAATGTTTTTAAGGTTCATCTATGCTGTAGCATGTGTCAGGCTTTTCTTTTTAAGGCTGAATAATATTGCATTGTATGCATATATTGTATTCTGTTCGTTCATCCATCAGTGGACATTTGGGTTGCTTCCCAAACGTCTGTTGTGAATAGACACTTGTGAATAATGCTTCAGGGAATATTAGTGTGCAGATATCTCTTCTAGATCCAACTTTCCATTTTTTTGGATATATACCCCAAAGTGGGATTGCTAGATCATATGGTAATTTTTAATTTTTCCATAGCAGTTGCACCATTTTACAATCTCACCAACAGTGCAAGGGTTCCAGTTTCTCTACCATCTTTCTGTCATTTGTTTTTTGTGAGGTAATATTTGTAATCCACTTAAAGAGCGCCTGGCACACAGCAGATATTCCGCAAAGGTTAGCTGTTACTGTTTGATTCTTCAGAAGCCTCTTTTTCTTCCTTCTTCTCAGCAGTGTTTGAAGTTGCAAGGGCTGAATTCTTAGCATGTGATATTCTTAGCATGGAGTTCACTTTCAAAAGCATCTTAAATTTTCCCAAGTTACATAAGGAAATGCTGTGAAAGGATGTTGTATGTAGGTATGTGCATAGGGAATCGAAGTTTCAAAACCAAACACAAGGTGGTAGATTAGGCACGCACACACACGCACACGCACGCACACAAAAGGAAAAAAGAAAAGAAAAAGCTGCATAGGAGGCTTTTATAAACATGAGGTCGGAGTGAGCATAAAGGAACAAGGCCCTTGTTTTTCATTTTTAATTTGGACCGTACTGTTCAAGATCAAGGTTATGTCACAAGAAAGTGAAAAGATTTAGAATGAAACTTCAGAAACTCAAAAAGCTTTCTTTTAAATAATTAGCCTTGGTACTTCCCTGGAGGTCCAATGGTTAAGACTGCGTGCTTCCACTGCAGGGGGCACGGGTCCATCCCTGGTCGGAGAACTAAGATCCCACATGCTGCACGGTGCAGCAGAAAAGAATAACAAATAAATAGCCTTACTGTGATTTCCCTGTCACTGCATCTAGTGCTGATCTTTTAGCCTGATCTCTAGACGTGTGAGAGTAAATAAGCTATTTTTTTAGAAAAAAAATTGTTTGAAATGCCAAGAGCTATTTACCATCAGCCAACGTTTACTAAAAGACTACATGGGGCCTGGGAATATGTTAGACAGGGCTGCAGAGATGACTAGGAACAGTCTCTGCTCCTAGGCAATCTGGGAGACATCATCTACAAGAACACTTAAGTGAAATTTGGGAAATCCTGGCACTGTGGAATGTCAGGATGCCCAAGCAGCACAGAAGACACTGAGTGAGTCCAGGCTCTATGCAGCTACACTTGAAATAGTAATTACAAACACCCTCTTCAGCTAACTTTTCCTTCCCCCATGAGCTTCTCTGTCACTACTTCTTAATTGTGTCTCTGTATCATCATCCTGGCTCTAGTGTCTCTGTTGCAAATTCTTATTGTTTTGTTTTGTATTCTTTTAATCACAATGTCTCTCTACCAACCATTTTAAATACATGATTATATTTAATCCCTATGAACTCTGTAGGTATTGCTTGCCCCATCTTACAGGTAATGTAACTCAGGTTCAGAGAGGTTAAGTATTTTGCTAAAGCTCACACAGCTAGTAAATAAAGAGAATCATTGTGAAATTTTCACTGTCTTACTTCAAAACCCATATTCCTCCTGTGCAATCTTGTAATTTTTCCTCCAAATAACAATCTGATTAATCTTCCTAAAGCACACTGGGTAATGTGTCAATGGCTCATTCTTTCTTCAACTTTAAACCTTAAAGTATACATTTGTAACTTGTTAATCAGACTTCCAAGGCCCAGTATTCATTGGTTGCAGCCTACCATTTCAATCTCATTTTGCTTCACAAACATCATGTCCTATGTGCACACAGGACTCACTGTTTCCCCTCGTATACCCTATGAGTCTCCTGACCTTGACTAAATGAGCAAGTTGCCCCCCCTGTAAGTAGAAGGTGAATCAACCTCATCCAGCTGTTACAAGGAAAGAAATGGAAAGTGCTGGTGAACTGGGCCCAGATAGGTGAGCTCAGTACTGAGATGGAAACTAATCTTCCTTAAATTCCAAAAGTAGCAGGTAGAAAGCAGTTGCAGTTTTCAAAAGCTGGTTGCATTTTGAGCCTGACATGGTTCATTAATTCATTCAACAAATATTTTTGGGGCAATGCATTGGACTAGGTGCAAGGGAGCAATTATGATAAGTGGATATGTTTCTACCTGCAGTTTGGTAAAGGGAGACAATCAAATAAACATCCAGGTGAATCAGTTTCTCAAACATAAACGGGGGGGATGGGCACACAGTTAAGTTTAGTTGAATGAAGGAATTAAGGAAAGGATAAATACACTCAGTTTTTGCTTTTAAGCACTTCAATTGTTTAACAAAAAACCTTCACAAGTAAATGTTACAACTCTATTCAATTAAACATAAATATGGCAAATGACAACTTTTCAAAATGCCAATAACATTTACAGTCTTAATAAAATTTTTATTCTCTTAAACTTAAAATTCTAAATTTAAATCAATAATTAAAAATTTCAAGTTGGAATCATAAGATTCATCCAGCATATTCTTTACTATGCTATATTTTCTTAAAATATAAATATTTTAAATTATAATTATTTGTAGGCTGTTTCTTAACCCAAACTACAATATAGATGTGATTTATTCCTCATTTCTGTGCTTACGTTTAATCTTTTGGAGGTTATAAGACACTTACTTAAAAAAATTCAGTTCCCTATACTGGGGGATTGCAGTTGCATATTGGTGGGGGGGGGTGGCTAAGCCCCATGATTTCCCTTCTTCCCACCCCCAACCCTTTTCATTTTGGCTCTCGAGCTATGAGAACACCTGCCTGGGGTGGTAGCAGCCATTATATCATCATGTAGATGGAGTGTGTATGGGAGATGATGAAACCAGCATGTAATGAAATTCATAGACTAGCAGAGGGCAGAGGTGGAGAGTAAGACTCCTGGCATTGCCTAAGTCTGGGGATACTGCGGTGCTTGAATTAAGACCCACCCTGGATCCTCCTAATCGCATGAACCCACACAATTCTTGTTTGACCGAGGCTAAGTTTCAGTTAGATTTCATCACTCTTAACCAGAATAGTCCTAATATATTTCCTATGCTATGTTAGCCATTAATCTCCTCTGTTATCCCAAACGTTCAGAAAACGTTTGTTACCCTGAATAGCCTTGAAGGTGCTTGAGGAATGAAGGAAGATGGGGAGAGTCTAACCTGCACCAAAGTGGTGGAGAATGAGGTGTCAGTATTAAAAGGTGAAATGAGGGGCTGATGGAGAACTCTGCAAAATTAGGGATACGGAGCAAGAAGTAACCATGAGAACATAAATGCCCTGGGGTCCTCTGAATTTGGGAGGACACCAGACTGCCCATGGTTTTTGGGCCAGGATGTCAAATGATTTTGTATGGGTACGAAAGTGTATTTTCCAGAAGCTTTAGCTCTCTGGGTGACATTTCCTTGCCTTCTACCTAGATAGTAAAGTGTTTCAGCTCCTGGGAGTACCATAACTTATTATGATACAAATAGGCTAAATAGTTAAGTGTGGTAAAGGCAGAAAAATAGCAGGGGATTGAGCTCTGGGTAGGCCTGAGGGCATCCTCAGATTCAGAGGAGGGGAAAATGGCATCCAGAAAGGGTAGTGTCAACGCATGTTGATTTTGCTTGACTTCTTTCATTTCTCCTGGCAGTAGTGCCTCAATATTCCTTTGGGGAACAGTTCTTTATCCTCTTCTAGTCCATGTAGCAGGGCTGCCTCACCCCTGGCTCCTGCAATGCCTTGTAAATCAGCCCATTTCAATTTCAGTAATAGTTAAGCAGGCTTGTAGCACTAAAGACTGATTCAGCAGTTTTATCCCAACTAGTCTAATAAGCTTCAAATCTTTTGTTTTGAGAAAGGAAAGTTCTACTGAAATTGTAACTCTAGAACTGCCAGTGTCTACCACTGCGATGGGAATGGGATGGGGTGGTCAAAGCCTGAGAATGAAGACAACCTCGAGGAGAGCATGGATGGATCCAAAAAATGGAGAGAGAAAAATTCTGGCAACATTTTTTGAGACTCCAATATCTAGCCATGCCTGAATTCAGAGATTCCTCTGGACTTTTCAAGTACAGGTGCCATGGAAATCCTCCCTGCCTCCCCCACTTCGCTTCACATCCCCCCACTCCCCTTTTTAAAAATTCAGTCACTGAGTTGGATTTTCTTTTGGGTGTTATTCTTCCAAAGAAGTTCAATGTGCTACACGTAGTTTCCCCACTAGAGGGTGTAGCTCACTCACTGTACCAGGAGCAAGCCTTCAGAGGGGTAATGCTGGCAGGCAGGCATTTATTGTTAGACCTGTTGGGACGGTGCAGGGTTCCAGCCACAGAGGTCACGTTGCTGATAGAGCCCTTGTCTTAGAAGACCTGGGAGAGCAGTCATGTGACCAAGTCCAAGTTCATACTGCTCACTGCATGACAGGCCAAAAAACCAGGAGACGAGGTGTGGGGGCAAGGAATAGCAACTTTATTGGGGAAGCCAGGAGACCTAGAAGATGGTGGACTCGTGTCCCAAAGAACCATCTTACCCGAGTTAGAATTCAGGCTTCTTTTATACGAAAAGGGGAGGGAGTGTGGCTGGTTGGTGCAAACTTCTTGGTGCCAGAATCCTTTGTGCTTCCAGCTGTCCACATAGGTCAGGTCACGATGTTCCTGTAAACTTCTAACAAGCCAATGTTATTCTCCGTTCTGCAACTTTTTATTTCTACACGAATGAAAAGTCTTATACCTTTAAAGGTCAAGCCTGGAAGGCAGAGCCTTGAGAATGGGCTATCATGTACATTTCAGGTTTTTTCTTCTCTGTTACAGTCAGATGACCAAGGCAAGGAAATGGAATAGGACCAAGGTGCCAGGTGAAGACTTCATCTCAAGAACAGTGAAGCTTCCTTAGTCTTCAAAAGAAAAAGGTAAGGGCAGGAATGGCAGATAGATTTTGTCATCCATGCCAAATCTGATAGACACAGCATGCTTGGATTGCTATGTTGAGAAAGATTTTTGAAACCATATTCAGCTCAGTGGAGTATACCGACATTGATTATTGATATCTGGTGTGGGCATGGGGAGAAGCAGGAGGGTTGGATGTGATAGATACTTTCCATCTATGGGTGAGATGTTTCTCAGTAGGAGTACTATTGGCATTTTGGATGGGTCCCTTCTTTACTGTGTGGGACTGTCCAGTGTATTGCAGGGCCTTCATCCACTGAATGCTAGTAGTACCACTCCAGTCACTGTGACAAGCAAAAATCAAATCCCAACATGTTTTTAAACGCCTCTTACGAGAACAGTACTGCTCTACTTGAAAATCATTAGATTTGACTAAGAGTGACTTGACTTGGACTCACCTGAGAATTGATCTAGAGCTTCTTAAGTTCTTCAAGACTAACAGGAAAAAATGAGGATTTTTCATCCCACAAGGACTCAGAGGCAAAGAATATACAAATCAATTTTCACTGCAAAGTAAAGGAGCTGTTACAGTGGAGGATTACTGGACTGAATGTCAATATTATGACATAGTATGAGTGTGTTTCATGTTTGGTAATTGCAATCATTGTTGCTTTTGTTGTGGTCATCCATTTACAATGCTTAGTGTCAGTCTATTTATCTCTTGTAAAAATACAGTGTGTGTGTGTGAAAAAAAAAAAAATGAGGATTTTTCTTTTAGAACCTGAGAACAGACTTGCTACCAGTAGTGGATAGGAATTGAAAATGGAGATGGAAATGAAACGTCTCTAGTAAAGGGAAGAGGATGCTTATAAGGACAGGAAGTCAGGTAGAACCTGACAGCAGGTGATTAATATGTCATCCCTGGTTGGGGAAAGGGTAAAGGGAGCCTCAGCTGTTAGGGAAGGGATATCCCATTAAACATCAGTGTTATTTGGGGTACCCCCATCCCACCTTAGCGTTCCATTGTCTTTAGGTGTTTCCTTAGGTCAGGAGTGTTGTCTTTATATGACAGTTCTCAGGGAGCTGCCCCCTACTTTGTACCTCTGAATCCACTGAATACTATCAGCCACATTAAATTATTTTTGGAACAAGTTAGCATATAAGCCAATGAATGAATAAATAAATGAATAAACTATTCCCTACCCCTTAATTTAGGAGTCCAAGTATCACCTATTTTCATATTCTTTATACCCCTGTCAATGCCCCCGCAGAGAGAAGTGAGAAAAGAGGGTTTGAACAACAGGCATGGTACTGTTGCCACTTTCAAGTTTTGCATTTGTCAAAGACCATGAGGAGCACTTTAGTTGGACAAATTGGGTTTATTATTCATCACCACGAGGGAGAACACACATGGAAGCCATAGGGTATCTCAGTAAAAGGATACTAAGAAGGATTTACTGTAGGATTTGGGATTATTAGGCTGATTTAGGGAAATTTTAAGGAAGACTGGCTTTGCCCTGGATTGGATGCTTTTAGGAAGTGAGAGTAACTCTATGATTTGGTATCTTAAAAAGTCTTATTTAGAAGGAGGGAAGAATAGCCACAGGCTAAAGTTGTAATTGGTAAAGAAGCAACAGTCACTCATATTAGCCTAGATAGGGGATGTTTGGTAGTTTGGATAATGTTTATGTTTTGCCTGTGTTCAGGCATAATTATGGAGTAGTATTGTCTTTGTCTTGATTCATCATGGTTGCAGAGCAGCTTTGTTGGATGTTAATGTTTTGTGAAATTGTTTATGTTAAACAGGAGAACATCAAGGCCTAGCTGTGAGTAGAAGGCCAAACTATAGCAATGCCACGGTCAGCTCCTGGATGTCATGGGTTGCTTTTCTCTTTCTCACATTTTATTATATTTTTTTAATCATGTTTTCTTGCTCCCTCACTGGATTGTAAACTGCACAAGGGCAAAGACTTATTTTGATTACCATTGAGGACCCAGAATCTAGCCAAGTCTCTCAGTTTCATAAGTCCTTAAAGAATATTTACTGAATAAATGAATGAATTGTCCAGTTAGCCTACCAGACTGTGAGTTGCTTAAACTCAGGGGTCACTTCCTACTCAGTTCTGTATTTCTAGAAACAAACACAATTCTGGTGCATTTCATTAAATATATCTTGAGTTAAAGAGGAGCTTTCCATAGGATAAGATTTATTGATTTTTTAAAAATAAGAAAATATAATGAATTCCGCTTTTTGAAGGAAAGACGATGCTTGATTCAAATCGGTTCACTCATGACGAACAAAGGAAAATCACTTCACATTCAAGATTTTTTGGCCTTCTGACATTTTCCACTGTGTTGAATTGTAAGAGTGAGGTGCAAAGCTCTAAGAGAAATTGATATAAATATTTAGTGACAATTTGTATGAAATACAACCTTTCTTCCTTCTACTCTGGCTGTACTATTATAGGGATTTTAAGCGAAGACAGGTCTTGATTTGTAAACTCTTAACTTACAAATAACCCATAACTACAAAGATTTGCCTCTCTCCTCAATACTCCCTTCACTCTGGAGACCCCTCTACTTTGTAATCATGGTGAAATATTATTAGAGCTTTTAGCAAATGTATAAACTTATATGTTAAGTAGGGGGAAGGGAAAACAATGATTCCCTGAAGAACCATGGGAAAATCTTTTCACTTTTCTGAACCGGAATTTTTTTATTTGTAAAATCACCATAATTATGGTCATTTTGGGTACCTACTGAGATAGGCTCTTTGAGGCTCATAGTGAAAGTGCTCTATGAACTACAAACAGGGAGGATTCATATTGTGGGGCGGCAAAGAGCATAATGGTCAAGAAAAAGATAAATACAGCAGTGTGGAAAACATCAGTGAAAATATTTGTCTTCAGCAGAAATGTAATAACAACAGCAAGCCAATTACTACATTTTGTGATAAATTATAGTCAGTGGACTTTTGTTATTGCATTTTTCTTGAAAAAGTGGTCCATTAAAAAAAAAAAGTAACAGTAGCCACATAGGAAATAAAAAACATTGTTCATCTTCTGTAAATACTTCCTATTTGATTTGGGCAAAGCAATTAATTTTGGAGTCTTTTCTTATTATGTGTAAAAAGGGAATAATCTCATCCCTGCCTACCATGCAGTATTGGTATGGGTTTCATAGGTGCCCTGTTTAGGAAAGTACTTTCTAAACTCTAGCAGGCTGTTAATTATACACACCTGTATTACTTATAGTAATAGCCTAAGAGTAATAGTATCTTTTCTTTTTTTTTTTTTTTCACTTTACCTGCACCTAGCACAGTGTCTGGAACTTACTAGGTGTTTATTAAAGATTCATGAAACAAATGGATAAATAATGAGAGATTGTTTTAAAAAATTCTAAGGCTCTGGCCATATATAAGATTCTAATCAAGATAATGTGAAGTTAAGCTTGAGGGCTCTGAATGTTAGATTTCTGGAATTGTTTCTTGGTTTCTCCCCTCATGAGCTATGAGGTCTTGAATAAGTCCCTAAATTCTCCAAACCTCAGTTATAAAATGGGAGTTAATACCAATACCTACTTCATAAGATTGTTTTGAACATTGAATGAGATAATTCCTATGTAGCATCAAGCACAGTGCCTGACATATAATAAACATTAAATTAAAGTCAGGTGTATTTATAAGTTTTCAAAAGCTCCCCATCATGTAGTCTCTTTAATATTTTATATTTTGGTATATATGTAATAAATATATTTTCAAAAGTCTGATCATACTGTATACATCATTTTATATCCTTACATTTTCTCTTTTTTAACTTAACATTGTATCATGATTGTTTTTAGAAAACTTAATGCGTAAGGTCTAGTGGGACTTTTTAAAAATCATATATGGCTTAGAAGGATGAGCCTTTAAGCAAAATGTTCAGCCAGAGAGTTTTGGTGTTCTCAAGCAGATCAACCTTCTGACTGCCCCAGGATGCAGAAAGAAAGTATCAGAGAGAACCTGAACTGGAGCCTGAAGGATGGAGGCGCATGTGTTGTCAGTGTAAAAGTGTGCTTGATCCCCTCATCTTATTATGTCCATGCCCTGGCCTCACATTTGGAATGCCTTCACAATCTGAAAAGAAAGCAACTATAGGCTAAAGAAGATACTGTGAAAGTTGGGAACTCAAATAATTCTTATGTGTGAAATCTCTGAAACTGCTGGGCATGAGAAGCAGGATGGATTTCTCAACTGGCCTGGGACAAGAAGAAGATTCTCACGACATAGGTGTACTAAACATCAGGGAGAGGCATGGACAAGGATGTTAAAGTGGCAGTACCACCCTGGGAAAAGGAGCAGATTTAATTTGAGAAAACTGTACTTCCCTTCAGTCCTGTTACTGTCTTTGGAGATGCTAAGAACTATTTGGGAAATGAAAACCTTGGAAAATACTAAATTTCATGCCAGTAAATTCAGAGGTCACTGGGGCATCTACATTTTTAGCGTTACCATAAGCAGTGACACATTTCCTTCTCTAACTGTTAGGAACTATTAATTACAGATATATTATAAATTATTGAAACCAATCATCTATTGTTAGAATACTTTTCCCTTGTATGTTACTCTTAGAACTATAATGCTAAACAGATCTGTACATTATTCTTTGGCAACACCTTTAATACTTTCTGTAGGACCCACAATAGCCAAAACAATTTGAGAAAGAACAAAGTTGAAGAATCCACCCTTCCTAATTTCAGAACTTACTGCAAAGCTACAGAAATCAAGACAGTGTGGTACTGGCATAAGGATAGACGTATAGACCAATGGAATAGAATTGAGTCCAGACATAAACCCTTATATTTATGGTCAATTGATTTTCAACAGTGATGTTAAGACGCTTCAGTGGGGAAGAGTAGTCTTCAACAAATGGTGTGGAGACAACTGGATATCCACATACCAAAAGTGAATTTGGATCCTCTATCTCATACCATATACAAAAATTAACTCAAAGTGGATCAAAGAGATAAGTGTAAGAGTTAAAATTATAAAACTCTTGGAAGAAAACACAGGAGTAAATCTCTATGACCTTGGGTTAAGCAATGGTTTCTTAGATATGACAATAAAGCACAAGCAACAGATAGATAAATTGGACTTCATCAAAATTAACATCTTTTGTGCTTCATAGGACACCATCAATAAATGAAAAGACAACCCACAAAATGGGAGAAAATATTTGCAAATCTGTATCTGATTAGATACAAGTTCCTTGTATCCAAAATATACAAAGAACTCTTACAACTCAACAATAAAAAGGCAAATAATCTGATTAAAAAGTCAGCAAAGGGTTTGGATAGAAATTTATCCAAAGAAGATATACAAATGGCTAGTCAGTCCATGAAAAGATATTAAATATCATTTCTCACTAGAGAAATTCAAATTATAACCATGAGATGCCACTTCACATCCACTAAGATGGTTGTCATAAAAAAGATGGACAATAACAGATGTTGATGAGGTTGGGGAGAAATTGGAACTCTCACGCATTGCTGGTGAGATTGTAAAATGTTGCAGCTCCTTTGGATAACAGTTTGACAATCCTGTGAAATGTTAGACATAGAGTTACTCTATGACTCAGAAATTCCACTCCTAGATATATACCCAAGAGAAATGAAAAGATATGTCCACACAAAACCTTGTATATGAATATTCACAGAAATATTATTTATAATAGCCAAAAAGTATATACAACCCAATGTCTATTAATGGACAAACGGATAAAAACAATATGGTATAGCCGTACAATGGAATATTACTCAGCCATAAAAAAGCGTAAATAACTGATACATTGTACAACGTGGATGAACCTTGATAACCTTATGCTGAAGGAAAGAAGTCAGAAACGAAAAGCCACATATTGTAATATTCCATTTATATTGATTGTCTAGAATAGGCAAATCCATAAATGAAGAAAGTAAACTAGTGATTTCCAGGTACTGGGGGGATGGTAGAATGGATACAGGTTTATTTTTGATGAAAATTATTCTGAAGTTAGATAGTGGTGATGGTTTCACAACTCTGTGAATATACTAAAACCTGGATTATATACTTCAACAGAGTAAATTTAATATTCACCCTGCTTTTAAACTAAAACCCTAAGGATAAATTCTTAGCACTGAGAAGTTACTTTTCATTTCCCTGAAACCTTGGGATCCTAGGAAAGTGGGTAGACAGTAAGTTTGAAGAAAGGATGGAAGTGAAGAGCTAGTAATAAATTTGGGAGAAGGGGTAGCAATCATCTGTACAGTTTCTCTTCCCTCTAAGGAATGTCAGTGTGTTCCATGGAATTATCATGAGCACTCTCTTGGAGGCCTATAAGGTGAGGTTTTGAGATTGTCTGGAAGATACTGTTGTACTGGCTGAAGATGACTATGATATAGGTTTTATGGTCTGAGTGAAGGAAAGACTTGGTAAATATGCAAGGAGAACTAGGGGCTAGGTATGAAAGCATGTTGATGGTAAGATGACAACTATTTCGGTCTGTCTGAGACTGTCCTGTTTTAGCACTCAAAGTTTTGCATCCCAGGAAAACCCTCAGTCTCAGGCAAACTGGGACAGTTGGTCCTCTAGTTAGAAGCAACATAACAAGGACACTGATGGTCTCCTATGTGACAGGGATTATGCTAGGCTCCCTTTATGCATTATCTTTTTCAGTTTTCACGGCCAACCTCTCAGTTAATTACTGAGGTTAATTATCTGTCCTAGATCATAGTTTAAATAAAAGAGCTGAAATTCCACTTCAGGTCTATAAGGATCAGTCTCCACTCTTAACCACACTCTCAATTCTGAGAGATTGAGTCAATACAACAAGTGATAAAACTTAAAAAAAAAATAACCTATAAAGGGTTAAGTTTAAAAATGCTTTGTATACCCATTATCACTTTCATTCTCCCCAAGAACTCATTCATTCATTCAATAAGTACTTACGGTGCTTATGAGGTGCTAGACATTGTGCTAAGTACTATGAATAAATCAAAAACCTGCCTTCTGACTTCATGGAGCTTAAAATTAGAAAATAAAGAAATAGAAAAAAGGGGACTTCCCTGGTGGCGCAGTGGTTAAGAATCCTCCTGCCAATGCAGGGGACACAGGTTTGAGCCCTGGTCCAGGAAGATCCCACGTGCCACAGAGCAACTAAACCCATGTGCTACAACTACTGACCCTGTGCTCTAGAGCCCACGAGCCACAACCACTGAGCCCACGCACCACAGCTACTGAAGCCCACGCGCCTAGAGCCCGTGCTCCGCAACAAGAGAAGCCACTGCAATAAGAAGCCGGCGCACCGCAACAGAGAGTAGCCCCCGCTCGCTGCAACTAGAGAAAGCCTGTGTGCAGCAACGAAGACCCAAAAAGCAGCCCAAAATAAGTAAATAATTAATTAATTTAAAAAAGAAATAGAAAATAAAGTGCGAGTTATAAGAATTATGAAGGAACCAGAAGCATGTTAACGTGGAAAATGTCAGAGATAAATCTGTGTTAGGTAGGATGGTCAAGGAAGGCATCTGTGAGGAAGAGATATATAGGCTGAAACCTAAATGAAGAGGAAGAACTAGCCTTATGAAAATCATAGGGAAAACATTCTTATGTTTGTCCAAAGGTCCTGAAGCAGGAAAGAGCTTTGTGTATTTGAAAATATTAGGAAAGAAGAGTCAGTGTGGTCAGAGCATATTTAGCAAGTGAAGCAATAAATATAATCTCATATTTGTAAATAGGAACTCAAGGTTTGGAGGAGTTATGAGATTTCCCAATATCACTTAACCACAAGGGCAGGACTCAACCCAAGATCTTCTGACTAAGTACTGAGACTTGTTGCTTTAATTGTTATCTTGAAAAGGGCGATTTGTCTGACAGCTATGATTTTCAAACATTTTAGGAACAAAACCTTTTTCACATAAAGCTTCATATTGATACCTAATGTTCAACACTGATAGAGGGAGGCTTCTCTGCTAGAGTTGGAGGTGGGACTCAAAATCTCACTTGTTTAGTCCCTGTTACCCCACGCCCCTTGGATTCAACCAGCAGAACTGAAACTCCAATGACGCTGTTTTCAGTTTAGAGGATCACATCTTAAGGAGTTCACACACATTTTCCAAAATATGTAGAAGTGTTATCAGTCAGCTACACATTAGATTCTCAAAAGAGGGTTCTGTTTGGGGATTGGGGTTTTCACTTACATGTTCGCAAAGCAGTACACGCAGGAGTTAGAATATGTAACATTATTAGAAGCACATAATGGGCTGACTCTTACGGAGCATATGTGTTTCCGTTGTATAGCCTCCTTTTGATAATGACTGCACGGAATGTCCTAAAACAAAACTCATAGGTCAGACTCTCTACCCAGCATGATCTCTTAATGGCTTCTAATATAAGTTCTCGGGTGTTTTGTGCAGAGAGGAGATAGTGATCATATATGTCTTCTTTTAGACTTCAAACATGAAAACTCTTAAATTCAGCAGTCAGAGTCTTTGGAATTTTCTCTGAAAGGCAGCTGAGGCTATTCAGCCCTAATCCTTGACTGTTTTGTATCTGTAACTTCTTAGAAGGGAAGTAGATTATTCTGGGAAGTGGCAATAATGACTATAACCATTGTCCAGGTGCCTCTGGAGTCATTTTAGTTCATCAAAATCCACCCTCCTATAACTCTTGTGCCTGGATTGGGGTACCCTGTGTGGTCCCACTCTGGCACTGGCTATAGTTCAGTCTTTTGGGGATTAGGAAGCTGAAATAGTGAGGGAAGAAGCTACCAGGTTCAGATTTTACCAGTATCTCCCCCATTTTATCCTGATTTCTTCAATATAACCAGAGTTGGAGTAAGCTGGTCTTAGAGGAACTTGAGTGACAGAATAATTTGTCTGTAGGCAACAGGGAGACTTGGAAAGTTCATGAGAACTGTGTAATGAGCAGATGAGGAATGAGCTGCCACAATTCCCTACTCCATAGGTTCAGATCACAGTCTATCCGTATATCCAGTTTTTTAGCCTACTGCCCTGTGTACAAAACTTCAGTGGCTCCCATTACTTACAGTAATGTCTCTCAGATTTCAGTCACTTGGTTCGTGATTCCTTCTGAATTCATATGCCATTTTTCTTTAAAAATATTTTTCTTTAATTGGCTGCCTTTTTAAACTTGACTAGTCACCTTAGATTGGTCCTAAGCATGAGTATCCATGATATCTTGAATTTGAAGTTGTACTTATATTTTTTCTAACACACATTTTAAAAAGCTATAATTATTGCAGTAAAAGATATTCATTGGCATATTAACTAAAATCATCACTAATACTATAAGAAGGTACTCAAATCACTCTTTGGGAAATACTGTTTTTGTCTCTTATCTCATCTTTTAATGATTAAGGCCATATGGTTTGTTTGGGAAGGATTTACCGAAGAATTGATTCTTTAGTGTGTTCCTAAAGAATGAAAATGACTTCTAAAATTGGATATAAGTATAGAAAGAAGGATAATTTAATTAGAGGGAATTACAATGCAAAGACAAACTGAAATAGCAGGGACCCAAAATGGTTTAAGTTAGCTAGAACCTAAAGTGAGAGAAGGGGAGTTCTCCTTTTAGGGACAAAGAGCCTGGGTCAAGGAGGATATGCAAAAAGTTTACCCTAAGGGTAGTAGGAGTCCTGCTTTAAGGAGGGCGGTGTCTCAATCAGATCTGCATTTTAGAAGGCCCATTCTTATGGTTGTGGAGAAGATTAGTGCAGGGATTGACAGACTTTTCCTATTAAGATCCAGGTAGTAGATATTTTCCAATTAAAAGCCATACTACATTCTCTGCTGCTCAACTTTGTTGTTGAAAGCAGCCAGAGACAGTATGTAAACAAATGAGTGTGCCTGTGTTCCAATAAAATTCTATTTTCAAAAAGTGGTGGCCATGGTTTGCCAACCCCTGGATCAAACTAAGTGCAAGGAAATCGTTAGATGGCTCTTGAAATAATATGGGCAAAAAGTGAGAAGGGCTTGAATGAAAGCATCAGCAATGAATTTAGAGGGAAGAAAGTTATTAAAAAACAAAAATTAGGAGCTTTCATTGCTAGCGGTAGGTAAGGAGGTGCAGGAGCAGTAAGAGACAGGGATGAGTCCTGGTTTTCCTCAGTATTTATTTTGACAGAGATGTTTAGCTTGAACCATGTGAATTGCCATTGTGTAGCTCAAAAATGGTCAAATATTAGCAGTTTTATATGGTTTAATATGGTTCAACCTAATAGAAATACTACAAGCTTAGGATTGTAAAATCATTCTTATGCAGGAAGTGGCAAACTTACCTTATATGCACTGTTACCAAAAATATCTGAAAAAAAAATTTAGTAAAAGGATCAAAAAACTGTAGTGTTGAGATGTGAACAGGTACTTTGCCCACTAAGTAACCTCATGTAAATTAATAACCATGAAAATCATAGAAAAATATGCAGCTTCTTCACACAAGGTTTGTCTGACCAGGCCTGATTCCCAAACACTGTTTCCTTCCCCTCCTCATGCCTGACACACAATGTGCCACCTGAGAATTCAGCCTTAGCCCATTCTAGCTTTAATGCTGACCTTAAGCAGGAGAGATTTAAACCCTGGGACTCAACATATCATCCACTGCTGGGCAGCTCACACATTGTCTAGACCCATTTTAGAGACAAGGCTAGTTCTTGATAGTCACCCTGGCTACCTGCTGACAGAACTCTTAGATACCGGCCCTCATATATATATATGTTTTTTTTCTTTCCTGTCTTGAATATACTCTTTCCAAATTCTGTATGTTTCTAAGGAAGCGTCTTCCTTTGTTTGGCCTCTGTGTCAACAACCGCTTACCCAAACTATTAACGGTTCCTGTCACCTTCATCCTTTATGTCTACCTCACAGCCTTGACTTCTTTCAGCTCTGAGGCTGAAGCTTCTCTTTGCCTCCCCCTCTGTCTGTGCCATCCTGCCAGCAGATTGTTTCACATCACGGACTTCCCTTGTTGGTGTCATTTTGCTGGACTTATTTAGGAAGAGCTGGGCCCTCTCGAGATTTGGTAACATCAGGTTGTGCTGTAATAGTAAGCCACGTCAGAAACTGACCCTGCTTTGTGTAGAAGGCCTTTGTGTGTGTGCACACACACAACATAAGTGTGTGGGGGTGTCTGGCTGGTGGGCAAGTATCAAGAAGAAGAGGGAGGAGAGAGGAAATTGATTATCAAATCAGAGACCGATTATTTATCAAATGTTCGTTGTACATTTTAGGGATCATCCCTTAAAATATCTTGAGTCTGAACCTCTCTGTGGCAGAATTCTTGGGATATTAAAAAATGGACTTAACCACCAATAATCATTTTAGTTGAGGTAGTGAATTCGTTAACTCCAAGAGAAATGTCAAAATTTCAAAAATCCCAACATCTAGAAGTCAGTTATCATTGGTTGGTTACTTCCCTTAGAAGATCAAATGTTTACTCCCTCCCTGAGGTTCTGTGATAAATCCTTACATGAGAAATAGCCAATAGCCAAGACAGCCACAGAGAAAGGTTTCATCTTTTCCATAAAGAACAATGTGATTCATCCACGGGAGTTCCTTCAGTTGAAAGTTCATAGCAAATCCTCAAAGACTCAGTTCTGTTGATGATCTGAAAGCTGTGGCCCCATTATGAGAACCTTAGAACCCATTATGAAGTCACTTTGCGAATAACTGTTTACATGTGACACTGAGGGCAAAGTCATTCTGTCACTAAAGAACAAAACTTCCAGGTAGAATGTTTCCTTCTTAACAGGCTTTGGAGCTGAGGCTTTGACAGCATGATATAACATTGTTTTGTTTGATTGTTAAATTATTATTCAGTTCCATAGAAGTATATATATATGTGTATGTGTATATATATATATATATATATATATATATTTTTTTTTTTTTTTAAACTAGCAAGAAGAAACAAATGTGAAAAAGATGAACTTAGAATGAGTAATTTGGGGAAACATTTAAAAAATTTACGTCTGCCTTCAACACCTGCTCCCCTCAACCCAAAGATTCTGATTCAGTAGGTCTAGAGTGTGACTCAGACATGTAACACACACACACACCCCCACACATTTAAACTGCATAGTAGAATCTGATTCGCCTCTTTAATTGAGAACCAAGGATTAGGAGACTATAATTGTCTACTAAAGAGTTGATTTGGGGGGTCCTTTCCTCTCTTACTTCCTAAAGGCAATTGTTCTGTTTTGTTAGAGCAATCTCCTTTTTTTAAAAATTGAAATATTGTTGAATTATAATATTGTATTTTTTCAGGCATACAGCAAAGTGATTCAGTTATTTATATATACATATATATATATATATATATATATATATATATATACACATACATACATATATTCAGATTATTTTCCATTATGGGTTAATACAAGATATTGGATATAGTTCCCTGTGTTACACAGTAAATCCTCTTTGTTTATCTATTTTATGTATAGTAGTTTGTATCTGTTAATCCCATACTCCTAATTTATTCCTCTTCACCTCACTTTTCCCTTTGGTAACCATAAGTTTGTTTTCTATATCTGTGAGTCTGTTTCTGTTTTGTAAATAAATTCATTTGTATTATTTTTTAGGTTCCACATAAAGTGATATCATATAATATTTGTCTTTGTCTGACTTCAATTAGTGTTATATTCTCTAGGTCCATCCTTATTGCTGCAAATGGCAATATTTTATTCTTTTTTATGGCTGAGGAATATTCCATTGTATATATTTACCTTCTTAAACCAATCATCTCTTGATGGACATTTGGGTTCCATGTCTTGACTATTGTAAACAGTGCTGCTGTTAATATTGGGGTACATGTATCTTTTAAAATTAGAGTTTTCATCTTTTCTGGTATATGCCCAAGAGTGGGATTGCTGGATCATATCATTGCTCTATTTTTAGTTTTTTAAGGAACCTCCATAATGTTTTACATAGTGGCTGCACCAGTTTTACATTCTCACCAATAGTGTAGGAGGGTTGCCTTTTCTCCACACCCTTTCCAGAATTTATTTTTTGTAGACTTTTTGATGATGGCCATTCTGATCAGTGTGAAGTGATGCCTCATTGTGGTTTTGATTTGCATTTCTCTAATAATTAGCAATCTTGAGCATTTTTTCATGCGCTATGTTGGCCATCTGTATGTCTTCTTTGGAGAAATGTCTATTTAGGTCTTCTCATTTTTTTGATTGGGTTGCTTGTTTTTTTGATATTGAGTTGTATGAGCTGTTTGTATATTTTGGAGCATTAACCCCTTGTCAGTCGCATTGTTTGCAAATGTTTTCTCCCATTCTGTAGGTTGTTTTTTCATTTTGTTGGTTTCCTTTGCTGTGCAAAAGCTTTTAAGTTTGATTAGGTCCCATTTGTTTTATTTTTACTTTTATTTCTTTTGTCTTGGGAGATCTAAGAAAATATTGCTACAACTTATGTCAGAGAATGTTTTGCTTATGTCTCTTCTAGGAGTTTTATGCTGTTGTGTCTTATATTTAGGTCTTTAAACCATATTGAGTTTATTTTTTGTGTACAGTTTGGAAGTGCTCTAATTTCATCGATTTACATGAGGCTGTCCAGCTTTACCAACACCACTTGCTGAAGAGACTGTCTTTTCACCGTTGTATATTCTTGTCTCCTTTGTTGTAGGTTAATTAACCATAGTCATGTGGGTTTATTTCTGTTTTCTGTTCCATTGATCTATATGTCTGTTTTTGTGCCAATACGATGTTGCTTTGATTACTGTAGCTTTGTAGTACTGTCTGAAGTATGGGAGGGTTATGCCTCCAGCTTTGTTCTTTTTTCCCAGTATTGCTTTGGCAATTCTGGGTCTTTTGTGGTTCCATATAAATTTTAGGATTATTTGTTGTAGTTCTGTGAAAAGTGTAATGGGTTTTTTGATAGGGATTGCATTAAATCTGTAGATTGCTTTTAGTTATATGGCCATTTTAACAATATTAATTCTTCTAATCCAAGAGCATAGGTTAGCTTTCCATTTCTTTGAGTCATCTTTAGTTTCCTTTATCAATGTGTTGTAGTTTTCAACGTACAGGTCTTTCAACTCTTTTGTTAAGTTTATTCCTAGATATTTTTTTTTTTGACATGCTTTTAAATGGGACATTTGTTTTTAACTTTCTGATATTTCATTGTTGGTGTAAAGAAATGCAACAGATTTCTTTATATTAATCTTCTATCCTATTACCTTGTTGAATGCATTTATTGGTTCTAAGAGTATTTGTGTGGAGTCTTTAGGGTTCTCTATATAGAATATCATGTCATCTGAAAATAGTGTCATTTTTACCTCTTCCTTTCCAATTTGAATACCTCTAATTTCCTATTTTTTTTTTGTCTGATAGTTGTGGCTAGGACTTCCAATATTATGTTGAATAGAGTGATGAAAGTGGGCATTCTTGTCTTGTTCCAGAATTTAGTGGGAAAGCTTTCAGCTTTTCACCGTTGAGTATTATGTTGGCTGTGGATTTGTCATAAGTGGCTTTTATTGTGTTGACATATGTTCCCTCTAGACCTACTTTGGTGAGAGTTTTTAGCATAAATGGATGTTGAATTTTATCAAATGCTTTTTCTGCCTCTGTTGAGATGATCATGTGCTTTTTATCTTTTCTTTTGTTAATGTGGTGCATCATGCTGATTGATTTGCATATGTTAAAACATCCTTGTGACCCTGGAATGAACCTAAATTTATCATAACATATGATCCTTTTTATGTATTGTTGGATTGGTTTGCTAATATTTTGCTGAGGAGTTTTTCATCTGTATTCATCGAAGATATTGGCCTATAATTTTCTTTTTTTGTAGTGTCTGTCTGGTTTTGGTGTCAGGGTAATGGTGGCTTCATAGAGTGAATTTGGAAGTGTTTCCTCCTCATTAATCTTTTGTAAGAATTTGAGAAGGATCAGTATAACTTCTTCTTTTTGTTTGATAGAATTACCCAGTGAAGCTCTCCGGTCTTGGACTTCTGTTTGTGGAGATTTTTTTTTTAAATTACAGATTCTATTTCATGTCTAGTGATTGGTCTGTTCAAATTATCTGTTTATTCTTGACTCAATTTTAGCAGGCTGTAAGTTTCTAGAATCTTGTGCATTTCTTCTGGGTTGTCCAATTTGTTGAAATACAACTGTTCATAGTATTCTCTTATGATTTTCTATGGTATCATTTGTTATTTCTCCTCTTTAATTTCTTATTTTGTTTATTTGGGTCCCCTCTTTTCTTCTCTGTGAGGCTGGCTGGAGGATTTTTATCTTGTTTGTCCTTTCAAAAAAACAGCTTTTGGTTCTACTGATCTTTTCTATTGTTTTTTTAATCTGTATTTATCTCCTCTCTGATCTTTATTATTTCCTTTGTTCTGCTGACTTTGAGTTTTGTGTGTTCTTCTTTTTCTAATTCTTTTAGGTGGTAAGTTAGGTTGTTTATTTGAGATTTTCTTATTTCTTAAGGAAGGCCTGTATCACTATGAATTTCATTCTTAAAACTGCTTTTGCTGTATCTCATAGATTTTGTAAGGTTGTGTTTTATTGTCATTTGTCTTGAGGTGTTTTCTGATTTCCTCTTTGATTTCATTGTTCAGTCACTGGTTTTTTTAGTAGCATGTTGTTTAGTCTCCATGTGATTGTTTTTTTCCCATTTTTCTTCCTGTGGTTGATTTCTAGTTTCATACCATTATGGTCAGAAAAGATGCTTGAAATAACTTTCCTTAAATTTGCTGAAGCTTGTTTTGTGTCTTAGTATGTGGCCTATCCTAGAAAATGTTCCATGCACCGTTGAAAAGAATGTGTATTCTGCTTTTCTTGGATGTAGTGTCCTGTTGATATCAATTAAGTCCAGCTGTCCTATTGTATCATTTAGTATCTTTTGCCTTATTAATTTTCTGTCTGAAAGATCTTTCCGTTGATGTCAGTGGGGTGTTAAAGTCTTTTACTTTTATTGTATTCCTGTCAATTTCTCCCTTTAAGTCTGTTAGTACTTGTTTGCTATGTTTTCGGTGCTCCTATATTGGGTTCATATATGTTAACAAGTGTAATACCCTCTTCTTTTACTGAACTCTTTATCATTATATAATGTCCTTCTTTGTCTTTCTTTATGGACTTTGTCTTTTTTTTTTTTTTTTTTTAAAGTATTTGTTTATTTATTTATTTATGGCTGTGTTGGGTCTTCGTTTCTGTGCGAGGGCTTTCTCTAGTTGTGGCAAGCAGGGGCCACTCTTCATCGCGGTGCGCGGGCCTCTCAGTATCGTGGCCTCTCTTGTTGCGGAGCACAGGCTCCAGACGCGCAGGCTCAGTAATTGTGGCTCACGGGCCCAGTTGCTCCACGGCATGTGGGATCTTCCAAGACCAGGGCTCGAACCCGGGTCCCCTGCATTGGTAGGCAGATTCTCAACCACTGCGCCACCAGGGAAGCCCTGGACTTTGTCTTAAAGTCTATTTTGTCTGATATGAGTATTGCTTCTCCCGCTTTTTGTCATTCCCATTTGCATGAAATACCTTTTTTCATCCCCTCACTTTCAATCTGTGTGAGTCGTTTGCCTTCAGCTGAGTCTCTTGTAGGCAGAATATTGTAGGTTCTTGTTTATTTTAATCCAGTCTCACACTCAGTCTTTTGATCAGAGCATTTAGTCCATTGACATTTAAAGTAATTATTGATAAGTAAATACCTATTGCCATTTTAAACCTTGTTTTCCAGTTGATTTTGTAGTTCTTATTTGTTCATTTTTTCTTTTGTTTTTCCTTTTGTGGTTCGATGGTTTTCTTTTGTATTATGCTTGAATTCCTTTCTTTTTGATTTTTGTGAGTCTGTGTTTTTAGTTTGTGGTTACTCTGGTTTTCAAGTATGTTAACCCATACCTATATCTACCTGCTTTAAACACATTCTAAAAGTTGTACAATTTTTTACTCCCTTACCCCACATCTTGTGATTTTGATGTCCTATTTTATTTTTTATCTTCACATTTATCCTTTTGCTCTTCACTTTTACAAAAAAAGTTTTTTGATTGTTTTTTCATCTATGTAATGGCTTATTTAAGTGATCTTTAATCCCTTTATATATTTGCCTTTCCTATTGTGTTTTTCCCTTTCTTGTAGAACTTTGCTTCTTTTCTATTTATAGAAGGTCTTTCATTATTGCTTCTAGGTTAGGTTTAGTATCACTAAAATAGTATTTAGTATTAGTGTTGAGTATTTAATATTTTAGTTTTAGCTTCTTTGAGAAATCTGTTATCTCTCCTTCTTTTTTTTTTTTTTTTTTTTTTTTTTTTTTTTTTTTTAAATTTATTTATTTATGGCTGTGTTGGGTTTTCGTTTCTGTGCGGGGGCTTTCTCTAGTTGCGGCAAGCGGGGGCCACTCTTCATCGCGGTGCGCGGGCCTCTCACTATCGCGGCCTCTCTTGTTGCGGAGCACAGGCTCCAGACGCGCAGGCTCAGTAATTGTGGCTCACGGGCCTAGCTGCTCCGCGGCATGTGGGATCTTCCCAGACCAGGGCTCGAACCCGTGTCCCCTGCATTAGCAGGCAGATTCTCAACCACTGCGCCACCAGGGAAGCCCTGTTATCTCTCCTTCTATTGTAAATGATAATCTTGCTGGGTAGGGTATCCTAGTTTGCAGGTTTTTCCCTTTCAGGACTTTGGATATATCATGCCACTCCCTTCTGGCCTACAAAGTTTCTGTAGAGAAATAAGCTGATAGACTTATGGGGGTTCCCTTGTTATTGACTCTGTTTTACTCTTGCTGCATTTAGAATCCTCTCTTTATCTTGAACTTTTGCCATTTTTAATTATATGTCTTTGTGTGGGTCTGTTAGGGGTTATCTGGTTTGGGAACCTCTGTGCTTCCTTTACATGGATATCTATATCTTTTTAGGCTTGGGTAGTTTTCAGCCATAATTTCTTCAAATATATTTTCAGTTCCCTTTTTCGGGAACCCCTATTATGTATAGGGGTTTGTATTACCCCATATATCTCATATTTTGCTTTTTTTTTTTTTCATTTGTTTGTCTGCTGTTCTGATTGGGTGATTTCCATCATTCTCTTTCCCAGACCACTTGTTCATTCTTCTGCATTACTTAGTCTGCTATTCATTGCTTTTAGTTTGGTTTTTATCTCGGCAATTTAATTGTCTAATTTTCATTGGTTCCTCTTCATAGTTTCTGGTTCTTTGTTACAGTGATCTGCATTTCTATTGATAATCTTAATTCCTTTAGCTTTTTTATTACCTCCTTTTTGAACTCAATGTCTAGTAAACTGGTGAGGTCTGTTTCATTATTTGTTCTTTCAGGGGATAACTCTTGTTCTTTTAATTGGGAATAGTTCCTCTGCTTTTTCATTTTACTTAGCTTTCTCTGTCTCTATGAATTTATGAGAAACAGTTATCTACTGTGGCCCTGAAGGGGTGTTTTTATGTGGGAGTGTCCCTGCGTAGACTGTGTGAGTCCAATATTTTTGGCACCAGGGCTGTTTTTGGTATAGATGCCAGCCATGTCTTTCCTCAGAGTGTGCTGTCTGTTATCCCCTTAATAGGGGGTGTGATGGTGTTGTGGTGTCCAGAGCCTGCACTGGATGTTCAGTGGGGCCTCCTCTTTGCTCTGTGCCTGTCACAGCCCTGTTGGGGGCCCTCTTGGCAGTCTTTGCACAGCTAGACTGAGTCCTCTCCCAGGGCCTATCTTCCCAAGATTCAGTGCCTAGGTGCAGTTTGTACCAGCAGCTCTGCTCAGTGTGCATTTTGGACTGGGAAGTGTGGCAAGGAGGCAGCCGTCAGTGCTGTTCTCTCTCCACCCTGATTGCTAGCAAGCCAGCAATGCGCACTCCTAATGAGCAGAGTCCAGACCCCTCCTGCCCCTCTTTCTGTCTTGGTGGACCTCCCAGCAGGCAAAGGGGACTGCCAGGGTGAGGGGCCACTTGTGTGGACCTTGCATCCTTTACAGATCCCTCCTAGGGACACTAGTCCCATCCCGATGCCCCCCCCCCCTTTTTTGCCTTTATACTCTGTTACATGAGGATCTTTCTTGCAGGTTTGGTTATATAAGAGATCTTCTGCCTCCCGGTTTCTGTGAGAATTGTTCCACATGTAGATATATTTTTGATGTGTTTGTTGGGGGAAGGTGAGGTCCACGTCCTCCTACTCTGCCGTCTTTATCCTTTCCTAAAGTGATCTCTTTACCCTTTATTATTACCACACCCATTCTTCCTTCCCTGTTCGTAGCATCTACTATCTCATATTTAACATAAAACATATTAAATAAATAACCAGGGTGCATGCATGGAGACTCAAGTCCATTATATGTGATTTCTATTATCATACGTGGCTTGTATAACAAGGCAGCGTCCTGGAGATCATGAATAAGCAGTAATTCTGTGCTGAAGGTTGTGTTATGACCAAGTGCAATAGGGCTTAATTCATATTGTTACCAAAACAAACATATGAGAAAATCAGGCCTAACTCCTAAGGAAAGAAGTCTTACTTTAAAAATACCATCAGTTCTCAGATTTCCCCAGGATGCCTCACTGGGAAATTTGACTCCAGAGCTCATCAACTTAACCACTCTATTATTTAGCATTTTGGCTCAACATAAAGAGTTCATTGAGGACAAGGATGATCTTACCATTGCATCTTGGGCCCCTAGCCCAGTGCCTGGCATATGAGTGGTTGAAAGATAGTGAGTAAACAATATTCTGAATCTTCAAGATGCCTAACAGTGACACAGGCTGCCTTAGGGAGGCCTGAATTCCCCCATCTTCAGGGCTATCCAGACAGGAGTAAAAGTTGAATAACGATCTCTCAGAGATATGGAATCAGATTCCTCTCTGAATGGAAAAATTAAAGGTCTTTGGTCTTTTTCAAGCACTGAGATTCTGTGATTCTGTGATTTCTTGATAGTTATAAAAATGCATTTTCACAGTGTCTGCCAGGCAACTGTGAGGTGACAATATCTGAGAATTCTTTGGGCAGAAGATAGTCGTGGGGCTGCTGTTGTCTGGGGCATGGCTAGGGCAGTGCTGAAAGGGAGATACACACTGAAGACAGATGGAAAGCAAAGGGAAAGGAACAGGAGGCAACTGCTATTCTCATTTGCTTGAGGTGACCAGGGGCAGTGAGGTAAAGTCAAGACAGGTGACCTACCAGCGTCAGCCAAGCCTCCTGTACTTGCATTATTTTCGTAATTTATCTTGATTATTAAATCATCTCTTAGTGATTTGAGATGGTAAAAGCATGCTAGAAGTTTTTGCCAAGCTGGGAGAAGACTTCATTTAGGAAAAGAAAGCTTAGAGCCAGAAAGTAGAAATAGGAATACAAGACTCAAACTTCTCAGGGATACTGTGTATACTGCTGGTCTGGACTTTAAAATACTTAAGACCAGAAAAGCTTCTTCAAACTAACAGCCATGATACATGTAGATTCTCCTTGATATTATAATTAATGACAAAGTCTTATAGAGTCCAAAGGAGTCAGCTTTACCAGTATGCTACCTGTGTTCCGGTAGCACCTAATGGTGTTCCAAGCATATTCTAATAACAACAACAACAGGAACAATAGCAACAACAACGTTTATATATTTTAATATTGTTAACATTTTTATATGTTCTAAGTACTTCCCTTCCATGCTAATTCTTACTATAGTTTTGAAAATTAAGTATCACTGCTACCATCTTTAAACCTTTGCAAAAGGGACTTCTTTGCCCTTGACCCCCAAGTTTCTCCAACCATGCCTCTCCCTATAGGGCTAGGAGCTTGTAGGTCAAAGACATGCACTGCACACACTTGTAATATCCTTCTGGACTATGCCCTGGAACCCTGAACTCCTGAATTCCTATCCCAAGCAGACTTGATCCTGCTTACAGGGCCTATGTAAATGTCTTCCTCGGCTCCATTCTCCAAGGCAGCCTATGTTGCTGGGATGCACACCCTTCACCCCAAGATGTGACCTAGGCATGACCTTTTGCTGGGATTTGAGTGAAGTTTGGACATGCAGGCTTGGGTGTGTAGGTCCATGTGCATGAGGCTCTTCATGAGGCATGACAGGATTGGGAGTGGAGAGAAGAGAGAGACTGCATGCAGTCCAGGAGAGGGACTGATGACCTGGGGCCAATTTCTCCCATGCCACCATATTCCAGGAAAGAATTCTAAGGAGTCTGAGAATTTTACCTTTCAACCTGGGTTATCATATTGCAATAAACCTATTATTTGCCAAGGTAGGAGGATATAATTTTATTTAAATGTGTCTTAGCTGTAAATTTTCAGTACATGGGCTTCCATTCTAATTTTTGCCCTGAGCTCCCAAATATAATGCATGGGCCTAGATATTACTCTCATTTTGAAAATGTGTTAACAACTCTAAGATGACAAGTGACTGTCTTATAATCATAAAGTGAGACTAGATTTGAGACCAGCACTCTTTGACACATGCCTGTGCCCTTTCCACCACATGTTTCCTCTCACATATATTATGACATGGTCCTCACTTTATGAAGTGGGGTTACTTCTGTTTCCATTTTTGCCACTTTTCGAGGACTCTGACTTACAGACCTGAAATGACTGGTCGAAGGTCCCGTGGCACAGCCAGTCCTTAACCCATCTTTTGACTCAAATTGGTAAGTATTGTCATATGTCATGCTTAGATGATGAGAATATTTTCCAAGAATGTTTAACCTGGAAAAGAGAAGACTGAGTATGAACCATGAAAGTCATTTAAAATCTATCATAGTCTGTCACTGAGAAGAAGAAACAGACTTGGTCTATGTGGGCACTGCGAGATAGAACTAGAACCCATGGGTAGAAACTAAAGGGAGAAATTAGAGATTCAACATACGGAAGAACTTTCCAACCATTCAAAGCTTTCAGTTGTCAAGTTGATGAGCTCTCCATTGCTAGAGGTGTCCAAGTAGAAGCTGTCACCGATGTTGTGAAGAGGGTTTCTGCATTTGTTATCTGGATGCCTTTGGCTTTTCTCTGAAGTCCTTTCTAGAAATTCAGAATTCCAATACTCTAATTCTATAACCAAATGACCTTTAGTTGAAAACCACTTGCAGGGTGAGTGGAAAAATCCAAGCAGCCTCAGGGGCTCTACCTGATATCTTCAGTTCACTTCTCCCTTCTTCACCCTGCTCTGTGCCCTGGGACGCTAACTGCTGTGGACTTTATCACAGGACTCTTTGCCCTGTAGCTCCTGGTTAATTCATCGAGGAGGGAGGTGCCCTCCCTATAGGGTCTCCATAGACTACTTTTCCTTCAATGTGTCAGGTTCTGTGAGATCATGTTCTCCACAGAGGGCTTCCTCTTTCCGGGTTTCCTCCTATTTCCCCTTCAGGCCTAGGGATGGTAAGGGTGTACTTCTGCTGTCATGAACTCTAAGTTACTGGAATACTCCCTGTGATTTCTGTACACTGTGCCCACAGCTTAGTAAACAGACCCCTAATTCAGCTCTTCTCAAAGTAAGCAATTTGAGTGTGGTGTTTCGTGCTTGACCCCATATGATTCATTAAGCCTGAGGTGACTACACTTTTCCTAAGGGGAAATCTTGGCTGTTGTCAATATAGAACAACCTCAGAACCTGTATGTCAATATAGGACCCCCCTAAAAGGAGGGCCCAAAGCCTTTGAGGTATTGGAGAAGGAAGAAAAAGCCTGAGAAAGGAAACAGTCCACCAAAAAGCTGGTAGTTCCTGCATGTAAGTATATATGACACTTGAGAAATGTTTCACACTCGTAGTAGAGTTATACACCAAATGCAGCTACAGTAAATTTTCCCCAGTCTCAAGCTTGTCCACAGACTTAGCTGGTTAAGAGTGTGGGTTCTGGAGTCTGACTCCCTTAAGTAAAACCCTGACTGGGTCACTTGCTGGTATCACGACTATGGATAAATCAGTTCTCTGAGCCTCATTTTCCTCATCTAAAAATAGGGATAATAATAGTGCATATCTCCTGGAATTGCTGTACAAATTAAATAATTTAATGTATGAAAAGTGTTTGTATGCATAGTACCTGACACATGGTAAGAATGAAATAATATTAGCTCTTATTTTTTATTAGTCCTACTGTAGTTCTGGAGACCTTACCTTATCACAGACTCTGATATTAATTTCTTGACTATGGGGAAATCAAAACATCAAACTCTCAGTCCTTTTAGCAACTAATGCTTATTCCTTTACCCCAGTCCAGCATTTAGGAACCCATTATGGGCAGAGGGAGAAATTATTTTATCAGCAGATTGAATGCATAGCTGGGTTCAGTAATGTGCTATGGTGACTTCAGGGTGAGTTTTCTAGGGTAACCTTCAACATTAGTTCAAAACTTATTAAATAGCTTATTAATGACCTCTGAGTGTGTTTAGACTCTTTTCGGCCACAGGGGAAGAAAATGATTAAGAAACGATTTCATTCTTCAAGAGGTCCATACTCTAGTGGTGGAGTTTTGCTTACCAGCAGACAACTACATTTCAGTGTGGCAAATAACATAGAAAAATATGTAACATGTAACAGTAGCATCAAAAATGGAGACAACAGATATTGCTAGAGGAGAGTGACCCAAGAAACCATCAAAGAAGAGGCTCTAGCTGAAGGCTGGCTAGGAGGTCTTTAGTCACATTTACAGGGTAAGGCCCAGGTCCTTCAAAAGCATTCTCACAGTGTTCCAGCCTAGTAATTATTTCGTACTCTGATCACCTGTGGTATTTAACGTCTGTTCTTTTGTATTTATCCTGTGGACTCTTGCATTATTTATTTGTTTTTGTAAATACTCCCTACATACCTGTCTCCCAAGCCCAAATGCAAGCTCCATGAAGTCAGGAACCATTTCTCATTTCTCTGAATCCTCAGAGTATCCATTGGAGATTTTCAGGTAGTGAATAACGCCGTAAAAATGCTGCCTAAACCCAGTTACTGTTTATTCAAGAAGTATTTACTGTGAGTGGCTGTTATGTTTAAAGTACTGCACTGGGTACATCATGTCTCCCCAATTACAGAAAAATCTTAGAGCAGGGACAAAGTCTATTCCATTTACCGTTATTTCCCCAGAGCCTAACACAATACTGTGCATTTAGGAATTCAATGATTGTTTGATTGATTAATGATATGTGAAGGGGTTTCAAAGGTGATCAAGGCATCTTCCTTGATTTCAAAAGATCATGTGATCAAATAGGGGTATAAGATATTTCAGATCTGGTCTTAGGGATCAAATACAGTAACGGAAGGACAGAAACTGACCCATTAGAATATGCATAACTTTATATGGATTCATTTCCTAGATGCTTCAGCCCAGTCTACTTGGAATGAAGGGAACAGTCAGAGAGAATCCTAATCCGGGGCAGTTCTCGATGTTATACTTGAGGGGATATCCACAGCTCCTGGTAAAAGTACACTTTCTAGTTATCAGAAGTCAAGGCTGCAGTCTTCTTATGTATTCCTTCATTTTTTCAGGTTTTAGTGAAGAATCCACATGAACCAAGCAAAACATAGGGTTTACTTTCTTGGCCTTGGTTAGAGAAAAGCATGTGTCTTAGTCCCTTTGAGCTATTAATTCCCATTGTTGGCAAGCAAAAAAAATTCTAGTAGAAAAGGCTCAATAATGGTCCATTAGCCATAAATTATGACTAAAGTAAATGCTAAAGAGTTAAATTCCATACCAAAAGTTTCAGAAAGAATTTACTTTAGGTCTATTTTACTTCAAAGCAATTAAATTTATAGTGGTGCCTAAGACAAGGCATCCTTTTCCTGGGAAATAATGGCCTCTTGTGAGTAGAATGCACTATAAATGATTTCAGAGCCACTTTACTTTCCCAGCTGTAAAAATTCAGAATTATTATTACTTGCTTCATGGAGAGGTAACAAAGACAGATATTAAGCGTGTAAGTGTTTTCTTAGCATCAAACTTTACCATTATGATTTAAGAAACTTATTCCTACTTGTCAACAATTTTAAAGGGAAAGCCTGCTGTCCAAGAATATCTTAGTGAATGGGGTAATGCAGTAAAGAAAAATATCTTTCAGAGTTCACCACACTCAATATCCTTTAAGTCATTATTTTATTAATTTTTGTTTTCAAAAGAGTCAAAATAATTTGTAAACTTTCTTTTATTCTGGATTATTATTTTTTTTAAGTGTTTGATAGTGAATGAGGAAATCTAAATAAACATCCAGAAATATTTTATGCTTGTTTTCCTTCATAAATAATACATTTTGGAAATAATTCAAATGAAGGGTATGTGTGTCTTAAGCTCAGTTGTAATTTTGTTCTGTTTCTTTCGATAGTACTAATGGGTTCTTTAAGATGATCACTTTGAAATTATTAGACTGTTTTAGTCTATATAATTTATTCTTCAAATCCTCCTTTGGGGTTTCTAGAACAACAGAATTGTTTTAGGTTTAGCAAAACATGTAAACCATTTGCCAGTTTTAAATATATAGAACAAAAGGCATTGTTCTGTCAGCATTGTCCAGGAATGTGTTGTGCAAACTAATAGGGCGTGAGTTTCTAGCCAGTAGAAGTACTCAGTGTGGCTAGGTAGGCCACCTGGGGGGCTTCCTGGTGAGAGAATTTAAGCAATGGATGTGTGGATGGGATATTTTATGATTCTCTGGCACAGCTTATGCTGTGTAAAAAAGAACATAATAGATCTTAAAATTCTATACATCAACAGAATACTATTCTTTAGAGCAAATGTATGACACATTAAATCCCCTGAAACACCTTTCAAATGAAGTTTATAAAACTTAAATATAGGGGGAAAAAAAGCCATTTATATATTTAAATTTGGAGCAGAAATGTTAATTTTTGGAATAGGTTTTGCCTACAGGTTCATAACTTTTGATGTAAAATTACTCCTCCTGGTGGCTGTTTCTTATAAGAAAAATCTTTTTATATTTTTTTTATAATCTTTTTTTTTAAATTTTTTAAAATTATTTATTTATTTATTTATTTATTTTTGGCTGTGTTGGGTCTTCGTTTCTGTGCGAGGGCTTTCTCTAGTTGCGGCACGTGGGGGCCACTCTTCATCGCGGTGCGCAGGCCTCTCACTATCGTGGCCTCTCTTGTTGCGGAGCACAGGCTCCAGACGCGCAGGCCCAGCAATTGTGGCTCACGGGCCTAGTTGCTCCGCATCATGTGGGCTCTTTCCAGACCAGGGCTCAAACCCGTGTCCCCTGCATTGGCAGGCGGATTCTCAACCACTGCACCACCAGGGAAGCCCTCTTTTTATATTTTTAATAATACATATTAACTGTTGTGAGCTATTCTTGATTATGCACATTTGGCTTTTTCAATTAAGTCTGGTAGACTCTAAATACAAAAACCTGGTCTCTGTCTATCTCCTATGAAATATATGAAGGAAATGAACCTCTGAATTACACAACTGCTCAAAGCCCCATTCTTTGTCTGTAAATGGGATAATCGCATGAACTTTGTGCGTTTGTAGTGAGGAATAATGAAAGCAATCATACATGTTTAGTGCTTAGTATAGTGTATTGCAAATAGTTTGGGATAAACGTTAGGGATTATGTTTAGTTGTGACTTAAATTATACATCCAGATGACATGAAATCTTCATCAGTATCTCTTACTACTCTAGGGTTTCCATTCTGAATTTCTACTTGATTGTTGAACACCTCTACCTGAATATTCTGCAGTACCTTCAAACCATCGGATATCCAGAATTAAACTCATCTTCTTCCTCTTGACCTGCTTCTAGCATTTATTTATTCTGCTTCCACATGTTGTGTCTCTACAGTTTTTTAGGTATTAGGATGGATACTGGAGTTATGTAAGACATGATGCTGGCCAAGGAGAGCCACAGACTCTAGCAGAGACAAGAATTACAGAATTTCTTGAAAAATATAATATAACATTGACTCCAAAGGGTTGAGGTACATTGAGAACAACAAATTCTGCACCCGGTTTTATAGAAGACTGTGACTGAGAAGTAATAACATTACCACGTAACCAATTTTCCAAACCATAAACATCATCAACATCCTAAGTATTTCTCATCATCCTTATCAGAGGGTTTGCCAACTCTTTTTCAGTTCTGTTACTAAAATTTGTCTGCAGTCGCCTATGCCCCACTTTCTCTTCCTGATCACTAATCTTGTGCAGATGCATATTATAATTTCCACATGTCTCCTAACTTTTCTCCTTTCCTCTCTCCCCTGTCTCCACCCATCCTCCATCCTTCATAGTTCATCAGAGAGCTGCCCCCTCCTCTACTCCTTTTATTTCTTAGTATCTGTTCACCTCATAGCTAAGCAGAGGCTGTGTGGTGCAGTGGTTAAAAGTAGGGACTCTGCTGCTAGAATTTCTGAGTTCAAATCTTACCTTTGTAGCCTTGGGCAAGTTATTTCACCCTTCTTTGACTGACTTTTTCCATCTTCAAAGTGTGGTAGAAGTACCTACTTCATATAGTTTTATGATATTAAATGAGTTTATACACAAAGTGCTTAACTTAGACTAATAGGTGGCACGAGGCATGAGGAAAGGGCTATATGTATTTGCTATTTATTCTTACTACTTCTGGTATTCTTGCCTGGAGAGTGATTTTCTGAAGCACAGGTCTGATTAGAAACTGCCTGCTTATGGTGCTGTACTAGTGCCTGCAAGATGGAGGCTGAATGGCTTAACATCACACACATTGGTATTCACTACCCCAGGTACCTTCACAGCTCTAGGAGAATTCTTCAGTCCCACGACCCAACCTCCAGCCTCTACCCTCCACTAAATACTGTTTGCTTTAGGTCCAGTGAAATTCTCACTGCATCCAAATCTGGGTCATGTACTTTTATGCCTATGTCATATACCTCACTGCCTCTCACTGCTTGCTTAGAAAAAAAGTCCTATTTATTTCTCAAGACCAGCTCCCCCATTTATCCCACAAACACTCTTCAGTCACCCTTTTTACAGCCTCCATGCTCCTTAGGAAAGCAAAATGGTAATAGCTGACATTTATGAAACTCCTGGTTAATTGCCAGCAACCCTTTGAGAACCCTGAAGGTGATTTACTTTTTAACTGTTGCAATTCTCTGAGGTAGATACTATCAATATTTTCCTCAGAAAGGGAGACCCAAACAGAAAGTTAAGTAAAATTTCTAAGACCATACAGCTAGTAATTGATGAACCTATTACTTGAACCAAAGTCTGTGACTTCAAAGTACGTATTGTTAACTTCTATGCTAATGTATTATTCTCTTTTACTTATAAGGCTTAACCTCAAAGAGAATAAATTAAGGGTGTCACTTAGTTGAAAGTTTTTATTACCACATATAGGAATTCTCTAAATTATGTTAATAATTTTCACTCTGAATGAAAAGTTTAAATCATGTTCTTCGTCCCCTGATGAGTAAGGAAACATGACATTTTTTAATAATACTAGCTAAACATCCTAGAATTCTTACTGTGTACGAAGGGCTATGTTTAGCCCTTTGCAAAAGTTATAGTATTTAAGCACACAGCAATTCAAACAGGTAGGTATTATAACAATCCTTACAGTATAAATGAGGAGACTGAGGTCCAGAAAATTAAAGTGATTTGTTCTAGTCACATAGTGACAAAGCTGGGAACCAACAGAATTCTGACTCTAAAGCCAGTACGCTTGACTGTATGCTATATTGACTCCCTTTAATAATGGTTTGAATCTGAAATTCTTTTAATAGAAGCAGCCTTGACACTTAAATGGGTAAATACTCAGCTTCATAACAAAGTTATGTAGCATATCAGATTTATCTCTGATTCTAGATAAATTGTCCTAAATTACATCATTTACATAGTAAAAGATGTATGGAAGACCTTTTGATTTTGAGATAGAAAAATTCATACCAACTCTGAGATTATATAAAAGTAGTAATTCTATACCACATGTTGTGAAGTGACCACTTTCTATAATGAAAATCAATTGTTTTTGGAAAAATCTGAGTTTTACTTCAGTTCTTAGTCTCTGCCAGCTGACATGGGGTTCTCTTCAAGGCTTTGGATCAGAATAATACTCAGGTTCTACTCACTCAGCAAAGGTGGGAATACTCTTTTGGATTGAGAATGGAGTACAGGTAAAAGGACCCTGAACTGGGAAGGTGATCATCATTGTGAGTGGTTAGTCTAGTAAGTGATGCCAGGCCATATTCAGTATTCAATAAATATGGGATGGACAAATAAGTGATATATTTTTAAATTCTTAAAATCTTTTATCAGTCATAGATGACAATTGAGTCAATGTTGATTTCTACTAAATAAAATAAGACTATTGACTACTATTGACTCAGGTCATGAATCAGCTGGTTTGTGCTGTTTTTCTTTTCTTTTCTTTTGAAAAGAGATTTTTTTGCATCAAATCAGAAGCCAGATGATTTTCACTTCTCAGAGATCTCCCAGGAAGCTTTCTTACATAGTTAGGAAGTTGGTTTAGATGAATTTCGTGGTCCACTCCAAAACTGAGATTATATGCTTCAGTGATTTCATGATGGAGAAAGAGAAATGCTTTAGAACAAAAACAAAACAGATTTACTCATTTTTGAGATGGAAGAATCTCAGAATTTCCTGGTCAGAGGGTCTTAGTTGAGATTCTAAAGATAAATGAATGTTCTAGTACCAAGTGGGGCTGTTGCTCCCATGATGCTGAAAGTGACCAAGGGCAGTAAGGTGGAATCAACAGAGGTGATCTGCTATCATCAGCCTAGCCCATTTGACGTTTGCATTATATCCTGGCCAGATGTGTCATCTCTATTAAGAAATAGCTACTTCCCAGAACAGGACCCTAGAACAGGTTTAAAAGACTTAATGAATCATGGGAAAGAGTTCCTTGTAAATGATGATTATATAATATGACCCAAGTTAATTCTACTTTACATTTGGATGGTGCATGAACAATTCCTAGTGCTTTCACATATATTATGTTATTGGATTCACATGTAAGACTGAGTTGGGTATTACTATCATCTCCAGTTTATAGAGGAGGAAACTGGGTCTTAAGTTAATAACTTGCCTAAAATATTAGAACTAGTAAATGTCTGAAATAAGTCTTAGAGACAGGTTCCTGGGTTCAGTACTCATTTTCTGCAAGAGTGCCATTTTCGTTCATTGATAAAGTGATCAGTATGGCTATCAGCCCCAGCTGTCTCGGCCCTTTACTCAAAGTCCTCATCAACTGGAAGCCTGCAGATCTGTTCCAGACTAGACACAAAGCAGAGGGATCCATTCATTGATCTTTGTTGACAAGGCTTAAGCAGTGATGCGTGCTCTACAGTAGAAAATGGCTTTCTTGAGAGCCCCACATTTTGTGATGCAAATGGAGCTAGCGAGTGAACTAGCCGAATGTCTATTGTGAATATACTTATTCTTTTTTGGAAGCTGTTTATTCAGGTTTCCAAAGGAGAAGATCACTGGCATCCTCAAGCACCAATATAAGGGTCCTTGTGGATATCTTAAGAATCCCATGGTACAGAAGCTGGGCTGTCCCTCATGTTTTGACCATGATTGCTTTGTCTCCAAACAGGGCCAACCCTAAGAAGTCGAGTACAGTTTGATGTATCAAGAGCTAGTCACGCTCAGTGTCAAGGGGTATACTTAGCTAGTGATATCGTCAGCTGCACTGACATTGTCCAAAGGAAGGGCAGCATTTGCACTTCTCACTGTGCCAAACATTAGGAAGTAACTTACTTATCTTGAATCAATATTTCAACAAAACATTCTTCATTTATGACATTTGCTAAATGCGACAAGGAAATTCTTGACAATGGAAAATGACAATTTCAAAGAGCCATTCCATGGCTCTATGACAAGACCACTGGCAGCTTACTCTTGCCTTTTGAGTTCAGGGGCTAGAAGACATTCTCTATAACACTAATGGACATAGTGCCTTTGGCCTGGAAAGGCTGTGCAACAGAGATCTCAAGTTTATGTCCCCGGAAATGAATAAAGACAGCCAGAATCTGTTCGGATGAGCTGCTAAGGGGATAAGGATTATGATGTTGTCTACAGAACATAGTGCAGCAGTGTTTGAGAGCTTGAGCTGTAGGGTCAAACAGAGCTCTTATTGATCATAACCCTACCATTTCCTATTCATGTTGGACAGCGTACCTGTCATCAGTAAACCTTATTTTTCTTAAGTGAAAAAAAACCATATTCATTCATTAACTTATTGTTCTTTTTTTTTTTTTGAGCTCCTGTCATGCTTCAGAACTAGATTAGGTGCTAGACTTAGCGTGGTAAATATTATAAACACTTTCATTTATATTTATATAAATTTATTATTAGGGTTTTGCAAATTATATGAGGTCACTATTTAAAGCACTTAGCATAGAACCTATTTCAAAGTTTTCTTCAAGTAATATTAGTAAACCCAGGAGGTACAAAAGAACTGTCTTTAAAATACTGAAACGTTTCCCAATTAGACTTTTTATTTGTGGCTCCAAGGGCTGTATTTAGGACAAGTGAGAGGGTAAATAATATGGGATAAATCTAAGCTTGATAAAAATAAGAAGTTTTGGTACTAAGAGTTGCCCATTGTCTCAGGAAGGAGTGAGCTCCTTCCACTCAGGGGGACCCGGAAGAAACTGCATGAATATCTGTTAGGAATCCTGTAATGGCAATTCCTGCATTGAGTATGAGGATTGTATTATATTTTTATATTTTATATATATTTTTAACAGTAACATTAGTACTTACTGAGTGCTTATTCTGTACCATACCATGAATATTCTCAGCACTTATCATTCGTGAATTCATTTAATCCCTACAAAAATTGTATGAAATGGGTACAAACAGAATGCCAACATAACTAATGAGGAAGGAAGTTGAGCCAGAGAAACTAAAAACTTGCCCAAGTTCAAATAACTATCCAGTGATGGAGCTGGGGAATCTTTCTGTAACTTTCTCCCAGTGCTCCTTTTGGTCAATCTCTGACATAAGGGCTCATTTTGTATCCAGTTGATAACAGTAACAATACATGATACTTCTGAAGGAGAAATTCAGTCCCCATCCCTTAGTCTCCTCAGGCATTCCACTAGCATTCCTTAAGGATTTGCTTCAATATCATTCCATTGGTATTTAGCTTACCTGAAGGTTCAGCAAGCTGATGTGTGCCTACCAGTGATTTCCTATTAGCCAGGTACCCTAAGCCTGTTTGATCAGGTTTTTTAATGGGAAGTAAGCCTCTGCTTCATGGGCTAGTGGAAAAATACCGAACCCTCAGGTTGAGCACTTATGTTAATCTCCTGGGGGATTTTTCATCTCATACCTTGTTTCTGAGTCTAAGTGAAAAAAAACATTGCTTATGGATACTAGAAGTATGAAAGATGGTTCTTGCCTCCTGAAATGGCACTAGTGAAGGATATTTCAGGCTATAACTGAAGTCCTTTTTGTGGCAAGGAAATGACTTACTCTTTCCCACATGCATCTGTACTTTTATCGAAGTACAGAATTGCCTTCTCCATTGAAGTAATCCAAGTGCACTTTTCATAAGCTGCAAGATACTCAGTCCTAACTTGTATATTTCAGTAGTGTGGCATAAAGTTTAGGAAAACTCTTTAGGAACTGGTGTTCTCAGTGGGAAGCTTCCCCACTATCCCAGTGATTCATTAACACTGGTATATTCCCATTAATTTGTCATCAACCCATTCATCTGTAGCCCCTTCTCTTTGGGAGAAGCAATAAGCAGCTAGCTTAAAGACTATGTTCTGGAGCCTGTATTTCCTAAAGAGACTTTTTCCCTAAGAAAAAGGACATATATAAACTTGTTGCCAAACATACAGAGGTATGTTTTACAATTGGCATCTTAGACTTCAAGATATACATTGTCATATGCATCATGGAATAACTCCATCTCTGGCCTCCAGTGTTGTATGGCTTCAAGTCTGCTCTAGCTAGAGATCATCATGAAGAAGAGATTGGGAAATGTATGCCCCTGCTCCATGGAGATGAGATTTCTTTCCAAGAGGAATATGCATTCTGATTAAGTATCTATTATTATTTCATTGTTCCCCCCAAACTAGGCACTAGTACGGTGTTTTAGACTTTTAACTGAGACATTTCTTGGCCTCTTAACTTCTGCTACCCACTTGCTGACCACAACTTCACCTACTCTCCTGCACATGTGCACCTAGTATACCTATGAAGAAAATGAAGCCACACATAGTCTTCTGCTGAGTCCTTGATCAGAATTCTTGACTCCTGTCTTTTCCTTACTACCTATATTCTTAGAAAAAGAAAAAAAAAAATGTCTGTAACCCAATGTAAAAAGAAATGAAAGAGCACTGGGGAGGGCAGTGGGAGGGACAAATTAGGAGGTTGGGATTAAAATACACACTACTATATATAAAATAGATAACCAACAAGGACCTACTATATAGCACAGGGACCTCTACTCAATATTTTGTAATAACCTATAAGGGAAAAGAATCTGAAAAAGAACATATATACATATATATCTGAATCACTGTGCTGTATACCCGAAACTAACACAGCATTGTAAATCAGCTATACTTCATTTTAAATAAATAAGTAAATACATGAAAGAGAAATGTATCTGAATTGAAGAGGGAATAGAGGATTCTGACTTGCTGGGCCTGCTTTTTCCTTATTGTGCTGTTCGGGCAACCCAGAGGCTTCCAACAGTTCCTTAGAATGCTGTTTGAGCTAAGGTTAAATAAAACGCAGAACTGTGGTTGTCTCTTGGAAGAGGAGGAGAGTCTGGGGGTAATTTTCTGGGGAGGTGGAAATATTCCGTACCATGAAAGGGGTGTGTTATACCAAGGCATGTCCAGTTGTCAAAATAGTGCAGCTAAGATTTGTGATTTCAATTTATGTAAATTTTAACTAAAAGAAGAAAATAGTAAAATTAAAAGTGGTATGAAAAAAAAAAAAAGAATGCTGTTTGAGGACCACTTGTCTTCATGAGTGGTTCTTAAATGCTAGTACCTGGTTCAGATGAGACTTTTGGCCATTCTAAGGCAAAATGAGAAAAAATAAGAACCATTTAGTAATAAAAATAGTGCAAAATTACAACTGTTATTATATTTCATATTATGAAACAATTATGAAAGTGGATTATAATTTTTACCAATGTCTTTATAGGACAAAATTGGCAACCCTGCATTAGTTTTCCTATTTTTTCCCAGTTAAATATTTTAAGGTTACTGTTTATACTGGTCATTTTAGGAAGATGGGGGGAAAAAAAAGAAACAAGAAAAATCAAAAATATTCTTACAGTATAACATTAAACAAATGGAACACAAAATTGTATTTATGATATTACTGCCAATATAGGAAACTCTATCTATATACAGATAAGTGATAAAATGATAAGCTTCCTAAAGATAGTGGGTGATTTTTTTTGTCTTGGATTTATATTGTACTTTTTACTTTAATTTGCAATAGATAATTATGAAACAAGAAATTTAACTGGTCTGTGATACCCAGAAGTCTCTGAATCACTGGATCAATATTTGAGGTCCTTTTTTTGACCAACAGTTTCTGTCACAAGATGCCTTTGAGTCTTTGCTTTGCTTCTTGTGGGAATTTTCACAGAGAAAGCAGAAATATTCAGGCCATTGAGTAACATAATGCACTACTCCAGCCTGCATCACTGTCTCTATAAAGTGGGCCTCTGTCTTGGGTTAGTTTCCTAGTCTATTTAGGACTGTTTTTGGAGAGGAGTCAGTCTCTGTCCTTGAGAAAAGAAAGTGTCAGAGAGGCATGTAGATATTGGAGAAGAAAGAATGCCTTAAAGGTGAACATGTTGATCCTTTTCACTTAGCAAATCTCAAATTCAGAGCCAGTTTATACCTGAGAGCATCTACTGTTTTTTCTCTTTTTCCTCCTTGTCTTTCCTCTCTTTTGTCATATATCATACATGCAAGTGTATGTAATACACAGATACAGTTTAAAGAATAATAATAATATTAACAACCACAACACAAATGCTTATATATCTATCACACAGTATAAGAAATAGCACAAGCTGTATCTTTGAAATCTTTTATATCTTATATGAAATCCTATAAAATAAGTCTTTTATATGCCTCTTTCCTAATTTCCATTCTTGTTTTTTTACTTGCTTTGAAATTTAGAAACAAAGTTTATTTAAGATCTGAAATACAATTCCTAAAATATCAACTTCTCCGGAAAACCGTGGCTGTACAATAATGCATTGCCTCTATCATGTGCATTAGACTCAAATACAAAAACCATGAAAAAAACCCACCATCCTTCATCAATTTGAGCAGAGATAGAATACCTAAGAAACAACACAGACTTACAGAGGATGGGCTGTTTTACTTCAAGCACCATGAAAAAAGAGCACAGATGCATGGGTTTTCAGGTATATACATTAAGTTGAACCTTTGGCACTAGGAATCAGGGCATTTTTTCATGTAGCATTAACACATATTAGAAAATTGTGTAGTGTCAAAGGGCATTCAAGCAATGTTGTCAACTAGGCAATAAAATGTTCTAGTGAATGTTTCTTCTTTGTCTTAATTACTGCATACACTAGTAGCAACTTTGAAATGAGAACAGGAGCTTTCACTCCTTTTATTTTCTGTTTAGAACAAAACAGAAAACAAACTGAAACATAAACCCTGTTATACATTAACAGTTTTAAAGGGCATCAATTACATAAGAAAAAGACTAAGAACAAAAAGAGTGTTTACAGATACCAGACTTAACAGTGAGTGGACAGTAGACCCTCACAGGGCTTTGTGGTGGTACTCAGCAGAAGCCACTTTATAATCACTGGCAGTAAACAGAGACGCAGCATTCTTTGCCAGATATTTTAGGAAATCATGCAGATAGCCCAACAATAATGCAAGGCTCTTCTCCTCAAGGGGTGGGTATGCCAACACTGCTCCAGTTCTTACAAATAACCTCAGTAGGTGTGGTGCCCCATAAACCTGGGACATCGGCGCATCAGGGTGAGCCAGGAGGATTCCAGCATACTGGGGCCTCTCAAATTTGTGGAGTAGCTGAGTGCCCAGCATCACATTGAAATACTCTTTTCTTCCTGCCACAATTTCATTAACTGCGTACTCCTTATTATCAACATTTCCCTGTGATTTCTTACAATTTGCATACTCTTCCAGAATGGCATCTACATTTTTCTCAGCAGGGAGTTGAAACAGCTGCTTCTGCCTGGTAACTAAGTCCCAGTCCTCAACAAGCCATGGTTTTAATTCTTCTGGAATCCTCGCTTTAACTTCCATTCTATTCTTAAATGGCTCCTCACTTTTCAACAGTGGGGTCTGCCCGGGCTATTTTCTTCTGAGGTGTCTGAGGTGCTTCACTGGTGCTGCCACCACCTCTGTTCCCAGGGGTCCTCTGTCTGTCCTTCCTTGTCTTCCTCACGGACGCTGAAGGAGGTTCTCTGCAGAGCAATCCCCGCCATCTGCCTGGGAGTGCTGATTCCAGATTTCTGCTGGGGACCCGCTGTCTTCTTTCCCAAGGAGGCCCCCTCCATCTTACTTCTCTGCATGTTGCTTCTAGTTGGTTTTCTGAAGTTGTCTTCTTCTGCAGTTTGTTGTCCACGAGTTTGAGAACCCTGCTTTCTGGAACTCACTCAGCACTGTTTTTTATTCTAACCAGTAATCCTCTTCCTTCTTTCCCTTCTAAGAACTCCTAATGTTTTCCCAGATGGAAACTTACAGATCTTCTGGGACGGTCTGGAGAGATGAGGTGAGAAACACAGCCCAAGACTCTGTAATCAGGGATGTGCTGCAATCAGGATCAGATCTTCCGGTCCTCACTCTACAGCTTACTTAGCTTTTCTGATGGTAGCCATTTTGTCCTCATCTCCAAGCAGAGTGCTCTTCAGGCAAGTACACACTCAGTTAATTTTCCAGAAAGTTCTCTAGGTGAGGATTATACCTTTGGAGTTTGCCACTAGATGCCCCTAATTCCCATTCTTTACTGCTACGCCTGCTGCCAGCTCCCACCTAATTCAACCAGTCTTCCTCTCCTCCAGCAAAGGCAGTTATGCAGCCACAGACTCTAGAAACGTTTCTCTATCTGTGGAGGAATTTAGTTCTCCTGTTCTCTGCCCTTTGCTAATATTGGTTTCTTTTGTTATTTTTCCAGCAGAATTTAGTGTGGGACCCCTAATGCCATTAGGATGTTGAGTATGTGGCCTTGATTATATTCACCCGAAGTTTGTTCTAACATTTTCTTTCATGACAGGTTAAAAATTACACATATGATGTTTGTCAGGCACTGCGTACTATTTTTCAGGTAGTGGAGAAACAAATAGACAAATATCCATTTTAGACACAAAGATGAACAGGACCCAAGCCCCTGCTCTTGGGGCTCAAAACCAAAAGACATGTTTTTCTTTTTTTTCTTTTTTTTTTTTTAACCACATATGAGGACCAGTTTTAAAAAGACCTTTTTAAAGTTCCTGATGGAAGACTGCGTGTTTTTATTTCACTGCAGTCAGAACTACTTCGCTGACTTCCGTGGCTGTAACAGTGACGCTCTGCTCTAACAGGAGGTTCGTAATACTGACTCTTAGGATGTGGTCAGGCAGGGGTGATAACGGTGGGGCTGAGGAGAAGACAGTGAGGGGCCAGAACCTGAAATAGAACCACCCATTGTGCTTAGGGGACAAATTTAGGACAACCACATGTTTCTGTTATTATTTTTTAAATCATTTATTTATTTATTTATTTATTTATTTATGCTAATTATGTGCCAGGCACAATATTATGTACTGTATGTACATTGGTTTATACCAGTCTGTAAGGAACTGCTGTTGCCCCCATTTTGAAACACAAGAACTGAAACTCGGAGGTTAAATCACTAACTCAAGGTTACTCAGAAGTAGCAAATCTAGATTTGACTCCAAAGTTCTCTATCTCCAATGCCCTGCATCTTTTTTTTTTGTTTCCTTAGGGTTTTTTTTTTTCATTTATCTGTATTTTCTTAAAAACTGAGATATAATGGGCATATAATATTATATTAGCTTCATATGTATAACATAATGATTTGATATTTGTATATGCGGTTTTGCAAAATGATCACCATCTTAACCATTGTATCACAAATAATTTCAGTCTGACAGGGAGGACATGTTCATATCTAAAGGGTGTGGCAGCAAGCAGATGGTAGTTCAGGCAATCTGTGGGCCTCAGAGATAAACAGGAAATAACTGGAGCCCAGACAGGCAGTCTAAATATTAGAGACAGGGGGACCAGGGAAGTGAGTACCACAGCAGAAGTCTGCCACTATTTTGGGGTGTCTGCCACTGGGCTTCATTTCTAGGAGAGGTAAAGCAGAGAGGAGGAGAGAAGCAAGGAGCGCAACCTGGAAGTGTAAAGAGCCAGAGGGTCTGGATGCTGGGCCAGTTACAGAGGTGGGGCCTCAGGCTGGGGGTCTTCCGCATGAGGAATGTGATTCAGGAACTGGGAGCAGGGAGATTGAAACCCCAAAGCCAAGCTTGTTGCTGGATGAGTCACAGAGGACTTGGCTGGGCCTGACCTTAGCAGTTTTAACCTCAGAGCCTATTTTGAGTGTTAAATGCCTCACGTCCCAGGAAAGAAGTGCCTAGGAGTCTGGCAACTGGTAATGATCCAGTAGTTTCCAGAGCTCTCCATAAGCATCATTCAGAACTCTAGTTCTTTTCTAGGGTTTTATCAGGCACTCTTTTTTTTTTTTTTTTTTAACATCTTTATTGGAGTATAATGGCTTTACAATGTTGTGGTAATTTCTGCTGTACAACAAAGTGAATCAGCTATATGTATGCATATATCCCCATATGCCCTCCCTCTTAAGCCTCCCTCCCAACCTCCCTATCCCACCACTCTAGGTCGTCACAAAGCACCGAGCTGATCTCCCTGTGCTATGCAGCAGCTTCCCACTAGCTATCCATTTTACATTTGGTAGTGTCTATATGTCCATGCTATTCTCTCACTTAGTCCCAGCTTCCCCTTCCCCCTGCATGTCCTCAAGTCCATTCTCTATGTATGCATCCATATTCCTGCCCTGCCACTAGGTTCATGAATACTATTTTTTTAGATTCCATATATATGCGTTAGCATACGGCATTTGTTTTTCTCTTTCTGACTTGCTTCACTCTATATGACAGACTCTAGGTCCATCCACTTCATTATAAATAACTCAATTTCGTTCCTTTATATGGCTGAGTAATATTCCATTGTGTATATGTGCCACATCTTCTTTATCCATTCATCTGTCGATGGACATTTAGGTTGCTTCCATGTCCTGGCTATTGTAAATAGTGCTGCAGTGAACATTGTGGTACATGACTCTTTTTGAATTATGGTTTTCTCAGGGTATATGTGCAGTAGTGGGGTTGCTGGTTCATATGGTAGTTCTATTTTTAGTTTTTTAATGAACCCCCATACTGTTCTCCATAGTGGCTGTATCAATTTACATTCCCACCAACAGTGCAAGAGGGTTCCCTTTTCTCCACACCCTCTCCAGCATTTATTGTTTGTAGATTTTTTGATAATGGCCATTCTGACCAGTGTGAGGTGATACCTCATTGTGGTTTTGATTTGCAGTTCTCTAATGATTAGTGATGTTGAGCATGTTTTCATGTGTTTGTCGGCAATCTTTCTTCTTTGGAGAAATGTCTGTTTAGGTCTTCCACCAATTTTTGTATTGGGTTGCTTGTTTTTTTGATTTTGAGCTGCATGAGCTGCTTGTATATTTTGGAGATTAATCCTTTGTCAGTTGCTTCGTTTGAAAATATTTTCGCCCATTCTTTGGGTTGTCTTTTTGTCTTGTTTATAGTCTCCTTTGCTGTGCAAAAGCTTTTAAGTTTCATTAGGTCCTAGTTGTTTATTTTATTTTATCTCTCTAGGAAAAATAAAATATTTTTATTTCCATTTCTCTAGGAAGTCAGTCAAAAAGGATCTTGCTGTGATTTATGTCATAGAGTGTTCTGCTTATGTTTTCCTCTAAGAGTTTTATAGTGTCTGGCCTTACATTTAGGCCATTTTTTTGTATGGTGTTAGGAAGTGTTCTAATTTCATTCTTTTCCATGTAGCTGTCCAGTTTTCCCAGCACCACTTATTGAAGATGCTGTTTTTTCTCCATTGTATATTCTTGCCTCCTTTGTCAAAGGTAAGGTGACCATATGTGCGTGGGTTTATCTCTGGGCTTTCTGTCCTGTTCCACTGATCTGTATTTCTGTTTTTGTGCCAGTACCATACTGTCTTGATTACTGTAGCTTTATAGTGTAGTCTGCAGTCAGGGCGCCTGATTGCTCCAGCTCCGTTTTTCTTTCTCAAGATTGCTTTGGCTATTTGGGGTCTTTTGTGTTTCCATACAAATTGTAAAATTTCTTGTTCTAGTTCTGTGAAAAATGCCATTGGTAATTTGATAGGGATTGCATTGACTCTGTAGATTGCTTTGGGTAGTATAGTCATTTTCACATATTGATTCTTCCAATCCAAGAACATGGTATATCTCTCCATCTGTTTGTATCTTCTTTGGTTTCTTTCATCAGTGTCTTACAGTTTTCTGCATACAGGTCTTTTGTCTCCTTAGGTAGGTTTATTCCTAGGTATTTTATTCTTTTTGTTGCAGTGGTAAATGGGAGTGTTTCCTTACTTTCTCTTTCTGGTTTTTCATTGTTGATGTATAGGAATGCAAGAGATTTCTGTGCATTAAATTTGTATCCTGCTACTTTACCAAATTCATTGATTAGCTCTAGTAGTTTTCTGGTGGCATCTTTAGGATTTTCTATGTGTAGTATCATATCATCTGCAAACAGTGACAGTTTTACGACTTCTTTCCCAGTTTGGATTCCGTTTATTTCTTTTTCTTCTCTGATTGCCATGGCTAAAACTTCCAAAACTATGTTGAATAATAGTGGTGAGAGTGGGCACCCTTGTCTTGTTCCTGATCTTAGAGGAAATGCTTTCAGTTTTTCACCATTGAGAATGATGTTGGCTGTGGGTTTGTCATATATGGCTTTTATTATGTTGGGGTAGGTTCCCTCTATGCCCAGTTTCTGGAGAGTTTTTATCATAAATGGGTGTTGAATTTTGTCAGAAGCTTTTTCTGCATCTATGGAGATGATCATATGGTTTTCATCCTTCAATTTGTTAATATGGTGTATCACATTGATTGATTTGTGTATATTGAAGAATCCTTGCATTCCTGGGATAAACCCCACTTGATCATGGTGTATGATTCTTTTAATGTGCTGTTGGATTCTGTTTGCTAGTATTTTGTTGAGGATTTTTGCATCTGTGTTCATCAGTGATATTGGCCTGTAATTTTTGTGTGTGTGTGTGACAGCTTTGTGTGGTTTTGGTATCAGGGTGATGGTGGCCTCGTAGAATGAGTTTGGGAGTGTTCCTCGCTCTGCTATATTTTGGAAGAGTTTGAGAAGGATAGGTGTTATTTCTTGTCTAAATGTTTGATAGAATTCACCTGTGAAGCCATCTGGTCCTGGGCTTGTATTTGTTGGAAGATTTTTAATCACAGTTTCAATTTCAGTACTTGTGATTGGTCTGTTTATATTTTCTATTCCTGGTTCAGTCTTGGAAGGTTGTACTTTTCTAAGAATTTGTCCATTTCTTCCAGGTTGTCCATTTTATGGCATACAGTTGCTGTAGTAGTCTCTCATGATCCTTTGTATTTCTGCAGTGTCAGTTACTTCTCCTTTTTCATTTCTAATTCTGTTGACTTGAGGCTTCTCCCTGTTTTTCTTGATGAGTCTAGCTAATGGTTTATCAATTTTGTTTACCTTCCCAATGAACTAGCTTTTAGGTTCATTGATCTTTGCTATTGTTCCCTTCATTTCTTTTTCATTTATTTCTGATCTGATCTTTATGATTTCTTTCCTTCTGCTAACTTTGGGGGTTTTTTGTTCTTCTTTTTCTAATTGCTTTAGGTGTAAGTTTAAGGTTTTTTTTTTTTTAGATGTTTCTTGTTTCTTGAGGTAGGATTGTATTGCTATAAACTTCTCTATTAGAACTGCTTTTACTGCATCCCATACGTGTTGGGTCATCTTGTTTTCATAGTCATTTGTTTCTAGGTATTTTCTGATTTCCTCTTTGATTTCTTCAGTGATCTCTTGGTTGCTTACTAGCGTATTGTTTAGCCTCCATGTGTTTGTACTTTTTACAGTTTTTTCCCTGTAATTGATATCTAGTCTCATAGCGTTGTGGTTGGAAAAGGTGCTTGATACAATTTCAATTTTCTTAAATTTACGAGGCTCGATTTGTGACCCAAGATATCTATCCTGGAGAATGTTCCCTGTGCACTTGAGAAGAAAGTGTATTCTGTTGTTTTTGGATGGAGTGTCCTATAAAGTTCAATTAAGTCCATCTGGTTTAATGTGTCATTTAAAGCTGTGTTTCCTTATTTATTTTCTGTTTGGATGATCTGTCCATTGGTGAAAGTGGGGTATTAAAGTCCCCTACTATTATTATGTTACTGTCGATTTCTCCTTTTATGGCTGTTAGTATTTGCCTTATGTATTGAGGTGCTTCTACGTTGGGTGCATAGATATTTACAATTGTTATATCTTCTTCTTGGATTGATCCCTTGATCATTATGTCTTGTCCTTCCTTGTCTCTTGTTATAGTCTTTATTTTAACGTCTATTTTGTCTGATATGAATATTGTTTCTCCAGCTTTCTTTTGATTTCCATTTGCATGGAATATCTTTTTCCATCCCCTCACTTTCAGTCTGTATGTGTCCCTAGGTCTGAAGTGGGTCTCTTGTAGACAGCATATATACGGGTCTTGTTTTTGTATCCATTCACCTAGGCTGTGTGTTGGTTGGAACATTTAATCCATTTACATTTAAGGTAATCATTGATATGTGTGTTCCTATTACCATTTTCTTAATTGTTTTAGGTTTGTTTTTGTAGGTTTTTTCCTTCTCTTGTGTTTCCTGCCTAGAGAAATTCCTTTAGCATTTGCTATAAAGCTGGTTTGGTGGTGCTGAATTCTCTTAACTTTTGCTTCTCTGTAAAGCTTTTGATTTCTTCATCGAATCTGAATGAGATCCTTGCTGGATATAGTAATCTTGGTTGTAGGTTTTTCCCTTTCATCACTTTAAATATATCTTACCACTCCCTTCTGGCTTGCAGAGTTTCTACTGAAAGATCAGCTGTTAACCTTATGGGGATTCCCTTGTATATTATTTGTTGCTTTTCCCTTGCGGCTTTTAATAATTTTTCTTTGTGTTTAATTTTTGTTAGTTTGATTAATATGTGTCTCAGCATGTTTCTTTTTGGGTTTATCCTCTGTGGGATTCTCCACACTTCCTGGACTTCATTGACTATTTTCTTTCACACGTTGGGGAAGTTTTTGAGCATAATCTGTTCAAAATTTTTTTCAGACCCTTTCTTTTTTTCTCCTTCTGGGATGCCTATAATTAGAATGTTGGTGTGCTTAATGTTGTCCCAGAGGTCTCTGAGACTGTCCTCCATTCTTTTCATTCTTTTTTCTTTATTCTGCTCTGCAGCAGTTATTTCCACCATTCTTCCTTCTCACTTATCTGTTCTTCTGCCTCAGTTATTGTGCTATTGATTCCTTCTAGAGTATTTTTAATTTCAGTTATTGTGTTGTTCATTATTGTTTGTTTGCTGTTTAGTTCTTCTAGGTCCTTGTTAAACGTTTCTTGTTTTTTCTCTATTCTGTTTCCGAGGCTTTGGATCATCTTTTCTATCATTACTCTGAATTGTTTTTCAGGTAGTTTGCCTATTTCCTCTTCATTTATTTGGTCTTCTGGGTTTTTATCTTGCTTCTTTGCCTGCAAGATATTTCTCTGTCTTCTCATTTTGTCTAATTTACAGTATTTGAGGTCTCCTTTCTCTAAGCTGCAGGGTCGTAGTTCCTTTTGCTTCTGTTCTCTGCCCCTGGTGGTGAGGTTGGTCCAGTGGCTTGCGTAGGCTTCCTGATGGGAGGGACTGGTGCCTGTGTTCTGGTGGTAGAGCTGAGTCTTTTCCCTCTGATGAGCAGGGCCATGTCAGGTGGTGTGTTTGGGGTGTCTGTGAGCTTAGTATGACTTTAGGTAGTCTGTATGCTGATGGGTGGGTTTGTGTTCCTGTCTCATTTGTTGTTTGGTGTGAGGCAACCAGCACTGGGAGATGCTGGCAGTTGGGTGATGCCTGGTCTTGGATTCAGTTAGAGGCCTCCATGAGAGCTCTCAGTGATTAATCTTCCCTGGGGCCAGGAATTCTGTAGTGGTCCAGTGTCCTGGACTCGGTGCTTCCACCCCAGAGCCTCAGACTTGACTTCTAGTCAAGGACCCAAGACCCCACATGTCACTCATCCCGGCAATAAAGGGGATTTAAAAAAACAAAAAAGACTAACAAAAGCCCAGACAAATGGTAAGCCACTCTTAAAAAACTCAATTTTCTATGGACTCAGAGTTTCTTTTCTTTAGAAATTCTGAAAAGTTTTCAGGATGTGTTCATATGGATGTTTTGTTGAGGTGTGTTTTATAGCTCTGGCTTCCATTCCAGTCAGTGTTTCAGCTTAGCTTTTGTTCTCTGAGAGAGACAGGAATTACCTTTTCCAGAAGGACCAGTTTATTTGATGTAGTAATACATGCTTTGCTTAAATATGAGGAAGAACTAACTAGAAATGAAACAGAGTGAGATTTCTTAGAATTTGAGTAGGGAACAGGTTTTGGCAACGTATCAATGTTTAATTTTTTACTTTATTTTATTTGGGTATCTTTAAAATTTGATGGCAATTTTCTTTTCATGTTACAAATGACAAGGGTTGACTAACCAGGTGGTGTTGCAAGAGATGACTGTAGAGGACAGGGGTGTAATGGGGAGTTCCAGGCTGTGAGTGTTCAAGGTAACCACCATCTCTGTCACTCTTTGGCAGCCTCTACAAAAACAGTCATTGCTCTCTGTTATTTGTGTGTCTGTGGATTTTATTTATAGGAACTTGAAGAAACCATTCAGAGCTTGGGTTGGTGCAGAATGCAAACAGATGCTATACATTTCAGTTGAATCAGGAGTTGACATCTGACTTCAGGGTTATCTGGGATAAGACTCCATGGTTTGCTTCCTTACTTGTTGATAGAAGTCAAATTCAATTAATTTTAGTTTAATTCACTCAATTTATAAAGCATTAATAGAACACCTGCAGCATGCCAGCTGTGAGCTCACAATATAGCAAGAGACAGATATTTATCAAGCCAGTGAGAATATAATATGATACATGCTAATCTAAGAGGACCGAATACATAGGAGGAGATTTTTAGGAAAGATAACACTGGGGCTGAATCTTTTTAATGAGTGGAAATTGGTGTTGGAAAAGTGGGAAAAAGAAGTGTAGGAAGAGGGACCAGCATGTGCAAAACTGCAGAGTGCATGCAAGGTTCTGAGAGTGGTAAGCAGTCTATATCAAAATGTGGACTGGAGAGGGATGAGGTTGCAGAGTGAGGTGGCCAGTACCGGCAGAGGTGTAGGTGGTGTCACACACTAAAGGAGTTTTTGCAGGCAGATGACAAGATGAGATCGGTGTTTTAGAAATATCACTTTGGAGGCAGTTGGAAAATGGATTGTGGGGGGTGGCTCATAGAAGAGGCTTGGGAGGAAGAGTGGTTGAAAAATATGAACTGGCCAACAATTGTCGGTGTTAGTTTCTTATGTTCCAATCTTTTCCTGTCATCTCTGCTTGGAATGATGCTTCTCACTTCTTAACACCATGGGTGCTGCCCCCCACTCTGCCCCCATCTCCACCCCTGCACCAGAGATCTTTATCTTTCCCTAATTAGCCAGTCTCAGCCACACATACACACACATACACACACACACACACACACACACACACACACACACACATACATATATATTTGTTTGGTATCTTTTTAATATTATTATTCCTATGTAATCTTAAAGCTTCACGAAGGAAGAATGACTTTTTATATTTGTTTTCTCATTAATGCATTTCTAGCATTTAACAAAGTGATGCATTTCTAGCATCTATCAAAGTGTGGATATTTAATCAATATTTGGTGAAAAGATACATGACATCTAGTCAATATTTTCAATTTCTTTTAAGGGTTTCTTTGAGGAGTGCTTTTTAAAAAAAAAAAAGAGAAAACAGAAGGAAATAATCACAACAAACACTATGCTACTTGAATTCTTTGGAAATTAGCACAAGTCATTGTGGTGGACAGTCTTGGTCCCTAAAGTTCTAATGGGTTTGTGAGATCAGAACACAGCTCAAAAGGGCTTGACTCTAACTTCTCTTTCTCCCTCTTTGCAGAGATCACATAGTTAGATTTTCATATGTTAAATGCTTATATAATGTGCCTCTGTTATAATCCAATTGAAATGTTGCTTAATTTTGATTCAGTGTTACTAAACATATTTGTATAATATAACATATACAAAATGCTGTACTAAGCATAGCAAATAATTTTTCCACAGAACATAAGCTCTAAGAGGGCAAGACCAAATCTATTCTATTCACTATTGTATGCTACGAAGTCTAACCTAGACACAAAGTAGGCATTAATAGGTACGTGTTAATTGAATAGAGGCACAAATAGATTAAAAAGTTTTGCAAGGCACACTCTCTGTTCTTTGGAACAAATAATATGATCTTTGGAACATATAATAATATGGTTTTGGGAATATATAATGTACTAGTGGGATAAGTTAAGTTTCAGGTCCTAGACCTGAGATCAAACTTCAAGGAAAGAAAAACATGGGAGACATCAACTAATTCATGGGAACTTACACAGCTTTCCTGGACACATTTACTAGACACGTTTTACAGACATGTTTTCTGGGAAAAAATAGAGAGCAGTCTCAATCTAGGGTAGCTTTCAATGTCTTAAACACAAGGGACATATAGTGAAACAGTATTTCCTGATTGTTGTGCTTTAAGTCTCCCTCTTTATCTGTTTATGCTTCAGGAATACACCAGAACTAAGTTATGCACAGGGGATGTTTTCCTAGCCTGGGCAAGAAAAGCCATCAGCTTTAGGTCCTTTGGTTTTTCTAGTTCCCACTACTGGTCTTAATGGGCCCCTTTTCCCCAGGATGTGGCCCTAAGCTTGTCTGTTAGACATTACCCAAAAATTAAACAAATCTAGAAGATTAAACTCCTAAATGAAGAGTCAGACGTATATTTATTTTACTTTATTCTACAAGCAAATCAAGACATAATAGTGACAAGATTAGGCAATATGGCATAGATTATATGGGAGAAGAAATGTGTCCCTTGTGAGTTGTAATCACAAGATAGATTCAACATTCTCCAAAATGTACAAATTTAAGTTTGTTGTTAGTTTTCCTGTGGAGAGAAAATAGCAACAAATGAGAAATGCTGAGGCCATAGGCATTTCATTAACATCCAAACTTCACCAGTGAACCCCTCAAATTGTAGCCAAGTCTCTCCATTTATTGATGTTTTTAAAAGGAGTGACTGCAATTTAGGGATATTTTAGCAAGTGGTGCTGATTACGTAAGGATGAGGCTCATAATACCTCCCTGAAAGCATATTTTAATGGATTTTTTATTTAAAGAAGACACACATAAGCCTTTTTTCATGAGAGTTCGTAATTCTATTCATAATAAAAAAGAATCAAAACAATATGCCCTATATATTAGATGCTTGTTTTCAGTCATGTTTATTTTGAAAATACTTAAAAGGAACTGTACGTTTCTATACACTCTAGTATATTATTCATCATTTTGTGCTTTTTGAGCTGATACTGATATATCTTTTGGATGATTGCTTTGTAACCTTTAAACTACTTTTGGCTATTTGATTTTCTAATTTAATTTTATTGTACCTCCAACATATATTTTGTTGAGAAACCATACTCAGAAGTGGAACAAGTGCTTTAGGTTTTTCAGATAGTGTTTCCTTTTGTACCAATCATTAAGGAACTCTAATATATCCAAACTTAGTTGTGGAAGCTGAACAATAAACATGGCTCATTCTAGCAGATGTGGATTGGCATGCCTGGGAGGAGGGACGTTCCTTGTCCCTGAAAATAAACCAAGCATGGAATGTGAGCCAAACTGGTGAATTTTTTGTGGAAAGAGTTTAAGCAATAGGTTAGTAGGTGGAAGTTGAACTGGATGACCCTTAAGTTTCCTTCCAACTTAGAGATTCTAGGATTCTCTCATTCACTCTTACTGTCAGTATATGTAGTGATACAGTAATACCAGGGACTCCCAAATCCTGTAAATTGTGAAAATTATGTTCATCAGAGTCAATGTGAGATGATTCACATATTCCTTATACCATAAACAACTTCTTCTACTTGAAGTACATTTGTCTTAACACATAATTATTAACCCTTAAATATAGAAAAGAGAACTATTTCAATACTTTCTTAACTTCATAACAAAAGTAGCAATCATTGCTGTAAGTTTTGCCATCAGATACATGAATTGGTGCATATACAGCATAACAAACTCTCTCTTTTACTGGTGGTAACTTTTTATAATTACTACAGTCAATCTGGAAATACATATAAAAAATTTTGAGTTCCTTAAACAAAATTTTTATTCTCAGGATATAGAATTTTCCAAGCAAGTTTAGAAAGCTCTCAATGCATTTGTTTCTTATTCCAATTGTCTGTCCTCATCTAACCCCTTTGAGATATATTAAATAAAAAGATTTTTTATATCACATACAAAATCGTGAGTGATAAACTTCTTTATGGTAACTGGTAACTGAATCATAATTTATTTTAAAATAAAATCTTTTCCACCATACTGGTTAATGCATCAGTTCTCAACACACATGGCATTTTCACAGGTGCAACCATTCCCATGGGATCAGTTTTCTACATGTCCTGCTACTTCTCTATTGGACTTAAAAAGTTCTATCTGAATCTAAGTATGAGATATATTATGATGATAACTACTATAGTTATAAGAATTACTACGTCTTAGCAATATTTACCGTTAATTATTGGTAACAAGGTACTTGGTATGTGCTTCACCAGCACGTAGACAGACAAATATATTTTAACATTGTAGTTGAGAACAACTGTTCTCAATTCCTGGAGCAAAGCTAAGGTGATAAGCTGCCTGCAGGAGCAAGTAGGCAATTACCAAGAAAGAATTTTCTAGGTTTTTCATCTTTGAGCAAATTGAAGTGTGGACATTAAAGTCAAACACATCGGAATTCAAATCCTGACTATACGACCCTGGGACAATTATTTTTCCTCTCTAAGCCTTACTTTCTTTACCTGCAAAATGAAGGTGATAACTGTATTGTAAGGTTAAAGTAAAACATAGGTGACTGAGAAGATATGTGTGAAATGCTTAGCAGTACATGGCGTGGAAAATAATGAATAAATGATAGCTATTAATTTTATTCCTTGGCTTTACTTCCAAGTCTACAGTAACTCCAGTTCCATACAGAAGAGACTACATTTCCAGCTCCTTCTGTCCCAGTTTCAGACATGATATTTTTCTTTTTTTTTAATTTATTTTTTATTGAAGTATAGTTGATTTACAGTGTTGTGTTAGTTTCTGCTGTACAGCAAACTGATTTGGTTACATAGATATTAAATATACTTCCATATATATACAGTAGGACCTTGTTGTTTATTCATTCTATGTATAATAGTTTGCATCTGCTGATCCCAAACTCCCAATCCATCCCTCCCCACCCCTTCACCCCCCCTTGGCAACCACAAGTCTATTCTCTATGGCTGTGAGTCTGTTTCTGTTTCATAAATAAGTTCATTTTTGCAGACATGACATTTTTCTAGTGGTTAAATATCTCCACTTGGATAACCTGAAATATGCTCAGACTTAAAGTTGAATTCATCTTCCGCTTCAGATATGTTCCATTAATTAATTCATCCATTCTTTGAGTTACTATACTCCATGAACCTCCTAAGGTTTAGGGCTGAGCTGAGAGCTGCCAATACAAAGATTACTAAGCATGAAATGATGACAGGGGACTTCAGAGGCTAGTGGAGCCTAGTGGAAAATGGAATTGCCGTGCCTCATGTTGGGCATATACCAGCATGACTTCACTTCTTCTCCTTGCCTGCTCAAACCCCAGTGCCAGGATTTATGTCATATGCACAGTCTGACCAGGCAACTACTAAGGCTTAATATTCATTAGCCCTTTTCATTCTCTCACAGCTAATAAATCATGAAGGAAAGCTTGAACTCAATCCTGACTCCAAATTTTACATTCTTAATCTCTTATTTTCTTTAACAAGGAAAACAAAAGACTCAAAGAAGTGGAAGGAACTGCCTGGGCCCTCAGGGTCACTCAGCTAAAAAGCAGTAGAGCTTGTCTAGAACCCAAACTGGCTGATGGCTAGCTTAAATTTTTACTACCACACCTTCAACAATAGTCATTATTTAATATGAGTAATGAAAAAAAGGTTAAATTAAAGTCTTTATTCTTTAAGCTAGAGAACAAAGATGTGTGTGACCCATTTAAACATTTTAAGAGTCATGACTTGTACTTACTAAGCTTTACTATGTGTCAGGTACTGTGCTAAGCCCTTTCCAAACATTATGGCTTTAAGTTTCACAGTATTGTAAAATAGGCAAATGTTGTTTGCCATGGCCACACGGTCAAAGAGCTGCAATTTAAGCCCAGGACCTTTTCATTCTGATGCTAGTGTCTAACCACTTTGTTCTACCACTTGCATTTTAGAAAGGCACATCCACAGTTTTTTAATTAATTAATTTATTTATTTATGGCTGTGTTGGGTCTTCGTTTCTGTGCGAGGGCTTTCTCTAGTTGCGGCAAGCGGGGGCCACTCTTCATCGCGGTGCGCGGGCCTCTCACTATCGCGACCTCTCTTGTTGCGGAGCACAGGCTCCAGACGCGTAGGCTCAGTAATTGTGGCTCACGGGCCTAGTTGCTCCGCGGCATGCGGGATCCTCCCAGACCAGGGCTCGAACCCGTGTCCCCTGCATCGGCAGGCAGATTCTCAACCACTGCGCCACCAGGGAAGCCCCCACAGTTTTTTAAATAAAGCAGTTTTTGAAACTTAAAACATAAATCTTCAAACATGTAGAAATTTAATTAATACATAGTGTCAAATTTTTTTTTTTACTGATACTGGCTTTAAAATTACACAGAAGTGGGGCTTCCCTGGGGCGCAGTGGTTGAGAATCTGCCTGCCGATGCAGGGGACACGGGTTCGAGCCCTGGTCTGGGAGGATCCCGCATGCCGCGGAGCAAGTAGGCCCGTGAGCCACAATTACTGAGCCTGCGCATCTGGAGCCTGTGCTCCGCAACAAGAGAGGCTGCGATAATGAGAGGCCCGCGCACCGCGATGAAGAGTGGCCCCCACTTACCGCAACTGGAGAAAGCCCTCGCACAGAAACGAAGACCCAACACAGCCATAAATAAATAAACCCAAAGTTTTAAAAAAAAATTACACAGAAGTAGTACTTTTATGTCGAAATGGGTATACAGACCTTTTGATGGTGTTTGGTACATTCTACATCTGTAAGATAAAGACAAAAAAAGTCAAACTCTGGAAGAACCTAATCTTATTAGAAAAAATAATCTTTGATTTCTTTCAGCCCTCAGCCTATCATAAAGATATAAGATTCACTTCAGGGCTGTGTGTATGAGCATAATATTAAAGATTGAAGCTCTTCACACAGAAATTTTTAGTTTCTTTTTTGAAGTGGGATTAGAGTGTAGCCCAAAGGATGAAACAGCTGCTATAATAATGATGAGTTTGTCCTGTTCTTTCCTACTTCATAGTCAGAACTTAGAAAATATTGAAAAACACTAGTTTTATATGTTGGAAGTATCTGCTGTAACAAGCCTAGATGGCAGAAGTTGGACCAGCAGTTGAAAATTCTAGCGAGATAGACTTCAACTCAATAATGGAAGAATAATAATAGTTCATGCTGCCAAATAATGGATTGAACTGTTTTATGATGAAGTGAGGTCCCAGTAAATACTGATGTTAAGTCCAAGCATAGTTTGGATGAATACTTCCCCAAAAAGTTACATGAAATGTTTGTAAGGATAAGAATTTGGCTTTAGTTGACCATTTAGGTCCACTTGGCCCCTGAGATGATATAATTTAGTTATTTATTGGTGGAGACCAAAAAAATTGCATTTCAAAAATCTTCTCTTATTATATTTAATGTGTATATTCCAGAATTATGTGGGCAGAAGATGACATGAGCTGTCAGTATCAGGTCAGGGGCAGAGTTATGAGGGAGATAGTCAGGGAAGATGGTTGTAAGCGCCAGAGCTGAGAGCAGGACAAATGCTGTTGCTCTCATGCTGCTGAAGTGTCCAAGGGCAGTCAGATGGAGAAAAAAGAAGTGATTTTCTGGTGTCTGCCCAGCCCTGATGGTTTCTACCTTATATATTGTCAGGAGTTCTGCCTCAGTTGTAAAATAGCTATTTCCAGAAACCGAATTCTGGGAAGAGGTCAGAAACATCTACTAGGTATGGAAATCCTTTAATTGTGAAAGAGAGATGATTATGCATGACATTTTAATAGATAATCGGACCCGATAAAGTTGGCATTATTTCCTTACCTCTTTACGTACATAAAGGTTTGAGTGCTTTCACATCTGTTACACAGTTTGATCTTCAGAACACATCTGACAGATGCTATCATTTTCTTTGTTCTACAGATGAGGGAATGAAGTCACAAGGAAGTTAAGTAATTTCACCGGCTTTACTACATATTCTTTGTTGCACTACTTTTTCCAGGAAGAGTCATCAGCATAGCAGCTTTATAGGTTTTAACATTTTCTCAGGTTCCTCTCCTCCCATCCCCTCCCCTCCCACACCGAAGGGGAAATGTTGGCAGTTGAGACCCCAGACTGGACACAGAGAAAAGGTATCAGCGTCCAAGTTTTGATTCAGCACAAACAAGCAATGATTCATGTTTTTTAGAAAGGGGATAATTTTTGCAAGAATCCCAAATTTGGGGGAGATGGTATAATGGGTGGAGCTGGTGAGCTACCTCATTTACCTGCCAGATCTCTGGTGAAAGCATCTTTATCAAGGGCCCTTGGGAGGAGGACTTCCACAAAGCCAATAATAAAGAGTTATATGACCATCTTAACCAAGAACAGATCTAGTGGATGCAGTGGCTGGACTGTCCCTGAAATTTTGACTGTGATTTTCTGGTCCCCAAATGCAGGCTGATGGTTCAAGAATGAGATGTTAACTTTGCCCTGGCATGTAGTTACATACAGGGTCAGTGATATCTACTAATATAATAACTTTCAATAGACAAGCCACCAGTCATTTGGTCATGATTTAAGTAAACTTAATTGTGGGACTTCTCTGGTGGCGCAGTTGTTAAGACTCTGCACTCCCAATGCAGGGGGCCCCAGTTCGATCCCTAGTCAGGGAACTAGATCCCATGCATGCCGCAACTAAGAGTTTTCATGCCACAACTGAGGAGGCTGTGTGCTGCAAGTAAGGAGCCGGTGAGCCACAACAAGCCCACTTGCCGCAACTAAGGAGCCCGCCTGCCACAACTAAGACCCAGCGCAACCAAATTAATAAATAAATATAAATAGATAAGCTTAATTGTGCTCTCATCAAACCATGCTTCACTTGAAGTCTTTGATAAAGGCAACAAGAACACGTTTTGGAATGTGCCAATTTCGCATAGAGTGACTCTATGAGAAGACCTTGGAAGCAGCTCTTGCAGTTTTGGTAGACGGAGTTGGAAGACACTGTCTATACCAGTAATAGAAGTAGTGCCAAAAGCTGAGAGACTAAAATTCACATTTGTTTCCCTTCAGAAGGATAAAACAACTGGAACCTGTGCTGGGATGGTCTGGAGGGCAGGCATCATAATATTACTGAGAGCTAACACTCTATACGTGTTTCGTTTTTTTTTTTTTTTTTTTTTTTTCAAATTATTTCAAGCTGTTTTCCTTTCCTTTTATTTTACTTTATTTATTTATGTATGTATTTGGCTGCATCAGGTCTTAGTTGCAGCACGTGGGCTCTTCATTGCGGCGTGCAGGCTTCTCTCTACTTGTGGCGCGCAGGCTCCAGAGTGCGCAGGCTCTAGTTGTGGCGTAGGGGCTTAGTTGCCCCGCGGCATGTGGGATCTTAGTTCCCCGACCAGGGATCGAACCCGCGTCCCCTGCATTGGAAGGCGGATTCTAACCACTGGACCACCAGGGAAGTCCCTCTAAGAGTCTTGCAGACCTGAATTCATTGCCACCTCCACCATTCCCTATGTGACCTTGTGCAAATTATTGAACTGCTAAAAGCCTTAGTTTCTTTATCTTCATTTGCTTATTCAGTAATTATTAATGAATATTTACTCTGTCTTAGAGACTATAATACAACTTTGGTATACCATGAATAATGAGAAACATTGTCACTGCCTTCATTGTAGCTTGACAAAGATTCCCTTCTTGACCAAACTTTAGTAAGGCTCCTGTGAGTTCTCTTCTCAACTGGGCCTTGACCTCCCCCCACCTCCTCTCCCTCCATCTCCCCTACACTTCATGTCTTTGGCCTGCCCAGCCATGTCTTAGCATAGAATCCTGCTAAGTCATCCCCCTACCATTGATATCTGGTCACCCTTGACATCTGATCAAGTTCTTCATCCCCCACTTTTAATGTATAAGTCCTTGGTCTGCCTTTAGCAAGAATTCCCCCCTTAATATCTCCTATTAATAATTTTCCATCTAGTGAACACTTAACCTGGCTCCTTGGCTAAAATCCCCACTTGTATTCAGAATTGAGTCCAATCTCTCTCCCCCATTGCAATAGGGGTATTACAGTAGGGATATTCAAGACTATACCTTGAATAATGTCTTCCTTACCATTTTAACAAGTGTCAAATAACTTTTCTTTAACAAACTTAACAGAATAAAGTTAATAATGGCACCATATCATAAGCTGGTTATGATTTTCAAATGAGATTGTAAAGCACTTATTACGTATACATTGTCATTGTCAGTATTTAATGACCATGACCAGTGATATGGAGCAGAAAAGGCTCAGAAAGCACTTAGGAACTATCTTAAAATAAGCAAATGATGTATCTTTGTGGCCTTACTGGAAATAACAGATGTTAGCATTTGATAGAAAAGGGAACTTAGTGATGATTAGAAATATTTGGTAATGACAAGAGGTAATGAGAATCTTCCATTTTAAGTGTCCCATTGGAGCCAGTGAATACGTGTCAGGAACCCTGCAGAGGTGATTCCTTTATTGAATGTGAAAATGACCTCTATCCATATTTTTAACTTTTTCTTTTTTAACAGCAAAATACTTTCTTAATAACAATAGCAATAACAGTAATGATATTTGCTGAGCACTAATTATGTGTCTGGTACGGTTGGAACTGTCATATGAATATTAACTCATCTAAATTTTTTAAAAATATAGGAGATAAATGATATTACTGCCAAGACTTTACAAATGAAGGAAGTGAAGCACAGAGAGAATAAATAAATTGTTGAAAGTCACAAGAGCTGGAGCTGGAAAATGTTATATGGAAGTATAATATATTAAACAGATACCAGAGGTGCTCTATTCCTTGAAGAGGGAATGTGGGAGCTTGGTTTGCCAGTTCCTGTCTTCCCATGATAGTCCCTGAGTCACATTCATGGAGTCCCCAGGGCTCCATGAAATAATTTAAATATCATTGGTCCAGATGAGAAGTTTCCAAATTCCACCATTATGCTGTGATAAAGCTTTAGTCATTATGAGGCAAAGTTAGATGTTTAATGTCACCAACTACTTTTTCTTTGGGAAATCTAAAATCTAAATCCCCTCTTGAAAGTTTTAAAAAATAATTTTACTATTTTGCAAGTTACTCAAGTGAGGGAAACCACTGGTATATGATTTCCTATCTCTGACTTTAAATTTCCATTATTCTCTGGCCTTGAGAAAAAGTGGCCTTGACTCCTTGCCTACCTTTCCAGAGACCCCAGAGAAAGTATCCAAGCAATGTGAGTTATTTAGGAGCTTCCTTGCCAGTCTCAGTTTTCCCTCCATAGTGGGCCCAAGTATTTAATTTAGTATACAATTTTAGAATAGTAGTATTTCTTGAGGAAAGATTCCAATAAAACTACATATTTCAAAGAAAGGGAAAGCCTGTTTAATGTTGATAATTTTTTCTTGAGAAATCTTCCAAAGATCTAGGTGAATTTAAGCCCCTATTATTTACTGCTACTCATGTACCACTCTTTCAGTTACAGTCTTCCAAACATTTCCCCCTCATCTGTCATAGAAGCTCATCTAGCACAGATTTTAGGAGAACCTATAGGTATTACTATTCCCATTTTACAGAGGGGAAATTAGGATCAGAGAGGTTAAATAATTTTTCCAAGTTTCTGATTAAATGACTTGGTTTGTATTAGAATCCAGAGTGGTCCTTCTCAAAAACTCTACTCTTGAACTCTTATACAATCCTGCCTCCCTTGAGAGGTGTAAGCCAGCTGGCAGGACTAGTTATCTTAAGGGCAAGCCTATCCAAAGATACTGGACCAGACAAGTAGCAGTCATCTAAGGCCCATTTCTCTTATAAGAAGTAAGTATTTCTCTGGAATGAGAAATAAGGGTTCAGTAAGGTAAGTACCACTTGAAGAAACTGGATCAGAGCCTCAGACACCCAGCTCTTGTTATAAGACTGTGAATGCAGAAGGGAGAAGAAGAGAGAGGGCGATGTAGAAGGAGAAGGTTAACATAGAGCTCCAGGGCCATAATAGGGGATGCTAAAGGTGAGGAAATAAGGCAGTTATCTGAACTGAAGCCCAAGATTTTAGACAGAAGATCAGAGGAGGACTAAAACAAAGGTGACTCTATGGAGTGTCAGAAGGCTGGGCCTGGTAGGGCTATAGTTTCTTAAACTTACTCTGCTTCTGATGAAGACTGTCACCAGAGTTTGGAGCCTATTAATATGCACGTATGTGTTAAGTGTTCACCTCTGGGAAGAGTAATGTTGCAGCATCTGGGAACCAGGAAATCCTTGGCAGAAAGTCACTTGAACTTCTCAGAAATGTCTCTCTGAGAAGAAAAGACAACACAGTGGCAGTCCTTTCCTCCTATGTAAGCAAGACCTTTTAGTCAACCCTGATTTATACTGAAAAACAGCTTAAAATGTCACTATGAAATTGAGATTTCTTTTCCTAAGGAATTCTGAAATATTTTCAGTGTATATTAGGGGTGGAGGAGGTGGGGAGAATCTTACGGTTTATTTGAAAATTTATTTAAAAACTTAGCCTACATAGCATATCCTTTACATATTCTCTTGGTCTTTAACGTTTTGAAGTCACTGCTGTGCCTTGACTTTGCTTTCTTGGAAGAACAGTTTTATCAGATTACTAGTACCTGCTTTGCATAGCAATTAGGAAGAACACATTTTTAAATTTTAACTTTTTATTTTGAAATAATTGTTGCAAGAATAGAATAACTTCTTGTGTACTCTTCACCTCAAGACTCTAATTCAAATTTTACCATCTGTGCCAACAATGCCTTTATAACAAAATGATCCAATCCAACAAGATTTAATATTGTTAAGATGGCAATACTCTGTATCAAGGTTAGCTGCCCTTTTTGGAAAATGAATGAGCTAACCCTAAAATTCTAATGGAAATAAGAGTTAGCCAAAACAATCTTGAAAAAGAAAAAAGATGGAGAGCTCACACTTAACAATTGAAAATTTTACTACAAGGTTATACTTATCAAAAGAGTGTATAATAGAGTTGGGAATCTAAAAATAAATTCTAATATATATGGTCAATTGATTTTTGACAAGAATGACAAAACAATTCATTGAAGAAAGAATAGTCTTTTCAAAAATTGGTTCTGGGACAACTGGATATTCACATACAAAACAATGAGATTGGACCCCCACCTCATTTTGTATTAAAAATCATAACATAAATTAACTCAAAACACTTAAATGTAAGAGCTAAAACTATACAATTCTTAGAAGAAAACGTGTAAATCTTTGTGACCTTTGAACAGGCAATGGTTTCTTAGATATGACACTTAAGATTACAAGAAACAAAAGAGTAAATAGATAAATTGGACATCATCAAAATTAAAGACTTTTACACTTAAAAGCGTCCACAGAATGGGAGAAAATACTTGCAAATCACATATCTGATAAGGGACGAGTATCTAGAATATATTTTAAAAATTATATTTACATCTCAACAATAACCAAATAATTTAGTTGAAAACCAAGCAGAGAATTGAAATAGACATTTTTCAAAAGAAAATATACAGATGGCCAATAAGCACATGAAAATATGCTCATCATCATTAGTTATTAGGGAAATGCAAATCAAAACCAAAATGAGATACCATTTCCCATCCATTAGGATGGCTACAATTAAAAAAACAGACAAGATGTTGGCAAGGATGTGGAGATGTTGAGACTCTCATACATTGCTGGTGGGAATATAAATTGGTGCATCTGCTTTGGAAAATAGTTTGGTAGTTCCTCAAAAAGTTAAATGTAGAGTTACCATAATGACTTAGCAATTCCATTCCTAGGTATTTGCCCAAGAGAATTGAAAACATATATCCACCAAAAACATTAATGTTCATAGCAGCTTTATTCATAATAGCCCCAAATTGTAAAAAATCCAACTATTCATCAACTGATGAATGATTAAATGTAGTACATCCACAGATTAGAATATTATTCAATAAAAAGGATAAAGTACTGATAAATGCTACAGCGTAGAATAATCTTATGGACAAAAGGCTACATACTTTATGATTCTATTTAAGCATAATGTCAAGAATAGCAAATCTATAGACAAAAGTCAGATTAATGATTGCCAGGGGCTAGAAGAATAGGGGAATAGGAGTGACTGCTAATGGGTATGGAGTTTGTTTTGGGGGTGATGAAATGTTCTGGAATTAGATAGAGGTGATAGTTGCACAGTTTTGTGAGTAGACTAGAAACCACTGGATTATACACTTTAAAAACAAGAATTTTATGATATGTGAACTATTAATAATCATAACAATGGTAATAATTTTTAAAATCCATCAAGGATCTTGCATTATCATGTCCTTCTGTCTTATTTATTTATCTATCTATGTTTTATTGAAGTATAGTTTATTTACACTTTTGTGTTAGTTTCAAGTGTACAGCAAAGTGATTCAGTTATATATATATATATTTTTCAGATTATTTTCCATTATTGGTATTACAAGATATTGGATATAGTTCCCTGTGTTATACTGTAAATTGTCTTTGCTTACCTGTTTTATGTGTAGTAGTTTGTATCTGTTAATCCCATGCTCCTAATTTATCCCTCCCCCCTTCTCCCTTTCCCTTTTGGTAACCATAAGTTTATTTTCTATATCTGTGAGTATGTTTGTTTTGTATATAGGTTCATTTGTACTATTATTTAGATTCTGCATATAAGTGATATCATATGGTATTTGTCTTTCTCTGTCTGACCTACTTCACTTAGTATGATATTCTCTAGGTCCATCCTTGTGGCTGCAAATGGCATTCTTTCATTCTTTTTTATGGCTGAGGAATATTCCATTGTGTGTATGTGTGTATACACCCTACATCTTCTTAAACCAGTCGTCTGTTGATGAGCACTTGAGTTGTTTCCATGTCTTGGCTATTGTAAATAGTGCTGCTATGAACATTGGGGTGCATGTATCTTTTCGAATTAGAGTTTTCATCTTTTCTGGGTATGTGCCCAAGAGTGGGATTGCTGGATCATATGGTTGCTCTCTGTGTAGTTTTTTAAGGAAGCTCCATAATGTTTTCCATAGTGGTTGAACCAATTTACATTCTCACCAATAGTGTGGGAGTGTTCCCTTTTGTCCATACCCTATCCAGCATTTATTATTTGTACACTTTTTGATGATGGCCATTCTAACCAGTATGATTTGCTATCTCATTGTGGTTTTGATTTGTATTTCTCTAATAATTAGAAGTTTTGAGCATTTTTTCATGTGCTGTGTTGGCCATCTGTATGTCTTCTTTCAGGAAATGTCTATTTACGTCTTCTGCCTATTTTTTGATTGGCTTATTTGTTTTTTTGACATTGAGTTATATGAGCTGTTTGTATATTTTGGAACATTAATCCCTCATCGGTTGTGTTGTTTGCAAATGTTTTCTCCCATTCTGTAGGTTGTCCTTTCATTTTGTTGATGGTGTTCTTTGCTGTGCAAAAGCTTTTAAGTTTGATTAGGTACCATATGTTTATTTTTGCTTTTAATTCTTTTGCCTTGGGAAACTGATCTAAGAAAATATTGCTACAATTTATGTCAGAGAATGTTTTGCTTATGTTCTCTTCTAGGAGTTTTATGGTGTCATGTTTTACATTTAGGTCTTTAAACCATTTTGAGTTTATTTTTATGTGTGGTGTGAGGGAGTGTTCTAATTTCATTGCTTTACATGAGGCTGTCCAGCTTTGCCAACACCACTTGCTGAAGAGACTGTCTTTTCTCCATTGTATATTCTTGCTTTCTTTGTTGTAGATTAATTAACCATACGTGTGTGGATTTATTTCTGGACTCTCTGTTCTGTTGATCCATATGTCTGTTTTTGTGCCAATACCATGCTGTTTTGATTATTGTAGCTTTGTAGTATTGTCTGAAGTCTGGAAGGGTTATGCCTCCAGCTTTGTTCTTTTTCCTTAGGATTTCTTTAGCAATTCAGGGTCTTTCATGATTCCATATAAATTTCAGGATTATGTGTTCTAGTTCTGTGAAAAATGTCATGGGTAATTCGATAGGAATCACATTAAATCTGTAGATTGCTTTGAGTAGCGTGGACGTTTTAAAAATATTCTTCCAATTCAAGAACATGGGATACCTTTCCACTTCTTGATCAACTTCAATTTCCTTTTTCAGTGTTTTATAGCTTTTAGCATGTAAGTCTTTTACCTCCTTGGTTTAGTTTATTCCTAGGTGTTTTTTTTTTTTTTTTGGATGCAGTTTTAAACGGGATTTTTTTTTTCTTTCTGATATTTTATTGTTAGGTAAAGAAATGCAACAGATTTATGTATATTAATCTTGTATCCTGCTACCTTGCTGAATTCATTTATTCTAATAGTTTTTGTGTGGAATCTTAAGGTTTCTCTATAGAGTATCATGTCATCTGAAAATAGTGACATTTTTACTTCTTTCTTTCCAATTTGAATTACCTCTAATTTCTTTTATTTTATTTTTTTGTCTGATAGTTGTGGCTAGGACTACCAATACTGTGCTGAATAGAAGTGTTGAGAGGGGGCATCCTTGTCTTATTCCTGAATTTAGTAGCAGAAAGACTTTTAGCTTTTCACCGTTGAGTGTTATATGGACTGTGGGTTTGTCGTAAATGACTTTTATTGTGTTGAGATACAGTCCCTCTAGACCCACTTTGGTGAGAGTTTTTATAATGAATGGATGTTGAATATTATCAAAGGTATTTTCTGCATCTATCAAGATGATCATATGGGGTTTTTTTTTGAATTTTATTTTATTTATTTTTTTTATACAGAAGGTTCTTATTAGTTATCCATTTTATACATATTGGTGTATATATGTCAATCCCAATCTCCCAATTCATCACCCCCCCCCCACCACTTTCCCCCCTTTGCTGTGCAAAACCTTTTAAGTTTCATTAGGTCCCATTTGTTTATTTTTGTTTTTATTTCCATTACTCTAGGAGGTGGATCAAAAAAGATCTCGCTCTGATTTATGTCAAAGACTGTTCTTCCTATGTTTTCCTCTAAGAATTTTATAGTGTCTGATCTTACAGTTAGGTCTCTAATCCATTTGGAGTTTATTTTTGTGTATGGTGTTAGGGAGTGTTCTAATTTCATTCTTTTACATGTAGCTGTCCAGTTCTCCCAGCACCACTTATTGAAGAGACTGTCTTTTCTCCATTGTATATCCTTGTCTCCTTTGTCATAGATTAGTTGACCATAGGTGCGTTGGTTTACCTCTGGGCTTTCTATCCTGTTCCATTGATCTGTATTTCTGTTTTTGTGCCAGTATCATATTGTCTTGATTACTGTAGCTTTGTAGTATACTCTGAAGTCTGGGAGCCTGATTCCTCCAGCTCCGTTTTTTCCCTCAAGACTGCTTTGGCTATTCGGGGTCTTTTGTGTCTCCATACAAATTTTAAGATGATTTGTTCTAGTTCTGTAAAAAATGCCATTGGTAACTTGATAGGGATTGCATTGAATCTGTAGATTGCTTTGGGTAGTAGAGTCATTTTCACAGTATTGATTCTTCCAATACAAGAACATGGTATATCTCTCCATCTGTTGGTATCATCTTTAATTTCTTTTATCAGTGTCTTATAGTTTTCTGCATACAGGTCTTTTGTCTCCCTAGGTAGGTTTATTCCTAGGTATTTTATTCTTTTTGTTGCAGTGGTAAATGGGAGTGTTTCCTTACTTTCTCTTTCATATTTTTCATCATTAGTGTATAGGAATGCAAGAGAACTCTGTGCATTAATTTTGTATCCTGCTACTTTACCAAATTCATTGATGAGCTCTAGTAGTTTTCTGGTGGTATCTTTAGGATTCTTTATTTATGGTGTCATGTCCTCTGTAAACAGTGACAGTTTTATTTCTTCTTTTCCAATTTGTATTCTTTTATTTTTTTTTCTTCTCTGATTGCCATGGCTAGGACTTCCAAAACTATGTTGAATAATAGTGGTGAGAGTGGGCACCCTTGTCTTGTTCCTGATCTTAGAGGAAATGCTTTCAGTTTTTCACCATTGAGAATGATGTTTGCTGTGGGTTTGTCATATATGGCCTTTATTATGTTGAGGTAGGTTCCCTCTCTGGCCACTTTCTGGAGAGTTTTTATCATAAATGGGTGTTGAATTTTGTCAAAAGCTTTTTCTGTATCTATTGAGATGATCATATGGTTTTTCTTCTTCAATTTGTTAATATGGTGTATCACATTGATTGATTTGTGTATATTGAAGAATCCTTGCATCCCTGGGATAAATCCCACTTGATCATGGTGTATGATCCTTTTAATGTGTTGTTGGATTCTGTTTGCTAGTATTTTGTTGAGGATTTTTGCATCTATATTCATGAGTGTTATTGGTCTGTAATTTTCTTTCTTTTTTTTTTTTTTTTTTTTGTAATTTTCTTTTTTTGTAGTATCTTTGTCTGGTTTTGGTATCAGGGTGATAGTGGCCTCATAGAATGAGTTTGGGAGTGTTCCTTCCTCTGAAATTTTTGGATGAGTTTGCGAAGGATGGGTGTTAGCTCTTCTCTAAATGTTTGACAGAATTCACCTGTGAACCAATCTGGTCCTGCACTTTTGTTTGTTGGAAGATTTTTAATCACAGTTTTAATTTCATTACTTGTGATTGGTCTGTTCATATTTTCTATTTCTTCCTGGTTTAGTCTTTGAAGGTTATACCTTTCTAAGAATTGGTCCATTTCTTCCAGGTTTTCCATTTTATTGGCATATAGTTGCTTGTAGTAGTCTCTTAGGATGCTTTGTATTCCTGTGGTGTCTGTTGTAATTTCTCCTTTTTCATTTCTAATTTTAATGATTTGACTCCTCTTCCTCTTTTTCTTGATGAGTCTGGCTAATGGTTTATCAATTTTGTTTATCTTCTCAAAGAACCATCTTTTAGTTTTATTGATCTTTGCTGTTGTTTTCTTTGTTTCTATTTCATTTATTTCTGCTCTGATCTTTATGATTTCTTTCCTTCTGCCAACTTTGGGTTTCGTTTGTTCTTTCTCTAGTTCTTTTAGGTGTAAAGTTAGATTGTTTCTTTGCGATGTTTGTTGTTTCTTGAGGTAGGATTGTATTGCTATAAACTTCCCTCTTAGAACTGCTTTTGCTGCCTCCCTTATGTTTTGGATCATCATGTTTTCACTGTCATTTGTCTCTAGGTATTTTTTGATTTCCTCTTTGATTTTTTCAGTGATCTCTTGGTTATTTAGTAACGTATTGTTTAGCCTCTATGTGTTTGTGTTTTTTACATTTTATTTCCGTGTAATTGATTTCTAATCTCATAGTGTTGTGGTCAGAAAAGATGCTTGATATGATTTCAGTTTTCTTAAATTTACTGAGGCTTGATTTGTGACCCAAGATGTGATCAATCCTGGAGAATGTTCTGTGCACACTTGAGAAGAAAGTGTAATCTGCTGTTTTTGGATGGAATGTCCTATAAATATCAATTAAATCTGTCTGGTCTGTTGTGTCATTTAAAGCTTGTGTTTCCTTATTAATTTTCTGTTTGGATGATATGTCTATTGGTGTAAGTGAGGTGTTAAAGTCCCCCACTATTATTGTGTTACTGTCAATTTCCTCTTTTATAGCTGTTAGCAGTTGCCTTATGTATTGAGGTGCTCCTATGTTGGGTGCATATATATTTATAATTGTTATATCTTCTTCTTGGATTGATCCCTTGATCATTATGTAGTGTCCTTCCTTGTCTCTTGTAACATTCTTTATTTTAAAGTCTCTTTTATCTGATATGAGTATTGCTACTCCAGCTTTCTTTTGATTTCCATTTGCATGGAATATCTTTTTCCATCCCCTCACTTTCAGTCTGTATGTGTCCCTAGGTCTGAAGTGGGACTCTTGTAGACAGCAAATATATGGGTCTTGTTTTTGTATCCATTCAGCAAACCTGTGTCTTTTGGTGGGAGCATTTAATCCATTTACATTTAAGGTAATCACTGATATGTATGTTCCTATTACCATTTTCTTAATTGTTTTGGGTTTGTTTTTGTAGGTCCTTTTCTTGTGTTGCTCACTTAGAGAAGTTCCTTTAGCATTTGTTGTAGAGCTGGTTTGTTGGTGCTGAATTCTCTTAGCTTTTTCTTGTCTGTAAAGCTTTTGATTTCTCTGTCGAATATGGATGAGATCCTTGACAGGTAAAGTAATTTTGGTTGTAGGTTCTTCCCTTTCATCACTTTAAGTATGTCATGCCACTCCCTTCTGGCTTGTAGAATTTCTGCTGAGAAATCGGCTGTTAACCTTATGTGAGTTCCCTTGTATGTTATTTGTCACTTTTCCCTTGCTGCTTTCAATAATTTTTCTTTGTCTTTAATTTTTGCCAATTTGATTACTGTGTGTCTCGGTGTGTTTCTCTTTGGGTTTATCCTGCCTTGGACTCTCTGCGCTTCCCGGACTTGGGTGGCTATTTCCTTTCCCATGTTAGGGAAGTTTTCGACTCTAATGTCTTCAAATATTTTCTCGGGTCCTTTCTCTCTTCTCCTTCTGCGATCCCTATAATGTGAATGTTGTTGCGTTTAATGTTGTCCCAGAGGTCTCTTAGGCTGTCTTCATTTCTTTTCATTCTTTTTTCTTTATTCTCTTCCGCAGCAATGAATTCCACCACTCTGTCTTCCAGGTCATTTATCCATTCTTCTGCCTCAGTTATTCTGCTGTTGATTCCTTCTAGTGTATTTTTCGTTTCAGTTATTGTATTGTTCATCTCTGTTTGTTTGTTCTTTAATTCTTCTAGGTCTTTGTTACACATTTCTTGCATCTTCTCGATCTTTGCCTCCATTCTTATTCCGAGGTCCTGGATCATCCTCACTATCATTATTCTGAATTCTTTTTCTGGAAGGTTGCCTATCTCCACTTCATTTAGTTGTTTTTCTGGTGTTTTATCTTGTTCCTTCATCTGGCACATAGCTCTCTGCCTTTTCACCTTGTCTATCTTTCTGTGAATGTGGTTTTAATTCCACAGGCTGCAGGATTGTAGTTCTTCTTGCTTCTGTTTTCTGCCCTCTCGATGATATGGTTTTTGTCTTTTCTTTTGTTAACATGGTGTATCACATAGATTGATTTGCATATGTTGAACCATCTTTGCGACCCAAGAATAAATCCAACTTGGTCATGGTTTATGATCCTTTTTATGTATTGTTGGATTCAGTTGCTAATATTTTGCTGAGGATTTTTGCATCTATATTCGTCAAAGATATTGTTCTGTAATTTTCTTTTTTTTTGTAGTGTCTTTGTCTGGTTTTGGTACCAAGGTAATTTTGGCTTCATAGAATGAATTTGGAAGTGTTTCCTCCTCTTCAGTCTTTTGGAAGAGTTTGAGAGGGATCGGTGTAAGTTCTTCTTTTTTTTTAAATTTATTTTTATTTAATTATTTTTGGCTGTGTTGGGTCTTCATTGCCTTGCGCGGGCTTTCTCTAGTTGCGGCGAGCAGGGTCTACTCTATTGCACGGGCTTCTCATTGTGGTGGCTTCTCTTGTTGCGGAATATGGGCTCTAGAGCGCGTGGGCTTCAGTAGATGTGGCACGTGGGCTCAGTAGTTGTGGTTCTTGGGCTCTAGAGTGCAGACTCATTAGCTGTGGCGCTCAGGCTTAGTTGCTCCATGGCATATGGGATCTTCCTGGACCAGGGCTTGAACCTGTGTCCCCTGCTTTGGCAGGCGGATTCTCAACCACTGTGCCACTGGGGAAGCCTGCAAGTTCCTCATTTTATGTTTGGTAGAATTCCCCAATAAAGCCATTCAGTCCTGGACTTTTGTTTGCAGGGAGTTTTGGTTTTTGTGTTTTTTTGTTTTGTTTTGTTTACAGATTCTATTTCACTTCTAGTGATTGGTCTGTTCAGATTATCTGTTTTTTCTTCTTGACTCAATTTTGGTAGGCTGTATGTTTCTAGAAAATTGTCTGTTTCTTCTGGGTTGTCCAATTTGTTGGAATATAACTGTTCATAGTATTCTCTCATGACTTTTGTTTTAGTTCTGTGGTATCAGTTGTTATTTCCCCTCTTTCATTTTTTATTTTGTTTATTTGGGTCCCCTCTCTTTTTTTCTTGCTGAGCTCGGCTAGAGGTTTTTGTTTTGTTTATCCTCTCAAAAAAACCAGGTCTTGGTTTTATTGATCCTTTCAGTTTTTTTAAAATTTCTATTTCATTTATTTCCTCTCTAATCTGTATCATTTCCTTCCTTCTGCTGACTTTGGGTTTTGTTTGTTCTTTTTCTAATTCTTTTAGGTGGTAGATTAGGTTGTGTATTTGTGATAGTTCTTGTTTCTTGAGGAAAGCCTGTTATTGCTATGAACTCCCTCTTAGAACTGCTTTTGCTGCATCCCATAAGATTTTGTAAGGATGTGTTTTCATTGTTGTTTGTCTCAAGGTATTTTCTGACTTCCTCTTTGATTTCATCATTGACCCACTGTTTTTTTAGTAACATGTTGTTTAGTCTCTGTGTAATCATTTTTGTTTTTTTTTCTCATTTCTCTTTCTGTGGTTGATTTCTAGTTTCATACCATTGTGGTCAGAAAAGATGCTTGAAATGATTTATATCCTCTTGAATTTGTTGAGGCTTGTTTTGTGACCTAGCATGTGTTGTATCCTAGAGAATGTTCCATGTGCACTTGAAAAAAAATGTGCATTCTGGTTTTTCTTTTTTTTTGGATGTAGTGTCCTGCAGATGCCAATTAAGTCCAACTGGTGTTATGTCATTTAGGATCTGTGTTGCCTTATTGATCTTCTATCTGTAAGACCTGTCAATTGATGTCAGTGGGGTGTTAAAGTCTCCTACTATTATTGTATTTCTGTCCATCTCTCCCTTTATGTTTTAGTATTTGTCTTATATATTTTGGTGCTCCTATATCGGGTGTGTATTTGTCAACAGATGTAATATTCTCTTCTGGTATTGATTCCTTTATCATTATATAATGTCCTTCTTTGTCTTTCTTTATGAACTTTCTTTTAAAGTCTATTTTGTCTGAGTATTGCTACCCCTGCTTTTTGTCATTCCCATTTGCATGAAATATCTTTTTTACATCCCCTCACTTTCAGTTTATATGTCTTTCACCCTAAAGTGAGTCTCTTGTATGAAGCGTATTGTAGTTCTTGGCTTATCTAATCTGTGACTCTATGTCTTTTGATCCAAGCATTTAGTCCTTTGACATTTAAAGTAATTATTGTTGAGTATGTGTTTATTGCCATTTTTACCTTGTTTTCCAGTCGATTTTGTAGTTCTTCTTGGTTCATGTCATGTTTTTGTTTTTCCTTTTGTGGTTTGATGGTTTTCTTTTGTATTTTGCTTAAGTTCCTTTCTTTTTACATTTTTGTTTGTTTTGTCAGTCTTTTGTATGTTTTTGATTTGTGATTACCCTGGTTTTCAAGTATGTTAACCCATAACTCTATCAACTTGCTTTAGATTGATAGTCATATAGGTTGAAACACATTCTGAAAGGCCTACACCTTTTTCCTCCCTTCTTCACATTTTGTGATTTTGATGTCCTATTTTACATCTTTTTGCTGTTGATTATAGTTATAATTGCTTTTACAAAAATTTTTTTGATTGTTTCTTAGTCTGTGTACTGGTTTATTTAAGTGATCTTCAATCCTTTTATATATTTGCCTTTCCTATTGTGTTTTTCCCTTTCCTGTAGGTTTTTGCTTCTTTTCTATTTAGAGGAGACCTTAAATATTGCTATTAGGTTTAGTATTGTTGTATTCTTTTAGTTATTGCTTCTCTGAGAAATTCTTTATCTCTCCTTCTATTGTAAATGATAATTTTGCTGGGTAGAGTATCCTAGGTTGCAGGTTTTTCTCTTTCAGCACTTTGATATATCATGCCACTCCCTCTGGCCTACAAATTTTCTGCAAAGAAATCAGCTGATAACCTTATGGGGGTTCCCTTGTAACTTTCTGTTTTCCTCTTGCTGACTTTAGAATAATCTCTTTAACTTTTTTTTAAAAATTTATTTATTATTTGTTTTTTCTTATTATTTATTTTTGGCTGTGTTGGGTCTTCGTTTCTGTGTGAGGGCTTTCTCTAGTTGCAGCAAGAGGGGGCCACTCTTCATCGCGACGTGAGGGCCTCTCACTATTGTGGCCTCTCTTGTTGTGGAGCACAGGCTCCAGATGCACAGGCTCAGTAGTTGTGGCTCATGGGCCTAGTTGCTCCGCGGCATGTGGGATCTTCCCAGACCAGGGCTCGAACCCATGTCCCCTGCATCAGCAGGCAGATTCTCAACCACTGCGCCACCAGGGAAGCCGTCTTTAACTTTTGCCACTTTAATTATGATGTCTTGTTGTGGGTCTGTTTGGGTTCATCTTGTGTTGGACCCTCTCTGATTCTCATATGTGGATATCTGTTTCCTTCAGGTTTGGGAAGCTTTCAGCAGTAATTTCTCCAAATATATATATATATATATTTTTTTTAATTAATTAATTGATTCATTTTATTTTTGGCTACATTGGGTTTTCATTGCTGCTTGTGGGCTTTTTTCTCTAGTTGCGGAGAGTGGGAGCTACTCTTTGTTGTAGTACGTGAGCTTCTCATTGTGGTGGCTTCTCTTGTTGTGAAGCATGGGCTCTAGGCATGCGGGCTTCAGTAGTTGTGGCATGCAGGGTCAGTAGTTGTGGCTCGTGGGCTCTAGAGCGCAAGCTCAGTAGTTGTGGTGCACAGGCTTAGTTGCTCCGTGGCATGTGGAATCTTCCCGGACCAGGGCTCAAACCCATGTCCTCTGTGTTGGCAGGCAGATTCTTAACCACTGTGCCACCAGGGAAGTCCTCCAAATATATTTTTGATCCCCTCTTCTCTTTCTTCTCCTTCTGGAATCCCTATTATGCATAGGTTTGCACATTTTATATTATCCCATACATCTCATGTGTTGCTTTCATTTTCTTTTCATTTGTCTTTCTGTCTGCTGATACAATTGAGTGATTTCTGTTATTCTGTCTTCCAGATCACTTATTTATTCTTCTGTGAAACTTAGTCTGCTATTCATTCCTTTTAGCTTGGTTTTTTTGTTTGTTTTTCTTTTAATTAATTAATTTTAGTTTTTTTGGCTGTGTTGGGTCTTCGTTTCTGTGCGAGGGCTTTCTCTAGTTGCGGCGAGCGGGGGCCACTCTTCATCGCGGTGCGCGGGCCTCTCACTGTTGCGGCCTCTCTTGTTGCGGAGCACAGGCTCCAGACGCGCAGGCTCAGTAGTTGTGGCTCACGGGCCTAGTTGCTCCACGTCACGTGTGCTCTTCCCAGACCAGGGCTCAAACCCATGTCCCCTGCATTGGCAGGCGGATTCTCAACCATTGTGCCACCAGGGAAGCCCTAGCTTGGTTTTTATCTTGGCAATTGAGTTGTCTAATTTTGATTGGTTCCTCTTTATAGTTTTTAGTTCCTTGTTACACTGATCTGCATTTCTGTTGATAATCTTTCTTATTTCCTTTAGCATTTTTATTACCTCCTTTTTGAACTTGGGGTCTGGTAGACTTGAGAGGTCTGTTTCATTGTTTGTTCTTTCAGGGGATTTCTCTTGTTCTTTTAATTGGGAATAGTTCCTCTGCTTTTTCATGTTACTTAACTGTTTCCCATAAACTCATAGAGACAGAACAAGTTATCTACTGTGGCCTTGAAGGGGTGTTTTTATGTGGGAACATCCGTGTGTAGACTGTGTAAGTCCAGTATTTTTGGTGCCAGGGCTATTTTTGGTATGGATGCCAGCCACTTCTTTCCTCAGCATGTGCTGGCCATTATCCCCTTGATAAGGGGTGTGATGGTGTTGTGGTGACCAGAGCCTGCACTGGATGATGGGAGGGGCCTCTTCTTTGCTGCGTGGCTGTCACAGCCCTGTTGAGGGTGGGGTCTCCTCCCCAGATTTTAGAGTAGAAGCCCTGAGGGTTGATATCATTAAGGGTCCATTGCCTTTACATGTGTGCTCTGTCCCCAAGGAGGTGAGTGCTGAAGCAAGTGAGGCCCATGTGGTCAAAGTGAACCTATGGGCTGCATGTGCAGGTGTTTGTTGTTCTGCCCAGAGGCAGCCCAATTTTGCGTCCCTTTCTCCATTGTTTTTGTCCCAGACCTAGTGCTAGGCTCTGCGAGCTGGGCTGTTGTGGCTTTAGGAATCGAAGTGATTTTGCTGCTGCCTGGGACCTGGTCTGCCTCTGTGGTAGGGCTCCCCCAGGATCTGTTCACCCTAGATCTGGCTCCAAGCTGTGGTGTTACGTGGGCAGAACCAGAGTGCTCCTGCCTTGAAAGGGACCTCTGGGTACTCCTTCCCAGGTGCTGGTCATTGGGATCCTGTGATGCCACCCACTACCTGGTGAGTGCACCAACAAAGTCCACAGCTGCTAGATACACCCCTGGACCCACCCCTGACGTGTGCATACATGATGTTGATTTGCCCCATCACTAATGATGCTAACTTTAATCACTCGAGTAAGTTAGTAGCTGCCAGGTTCTCCACTGTAAAGTTACTCTCTTTTCCTTTCAAAATTAATTAATACGTTGTAATAATATTCCTTGAGATTATGTAAATATCATTTTTATTGCAATTTTACTCATGCTATTAAGTGAGACCATGTTCAAATGGGGCAAACTGTATAAGTAAATGTGTATAATCTTATATGTTTAAACTACATATTCTCCTTTTCACTTTCTAGTATCAATTTCTAATGCACAGAAATGTTCCCATTTCTCAAACCAAGGAAAAGTACCTGAGAATTTACTGGTCATGAGACTTTAACATGCCAAGCATATTGCAAAAAATGTGGTATATGTTTTTATGCCTTTGTAAATGTTGGAGAAGAAAGAGCATACACATCATAATCATCCCTTTCATGTCTATCAGACTTTATAATTTACAAAGCATGTACACATGCATATCTCATCTGATTCTCACAGTATACAGGTTAAACTAGGGATTATTATTCTCTTTATTTTATCAGTAAGGAAAAGGATATTGCACTCATAGAGTGACCTACCCACAGCTACACACCTGGTAAATGTTCAGGTTGGGGTAAGCACACAGTCTTGTATTTAAAGGTTCATTGTGTTCTCCTGAGTTGCTTGGTGGAGTTTTATAATGAAGACAATGATGATGAGGATGATAAAGACCTCAATGATGCAAATGTTGATGAGTACAGAGAAGCGAGTAAAACTAAATAAAATCATGTCTTCTCCAAGGCCTAAACATGGAAATGTAAAATTTTAAAAATAAATTTACTTCACATTTACATTTGTGATTAGATATCTGGCTTTCCAGATCCAGGCTTATAATCCAGAGCTCCAAGTATGTGGGCAAGACTGATCCCTTCCCCAAAGTTCCCAAAGCACACAGAGGTCCCAGGTCATTGGCTTGAGGAAGCCCCAAGTGCATCGTGTCTTCACTGGTGTGGCAGAATGACTGTGGAAAGTGAGGAACCTATTTGCTTGTCCCACTTCTCAGGCAACTCTGTGAGATTGCTTATAGACACAGTGGGAAATAAACAAGACTATTAGAAATAGACACTTCCTGTCAGCATTTTAGACACAAACTGATAACCAGGAGACCCAAACTCAGAGAGACATGCAATAAGGCAGACTCAATTAGGTCTCAATAGAAGCAGCTTGTCACAGAGGCACAGAATTGGCTTGAAATCATTTAACTTTAAAGCAACTGGAGTCAAAGAAACAGTTCAGGTTGAAAAATGATTTTGTTATAAATGAAAATTCCTTAGCCATGTTTAATTTTTTCTGTTATCTTGTGTTTTAACTTTTTATTTTAATTCAACTTAAACCTTTCAGTACTTGAGGAAACCAACAACAGGGACTTATTTGTACCAGTGTAAATAGTCAACAGTAAGATATTAAATGGAACAACCTACATATTTATAAACTGAAAATGAGTAACTCACTATTTTCTCATGCATAATGACTTTCAAATACAGTTCTTCTGGCCAGATCACTGGGGCCACCAGCAATGATCTGGTCATCTATAAAGAGTCACGTGTGAACATACACCTAAGTACTTATTAACATGCAAAGTGAGATTATAGCTTCCAGTGACACAGTCACACACAAGCAGAGTATGGTATTCATATAAACAGGCATTTTGATTCAATCAATGAATAGAAATAAGACCCAGAGACAACAAAAAATTTGGCTGACAGTTTTAAAAGTTCAGGACTGACTTCAATTTTGGTTCTCAGATTTATTTATATGAAATGAATCGTATGCAGAATAATGTTAAAGATTTCCATTTCAACGTTTGAGTTAAAGGAGAGAATTAAGAGTTGGCTTTTGAGGAGAATGGTTAAGAATTATGCTATAGAAGTAGCTGTGAAAGGTAAAAATTGGGATTTAGATATAAGGTGAACATTTTTTGTATTTATGTGAAATTAGAATTTATTTCTAAATGTTGAGATATAAGCTATAAATTAGGCCTCAAGCCTAGGTGAGGATTTGACTACAGAATAATATATGTGATAAAAGTTTTGGAGGTGGGTCCCAAGCTCTCTTCATTTTGAGACAAATGCCTAAAAATATAAATTTTCCCCAAGGGTGTATGTGGGCATATGTGCTCATCTGACCATCGCTGCAAAGGGATTAACAGTCAGACCTTGAGGTATGGATGTTGGAAGGCTTGAATAAATAAAAGATACTTATGGAGGCTAGAGAGAATGAGAAAAAGGTATTGAATTTAAGGAAAAGTTTGGAAAAGTTAAAAGAGCAATAAAAAATCACAGAGAAGGAATATATAGAAAGAGAAAAAAATAAGATAGAGAAAAGGAAAACTATTTGATAGGAAAAAGAGGAAATGAAAAGGAAGGAGAAAGAGTGGTCTTTTGTTTTTATTCACTACTCAGCATTTCTGGACCAATATTTCTTCTCTTTTGTGCACTTAGATACTGGTTCTTCATGTCTATGACTGGGTTGAGAAGGTGTGTCAGAAACATCAAAGGCTGAGAATTATTAGATTACTGAGCGTCTTATTGTGATTAACAGATTGGAGTCAAATATTGTGAGCTTAGTGTTAAGCATAGATTTGAGTTAAACACTATGAACTGGCTAGGTTTATGGATAAATTATGCATTTAACATTAGGATTAGAGGGTTGGGAGTCTAAAATCATGGGTCAGTAGTTATTAACATGGAATAGCTGACTTTGGTGGCACAATTAGATTGATAATTAAAATAATAAAGGTGGTTCAGAGCTGTGTTAAATTTAGAGTAGCATTTACAAGTGTGCCCTACTCCCTGAGTACAATCACACAGCATCCTTGTTAAAACAGACTGGTATGTCAAGTAAAGAAGACTCGACTAGGAATTAGAGTTTCATTAGAACAATTAGAAAATAAATTACCCAAATAGTGTCTCTATTGCAGATGAAAGTATTTTTGCCAATTTATTCTAAAATTATAGCTTTTAAACCTTAGGATTAAGTTAGATTGTTTAAGCTGTGTCAGAAAGTTCACTGGTTTATTTTGATAATTTTTGCTATAAAATTATTACTATAAAATGTATTAATGGAATAAATTTGTAGTTATGAAGGCATGTCATTCCTAAAAAAATGTATGACCATTGCTATTGGTGTTATACATATTTTGCTCTTTATGTTCCATTTAAAATGGGTTTTTATCTTTTGATCTATTAAGGTTACTAGGTAGATGATAGTTCTACAAAGTTTTTAATAAGCATAATTATTTTATTTGATACTTAGACCTCAACAATGAATTGTTAGAATTTCATTGTACTTTTTAGTTTATTTTGACATGTTTGTATTTGTCAGTCAGTGAGGTGGGAGTCTGAAGGAGAGCACAACTTTCTCCACCCAACAAAGATAACTCTGAATCTGTGTCTGCCCCCTCCCTACCAACCCCGCCCCCTGGGAACCTGTGCCAACATGAGGGAAAAGGCCCAGGGATGATGAAGATGACAGTGATGATATCCTTGCTCTGTATCCATGTCTATGGAGAAGTTAACATCTTCCTTCATGAAGAAACTGAACTTTTTCATTACTCTTCCTATGGGAACAACACAGTTAACATGATTCATTAACACAAGAGGAAATTTTATACAATATTAGAGCTGAAAGGAACTATAGAGATTATAGGCAGAACCTCATCTTACAGATGAGGAAAATGAGTCCCTAAAAAGGAATGTCCTGGCCGCAGGCAGTTTCTGACAGAGGCAGAAGCAGAATGTCCCTAGACCAGTGACACTTCCATCCCACCTGCTGCCTCCACTTATCCCAGAGCCCAGACCGATCACCCAATGTCTTAAAACAACAAAGAAGGAGGACTTCTGACAAGGGAAGTTGAGGTGGGCTGCCCCTCAGCCTTTTCTGGTCAGCAGGGCCTGTGATGAGGCTGGATCCTGCACTAGTGAGAACTTCCACCACATGTCCCCTTCAGTGTCCTTGGACACAGGCTGGTTTCTAGGTTGAGGACCCAGTGTCTGTGCACATTAGAGAATCTTCCCTTTTGTGAAATAGAAGTTCCTGAGTAGGAATCAATATGTAGACATATCCTCCTGGGCTCAGGCCCTAACTCCGTATTTTAACTTGATAAGATAGTCACAAAGATGAAAAACCACAAGATCTGAGATAAGTGGCCAAAATCCAGTGGTCTAAAAGAGAGTTAACAGTGAGCAAAGGGGACTTGGTGTTAGGATAGTAAATGCTGAGTTGCCTGTTTTGTACCAAAGAAGTGACATCTGCCTGGTTAGTATTGCCTTCCAAAACCCTGTGCAGGCCAAACAGAATACTTAAAACATGTTCATGGGATTCTGGTCCAAGTACTGACGGCTTGTATTCCCCTATTTTAGATCAAAGAAAATATAATCTTTGTAGTAGCCTTATCCTCCCTATCTCCCTAAGGCTGCAGATACTCAGAGCCACTAGGAAATTGAGGAGGGTAAAGACCCTCTGGCTACAGTTTATCTAAGAATCATCTGTTGGCTGTTAAGTCTCTTAGAAGTCATGTAGGATAGTGGTTTTCAATTATTTTTTAGTGTGGGATTCAGAACCCTTTCTTCCAATAAGAAATTATTTGGAACTCTACTCCTTAAAATAGTCCAAAGCTGGTTGGGATTGGAGAGCACCCCAAATGATCCCCTTGACCTCTTTGGTGACTCCTGACTTGCCTCTGCAGAACCCCTGGGCTCTGGGGACAGCAGTTTGGAAGCTCATGGTCTTGTTAGACTCTCTCAATTGGCAGACAGGAATTAGAGGTTCTGCCATGGAGGGACCAGTCCAAGCTGGCAGAGCAGGTGGCTCAACCCTAATCTGACTGTGAGGCAGCAAGTTTTCTCTCTCTCCCAGCTTCTCTGGGTGGGCAGAGTATAGCTTCTGGAGAGTTAAGCAAGCTTGTGGAAAGAGGAGAAGGTTGCAGGGGAGGACGCTACCCTAGGTGCTTTTTCTTCCCATGCAGTACTCACAAGCTCTCAATACACAAGTGGCATTCATTCCCATAGGTGATGTAGTCAGACCGCAAACAGGCAGGTATGTGATGGGGCAGGGGATGGCCACCACTGGGTGCTTCTCGTAAATGCTGCAGTCTACCTGCGACAGTCACAAGAGGCTGTCCTGCTTTTCTCCTGGTCCTCAAGCTGGGCTACCCTGGCCTCTGCTGGACAGGAAGCACAGTACCATCTTGGAAGTCCCAGCTCCAGTATTCTGACGCTGCTGTGGCTGCTTCTATTGATAATAATATGACCACTCTGACAAATACTAGTACTACCAGCACCACTTCTATTATTTATATATATATATGTGTATATATATGTGTGTATATATATGTGTATGTGTGTGTGTGTGTGTGTATATATATATATATATATATATATATAAATATATATATATATATATATAATATATATATACATATGTGCATTTCTTTGCCAGGCATTAAACTTAAATCTTACATGAATTTTCTTTGTTTAATCTTCGGAACAACTGAATAGGATAGGTTCTACTATTACCCCTATTTACAGATGAGGGAAATTTGGGCTTAAAAAGAGAGAACCTGTCTAACATAAAAGCTGGTAAGTGGTAGGGCTGGGATTTGAATCCAGAGTCTGTGCAATTAACCAAGGTAACTGTCTCTTGCCTCTCACATGTTATCCCTTCCGTGAAGACATCACCAACTTCTCAGCTAGAAGTCCTCTCCCGCTCTTTTTAAATTCTGGAATATTTTCTTTAGGCTATGGTTATTTACATATATGTATGTTATCTTTCTTCAGCTGCCTTCTGAAAAGCAAAGGCAATTTATCTGTGGCTGCCTTCCCTTTCACCCCCCCCTGCCAAGCATACTGAATTAATCTTACATATATATTTCATAAGTATTTGTTGGCTAAATATAGTAAGTAAGAAATTAAAGTAAAACTAAATAGGAAATTAAACTGAAATTGAAGTGTGGTTCAATATACTCACCGTTTTTAAAGGCAGACTGGCAGCTTCTGAAAGAGATATACAGTTGGAAATGTTAAAAATAAAGCAAAGTTGTGACGTCTCATTAATTAACGTAAAGTCTGTCGATTGAGACTCTGTAGTTCTCTGGTGATGAGTTTCAGCACCTACCCCGTCCTTTCACAAAATCCAGCTGTTTGCTGAGGAAGCCAAATAGCCAATAGGTTAGGTAAGCCTTGGCTCAAGTAAGAGAATCATCCAAAGTTCCTCCGTTTATTGACCATGGGACGTTTTCTGGAGTTCATCGTGTTTCTGATAATGTTTTAAATCAGATAGCAATAAAAATATTGCAGTCACCACTTCTAAGAGCCTGAAGCACCATCTTTGATATTCTCCCCCTCCTAGTTGATATAAAGGAATGTAATGGAATATCTCCAAGGCATCAGAATCTTGTTTTATTTAAGTAATTTTTCACTGTTTAAAAGTTTAATTGTTGACTCCTGGGTTTTGGAGAATTGTGCTTTATTTCAATCCTCCTGTATTGATTTGGAGAGAGATACAAGTTTCTCTGCATCTTTGCACTGAGGAGTAGTATCTAATAGCACCAACAATTTCTAGTGTCCTAATAAAATGGGAGACTTACGAAAAAATAAGTTTTTTTTTGGTTCCATGAATGGAAATAGAAATCCTTAAAAGGAATGCACTAGATCCAAATCCCTCAACTCCAGGTGGGACATAAGAGTCTACTTTTCCCGGCCAGGGCTGTTTCTGTTACAAACCAGTATACTTTAAATCACATGACCAGACATTTCTCTGAGATGTTCACATCCTATGAGGGGCTATTTCAGAGAACAAGCTTAATGGCTATACAGGGCACTATCTACCCTTAACTTACCTGAGCAGGTGCAGAGGTGGGCCACTGTACAGAACAGAGGAGATCCCCAATGATCTTCATGATGGAGATGGCTGTGATGCAGAGGCTGCTCAGGACCGTCACCACAACTGCATCAGCCAGACCCTAGGAAAGGGGCATGTTTCTAAGGCAGTGCTTGGTTTCTCCACCTTTCCTGTGAGGTCATCCAGAGTCAGTGTTGGCTCTGAGAGGCTCTCAAAGCACAATGTCACACCCTGGGTGGTGATACAGTCTTTGTCACTCAATTGCTACTTCCTATCTGACCAACAAATTGATTACGCAAGGTGAGAAGTATTTTTCTGCCTGCTCTAGAGGTGGGGAATGTTGTTACTTAGAATTCTAAACCTCATATAGTAGAAGAGATTGAGTATAGGTTGCTTGGCCTAGTTACGAAATAAATGAAAATATCAAACTTTCTTTATTTCACCAAAATAGAGGATATTAAACTCAGATCAGACAGATTATACTTAGGTTTATATTTTGACTCCTGGGAAAATGTTGTTTTATTTTCGAGGCAGTAAACCCATGAAGCAAGCTGGGATATAGTGGAAGGACTAGTGACCTTAGCACTTATGAGGCTTGGAGAAAGGCATTGACATTTTCTAGCTGTGTGATCTTGGGGAAGTCAGTTGCACCATGAGCCCATATCAGTTAGGAAGAGCTGGTTATGTTGTGGTGACATGTAACCCCAAGACTTCTGTGACTTAAAACAGTACAAGTTTATTTTTACTCACGCTATACATGTATGGTGGTCAGCTGATGGTGCTGCATGCCTTCAGTGGATTCCAAGTAGACAGGGTAGTCACCATTTGGAATATTGTTCATTGTCAAGGTGAAGTGAAGATGCATTCCTGAGGATTTCCATTTACAGCAATTGAATATTCCATCTCAGAAGTGGCACTGGTGTCACTCTCCTTCACTGTCATGTGGATGTGGCCTGGCCTAACCATAGAGGTTACTGGGTACAGTGTTACCTTGTCTCTTTTTTTTAAAAATTATTTATTTATTTTTGGCTGTGTTGGGTCTTCGTTGCTGTGCACAGGCTTTCTCTAGTTGCATTGAGCAGGGGCTACTCTTCGTTGTGGTGCGCAGGCTTCTCATTGCGGTGGTTTCTCTTGTTGCGGAGCACGGGCTCTAGACGCGTGGGCTTCAGTAGTTGTGGCTCCCGGGCTCTAGAGCGCAGGCTCAGTAGTTGTGGCACACGGGCTTAGTTGCTCCACGGCATGTGGGATCTTCCCGGACCAGGGCTCGAACCTGTGTCCCTTGCGTTGGCAGGCAGATTCTTAACCACTGCACCACCAGTCTTGAAAACCAGAATGGGAAGAACTGGAAATAGTTGGCAAATGACACAGAGACCACCCCAGAGCCTTAGTTTCATGCCATGTCAAGTGGGACCTATTGCTAGCCCCAATAGAGTTCACATAATTGGAGTCTTTTACATGAAAGTCTGTTTTAAAGTGCAGTGCATGTAATTGTTGCTGTGATTGTTATTGTTATTGACAGGCCAAGAGTCTCCGCTGTGGGTTGCTGACATTAGATTTTAAACTGTATTTTCCAAGCACGGTTGTCCAAATGTCTGTTATTTATCTTTTCATCTTGAGGACATATGTATGAAAACCTGGGGGAAGGCAGTAGACTCTGCTTCACCAGTTCTTTGCTTGGCAGGCTTATTGTAGTACATTCTGAAGCATAACACATACAAAAGATAATAAATGACATTGCATGCCTCCCTAAAATTTAGACTCTCACGTCTGTTTGGGGCGCAATATAATCTCTTAGTTAAGAATATGTGCATTGGGACTTCCCTGACGGTTTAGGTGGTTTAGTCTTAGTGGTTAAGACTCCACGCTCCCAATGTAGGGGGTATGGGTTCGATCCCCAGTCAGGGAACTAAGATCCCACACGCCACATGGTGCAGCCTGGAAAAAAAAAAAAAATGTGCATTGAGTCCCATGGATCTTATTTGCAATCTTATTTCTAATAAATGTTGGCTGTGTGACTTTGAGTGCATAGGTTAAGTTCTGGAGATTTTAGTTCCCTCATCTGTAACATAGAAATAATACCTCACAGAGTGGTTTTGAGTGTGAAATACAATTATATATATATATATATATATATATATATATATATATATATATATATATATATATATATATATATATAATGTGTGTCTATAAATAGGTAAAATCTCTGGTGTGTGTGTGTTTGTATATCAGATGCCAAGATCATAATTAGAGCTTGATATAGGGTAATATGATACGGAATAGGCTCTTAATGATATGGAATGTGATATTCATGACAACTGATTGAGGGAGGAATTTTTATTATCCAATTTTATCAGTGAGTAAGTCGAGGCTCAGAGGATTTAAATAATCTTCCCAAGATCATGATACCAATTAATGTAGGAAACTATTAGGTTCATTCATGGAAAAAAGGGGAAGTGAATGTTCTAATAAAGAGAGTTAATTATAAACTTTATTGTTTACTGTGAAAGTTTGAAGAGAATGAATACTGAGAAGAAGCCATTATATTTCAAGAAGAGGTGTTCTGTTGCAGTTTAAAATGCAATTTTAGCTAAAAGGATTGGGAATGGAATCAAAGGGTGATCAGGATGAAGTGGAAAGATAGGGTTATTTTTTTTTTTAGATGTTTGATAGTCAAAGGAGGAGAATGGAAAAAACAAAGGCTTCAGCAAGATCTAGGATGGACTGAGCATGTCTTAAAGACAAAGGGAAGAAAAAGAAATTTAAGGTAACATGATGGAGGGTGTCTACTTAGAGGAGTATAGAAAAGTAAGAAATAAGATTAAGAGCCCAAGTGTAACACCATTCCCTGTGACATGGAAGACAGAGAAGAGGGGATGAGTATAGAGAAATATTGTGAAAGGGAGAGAAAGAAAGGTGAAGGGGAACCCATTGTAAGCTTGGCTCTGACTGGTAAGTTCTGGGGTTGCCTTTTGCAGTGGAAGAATCAGATTGGTCTGGAAGCTGGAGTAGAATGAAGAAGGCTTGGCACAGACCTGGATGGGAGCAAGTCAGATAGTCAACAAAGGATATAAAATTAGTGGCCACTAGACAAAATTAGTACTAGTTTTTAGCAGACCCAATCAATACTATGCTTAACATTCCTCCCAAAATATGTTATGACACTGAGTCACTGCGGTTTTTGCCCTGTTCCTTAGCTGAGGCAACAGGGACTTAGAGAAATGGCTAGTTTATGGTTAAGGTTAAGAGCCCATGCTTTTTACTCACTTTGGTGTATTGCCTTTAAATCGAAATCTAAGAGGTAGACCTGGAGACATATTGGAAATTGGAGTAATAGGAGTAAAACCAACCACATCAGAGCAGTCAGGAAGGATAGCTGATGTTTTAAGTGAGCAAGCAGACAGGGCTGAGCACCAGGTCAGGGTGCATGGCTTTTTCATGTGTGAGAATCATCTGGAAAGAAGGAGGATCCCAGTGGGAGAGGGGATGATTGAGAATCAGGAGACAAGGCCTCATCCCCTGTCCTCCACCTCCATCTAAGGTGCAGTGCTGTGACAGTCCTTTTGCCACTTGGTGCTTTCTGCTTCCCCCACAGCTAGAGAGATTAACTAGACTGGTGCTTCAAGTTTTCAAGTTAAAAACCCCTCCTAGGAACCCTAATATGTACAAGTAATAAATAAGGCTGAGGATGGGGGCTGGCTGGGGAGAAGTTGGAACTCTACTACTTAATTCTGTTTTTCTCTCCTAATTTCTGTACCAGCTCACCCCCAACCCCCGGCTTCTTCCTTCTTGGCATCCAACACCTTCAAGGCCTTCTTGTGGCAATTTAGAATTAGTGACCTAGATTTGACTGAAGTAACTCTAGCCTTTTGTCTGTCCTCTTCTCCCTTCCCTATGTGGCCCCTTCAGCCTCTATGTGGCTCCTTTTTTTTTTTTTTTCCCACACTACACGGCATGTGGGATCCTTGTTCCCCGACCAGGGATCGAACCCACGCCCCCTGTGTTGGAAGCCCAGAGTCCTAACCACTGGACCCCCAGGGCAGTCCACTCCAACTCTTTTTTCCCCTCCCCTCCTCTCCCCTTCCTTCCCCTTCCCTCCCTTCCCCTCCCCTCCCTTCCCCTCCCCTCCCATCCTCTCCCCTTCCCCTCCCCCTCCCCTCCCCTCCACTGTGATCATGCCTCTGTGCACTGAGTCACAGTGACCCAGAGATCTGAATATTTACATTTTGATCTTGTGTCTGGCAGGACCTTGTTCCCTGCCTCTCATGGGAACAGGGAGTTAGCACATCTAGGGATCCTATGCTTTGGTTCTATTCAATTTTCTTTGAATCACTGAGGCTTAATAGTTTCAATCATGGGACAAGATGATGTGAATTAACAGTAAGGACTATTTCCTGTTGGTTCATGTTGCTTCTAGGTGACCTGACACTATCTGGATCTGGATTACCTACACACACACTCACCTCCTAGCTCCTGTTAGTAAAATCCTGTCTACTGTGCTCAGTGCTGAAGGGAACACCTGTAACCCTAGAGTTAGCCAACATTAGAGGATGTATTAGTCTGCAAGGGCTGCCATAACAAAATACCAAAGACTGGGTGATTTAAACAACAGAATTTATTTTTTTTTTTTTTTTTTTTTTTTTTTTGGAAAAACAACAGAATTTATTTTCTCACAGTTCTGGAGGCTAGAACTTCAAGATCAAGGAGCCAGCATGGCTGGGTTTTCCTGAGGCCTCTCTCTTTGGCTTGAAGACAGCCGCCTTGGCACTGTGTCCTCACAGGGCCTTTGTTCTGAGTGTATGACCCCTGGTGACTCTTCCTCTTCTAATAAAGACATAAACCCTATTAGATTAGGGCCCCATCTTTATGACATCAGTCAACCTTAATTACTTCTTTGAAAGCACTTTTCCAAATACAGTTACATTAGGGGTTAGGACTTCATCACGTGGATTTTGGAAAGGACACAGATCAGTCCATAACATTCTTCCCTCTGCACTCCCACCCTCTACCAATTCATGTCCTTCTTCCATGCAGAGAACCATAGACCTTTGATCTTCAAGACACTAGTATCCCTTGATATGTTAACTAGTATTTCTTGAAGAAGGGACTCTCTGGTCAGTTAGACTTGGGAAACCCTAGACACTCTATTTCTTTTCGGGAGATTCATAATGCACTTTATTTTATTAAAGGTTCTATTAAATTTTCTACAATACAGAAATTTGTTTTCACTTTAACTTAATTTTCACCAAACTTAATTTGCCACAGTTTACCCATTACATAACATGTAAAGAGATGTTGTTGTTTTTCTTGGACATTAACAAATAAGGAGTTACTCCAGTTTCCCATAAAGTCATGATGTTCAATATAAAGACTACTTACCAAGGAAGGTCATTGAATTTTTGGTCTGTTTGGACTGCTCAGAAGTTCTTTATCATATTGAACAGAGCTGCATCTCTATCTGGTTTCCATATATTCTGGTTCTCTACAGTGGAGCCCAAAAGAATGTGTCTGCTCTCTCCAAGTACACAAAGGCAGCTCTAGAGTGCCTAGTCAAGGTCTTTTTTCTCCAGATGATATAGATCGGCTCCTTTAATATTTTGTTATAGTATATAATCCTGTATGTCGTCTCTACCCTGACATATCAATGCAAAATTACTTAATAATAGTACAACACAGGTGATAACCTCACCATTTCCCTTCTCTGTTCCAGGCAGTGTTATCCACACTGGAGATACAGAGATAAATAAGGCATGTGAGGACTTTACTTCTTAGACCTTACTTTCTTGTAGAGAAAACGATTTAAAAAATAATATGATTTTGGATTTTGACAAGTATTTAAAAGAAAATATATCATGGTATTGGGATAGAGAATAACGTGGATGTGGGCGACAAATTAAATTGAGTAATCAGAAAAGTTTTCTCAGAGGAGATATTTGAACAGACACTTGAATGATGAGAAGGAGCCAGTCTAGGAGAGCCAAGGGATCAGACAGTGCAGAGAGGACAGCAGGTGTGATGGCCACAGGATCATCAGCCTACTGAGGGATTCAGTTTTCTCCAGTTCCAGTATTATATACAATGGCTGGTTTTTCCTTAAAACTTTCAACTTGTAAATCTGACAGACTATATAGCCTGTGTCTTCTGTGATTCAGCTAAATGCTTTATACTGAATTCTATGTGAGATTGGATTGAGAAATTCTGCAATCTATTTTTCTTTTTCCATCTTTCTCTCTTCTTATTTTCTATGACAAGCTTTTCTTATGATTTTAATTGGAGTCTGGGTCTAGAAGTTTACAGTTGCAAATATTCATTTAGCGTCTATTTATTTAACTCCTGTGATATGTCTCACTTATTATATGACCTTGTTTAATTCACTTTCATCACAACATTCATTACAACCTGGCATTGCCTGTTCCTTTATTTGTATATTATTCATCTCTCACCACTAGAATTCATGTTCCACAAGAATAGGATCTTACCTGTCTTGTTGGCTTGCCTGTATCAGCCCCTAGCACAGTGTACTACACAGAGTAGAAATGACTTACTAAATAATTACTCAATGAATGAATAGTCCTAAGATTCCACATTATTAGTCAAAAGGTAGAGTAACACAAAATTTACCCAGCATTGGACAGAAATAGTCTTTTACATCAGTGAATTTAAAAATAAAGCCAGGAATTCCCTGGTGATCCAGTGGTTAGGATTCCACACTCTCACTGCCAAGGTCCTGGGTTCAGTCCCTGCTTGGGGAACTAAGATCCCACAAGCTGTGTGGTACAGCCAAATAAATAAATAAATGAATAAATAAAAAATAAAGTCTACCTCACTGGAACTTAAAATAATTCATTCATTTAGATTGAATTTAACTTTAATAAGAAGAGAAAACTGTGAAACACTTAACACATTCTCCTTCACTTTTTTCCCAAATGACTCAGAATCATCTTTAAGTTGAAATCACTCTGTTGTCTGAGTGAGCTAGTGCTCCTTTCAGTGGAAGAAGCCACAAGATAAATGTACCTATTACAGTTGAAAAAGAACCCCTGCCTACTTCTCCTTAGCTGCTACCACCATGCGTCCACGCAAAGAATCCACCAATCCTAGTAGTGTTCATACATAATCTATCAAAAGAATATTTGCCAGCTAACCTAAAGGCTTTATTAATTAAGGTTATACCTACAAAGAAGTAATGAAAACAGGATGTGAGAAATAATTGAAGTAACTAGAGCCTCCCCACCCGCATTCTCCCAGAAAAAATTAAGTATGTAATGAGTAGAAGACAGAATATTCATCTTCTACTGTTAATTGGGAGAGAGAGTAAGCTCCTTCTGTTTTGTCATAAAAGGCTCTGATGGTTGAAAGCATCATGAATGTAGGTTTGGGTTCAAGATAAGCCATGCTTCCTAACAATCAAACGTGTACAACAATGTTCTTGCTTCATCATGAACTGAGTTTCCCATCAGCGGTAAATCCTGATAGATGCTAGCTCATTAGGAATATTATAGAGGAGCTCAGAGATTGTTTCAGTGGTTTCTGAGTCCTCAATCCAACTCTGAAAGCCTATGACCGTACCCGAATTAAGCTCCCAGTCAGCGCATCTTGGGTTTAATTGACTTTACCCATGTTTGATACCGTGACAAAGACTCTCCTTGACCATACTCTAGTCAGGCTCCTCTGAGCCCTCTTCTCAACTAGGCTTCAACTTTGACCTATAAAAACTGCAGATTCTCAACACAAATAATTTCCCCCCCACCCCCAATACACACACACACACACACACACACACACACACACACAATAACACCCCTTGGGATGACCCAGCCCCATTTAAAATGCCTACCTGAGAAAGCTCAATGCTGCTAGAATTTAGCATTTGATATAGCCAAGACCTGGTGATAAGCAGACAGACCCCTAAACCCATCTTAGAGCACTTAGAGCACATGTTTTAGAAAGAATAGAATGATTAATGCAATTATAAATCTTTTCTCTGCCCTTTGAGTTATAAATCTACCATCCCAAACAGTTTCCTCTAGGACCTGAGAGCTGGCCCTTTGAAAGGCAAACATTCAGGGAGATAACTCTCCCTTTTACTCCCAGTTCCTTTGGGAGTATAAGTGCCTTAACTTTGGTGAGTATCTTGCTCTGTTATGACTGCCTCCTGTCATTAAGATACAAGGAATTTGTTTCTCCTCTAGAGAAGTGCCAATTAGCAAACCCAGATGGCCTGATCACATTAACTAAGTCCCACTTTCTGCCTTTTTGTAAATTTCTACTTCCCTGGCTCTGCTCAACTTCCACCTTACCCACCACACCCTACTCCTTCATGGTTTTTTTAAAATGCCCAGTCATCTCTGCACAAATCACAGTTGAGTTCAGTTCACACTGGGCTATTTTCCCTATTGCAGTAGTATTACTGACCAAAATCTACCCTTACCTCTCTAGTGCCTGGCTTTGCTTATCTTGGACAATGGTTAATTAGTAACTTCTAAGTGGGAAAAACACAAAATACAATTTGGACACAGAAATGTTATATGTGCTTATTTTCAAAGTTTAAACAACGGATCAAAATCAGGACTCAAAAGCTTGATGAAAAGCAGAATGTATTTAGACTTGTTAGAAAGACAATTAGGAGGTCCAATAGAAACTGCCCTGGATACAGTGATATAGTCTGTAATGGTATATTCACTTTTCTGTCTTTACTCCTATGGCATTCTCCCTCACCTTCACAAAATAACCCCATCATATCTGCCTCAAAATAGAGATATTTTCCTTTCAGTCTTTTCTTACAAGTGATATTGCCTTAGTAGCATACATCAATGGCAGTGAAATTTCTGGGTCAAAGAATATATATATATTTCCAGAAATTTTATATCCAGACTAAAATTTCTGAATTAGAATTGAGGGACAAGCATTAGAGGTTCTACAGACTCCCTGAAATTTTATACACCGTTCGGAATCTATATGAGCACATATATAATTTTGTCTTTATGTTAGAATCTCAAATGGGCTTCTCTTTAATCCTAAAATATGTCCTAGACTCTTAGATGCCAGAGAGTAGGGTTGTGTAAGTTCTCTTCAGCACAGGTCCCTGCACATAATAAGTGTTAGTAAATGGTAAGAAGAACAGCTTTGCAAAATGCAGTACTTTGGACTAATTTTTTCGTCTAACATGACAATGAACCTGGAATCTTTATAAACTTATCTCCCTCTTGTAAGGTCTTATCATTTCTTATTACCCTAAATTTCCTTGTCAGTTGTTGTTTCTTCTCACCAGTTTGGGGTTTGAAATGAGAATGGTAAGTAGTGAAGAGGTGTGCAAAATGTTTCAAGTTTTAAATGGAGAGAACATGGCATTTGTGGGGAAAGGGTAACAGTGGCTCTGGGATATAAAGGATAGAGCTGGAGGAATGGAAGAGGTTGTGTCACTACCAAGGGGTTTTATTTAACCCTGAAGTCCAGGAAAAGTGAACCCATCACTCAGGCAGTCGCATGTGTTTTCCTTCCAGGTGATGTGATTGCCAGTGAAGTTTGGCAAGAATGTGCCACCCCAAAATATGCCACTTTGGCATAAGCATTATTTTGAGCTAAAGGCACCTGTAAAAACAGCAGGTGCAAGAAGAGTATTCTGAATGCCCTTTTCTTTCTGAAAGCAAGGGTTAACACTCCCATGTGAAAGATGTCCTCTCTATACGCGGAGGAAAGACGCACATCACAAGAAACGGGAGTCAATGCCGAGAGAATTCTGTAGAAACAGATCTCGTTAAAATAATTCTTACCTTCCTTAGCCTCCCATATATTTCAGTTACTTTTCTACAATTACCTCTCTTCATTCAGCCAAGTATAAGAGCATTTAGGCCTTCTTTGGTTCTTCACTTCCTCCCATTTTATAAGTAATACTTAACACTAAGTACATTTGTATGCTTTTTTCTTGTTAATATGTGTTTTGTAACAGAATCCTAGTCAAGGTTTTCCTCCCCTGCACCATGTTGAATGACTGATGACATCAGAAGTTTCCATGCTCCTCTTTGTTAGATTCAGTCTCTGCAGGTGCCTGGCAGAGGATTTGGACAACAGCTTCTTAGAGTTCTTTCTCACACATTGCTTTTCCCAGATTTTGAATAGAGGTAATATGGGTGGGCACAGCTATCATCCAGAGTCATAGTTTGGACAGATCATGAGCAAAATTGTGAACAGGCATAGCAACACAGGAAGGGAGAAGCAGATGGGGAGAAATCATGGCTAGTGCCTTCCATTTTCCCAGTCTGTGAATGAGAACCCCCAGCCTAGGTCCTAGGCTGTGCCCCCAAAATGTTGGTAAAAGGGAAAAACTCCAGGTCCTTAGGTGAGGAGATTAGAATGTGAAGACATTAGAGTGGGTTGACTAGTAGAGTGATGAAGGGACACAGAAGTTAGGAAGCAGTGCCTCAGTCAGGTGGGTGTGAGGAAGGGATGTAGGAACCAAATCTTTGAGAAGAAGACAAAACTGGAGATAAGGAATCTTCATAGAAGGAGAGCCTGGGCAGCAAAGAAGGAGGGTTAGGAGTTGAAATCCAAGAAGAGGAGAAGAGAAGCAGGAAATCACACAGGAATTTTCTATGATTTTTTTTTCCAATTGGGAAAATTAACTACAATGAGAAAGAGTTTTGGAGCCAGAAGAGTGGAATAATATCAAGTTTAATGGGGACAACAAAGGGAGAAGATGACAAGAGAAGGGATTGTAGAGGGGCCCAATCTGGAAGGCCATTGGAGACAAGAGGAGGTTTATCAGGGGCTAGGAGTGAGTGATCAGTAGCCCAAATTTGAGAAGCTATTGATTTAGAAGGAAAGAGCTGGAAGATAAAAATTAGAAAGTATCAAGTGATGAAGAGGGAAAGTAGAAGGGATACCACTTATTGTTTCTTTTTTTTTTTTTTTTTAAGTTTTATTTATTTATTTATTTATTTATGGCTGTGTTGGGTCTTCGTTTCTGTGTGAGGGCTTTTTCCAATTGTGGCAAGTGGGGGCCACTCTTCATCGCGGTGCATGGGCCTCTCACTATCGCGGCCTCTCTTGTTGCGGAGCACAGGCTCCAGACGCGCAGGCTCAGTAGTTGTGGCTCACAGGCCTATTTACTCCGCGGCATGTGGGATCTTCCCAGACCAGGGCTCGAACCTGTGTCCCCTGCATTGGCAGGCAGATTCTCAACCACTGCGCCACCAGGGAAGCCCCTACTTATTGTTTCTAAGTGGCAGTAACTTGAACAGAGTGAAAGAATTTAGAAGTTTTTTAATGTAACCCCTATCAAATTACCCTTGGCATTTTTCACAGAACTAGAACAAATAATCCTAAAATGTATATGGAACCATAAAAGACCCAGGATTGCCAATGCAGTCCTGAGGAAAAACAACAAAGCTGGAGGTATAACCCTCCCAGGCTTCAGACAGTACTACAAAGCAACAGTAATCAAAACAGCATAGTACTGGCATGAAAACAGACATGTGGATCAACAGAACAGAATAGAGAGTCCAGAAGTAAGCACAAACACCTAGAGTCAATTAATCTTTGACAAAGGAGGCAAGAATATACCATGGAGAAAAGACAGTCTCTGGCAAGTGGTATTGGGAAAGCTGGATAGCCACATGGAAATCAGTGAAGTTAGAACACTCCTTCACACCATACACAAAAATAAATTCAGAGTGGCTTAAAGACTTAAATATAAGACAGGACACCATAAAACTCCTAGAAGAGGACATCGGCAAAACATTCTCTGACATAAATTGTAGCAATATTTTCTTAGACAGTTTCCCAAGGCAATAGAAATGAAAGCAAAAATAAACAAATGGGACCTAATCAAACTTAAAAGCTTTTGCACAGCAAAGGAAATCATCAAGAAAACGAAAAGATAACCTACATAATGGGAGAAAATATTTGCAAACAATGCGATTGACAAGGGATTAATATCCAAAATATACAAACAGCTCATACAACTCAATATCCAAAAACAACAACAACAAACCAATCAAAAGATGGGCAGATCACCTAAGTAGACATTTCTCCAAAGAAGACATACAGATGGCCAATAGGCACATGAAAAGATGCTCAACATTGCTAATTATTAGAGAAATGCAAATCAAAACTACAATTAGGTATCACCTCATACCATTCCGAATGGCCGTCATTAAAAGGTCTACAGGAGGACGCAGGGGCGGAGCCACTGGAGCCGGAGCCGCTGGAGCCGGTTTGGGGTCAATCATTCTGGGGAAGGCAGATGCCATGTCATTGAAGACATCCAAGCAGCTTCAGAGAGAGGTCCACAAGGGACCAATGACAACTTCTACCTGAATGACAGATACATTTGAGAACTGCTGCTAACTTCTTAAATCCCTTCCTACTCTCAGATAAGGATAAGGAAGCTGTTTGGCATCCCAAAACAGAAGTTTCTCCCAAACAGGACATTGGAAAAGGAACGACTTCCCAGAAGGTGAAGTCAAGAGTCATGAAGAACAATAGACTATGAAGTGACCTCCAGGAAACAAAACTGAAGATTGATTAAACACAGTTCCTTACACTCAGCCGTGTGGATGAAAGGCTCTTGGTGCTCCAGCCAGGCATCAGGGCTGTGCCTCTGAGGTGGGAGAGCCAACTTCAGGACACTGGTCCACAAGAGACCTCCCAGCTCCACGTAATACCAAACGGCGAAAATCTCTCAGAGATCTCCATCTCAACATCAAGACCCAGCTTCACTCAACGACCAGCAAGCTACAGTGCTGGACACCCTATGCCAAACAACTAGCAAGACAGGAACACAGCCCCATCCATTAGCAGAGAGGCTGCCTAAAATCATAATAAGCCCACAGACACCCCAAAACACACCACCAGACGTGGACGTGCCCACCAGAAAGACAAGATCCAGCCTCATCCACCAGAACACAGGCACTAGTCCCCTCCACCAGGAAGCCTACACAACCCACTGAACCAAACTTAGCCACTGGGGACAGATACCAAAAACAACAGGAACTATGAACCTGCAGCCTGTTAAAAGGAGACCCCAAACACAGTAAGATAAGCAAAATGAGAAGACAAAAAAACACGCAGCAGGTGAAGGAGCAGGGTCAAAACACACCAGACCTAACAAATGAAGAGGAAATAGGCAGTCTACCTGAAAAAGAATTCAGAATAATGATAGTAAAGATGATCCAAAATCTTGGAAATAGAATAGACAAAATGCAAGAAACATTTAACAAGGATGTAGAAGAACTAAAGAGGAACCAAGCAATGATGAAAAACACAATAAATGAAATTAAACATACTCTAGACGGGATCAATAGCAGAATAACTGAGGCAGAAGAACGGATAAGTGACCTGGAAGATAAAATAGTGGAAATAACTACTGCAGAGCAGAATAAAGAAAAAAGAATGAAAAGAACTGAGGACAGTCTCAGAGACCTCTGGGACAACATTAAACACACCAACATTCAAATTATAGGGGTCCCAGAAGAAGAGAAAAAGAAAGGGACTGAGAAAATATTTGAAGAGATTATAGTTGAAAACTTCCCTAATATGGGAAAGGAAATAGTTAATCAAGTCCTGGAAGCACAGAGAGTCCCATACAGGATAAATCCAAGGAGAAACACACCAAGACACATATTAATCAAACTATCAAAAATTAAATATAAAGAAAACATATTAAAAGCAGCAAGGGAAAAACAACAAATAACACACAAGGGAATCCCCATAAGGTTAACAGCTGATCTTTCAGCAGAAACTCTGCAAGCCAGAAGGGAGTGGCAGGATATACTTAAAGTGATGAAGGAGAAAAACCTACAACCAAGGTTACTCTACCCAGCAAGGATCTCATTCAGATTCGATGGAGAAATTAAAACCTTTACAGACAAGCAAAAGCTGAGAGAGTTCAGCACCACCAAACCAGCTTTACAACAAATGCTAAAGGAACTTCTCTAGGCAAGAAACACAAGAGAAGGAAAACACCTACAATAACAAACCCAAAACATTTAAGAAAATGGGAATGGGAACATACATATCGATAATTACCTTGAATGTAAATGGATTAAATGCTCCCACCAAAAGACACAGACTGGCTGAATGGATACAAAAGCAAGATCCATATATATGCTGTCTACAAGAGACCCACTTTAGACCTAGAGACACATACAGACTGAAAGTGAGAGGATGGAAAAAGATATTCCAGGCAAATGGAAATCAAAAGAAAGCTGGAGTAGCAATTCTCATATCAGACAAAATAGACTTTAAAATAAAGACTATTACAAGAGACAAAGAAGGACACTATATAATGATCAAGGGATCGATCCAAGAGGAAAGTATAACAATTGTAAATATTTATGCACCCAACATAGGAACACCTCAATACATAAGGCAAATACTAACAGCCATAAAAGGGGAAATCGACAGTAACACAATCATAGTAGGGGACTTTAACACCCCACTTTCACCAATGGACAGATCATCCAAAATGAAAATAAATAAGGAAACACAAGCTTTAAATGGTACATTAAACAAGATGGACTTAATTGATATTTATAGGACATTCCACCCAAAAACAACAGAATACACATTTTTCTCAAGTGCTCATGGAACATTCTCCAGGATAGATCATATCTTGGGTCACAAATCAAGCCTTGGTAAATTTAAGAAAATTGAAATCGTATCAAGTATCTTTTCGGACCACAACGCTATGAGACTAGATATCAATTACAGGAAAAGATCTGTAAAAAATACAAACACATGGAGGCTACACAATACACTACTTAATAACGAAGTGATCACTGAAGAAATCAAAGGGGAAATCAAAAAATACCTAGAAACAAATGACAATGGAGACACGACGACCCAAAACCTATGGGATGCAGCAAAAGCAGTGCTAAGAGGGAAGTTTATAGCAATACAAGCCTACATCAAGAAACAGGAAACATCTCGAATAAACAACCTAACCTTGCACCTAAAGCAATTAGAGAAACAAGAGCAAAAAAACCCCAAAGCTAGCAGAAGGAAAGAAATCATAAAGATCAGATCAGAAATAAATGAAAAAGAAATGAAGGAAACAATAGCAAAAATCAATGAAACTAAAAGCTGGTTCTTCAAGAAGATAAACAAAATTGATAAACCATTAGTCAGACTCATCAAGAGAAAAAGGGAGAAGACTCAAATCAATAGAATTAGAAATGAAAAAGGAGAAGTAACCACTGACACTGCAGAAATACAAACGATCATGAGAGATTACTACAAGCAACTCTATGCCAATAAAATGGACAACCTGGAAGAAATGGACAGATTCTTAGAAATGCACAACCTACCGAGACTGAACCAGGAAGAAATAGAAAATATGAACAGACCAATCACAAGCACTGAAATTGAAACTGTGGTTAAAAATCTTCCAACAAACAAAAGCCCAGGACCAGATGGCTTCACAGGCGAATTCTGTCAAACATTTAGAGAAGAGCTAACACCTATCCTTCTCAAACTCTTCCAAAATATTGCAGAGGTAGGAACACTCCCCAACTCATTCTATGAGGCCACCATCACCCTGATACCAAAACCAGACAAAGATGTCACAAAGAAAGAAAACTACGGACCAATATCACTGATGAACATAGATGCAAAAATCCTCAACAAAATACTAGCAAACAGAATCCAACAGCACATTAAAAGGATTATATACCATGATCAAGTGGGGTTTATACCAGGAATGCAAGGATTCTTCAATATACGCAAATCAATCAACGTGATACATCATATTAACAAATTGAAGGAGAAAAACCATATGATCATCTCAATAGATGCAGAGAAAGCTTTCGACAAAATTCAACACCCATTTATGATAAAAGCCCTGCAGAAAGTAGGCATAGAGGGAACTTTCCTCAACATAATAAAGGCCATATATGACAGACCCACAGCCAACATTGTCCTCAATGGTGAAAAACTGAAACCATTTCCACTAAGATCAGGAACAAGACAAGGTTGCCCACTCTCACCACTATTATTCAACATAGTTTTGGAAGTGTTAGCCACAGCAATCAGAGAAGAAAAAGAAATAAAAGGAATCCAAATCAGAAAAGAAGAAGTAAAGCTGTCACTGTTTGCAGATGACATGATACTATACATAGAGAATCCTAAAACTGCCACCAGAAAACTACTAGAGCTAATCAATGAATTTGGTAAAGTAGCAGGATACAAAATTAATGCACAGAAATCTCTTGCATTCCTATATACTAATGATGAAAAATCTGAAAGTGAAATTAAGAAAACACTCCCGTTTACCATTGCAACAAAAAGAATAAAATACCTAGGAATAAACCTACCTAAGGAGACAAAAGACCTGTATGCAGAAAATTATAGGACACTGATGAAAGAAATTAAAGATGATACAAATAGATGGAGAGATATACCATGTTCTTGGATTGGAAGAATCAACATTGTGAAAATGACTCTACTACCCAAAGCAATCTACAGATTCAATGCAATCCCTATCAAACTACCACTGGCATTTTTCACACAACTAGAACAAAAAAGTTCACAATTTGTATGGAAACACAAAAGACCCCGAATAGCCAAAGCAATCTTGAGAACGAAAAATGGAGCTGGGGGAATCAGGCTCCCTGACTTCAGACTATATTACAAAGCTTCAGTAATCAAGACAGTTTGGTACTGGCACAAAAACAGAAATATAGGTCAATGGAACAGGATAGAAAGCCCAGAGATAAACCCACGCACATATGGTCACCTTATCTTTGATAAAGGAGGCAAGCATATACAGTGGAGAAAAGACAGCCTCTTCAATAAGTGGTGCTGGGAAAATTGGACAGCTACATGTAAAAGTATGAAATTAGAACACTCCCTGACACCATACACAAAAATAACTCAAAATGGATTAAAGACCTAAGTTTAAAGCCAGACACTATCAAACTCTTAGAGGAAAACATAGGCAGAACACTCTATGACATAAATCACAGCAAGTTCCTTTTTGACCCAGCTCCTAGAGAAATGGAAATAAAAACACAAGTAAACAAATGGGACCTAATGAAACTTAAAAGCTTTTGCACAGCAAAGGAAACCATAAACAAGACCAAAAGACAACCCTCGGAATGGGAGAAGATATTTGCAAATGAAGCAACTGACAAAGGATTAATCTCCAAGATTTACAAGCAGCTCATGCAGCTCAATAACAAAAAAGCCAACAACCCAATCCAAAAATGGGCAGAAGACCTAAATAGACATTTCTCCAAAGAAGATATACAGATGGCCAACAGACACATGAAAGAATGCTCAACATCATTAATCATTAGAGAAATGCAAATCAAAACTACAATGAGGTATCATCTCACACCAGTCAGAATGGCCATCATCAAAAAATCTACAAACAATAAATGCTGGAGAGGGTGTGCACTGTTGGTGGGAATGTAAATTGATACAGCCACTATGGAGAACAGTATGGAGGTTCCTTAAAAAACTAAAAATAGAACTACCATACGACCCAGCAATCCCACTACTGGGCACATACCCTGAGAAAACCATAATTCAAAAGGAGTCATGTACCAAAATGTTCATTGCAGCTCTATTTACAATAGCCAGGACATGGAAGCAACCTAAGTGTCCATCATCAGATGAATGGATAAAGAAGATGTGGCACATATATACAATGGAATATTACTCAGCCATAAAAAGAAATGAAATGGAGGTATTTGTAATGAGGTGGATGGAGTTAGAGTCTGTCATACAGAGTGAAGTAAGTCAGAAAGAGAAAAACAAATACAGTATGCTAACACATATATACAGAATCTAAGGAAAAAAAAAAAAAAGGCCATGAAGAACCTAGTGGCAAGACGGGAATAAAGACACAGACCTACTAGGGAATGGACTTGAGGATATGGGGAGGGGGTGGGGTGAGATGTGACAGGGTAAGAGAGTGTCATGGACATATATACACTACCAAATGTAAAATAGATAACTAGTGGGAAGCAGCCGCATAGCACAGGGAGATCAGCTCGGTGCTTTGTGACCACCTAGAGGGGTGGGATGGGGAGGGTGGGAGGGAGGGAGATGCAAGAGGGAAGAGAAATGGGAACATATTGTATATGTATAAGTGATTCACTTTGTTATAAAGCAGAAGCTAACACACCATTGTAAGGCAATTATACTTCAATAAAGATGTTTAAAAAAAAAAAAAAAGAAATGAAATGGAGGTATTTGTAATGAGGTGGATGGAGTTAGAGTCTGTCATACAGAGTGAAGTAAGTCAGAAAGAGAAAAACAAATACAGTATGCTAACACATGTATATGGAATCTAAGGAAGAAAAAAAAAAGTCATGAAGAACTTAGTGGCAAGATGGGAATAAAGACACAGACCTACTAAAGAATGGACTTGAGGATATGGGGAGGGGGAGTGGTGAGATGTGACAGGGTGAGAGAGTGTCATGGACATATATACACTACCAAATGTAAAATAGATAGCTAGTGGGAAGCAGCCGCATAGCACAGGGAGATCAGCTCAGTGCTTTGTGACCACCTGGGGGGGTGGGATGGGGAGGGTGGGAGGGAGGCAGATGCAGGAGGGAGGAGATATGGGAACGTGTGTATATGTGTAGCTGATTCACTTTGTTATAAAGCAGAAACTAACACACCATTGTGAAGCAATTATACTTCAATAAAGATGTTTAAAAAAAAAAAAAAAAGATCTACAAATAACAAATGCTGGAGAGCGTATGGAGAAAAGGAAACCCTCCTACACTTTTAGTGGGAATGTAAGTTGGTTCAGCCACTATGGAAAACAGTATGGAGGTTCCTTAAAAAACTAAAAATAGAGACTTCCCTGGTGGCACAGTGGTTAAGAATCTGCCTGCCAATGCAGGGGACATGGGTTTGATCCCTAGTCTGGGAAATTCCCACATGCTGCAGAGCAACTAAGCCTGTGCACCACAACTGCTGAGGCTGTGCTCTAGAGCCCACGAGCCACAACTACTGAGCACATGTGCCACAACTACTGAAGCCCGTGGGCCTATAGCCCGTGCTCCACAACAAAGAGAAGCCACTGCAACAAGAAGCCCACTCACCGCAACAAAAGAGTAGTCCCCACTAGCCACAACTAGAGAAAGCCCGCACGCAGCAACGAAGACCCAACGCAGCCAAAAATAAATAAAATTTTTTTAAAAAACTAAAAATAGAGTTACCATATGATCCAGCGGTCCCACTCCTGGGCATATATCTGGAGAAAACCATAATTTGAAAAGATACATGCACACTGATGTTCACTGCCGCACTATTTACGATAGCGAAGACATGGAAGCAACCTAAATGTCCATTGACAGATGAATGGATAAAGAAGATAGATATAGATATAGATATGTATAATGGAATATTACTCATAAAAAAGACTGAAATAATGCCATTTGCAGCAACATGGATGGACCTAGAGATTATCATACTATGTTAAGTAAGTCAGACAGAGAAAGACAAATATCATATGATATCACTTATATTGTGGAATCTATGTTACAAATATACTTATTTACAAAACAGGAACAGACAGACATAGAAAACAGACTTGTGGTTACCAACGGGAAAATGGTTATGGGTAGGGATAAATTAGGAGTTTGGGATTAGCAGACACAAACTACTGTATATAAAAAATAGATAAACAACAAGGTCCCACTGTGTAGCACAGGGAGCTATATTCAATATCTTATAATGACCTATAATGGAAAAGAATATGAAAAAGTAATATATATATAACTGAATCACTTTGCTATACACCAGAGACTGATGGAACATTGTAAATCAAGTATACCTCAATTTTTTAAAAAGTTTTTAATTAGAATGAGATTATGTGATATTTTAAGATTCGTTTGTGGATTTAGAGTGGAGTACTCGAATCAGCTTTTACCAGCACTTGAGAGTTGGTTATTAAATATTCAGAGATTTTGCAAGCTGATTTTTAAAGGTAGCTTGGATTTGACCACTTGAGAGTATTTACACCACAAAAATTGGTAAATGCTACAAATCATGACTCCCACCCTCCCTCCCCCCAGAGAACCAGTTGATCAGCATACCACTGCATGTTCCCCAAGTATATAATGATCAAAGATAAGATAATTAAGCTTTTAAATTTTTGTATTCATTAATTTTAAACAAGTTTTTAAAAAATTTATAATTTATTATGTAAGTTAGAAAAGTCAAAATTGTATTTGCTTTAGCCATAATTTATATATGGCAAAGTAAGCCTTACTGGATTTTCTTTTTTTTATTTGTTTGCTTTGATAGAAGCTTTATTGACATATAATTCACAAACCATACAATTCATCCACTTAAAGTATATGATTCAGTGGGTTTTAGGATATTCATAGGGTTATGCAACCATCACCTCAATTTTAGACTATTTTCATCACCCTCCAAAAGAAACTGTACACATCAGTAGTCACTTGGGATTTCTCCCCAGCCCTAAGGAATCACTAATCTTTCTGTCTCTGTGGGGTTTGTCTGTTCTTGACATTTCATATAAATTAAATCATACATTATGTGATCTTTTGTGACTGGCTTCTGTCACTTAATATTATGTTTTCAAAGGTTATTCATATTGTAGCAAATATCAGCACTTTATTCCTTTTTATCACTCAGTAACACTCCCTTGTATGAAAATACCATATTTTGTTTATTTATGGGCAATTGGGTTGTTCCATTTTTTGGCTATTATGAATAATGATGTTATCAACATTTATGTACAGGTTTTCAGTAGGGGCATAAGTTTTCAATTCTCTTGGTTTTATACCTAGGAGTAGAATTGCTGGACCATATGGTAACTCTATGTTTAAAGTTTTTTGGTTTGTTTTTTTTTTAAAAAAACACCTTTGTTGAGATATCTTTGACATATAAAATTGTATATATTTAAAATATAAAACTTTCTAACTTGCTGTATACACACATAGACACACACATACATCATGATATCACTACAATCAAGCTAAATAACATATCACCTCTACATAGCTACCATTTTGTGTGTATGTTGAAAAGATTTAAGATCTAACCTCTTCAAAAATGTCAAGTGTATAATCATATATTGCTAACCATCCTCACCATGCTGTACATTAGATATCTATAACTTATTAATTTTGCATAGTGGAGTGGTAACTTTGTAACCTTTGATCAACATCACCTCATTTCTCCCTCCTCTAATTCCTGGCAACCACCATTATACTCTCTGTTCTATGAGTTTGGCTATTTTAGTTTCCACATATAAGTGAGATCATGCAGTATTTCTCTTTCTGTTTCTTGATTATTTCATTTAGCATAAAGTCCTCCAGCCCCACCCATGTTGTTGCAAATGGCAAGATTTCTTTCTTTTTTTAAGGCTAAATAATATTCCAGTGTGTGTGTGTGCATGTGTGTGTATCACATTTTCTTTATCCATTCATTTGTCATAACACATTTAGGTTTTTTCCCCATATCTTGGCTACTGTGAATAATGCTGCAAATGAACATGAGAGTGAAGATCTCATTGAGATAGTGATACCATTTCCTTTGGATATATACCCAGAAATGGGATTACTGGATCATATGGTAAATCTATTTTTAATTTTTTGAGGAAGTACCATATTGTTTTCCATAATGGCTGTACTAATTTTCATTCCTACCAGCAATGTGCCAGAGTTCCCTTTCCTCAACATCCTCACCAACAATTGCTATATTTTGTCTTTGATAATAGCCATCCTGATAGGTGTGAGGTCATATCTCATTGTGGTTTTAATTTGCATTTCCCTGATTATTATGTTGAGCACCTTTTCATATACCTCTTAGTCATTTGAATTTCTTCCTTTGAAAAGTGTCTATTTAAGTCATTTGCATGTTTTTTAATCAGGTTATTTGCATTTTTGGTATTGAATTGTATGAGTTCATCATATATTTTGGCTTTAACCTCCTGTCAATATGTGGTTTTTGCAAATATTTTTTTTTTCCCCATTCAGTAGATTGCCTTTTCACTTTGTTGATTGTTTACTTTGCTGTGCAGAAGCTTTTTAGTTTGATGTAATCCCACTGGTCTATTTTTGCTTTTGTTGCCTGTGCTTTTGGGGATACATTGAAAAATTTTTGCCAAGACCAACGTCAAGAATGTTTTTCCCTATATTTGCTTATAGGGCTTTTATGATATCAGGTCTTATGTTTAAGTCTTTAATCCATTTTCATTTGATTTCTTTATGGTATGAGATAGGGACTCAATTTCATTCGTTTCATTTAGAGAAGACTCTTTTCCCCATTGTGTGTTCTTGGCATCCTTGTCAAAGATCAGTTGACCATAAATGCACAGGTTTATTTCTGGGTTCTCTATTGTGTTGCATCAGTCTGTATGTCTGTTTTTTTCCCAGCACCATACTGTTTTGATTACCATAACTTTGTAATATAGTTTGAAGTCAGGAAGTGTGATGCTTCCAGCTTTATTCTTCTTGCTCAAGATTGCTTTGGCTCTTCTTGCTTTATTACTGAATTATCTTCATGATTTCCTAAAATACCTGGCAAAGAACTCTGCAACTTTGTTTAGTGCCAACGATTATGAAGTGGCTCCTCCTGAGTACCATTGGAAAGCTGTGTGAGGCACTTATACTCACTCATGTTTGTATCTCTGTAAACACATTTTGTTTCTTAGTCCTTCTCTTGTACAAATGATGTACTTTGGAAATGTTAGTGTATAACAGAAGTGATGTTTGTTTTCTGTTTGATTTTAAACAGAAAATAAAAGGGGTTACAGCTCCTTTTTTCTTTTTTTTTTTCATTTCAAAGTTGCTACCAGTGTATTCAATGATGGACAACAGAGAGACGTACTGTAGGGTGTTTTATTGCTTAGTTGACAAAGCTGCTTTTGAATGCTGGTGGTTCTATTCCTTTGACACTACGCACTTTTATAATATGTGTTAATGCTATATGACAAAATGCTCTGATTCCTAGTGCCAAAGGTTCAATTCAGTGTGTATAACTGAACACACTCATCCATTTGTGCTCCCCCGTTTTTTTTATGATGCTTACACTAAAGAGCCCATCCTTTGCAAGTCATCCATGTTGTTCCTTAGGCGTTTTATCTTTGCTCATATTGTCAAAGAATGGTGGCTTGTTTCATGGTTTTTGTATTTGTGTCTAATGCACGTTTTTAACATTATAGAAGCAATGCATTGTGTAGCTAGTTTTCTGGAAAAGTCAATCTTTTAGAAATTGTTTTTCAGATCTTCAATAAATTTTTTCTTTAAATTTCCGGAAAAAAAAGATTGCTTTGGCTCTTTAATGGTTCTATATGTCCATTTACATATAAAACATAAAGAGACAAGCTCAAACCAAAAGAATTTGTCAAAAGAATGAGTATGGAATTTAAAAGTCTGATGGAAACAGAGTTTTAAAGTTTGACATAAATATATTACTGGGCTCCTTATTAAATATTACTTAAGGCCACTAAGACCAAAATAAATATATACAATGCTGAGTCATCAGTGAAAGATTTGTATCAGAGATATTGACTTGAAAATATTAGGTGAATTTTCGGCAAAGATGGTTGCTCAGCTATTAATTTCCAGTAGCACCATTGTATGCTAGTGGTGGTATGAAATATTAACTCATAGAACAAATAAAGCTAGTGTAGTATCTTCCAGTATAACTTGACTTGTACTTGTGCAATTTACACATGATGTACATGTGAAGGAAGGTGTTTGTTTCTTTGTTTTTGGTCTTCACTGGCAACAAATAAAACTAATTCTGACCTACACAAAATTCTGAAAGATTACATTGTCAATAGATATGGTCTTAAACTAAAGTTTTGCATAGTTGTATTTTCTGATACTGAACCTCTAATGACAAGAAAACGTGCTTAATGATTCTCTAGATTAAAGAGGTTGCACTAGAATATAAATCACTTCTTCCTTCATGGAGAATGTATCACTATGAAAAATGCTTTTAGTAGTTGAACTAAACACAGTTCTTAATGACATAGTAGAAATTGTGAATTATATATGTCTAATGCATTACCTCTTGGATATTATTGTCTTTTTTATGTGATAATATGATTGTGGATCTTAACAATGGTTGTGCTCTATGGTTATCAGAAAGAAATGATCTGTTGAATATTTCAACTATAGAAAAAACTCACACTGTTTCTGCAAGATTTGAAACCAGTTTGATCTCAAATTTTAAAGATATGAATTAGCCAGACTTATTTGTCTGATATGTTCAGTATTTTTAGTGATTTTAATATATTCATTCAAAGAAGGAATGTAAGGTGTTTTTCATGAACAAAGGTCAAGAACAAAAGTTAGATGTTTGGATGAACAGAGTATCTACAAACTGTTATGTCATATATGATTTAACAATTATCAATAGTTGGTGATAATTTTGATATTGAATGTCTGTGAAAAGTTAGCACCAAAATCTTACATATTTGTATCTAATTTTAAAATTTAAATTAATTAATTAATTAATTTGGTTGCACCGGGTCCTAGTTGCAGCGGGTGGGCTCCTCAGTTGCAGCTTGCTGACTTCTTACTTGCGGCACGTGGGCTCCTTAGTTGCGGCACATGGGCTTCTTAGTTGCGGCATGCACGTGGGATCTAGTTCCCTGGTCAGGGATTGAACCCAGGCCCCCTGCATTGGGAGCGCGGAGTCTTAACCACTGCACCACCAGGGAAGTACAATTTTATTTTCTGTCAAAAGAACGTTCATGCATAGGAAATTTATGGATCCAGATCTATTTGTTTCATCAAATATAAGTTCAAGTTAACTGTAATTTTACACAACACATTTTGGAACTGGCTACTGATGAAAGGATTAAAGGTCAATTTTGAAAATACATCACTTTCTTCATTTCCTATGGAAGTTAAGACTGAATATCCTGAGCTGGCTGAAAGTGCTTTAAAATAGCTTCTAAAAAATTCATGTAAATATTGTCTGTGAGATTGGTTTTTATTTAAATAAAACAACAGAGTTTTAAACATACATTATCCTCTGAGGCAGCATTATCCTCTGGAGATAAGATTAGATGAGCTAACAAGCAAGGAGCATATTAAAACCTTTAATAGCTACAAGAACACTGTTCTTGCAAAACAATCATGTAAGTGTTTCTTACTGGGAATTGCTATTTTGCTCAATTGTACTGTAACCGCAAAAAACCATACATTGTGAACAAAATAGCAATTAACTGTATTAATCACTTATATGCCCAATTTCAGTAAGTAAGTACAGTTCTCTAATTTTTTTCTCTTTTTTATGTTGTATTTGTACTTACTGAATTTATTAAAATTAATTTTATATGTGAATTTAATAATGTTGGCTTTGTTGTTTTGAGGATTTTTTATCATTCCATTTTCTAGTAATGCATTTTATATTTTGTAAAATTATTGGTCTTGGAAGGGTTGAACATTTAAAAAATTGGTCCTTAGACAAAAGTGGTTAAGGAATTTCACTAGAGGGTTTGGTGGCTATGTGGCTATAGGTGGAGTCATTTGGGAGATAAAGGAAGAGTAACATTTTTGAGCCTCATAACTGAGAAAATAAAGCTCCTTGGACTGAAACAGGGGCAGCTGGAAGAGGAGCTGACTTGTGGAGAGAGACATTTGGTTGAATTTGGACCTTTAGATTGTAAGATGATGATAGAAAATTCAGATACAAGGGTCTAGCAGGAGATTGGAGAGATGAGACTGAAGCTCACATCATGGAAGAGATAAGCACAAGGAATCATTTGCACAGATGTTGTAGTTGAGTCATGGAAATGGCAAGACATTCAAAAGAATGAATGTCCTATGAGAACTGAACATGCAGATTTTATCACACAGTGACTTTCAATAAAATTGGTTTACACTTTCCACAAATATTATTATTCCCCCAACTGATTTAAAGTTTCCTAATGTTGTACAGGAGAAAAGAACCAAGTGTGGTGATGATGATGATGATAATGATAATAATATAATGATATAATTATAAAACAATGATGATAAATCCTTATGTTCCAAGCACAGTTTTTGTTTTGTTTTGTTTTTTAACATTTTTATTGGAGTATAATTGCTTTACAATGGTGTGTTAGTTTCTGCTTTATAACAAAGTAAATCAGCTATACATATATCCCCACATCTCCTCCCTCTTGCATCTCCCTCCCACCCTCCCTATCCCACCCCTCTAGGTGGTCACAAAGCACCAAGCTGATCTCCCTGTCCAAGAACAGTTTTTATCACATAAGAAAGTTAAGGTGCAGAGGAGAGAGGCTAACTAACTTGCTGAAGTTCACTTAAGTAACATGAGATCGAGTTGAGGTTTGAATTCAGGTAGTTTGGTTTCAGAGCTTGTATTCTTAGCCATTTACCACTAAGGACTAATGATGCTGAGGTGAGCCTTGTTCAGACTCATTAACACTTAGCCAGGCAATGTCTTGGGAGCATATGTGTCTCCCAGGAAAAACACAAAACCGTTGGGAAAAAAAAAAAAAAACCACTTCTCTTTCCCAAAGTCTCCTCTGAGGGGTATACATCAATGCCTCTCAACCTGAGATGCATTGAAATCCCACTGGGGATCTTGATAAATTGTAGAATTTGACCCAGCACGGCTGCAGTGAAATCTGCAATTCTGCATTTTTAACAAGCTCCCAGTACTGTTCCTGACCATGCTCTGAGGAGAAAGGGTCTGGAAAGTCAGGAGGCAGATGAAGAAGTGAGAAATCCGCCATAGTGTTTTCAGATAAATTATGTTCAGGAGTTGCTTCTAGAGGAGCAGGCTGTAGCTCAAAGTATTAAAGGAATACCCTTTTAACAGCTTCTCATCTCATTTAGAATAAGACCTAGACTTCTATCCGTGGCTTTACGGCCTATCTACATGACGTCGTTGTATCTCCCAGATCTCTGTGATCTCAACATCTGGTCTTGACTTCTCCTAGCCCCTCTAGCAATCTCTCTGCTTATAGCAGGCAGTATCCACTCCTGACCTTGCTATCCGTGTGTTTTGTTTATTTGTTTGTTATCGTTTTTCCCCCAGCACTATGCTCTTACCAAGGTCATCTGAATGTGAACTCCTTGAGAATACAGGCCTTATCTGCCCAGTGCCTAGAACAGTGTCTGACACAGCATAGGCACCCAATAAATGTTCGTTAAACCAATAGGTTTTATTTGCCTGTGCTCTATAAAAAATTTTCTTACTGTTTTATAGAGAATAAATAGATCTGGAGATCAGAAAACAGAAATGGCAGATCAAACCTAAAAAGTTGATGCTAAGTGAGTATTAACTAATTTATTTTAAATATCTGAAAAGTAAGCAGGAAACTTGGCTCCCATTTGAGGAATGCTTTTATAATTTTGAAAACAAAATTTTATTTTGATACATTATTTGTCCATTAATGCATCTAGGCTCTCTTTTTCTAGTCCCTTTTGGGTTTGTAGACAACATAAGGTTGTGGTTAGGAGCAGGATAATTGAGTTTAAATTTCAGTCCTTTATAAACTACAAGATTGCATAGTTTACCTTGTCTAAGTTTAGTTTCCTCATCTGTAAAATGGGGGTGACAATGGTAGCAGGCTTATAGGACTGTGGAGAGGATTAATTGAGATAAAGCAAATAAAACACAGCACTTGGCATGGTGCATGTGCTCACTGAACATGGGCTAATTATTGTCAGAACTCTACCTCTGCTTGTAAGGCTGGGCCAAGATGTCAAACTGCCCCTCCCTTTACTGGAACGCCTGTGTTCTCATCTAAAACTTCAGATGGTTATTTCCATTCTCAGCTTACACTTCATATGAGCTTAGTTACCGTGTGTGTGTTCCTATCTGTCTCCCAGTCAGCCCAGCATTTTCACACAACAGAGAAGATGCTTGTTAAGCCAGGGGTTTCTAACTATGCCTGTTTATTTTCCTACTAAAGTAGAATAATTGTGGGCTCTCTTTTTTTTGAGGAGGGGAAAATAAAAGATAGAATTTTCCTGGTTCTCTCTTTTTTATTCTGTGGTAGGACAAGTTATACCTCCCACCCCCTTTTTGAGGAGAAGATTCTGCTTTTGTTATTTTTGGTGAGGCAGAGATGGAAAGGTGAAATAATGAAATAGTGTTCAACTATACAAGATGATAATTAACAAGAGAAGGTCTGTATTTTAAGAGACTCTTTATTTTGAGGGACCTGAGAGACCTGAAACTTTATCACCCCAGCTCCAAAGAGAGCCACCCAGCTGGATCCTACTGGCCTGGGGTGCTGGGGACAGGAGGCAGGAAGACATAAGAGGATGAGGGTCTCCCCTGCTAGCAGAGGTGGACTGTATATATGCCGGAAAGGTGATGGAGAAAGTAGACTTGTGCACACCTTTCTGGACCTGTCTGGTTCAACTCATCAGATTAAGTTAGAAGAATGAGGCTGGCATCTAGTGGCAACAACAGGTACTAGCACAGAGCACACATGGCAAAGGAGAGAGTTCTTTACTTTTCATTTCCCCAGCCTCAAGTAAAATAATGACTTCATCTCCCTGTATTAATCAAGATCTTTCAGCTACAAGTGACAGATTATAGACCAGATCAAGCAAAAAAAGAAAAGGAAATTTATTGAACGATGTAATGTGAACAATGGGATGGAGTGAGAATTAGGTATACTGCAATTGGGGGTTAGACGATGAGCACTCTCTCCCTTTCTCTCACAAACATGCTTGTTCCCCAAAGCACTTGGCTCTTCTTCTCTCCTTCTGTTAGCATGTGGACCTTTTTCTCTTCTACTGAAGGTGGGCTTCATTTATGAATATGAGGTAGAAATTCTCAAACAACTGTGTGCATGTGTGGAGGGGATATTTTCTCTTTTGTTCATGTCTTTAAGTGAGATTAGTGGGGCAGGGTCTGACCTTGCAGATAAGCCTGCAATTTGGGATAAACTGAATTCAGGGGAGTGTTCATAAGCACGTTTGATAACAGACCTCAGCACCAAGCAAACTGAAAGCTGACTTGAAACAATCAGTACCCAGAGATGAATATCTACCACCTTTTTCAGTATGGTGTTTATTTCTAATAAATGTGATACTCAGTTCTCCATTAGTCTTCGTTTCCAATTTTGTTCCAAATTTGGGTGCAGCATGGAGTTGTGTTATTTATTTATTATACACCCTCAAATTCCAAAAGAAATAATTTTCAGAATTAAGTAGTGAAAAGAATAAGCAAGTATATAGTACTCTGTTACCCATTAATCACATTTTCCGTATTTATCAAATTTAATATGAGGACCGAATTCCCTAAAGAAAAGAGAAGAAAAAAGAGATTAGTATCATAAGGAAAGGGGGCCTTGCTTCACATCCTTTCTCTTCCAAATGAAGTCCTGAGAAAAGGAGCTGCTTCTACAATTCCCTTTACCTCCATCTCTTTTCATGGCCACCACAGTTGGCACATTCCCCACCATGTCTTGATTATTCAAAAATTGCTCTGTGAAGTTTTTCAGTAGAGAGTCTTTCATTGCCCAACCCATTCCCATTTTAATACCTTTCCATTCAGTGTAGCAATGTCAAATTTTTCTACCAAGAAGTAAAAGATAACCATAGCAATAATGCTATGCATAATAATTCACATAATTCACTCTTTACTCAAATTTTCACTAGGTTTACACTGCCCATAGACTACAGCCTATTCCCCTTACTTTAGGATTTATGTTTCCCAGAAGACTAGCCTCTGCCTAACTTTCCACCCTTATTTATTACTGTCCTTTAAATACCTGACATTCCTTTCAACACTATTTTTATCTTCCTTATTTCCCTAAAGACATTGCTGTTTCTCAGTTCCATGTGTTCTCCCAAGCAGTGAGCCCTGTGTAAATTGCCCATTCTATTTTCTTTTGCACTTTTTCTTTTTTTAAACCTCTCAACATAGTATTAGCTTTTTTAAAAAAATATATTATTTATTTATTTATCTGGTTGCTCCGAGTCTTCATTGCAGCAGGCGGGGTCCTTAATTGTAGCTCGCCATCTCCTTAGTTGCGGCTTGTGGGCTCCTTAGTTGTGGCACATGGGCTCCTTAGTTGTGGCATGCGAACTCTTATTAGTTGCAACATGCATGTAGGATCTAGTTCCTTGACCAGGGATCTAACCTGCGCTCTGTGCATTGGGAGCACAGAGTCTTATCCACTGCGCCACCAGTCCCTGCACTTTTTCTTTAAGAATACTTTAACTGCCTCATGACAAAGGAGGCAAGAATATACAACAGCAAAAAGACATTCTCTTCAATAAGTGGTGCTGGGAAAACTGGACAGCTACATGTAAAGGAATGAAATTAGAACATTCTCTAACACCATATATAAAAATAAACTCAAAATGTATCAAAGACCTAATTATAAGGCCAGACACTATAAAACTCTTAGAGGAAAACATAGGCAGAACACTCTTTGACATAAATGGCACCAATATCTTTTTTGATCCACCTCCTAGAGTAATGAAAATATAAACCAAAATAAACAAATGAGACCTAATTGAACTTAAAGGCTTCTGCACAGCAAAGGAAACCATAAACAAAATGAAAAGACAACCTAAGGACTGGGAGAAAATATTTGCAAACGATGAGACCAACAAGGATTAATTTCCAGAATATGCAAACAGCTCATCAGCTTAATATCAAAAAAAAAGACAAACAACCCAATCAGGAAATGGGCAGAAGACCTAAATAGACATTTCTCCAAAGAAGACATACAGATGGCCAACGGGCACATGAAAAGATGTTCCACATCACTAATTATTAGAGAAATGCAAATCAGAACTACAATGAGGTTATACAATGAGGTATCACCTCACACCAGTCAGAATGGCCATCATTAAAAACTCTATAAATAATAAATGCTGGAGAGAGTGTGGAGAAAAGGGAACCCTTCTACACCATTGGTGGGAATGTAAATTGGTGCAGCCACAATGGAGAACAGTATGGAGGTTCCTTAAAAAACTAAAAACAGAGTTACCGTATGATCCTACAATCCCACTCCTGGGCATATATCTGGATCAAACTCTAATTTGAAAAGATACATGCACCCCAATGTTAATAGCAGTATTAGCCAAGACATGGAAGCAACCTAAATGTCCATCAACAGATGAATGGATAAAGAAGATATGGGGTGTGTGTGTGTGTGTGTGTGTGTGTGTGTGTGTGTGTGTGTGTGTAATGGAATATTACTCAGCCATAAAAAAGAATGAAATAATGCCATTTGCAGCAATATGGATGGACATAGAGATTATCATATTAAGTGAGGTAAGTCAGAAAAAGAAAAAGACAAATGTCATATGATATCATGTATATGTGGAACCTTAAAAAAGGATACAAATGAACTTATTTACAAAACAGAAATAGACTCATAGACATAGAAAACAAACATAGGGTTATCAAAGGCGATAGCAGGTTGGGGGGATAAATTAGGAGTTTGGGATTAACATATACATACTACTGTATATAAAATAGATAAACAACAAGGACCTACTGTATAGCACAGGGAACTATACTCAGTATCTTGTAATGACCTATAATAGAAAAGAAGCTGAAAAAGAATATATATATTGCCTGCACTCCATTTGGATGGGGAACTGCTACTAGATAACTGTTGCTTATTTCTTGAATGTGAAATCCTAGCTTACTATTAATATAATGTTTGATTTTTTAAAAATAAATTGGAAATCTATATTTTTAGGTAAAATCTGATTTTTGAAATACTGTCAACCATAAAAACTTACTCAAATACTATTCTGGTTAAACAGGACCAATACTGTTTTCTGTTATCATGAATTTTCTTATGTAATATATTCTTTTTGCCACATAAGACCACAAACTTATGAAGAGTCTGGGATCTGTTTCATACAACTCTATTTTCTTGGTAGTTATTATGAGGGCCCTACACTGAGTAGGCTTGGGGGATTCCTTTAAGGATAATGACTGATTTTTTTTCAATTCTGGGCAAGACACACACTCTTAAGTTTTCTGTTTTTCAAGGGATTTACATTGTTCATAAATGGCGGATATCTCTCAGAATTGTGAGTCCAGTTTCTCAGGATTTTTCTTCAAAACACTAGCTAAGAGCAGAGACAGAAGAATTACTCTTATGCCTCCATTACTCAAAAGAGCATAATGACTATTCTTGTTGCCCTGAGATCCAGAAATGGCATGAAGTCCACGTTTATACATGCAAGTCACAGTGAGAATTAAAACAAATATACAGGCAACTGTACCATCCCTGCCACTGGCATTAGCGTTCTCTGTGTTCCAGAAATAGATATGTTTGATAAGAACTACGTTCATAATGGCTCCAATGAGAGAACCATTTTTTTCTTTTTTAATCAGCAGAGGCTCCTTATTTATACTTTGATTGAGAAAAAACAGCTAGTGTTCATAGTATATCTGGCAGACTTACAGGATAGAAAAGGAAAGGAAGAAAGAAAGAAAGGAGAGAGAATGAGAGTGAGAGGGTGAGAGAGTGCCAGAACAGATCAGAGGCATGCTCATAGAGCTTTTGAGACTTTCTCAAGTCTCCTAGATGAGGCTGAAAAAAATCTCAGAACCATCTTTGAGAAGCCATTTGGTTGTAGCATAGTGGAAAATCAAGTCCCCAATGTAATTCTGCATCAACCTATGCTGATTTTCAGAAGCCCAGGCCATTGTGGGTGGGTCCTTCTTAGGCTGCTCATTTTAATGGTGTGCGTCCAGATACCAGACAGTGTGAAGAAGGCTTATGTGGAAGAGCTAAGAAGACACTTCCCAATGTCTTTTGCCTAATTAGCCCTGCCTGAGAAAATGACAACAACCACATTTGGAAGGAATGATTATGTAGTTTAATCATTCTACATAGTCTGCTAATATTCATGAATTCTCATTCATCTTTCTTTGAAGTCAATGGGAGATACTTGGTTAATTCACATTTTTCAGTTCCCATTCTTTTCCTTTAAAGTCATCCTTTGAGTGTAGTACTTGCTCTGAAGATGAGCAAGTATTACCTTTATTGGACTAGTTTCTACACCTCGTTTCCTTCAGTGCTCAGAAATAATTGCGGTGGCATACTAATGTGATGCCAGAAGTCCATGAAGATTCTTCTCAAAGGAAGATATGCATTAAAGAGTTAGCTCAGCAGACTTGAGATGCTCAAATCAGCTCAGAGGAAGTAATCTCTACACCCTTGGGATATTCTGGCTGATAAGAGTAACTTTGTAACCTAGGGCCATAGGTCATGCCAGATAATTTACCCTGAGGTGAATGCCTGTTTCTGTTCACCTGTGGTGCTGAGCCACTCTGTATCAGTTTAACTCCTAGGGGGAGGGGGCTGGAGACTAAGTAGTTGTCAATCATGTAGGTGCTGCATGTCCCCAGTAAAAACCCTGGACACCAAAGCTTTGGTGGGCTTCCCAGGTTTTCAATACTTTATATAAGTTATGACACATAGCTGGGAGAATTTAAGCACTGCCTGTGTGACTCCCCTGGGAGAGGACAACTGGAAGCTTGTGCCTGATCTCCTAGACACCACCCTATGAGTTTTCTGCCTTTGCTGATTTTATTCTGTATCCTTTCATCGTAATAAACTGTTAGCATGCATATAACAGCTTTTCTGAGTTCTGTCAGTCCTACTAGGGAATCATCAAACCTGAGGGTACTCCTGGAGACTCCCAACAGAGAGGATCTCATAGGTCATGGAAGAGTTACTGACAAGACACGACAAGGCTGATTTGTAAAAACAATTTCAAATAGAGCTAAAATAGATCACAAGGAATATTATTTTTTAATCTAAATTTCCCATTGAATTTATTTGAAAGGCAAAAAAATATTAAAAGTTGACAGTGAAATTTTTTCCACGTAAGACCACATAATCACTTTGTTACTTACGTGTATCTACACCTGTATTTATGTCTGTGTCTGTATGTCTGTATCACTATCTATATTTACTTCTTCCAGGCAGCAATATGGGTGCTACTCATAGGGATGTCACTGTGACTTGTTAAAGAAAATTTAATTTTTTTAAAAATGAATTTCTATTTATTGCTTGAATATAATCTATAGACTATCTACTAATATGATCTCTGTACAGTTATGCCAAAATATCATGTAAGCTTTTCTTTCTTTTTTTTTAAATGAGTCAACTTTGAATGTTAACTAACTTTTTTAAAAAGACTTTTCTCTTTACTATGTACGTAGTCTGTCCCCAGTCTTTTGTGAACAATAGAGGCTATTAAAAAAAAAAAAAAATCCCATGCATCAGCAAATCCAGTTCCTTGCTAAAATTATTGGAAATTTCTGTGAAGAAATATAGAGAAAAAATAATGGTATTTTATTTTGAACTTACCACTGATCAACACAAAGGAAACACTCATTCTTGTAAGTGTGGCCATTTGTAGCACAAACATATGCTGTCACCTCAGGACAGTTTGCGTCATAAAGAGGATCCAGTGGGTAGTACATTTTACATGGGGGCTGCAAACATCATAAAATATCATATGAATAGCAACTGATAGATTTTCCTTCATCTATTCCTGGCCTGTCACTTCTGCCCCACATAGAAATAATATCAAATGTTACTAGTCAATTGATCTTTTTGCAAGATTTCCTCTCCTCTGGGCTTTGGTCAGGCAAGTTTTTTTCTGACTACAATATCCTCACTCATTCATCATTTGCTAGTCATAAGCAGTATAATAACTCCGCTTAAATCCCAAATGCAAAGTTTTCACTTAAACTTGGAGTCCCAATGCCAATAACTCATTATAAGAAGTTTGTGAGTAGAGATAGTTATGTGTCTCTGAACTCCTAGAAGATAAGGGCTTAAATGTAGTTTTTAAGAGTGAGGGTTCTGTATTGAGACTGGGATTAAATTCTGTATATACCATTGTTAAACTCTGTGGCCTTGGACAATTGACAGGTATTAATTCATTTAATGTTCAGAGATGCATCTTACTATTATAATGCTTGTGCTACATGGGAGTAAATCTAAGCCTGAAGAGGTTAAGATACACACCCAAAGTCACATAGAAAACTTCCATTCTACTTAACCACTATGAAGTTTTAGGTCTCTCATGTCAAGAGAGTGATCAGATTAAAATCAGAATTCAGAACTTAGAAATTTAAATTTACCATAGGCCATTTAGAATAGTCATGTGGTTTGAAGATTTCTGCAAATAAAGTACAGACACAATAGGTTAAAAGAAACAGTTCTCCATGGAGTTTGATTTCACTCACTGAAGTTACTGACTGAACAAAGAAATGTAATGCAATTACTCATTTGCACAAAGTATACAAAATAATTTGTGACAGCAAAATTTGTGAGTGGTATTCCTTCGTTAACTACTTCATCCATTTATTTATTCTCTCCTTCTTTTCACAGTCCTGACTTCATTTATAAATTTGCTGTGTCATTGAGGAAAGAGTAAAAACCATTTGGGGTTGTATGCTTAACTTGCAAACCGTGTTATTTTCATTAAGTTACTTTTGTTGGCTTTAGTTTCCTCGTCACGACAATTAGGATAAGTATATGCATTTTAAAGATTGTTGTAAAAATTAAAAGTAATATAGTAAATAAAGGATTAGGCCAGTTCCTACCAAGATGCTGAACTAAAGAGGATACTAAGAATGATGACAAGAAAACTTAGGAGTTCCTTGGCTCTGGAGAGACTGACGGATATGGTGAACTGATTTGTGCGAGGGGTGCTGGTGTTGCTTAGGGATAGAGGATGACCAGCTGGCTATGGGAGAATAAAATAAGAAAAGACCTATTGAAGTTTTGCCCTGTCTCTCACTGTTAGGTGATATTTAAAATATCCAAGAAAATTCTAGCTTTCCAAAAGTTAGAATTTACAAAGTTAGAAAAGTTATATGATTTTAAAATCTTCACATAAAGGAAACAACAAGCCTCCCAACCTCTCCAGGAATAGACTATGCTGTTTACATATGCACTCTTTCAGAGAATAAAAAAGATGGAATGCTCCTCTCTCATTCTAAAAAGCCAGAATATTTTAATAACAAAAGCAGCTGGATATAGTTATGAGAAAAGAAAAATAAAAGCCTTCATCTAGTAAAAGTAAAGTAATATATATATACTGCATACCATATATAAGTACAAACTTCAAATGGATCTGGATCTGAACATAAAAAACAAAACCATACAAAGATCAAAATATAACACAACCGAGTTGCTCTTTAATCTTAATACATGAAAGACTTTCTGATAATGACTCATTAATCTCTGTGCAGTAACAGAAAGGACTGATACATTTTATTACATCCAAATAAAAATAACTTTTTCATGACAAAATATAAACATAAACTAAAAAAGATATCTGAAAAACTGGAAAAAATATTTGCAACACATATCATAGATAAAGGGCTAATATACCTGATATATAAAGAATACTTTAAAATTGAGGGGAAAAAAACCCCAATTGCTGAATGAGTTATACACATGGACCTACAACTCATACACACACACAAAACCCAGAAGATATGGAAATGACCCTTGAATTTGTGAAGGATATTCAAATGCAGTATGATAAGAAAAATGCTAATGAAAACTATATTGAAATACCATCTACTACTGGTGGGAATGCAAGTTGGCACAACTTTTATGAAGTGAAATTTGGCAACGTTGAACAAAACTACTTTGCATTCACATTCAATCACAATTCAAGGAATCTACCCTGAAGATAAACTTCCAACAATAGAAAAATACATATGCATAAGATTATTTATTGCAGCATTGTTTTTAATTGCAAAATATTGGACACAAACTAATGCCCGTACACCTAAGACTGGTTGAATAAACTTTGGTACATCCATCCAAAAAAGTCTTATGCTGTCGTATAAAAGAATGAGGAAATCCCTGTGAACTGATATGTACTGATTTTCAGGACATTCTTAAATTGGGAAAAGCAGGATGCAAATAGGTACCTAAAATAAGATTGGTTACATAAAAGATGAGGGTGGGACTGCAGTGGAAGGAAAAGGGTATGGAAGCAGTGACACATCTTTGAACCTAAACTTTTGTTCATTTTGGTTTATTTTGTTTCACTTGTCATGTTCAAAATAATTTTAAATTGCTATCCAATAGCAATCCCTTTCCAATAGTGATACCCAATTGATACCCAATTTGCATTATCAAGCCCAAAGCCCTATGTTTCAGCAAAACTTTACCCATCCAGTCACAAATGACTCTCTCTCTCTCCTGCAAGTAAAAGAAAAACGGATGTTTCTCTCCCAAGACATATGCTTACCTGAAAAAACAATCTGTGCCAAAGTGGAGGATACCAGGAAAAATATGGTCATGCAGGGAAAGGCAGCCATTTGATCTCATCTAAAGTCCTGCTTTGGTGAGGCCTGTGAAAATGCTCAAGATAGTTTATTCGTAATCTCTTGCACAACTGGCTTTCCAAACGTGAGAGAACCCACTACTCTGAATTGGTGCCATTCCCATGAACTTGGCCATGGTGGTTCCAAACTGGCCTGGTCTCTAGGGATTCAGACCTAAGAAGGCTCTTCTGCTCTAAAGAGGGAAAGAAAACCATAAAAATAACTTTTTTTTTTCCCCCAGCCAGCACCCATTGTACAGTCACTGTTTCGGCTTGGAAGAGGAATTAGCCTCAGGGCTCTCACCAGGGCTGACCCCAGGCATGTTACGTATAAATAGGTTCATCCTACGATATATCATCTAAACTGAGACACTCATGTTAGTGAATATGGACACTTTAAGAATTCATAAGAATTCTGAGAATACAGGTGTGCACTGAGGACTATGCTGCACTATCAGGGATGTGTCACTTTATAATACACATTGTTTGATTTCCTGGGATAGACCAGTTTCTCCCACATGGAAGTCCTCCATTTCCTAAGTAAGTTTCTTCTTCCAGGCCAGTTACATGTGCTCAAATACAAAGAATAGATCGAAAATGGAATTGTTGGTCTGGGGTCATAAAAATGATGTATACCTTTCCTGATACACAAATCAGGATAATTGATTTTTATCATTTTTATGATTCATAAATAGGTACACATGATTTTGATGACACTGGTAAGTTCAAATTCTAGCTTCAACATTTCTTAGAAGTATGAGCCTCAGAAAAAGCATGAACGTCACAGGATACTGAGAATATCAACTGATATTAATATAAGTAGAGTTTAACTATATTAAATTACCAATTTCTTTAGCCAAACTCTTCTTTGGTAAGAATGGAAATATTTGGCCCAGAGAGAAGATACTTTCCAAGTCATTTACTCAACTTCCCATGCCCTACTCTACTCATTCTGTCTCTTCTCCAAATTGCAGCTGGTGGGCACGTAGAGAAATAAGGGAGAACCATATTAGCTGTGCAGAGGAAACAAAAGGAGGGTGCTGGAGGAAAACAAACATACTGGGAAACCTAGTGACAGAGAAGAAAGCCAAAGAGATACCATCACTGACTTAGAATAAGGAGGTGAAGAGATGTTTACCTGAATGAGCTTGCTGCAAAATGTGAGCCCACTGTAGTCACCCTACAGGTCACTGTAGTCACCCTGAGGTCACCCTTTCACCCTAGCCTTGAGCAAAGTTGCTGTTCCATGCGTCTGTGGCCCAGGGGCATGTTGAGTAGAGGAGGCAGGCTCCTTGCTCAGTTGAGTGGCCAGTTGATTGACAAGATATTGCGCTAATGGCTGTTTCCTAGTTTGACCCCTCTCTTAAACCACCTCCTCTGATGTTTCATGCTCCAGCAGGCAGGGACAGACCTGGAGGTTCTGTACTTGTGGTTTCTGATTGTGGATCATGAGAACAAGATGACATTTGCAAAGCAGGTTAATTACCTACCTCATTCCAGGTAATCTGGTATACATTCACCAAATTCAAGGCTGATTGATTTTCCTGGTCTCTGCCTCCAGAGGTCATTTAGCCCATCCTGCTTCTCAGAAGTGTTGTCTGTTTGATCTTTGTAGGACATGATTTCTGACATCAGCCAGGGAAACTCTAGCACCACGACTAATAATCTTTGCAATACCTAAGTCTTCTGAAGTCTTCATGTGTTTCCCTCCACTCCACCTTAACGTAGGCAAGCCTGAAATTTGGCCATAATCTGGTAAATTTCTATCTCACACACTTTAAACTCTCCTAGAGTAGTTAGTACTCCTTTTGCTGCTTGTCTTCCCTTCTCAGTCTGAGTCCCATAGACTGACATTTATATTTATCCCCTTGACATGACCATACTCTCTTGACATCCAGTTCTTGATTCTTCCCTCTTTCTTCCAAGCCGGGATAAATTCAGCATGCTATTTTCCTGCTCCAGACCTTGGCTGTGGAGCAAGGATGGAACAACTTCCATACAATGGAGTCTACAATCCTGCTATCATCACTACTGACCTAGGCCCTCTAGACTCCTAAGGAGGTCTCTTATTATTTAATGTCAGGTTGCCACCTATGCCACCCATCTCCATATAATTTCCTTTTTTAATCCAATTTTTTCAACTGTCTGACCACACCTCTGCTACATTACTTTGAGTAGTAAACTTCACCTCTTCTTTACTGCGTAGGGAAACCTCAGGATGAACTAGCTCCACTTTTTTCCCCTTTGCCTTGTAATTCTGAAAATTTTATCATCTGTCTTTCTGCTTTTATCCTTCTCTCCATATCAACTTACCTAGGGATTTACACATTCAGCCATTCCTTTCTTTTTGCCAGTACCTGGCTATGCGGTTTACATTTCTCATCGTATTTATTCCTCACAATAATCCCATGAGGTTTATATCACTCTGAAACTTGTGTAAGGGAAAAAGAAAATGAGGCTGAGGGGAGTAAAGTCATTTGCTGAAGCTAACTAGCTACTAACAAAGCTACGAACGGACAGAGATGGGATTCAAACACAGGTACCTTTAACTCCAAAGCCCATGTTCCATTACTTTCTCTAAGTTTTCTTTCCTCTTAGAGAATGAATGTTCCCTGTAATTTACTATCCATAGTCTTCTTAGACCAGTCTTGTATGATACCCTTTGCCTTTCTTGGCAGTGTTTCTGATTTTGCCCTCTATCTCCTTCTCTCCACAATCAGTACTTCTAATCTCTCCACAATACTACCCCCTAGATAATTAGATTGCATGCTCTATGAAGGAGAAGACCCTATCTTTACCCAATTTTGACCTTGTAACTGCAGTGCATTGCAGGGTTTTGTTTTTGTTTTTCTTAAATCACTGGATTAGTATTCAGTAATATGTACAGAAGGAAGGAACAAAGAAATCCATCCATTTTTTAAAAACTGTGTTCTTGGATATTCTTGAGAGTGTGTCATCATGGATATATTTTAGACACACTGTGTCTAGTCCACTAAGACATAATTCTACTGGAATTTTTTTTTTTAACTTATTTATTTATTTATTTTTGGCTGTGTTGGGTCTTCGTTTCTGTGCGAGGGCTTTCTTTAGTTGTGGCGAGCGGGGGCCACTCTTCATCGCGGTGCGCGGGCCTCTCACTGTCGCGGCCTCTCTTGTTGCGGAGCACAGGCTCCAGACGCGCAGGCTCAGTAGTTGTGGCTCACGGGCCCAGTTGCTCCGTGGCATGCGGGATCTTCCCAGACCAGGGCTCGAACCCGTGTCCCCTGCATTGGCAGGCAGATTCCCAACCACTGCGCCACCAGGGGAGCCCCCTACTGGAATTTTTATTGGAGTCACATAAATTTGGTAAAAGTAACATCTTTATAATATAGTCTCTTTTTACATTAGTACTTTTATTACAAAAGGTTCAAACATACACAAAAATATAGAAAATAACATAATGAACTCATATATATATTCAGTAATTATCAGTAATTATCAAGATTGGCACATTTGCTTTACCTATTCAATTTTTTAGAAAAATCCTCAAGCATTATAAAGTGTTTCAGGCATAGTCATTTCATTCCTACAACTTCAGCCAGCATCTCTTATACACAGGAACATTTTCTTCAATAATCTTACTGAGATTCACACACTTAAGGTTAACAGTAATTCTTTTGTATCATCTAAAATGATAAATGTTTATAATCAAATTGCCCTGTTGTCTCAAACATGCTTTTTTTTTAGAGTTTGAGTAAGAATCCAAAGAAGGTCCACTCTTGACACTGGTGGTTATGTCTCTTAACAACTCTTAATTTGGAGCAGCCTACTTGTCTTCCTTTTCTTTCTCTGTGTCCTTGACTTGTTTAAATTGGGTCAGTTTTTTCACAGAACATACCACGTTCTGCATTTGCCTGTTAGCTTCCTTGTGGTATTATTTAACTGTTCCTCTGTATCAAAATACATTTTGGAATTGTCAATTTTCTATTTATAAATGCCTTCCTTGGACATAGATGAAGAAGCTAGGGGAATTTATTGGGATGAAGATAAGCTTTATTTTTCTCAGAAAGGCAGAACTGAATTTTTTTAAATTTTATTTGATTATAGTTGATTTACAATTTTGTGTTAGTTTCAGGTGTACAGCAAAGTCAGTTATACATATACATATATTCATTCTTTTTCAGATTCTTTTCTCACATAGGTTGCCACAGAATATTGAGTAGAGTTCACCGTGTTATATAGTAGGTGCCTGTTGGGTATCCATATTATATATAGTAGTGTGTATATGTTAATCCCAAGATCCTGATTTATCCCTCCCCCCACATTTCCCCTTTGGTAATGATGTTTGTTTTGAAGTCTGTGAGTCTGTTTCTGTTTTGTAAAGAAGTTCATTTGTATCTTTTTTAAAAATTAGATTCCATTTATGAGTGATAGCATATGATATTTGTCTTTGTCTCACTTACTTCACTTAGTATGATAATCTTTAGGTCCATCCCTGTTGCTGCAAATGGCATTATTTTGTTCTGTTTTATGGCTGAGTAATATTCCATTGTGTATATGTACCACATCTTCTTTATCCATTCCTCCATCAATGGACATTTAGGTTGCTTCCATGTCTTGGCTATTGTAAATTGTGCTGCAGTGAACATTGGGGTGCATGTATCTTTTCGAATAATGGTTTTCGCTAGATATGTGCCCAGGAGTGGGATTGCTGGATCATTTGGTAGTTCTAGTTTTAGTTTTTTAAGGAACCTCTATTTGCTCTCCATAGTATTTGTGCCAGTTTACATTCCCACCAACAGTTAGGAGGGTTCCCTCTTCTTCACACCCTCTCCAGCGTTTATTTTTTGTAGACCTTTTCATGATGGACATTCTGAATGGTGTGAGGCGATACCTCACTGTAGATTTGATTTGCATTTCTCTGATAATTAGTGATGTTGAGCATCTTTTCATGTGCTTTTTGGCCATTTGTATGTCTTCCTTGGAGAAATGTCTGTTTAGATCTGCCCATTTTTTTGTTTCTTTGTGGGAGTATTGAGCTGCTTCATTTGCAAATATTTTCTCCCATTCGGTGGGTTGTCTTTTCGTTTTATTTATGGTTTCTTTTGCTGTGCAGAAGCTTTTTAGTTTAATTAGGTTGCCTTTGTTTATTTCTGTTTTTATTTGCATTACTCGAGGAGGTGGATCAAAAAATATATTGCTGAGATGTATGTCAAAGAGTGTTCTGCCTATGTTTTCCTTTAAGAGTTTTATAGTGTCCAGCCTTTATAATTAGGTCTTTAATCCATTTTGAGTTTATTTTTGTGTATGGTGTTAGAGAATGTTCTAATTTCATTCTTTTACATGTAGCTGCCAGTTTTCCCAGAACCACTTATTAAAGAGACTGTCTTTTCTCCATTGTATATTCTTGCCTCCTTTGTAGTAGATTAATTGACTGTAGGTGTGTGGGTTTATTTCTGGGCTTTCTATTCTGTTGCATTGGTCTATATTTCTGTTTCTGTGCCAGTACCATACTGTTTTGATTACTGTAGCTTAATAGTATAGTCTGAAGTCAGGGAGTCTGATTCCTCCAGTTCCATTTTTCTTTCTCAGGATTGCTTTGGCTATTCAGGGTCTTTTGTGTCTCCATACAAATTTTACAATTTTTTGTTCTAGTTCTGTGAAAAATGCCATTGGTAATTTGAGAGGGATTGCACTGAATCTGTAGATTGCCTTGGGTAGTACAGTCATTTTGACAATATTGATTCTTACAATCCAAGAACATGGCATATCTTTCTATCTGTTTGTGTCATCTTTGATTTCTTTCATCAGCATCTTATAGTTTTCAGAATACAGATCTTTTGTCTCCTTAGGTAGGTTTATTCCTAGGTATTTTATTCTTTTTGATGAGATGGTAAAGGGGACTGCTTCCTAAATTTCTCTTTCTGATCTTTTCATTGTTAGTGTATAGGAATGTAAGAGATTTCTGTGTATTAATTTTGTATCCCGCAACATGACCAGATTTACTGATGAGCTCTAGTAGTTTTCTGGTAGCATCTTTAGGATTTTCTAGGTATAGTATCATGTCATCTGCAAACAGTGACAGTTTCACTTCTTCTTTTCCAATTTGGATTCCTTTTATTTCTTTTTCTTCTCTGATTGCCATGGCTAGGACTTCCAAAACTGTGTTGAATAAAAGCGGCAACAGTGGACATCCTTGCCTTTTTCCTGATATTAGGCAGATTGCTTTCAGCTTTTCACCATTGAGAATGATGTTAGCTGTCAGTTTGTCATATATGGCCTTTATTATGTTGAGGTAAGTTCCCTATATTCCCACTTTCTGGGGAGTTTTTATCATAAGTGGATGTTGAATTTTATCAAAAGCATTTTCTGTATCTATTGAGATGATCATATTGTCTTTATTCTTCAATTTGTTAATGTGGTATATCACACTGGTTGATTTTCAGATATAGAAAAATTCTTTCATCCCTGGGATAAATTCTACTTGATCATGGTGTATGATCCTTTTAATGTGTTGTTGGATTCAGTTTGCTAAATTTGGTTGAGGGTTTTTGTGTCTATGTTCATCAGTGATATTGGCCTGTAATTTTCTTTTTTTGTGGTATCTTTGTCTGGTTTTGTTATCAGGGTGATGGTGGCCTCATAGAATGAGCTTGGGAGTGTGCCTTCCTCTCCAATTTTTTGGAAGAGTTTCAGAAGGGTAGGTGTTAACTCTTCTCTAAATGTTTGATAGAATTTGCCTGTGAAGCCATCTGGTCCTAGACTTCTGTTTGTTGGAAGTTTTTAAATCACTGTTTAAATTTCATTACTTGTGATTGGTCTGTTCATATTTTCTGTTTCTTACTGCTGCAGTCTTGGAAGGTTGTATCTTTCTAAGAATTTGTCCATTTCTTCTAGGTTGTCCATGTTAGTGGCATATAGTTGTTTGTAGTAGTCTCCTATGATCCTTTGTATATCTGTGGTGTCAGTTGTAACTTCTCCTTTGTCATTTCTAATTTTATTGATTTGAGTCCTCTCCCTTTTTTTCTTGATGAGTCTGGCTAAGGGTTTATCAATTTTGTTTATCTTCTCAAAGAACCAGCTTTTAGTTTCATCTTTTCTGTTGTTTTCCTCTGTTTTGTTTTTTTAAAATTTCTGCTCTGATCTGTATGATTTCTTTCCTTCTACTTAACGTTGGGATTTGTTTGTTCTTCTTTCTCTAGTTGCTTAGATATAAGATTAGGTTGTTTATTTGAGATTTTGCTTGTTTCCTGAGGTAAGCTTGTATCACTATAAACTTCTCTCTTAGAACTGTTTTTGCTGCATCCCACAGGTCTTGGACTGTTGTGTTTTTTTTGCCATTTATCTCTAGATATTTTTTTGATTTCCTCTTTGATTTCTTCCATGATCCATTGGTTGTTTAGTAGCATATTGTTTAGCCTCTATGTGTTTGTGTTTTTTACAGTTTCTTTTTTCCTGTAATTTATTTCTAATTTCATAGCATTGTGGTTGGAAAAGATGCTTCATATGATTTCAATTTCTTGAATTTACCAAGGCCTGATTTGTGGCCCAAGATGTGATGTATCCTGGAGAATGTTCCATGTGCACTTCAGAAGGAAGTGTATTCTCCTGCTTTCAGATGGAATGCTCTATAAATATCAGTTAAGTCCATCTGATCTAATGTGTCATTTAAGGCCTGTTTTGCCTTATTGATCTTCTGTCTGGATGATCTGTCCGTTGATGAAAGTGGGGTGTTAAAGTCCCCCACTATTATTGTGCTACTGTCAATTTTTCCTTTTATGGCTGTTAGCATTTGCCTTATATATTGAGGTGCCCCTATGTTGGGTTCATATATATTTACAATTGTTATATTTTCTTTTTGGATTGATCCTTTGATCATTATGTAGTGTCCTTCTTTGTCTCTTGTAACATTCTTTATTTTAAAGTCTATTTTCTCTGATATGAGTATTGCTACTCCAGCTTTCTTTTGATTTCCATTTCCATGGATTACCTTTTTCCATCCCCTCCCTTTCAGTCTGTATGTGTCCCTAGATCTGAGGTGGGTCTCTTGTAGTCAGCCTATGTAAGAGTCTTGTTTTTGTATCCATTCAGCCAGTCTATGTATTTTGGTTGGAGCGTTTAATCCATTTACATTTAAGGTAATTATCGATATGTATGTTCTTTGCTGTTTTGTTAATTGTTTTGGATTTTTTTAAAGATTTATTTATTTATTTAGTCTGTGCCAGGTCTTAGTTGCGGCACACGGGATCTTTGTTGCAGCACGTGGGATCTTTTATTTAGTTGCAGCATGCGACCTTCTTAGTTGCGACATCTAGACTCTTAAATCGTGGCATGCAGACTCTTGGTTGTGGCATGCGTGCTTCTTAGTTGTGGCATGTGTGCTTCTTTTTTTTTTTTTTTAAAGGGAACGCTATTTATTTATTTATTTTTGGCTGTGTTGGGTCTTCGTTTCTGTGCGAGGGCTTTCTCTAGTTGCGGTGAGTGGGGGCCACTCTTCATTGCGGTGTGCGGGCCTCTCACTGTCGCAACCTCTCTTGTTGCGGAGCACAAGCTCCAGATGCGCAGGCTCAGTAATTGTGGCTCACGGGCCTAGTTGCTCCACGGCATGTGGGATCTTCCCAGACCAGGGCTCAAACCCGTGTCCCCTGCATTGGCAGGCAGATTCTCAACCACTGCGCCACCAGGGAAGCCCTGCCATGCATGCTTCTTAGTTGCGGCATGCAGGCCTCTTATTTGCAACATGCAGACTCTTAGTTGCAGCAATGTGAACTCTTAGTTGCGGCATGCATGCGGGATCTAGTTCCCTGACCAGGGATCAAACCCAGGTGCCCTGCACTGGGAGCGCAGAGTCTTACCCACTGCACCACCAGGGAAGTCCCCAGATTTGTTTTTGAAGGTCTTTTATCTTCCCTTCCTCTTTTGTTCTCTTCTCTTGTGATTTGATGTCTATCTTTAGTGTTGTGTTTGGATTGCTTTTTCTAAATATATATTTAGTTAGTTAGTTTTAATATTTTTTGGGTGCGTCAGATCTTAGTTGCAGCACATGGAATCTTCGTTGAGGCATGCGGGATCTTTCCTCATGGCGTGTGGGCTTTTTCTCTTCTCTAGTTGTGGCGTGCAGGCTGCAGAGCACACGGGCTCTGTATTTGCGGCACATGGGCTCCAGAGCACGTGGGTTCTGTAGTTTGCTGCCCATGGACTCTCTAGTTGGGGTGTCTGGGCTCAGCTGCCCCTTGGCATGTTGGAACCTAGTTCCCCGACCAGGAATCGAACTCACATCCTGTGCATTGGAAGGCAGATTCTTTACCACTGGACCACCAGGGAAGTCCCCTGGATTGCTTCCTCTTTTTTTTTTTTTTTTTTTTTTTAATGCTATCCTTGTCTGCTTACATTCTTTTTATTTATGTATGTATGTGTGGCTGTGTTGGGTCTTCGTTTCTGTGCGAGGGCTTTCTCTAGTTGTGGCAAGCGGGGGCCACTCTTCATCGCGGTGCGCGGGCCTCTCACTGTCGCAACCTCTCTTGTTGCCGAGCACAGGCTCCAGATGCGCAGGCTCAGTAATTGTGGCTCACGGGCCGAGTTGCTCCGCGGCATATGGGATCTTCCCAGACCAGGGCTCGAACCTGCGTCCCCTGCATTGGCAGGCAGATTCTCAACCACTGCACCACCAGGGAAGCCCTGCTTCCTCTTTTTTGTTTCTGCTGCAAATTTTGGTTTGTGGTTCTCATCAAGTTTTGATACAGCAGTCTGTATATGTACAAGATTGTTTTAAGTTGCTGGTCTCTTAATTTCCAATGCATTTCCTATCATGCATTAGTACTCTTTTCTCATGATCGCTGGTTTTGGTATCATATTTGTGTGTGGATGATTTCCTATCTTTACTTTATGCTTGCCTTTACTGGTGAGCTTTCCCATTCATAATTTTCTTGATTCTAGTTGTGGCTTTTTCTTTTCTGCCTAGAGAAGTTCCTTTAAGACTTCTTGTAAAGCTGGTGTGGTGGTGCTGAATTTTCTTAGCTTTTGCTTGTCTGTTATACTTTTGATTTCTCTGTTGAATCTGAATGAGAGCCTTGCTGAGTAGAATACTCTTGGTTGTAGGTTTTTCCCTTTAATCACTTTAAATATATCATGCTACTCCCTTCTGGCCTGCAGAGTTTCTGCTAAAAAAATCAGCTGATAACCTTATGAGGATTCCCTTGTATGTTATTTGTTGCTTTTCCCTTGTTGCTTTTAATATTTTTTCTTTGTCTTTGATTTTTGTCAGTTTGATTAATGTGTGTCTCAGTGTGTTCCTCCTTGGGTTTATCGTGTGTGGGACTCTCTGTGCTTCCTGGACTTGAATGAGTGTTTCCTTTCTCATGTTAGAGAAGTTTTCAACCATAATCTCTTATAATATTTTCTCAGGCCCTATCTCTCTCTCTCCTCCTTCTGGGACTCCTATGATGCGAATATTGGTGCTTTTAATGTTGCCCCAGAGGGTCTCTGAGACTGTCCTCATTTCTTTTCATTCTTTTTTCTTTATTCTGTTCTGTGGCAACGATTTCAGCCATTGTCTTCCAGCTCACTTATTTGTTCTTCTGCCTTAGCTATTCTGCTATTGATTCCTTCCAGTGTATTTTTCAATCCAGTTATTGTTCATCTCTGTTTATTCGTTCTTTAAATCTTCTAGCTCTTTGTTATACATATCTTATAACTTCTCAGTCTGTGCTTCCATTGTTTTTCCGAGATCTTGGATCATCTTTACTATCATTACTCTAAAGTCTTTTTCAGGTCGGTTGCCTATCTCCACTTCATTTAGTTGTTCTTGTGGGTTTTTACTTGTTCCTTCTTCTAGAACATATTTCTCTGCCCTCTCATTTTGTCTGTCTGTGTTTGTGCTCTACTTTCTGCTGGCTGTAGGATCATAGCTCCTCTTGCTTCTAGTCTGTGCCCTCTGGTGGGTGAGGTTGGTCCTGAGGCTTGTGCAGACTTCCTGGTGAGAGGGACTGGTACCTGCCCATTGGTGGGTAGAGCTGGGTCTTGTTCCTCTGGTGGGCAGGGCCATGGCAAGGGGTGTGTTTAGAGGTGGCTGTGAGCTCAATATGGCTTTAGGCACCCTGTCTGCTGATGGATGGGGCTGTAGAACTGAGTTTTAATGCCAGCTTCTCCACTTAGTTGTTGTATAAATTCATATTTGTATACATTTTTTTAACTTCTCCAAGTTAGTTTTATTATCAATAACTTCATGGGGTTGCAGCCAGTCTTCCTCTTTGTCCTTCTTCTTAAGTGAAGGAATTTCCCATATCACTTTCTGGCAAATTTAAAGTAAAAATTGAAAAGGTAATGCAGAGCCTTGGTACACTGAGTAGCGAAAATTCCCAGAGCAGCCACAGCTCAGACGTGTCAGTGCGCCCTCTCTAATATAGTCTTTTCATATATGAATGTGATATGCCTTCTTTGTGACTTCTAGGGAAATCTATCCATTCTCTCAGTATTTAGGAGTTTCAAGAATACTATTTCTGAGACACAAATCTGATCTAGTTGCCCTACTCAAGTCTTCCATTGGCTCTTCATTGCTTATATTATGCGGTTATTATTTATGGTAAAACTTGAATGTGAAGAAATGTAACATTTTATTTTGTGTAAGTGAAATCTATTTGTTCATGAACATCCATGAACCATGTACACCTGATGATAGACAAAAAGTATGTTGGGGACTTGTGTCTTCTGGGGCAGGAGATGGAGGCTGAATTCAAGTATGAATCACAAGAAAAAGAGTATAGAGAAGGGTGAGGTAAGTTAGAAGGTCTTTCAATATGCTTAGCACTAGTGTCCACTTTTTGAGTGTCTTTAGAAGCACTTTAGAAATTAAATTAACATGCGAAAAGAAAACTGCCTGCACCCTCCAACTAAAGAGAGTTTTATCTGCTAAAGATTCAGAGTCCTTTAGCTACTAATTACCTGTTGCGTCCCTGGGGCTCCTTTTCCCTTGTTCTCAAGAGCCTAAGTGATCCTTTGTTTACTAGCATAATTTTAGTTTTGCCAGGCAGAAAAAAGGCACTAACATTAAGATTAAGAAGATTTCCTGATCCCTATTAGAAAATGACACCTGGGTAAATCAGATCTCCTCACACATTTCCACCCCCAACCCCCAAAATACAGATTAATTTGGAGAGCACATAAAATTGCACATGGCCTATGTCTGGAGCATAACTGGAAAAACAGACAATATGATCCACTTTGCATTCCCGAATTGTGTCCTGCAATCATAGTAAGAACCACAAGGGCCATTCCAGCCACAGCGCTGACTCACTGGGGAAATGGGGCTGCCATAAGTATTCCAGGCCTCACACATTCCTAGCCATGAGCATCTCCATCATTAGACTGAGACTGACATAATACATGTGCTTAACATACAAAGAAATGCAGCTCCGTACAGAAGGTTGGTTGAAGTTCACTGTATTTGTTAGGATACAGGCTAAACTAATATAACAGACGTAAAAGACTATAGCATCCTTATTTACGATTTTATTTGTTTCCATGTAATGGTTCCAAGGTAGATGGATAGATCTGGGCTGCCATCCACAACTTAAGTCTTCCATTTTGGGGTAGATGACAGGTGGTGGTCCATTCCTCTCCACCTCTAAGCCAGTGAGAATTATGCTTAACTGGAAAGCCAAATGCTCATTTAAAAATTTTTTTCTAATGAAATGTACAATTAATATTTGAAAACAATAGTATACCATAATTACCATGTCAGGTTCATGGTAATGACTCCATAAATATTTTGGGGAATGGAAGGGTGATAAATATAACACCCGTTATAATTTATAAATAAATTATAAATATAATTTAACATCTCAGGTGTCTATTCTTTATTTTATGTATTCATTAGAATGAAAATTTATTGAACAACATTAACCTGGCCTCTAATAGATTTGCTTTTGAAGGGAAGGAAAATTTGCCACCCCTAAATGGATCTCTTTGGCATGAGGATTATTTTAGTTTGACTGTTTTTAAGAAAGAAAAGACTAAGGAAGGACCTTTGACCTAACTGCCTAAAGAATGTAAATAGAGGAACTGTTCCAGGAAGGGAGCTATCACCAGAGATACCTAGAGTATAATATAAACTGGGTGTGGTGGACAGGGAGGAACCTAGCAAATCCCTGCATCTCATTGTGTGTGTGTGTGTGTGTGTGTGTGTATCATTTTGCCTGTCTTTGGGATTTCTTATGTTTGGATTCGCCATATTTAAATAATTAAATTTGATTTTCTCCTGTGAATGTCTCTTATGTCAATTTAATTCTTAGACCAACCAGAAGAACTTAGAAGGGTAGAGAGAAAAAAAAACTTTTTTTTCTCCCCAGCACTTTCATCAAGTTTTATTCTTTCTTTAATAGGTAGTTTGTATACGAGATACTTTAGCAAATGGTGATTTTTCTTAAAAATTCTAAGAGTTTAGACCCCAGTTGAATTGACATTTCCAAATCTTTCTTCTTTTTTCCAGTTTGATTCTCTTGTTCCTTTCCAACTCACATGCTTGGAAAGTTTTCACATTTTTTCTTTTTTTCCCACATATCTTATTACTGTAAAATCTATAACTGCAGGTATTTCCTTCTTTCCTCCTCATACTTCTGGGTTCATCAGATCAAACTGTCCCAAGCCCCCTGCTGAGGGAACATGTATTACAAGATATCTGTGAGGCATCTCTCCTGACCTACTGAATACCCCCCAGGCAGGACACGGAATATCTCTGCCTCTTACCTGCCCTGAGTGCTCTGTATTACCCTACCAATCTCCTCACTCACAAGTCAGTAAGAGTGGAAATGGATGGTCAGGAAGGAAAGGTGAATTAGATAAGCCACTCTTGCTTCACTCTTGATCTCTCCGTCAGGCAGGTCAAGTGGAGAACCTAGGGAAGTAGCCCTGGAACACTGCTGTGAGTATTGCTCCAGATTTATTATTCCAGAAATACCTATTCCTATTTGTCAGAAGAACACACGGAGATTCAAATGTGCATGTTTACTCGAAGTGTAGCCAGGCTCCTTGTGGGTTGACTCAAAGATTTGGGAGAATAATCAGCTTCTTCTCACTTATTCACAGAGCACTTTTCATGGGTTTTCTGTCACACTTTAGGGCAGTCTTCTGATGACATGATATTTCTTGCTGAATTGTAGGGTTGGGGGAGCAACAGATGGGACAGTCCACCTTAACTTGGGATCTAGGGGGTTGGAGTAGTTCCTCTACAAGTAAGACACTTTCTAAGATTGTCTAGATTTCATTTGCCTGTCTGTTGGAAATGGGCCATGTATCTCTGTGTCATTGTTACAGACATCCTGAGGTGTTTCTCTGACAGATTCGATAAAATGCCTCTCACCTCTTTATGGATCAAAGTGATTTTCATCATCTTGGCCGTTACTCTTTATTCTGGTGAGTAAAGTTTTCAGTCTTGGGGAAAACACTTCATATATCCTAGAAATGCAGTAAGCATTCTGCTGTAACATAGGAATGTAGTGGTGGTTTCATTGATTTGTAATTCTTAAATTGGTAAAGTGACACAGGGTTTACTATAAATTGCTTTTAAATATTTCATCATTGAATTGCTTCTTCTCATTTCCCATATTAGAGAAGTTAAAACAGAGTGGTGCATTAGAATGGGCAGTAGACCTTACCTCTTTGTTTAACTAAATTATTTTTCCTTTTGGGGCCCAGATTCTATGGTTGTAATTACAAAGTGTGGGGAAAGAATGAGCTCTTCTAGATCTGGTATTCCTTGAAAATCTAATGTTTTAGTTATCAGCTCTGAGTCCCTGAAATTAAGGCCTTGTGTTAAGAAAGAACTCATTCATATCTCAGTTGACCAGTTATCTTCCTTAAAGCTCAAGGTGGCCCATAAAATTTGGGGAAAAAAAGGAGCTGTTATATAGGTATCGAATAATACCCTGATATTGAGCAGAATTTCTTCACATTTAAGTGACTTCACCCAGGGCATTGTCTTTCATCACAATGAAATGTCTCTTTTACAGAGCTTTAAAAAATTGGTATCTTCAAGCAGGATATTAGGAGTTACTAAAAAAAATAATACATAATACCATTTTTCACAAAGCTAGATTAATTGGGGAATTATTTTTTCTAAGATTTGTATATATTTGAGAATTTATATTTTTGTTACTACCACAAAATTCTTACCTCATTAGTTGTAGTTCCTTGAATAGGCCACTTACATAGACTTCTATTGCCAACGTGTGTGTGGGCTTCTTATTTTTTTAAACTGTTTTTTGGTTGCAGAAACTGCTCTTACAAAAACATCAAGTTACCAGCATTGGGTAAGTTACTGCTGGTTCATTTGGAAGTTGAAATGTAAATTTTTAACCATTTTCAATTTTTAAAATCACAGCAAAATTGATCAAACAGAATGTAAAAAACACTCATTCTTCAAAAAGTAAAAATGTGTATGTATTATTACACCAAGGTTAAGAAATAGAATCTAGCAAGTAATACAAAACCATTTAGCAGTGTCTATACAAGGTGGTAGCGTATTTATCCTATTACCTTAAATTTCCTATCATGGGTAGTTACTTGCTCCACACAAAACTGAGAGCTATAGAAGTTATGTTTAGAGTAGAATTATTCATCCTAACAAAATGAAAGGGAAAAAAGCACCATCCCAATTACCAGTGTGTAGGAGAATAAACAGTGATGATTTCTATATGACCAAATAGTGGAATATTACTTAAGGGTGAAAATAAATTACAGCTCTAAACATCAGTACGGGGGTATAAAAAGAAAGGCATATAAGAATACATATTGTATCATTTATTTGTGAAAATTACCAAGATACCCAAAACTACGAAATATATAAATATAGTGAACATATATATGTATTGATATGTAGTGAAATTCTAGAGGGAGGTAGAAACTCAGTTTGGTGACTTACTTGGGTTTGTGTGTATGTGTGTGTGTGTGTGTGTGTGTGTGTGTGTGTGTGTGTGAGTGATAAGAAAAATATCACCTAAGAGGGGAAGATCATGGGTAGGGGTGGGAAATTGGTTACATTATAAAAATACATTCAGCCAGTTGCATAGCCTTTTTGTTAATACACTATTTCTATAAAAATATTGATAATAGTTTCTTATTTACTGGATGTGACTCCATAAAGTTTTCTCTTTAAACCTAAGCATATATTGTATTTATCCTTTTCTGGATGTATGGCATTTCATGTTAAGATTTAAGAAGACTGTATTCAAATATTCATTGACTAATAAATGTATATTATCTCTCTATATTTGACAGATAGAATGTGGTCCATACAGTGATGTGGAAACATGCACGAAAGAATATCATCCATTCTGTGCAACCAATGGCCACACTTATTGCAATAAATGTTTTTTTTGTGGTGCACTCAAGTAAGAACACAATAGTGAATATTTACTCTTCCAAAGTAATAAAAAAATCATGAAATGATAAGAAAATTCATTTGCTGATAATGTAGGCACAACATACACAGAAAATAACTGTAATATTTCTCTAAAAGCCAAGGAGACACACTTCTACCATGTCTTAAAATTCTTACTTTTGAAAGTAGTATTAAACTATCACTATAACCATGCTGGATGTTTTGCAAATGAACGAACTAGTTAACTTAGCTTAATTTAATTGATTATGAATTACTAATGGCTGACTAGTGGCCAAGATGATGTTATTCCAAAGCTCTGATGCTCAACAGCAGATCTCACTGAAGTCATGAGAATCAGCCTTGCAGACCTCCAGCCACAGGGGGCATAATTGAGCAAAGAACAGACTCATGATTACACACTGAAATCATGTGATTGTCAACTTTGTCTCCTGAAATCATGATGGCCTTTGAAACCTTCCTGAGAGTGCAGAGCAGTCTAGGACACCTCCACCCAAGCTCACATCGCCCTCTCCTCCACTTGGAAGGAGTTTGTGGTCTAAAGCTTTGCCAGCCTTTTCTGCAACACTCCCCCATTTTGTTACACGTGTTCCTCATAAAATCTTTGCCCATTTACTCCCAAAATTATGTCTGCCTCTTGGAAAATCTGGATTAACACAATGCCTAATGCCTTCCTTTCTTAGGTCCAGCTCCTTCTGGAAGTAGAGCACAGCCTTTCCGTAATGCCCCATAGTTCAGATCTCCTCATTTAGAAACATTTTGTGTACTGCCACAGCATTTAATTTTATGTGTTCTTTTAATAATTTTTTTTCACTTTCTCTTTGATTCTTTCTACAGAAAAAGTGGTGGCAAATTTACTATTGCTCATTATGGTGAATGCTGACTTTTTCTTGGAGCAACACATTCCTACAACTTCTACTGTGATCCCATTTTGCAGTGGATTCTACAGACAATTAGAGTTGCAGAGTCAGGGTCTTCCATTCTTAGAGGACCAGGTGAACCCTGCAGAATACAAGGTGGAATGTAGTATATTCCAAGTTCTTTCTAACTTTAAGATCCTTTCGTTTCAGCATTTTTACTCTCTATGTTCAGTTCTTCAATGACAGTTTGAAAAATTAGTATCTTAGTTATATGTTTGATAATGTAAAACCTAATGCAATTTAAAACCCTAAATATTTTGCTCCATGAAATGTTAAATGGTGTTACATTTTTTTTTAATATGCCCCTTGTTTATTTCGTTGGGTAATGGGTTAAGACATAAACATATTTTTGATACCTATAGCCAAAAAGATATTTTCCAAATATGACCAAATATTAGATTACTTGGGTATTTATAAAAAGTACAGATAACTGGATTCTGTTTGTTCTAAAGATTCAGAACTTCTAGGAGAGGTTTATGGGAAATTGAAATCTAACAAGCACCCCAGGTAATATTATGATCATGGATCTTAGGTAATACTGACTCTAAGACCTTGGATATGTCTATAATTGAATGAATTTCAGAATGTATAGAAAGATAATATAAGATTTATGAGGCTTGGGAAAAATTTATCGTATGTTTTTCATTCTTGATCACAAGTCAGTTGAGAGGTAAGTGGGTGCTCATGGGATGGGAGACAACACGGCCTTTATTAACTTAGGACTTGCTTTATTAGGGCCAAGTCAGATGTCTCTCCATTAGCCTCAGTTTTCCAGCCACAAGAAGCAGGCTTTAGTTGTGTGCCCAAAGGATCATTCAGACCTTGAATGTAATGGCAGAAATGTAGGTTGACTGTTGAATGACAACTAGAAATCTATGACATATGCTATGCTAGGCATGCTGTTCTTATCAATAGATACTTTTACATCTAAAGAGTAATCAGTGTGAGAGCTATTAAATCATTTAAAATCTCTAATATCTCTCTTAAAGAAAGTATCCATTAGAATGTTAATTTGTAGAGCAACATTATAAAAATGCTTTTGGCCAATTGCACCACTTTTTCTTTGCAGAGGACTTTGTGAAAAAGTTCTTCAGTGAACATGTGTATTCATTTATGTATTCTTTTTTTTTTAATTCCACATAAATAAAGGTCTACTATGCATCAAGCCCTATTTAGATGCGAGAAATAAGATAACAATGATCAGCTCTGCTTTTACTTATCATCTAGGAATTTAAATGTTATCGATTAAAGTTATTATCCACTAATGAATGGAAATCCTCCTTTTTGCATGACTGGTCTCCTCAAAAGCTCTGTGAAACAGTTTTCTACATGTTACCTAACTCAGTTCTTTGAAGAATCACATTAGGTAGACATCAGCTCTACATTTTACATGTAATGAAAATGAGACACAGGAAATCTTACAGTATTTTAAACCTGACATTTTGGTAAAGAGAGTTTGAATACAAAACTTGAAATTTTATTCTTTTTAAAAACCAGTTTATTGTTGTAATTACATACCCAAAATTAATCAGTTTTAGACATGATGTAATAATTGAAATATATATATATAGAGAGAGAGAGAGAGAGGGAGAGAGATAAGCAACCATCACCACAATTAAAGTTTAGAGTGTTTACATCACCCCCAAATATATCCCTCTCATCCTCTGGAGGTCATGCCCTCTTCCTACCCCCAACCCAAGGCAACTACTCATCTACATTGTATTCCTCTTGTTTTACCTTTTCTAGACATTTTCTGTAAAGACAATGAAACAATATGTTGTTTTTATATCTGCTTCTTTCACTTTACAGATTTTTGTGGTTCATTCACACTGTAGCATATACATCAGTAGTTCATACTTTTTAATGTTTAATAGTATTCCATTTTGTATTGATATACCATGTTTTGTTTTATTTTTTCACTAGGTTATGAACACTGGAATTGTTGCCACTTTTTGATTATTAAGAAAAATGGTGCTATGAACATTACTATACAAGTGTTTTTTTCTTTTCATTTTTTCTTGGTTAAACACCCAAGAGTAGAATGGATGCTTTGTATGGTAGGTTTATCTTGTGCTCTTCAAGAACCTATCAGTGTATTTTTCAAAGTGGCTGTACCTTCTTAACCATTCCCACCAGTAATGTATGAGAATTCCGTTTCCTCCACATCCTCACCAACAACTGTTACTGCATACCTCTTTTTTCTCTTCCAGTTTTATTGAGATATAATCGACATACAGCACTGTATAAGTTTAAGATGTACAGCGTAGTGATTTGACTTACATATATTATGAAATAATTATAGTAAGTTTAGTGAACATCCATCATCCCATACAGGTACAAAATTAGAGAAATAGAAAAAAAATTTTTTCCTTGTGATGAGAACTCTTAGGATTTACTCTCTTAACTTTCATATATAATACTCAGCAGTGTTAATTATATTTAACATGTTGTTCATTGCAAGCCTGATACTTATTTATCTTATAACTGGAAGTTTTTACCTTTCAACTACTTTCATACAATTCCATCTCTCCTCACCCCCATCTTTGGTAACCACAAATCTGATCTCTTTTTCCATGAGTTTGTTTTTGAAGTATAATTGACCTACAACACTGTGTTGGTTCCTGGTACACACATAGTGATTCTGTATTTCTGTACATTTCAAAATGATCACCATGATAAATCTAATTGTCTTCTGTCAACACACAAAGATATTACATAATTATTGACTGTATTCCCCACACTGTACATTTCATAGCTGTGATTGATTTATTTTGTAACTGAAAGTTTGTACCTCTTAATCTCTTTCCCCTATTTCTCTTCAGCCCCCAACCGCCTCCCCTCTGACATCTGACAACTACTGGTTTGTTTTCTGTATCTGTGACTCTGTTTCTGTTTAGTTGTGTTTGTTTTCATTTGTTTTTGTTTTTTAGATTCTACATGTAAGTGAAATCATATAGTACTTGTCCTTCTCTGTCTGAATTATTTCAATTAGCATAATACCCTCTAGGTTCATCCATGTTGCTGCAAATGGCAAGATTTCTTTCTTTGTTATAGCTAAATAATACTCTGGGGGGGGGGGTGTGTGTGTGCGTGTGTGTGTGTGTATCACTATCACATCTTCTTTATCCATTCATCTATTGATTGGGCACTTAAGTTGCTTCTGTATGTTGGTTACTGTAAATAATGTTGGAATGAATATAGGGGTGAATCTATATTTGCGACTTAGTGTTTTTGGTTTTGTTTTTTTTTTTTTTTTTTTTTTTGCATAAATACCCAGGAGTAGAATTGCTGGATCATATGGTAGTTCTATTTTTAAATTTTTGAGGAATCTCCATACTGTTTTCCATTGAGGCTTCACCAATTTACATTCTCACCAACAGTGCATGAGGGTCCCCCTTTGTCCACATCCTTGCCAACATTTGTTATTTGTTGTCTTTCTGATAGTAGCCATTCTGACAGATATGAGGTGATATATCATTGTGGTTTTGATTTGCATTTCCCTGATGATTGAGTGTCTTTTCATGTGCCTGTTGGCCATCTGTATGTCTTCTTTGGAAACATGTCTATTCAGGTCCTCTGCCCAATTTTTAATCGGGTTATTTGTTTTTCTCATACTGAGTTATATGAGTTTTTTGTATATTTTGGATATTAATCCCTTGTGAGAAATAAGTTCACACATATCTTCCCACATTCAGTAGGCAGCCTTTTAGATTTGTTGATAGTTTCCTTCACTGTGCAAAAGCTTTTTAGTTTGATGTAGTCCCAATTGGGTTTTTTTGCTTTTGTCTTCCTTGCCTGAGGAGACATATCCAAAAACAAAATTGCTAAGACTGATGTCAAAGAGTGTACTGCTTATGTTTTCTTCAAAAAGTTTTATGGTTTTAGGTCTTACATTTAAATCTTTAATACATTTTGAATTTATTTTTGTGCCTGGTGTGAGAGAGGAGTCCAGTTTGATCCTTATGTGTGTAGTTGTCCTATTTTCCTAACATCATTTATGGAAGAGGCTGTCTTTTCTGCATTGTATATTCTTGCCTCCTTTGTTGTAGATAAATTGCCCATATAAGTATGGGTTCATTTTTGGGGTCTTATTGTGCTCCACTGATCTATGTGTCAGTTTTCATGCCAGTACAATACTGTTTTGATCATGGTGCTTTGTAGTATGGTTTGAAATCGGAGTGTGATACCTCCAGCTTTGTTCTTCTTTCTCAAGATTGTTTTGGCTATTCGGGGTCTTTTGTGTCTCCATACAAATTCTAGGATTATTTGTTCTAGTTCTGTGAAAAATGCCATTGGTGTTTTGGCTCTGAATCTGTAGGTTGTCTTGGGTACTATGATCATTTTAATGACATTAATTCTTCAAATCCATGAGCATGGTAAATCTTTCCATCACGGCAAATCTTTCCGTTTGTGTCATTGTCAGTTTCTTTCATCCAGTGTCTTATATTTTCTGGGTGCAGTTCTTTTTATTCCTAGGTATTTTATTTTTTTGATGCAATTGTTTTCTTAGTTTCTTAATGGTGTTCATTTCTTAATTTTCCTTTCTAATAGTTCATTGTTAGTATATAGAAATGCAATAGATTTCTGTATTATTAATTTTGTATCTTCCAACTTTGCTGAATTCATTGCTGAGCTTTAGTAGTTTTTTTGGTGGCATCTTTAAGATTTTCTATGTATAGTATCATGTCATCTACAGTCAGTGACAGTTTTACTTCTTCCTTTCCAATTTTGATTCCTTTTATTTATTTTTCTTTTCTGATGGCTGTGGCTAGACTTCCAATACTATGTTGAATAAAAGTGGCAAGAGTGGGCATCTTTGTCTTTTTCCTGATCTTGTAGGAAATGCTTTCTACTTTTCACCATTGAGTATAATGTTAGCTGTGGGCTTGTCATAGATAGTATTTACTATGTTGAGGTGTGTTCTGTCTATACTCACTTTTTTATCACAAATGGATGTTGAATTTTGTCAAAAGCTTTTTCTGCATCTGTTGAGATATCATTATGATGTTTATTCTTCAGTTTGTTAGTGTGGTGTATCATATTGTTTGATTTGTGGAAATTGAACCATCCTTGTATCCCTGGGATGAATCTCACTGGATCATGTTGTATGATCCTTTTAACATACTGTTGAATTAGGTTTGCTAGGATTTTGTTGGGGACTGTTTCATCTATGTTCATTAGTCTTTTGGCATGCTTTCCTTTATTGTACTTTGCAGATACTGTGTTTTTTGAAAATTGAAGGTTTGTGGCAACCCTGTGTTGTCAGATAATGGTTAGCATATTTTAGCAATAAAGTATTTTTAGATTAAGGCATGTACATTGTTTCTAAGGCACAGTGCTATGGCACACTTAATAGGCTACATATGTATAGTGTAAACATAATTTTTATTTGCGTTGGGAAACCAAAAACTTTGTGTTACTTATTTCATTGCAATATTCACTTTATTTCAGCAGTCTGGAACCAAACCCTTCCATATCTCCAAGGTATGCTTGTTATGTCATACTCAATAAAGCTGGAATATATATTTGGGGTGGGGGAACCTTGTGACAGTGTAAAACAGACTGCATTATCTTGTACTCAGGGATCATCTAACAGGATCTCCTAAGCACCATAAACTTTGGAATATTAGAGAGGAAACATAAACATGTAGTTCAGCATTCTCCAGCTAGAGTTAACTGTAAATAGACAAAAGAGGCCGGATAGCCAAAGTTCACCCATCACCACTTCAAATAAGCTGTTCCATTTGTATATGTATATATAACAGGAAGTTTCACCAAAGATTTCCAAATTTCTTTTTTTTTTTTTTAATAAATTTATTTATTTATTTATTTATCTTTAGTTGTGTTGGATCTTCGTTTCTGTGCGAGGACTTTCCCTAGTTGCGGCGAGCGCGGGCCACTCTTCATCGCGGTGTGCAGACCTCTCACCATCGCGGCCTCTCTTGTTGCAGAGCACAGGCTCCAGACGCGCAGGCTCAGCAATTGTGGCTCATGGGCCCAGTTGCCCCGCGGCATGCGGGATCTTCCCAGACCAGGGCTCGAACCCGTGTCCCCCTGCATTGGCAGGCAAATTCTCAACCACTGCGCCACCAGGGAAGCCCCCCAAATTTCTTATTTATAGAACATAACTATGAATTGTGTTAATTAGAGAGGAATAATTTCTTCACATATTCAGGACTTAAATAATTTGGAAGTTAAACCATGTTTGTAGATGAAAATTCTTAAAAGTAAAAAAAATAGAAATTATGACTTCATTGACTTATTTAATAAACAATTTCAGTTTATTCCCAGATGGAGAAATTTTGTCACTGAACAAAATCATCCAAATATATACATTTTATATTTCTGTATATATTTAACTGTGTGTGTGAAAACATGAATATTTCAGGTGACACTCATTTGGTGAGATACAGAGAACCAACCATACTTGTAATCTGTCTTTTTCATAGTAAGATGATACAAGGCTTTTGGAAAGTAAACTGGTCTTATCTTTAAAATTTAAACTGCACATATTATGTGACTCAAAAATGCAACTACTAAAAATATGGAATTAATTGAATGAGCATGTAGTGACCTGCACAACCATGTTCATTACAACACTGGTAGCAAGAATAACTTAAAAGGAATTGTGTATTTGTATATGCTTATATGAAGATATACCATTGATTGTTAAATGAAAAAATGAGTTACAGAGAAATGTCTTGACTTTATTCTTCTGTCTCTATTTTTATCTATCTATTTATCATCAATCATCTTTAGGGCCAGCATCTTCAAATCTCTCTTAGCTCCATCTTCATTTGGCCTTCTTTGTGTGTCTGCATCAAATCTTCTTCAGTCTCCCTTTTATAAGGATACTTGTGATGACATTTAGGGCTCACTTAGATAACTTACATATATAGATATATATGTATATCTATCTATATGCTCTGTGTGTGTGTGTGTATATATATATATATGTATCTATAATGTTAATGTTATTATATATGTGTTATTACATGTAAATGTTAGTATATTTGTGAATATATAGATATATAGAAATATATACATACATATATAGACATATATACACATGCATATATCTGCATATATATACATATGCATATATTTATATGTGATTTTAGTATAGTTGTATAATAAATATCTGTAACTTTACAATATAAATGTATTTATACACATAAAACATTTTCAGAAAAAATATGCATCAAATAACCCACACATCTAACATTCCCTTTCGTGGTTAATTTAGAAACCTCATGGCCTGTTATATCTCATAGGCAGTGTCTCCTGCTCTTAATCTCTGCTAATGAACGCACATAAGAGAAAAAATCCAGTGTTGTGGGATTTAAGGACTGTACAATCACTTCAACTCTAAACTTGAGTTTAATTTTACCCTCTAAGGTCATGTGCCAGAAGGATTATCTGCACAGATGTCTCTGATGGTATCTATGTAAATCAAAATCTAGTGAAAGCATGATAATAACTTCCTATAATAAAGGAAAAATTTTAGCACTTACCAGATTTTGTATCCTCCCATTAAATTGGCATGGAACAGTGCTAGACTCAAAGGTTCTTTTCTCAATCTTGCCTTTCTTCACTGAAAAAAAAAAGGCAGGTTCGGTTAGGGTGACAAATGTAATCTAGTGCAACTTTAAGTGCATCCTGTTTTAATATTTTATCCCTAATATTTATGGCAAATCGTTGAGACAAATTATTATTCCCACATTTAAAATTAGGAAATAGTGGATTAGAAAGTCTGAATATTGTCTCAGGGTTACTCAGTGGCAGATGGCATTTGAACTCAGGACTTTCATTTGCCAAAGTTCTTTCCACAGAGTCAGACTGTGAAGCAGATTAATTAAATAGCTCATATTATATACCTCTTCCTACTACTTCCAACCCTGCACAGTTTCCCACTTTACTTTGAGGTAAAGATCAAATTATTCATCATATAGTTTAGGGCATTGTCCCCTGTGGTCTCAATTTCATTCCCAAGCCTTCTTTCTCTTCTTAATATTCACATTCTGTCCTCTACCTCAGGTTTCCATAGCTGGTTGCCCTGACAGTTATCTGGGAGCTTTTTGAACATTCTTGGTTGTGAATTTGTACCATAATTTTACAAGATGTTCTCATTGGGGGAAATTTATTAAAAGGAACACAAGAACTCTCCACATTAGTGCTTACGGCTTGATGAGAATCTCCATTCAACTCAAGATAAAAAGTTTAATAAAAATCAAATCTCCAATTGAGTCTAATGGGCTTCTACTGTCCTTCAAAATACTAAGGGTGTAGGTATTTATCTAATTATAGTTCCCCAAACTCATTCTCTTCTTTCTTGTTTTGATTATCCTTTCTTTTCAACTCAGGAACTCGGAAAGCTTCCCCATCTCTTCTATACCTTAGAGTTTCAAAGAATTGTTGTCACCTTCTCCCTTCCTCATACATGTGTTCATCAGATAAAATTGTCCCAAACCCCTGCTGAGAGATGATCTGTGTGAGATCTTTGTGAGGAAGAACACAGAAAACCTCAGGGTCTTATCTGCTGGGGGCCATCTGTTTTACCCCACCAGGCTCGTCACCAACAGTCCAATAAAGGAGACTCTTCAGCTGGGGGAAGTGGTTGAGAAGGAAAGGGAATCAAAATAGGCACAGTCCCTGGAGCTGCAGACCTCACTCTCCACTGCCTTCTCTGTTTCAGGTAGGTCAGGTGGGGCTGCTGTGGAGGTAGCCCTGGTGTGTCGCATTGCTGTGAGGATTGCTCCAGGTCAGTCCTTCCTGAAATAACTATTTCTATTTTCTGAGGAAAAACTGAAATTCCAAAGTGCATATTTCTTTAAATGCAGCCAGGCTCCTTGTGGGCTGAGCCAAGGGCTGGGAGAGTAAACCGCTCCTCCTTAAATGGGCAAAGAGGACTTGTCCTAGTGTTTCTCTCAAGTCTTCTATGAGGCCTTCTGTTCACATGTATGTCCTGTGGGTTGGGGGAAGATTCCCACCATAATTACAAACCTAGGAGAGGGGGGCAGTTCCTTTAGCTGTAAGAAACTTTCATTTGGAAATGGGCAATTTGTCCCTGTACCATGTGTTATAAGCATTCCTATGCATTTCTTCTACAGACTTGATAAGATGTCTCTCTTCTCATCATGGATCAAAGTTATTTTCATTATTGGCTTGGCATTTCTTCTTTATTTTGGTGAGTAAAATTTTCAGTCCTGGATGAAGCAACTAACATATTTTAGGAAATGTAGGAAACAACTGCTATTATCTAGGAATGAAGGAGATTGCTGTTGGGTATGTAATACTTAAACTGGCAAAATGAACTGGGACATATTACAAATACCTATTTAAAAATTGCATCAGTAGATTGCTTTTTCTCATTTCCCACCTTAGAAAGGTGGAGACAGAGAGGGGAGTTAGAATGAGTAGTAAAATTTAGTTGTTTGTTTATTTATGATTAAAGATATTTACCTGATTTTTTCCCCCTTTTTGGAGGTCAGATTTCATGGTTGCTAAATGCAGAGTGTGGACAGTAAAAATGTCCTCTAGATCTGGTATCCATGACAATCTTATTTGTTGTTTGCCAGCTCTGAGTCCACTAAAGTCAAGGCTTTGTGTAAGGAGAGAACTAATTGATCCCTCTGCTGAAAACTTATCTTTCTTAAAGCACAAGATGGCCCATGAATTTCAGAGTAAAGTAGCTGTGAGGTATTAAAGAGATCCATGATACTCGAGTTGAATACTAAGTAGTAATTAACTTCTTCATATAACTGGCCTTAAGCAAGGCATTGTCTTCTCTGACTAGGATGTCTCTATTTATAAAAATGAAAAAAAGTGGTATCTCCACAGCAGGGTTTGGTGATTATTAAACCATACTTAAAGTTATTTTTCAGAGTGAGACGAATTTAGAATTCTGTTTCCAGATTTGAAGTTATTTTGTGAGATTATTATTTTGATACTACCACAGAAGCCTCACCTCATTACTTGCTGTGTTTGAGTAGGTGATTTGCATAGATGTGGGTACTTCCCACCAGAGACATTGTTTTCCCCTGCTCATCTTCTTCTTTTCAATTTACCTTTTGTGTGATGGTTGCAGAAACTGCTTTTGTACCTTTAAGAGAGACGCGTGAAACTGTAAGTTCATACTGATTAATGTGGGAATTGAAAAAGGTAAACTTTTAATTTTTTTTTATATTTTAGGTTTTAACAGCAAATTTTATCAAAAATATCTATAACAGAATAGTTTTTTTAAAAAGTAAGATTAAAGTGTCATTATTACACTAAGTTCAAGAAATAGAGTCTTGCCAGCCATATAAAACCATCTGTCATTTCAGACAAGGTAAAAATATCCCATTATTCACAGTTTTATTATTGAGCATAAACCTTGTTATATACAGGCATCTAAAAATAGTGTTTAAAGTGGAATTGTTCACCCTAGAAAAAGAAGAGGATTAAAAAAACTGATTTTGGGCTTCCCTGGTGGTGCAGTGGTTAAGAATCCACCTGTCAATGCAGGGAACACGGGTTCAAGCCCTGGTCCGGGAAGATCCCACATGCCGTGGAGCAGCTAAGCCCGTGTGCCACAACTACTGAGCCTGTGCTCTAGAGCCTACGAGCCACAACTGCTGAAGCCTGTGCACCTAGAGCTCGTGCTCTGCAACAAGAGAAGCCAACGCAATGAGTAGCCCCTGCTCGCCTCAACTAGAGACAGCCTGCACACAGCAATGAAGACCCAATGCAGCCAAAAATAAATAAAATTTTAAAAAATAAATAAAATAAAATTGAAAGCAGGGACTCAAACAGATATTTATAAAAAAACTAATTTTCCACTTACAGGAATATAAAATGATAATTTTCATAAAATCACAGATTGGAATATTACATAGAGGTGAAGAAAATCAACTGTATTTCTAAACATCTAAACAAACATATTTAAAGATGCTTAAAAAGCAGGTCATGTAAGAATACACACACTGTTGTTTATTTATGTAAATTACCAACACTGCCATCACTACACAAATTACATATATATGTATATGGTTAACTACACATATACAAACATATATATGAACACATACATATACGGTGATAATCTGAAACTATCAGATTATCTATTAGTGAAACTTGAGAAAAACAGGAGAATTATAACAAATTCACTTTTATAATTTTTTGTGGTATGAGATAATGGTGAAAATCTGATCCACGTATGAGGAGAAATAGGGACAGAGTGGCTAAATTATTAAAATGCATTTAGCCATTTGTATGTTTTTAAAAAATACAAAAAATAATATTGGGGTTGCAAAAATATATCAATATATTTTTATGTCTCTGTCCGTGACTTATATCTATTTTTAAACCTCAATATAGACTATAGAATATGTTCCATTTTGATACATACCATTTTGTATTAGGAATAAAAAATATTTTATTCAAAAAGTTTATTATCTGAAAAATTTTATGTCTGTTTAACAGCCAGAATGTAACGTGTATGTGGATCAGTTACATTTTTGCACCAGAGAAATGGACCCAATCTGTGCAACCAATGGCCGAACGTACTCCAATAAATGTGTTTTCTGCAGTGAAAAGCTGTAAGAACACAAGACTAAATATTGGCTCATCCAAAATAATGAAGAAACAATCAAAATTATAGGAACCTTCATTTTTCTGATAGGCAAGTCACAGTATAGATGGAAAATAACTGTACTTTCTCTGTTAAAGCCAAAGAAACACACTGGTACCTTTCCCTTAAGTCTCATTCCTAAAAGTAGTTTTCATTTGACCTCGAAGTATATCCATCCCTGTTGGATGTTACCCAACTGTATAAATCAATTACTTTAACTTGATTTAATTGCTGTGACTTACTAATGGAAGTCTGGTGACCAATATAATGTAATTCTTAACTTCAGAGACTGAATGAGAACCTCTATGATGTAGCTCCAAGCTACAGGGAGCAAGAAAACTGAGCAAGAAAAACTACTGACTTCAGAAATTTAAATCCATCACAATGGGCAATTTATGCTAGAAAGGAACTCCTCTAATGGTCCATTTTGTCCCCTGATCTCCTTGACAAGACTCCAAACTTTCCTTAGAGAGCAGGGCATGCTAGGACACTTCCACCTAACCTCCCTTGCTGCCTCATTCCCCCGAGGGAGTTCCCAGTCTAAAGGTTCAGCCAGCCTTCCTACTTCCCACCTCATTTTCTCTCACTGGTGTTTCCTCTCATTTAATCCCCAAATGGGCTTCTACTTCTAGAGAACCACGAAAACAATCTCTAATCCTCCTCTCTGAGGTCTCTCCTCAGTGGGTTCCAAGGCTGAGTCAGGACTGAGCATGTAGGAAGAGTCAAGTAGCTCCAGGTGGTTGGGAGGACCTGTGTAGGGTAGCGGGGTAAGGAGGGGCCCAGCTAGCTGTTTGAGGAAGGGGAGCACAGCCCTCCTAGCTCTCTCATATTCAGATTCTCCTCATGGAGAAGCACTTAGTGCAGTGCTCAGGCAATTTTAAATACTTTTTTAAGCATAATTTTTCTTCCTTGCTTTTTCTTTCTTTACAGAGAAAATAGTGGAAAATTTGATTTTAGTCATTGGGGTTGTTGCTGACTCTGCCTCAGCCACACATTCCTATGGCTTTTATAGCAATTCTATTGTGAAATGGATTCTACAACCAATTAGTCTTCTCCATCAGGGCTTTAAATTCCTAGATGATCAGACAAAGCCTTCAATACTACAGAAGATGGAATATAGATCGTTGAAGAATTTTTCCAACTCTGAGAACCTGCCAATGAAAGATTTCTATTTTGTCTTCAGTTATTCAGTGACAGTTGAAAACCCATCCTAATTGTGTGTTCAATAATACAAAACCTAATGCAATTTGTAATCATGAATATTTCAATCAATAAAATGTTAAATAATATTATCTTTATTAAAATACTCTTTGGTTGGTTGGTTAGTGGATTAAAAGACATGAATACTTCTGGTAACTGTAATTAAAGAAATAGTTTCAAAGGTGAACAAATAATCCATTACTTGGGTGTTTATTAAAAGTACAGAGAGTTGGGCTTCTCTTTATCCTAAAGAATCCAAAACTCTAGAAGAGGAATCTGGGAACTTGAATTCTAACAAGTACTCCAGGTCGATCTTCTGATCACCAGTGTTAGCCAGGACAGCTAAAACATAGGACATAGCTATAACTGAATGAATTGCAGAGACTATTCAAAGATATTGTGTGATTTCTGAAGCTTGGGAGAAAAATATATTATTCTCTCTGTCTCTCACAAATAAGTCAAGAGATAGTTTGGTGATCCTGGCAGGCCAGGCAACTCTGCCTTTACAGATCTAGGATATTCATTTGTGCTCCAAGTCTGATGCTTTTTTATTTCTCTTCACCACTCAACCAGCAAGAAACAGGCTTCATTTGAGTGGCCAAATGTTCATTTAAAGCTTAGTTTTAATGGCAGAAATGTAGACCAGCTACAAGAAAGCAAGTTTCAAGCTGCTACACCTGTGATATCAGACCTGCTCTGCTTTTCAGTAAACATTTTCACCTCTAAAAGAGTGACCCACATGGGGGTTACTTACTCATTTGCATTCTTTAGTACTAATTTTTAATGAAAGTATCCATTAAAATGTACAGATTTAGAGCCACATTATAAAAATGCATTCAACCACCTTCATATCCTTTTTCCTTACAAAAGACATGTATAAAAAACGTTCAGTGGGAGGACCTTCAAGATGGCGGAGGAGTAAGACATGGTGGTCACCTTCCTCCCCACAAGTACATCAAAAATACATCTACATGTGGAACAACTCCAACAGAACATCTACTGAACACTGGCAGAAGACATCACACTTCCCAAAAAGCAAGAAACTCCCCACGTACCTGGGTAGGGTAAAAGAAAAAACAGAGACAAATGAATAGGGATGGGACCTGCACCTCCGGCAAGGAGCTGTGACGAAGGAACAGTTTCCACACATTAGGAAGCCCATTCACTGGCAGGGGTGGGGTGGGAAGCTCCGGAGCCACAGAGGAGAGCACAGCAACAGGGTGCAGAGGGCAAAGTGGAGAAATTCCCATACAGACGATCAGTGCAGACCAGCACTCACCAGCCTGAGAGGCTTCTATGCTCACCCGCCAAGGCGGGTGGGGGCTGGGAGCTGAGGCTTGGGCTTCGGAGGTCAGATCCCAGGGAGAGGACTGGGGTTGGCTGCGTGAACACAGCCTGAAGGGGGCTAGTGTGCCACAGCTAGCCGGGAGGGAGTCCAGGAAAAAGTCTGGACCTGCCTAAGAGGCAAGAGACCATTGTTTCAGGGTTCCTGAGGAGAGGAGATTCAGAGGTTGGCCTAAACAAGCTCCAGAGGCGGGCGCGAGCCATGGCTGTCAGCACAGACACCAGAGATGGGCATGAAACGCTAATGCTGCTGCAGCCACCAAGAATCCTGTGTGCAGACACAGGTCACTATCAACACCTCCCCTCCCAGGAGCCTCTGCAGCCGGCCACTGCCAGGGTCCTGTGATCCAGGGACAACTTCCCCGGGAGGACACATGGCGCGCCTCAAACTGTTGCAATGTCGTGCTGGCCTCTGCCGCCGCAGGCTCGCCCCGCATTCCATACCCCTCCCTCCCCCCGGCCTGAGTGAGCCAGAGCCCCCTAATCAGCTGCTTCTTTAACCACCTCCTGTCTGGGCAAAGAACAAATGCCAGAGGGCGACCTACATGCAGAGGCGGGGCCAAATCCAAAGGTGAACCCCAGGAGCTGTGCAAACAAAGAGGAGAAAGGGAAGTTTCTCCCAGCAGCCTCAGGAGCAGCAGATTAAATCTCCACAATCAACTTGATGTACCCTGCCTCTGTGGAATACCTGAATAGACAATGAATCACCCCAAAATTGAGGTGGTGGACTCTGGGAGCAACTGTAGACTTGGGGTTTCCTGTATGCAACTAACCAGTTTCTGATTTTTACGTTTATCTTAGTTTAGTTTTTAGTGCTTGTTATCACTGGCGGACTTGTTTCTTGGTTTGGTTGCTCACTTTTTTTCTTTTTCTTAATGTTATTTTAATAATATTTTTTTACTTTTTTATTTTAATAACTTTATTTTTTTTTCTTTTTTTTTTTCTCCCTTTTCTTCTGAGCTGTGTGGCTGACAGGGTCTTGATGCTCCAGCCGGCTGTCAAGCGTGAGCCTCTGAGGTGGGAGAGCTGAGTTCAGGACATCAGACCACCAGAGACCTCCCAGCCCACGTAATATCAATTGGCGAGAGCTCTCCCAGAGATCTCCGTCTCAATGCTGAGATCCAGCTCCACTCAACAACCAGCAAGCTCCAGTGTTGGACACCCCATGCCAAACAACTAGCAAGACAGGAACACAACCCCACCCATTAGCAGAGAGGCTGCCTAAAATAATGTTTGCAGACACGCCAAAACACACCACCAGACACAGTCCTGCCCACCAGAAAGACAAGATCCAGCCTCATCCACCACAACACAGGTACCAATCCCCTCCACCAGAAAGCCTACACAACCCACTGAACCAATCTTACCCACTGGGGGCAGACACCAAAAACAACAGGAACTACAAACCTGCAGCCTGAAAAAAGGAGACCCCAAACACAGTAAGTTAAGCAAAATGAGAAGACAGAGAAATACGCAGCAGATGAAGGAACAAGGTAAAAACCCACCAGACCAAATAAATGAAGAGGAAATAGGCAGTCTACCTGAAAAAAATTCAGAGTAATGGTAGTAAAGATGATCCAAAATCTTGGAAATAGAATGGGGAAAATACAAGAAACATTTAATAAGGACCTAGAAGAACTAAAACAGCAAACAAACAATGATGAACAACACAATAAATGAAACTAAGAATTCTCTAGAAGGAATCAATAGAAGAATAACTGAGGCAGAAGAACGAGTAAGTGACCTCAAAGATAAACTAGTGGAAATAACTACTGCAGAGCAGAATAAAGAAATAAGAATGAAAAGAATTGACAGTCTAAGAGACTTCTGGGACAACATTAAACACACCAACATTCGAATTATAGGGGTCCCAGAAGAAGAGAAAAAGAAAGGGACTGAGAAGACATTCAAAGAGATTATAATTGAAAACTTCCCTAATAGGGGAGAGGAAATAGTCAATCAAGTCCAGGAAACACAGAGAGTCCCATACAGGATAAATCCAAGGAGAAAGACACCAAGCCACATATTAATCAAACTATCAAAAATTAAACACAAAGAAAAAATATTGAAAGCAGAAAGGAAAAAGCAAAAACATAACATACAAGGGAATCCCCATAAGGTTAACAGCTGATTTTTCAGCAGACGCACTGCAAGCCAGAAGAGAGCGGCAGGACATATTTAAAGTGATGAAAGGGAAAAACCTACAACCCAGATTACTCTACCCAGCAAGGATCTCATTCAGATTCGACAGAGAAATTAAAACCTTCACAGACAAGCAAAAGCTAAGAGAATTCAGCACCACCAGACCAGCTTTACAACAAACGCTAAAAGAACTTCTCTAGGCAAGAAACACAAGAAAGGGAAAAACCTACAATAACAAACCCAAAACAATTAAGAAAATGGTAATAGGAACAGACATCGATAATTATCTTAAATGTAAATGGATTAAATGCTACAACCAAAAGACATAGACTGGCTGAATGGATACAAAAACAAGACCCGTACATATGCTGTCTACAAGAGACCCACTTCAGACTTAGGAAAACATACAGACTGAAAATGAGAGGATGGAAAAAGATATTCCATGCATATGGATATCAAAAGAAAGCTGGAGTAGCAATTCTCATGTCAGACAAAATAGGCTTTAAAATAAAGACTGTTACAAGAAACAAAGAAGGACGCTACATAATGACTGAAGGATCAATCCAAGAAGAAGATATAACAATTGTAAATATTTATGCACGCAACATAGGAGAACCTCAATACATAAGGCAAATGCTAACAGCCATAAAAGGGGTAATCGACAGTAACACAATCATAATAGGGGACTTCACACTCCACTTTCACCAATGGACAGATCATCCAAAATGAAAATAAACAAGGAAACACAAGCTTTAAATGATACATTAAAGAAGATGGACTTAATTGATATTTATAGGACATTCCATCCAAAAACAACAGAATACACATTTTTCTCAAGTGCTCATGGAACATTCTCCAGGATAAATCATATCTTGGGTCACAAATCAAGCCTTGGTAAATTTAAGAATATTCAAATCGTATCAAGTATCTTTTGTGACCACAACACTGAAACTAGATATCAATTACAGGAAAAAATCAGTAAAAAATACAAGCACATGGAGGCTAAACAATACACTACTTAATAACCAAGAGATCACTGAAGAAATCAAAGAGGAAATCAAAAAATACCTAGAAACAAATGACAATGAAAACACGACAATCCAAAACCTATGGGATGCAGCAAAAGCAGTTCTAAGAGGGAAGGTTATAGCTATACAAGCCTACCTCAAAAACAAGAAAAATCTCAAATAAACAATCTAACCTTACACCTAAAGGAGCTAGAGAAAGAAGAACAAACAAAACCCAAAGTTAGCAGAAGGAAAGAAATCATAAAGATCAGAGCAGAAATAAATGAAATAGAAACAATAAAACAACAGCAAAGATCAATAAAACTAAAAGCTGGTTCTTTGAGGAGATAAAAAAATTGATAAACCATTAGCCAGACTCATCAAGAAAAAGAGGGAGAGGACTCAAATCAATAAAATTAGAAATGAAAAAGGAGAAGTTACAGTGGACACCGCAGAAATACAAAGCATCATAAGGGACTGCTACAAGCAACTATATGCCAATAAAATGGACAACCTGGAAGAAATGGAAAAATTCTTAGAAAAGCACAGCCTTCCGAGACTGAACCAGGAAGAAATAGAAAATATAAACAGACCAATCACAAGCACTGAAATTGAAACTGTGATTAAAAATCTTCCAACAAACAAAAGCTCAGGACCAGAGCTTCCCTGGTGGCACAGTGGTTAAGAATCTGCCTGTCAATGCAGGGGACACGGGTTCGAGCCCTGGTCCAGGAAGATCCCACAGGCCGTGTGCCACAACTACTGAGCCTGCGCTCTAGAGCCCACGAGCCACAACTAGTGAAGCCCACGTGCCTAGAGCCTGTGCTCTGCAGAGCCACTGCAATGCAAAGCCTGCACACCACAGCGAAGAGGAGCCCCTGCTTGCCGCAACTAGAGAAAGCCCACAAACAGCAATGAATACCCAATGCAGCCAAAAATTAATAATGATAAATAAAATAAATATTTTAAAAATCTTTAAAAAAAAATAAAAGCTTAGGACCAGATGGCTTCACTGGTGAATTCTATCAAACATTTAGAGAAGAGCTAACACCCATCCTTCACAAACTCTTCCAAAATATAGCATAGGGAGGAACACTCCCAAACTCATTCTACAAGGCCACCATCACCCTGATACCAAAACCAAAGATGTCACAAAAAAAGAAAACTACAGGCCAATATCACTGATGAACATAGATGCAAAAATCCTCAGCAAAATAGTAGCAAACAGAATCCAACAGCACATTAAAAGGATCATACACCATGATCAAGTGGGATTTATCCCAGGGATGCAAGGATTCTTCAATGTACACAAATCAATCAATTTGATACACCATATTAACAAATTGAAGGAGAAAAACCATATGATAATCCCAATAGATGCAGAAAAAGCTTTTGACAAATTCAACACCCATTTATGATAAAAACTCTCCAGAAAGTAGGCATAGAGGGAACTTACCTCAACATAATAAAGGCCATATATGACAAACCCACAGCCAACATCATTCTCAATGGTGAAAAACTGAAACCATTTCCACTAAGATCAGGAACAAGACAAGGTTGCCCAGTCTCACCACTATCATTCAACATAGTTTTGGAAATTTTAGCCATGGCAATCAGAGACAAAAAATAAAAAGAATTGAAATAGGAAAAGAAGTAAAACCGTCACTGTTTGCAGATGACATGATACTGTACATAGAAAATCCTAAAGACGTTACCAGAAAACTACTAGAGCTAATCAATGAATCTGGTAAAGTAGCAGGATAGAAAATCAATGCACAGGAATCTCTTGCAATCCTCCACTAATGATGAAAAATCTGAAAGAGAAATTAAGGAAACACTCCCATTTACCATTGCAACAAAAAGAATAAAATACCTAAGAATAAATCTACCTAAGGAGATGAAAGAGCTCTATGCAGAAAACTATAAGACCCTGATGAAAGAAATTAAAGATGATACACACAGATGGAGAGATACACCATGTTCTTGGATTGGAAGAATCAACATTGTGAAAAGGACTATACTACCCAGAGCAATCTACAGATTCAATGCAATCCCTATCAAACTACCAATGGCACTTTTCACAGAACTAGAACAAAAACTTCCACAATTTGTATGGAAACACAAAAGACCCAAATAGCCAAAGCAATCTTGAGAAAGAAGAACGGAGCTGGAGGAATCAGGCTCCCTGACTTCAGACTATACTACAAAGCTACAGTAATGAGACAATCTTCTTGGATTGATCCCTTGATCATTATGTAGTGTCCTTCTTTGTCTCTTGTAATAGTCTTTATTTTATAAGTCTATTTTGTCTGATATGAGAATTGCTGCTCTAGGTTTCTTTTGATTACCATTTGCATGGAATATCTTTTTCTATCCCCTCACTTTCAGTCTGTATGTGTCCCTAGGTCTGAAGTGGGTCTCTTGTAGACAACATATATACAGGACTTGTTTTCGGATCCATTCAGCCAGTCTATGTCTTTTGGTTGGAGCATTTCATCCATTTACATTTAAGGTAGTTATCGATATGTATGTTCCTATTACCATTTTCTTAATTGTTTTGGGTTTGTTATGGTAGGTCTTTTCCTTCTCTTGTGTTTCCTGCCTAGAGAAGTTCCTTTAGCATTTGTTGTAAAGCTGGTTTGGTGGTGCTGAATTCTCTTAGTTTTTGCTTGTCTGTAAAGGTTTTAATTTCTCCATTGAATCTGAATGAGATCCTTGCTGGGTAGAGTAATCTTGGTTGTAGGTTTTTCCGTTTCATCACTTTAAATATGTCCTGCCACTCCCTTCTGGCTTGCAGAGTTTCTGCTGAAAGATCAGCTGTTAATTTTTTCGGGATTCCCTTGTATGTGATTTGTTGCTTTTCCCTTGCTGCTTTTAATATTTTTTCTTTGTATTTATTTTTTGATAGTTTGCTTAATATGTTTCTTGGTGTGTTTCTCCTTGGATTTTTCCTGTTTGGGACTCTCTGTGCTTCCTGGATTGATTATTTCCTTTCCCATGTTAGGGAAGTTTTCAAGTATAATCTCTTCAAATATTTTCTCAGACCCTTTCTTTTTCTCTTCTTCCTCTGGGACCCCTCTAATTCAAATGTTAGTGCATTTAATGTTGTCCCAGAGGTTTCTGCTACTGTCCTCAATTCTTTTCATTCTTTTTTCTTTATTCTGCTGTGTGGTAGTCATTTCCACTATTTTATCTTCCAGCTCACTTATCTGTTCTTCTGCGTCAATTATTCTGTTATTGATTCCTTCTAGAGTATGTTTAATTTCAGTAATTGTGTTGTTCATCATAGTTTGTTTTCTATTTACTTCTTCCAGATCTTTGTTAAATGTTTCTTGTATTTTCTCCATTCTGTTTCTGAGATTTTGGATCATCTTTACTTTCATTACTCCGAAATCTTTTTCAGGTAGACTGCCTATTTCATCTTCATTTATTTGGTTTTGTAAGCTTTTACCTTGCTCCTTTGTCTGTAACATATTTTTTTGTCTTTTCTTTTTTTTTTTTTTTTTGATGGGTGGTGCTGTATTCCTGTCTTACTTCTTGTTTGGCCTGAGATGTCCAGTACTGGAGTTTGCAGGCAGTTGGATAGAGCTAGGTCTTGGTGCTGAGATGAGGATCTCTGGGGGGCCTCACTCCGATTGATATTCCCTGGGGTCTGAGATTCTCTGTTAGTCCAGGGGTTTGGACTTGGAGCTCCCACCACAAGAGCTTGGGCCCAACCTCTGGCCTGGGAACCAACATCCCACAAGCTGTGTGGCAAGGTAAAAAAAAAAAAAAAGGAAGAAAGAAAGGAAAAAAGAGCAGTATAATATCAAAGAATAAAAAACAGAATTAGAAAGATAAAAATTATATTAGGAAAAATAGAACTATACTTGAAACAACTGCCACAAGGTAAAATGAAACCACAACAGAAAACAAACAAACAAAAAAAACGGTATGTGGGAACAAGCCAAAAGAGAGAACAAAACAAAGTATAAAGAATAAAACAAAATTAGAAAAATAAAAGATTTAATTAGGAAAAATAAAAATATAAAAGAATCAGCAACAATGAATCAACAAGGTAAAACAGAACCCCTCTGTAAAAGAGGAAAAAAGAAAAAAAAAAAGCCTTGGCTATGGGGGTGGAGTTTAAGTGGGGGTGGTACTTAGGCAGAGGCGGGGTTCAGGGTGGGGTGGGACCTGGGGTGGTGATGATGTTTGAGCATGGGGCGGGGCTGGGGCAGGGCCAGGGCAGGGCCGGGGCAAGGCCATGTTCAAGGGCGGGATGGGGCCTCTGCTTAGGACCTGTGCGGAACGGGAGAGGCAGTACGTGGAAACGAGAGCCTCTGGAGTGTGGGTTTCCAGAGTTTGGAGGTAGGACCTTGAGTGAGGCTGTGTGGGTGCAGTTTAGGCCCAGCGCATTGGAGGGTGTCTCCGAGTGTAGAGGTGGGGTGCTGGGTGGGGGTTAGGGGTGGGGTTTGGGTTCTGTGTGGCAGGAAGGAGGCTCCGAGGGCAGAGGATTAGGACCAGGAATACAACAGGCTCCCTGGTGCCTAAGTGGAGAGGGAAAGCACTGGCCCCGTTCCCTTCTGTTCCTTTGTCCCCCTCTCCCACCATTTCCCCCAGGGTCTCCCCCATTGCTGCTGGACCCCTAACTGTAGGTGGGTCTCTCTGGGTGTAGGAACTCCTCCCCTCCCGCAGCCACCCCTCTGGGGTACTGGTCCCGGAGGTCCGGCCTTTACTTCTGCTCCCCCTTCCCTCCCTCCCACTCCCTCAGGATCCACCCAGCTGGAGGGGACCTAGGTGGGCAGAGGATCAGGCCTGAGATCTCAGCAGGTTCCAGGGGCCCAAGTGGGCAGGGGAAAACTGGCCATGCTCCCTTTTGTTCCTCTGCCCTCCTAATGGTTCCCCAATTTACCCCTTCGGGCGTGGGATCCCTTCCCCTCCCCCAACCGCCCCTCAGGAGCGCCAGTCCCATCCTGCCTCCACTTCTCCTCCCCCTTCACTCCCCCCACACCCCACGTCTTACCCAGTCACTGGGGGTTCCTCCCGTCCCCTTAGGTGTCCGTGGTCCCCCACCGGTGCCTGGTAGGTGCCCTAGTTGTGAGGAGACGTGAATTCCACACCCTCCTAGTATGCCATCTTGACTTCGCCCCCCAGAAGTTAATTTCTAAAGACAATACATTCTCTTTTATGTTCTCTCTTATTTAGCATGATTTGATTTTCAAAGTTTTATTTTGTCCCTTTCTATTGCTTAGTTTCCTTTTTAATTCCCTTTTGTATGGTTCCATAAGGAAATCAATTTTATTTCTTTACTTTTTATTTGACAAACATTGAATACCTATGTTGTGCCAGTAACTTGAAATTCCAATGTAGTCTTGTCAAATTTCTAATTAAAATCTTACAAGTGAATTTTGCCTCAAGAAAGCAACTGTTGCTTAGAAAGAGTTAGAGACTGAACAGACAAAACAACTACATGTAATCTCAGATTAAATCCTACACCAAGAGAATATTTTTGGGACAGCTGGTGAAATTTGAACAAGATGATAAATTAGTTAACAGTTATGTATCAATGTTAATTTCCTGATTTTGATTATTGTACCAAAGTTATATAAAATATTAACACTTGGGGGAGCTTCATGAAAGACATATAGTATTTCTTTGGACTATTTTTATTACCTATATAAAGTTAAATTATTTCAAAATGAAAAGATTTTTTAAAAACTTAAAAAATACAAAAAGTCAGTTCAGACCTTTCCATCTTAAACTAAATTTTTTGGTAAGATGTATGGATTACAAAAACTTATCTCAAAATTCTTGTAGGTGGCTAGTTTTCAGAAAATAGAAATACTGTATTTCACATCTGATAGTTATCTTGTATATTCTCTAACATTTGCTGAATCTTTCACTCATTCATAAATTCATCTGTCCATCTACTAGTCCATTCATTTATCCATTCATCCACCTATCCATTCATTAGGTGAGGTATTTATTGAATTTCTTCCATGTTTAAAGACCTAGGATCCACACAAGGGAGAAAACACTTTCTCTGACCTTACAGAGCTCACATTCTAAGAGAGAAGACTATCCGTGAAGGGTAGCATAATATAAATGTTGAATTAAGTATATTAATAAAATCCAATAGAAATGCAGATGAGAAAGTAATAAATCATTCATAGGGATGATAGAGTAGAAGTGATTTTGCTCTTAGGCGATTTCCATAGATGTAGAGTACATGAGGGTAGATTTAAGGGTCCTTCTAAATGAGAGAATGAGCACACTTTTAACAATGGTGTGACTGGTAATTGTCTTTCAGAATGAAAGAGCAGCCTTAGCCAAGGCATATGAGAGGTCCTGGTATGCTAGAAACAGTAGGGCCGTTTAGTGTGGTCAAAGCATTGGGTCATAGGTGGATAGAGAATGAATGAGGCTGAACAAGGAGATTGTCAACAGATTGATAAGGGACTTGAAAGCCAGCTAAAGAATTTGGATATTATCTTCTTGGCAGATGAAAATTATCTATGACTTTGAAGTAAGAGAGTCATATGAATAAAGTAAAAATGTTAGAGCATTCTTTGGTATTAGTGTGGAGGATGTTTGTTGAATGAATTAACTTTAACTTTTTTAAAGTACTAGAGTTGTTTCTCTTTATATCTCTTTATAAATATTTTGTTTAAAATATTTAATCTTCAATTAGAAAAGTGAAATGATAAATGTAACAGTTATTAAGATTAAATCATTAAAATAAAGATTTAATAATAGTTCATTTTTATTTAGCATTTACTATGCACTGAACACTCTTATGGGCTGTACATAAATTAACTCATGTAATATTGAATTAAGTACTATTATTAGCTGAATTTTATTGATAAAGAAACTGAGGCACAGCAAGATGAAGTTACCAAAAATCAAACATTTACTGAGTAACAAGGCTGGAATGTAAACCTGAATATTCTCTTTCTCAAAACCCGTATTTCAAAAAGGAAACTGTACTGACTGACTACATTTTTAAAAATTTTAAGGTATACAACTATTTTTTATGATTGTAGACCCTGTTATTACAAATTACTCTCTCAAGAATGTAGATTCTGTGATTACTAATTGCCAAACAAGCTACCAAAGGTTCAATGTCTGTGAGTCTGGCAAGTACTCTCTCTGTATACCCAAGTGTGTTTAGTAAAATTTAGAGCTGTGATTCTCCAAGTTTAATGTCAGGGGGCTTCTTAAAATGTAGATCCTAGGCCTCAACATCCCTAGACATTCTGGTTCAATCAATAGGTCTAATAAGTATGTGTAGGGAAGAGGAATGCATTTTATGAAGCATTTGTAAAGACTTTTATGAACAAGGCACTCAGATCTAGAGTAACCATATGCTCTGAGTTGCCTGGATAGTCTCAGTTGATGATAGTCTTCTTGAAAATACTATGTAAAAACTACTTTCACTCTCAAAATTATCCTTATTTAGAAAATAAAAGATATTCATCCCATATTTTTATAAGCAATGTACTGTCTTAGAGGCTTTAACTGTAAATATACTCTTTCTATGGAAATGTGACATCTGGCTAATTTAAAGAAAATGGGAGGTAATTTTCAAGTCCTTTTCTACTGTTAAGGAAAAGGCATCTGCACTAATAATGACATTTTGTCTAAATAAGCATGTTATGCTATCATTCCACCTTCTCACCAGACCAACCAAATGAACTCAGAAGACCTTAATAAAATAGTCACAGTACTTCCCAACTCAAGATCACCTTTGTTGTAAGACAACCTCTTGTTGTGATAGAAAAGGGCCCACGAGAGTGAGAAACACATACCCGAGAGCCTCCTTGGCTCACAGCCTCTGCAAGGAGAGAACAAACAATGAGAAATCAGCACAGCTCAGGAAGATTCAAGAATCAGAATCTTAGAGTTAAAATTATCCTCAGAGATCATCTATCACAACTGTCTTGTTTTATGGATGAAGAACTGAGGCCCAGAGAAGGGAAGAAAACTGCTCCAGGACACACAGCTTGTTAACTACACAGCTGAGCTAGAGGCCAGGTTAAAAATGACCAGTACAAAGCTCTTTTCACTATATTTGCTATTTATGATTTATGTGGCTTTTATATAATCATGTTCACTTTAATGTTTACCTTAAAACTAGGCTATATCTTAAGAAAGGAAGGCAAAAATATATGCCAAAGAGGCATATATTTAACCAGAAAGAAGTTGAAAATTCCAAAATCTAGAAGCCATTTGATTAAAGGACAATCAAGACAATTGGGCAACAAAGTGCTTATATAATAAAAAAATACAAAATAATTTGGAGAGCACTGAAAAAAAATCATATAATTTACCACCATTCTCACTAACAGTTATCTACCATATACTGAGGGATTTCTATATCGCAAGCACTGAATTAAATCTTACATACATTAAGTTATACTAATAATTCTATTTTAAAGATAAGGAAACTGAAATCTGGGGCACATAACTTGTCTAAGAACATGCAACTTGTAAATGACAGAGCCAGGAATCAAGCCCAGGTCTTAGATTCTAAAGCCAATGTACTTAACCGTAAACTTTTATTGAAAGAAGTCTCAGAGCAAATGAGGTTCACACTCTATTTTAATATGACGAAGAGTAGCCAGAGAAAGGGAGTAAGTTGTTCAATATTAAAGAAAGAGATAGTAGCACGATGAAGATTAGAGGTCAGATATTAAGATCCTAGTCCTGGGCTTTTTCACTCGCGTGCTCTCTTTCTCTCTGTATCTCTCCTTCTCTCTCTCTGTCTCTCTCTAATTATCTTTTTACTTTGCTTACCTAGAGGGTAATTAAGAATGCCTCAGCTTTCAGTAAAATGGAAGCATCTCAGGAACATTCTGGTAGTTGAAGCTCTTTAGATAAGAATTTCTTGAAGGTGACTTTATATGAGAATTTCTAATTTCAATATAGGTTGTTTCCTTGAAAAATGAAGCTTATTTGTAACCTTATGCTGTTAATTGTGGTTTGCTGAGGGCAACACAATTGTCCTGGAACTTCTAGATTAGACATTTGGGGCCCATTTGGCCTAGGACAGACCATCTCATCCTATGAGTTATAACATTGTTTTTGCAATTAGGTGACACTATCTCTTGCCTAGTATTATAGTGGTAATTAAAGCTGCTAATTCTGTAAGTAAAAGTTTCCTCTAAATTAATAGTGTGATGGGCAGTCACCATCATTAACCATCCTTATCATCATCATCATCATAAACAATAACATCACATCATGACTGCTGACAATGACCAGTCTGGTCCAGAATTCCATTTTGTATATATATAGTACTCACCAACAAAGATGAACAAATAGGTCACACTGACCAAAAGCAGAAGGGTGACTGATGACTTCATGGTCAATGACATCTGCCAGGTCTGCAGGGAATGTGTCAATAGAGTTCACCACTGTGGATGTTCTACAGGCTGTATTTATAAGTAGATCCATATGCATGCTTCTAAGTACCTATACATTTGGCAGCCAGCTGGATTCTCCACCCTGATTGTGTAATCTATTTCCCCAGCTATTAGAGACACCAGAAACCAAAGAAGCTTATTTCATGCCATTTTCAAATAGGAACAGTTGTCCAAAATGTTGTTTAGGCAGAATGAAATGAATTATATGTAATACACTCAGAACTTGCTCTCATCAGCATTTGGCAATAATTGTGATCAAGTAATTTTCTAACAATTTGCATATTTGAATCTGCCCCCATCAGAGCCTTGGGCCCAGTCTGTACAATTTGTGCACAATATTAATAAAGTTTGTTGTCACAACTACTAGAAAAATAAAAATGCTAATGTGAGGGATTTCAAGGTCAAGGAATTTATTAGAATGACTGAGAGAGCATACTCCTAATGGTCATTAAATTAAAAACCCTTGATATTCCCCATGAATGTGAATTAGGGGGCTATTTTCTTCAACCCCTTGCTTTTAGGCAACACATGCATGATGGTTCCTATTTGGCATTTTTATTTTAACAGGTATTTCACAGATGGATTTTAGTCATTGGGCATAAATTCCATCCACACTTCTCTTCTTTCTCTCTCTCAAATACACCAGATACTTTTCACTGTATGGCTTTTGCTCTTATTATTTCCTCTGCCTGGAAAACTCCTGGCCAAGAAACTTGAATAGCTAGTTTCTGTTTTTTTTAGAAAAATCAATTCAAATACTACCTGCTCAGTGAAGATTTCCCTGTCAATTCAAAATACCTCCACCACACCTCAGATCAATGTGCTTTATTGCTTCCATAATGCTTTTCAACATCAAAAATTGTCTTTCTTACTTAATTATTTACTTGTGTATTTTCCCACTACCAAATAAATACACAGAATCATATAGACAAATGTAGGCACATACACACTAGGATATAAGCTCATGGATCTTTTTCCACTCCTGTGTCTCCATGCACAGACAATGTCTTGCACATAGAAGAGTGTAGACATCCTTCTGATTTTACAAATGCTAACTAATAAAAATTCCTCCCTTCACTCTAAAATAATAATTGAACACCAATTATTCCAAGTATTACTAAATGCTGAAAATGAAATACAAAGACAGATTCATACAGCTTACATTCTTTATTCTTTTCTCAAATACTTGCTGGGTGGAACCTACTGATTCCAGGTACTTTATTTGATTCTGGAAAGTTAAAGATGAGTAAGAGAAGCTCACAGCCTAAAGGAGAAGAAAACAACCTGATTAAAGTTACACACAAATGAGTAGGGGTGCACAGAAGAGAGCACATTCTTTTGAGTAGAATGAAGGCATGGCAGAGAAGAGGTGGTCACAGCCAGACTTCACAGAGGATTTGGCCCTCAGAGTTATTGAAAAGTTGGAGACACATAGAGTGATAACCAGTATTTCAAGAATAAGGAATAATATGGAAAAAAGAAAACAAATAAGAGCTAAGGTATATGTTTAGAAGTGAAAGTAATGGTTAGACTCAAATGCAGGCCTTAAGATAATAGATTTCACAGGCTATGCTAAGGATTGTCGTATTTCTTGTACTTGGGGGTCCATTAAGATGCCTGGATCTATGGGTTTCTTGTGTTCATCAAATTTAGAAATTGTGTAACTATTATTTCTTCAAATACATATTTTTATTCCCTCATCACCCTTCTCCCAAGCTGCATGAAGTTGTCCCACAACTTACTAATGCTCTCTTCAATACATTTTTTCTGTTTTTTTCCCTCTGTATTTTATTTTTGTTCATTCCAATGCTGTATCAAGTTTACTAATCTTTTCTTCTGCAATCTAACCTACTGTTAATATCACGTGGTGTATTTTCCTTCTCAAACGTTTTGCTTTTCTCAAGACACTCTGGTTCTTTATATCTATATATCTATATATCCATATATATCTTCCATCTATTTACTTAACATGCTCTATCTTTACCTTCTAGAACATAAGGGATAAGTAATTTAATAATCTCATCTACCAATTACATCATTTACGTCATTGCTGGATCTCTTTATATGATTGATATTTTTCCAGAAAATAGACTGACAAACTACTTGTAGAACAGATGTACCAAGAGCACAGACAGAGTGATTGCTAATACAGATAAGGTTGATAGTGAGGACTAAGGTGGTCAAGGCCCCCAGTGAAGAGATAACCTTTGAGCTAGAGGAGCAAAGATGGAAATTCATGAAAAAGAATGATTATTCCCTTTTGTCATCTTTTTGTTTTACTTTGTCTACTGACCTACACATTTCTATCAAACAGGGCTTCCCTTGTAGTGTGTTTCTGCAGTATTGCACTTCTCAACTAGGCAGCATGGTTCAACAGTTTCCTTCAAACCAGGCATGTAAAGAACTTATTAACAGGTAGATGCAAGTTTCTTCCCAGACTCTAGGATCTAGGGAACAAAAAGGTTGGGTTCCTGAGAACGTTAGAAATGAAATGGTACCCAGTGATATGTTTATGAGAGTCTGCCGGTTTCACTTACATAAAGGAGTATGAGGGTTTTCAGTAAGTCACAGAAATTAACCTATAGTTATGACATCTGTAGGAGGGACTCAGTGCCTCTTTAAAGACTCAGAAGAAAGTATTTAATGACATCTGCTTAAACTGTCTATAAAACAGTTTCCAAAGCATTGCACATCTAACAAGATTATTACCACAAAATGAGTGAGATTTTATTGGATGAGCAAATAGTTTTCTGTGTAATGGCAACTTGAGGATGGTATTTATTAAGTCAAATTATTCCTATGAAAAATAAAATAATTCAGGTAACTGCCATGGTTGCTCTGACCTGACAATTGCGTGGTTCCTTTCTCCCACTACCGCTTCCCTTTCTCAGGAGATCATCTTACATACTTTTTCAATACTGGATTATTAACTTTAGTCACCATACTGTACAATAGAGCTCCACCACTGATTCACCTTATAATTGAAAGTTTGTACCCTTTCTCCACCCACCCAACCCTAGGCAACAACCATTCTTCTCTCTAGTTCTGTTAATTTGACCTTTTTAGATTCCACATGTGTAAATGAGATCACGCAATATTTATCTTTCTGTGTCTGGCTACTACAGTTAGCATAATGTTCTATAGGTTCATTCTTGTCACAAATGGCAGGATTTTCTTCTTTATTTTTTTGGTTGAATAATATTCAATTGTATATATTGTTAATTAAACAAGGAGACCATTAGACTGAGGAGGCTCTAATGACTTAGTAGCTATGTAGTAAGCAAACCCAAACTAAGCTAGAGTCAGTGCACTCGAATCCAAGAAAACAAAACTTAAGAACGACTAATTACTAGCCACCAACTAGGCTTTCCCAAATAAGACAACCACTTAAGCTACAGCTAATCAAATAACTCTTTGCTTTACTTCCACATCTTCTCTTTAAAGCCTTTCCCCTAGCTTGTCAGCAGAGCACTCCTAACCACTTTGAGTTTGGCACTGGCTGATTTGAATGGATGTTTGCCCAAATAAACTCTTGTAAATTTTAATGTGCCTCAGTTTATCTTTTAACAATATATACCAAAATTTCTTTATCTATTTATCTGTCAATGGCCACTTAAGTTGTTTCCATATCTTGGCTATACTGAATAATACTGCAATGAACATGGGAGCACAGATATCTCTTGAGATCCAAATTCATTTCCTTAGGATATATACGCAGAAGTGGGGTGGCTGAACCACACAGTAGTTCTATTTTTAATTTTTTGAGGAATTTCCTTGCTGTTTTCCATAATGACTGTACCAATTTATAATCTCACCAACGGTGTACAAGTTTCCCTTTTTGCCAACACTTGTTCCCTTTTTTTAAGAAAACTTTTTATTTTATATTGGACTATAGTTGATTTACAACGTTGTGCTAGTTTCAGGTGTACAGCAAAGTGATTCAGTTATACATATACATGTATCTATTCTTTTTCAAATTCTTTTCCCATTTAGGTTATTACAGAATATTGAGCAGAGTTCCCTGTGCTGTACAGTAGGTCCTTGTTGGTTATCTATTTTAAATATAGTAGTATGCATATGTCAATCCCAAACTCTCAATTTATCCCTCCCCCTCACCTTTCCCCTTTGGTAACCTTAAGTTTGTTTTTTAAGGCTGTGAGTCTCTTTCCATTTTGTAAATAAGTTCATCTGTATCATTTTTGTTTTTAGCTACTGCATATAAGTGATATCATATGATATTTGTCTTTCTCTGTCTGATTTACTTCACTTAGTATGATAATCTCCAGGTCCATCCATGTTGCTGCAAATGGCATTGTTTCATTCTTTTTAATGGCTGGGTAGTACTCCATTGTATTTATGTACCACATCTTTATCCATTCATCTGTCAATGAACATTTAGGTTGTTTCCATGTTTTGGTTATTGCAATTTGCATTTCTCTAATAATTAGCAATACTGAGCATGTTTTCTTGTGCCTCTTGGCTATCTGTATGTCTTCTTTGAAGAAATGTCTATTTAGGTCTTCTGCCCATTTTTTGATTGGTTTGTTTGTTTTTTTTTTATATTGAGCTACATGAGCTGTTTCTAAATTTTGGAAATTAATCCTTGTTGGTCGCATCATTTGCAAATATTTTCTCCCATTCTGTGGGTTGTCTTTTTGTTTTGTTTATGGTTTCTTTTGCTGTGCAAAAGATTTTGAGCTTAGTTAGGTCCCCTTTGTTTATTTTTTAAATTTCCATTACTGTAGGAGATGGATCAAAAAAGATATTGCTGTGATTTATGTCAGAGTGTTGTTCCCTTTTGAATTTTTCATGACGGCCATCCTAACCGTGTGAGGTGATAGCTCACTGTGGTTTTGATTTGCATTTTTTAAGATGGTTAGTGATGTTGAGCACTTTTCATGTACCTGCTGGCCATTTGTATGTCTTCTTTGGAGAAATGTCTGTTCAGTTCTTCTACCCATTATTTAATCAGATTTTTTTTTTAGTTATATGAGTTCCTTATATATTTTATTTTATTATTTTTTTAATTTTTAAAAATAAATTTATTTATTTATTTTTGGCTGCATTGGGTCTTCATTGCTGTGCATGGGCTTTCTCTAGTTGTGGCGAGCAGGGGCTACTCTTCGTCGCGGTGCACAGGCTTCTTATTGCGGTGGCTTCTCTTGTTGTGGAGCAAGGGCTCTAGGCGCGCAGGCCTCAGTAGTTGTGGCACGCGGGCTTCATTAGTTGTGGCTCGTGGGCTCTAGAGCGCAGGCTCGGTAGTTGTGGCTCATGGGCTTAGTTGCTCCGCGGCATGTGGAATCTTCCTGGTCCAGGAAGAATCTGTGTCCTCTGCATTGGCAGGTGGATTCTTAACCACTGTGCTACCATGGAAGCCCTCCTTATATATTTTAGATATTAACCTCTTATCAGATATATGATTTACAAATATTTTCTACCATTCTATGGATTACCTTTTCACTTTTGTTAACTTTTTTTTTTTTTTACTGTGATGTAGTCCTACTTGTTTAGTTTTGCTTTTGTTGCCTGTGCTTTTGGTGTCATATCCAAAATATCATTGTCAAGGCCAACGTCAAGGAGATTTTTCCCTATTTTTGTTTTAGGAGTTTCAAAACTTTGGGTACTGTTTTTAAGTCTTTAATCCATGTCAACTTGATTTTTGTATATGGTATTAGATGAGTGTCCAATTTCATTCTTTTGCATGTGGATATCCAGTTTTCCCAATACCATTTATTGAAGAGACTATCCTTTACCATTGTGTATTCTTGGTGCCTTTGTTGAAGATTAGTTGATCATATACATGTGAGTTTATTTCTGCGTTCTCTATTCTGTTTCATTGGTCTATATGTGTCCATTTTTATGCCAGTACCATATCACTTTGATTACTATAGCTTTATAATAAAATTTGAAATCTGGTAGTGTGGTGTCTATAGCTTTGTTCTTTCTCAAGATTGCTCTAACCCTTCAGGGTCTTTTGTGGTTCCATATGAATTTTAGGATTAATTTTTCTATTTCTGTAAAAAATGCCATTGGAATTTTTATAGAGAGTGCATTGAATCTGTAGAATAGTTTGCGTAGTATGGACATTTTAACAATATTAATTCTTCCAGTCCATGAACACAGGATATCTTTCCACTTATTTGTGTCTTCTTCAATATCTTTCATTAAGGTTTTAACAAGAGATAAAGAAGGTCATTATTTAATGATAAAGGGGTCACTTCATCAAGAGGATATAACAATTGTAAATATATATGCACCCAACATTGGAGCATCTAAATATATAAAGCAAATTTTAGCAGAACTGTAAGGAGAAATAGAGAGCAGTATAATAATAGTAGAGGACTTCAGTATCCTACTTTCAACAAAATATCATCCAGTCAGAAAATCAATAAGAAACATTTGATTTGAACTACAGTGTACACCAGATGGACCTACGAGATGGACCAGATGAAACAGAACATTCCATCCAACAACAGCAGAATACGCATTCTTCTCAAGTGCACCAAGAACATTCTCCAGCATAGGTCATATGTTAGGCCACACAAAAAGTCTTAACAAACTTAAAAAAATTGAAATCATATCAAATATCTTTTCCAATCACAATAGTACTGAAGTGGAAATCAATAGGAGGAAAACTGGAAACCTCACAAATATGTGGAAATTAAACAACACATTCCCCCAAAACCAATGGGTCAAAGGAGAAGTCAAAAGGGGGGAAAACTTGAGACAAATGAAATTGGGAACACAATATACCAAAACTTATGGAATTGTGCTTTCTTATGTTCATTCCTTTAGTAGACACATCTTATCAAATCTAAAGTGTAGCTGTAGTGAGGTAAACTTGGCCTACAAGGACACATTTTTTTGTTAGTTTAGGTCTAAATCTTTTCAAACTAAAGAAGGAAAAATCTGTTAGCTTATTTTCCCTTAAGTCAAACTGCAGAACTGTAATGAGCCCAAATTCTGTAAGTCACAAATACCAGCACTGGGAAAGAAGAAAGGAAAGTTTGAGAGAGACAGGGAACATTTCACTAAATGCCTATTTTAGGGTTAGTAGCCCTTTTGAACCAGGCCTTCTCAGGCTAGAGCTGTAGGCCCATCACAAAATTAACATAATTGTTCACATATTAGGAATTCTGGAAGATGTATGCCACATTCTTTACATATTTGCTTAAGCCTTTGTTGAATTATGACTACTTCCATTTCTGATGTCTCCAAATATATACGATACAATCCCTCTAATTTAACACTTATATCCAAGTCACTCAAATTACTATGATTATGTGAAAGGTAGTTTAGGAACATGGGGTTGGCGTAACCATGTTGAGTAAATCCAGATTCTGAAACACACTGACTATAGGATCATGGCCAAATCATTTATATCTCTCTACCTCAGGCTTCTCTTTTATAAAATGCGACTATAACTTCACAACTATTGCTAAATTTTAATGTGATAATGTTTGTGTGCTTATCACTGTGACCATGGGAAATAGTATATAGTTGGTTAAACTTATTAGTGGTGAATTATTTCAGACTTTATCTTAGTTACTATTTTCTCTAGCCTTTTTTCCCCTCTTGTTCCCCTTTTCATTTTAGAGTGTGTGTGTGTGTGTGAGTTTGTGTGTGTCCACTTCTAGAAACTTTACATTGGCACAGAAAAACCCCCAGACAAGCCCCCTTCACTTAAGCCTAATCACTGACACACCATGTCATATTTGCAAGGAATTTCACTCCAAAAAACCAGTAAATGGAGAAGAGCTGAGAAGGACGTGACTTGGCAACAGTTGGTGTGGAAAAAAAAAAAAAAAAACATGCCTAAGGATAGTTAGTGGTTGTAAGTTTATTATGACCCAGTTTTGACAATGTTCCCATTCTCATCTGAAGGTATAATGATAGATATGGGTGTTCAGATCAAATAAATTGGTTTTTTTATGCTTTGAAGAGTACAAACTATACTTGAAACATTGTGTTCCTTCCTGGATATCACAACAATGAGGAACATAAACAGAATTATCAGTATCTGCTCCTGTTGGCAGAGTTTGTGTGTTTTTAAAAATCATTAAAAAAACACTTTTAAGGAAAAGTTTTAAACATACAACCATGTTAAAATAATTTTACAGTGAACCCCTATAAACCCACCTTCTAGATTGAACCATTAGTATTTTACTATACTTGTTTCATCCCATATTGATCCATTTATCTATTCATTAATCCATCTTTGATGCAATTCAAAGTAAATTGCAGATATCAGTACCCTTCCCTCTGAGAACTTCACTATGCATGTTATAGCTAAGACTACACTACATGTTTACACCCTTTTCTTTTGATGTAAAATTCGCAAACTATGATATGCATAAATCTTTAGTATACATTCACTGAGGTTTGACAAATGTATAAATCCTTGAACCCAAACTCCTGTATTTTGAGTGTTGATTTTTATATATGACTTGCTTCTTCTTTCTAAGAAGCATATGATTGCTGGTCTTCTGTGGTTTGCTTTTTATATGCTTCCCTTTCATACCCAAAGACTAGCTCAGAACTACACAAGAGATAGTATTTTGCTCACTTACTCAATTATGGCACTGGAAATAAGCCTGCAAATAAATAGTAGTCTTAAGATGTAGATACGAGATTTGTATGAGGGAGAAAGGCAGGCAGAGTGACAGAAGGTGGCACAAGAGGCATTTCAGGCAGGAGAAGTCGAAGTGGTAGAAATGTAATTTTTGTGTGGACAGCTGACAGGAATCTGGCCTGGCTGGAGGTGAAAGTTCCAATAGGAGAAAGGAGGAGTGAGCCACGTAGAGAGGTAATACTTCCAAAAATGTGAAGTGAGTCAGTTATCAAAATACACACAGCACTCTACGTGTTGATGTTCGAGTAGCTAAATAACTTCAGGGAGTAGAAACTAAAGAGGAGAAAAGGGCTTAATTTCTCTAATGAGCAGGGAATTTAGTACACAGATAAAATTGACAGAAAAAAAACACCTCATGTGAATTTTCAAAAATGTTAAATGAACAGAAGATAGACATTTTTAAAACTATGTAAATACTGAGAAAAAGAGCATAGATGTCCTGACCAGTGCTTTATAAAGACAATATAATGCTGAAATTGAGGACAGAATATAATAATAAAAGTTACTGATGTTTCAGCTCTTGTTACATATCAGAGACTAAGTGCTTACATGCATCATTTTCTTAATTTTCACAGTACATTTAGGAGGTAAAGACTAGTATCCCCATTTTACAGATGAGTAAATCACAATACAAAGAAGTCAGATGACGTGTTCAAAAACACATACCTTATGTCAGAGTCATGACTCACATTCTGGTCAGTACAATTCAAAGATCCACCCTCTTAGAATCACCTTATCCTAATTATGTATTATGTGGTTATTTTTCTTCAGCAAGGGGAATAACCTTTAAGCATGGAAGAGTACAAATGCCACAGTTGACAGAGGAGAAGATATTTATTTTCCCTAGCACAACCTAATCTACTCCCAGGCTCTTTACCTAAATATCAAATGCATCCCCCAGTTTGGTTAGGCCCTCTTCAATTATATACATAAAGAGTAACATCTATGTGCATAAAATATAATTGAGATTTTACAAACAGAAACATGATCTTAATATCTGTAGTTAACACACTTTTATACATAAGAATAAAAGAAAAAATCTTAACAATGACTACAAAATCTTTCATGATTTGGACTCATGCCTCTCTGACCTTATCACCCGTAATTTGCCCACACACTCACTCCTCTTCAATCACCATGGCTTCCTTGCTGAACCTTGAACAAATCAGGTGTGCTTCAGCCTTAAGGACTGTGTTCTAGCTTCTTCATTTGCTGTTCTACAAGAAGTTTTTTGGCTAACTCCCTCATCTCCATGTCTTCCTAATTAGGACTCTTCTAACCATCTGACTTAGAATTGCAATTGGCCTTAAGTATTACTATGTTATTATTATGGGGTTTTTCTGGTCTATTTCCCCTTCCTGGAATGTAAACTTCATTAAGATAGGGATTTTATTTTCCTTTCTCACCCCTGTCCGTCACTGTGTTCTAAGCACGGAGAACAGAGCCTACTTCAGAGTAGGCACCCAGTAAATGTTTGCTGGCAGAAGGATAATCACCTAGAAAATGTATCTAGAGAGGTCTTCTGTGTGAGTTCACCCAGGAAGATGTTATTTGTAAATACATGCTTTACTGAATTAGAGTACTCAAAGGGAGATTTTTCAATACTTCCAACTGGATGGCTAAGAATGAGATATTTGTATATTCAACTTGTTTATCTAGGATTGAGCCAGCTACGTGGAGACTGAGCTAATTATCAAAAGAGCTATGTTTTAACCTTGACTTTTCTACTAACTGGAGCTTTTTTCTTTGGCAGTATAAGTAAGTTTTCTCTGGGCCTTAAGATTTCTCACATTTCATCCAGTTCTCTCATTCCATGATTAAAATCAATTAACTACATTCTTTAATGTGCACACTTTTAGAAACTTTGCATCTATTCATTATTCATAGAATATATATTCCCTTCTTTCTAACTGTTAGACCCTTCGATGTTGCTGGGAAACCAAATAAAGCGTGTCTTTATGTAATGTCTATTACATAGTAATGTAATCCATCATTCCATAGAGATAAGAAAACTATGGTCCAGAGAGGATAAATGTTTTATTTTTATATAAAATACTCTTCCTGAAACTGGGAAGAAACTATAATTCATGATCTAAGACTTAAATGGTAGATATTGTAAAATAATTATAAACATATGGTCATTTTGTTAAAAATCTTTCATTATTCACATTGAAATTCCAAGAATAAGAGAGGGAGAAGGGATTTTCCTAAGATCCCACAGTGACTGCATGGTTGATTTTGATCAGAAAAACAGGTCTTTTTATCCAGGTTTACGCCAGGTCAATATTCCATATTGTATCTGTATGTTTTCTTGATCACAAAGTAAAAACACAAACAGTACTTCTACAGAATTTACTTTATTGACAAGCAAATCAAGGGAAATATATATTGAACTCCCGAAGCTCAAGGTAGAGTAGAAAGTGTGTCTTTATAAATTGAAGGGATTCACTAGAGAAAAGTAAGAGCAGAGGCAAGAAAAGAAGGATGAGGGAGCTGGCAAGTCAGCAGAAAACGCTGGTTCTGATTCAGCATTTTCCATGGTGCTTTAGGTAGAGCTTCCCACCACTTTTCCTACAAAAAAGAAAGACAAATGTATGCTCAGTGCAATATCATTAGTATCCCTCACAGAGGTTGGAAAAAGGTTTAACTCTGCCATAGTCCATGTAATCATTTGCTTTACAGGTATCCATGTCTATGATTAGGCAGGGGTTATTTAAATGCACTCAGAGGTAACATTGCCTAATTGCAGAAAGCCTGAATCTTAACAAACTTCAGCGTTTTTCTAGGGTTTAGACTTTTTGGTTTTAACTGTTCATTATCTGAGAATAAATATGTATACAACTAGAAAAGGTAAAAGTGACAGGAGATATAATGGCAAGGAGACTATACTGTCATAGTTCTAACCTGATAGAAGATGTAAGAAGTTGAACCAAATATTCAGACATTTGGCATTTTATAGCAGACATATATTCAGGCCTTCTCAGCAATATGGGACCATTAAATCAAATCTCACCTTACCCTACTGCACTTTTCCTGGGAAGATTTTGGTATTGATTTTTCAGATATGTTATATAGAAACATAGGCACAAATGTACTATGCATTGATTCAATATTTATTTATATCATTCTATGTGCTTAGCCCTGTTATTATTGATAGGGATTTATATAATCCCTGTGTCTAGGAATTTTATGGCTAAATTAAGGGAAATTAAGGCATTCGTAGAAGAAACTCTAATACAAGAAAATGGTGACAGTGTTAGAGGAAGTGAGGTAACTTTTATCTGGGTTAAACCCCCTTGCTTTTAGAGCAATCAGACCAAAAGATTGATTGACTGATTGAATAAATTTTTATTAATTATAAATTATATTTAATCAGGAATCTCACAGTCAATTGGCTAAAATCTACAGCACCTGTTCTTTCTTATAAACATGTAAATTCAGTAAATATTGGCCCTTGATAGGATCTTTCTAGTATACTATCTGTAAAGTTTGAATGTCTGGATAATAAGGGATAATCCTCTCCTCTATTCTTTATTAAAAGGCTCTTTTCATCAGACTAAAAGAGAAGAATGAATGGGACTTGGTGCCTTAGCAACATATAATTTGTGATAAAATAAAATGTCTGAAAGTAATTTGGATAAAGTAATATTTTTTTTGATAAATTTTCTCACAAGTTTTTCATGTTTTTGATTTTGATGAATTTTCAAGCTTGACTGCACTTTAAAAAATTTCTTTCATCTTTTCCAAAATTATTAATAATAGCAACAAACATAACTGAATGAAAATTATTGAAATTTTAATTAGAAATAAAGGAAAAAATAAGAAACTGTGTCAAAATTCTTAAAGATGTATAAATTTTTAAAATAATTTTCCTGAGTCAAATTTAATAATAACAAAGTAAACTAACTATTTATGTTTTCAAATAATTTAGATAATTTTTTTTGGTTTGTTTTTGACCCATATGTCTTCTTTTTTTTTTTAATTTTTAAATTGAAGTGTAGTTGATTTACAGTGTTGTGTTAATTACTGCTGTACAGCAAAGCGACTCAGTTATACATATACATACATTCTTTTTCATATTCTTTCTCATTATAGTTTATCACAGGATATTGACTAGAGTTCCCTGTGCTATACAGTAGGACCTTGTTGTTTATCCATTCTGTATATACTAGTTTGCATGTGCTAATCCCAAACTCCCAATCCAAACCTCTCCCACCCCCTCCCCCTTGGCAACCACCAGTCTATTCTCTATGTCTGTGATTCTATTTCTGTTTCATAGATAAGTTCATTTGTGTCACAGACCCATATGTTTTCAACCCATTTGCCTGAAGCTTATTTCTTCAGTTTCTATGGGTGGGTATGAGTAGAACTTTCTAGAATATCTCAAGGAAAGTGTCATAGTCTTATTCTGGAAGTTTGTGTTTGCAAGGAAGTTTTGGTGAGTATGATACTTACACCACTGCCTTACAGAAGGTACATTTATTGCCATATGTCCGGCCATCAGAACCACAGTGGGGATTAGATTCTCGAGTGCAGTGGACCTTGAGGTCCTGGAACTCACCACAGTCAATCTAGCAAAGTAAACACACTGACATTGATATTAGTGCATTCTATCTAAGGGACTGTCCCTCAGAACAGAAGCTTTGGACAGCAAACTTAGAATTATCTATAGTATTGTATGTAGTTGTGATGTAAAGTTTCCTGAAATAGAAAATCACTTTCCTTTTCTAACTAGAGTATATTAAACATAATTAAGACTTTTTAAGAAATAGGAAATACATGGCTATAATTATTGTATTCAGGAGTAAGATAATGATGTAAGGCAGATGTTTACTTTTTACAGAAGAAGTAAGGCAAATGCTATAGGTATGACTTTTTGCTCCAACACTAAATTGTTCCAACTGAGAGTAGATTTTGGTCTTTAAATGGCATGATTTTTTTAAAACTGTATTAATGTAACTCCAGTAGCACTCCTGCATTGCTTTCAAGATCACTGCTAGGAGCTCCCAGATGTTATCTGTTAGCTTGTTAGTTTTCCCTGTGGCTGCTACATCCATTTATTAACTCTTGAAAACAAAATTCCAATGTCATTATGTTAATTTACTCTGTCCCAGAGTCTGTTTGTAGAATTTGAACTTTTGTGCCTACTACAATAACTGAGTAATGGCTGCCCTAAACTGCTCTGTTTTGAAGGATTCTGAGGTTGCATCAGGCCTTGGTGAGAACACACGCTATGACTGATTAATATCATCAAGGGCTCTATAGAAGGAATGATAGAGCTTATGCTACTAATATATCCCCTCGGTTCTAGTGGTCTCTCAGAAGTAGTCTGAAGTTTTAAGATCCTTTTCAATTCAGTGTCAATTGAGTCAATATCTGGCGTGCAAATAATATTTGAGCCATTTTATTCCAGGGTACAGGCAATATGCAGTAGGTAGAACTTAACTCCTTCAGATGGCAGCTATGTTGAATGAAGTGACATTTAAACATGAATAGAGGGACCATACTTTACCCCATCACAGTTCCATTAAAATAATACTGTCTTATGTTTATTAATTGCTTCATAATCTCCAAACTATTCTCATATGGATCAACTCAGTGGTCTCACAATAACCCTGAGATGCACACTGAACAATATTATACATACTAGCTAATATGTATAATTTTTTAAAGAAATTATTTATTTATTATTTATTTTTGGCTGCATTGGGTCTTCGTTGCTGCACACAGCCTTTCTCTAGTTGCAGCGAGTTGGGGCTACCCTTCGTTGCGGTGCATGGGCTTCTCACTGCGGTGGCTTCTCTTGTTGCGGAGCAAGGGCTCTAGGTGCGCAGGCCTCAGTAGTTGTGGCACGTGGACTCAGCAGTTGTGGCTTGTGGGCTCTAGAGCACAGGCTCAGTAGTTGTGACGCACAGGCCCAGTTGCTCAGCGGCAATGTGGGATCTTCCCGGACCAGGGCTCGAACCCATGTCCCCTGCATTGGCAGGCGGATTCCTAACCACTGTGCCACCAGGGAAGCCCTAGCCAATATGTATAATTGATCCTCAGGAAATTAAGTGGCTTACTAGGGCCACACAACCAGAAGCATTGAGACCAGTGCTTGCACATACTCCTCATAGCTGACCCAGAATTTCCAGCAGTATATACTATGGTTGATTTCCAACACATCCTCATAGAGAGAAATAAAGACCAACTGTCATGGTATACCCTTGACCGTGCTTATAGTCAGGCCACGTAGGCGTTATTAAAATACCTTACTAGGGGACTGTATGGGCATAGGTAAGAGGAACCATTTGTTTAAAGTATTAGCAAACCATTATATACTGATAAAGCCCTCTGAAGGTTTGCATGAGAAAATGCCCAGCAAAAGAGCTATACAACTGAGTTTAAAAATGTTATCACATATATCAGATTTAAGGTAACTGAGACTCTTAAATATACACTTTTTGTTGAAATTTGGCATCTTGTACTATTAAGATTGGGTAGTATGGTGCTAACCAGAGATTTTCTGAGCACGCGGTCAGATAGGAGACACCTAGGCTTCTTACAGTCCTACCTACAGGCCCACTTTCTCCTCTGCTCTTACAGATAACTCCATCCTCTCATACCACTTTCAGGAGAGTAATCTTTTCTTTAGGTCTCCAAATAGAAAATAAAAGCTGGAAAATCTTTAGGATATTATAAACCATAGAATGTATTTTTTTCCAAAAGCTAATGCATTTTGTATTTATGTCATTAATATACACATTTGCAATTGTGTGCTTGAGTCAAGAAAATTCTTTAAACCACAGAACCATCATAGGTATTTTCCTTTAATTCACAAAGAGCTAATGGGTAATTATTGATAGTATTTTGAAAACACAGTTCTGGGTGCTAGTGATACAAAGAGGAAGTGGTTATAAATATCTCAATAAGCTCACCATCTTATTTGCATTAGGGAAACAGAGAGACAGATAATTTCAGCACAACGTGTCGTAAATGCCGTAGTGGGACAAATACAGGCAATGTGGAAGCTGAGAAAAGGGCATCTCAGTCAGAGATATGTGTGTCTCTACAGGTTCTAGGTAAATATTTTCACGATAAACTTCTTTTCTGTAAGCATCTTTGCCACAAGCATTCTTGCCACAAACACTTTCACTGATAGCTAGTTGACCGTAAGGCAATTTTGCTGTAAAAGATAAAATTACTAAAAATAAAAGAGGGACATTAATGAGGATATAATGGAATTTATTTTTCATAGCAAAATTAAAAAGACTTTATTGCAAAATATAGCATGTTTGAATTCATTTAAAATGTGTGCAAATTCAGGGCCATATTGCACAAATACCTAATTTAATTTTGTGGGTTGTACCTAAGCATTTGCCATCAACGTCTTTAGTTCATAGTATTATATCTTTTTTTTTTTTCATAGTATTATATCTTTTTTTGCTTGATTCGTCTCCTCGTTTGGCATCGCATTGTTTCTTGTTTGCTAAAATTTCTGCCTTCATTAACAGAGGTATTGTTTTCCAAATACTAAGATGCACATTTGCAACTAAGCTTTGAATTGCCTTGTAAAAGCTTCTACACTGTTGTTTGTTCCTGGTATATTGTCAAGTAAGTATCATCACCATGTTTTCTATCAAGCCCATATGTGTAGTTTTTATCATCCACTATTTTAAGACTGCCAGTGTGCTCCTCACTGTCTAGACTATTATGAGGGCTAAGATTTATGTAATATAAAAATTGGAGTACTGAATCAATGGATAAATGAAACCAAACTGTCTACCAGTGGAAACCGAATCATCAACCCGAACGATCAACCTGTTTATCTTTTACGGCAAAATTGCCTTACGGCTAATTAGTTACCCAAGGCTAAAACACCCGGGGCAAAGATGTTTACGGCAAAGACGCTTATGGGGAAGATACCGGAGGTGGCCTCTCAGGGCAGGTAAGGAAAAGAAAAAAAGAAAGTCTCTTACATGAAAGAGACGCCTCCTTAAGCCACCTTTCCCTGGCAGCCGGCCCTCTCATCTTATGATGCAGCGCCTTTTGTCCTTTAGAAAGCAGATATGGAAGTGGCACTTGGGGAGGGTCTTCTCTTTGAGAATTTCTAGAACCCAGCCGCCTCCCCAAACCCACTTGCCCCTTCCACTGCCCCGTGGGAATGAGACTAGGAAAAGCAAAGGATTTCGGCGAATAAAACCTAATCAACCAAACGGTATACGAACAAACCTCCTTAGCATAGATACAAACCTACATACCTGTAAATTGCAGTGGCCTTTCATGATCCCTGAAGTAAGCTCAGGAATCATATTATAGAACTTGTTCTGCCCTTTGCCATTGGCCAGTTGTGTTATCTTGGACAAAGTACTCAATATCTGCGCCTCAATTTTCTTAACCAAAAATTTAAAACCCCAGAACCAGAAAACACAGCTGCCATGTCTCATTCCCAGGGTTTTTATAAGGATCAAATGGGGTCACCTGAGAGTTGTAGAAAGTCAGTGTGGAATATTTGAAATAGTCCTGGAGGAGGAGTGTAGAAAATAAGCTGCTCATTGTAGGCCTGCCCTGACTGTATCTCTCATCACATTCTGAAAGGCTCTGTAACTCGTAGCACATGCTAAGTACCATCAGACTAGATAAACTCTAATGATGCTCCAGCTTTGATAACCCAAGATTTAGCTGTGACTTCTTCCGGTGGAGTAGCTTAAATAAAGCTAGGTCCTTAGTTCCGCAGTTGGGTGGGAGAACAAGAACTATTGCCCAAATGCTTCCTCCTTTATGTCTAAAGGATCCACTTCACTCACTGTGTGAAAATTTTTAGCTTGGTGACCGAGGGCAGAAAAGGACTGCTCTCTGAGAGACTCAGAGGTTGGGGGAGGTTAAGAATGCCTTTGTAGAGCCAGCCAGAAATCCCTTTTGTGAGGCAAAGAGTGAGGCAGAGGAATATCAGAGTTGAGACTAGAAAGAGCCCGCATCTCTCAGAACCAGAAAGAAGGAGGCTGATTTTGGAGTGTCGTGTCATTCCTCTGCTTAAATTTTCTCTCCTCTTTTGTATTTTTATTTTAGACTCCTTTAAATGGAATCCAAGCAATTGGCTTCTCAGTCCAAGTTGAAGCAGGTCTAGACAAAGGGTGACAATAGGGTTATCTTTTCTCCTTTAAAGTGTCCTCCATGAGGCATTTGGGAGACCTAAGAGAGCTGAAAGACAACCCCTACCCGCCCTACTTAAAATGCCCTAATACTCTGTAATTCTAGGGGATTATCCTGAAGATGGGATTAGACTAACCTAAGTCTGAATTCTGTTTCTCCCACTTATTAGCTGCATTATTTTGTTCACTCTGTTCTGAGTTTAAATTTCTTCATCTTTAACAAGGGGCCGGTAATGCCTGTTTTCTAGGGTTGTTGTAATGATAAATCCTATGAAAACACTTTGTAAAGTGTCAAGTGTCATGTGTAAGATTACTATTATAAGCACTAATAATGTAAATTGTATCACGTTCTAGAATTTTTGAGCCCATTATTTCTTACCCTACTTTACTTAAAACAGTTTTTAAAAAATTTTAGATTGGTGTTGAATTTAACAAGTGCCTCCATTTATTTCCTTAGATAGTCCAGCTTTCAGAGACTACTTCCAGGCATTGGGTGCCAGAGTTTAGTATCAGCCTGACCTCTTATGGTTCTTCAAAGAACTGTGCCTTCTAAAATATTTTGGAATGCAGTGACATTTTTTGTTACCCAAATTAGTCATCTTTGCTAACAGTGAAGGATGTAGGACTTCATTTCTTCTTCCCTTTACTACCTATGTGGTTAAATCAGCCCCTTCCTTTATTGTACCAGTTTTCCTAACCCCTCCCTGACTTGGCTTCTACTTTCCCGGTTTTCACGCTCCTTCCACACTACCAAAACTGGTCTAAAAAAATGACATCTCTCAGGGTACATCCATTGGCTATTTATAAAATGTTCATGATTTCTTTATATGTGCTACTCTTGACCACTCCCATCTTTTCAAAACTCTTTCCTGATTTCTGTATATGTCAGTACTCCAGTTCTCCAGCTATTTCTTCTCTATCCTTTTTATTGTCTTTTCTAGTTTCCTCCTGAGTATTCATGTTCATTTTCAAGAAAATTTTATACACTTGATTTTCCCTGAGAACATATGTTTTCCCAGATGATGCTAATGAATCCTAGACTTTTTTTCTTGAGTCTTCATCAAAATCTCAAACTCCAGTTTCTGTTTGTCAGAAATGTACAAGACACCTTTAGTCAACAATCTGATTCATACTTAATATTCATTTATGACCAAAACATAACTCTTTATTTTTCCCTCCAAACTAGTTTTACATTCTAATTTTTCCATTTTTCATAACAGCACCATTCTTCAGATTCCTCAGCCTACCCTCAGATTAAAACATCACCATTTCTATCCCCTTGCAAGTGTTTCATGTATTTCTTTATCTTAAGCATCTTCACTAATTCCAAATTTACTACCTATACCCACCCTCAACATTTCTGACCTGAGCCAATGCATTCAATTCTGCTCTCCTTTCCTCCATTTCCTTCAAGTTTCAGAATTCCTTCAACATGTGGAGACAGGTTATCTTACTTGAAACTATTGTTTTAATTACTTCTTTGTTTAAGACATGAGGCTAGTGAACACTGTTGTGTATTTGTTAGACAATTATACTGCTCAAAGCACTTTCCCATGAACTGCACAATGGCTTTCTGTTGCTGGTTATAGGTAGCATGGAGCTGTGGAAGCTCACTCAGTATGGAGTCAGGGGTCCTGAGTTGTTGACTGCATAGCTTTACCGCTGTTGGTAAACTTGACTCAGCAAGGTCCTCTTTCTGGAGGACCTTGTTTTCCTCTGTAGTTAAGTTGTAGAGGCTGGTTAACATCTCCAAATTGTATTTAGGTATTCTGTCAGTATATTAATTATAAGTGAATTCAAGCTAATTAGGAAAAATGAACAGCCCCAAACATATTCTAGTCATGGAGCATTGTTTTACTATTAAAATTTACCGTATATTTATCTTAAAATACAAATAAAACTGAACTTAGATATCCCCAAAATTATTATAAAAGGAAATGGTTGTAAATTATTGTTTTTGAGAGGTTTGTTAATTCCAATCAGAAATATTCATTTAAACATCTCTTTAAGTATATGGTTCCCAAATACACAGCCTGATAGGGGAAATAAGAAAAAGAAACATAGTGTAGTAAGTGATTCTAAAAGCAAAATTTATCCAGGTTAAAGGACTATCCTTTTTCTGAGATTATGACTTTCAAGCATTTGTTATTATACTACAATTTCTATAATGAAGGGTGGTGATGGTAAATTGTAGTTTTTAAGTTATTCTTATTTTATTATTATTTTATGTTATTTAATGTTCCTACTTGGAGTTGGTAGCATATTAGTCATTTACATTTACAGGGAAATGACCATGAATTTGTAGGACCATGAATTCCAAAAGTCTCAGAACATGCTTTTTGTTTAGCTCAAATAATATTTTTGAAAGAATGAGAAACTTTTACAAATCTCTTATTTAGAGTGCTAGCTGTGATCTCCCATCAGATGCTTCGTAATGAAGAGACTTATTGGCATGAAATGATTGACTTGAGTGTTGGAAAAAATCATTCTTCCTTTTGTCTTGGCTGGATCAAACTTGGGCAGGCATGCTTCTAAGGTTAGTTTTCAACTTTTTCTGCCTGGCTTTGGGACTGTTACCCTCGTTCCAGGCATGCAGAAGAGAAGGGGTAGCCTTGATGTCATCCTAAAGGTGGTACCCTCTTTGCCCTTTATATTTGTGTATTTATTTATTTTTGGCTGCGTTGGGTCTTCATTGGCTGCGTGCGGGCTTTCTCTAGTTGCGGCGAGCGGGGCTACTCTTTGTTGCGGTACGCGGGCTTATTATTATTAATTTATTTATTTATTTTTGGCTGTGTTGGGTCTTCGTTTCTGTGTGAGGGCTTCTCCAGCTGTGGCAAGCGGGGGCCACTCTTCATCGCGGTGCGCGGGCCTCTCACCATCGCGGCCTCTCCTGCTGCGGAGCACAGGCTCCAGACGCGCAGGCTCAGTAATTGTGGCTCACGGGCCCAGTTGCTTCGCGGCATGTGGGATCCTCCCAGACCAGGGCTCGAACCCGTGTCCCCTGCACCGGCAGGCGGACTCTCAACCACTGTGCCACCAGGGAAGCCCACGTGGGCTTATTATTGTGGTGGCTTCTCTTGTTGCAGAGCACGGGCTCTAGGCATGTGGGCTTCAGTAGTTGTGGCTCGTGGGCTATAGAGCACAGGCTCAGTAGTTGTGGCGCATGGGCTTAGTTGCTCCGCGGCATGTGGGATCTTCCCGGACCAGGGCTCGAACCCATGTCCCCTGCATTGGCAAGTGGATTCTTAACCACTGCGCCACCAGGGAAGCCCCTGCCCTTTATATTTGAATGGAAAAGAGACAGCAGTCTTCGCAAGGCATGCTTGGTTCAGACTGATTCAGATACCTAAGCCAGAAGGGGCTTTAAAGGTAATTAAATCCAACTTTTCATTTTAGAGATGTGGAAACAAAGGCAATGAGAAGGGAAAGAGACATCCTTCAAATTACACAGGCAGGAAGTTTTCAAATTGGAGCTCATCTGTATAGTCTCCAACATACTTGAGCACTCCAAAGTCAGTGCATCCCAGCACTAGATTCTTAGAATGCAGATTCAAAACCTCCTACCTGGGATTATTATTCAGTAAGCCTGGCATGGTCCCTGAGGATCTACATATTAATATTTAGTAAGCATCCCCAGAGATCCTAAAGCAAGCAGATAGATTATTTTAAATGAACTTTAGGAACCACTAAAAATCTGGGAAACATTAACAATCTGGAAAATGAGAGCCCAAAGAAGGGAAGTGACTTTTGTGTCAATGAGAAAATCAGGATTAAATTCCATATTTTAAAAACCTATGTGTAATGGTCTTAATCATATTTTACTACCTAATGGGATATAAAATGTATTGGCTGGATCTCATGTCCTTTTCATGTTTCTTTGTTTGGATATTTAGCATAGACTGTGCTACCATATGTATTTAAACATAAGAAATCAATTTTAAAATGTACAATTATGTATACCACTACAAACACATGTGTGCATGCATTAGACACACACAGGTGCATGCACACACACACTCACAGAGGCAATTAATTGTAAGGTGTCTTTCATTGTAAGATACATTCCAATTTCTGAGATGCTAAAATATGAAAAAAAAAAAGTCTTATGCAATGTAGTAGGTATATTAGGGTTGGAAAATATTTTTCAACTTCTTTGCCCACTCCAATTAGTTGGCAGTAGTGTCTGGAAACTTTTGATGCCAAGGTTTCTTGGGCACAGCAAGGCAAACAACAACCAGTGCCAAGTCAAGTATTAATGTTCAGTATGGACACGGGATGTGATTGGCAGAACAAATACCTCGTTTCTGTTGCCTTTTTGATAGTTAGAACAAGAAAACTGGAAAAATGTTGGTGGATTAATTTGGAAAAAATCAGCCAAACAATAAAGATAATTTGTGCCCATTCCAATTTTTAACCCAAGTTGTATTTAAGTTTGATTGATCAGTTTGTGTATACTCAGTACAAAGCACTAAAGAAGTTTTCTGTCAACTCTTGGTTACCTTACTTCTAAAAAGAATATAATAACCTCTGTCCTAACTCTTTCAGAAGCTGTTAATTATTGATCAATAACTAATCCTTTCATAGTTTTTGTAACTATGCATAGTTTACCAAATGCTCCCACATAGTTTATGTAATTTAAGTCCAATTCTATGAGGTAAATAATAATATCCCTTTTCTATAGCTGTGGAAATTGTAGCTCAGAAAAGCTGAGTAACTTGCCTAAGATCACACAGTGAAATCAGTGAAAGAGCATGAATGTTACCACAAGTTCATTCTATTTTTATTTATATTCATTTTACTTTAACAAAATCTGGGAGTGGATGTTTAGGTTCTTTTAAACTGAAAACAGTATTCTCATAAAGATATTGTAGTTAGAAAACTAAGTACTTCTGCTCTTTTCTTCATCTGGCCTGCTTGTCCATTTCTTTGCTCTTTTACCCATAGACAACCTCTTTGGTCAGGGAGTACCAGCCAAGAACCACTCAGGTCTGAAGGATAAATAAAATTATGTACTGACCTGAACTCCTTGACTGAAGACACCTGAAAAAAAAGCATAAAATCCAAACACTGTAATTTCTGAATATGCAAAAAGTGGGATTTGCAAAATTAGGAAATCCCCAAGCCTAGGATGATACTTGTTCTTGGTTCTTGGCCATCTCAACAAGTCATGGCTTGGTTATTTTCTTTTATACGTGCTCTCCTCTTAGGGAACAGTAGAAACTTGGAAAGTGATATGTGGATATGGACTGAGATGAGGTAGTATTTCTTGGAGGTTGGGGTGGGGTGAGAGAAATAGTCTAAGGATCTGGAGATCCATGTTACCGTCTTGGCCCAGTCACTAATTTACTGTGGGAATGATTTGATCACTTCTGGCATCACTTTGGAGAAGTTGGGTTGGAAAGTTTCCTCTTACTCTGCCATTCCAAATTTCAGTGCTTTTGGTCCCTCCCCAAAGACTTTGTCACAGGCAATTGAGGGAAGGGATTGGGTTTGTTGTTTGTTCTTTGAGCCCTAAATTGTTCTTCTGCTTTCTATACTCAGCTTTAAAGACTTGGCCCAAATTTAGACTGGCAAGGACAAACTCATTTTCTTTGCTGTGACTCATTTTTCCTGCTACATCTCTCTAAGTTCCCGAAAGAAAGTCCATAAATACAGTCTTGCATCTTTAAAATTGTATGTGTGATTTTAGGTTGTGGCTAATTAGCACGGTAGTTTAAAATCCTGAAATAATAAAAGTCTTAGCTTCAATCCTGGTACGAGCTGCTGAATTTTGATAAGGATAAGGAGAGAACAAAGCTTTTAAATTTGAAAAAAAGTTAATGATCATCTACTGTAGTGATTACCAACCTTATTGCAATGGTGTGACTGATTATTAAAAATACAGATTCCCAGGACAACCACTTGAAAAATTCCATTATATAAGACCAAATACGGTCTGGAAGTCTATAGTTCTGTAACGACTCCAAGTGATTTTTATAACCAGGGAAGACTCATTGTTACAATATTCAGTCATTTCTCAGCTGTACAGATCTTTGATCAGAAGAGGAGAGATTTTGCCCAACGTCTTATGTGTATGAAATGTCAAAGTGGAAGCAAGCTTAAATAACAATGCCTGAGTCCAACTAGTACTCTTGTTATTAAAACTTAGTAATAGTAATATTAATAGACATTTTTTGAACACTTAATATGTTCCATCCACTATGTTAAGCACTTTACATGCATTTTCTCATTTACTTCCCTATTTAGGGCTAGTCCTTTTATATTCCCATTTTACATATGAGGAAAATGAGACTCAGAAAGGTCACACAGCTATAAAATGGAAATGCCAGGACTGAAATTCATTGCTTTTGGTCTCAACATTAAGGCTCTTGGGCACTATGCATTCCCAAATGCCAACATGTCTATCAAGGACCCTGTTTTGGTATTATTGATAGTATTTGTTTGTATTAGTCAACCAGGCCCAATTAAATAGATCAATTAGCCTTTCTAAAGAGAAGCAATAAGAGGATTATCAGTTGATTTCTGAGTCAGTCTTTGAAAGTAGATTTTAATATAGTCAAATCTATTTTTATGTCATCTCAGCAGTTGACTGAGCCAGTAACTCGAGTTACTTGGCTTTAGTAGTCAAACTTACTACATAATATCACAGAAATCGTTTATCCATTTTTTTCATATTTCTGAATGGATTTGTTTATGAAAATATGACCAGTTTCCCGTGAACAACGACTTCTTCATCTGCTCAATCTCATTGAAAAATTGTTGTTTTTACATGTTTGGGCATTTAAATTTCTGATAGCAGCAAAATTCAACTACCTTTGTCACAGAAAATGATACACCAGACCTGGAAGGTCCCAGGACTCAGTGTCATGTCTAGGATTCTAAAAATGAGAGAATCTCTCAGAGAGTTGAGCTGTTTCTCTAGTTGACACAGGACATTGGTAGATGAGATGGGCCTAGGTTTTGGGTCCAGAGACTCTAGTGTGTATTTTGCCCACTACAATAGCATAGAGTAGAATAATAAAGAAGGAAAGAAATAGATGCAATGGCCCTGTTCATTCACACAGATGATAATGTGATGAAAAACATCAAACTGAAGTACAATTGTCCTTTGAACAATCTGAATTCATAGAATATATGACTATTGCTCATTTAGGTGGCCAAAGATACTCCCCTACTTGAAGAATTGTTTAGTTCACCAATAGCATATATGTTTCTGAATTCTAAGGTTCAGTAACTTTTTTCTGAAGGATTCTCCAATTGAGTTTCCTGTTTTCTGCTTGTTTCAATTTCAGTTGAGTCCTAATTAGAAGAATAATGAGGACTGGAAAGCTTTCCCTTGTCTTGGAAAGCCAAGCTAATATTTAAAATAAGTATCCATTCTCCATACTAATTATGTGGAACAGACATCATCTGTGATGTCTAAAGACCCGGATTCAAATTCCGAATTCTGCTTACTAGTTACAAGTCCTTGCAATTTTCTTAACTGTTTGTGCCACAATTTTCTTATATATGGAATTTGGATATGAATACCTTGCTATGTGTATTGGAGATAATGCATAAAAGCCCTGAGTACATGCCTAGAATATAGTATATGCTCAACAAATGAAAGTTATTTCTGTAATTATTACCATCACCATTTTCATCATCACAGTCATTATGATGATCTCTCAGAATTGGTCTTTTATATAAAAATTGTTAGGATTTTGCAATATGGTGGACAAATTCATTTGTCATTTCCAGTTTAGTATAAGTATTGGATTTTAATTTTAAGGAAAAAAAAAAAACACAACTCACCTGAATAAAAGCAGAAAAGAGCCAGAGAGAGGAGCAGAAGGACACCTGATATTTTCATGGTGCCAGTTAGCTCACTCGGATTAAGGCTGCTTTGTCCAGCTCAGGTTCTCTGTCAAGACACTCCCCAGAGCTCTAAAACACACACTCAGACATATATATAGACATGATGGAGGGAGCTGGGATCTCCACCTTCTTTATAAACTCACATTCTAAAACCATATGCAGTACTATATAGGCATTTATTGGAACCTGTCACCAACTTAAAGAAAAGCTTTATGCTTCCCATCAATTTTAAAAATTAGGACAATTATATGAGTCGTACCTTAGATCTTATTATTAGAGGATGTCATTTTCTACCAGTAGTCTGCACTTTCCTAATAGCCAATACAGCCTCCTTGCTCTTCCCTCTAAGGTTTTGCTGCATGAAAGGGATGACTGACTCATTGGCGGAGTCCCACTTGGTGCTATGTCTCTTTCATACAGGTCCTACATGTCTGTGATCCCGATGAGTAACCACAGGGGCATGGAATCTTGGGTGTAACTTGGATTTTCAGAGTCCACATCATGCAAGGTGTACCTGAAAGAGGTAGGTAGTCTACACTGTCACCAGAACTGTATCAGCAAAATCATTTTCTGGGCAGAAATCTGATTGTTATTTTTTAAAATATTGTTGTCAAATGCCGGTGATTTTCAATTTTGAGTCAAAATGAACAAGGGAGTCAATGTATCTTTTTTTAATTTGTAAAAAATATTTTTAACAGTTACTGAACTGAGGAATATTTGAAATGCGGAATATTTAATATTTCCCCTTTTTCTGAAAAGTAAAAAAAGTAGTCATAATAAAGCTCTTTACGTTTTGACTCCTTGAAAATATACTTTTCATACAAAGTTAGATGAATCCTACTGTTATGGCCAATTTAATTGCTAGACAGGTCAAAGAGTGGGATGCCAAACCTTTCTTTAAGGGAACAACAACAAAAAACCCCACAATGGTTATAATGATAAACTATGAGAAAGTCTGTCTCAAATCATAAACTGCTACTAAAAATATCATGAAGAAAAATATAACAATTTAGAGTATGGGAAGACTATGAAAAATGTGCCCAATTTAAACAGAAGTGGTTAATGCAATGTATAAATAACTAACTTAGAAATTATATATCTAAATAATTGGTTTCCTTTTAAAACAGTCACTTTAAGAAAATATATAGAAAGTTCGGCTATTATTCCCTTTATTTCAGGATATTTGTTTTCCATTTGGAAGTTACATATTTTTAGGAATTTTACTTTGGTTCATCTCAATATTTAGGATGAATTTTCTGTCTTTGAAAATGGTGACTATATTTCACTGAATTTGATAATCAAATAAAATATTACTATTTATTCAGAAGTGAAGCATGACTGTGATAAAAATGAGAATTATTTCCTTTTCATTGCTTCCCTGACAATTTTTAAAGACTTGAACTTAAATGAGAGAGGAGAGAGGAGTATAGATAGGATTGGGAAGGGAAAGTATGTGCCTGGCAAGTGTTAACCAAACCAGGTTTGGTTCACCCAATGCACAGCAAGCCAAATGCTGAGATGCTGAGGTTTGCAGCAGAGAAGGGGTTTATTCATGAGGCAACCAAGCAAGAAGATGGGAGAACAGGTCTCAGATCCACCTCCCTGAAAGCAGTGCTTGGAACCTTTGAAACATTGCAAAGGCTTGGTTTTAGGTATGGTGCTCCCTTCCTCTTCCCCATTCCACTCCCAATGCTTGCACTTTTGCCTTCTCCGTTTCTTTCTTCTTCTCTGTGATCAGAATATTTAGGGCCAGTCTAAGCATACCCTTGTGTTTCAAAATGAAAACAGTTCAAAAGAGTTAACAAAGAATGAAAAACAGTGGTAGTCAGTGATATTCCATCATAAAAATCCATGGTGTCCTTCCTAAGATATCTGCTTAAACTTCTCTCCCCCAAATTTCATTTATGGTAGTTGCTTCTGTACCTTGCTCTAAACTCTCAGAATCTCTGTTTACCTAAATGTTACTGTCTCTTCACCTTCCACTCTGTCCTTCCCTACCTCCCCCATCCTTCAAGAGCTTTCCTTCAGTAGGTGCTTTGGTAGAATGATCCTTAGGAAGAATGAATCTACCCTCTTTTTCTGAATGTTTTCCGTTCTGTTTCTTCATCATTTACCCTGTTCACTACAACAAAGCTGGGGAGCATTAAAGCACAGATTAAATTTTGACTCTGGGCAGGTGTTGGGGAGGGAATATTGTATCAGTGGTATATATAAATATTTTAAGATATGTCCAGTATCTTGAACAATAATTTTTGTTAGGTTTTTGAGTCCATGTGAAAGATTTATTTTCTTTTCATACAACTTAAAGGGAAAGGTAAGAAACATACTATGGGAATCACTAAATTAGCTCCTTTACTAAGAAGCTGAGATAATAGAAGTTTACAGAGAAACTAAAGATGCTAAATGCTAAAGAAGCTTTGTATTTCTAGTCTTTTGGCTACAAGTAAATAGATGGGAGAAGTCTGAATTTTGTTTTCTGTAATACTCTGAAAGGAATATAGGCAATAATTTAAGGGTAAGTTTCAATGAGTTGAATCATGTACACACACACAAAATAAATAAAAGGAGGTATGGGAGAAGGCAGTAAAAGTCATGGCTTTTATATAGACGTAGTAGAATGCAGTCCCAACATACATTCAGTTGACTTCCAAAAATTAGCTATGCACATTTTCTTTTATGTAATTAAAAGCAAGAACACTGTAAAATTACATTTTCTATTATATAAGATGATACATTTACCCACAGGTATTACCATTCAGAGTAATATACACAAAATCATCTGTACACCTTTAAAGAACTTTAAGGGTGATTTTGATTCTATAACTTCTGCTGCTTATTCTATAATATCACTTCATCTATTGAGGTGCAGCTTCATTGTTTTGAAAACGCTTAGGTCTGTGTCCAGGGACATACACATATCTGTGTTTGTATTTTTTGACATTTTATTTGTTAATATAAATTTTTCTTTCCCCAAGAGTCCTTAATATCAGATAGATAAAAAAGGAGTTGGAGGGGGTAGAGAAACAAGCAGGGAACACAGGGACCATGGGAGCCATGTGACATTTTGCAGCAATTCATGGGGGGATTGAAGTCAATATCCAGGAACCAACTGGTAAGAAACACCTCACCAGAGGCCAGTGCAGATGAGACACTGTTCTGCAAGTGTCATGAAGCTTTTTTCTGGGTTTAGATGCTATCTTTGGGGAAAAGAAGAAGTGAGGAGAGCCAATGAGAAAGGGAACCAGAGACATGCCCATTTGGTAAAATGTGGGTCCTTAATGGGAGAAATTTTGTGGTATCCACAGGACTTTTAAATGTTCTTAGCAATTAATAGGCACTCAGAAAATATTTGTTAAATGACTGAGATTGAAATATCTTTGTTGAGACAAGTATTTTCTGCTGCTACTATGAAATGAAGAAAAGAACAATTAAAATAAGTTATAAACATTAGCTTATATAAAAATTGACCTACTCTACTCAGCATATTAGGTCCAAACTTCATTAATACTTTATCAGAAAATAATAAAACATAGACTTTTTAATTTATTGTGACCTTAAAGAACATTTACTTCAATCTTCCACTCAATACAAAATACAATCTAAAGTTCTAAGAAATAGACATAGTACTTTTATATAGTTGGTGGTTCTGTGATGACTAAGAAAGACCATAGCCTTTGATTCTAGATAGACCTGGAATGTGCATTCCACTTCTGCCACAAATTCTGTGATTTAAGGGATGTTAATTAAACCTTCTGAGTCTTACCATTCTTAATAATAAAGATGGCTTTCTGGGTTATTTTCATGCGTCTTATTTCTTTGACTTTCTTGGCTCAAAAACACCTTGACTGTTTTGTTGGAATTTTGCATATAGTCTCTCAAAATTGTTTAGACTTGAGTGTGTCATCACATTAGTGATCGCTCCCAGCTTTGTATCAGCTCTAAATCTAGTAAACGTCTTCTTGATCATCATCAATATCATTGAAAAATGTTGAACAGAAAAGGCTGGAAGATGTTTTACCAACTTATCTCCAAGGTTACTCTACTGAAATCAATGTTCATATTTTTTCTGGCATGCTACCAAGCTCTCACCCTTATGAAATACAGTAAAGTATATTTGGCATGACTGCTTTTAAAAATCTCTGTAGAATACTGATCATCCTCACCTTTTCCCCTAAATGCTCATATTATCATATTTCCTGTTCCACATCATCATAGACTACACCTCTTCCAAAATAAGTTCTCCATAGTTTCTCATTTACTTCCATCACATTCCTGTTTCCTGGCCTTAACTCGTGGTGTTGTCTTTGCTTGGAATCTTCTTATTTTTAATCACTACACATCTAAATTCTATATATCATACAATGGGAAGTCCAAATTACTGAATTCTTCACAGAACATTTCTTAATCCTCTAAGGAATTTATCCTAAACTAGTACCATGAAGATCAGTTCTGGCTTGTTGATATATTTTATTTGACCCATGCAATGTTTTTTAATGTTTAAAAAATAGTCCACGACTTTTACAGTTTGAATATTTAACAGGAAAATAAAACACAAGTTTTTTTTTTTTTTTTTTTTTTTTAATATTTGGGCCCTTCATTGCTGTGGCAAAAGTCAGCTAAAGTTTAGTGGTAACTGCCACATTCAAATGTATTCTTTACTTGCTAACCCTAGAAGGCATTTGAGTTTGAGAATCTTGCCGTTTGACACTAATAATACTTATTTTTCATAGTTCTCATGACGTGTATCTTTGCTTTTCTTGTGAAACTGTTCTACTTTGTAAAATTATGCCCATCAGACATATCCTCTATTTGTCTAGATGTTCCTTGTGAACAGAATCTATATCTTATTAATCTTTTATCCACATTTTTGTCTTGTATTTAGCAATTCCACATTTATTCAAAAAAACAAATATAATTAAAAAAAAATAACTTGCACTATGTGTTCACCACAGGTCATTAGTTATTATTCTAGCTAACATTTCCAAAATCTGTCTTCTTCCTTGTTTTAAATATGTAGATATTTGCTTATGTCTAGTTTTCTACCATTCCTTTAATTTCTTTGATTTCCTGTAGCCACACTTCAACAGGACTGTAATCTCACTTATAAACCCCTCTATCCTTCCCTGCTTCCTAATGAGATAGAAGGAATAGGTTCTAATACTCACTGACTCTCATTCAGGAGCACATAGTTAATCACATCACTGGGAGTCAGATTTTGCAATTTGCACGTTATTGAGTGGCAGCTCTCTCTCCCTCTTTTAATTCATGTAACCTGCACCATTGATCACCTCTGCCCCATCATCCACACTCCCTTCGTATCCTATTTCACTATGATCAAAGCTATCTACACTTATTTATATTACTTTAGCCACAGTGGAAATCAATCTAAGTCATAAAGTATAGTTTTCTATATAAAACTTTTGGAAGTTAACTGATGTTATAACTCTTTTTTTTTGAATTTTATTTTATTTTATTTTTAATACAGCAGGTTCTTATTAGTTATCTATTTTATACATATTAGTGTATATATGTCAGTCCCAATCTCCCAATTCATCCCACCACCCCACCCACCCATCCCCCCCCCTGCCGCTTTCCCCCCTGGTGTCCATACGTTTGTTCTCTACATCTGTGCCTCTATTTCTGCCTTGCAAACCAGTTCATCTGTACCATTTTTCTAGATTCCACATATATGTGTTAATATACAGTATATGTTTTTCTCTTTCTGACTTCACTCTGTATGACAGTCTGTAGGTCCATCCACGTCTCTACAAATGACCCAATTTCATTCCTTTTTATGGCTGAGTAATATTCCATTGTATATATGTACCACATCTTTATCCATTCATCTGTTGATGGACATTTAGGTTGCTTCCATGACCTGGCTATTGTAAATAGTGCTGCATTGAACACTGGGGTGCCTGTGTCGTTTTGAATTATGGTTTTCTCTGGGTATATGCCCAGTAGTCGGATTGCTGGGTCATATGGTAATTCTATATTTAGTTTTTTAAGGAACCTCCATACTGTTCTCCATAGTGGCTGTATCAATTTATGGTGTTATAACTCTTAATATTGTCTTAAGAAAATTCATTCAGAGATTTCTCTCTTCTTGATTTTCTTTCTTTATTGTTTTTTTATACTTCTACTTGAATTCATTTTTAAGGTTGCATTTTGTATATGTGTTTTTATATTAAGCCTCCTCAAATCTCTTATTTTTAAATTTAAGTGTTACAGCTTGGCATTAATTTGGGTAAGAGCGAAAAAGAGATTATTATAGTATAGATTTAGGGGCATTATGGAAGGATGCCATTATCCTTAGGTGTCAAGAAAAATAGGTCAGAGTAATTTTGTTGTCTTCTTTGACATGGTAACTAGACTGGTATATCTAAGGTATATAGTAGACACAGTCAACTGAACATCAGCAAGGCTTTAGATAATGTCTCTTGTGCTGTAATTGTGAAAGGATAAAGATATATGAGTAGACTACTGTAACTAGTTGCACAACTGAACCAAAAGGTGGTGATGGATGAATTAAAATAACCAGGAGGACATGGAAGCAACCTAAGTGTCCATCGACAGATGAATGGATAAAGAAGATGTGGCACATATATACAATGGAATATTATTCAGGCATAAAAGGAAACGAAATTAAGTTATTTGTAGTGAGGTGGATGGACCTAGAGCCTGTCATACAGAGTGAAGTAAGTCAGAAAGAGAAAAACAAATACTGTATGCTAACACATATGTATGGAATCTAAAAAAAAAAAAAAATGGTTTTGAAGAATCTAGGGGCAGGACAGGAAAAATGACACCGATGTCAAGAATGGGCTTGAGGACACGGGGAGGGGGAAGGGTAAGCTGGGACTAAGTGAGAGAGTGGCATGGACATATATACCAAATGTAAAATAGATAGCTAGTGGGAAGCAGCCGCATAGCACAGGGAGATCAGCTCCGTGCTTTGTGACCACCTAGAGGGGTGGGATAGGGAAGGTGGGAGGGAGATGCAAGAGGGAGGAGATATGGGGATATATGTATATGTATAGCTGATTCACTTTGTTACAAAGCAGAAACTAACACACCACTGTAAAGCAATTATACTCCAATAAAGGTGTATTAAAAAATAAATTAATAAGATAAAATAACCAGGAGGGGTAGAATACTGTCCCAGTTGTTAATTTTATAACTGACTTAAAGGAAAATACAGAAAGCATGCTTTAAATATGTAGACACATCTCTGCCATCCTCTCCTTTTGGGGTTCATTTTCTTGACTTACATAGAGAGCGTTCTGTCTTGTTCATTTTGGCCAGTCATCACTCCCAATATGTAGAGATCTTGACTCCTGACATGAAATCCCACCTTCAATGGTTTCATCAAATTTATCAATAAAAGAATTCAGTGTAATAGGGCTGAAGTCTACTCCTGGAGTCATTTTTCGTTCTTTTCCTAGAACTTTTAGAAATTTGTTCCAAAGAGGTTGGTACTGAATTGCTATGTTACATTATTTACTGATTAATTCTTGTTTGGTAGCTTTATCTACAATGTGAGATTATGAGATTATAATGATCCTGAGGGCAAGACAGGGGTTTATCTTACTTTTCTTCGAAATTTTCCTACTGATATTTTTGAATGAAAAAATGCAAACTGTTTTCATATTTATTTACATTTTTTTACTCACTAATCTTTTGGTTACCTTAGCTTAACTGCCTCCTAATTTTCTATACCATTCTTTGAGTGTTGAGGCTTTTGAATGGTTTCTATAGGTTTATTTGGCTTTACTTCTTCTAGCTTCTCATAGCAATTTGCACGTCTTGAATTTAGCACTTATAACATTGTGTTATTCTTGTACTCAAGGAGCTCACAATTTAGCAAGTCAGATATAGACAAACAATTCAAATATAATGTAATAACATTCTAGAAAATATATTTTTCAAGGTGCTGTGAGTGCATAAAGATCCAATTAATTTTTCTAAGATAGTATCATCTTATACATCTTTTCTAATGATAGTATCATCATAGAAGTTCTCATTAAAAAAATATACTTGCACAACTGTGAATCTTGAAGGAAAATAAGAGTTCTGTAGCAAAATAAGACTGGATGATGAAGTAGAGGAGGAGGGCACACAGGTATAGATAAAATCGAGCTGAAATCTATGAGAATAGACATGAATGTGTGAAGACTACTGACTATATGAATACCAAATAGTTCAGTAGGCTGAAGCATAGGATGCCTGGTAAGGATAGTTGAAAAGGAGATTGAAAATAGGCCAGCACCCAAAAGTTCGGAGTGTCGTGCTGTTTACAGAGTGTACAGTGGCTCAAGGTGATTCAGCTAGCTCTGAATCATATAGCATTAAAAATTCTTGCTGGCATACTGATTTTCTCTACCACCAAAATCGGAATCTTTATTCACCTTCTGGAAAATGTGATGGAAAGCAAGCTAGGGTAGATTGCATATTGGTAATAAAAGGAAAACGGAAATAGTTTCAGCCCAACTCAATGTCTGACTTTGCCTGTTCCCTTTGAAGCTTAATTATAACCATCAGAGGAAGCCTCTTAAATGTTTGCTAATACATTCTACAATATGGGGGGAAAGTTTGCCAACGTCTTTTAAAATCACAAGGAAGCAGTATTTCACAGGTCAAGTAATTTAATTTGAACAAGGCATTATTAGGTTTGCCCTAAACTAGAGAAAAGCTTCTGCAAGAATTTTTATTTCTAAGTTCAACAATACTATTATTTCTGCTACACAGATTCTCTCCCATGTCTATCAGCTCTGGTCCAGACAAGTTACCCCAGGTAAACAGTAACTGGGAGTGCCTCCCCATTGCTTGCAAAGCTTAGCCAATAAAGTTAAAGAGCTTTAACTTGGGATTCAAGGTTCTTCTGTGATCTGGCCTACATTCTGTCTCAATTTCAACTCCTGGTTTCCTTTCCAAGCATCAGAGGCTCGTACCACTAGACTCCTGAGTAATCTGTATTTTCTCTTCCTGCACTTCTGTTCATTAATATTTTCTCTAAAACAATTGTTGCTACCCCTGCCTATCAGAATCTGATTCAACTTGCCTGAACAAGCTAAAATAAAGACTGTTCTGAAATGTTTTCCACAGTTGCCCAAGAAGGAATCAACCTCTCTCTTCTGACTTATAATAAAACATAACATTTTACCTTTCATGGCATGTAGCATGTGTTATATTATGAGTATATACCTAACTTATAGATGTTACTCGTTATTACTCTGTAGCCTTTGAGGGTAAAGATTTATTTGTCATATGCCAGTATCCTTCCTAAACACTAGAAAAAATAGTAGAAGCTAACTATGTTGGGTGGGAGGATCAATGCTTATATGATTCAATTTACAAAAGCTAGATTTTATTCAGTTATGTTACATATAGAAGTCAATATGTGTAACTTGGTCTTGTTGCCTGAGTATACGAAAAACTGAATCCATCCTGTATCTGTCAGATAGTATAACCCAATAACTCCCTTATCTCCATACTCTTGATGCAGGTAAATTTCACATCATACCTTTTATTACAAATTGTGGCCGTGCTTTGCGGCATGTGGGATCTTAGTTCCCTGACCAGGGATCAAGCCCATACCCCCTGCGGTAGAAGCTCAGAGTCCTAACCACTGGACCGCCAGGGAATTCCCTACAAATTGTTTTATGTAGGATAATCTCAGTTAATATAACAAATCACCCCAATGCATAATAAGGAGGAGGTCTGTTTTTTCCATTGCATCAAGTCCAGATGACTATCCCTGATTTACAGGCAGCTTTTCTCCAAGCTGTGATGAAGAGACCTAGCCCTCTTTCATTTCTGACTTCAACACATGGCTCGAATTTGCCATGCTCATTTGCATCAAGGTGATGGGAAGAAGAATAGTATTGTGAAGGAGTCACACATGATTTTTTACCAACTTGGCTTAAAAGTAAAGCAGAACACACTCATCGTTGCTGAGAACTAGTCACAGGATCACAGTTATATACAATTTGGGGTAGAAAAATCGATTCCCTTGTTGGGCTTCCACTTCCCAGCAATGATTGTATATTCTAACAGTGGAGTATGAATTTTGTAGACAATTATCCCCTGTGACTACTAGATAACTTTGCACACCCTTTTCCCCACATTTAGGACATACTCCACTCCACTCCTCAAAGGAGACAGTATAAAGTGTTACCCAGTCACTGCAACCAGCAAAAAGTTTAGGATTACTGAAAGTAGCTCTTTATGGAGACCTATACATTATAAGGCATGTTGTCAGCCCCCATCGCCTCCTCATACTCAGTATGTAATGGGGGAGCTTGAACGGGATCACCTTCTTGGTGTGTACCTTTTTAGAATGCAGCCATCATGCTGTAAGAAGCCCAAGTTACATGAGAGTGTCCCACATAAATGTTCCCGTCAAGAGTCCCAGCTGAACTCAACCTGGCCAGATGTCAGAACCTCCAGATGATTTTACTTCCCAGTCATTCAAGTCATCTCAATCATTTGAATCTTCTGGAACTGAAGTTCCATGTCATGGGCCAGAGAGAAATTATATTGCCTGTTGTCTGTTCCCTGCCCTGATAGAATCCATGAATACTATAAATTGGTTGTTACTTTATACCACTGACTTAAAGTTGGTTTATAATGTAGCACTGATAAGTATAGCCAAATTTGGTACCTGGAAGTTGTGTGTGGAAATAACAAATACATATAACAAACATCTAAACATATGGCACTGGCTTTGGGACTGGGTGGTAGACAGAAGCTAGAAGGGCCTAGAAGAAACTATTAGCAGAAGGCTGATGAGCCTCAACGAGGCCATTGGAGAGGGTGCAAATAAAAATGACAAAAATGTTACAGGAAGCTGGAGGAAAGGAGGCTTTTTAAAAAATTTAGTGATGAAAAGTTTAGCAAACATGGAAAATAGAAAAATGTCATCTAATAAACTGATAAATCTTGCTAAGGAGATTTCTAGGTTAAATGTTGAAAATATCAACTGGTTTCATCATGAGGCACAGAAAAAAGAGAGCTGAGCTAAATAAGGAATTGTTCAGTTTTCATGCAGAATCTAGAGGGGATATAAAAACCTAGGGCTTTCTGGATTTTAAACAGTAATTGTCTCTCATCCCTAGTCTCTCTCAGAAAGAGACTCGGGACAAAAATAAAAGCCTGGTTGCTTCCAGTAAAACATCTCAAGGTGTATACAAGTATGAAACTATCAAACCCTCTTAAACCTCAGATAGTTTTCAGATGATCCTTCATAAGCCCCTTGTACTAGTTAGTCAGTAGACCTTCTAAGGACCTTAAGGGTATATCTCATCAACTCTCTGTGAAACAATAGAGCACCTACGTGGCATTGTCTGACAGTAACCATACAGGGACCAAAGGTTGAGAAGGACTTCTCTCGAATAGATTTGAAATGTGCCTTTTGTCCAGTAGAGTGTAATGCAAAATGGTACCTGCAGAACCCAAAACATTTTTGAAGAAACTAAGCAAGCCTAGGCTGAAAGGGACAGACAGTAAAAAATGAAGAAGCCATGTTTTGTGAAATGTGATACAAAATATTTATGGGCAGAAAGTAGGTTTAGAAAATTACTTAGCTGTAAACATAAGCCATTTTTTTGCGGGGGGGGTTCTCCAGGGGAGGGGAGGTGATTCAGAGGGAATAACCAAGGGACCAGAGGACAAAATAAAAAACAACAGAGAATTGCTCCCAGGTAGGAGTATGGGGCCTTCATCAAAGAACTAACCTGGTTATTAGAGATGTAGGATGAAGGAAGTGGCATGATAAAAATTCTATTTAGACAGAATTATTCTGGCTGAATGTGTTGTGTTGATGTATAATGTTGAATGCATACTGAAAGAGAGGAAGCAAGTATGGTAATTAGAAGATTATTGTAATAGTTCAAGTGAAACAAGGCAGTGGCTGCACTGAGGATTAGCAATGGAGGTGATGAAGAGTGGTTAGCTTTAGGGCATATTTTGAAGATAGAGCCAAAAGAATTTGCTGATGGGTCACATGTTGGGTGTGAGAAAAAGAGTATAGTCAAGGATTTGGCTTAGCAACTGGAAAAACTGGAGTTGCTGTTTTATGAGTTGGGGAGCAGTAAGAAAGAAACAATTGTAGGGGGAAAAAATGTTAGGAGCTCAGTCTGGGACAGAATAAGTTAGAGATTCTCATTAGACATTCAAATAAAAATGAGGGTTGGGCTGTTGTGTACAAGAATCTAGATTTTGGAAAAGAAGTATAGATTGGAGAAAGAAATCTAGATAGAGACTAGAGATCACTAAGAGAATAACTATAAGTAAAATCCAGAATCAGTCCAAAGGCTGAAACACTGCAGCATTCCGGTGTTTTGTGATCAGCTGATGAATAGGAACTTGCAGAGACTGAGATGGAGTGTCCAAGAGGAAGTTGTCTTGGAAGCCTAATAGGGAAGAAAACATGTTTTATAGAGGAAGAAGTATTTTCTTGTGTGAAATGCTGTTGACATGTAAAATGAAATGAGGATTAAGACCATTGGCTTTTGCAACATGGATGCATCTCTGATCTTGATGATAACAGTTTTGCTGTCGTCATGGATAGAACTTGATTAGAGTAGACTTTAGGGAAAATAGAAGGGAATAAACTGGAGTCAGTGTATGTAGCCTGCCGTTAGAGGTATTTTGGTCTAATAGGAAGAAGTTAATAAAGAAAAATCAAAGAAGATGTGGAATCCGGATTTATTTATTTTCTTTTATACATGGGCTATATATATATATATATATATATATATATATATATATATATATATATATATATATAAATTTTTTTTAATGGGAGAAATAGCAGGAAGTATATAAGCTACTGGAAAAAGTCCAGAAGAAAGAGTACATTGAAAATTCAGCACATTGATACAATTGCTGAAACAACATCTTTGAGAAAACAACAGTAGAGGAGATAGTGTGCATAGATGAAGGGGTTGGTCTTTTACTTTTTAACAAAAATTGTATTTAATGTGTACAACATTATGATTTGATATACATATAGAGAGAGCAAAATGAATTACTATAGTCAAGCTAATTAACACAATTAATTAGCACATAGTTAACATTTTTTGAAAATGAGAACACCTGAAATCTGTTCTCTTAGCAAATTTCCAGTATTCAGTATGGTATTATTAACTATAGACATCATGCTCTACTTAGATCTCTAGACTTACTCATCCTATATAATTGCAATGTTGTACACTTTGACCAGCATCTTTCCATTTTCCTCACCTCCCTACCCCTGGTAAGTACCTTTTTACTCTCTGCTTCTTTGTATTTGACTTCTTTAGATTTCACATATAAGTGAGATCATACAGTATCTGTCTTTCTGTGTCGGGTTATTTCGCTTAGCATAATGTCCTCCAGGTTCATTCATGTGGTTGCAAATGACAGGATTTTCTTCTTTTTTTTAAGGCTGAATGATATTCCATTGTATATATATATTCCACAATTTCTTTATCCACTCATCTGTCAGTGGACACTTAGATGGTTTCCGTATCTTGACCACTCTGAATAATGCTGCAATGAATATGGTAGGTGCAGATATCTCTTTGAGGTACTGATTTCATTTCCTTTGGGTATACATTCAGAAGAGGGACTGATGGGTCATATGGTAGTTCTATTTTTGGTTTTTTAAGGAACTTCAGTACATTTTTCAATAATGGCTGTACCAATTTACATTCCCACCAACAGTGTACAAGGGTTCCCATTTCTCCATATCTTCACCAACACTTGTTATCATTTTTTTTTATAATAGCCATCATAACATGATGAATAGGTGTAAGTTTATATCTCATTGTGTTTTTGATTTGCATGATGAGAAGGGGTGGTCTTTTAATTATTTTCTTAAATGTTTTATTGAGGTAAAATTGACCTGTAATAAACCACACACATTTGAAGTGTGCAATTTGATATTTTGACATTTGTATACACTCATAAAATCAAGCATCAAGATAATAAACATAGGGGCTTCCCTGGTGGTGCAGTGGTTAAGAATCTGCCTGCCAATTCAGGGGACACGGGTTCAAGCCCTGGTCCAGGAAGATCCCACATGCCGCAGAACAACTAAGCCCGTGTGCCACAACTACTGAGCCCACGTGCCACAACTACTGAAGCCCATGCGCCTAGAGCCTGTGCTCCACAACAAGCCCCCCGCAATGAGAAACCCGCACACCACAATGAAGAGTAGCCCCCGCTTGCCACAAATAGAGAAAGCCCGCACGCAGCAACGAAGGCCCAATGCGGCCAAAAAAAAAAGATAATAAACATATTCAACATCATCCCAAAAGTTTCTTTATGTCTCACCAACCCCAGATAACCATTGATATGCTTTCTATGGCTATAGATTAGTTTGCAATTTAAAACTTTATTTTATTTTATTTATTTTTTTAAGATTTTTTTTGATGTGGACCATTTTTAAAGTCTTTATTGAATTTGTTACAATATTGCTTCTGTTTTATGTTTTGGTTTTTTGGCCGCCAGGCATGTGGGATCTTAGCTCCCTGACCAGGGATCGAACCTGCACCCCCTGCGTTGGAAAGTGAAGTCTTAACCACTGGACCACCAGGGAATTCCCCTGCAATTTTTTAAAAGAATTGACATAAATGGAATCATACAGGATGTACTCTTTTTTTTGTCTGGCTTCTTTCACATATAATGTTTTAGATCCATCCCTTTGATTTCCAAATATACATTTTTGGTTGGCTTATTTACCATCCATATATATGCTTTGACATGTGCATTCAGATCTTCTGCACATTTATATTTGGTTTTTAGTTTTCTTTTTATTAAGTTTTGAGAGTTTTATATGAGCTAAATTCCATTCTTTCATCAGATATGTGCTTTGTAAAGATTGATACTTTCTCTAGTTTGTCTCATCTTTCTTCCTTAAGTGTTTGTAAAAAGAAGATTTTAATTTTGATGAAGTCTATGTTACAAATAGTTATTTTATAGATAATGCTTTTGGTGTCGTATCTTAGACTTTTGGCTAACCTAAGGTCACAAAATATTTTCTTCTAAACTTTTTATAGTTTTATATTTTACTTCTAGGATCCATTTTGAATTAGCGTTTGGATGTGATGTAAGCTGTGGATTGAAGTTCATTGTTTTTGCTTAAATACATCCAATCATTCTAGCACCATTGTTGAAGATTATCATTCTCCACTGAATTGTTTTTGCATCTTTGTAAAAATTAGTTATCTATAAGTGTATGGCTCTGTTTCTGGATTCTCTGTTCTTTTCCTTTTATCTATTTGTCTATTCTGACTAATATCACACTGCCTTGATTACTGTAACTTTATAATAATTCTTAAAACCGGTTAGCTTTCAAACTTTGCTCTTTCCAATGTTGTTTTGACTTTTCTGGGACTTTTATATTTATCTCAGCAAATTATTTTTTCAATGTACAGGACATGCACAACTTTCATCACATATTTCCTAATAGTTCATATTTTTGATGCTGTTAGAAATGGTATTATTTTTCATTTAAATTGCTGATTATTTCCTCTTAGTATATAGGAATAGAATTTATTTTGTATTTTGTTCTTACACCCTCCACCCTTGCTAAACTTACTAGTTCTAATAGGTTGCTTTGTAGATTCCATCATACCTCCTATATAGATGATCACGTAGTCTGCAAATAAAGACAATTTTATTAATTACTTTCCTATCTGGATGCTTTTTCTTTTCTTTCCCTTTTTTTGGCTGTTTCTTGCCTTATTGTACTGACTAGAACCTCCAATACAATATTGAGTAGAAGTGTTGAGAGCCGAAACCCTTGTTTTCTTTCTGTTTTTAGGGGGAAAACATTAGGTTTCTCATAATTCAGTATAATGGTGGATCCAGATTTTTCACAGATACCCTTTATCTGGTTAAGGAAATTCCATTCCATATCTAGTTGGCAGAGAGTTTTTGTTTTGATTTTGTTTTATCCAGAAATACGTATTGCTAAATTTGATTTGCTAATATTTTATGGAAATTTTCTATATATTGTTTTTTTCTTATCTTTGACTTTGATGTCTGGGTAATGCTGGCCTCATAAAATGAGTTAGAAAGTGGTCTGTCCTCTTCTGTTTTGTGGAAGAAAGTGTGTAGATTTGGATTAAATCTTCATTAAATGTTTAGTAGAATTTATCTTTCATCCATCTGGCCCTGGAATTGTCTTTATTGAAAAAATTTTTAACTAGATAGAACTGTTCACATTATTTGTTTCTTCTTGAGTGAGTTTAATAATTTGTGACTTTCAATACATTGTCTATTTCATCTAAGCACTTCAATTCATGTGCATGGAGTGCATTCATCATATTTTCTTATTATCCAACTAGTATCTGTGAGTTTCCTCCACTATTGCTGATACTGGTTATTTTTACTCCCTTCCTGCCCCAGCCCCCCTTTTTGGCAACCATTTTAAAATAAATGGCTTTTTGTTTCACTGATTTTTATCTGTGGTTTTCCTTCTTTCAATTTCACTGATTTCTGCCCTTATCTTTGTTATTTCCTTCCTTCTACTTGCTTTAGATTGTATTTACTTTTCTGTTTCCTGTTTCTTTAAATGGAAAACTTAGATTACCAATTAATACATTTCTTTATTACATCATTAAATGCTATGCATTTCCCTCTAAGAACTACTTTAGATGCAACCCACAAATTTTGATAGATTGTGTTCATATTTCCTTCTGTTAAAAACTGCTTGAATCTTTCTCTATAACTCATGGGTTATTTAGAAACCATGTGTTAACTTTCAAATAATTGGGGATTTTTGAGATATTTTTCAGTTGTAGACTTCTAATTTAATTTCTTCTAGAGAACATACATTGTGTGATTTCTACTCTGTGAAGTTCTTAAGATTAGTTTTATATCTCATGATATGGTCTATCTTGGTGAATGTTTATGTGCAATTGAAAAAAATTATGTAATCTGCTGTTGTTTGGTGAAGTGCTCTATGCATATCAATTACAACAATTTGTCTGGTTGTGTTGTTCAGGTCTTCTATACTCTTAATGATTTTCCATCCACTTGTTCTATCAATGACAGAGAAGTGTTGACATCTCCAATTATATTTGTTAATTTTTAAAATTCTTTCTTAGAGTCCTATTGATTTTTGCTTAATATATTTTGATAATCTGATTTTAGATGAACACACATCTAGGATTGTTATTAGGTGAACACACATCTATAATTGCCTCCTTTATCGTTATGTAATGTGCCTGTTTATCCCTGGTAATATTTCTTATTCTGAAGTCTGCTTTGTCTGCTATGTGGTTCTTCTACCTGTCACTAAGATTAAGGAAGGGAGAAGTAAACTAAAAGAATTGCCCATTTTTCAAGAAGAGTGTAGTTGAAAAGCTCAGGGTTCAGGAAAGTCTCTCCAGCCAGAAAAAAATATGTTAAAATTGAATTAATATTATTTATGGCAGAGAAACTGAATAGAACAGATGCTCCCAGGTGATGGTTATGGCTGAGCTCCATGTTATCAGGTGGTACCAACTGCAGCTTTGTGAATGAGGTTATTTTGAAGCTTCCAGCCACACCAGTACTCCAGTTGACCCCACGTGAAACAGAATTAATTGGTCAATCCCCCAAATTGTGAAAATAACAAATTGTTGTTATTGTTTTAAGTAACTCAGTTTTGGAGTATTTGCCATCCAGCAATTGATAACCAAAGCACAGTGGCAGAGTGAAATCAGGTCATAGAATTAACTTCTTCTAAATTTAAACAAATGAACCACAAAAATGAAAAGTGTGTCAAAATTTTCCATCAGCATCCAAAAAAAAATACATGGGGACCAGGTTGTAAAGTACATTGCAAAATTTTAAAATAAGGAAAGAAAAAGATGTCTGGTATGTCAAAGCTTAACTCCTAACCTGAAATTTAACCTCAGATGCAGAAATAATGAGATTACAAAATTCTGCAAATTTTTCACAGATAAGACTATTTGAAGATTTGGAAGAGGGCAGTTTTATTGTTTTCCTCTTCTGATAGGTTGGATAGGTGAGGGAAAGAATGAAGAGAGACACCATGAAATAAAGGTTGAAAGAAATGAATTTAAAAATTAGATTTAGTCTAATTTAGTCTAATTTTCCATCTCTGATGGAAAGTTAAACTCCAAAGTTCCACACCAAAATGGGGGCATAAATGAATCACTAAGCTATTCTTTCTGTGTGCTTAAGATATATTACTGCTCATGTCAATTTAAAAAAAGGAGAGAAAGCAGAGGGAGCCTAATTCTTCCATCAGTGAGTATATTCTTTCTAGCTGACCTCTCTATTTAATCTTAAAACTTAGACACCACATAGTTCTAATATGAGCCACTTGTTGGTTATATGTATTGGAAACATTTTCTCCTGGTTGGTGGTTTACCTTTTACTCTACTAATGGTTTATTTTGATGAATTGACATTCTTAATTTTAATATTGCATGGTTCACCATATTTTTATTTAGACTTAGTGCTTTTTTTTTTTGCTAGTTTAAATAATATTTGCCTACACTAAGTTCATGAAGACATATTTCCCTTCAAAAGATTTTTTGAATTGGTTTTTTAAGTATCAATTCAAATTAAGATGAGTCAGTATTCATTTTCTCCAACGTGTATATCCCATGGGTATATGAAAGGATGTTCTCTTTCATAATTTTGCAGTGCCTTTTGTCATTAATCAAATGATCGTATATGTATGGGTCTGTTTCTGGGCTCTAAATTCCATCCCAGTGGTCTTCTTGTCTATCTTTGCACCAATATATTTTCTTTATTATTATTGCTTGAGAGTAAGTCTTGTTGTCTGGTAGTGTAAGTCCTTCATCTTTGTTTTACTTCAAGATTATAATGTCTGCTCTTTATTCCTATTACATTTTCATATAAATTTGAAAATCAAATTTTTATTCTCAAAAAAAAACCCTGCTACCTATTTGAGTAAGATCATATTGAATCTACAAAACAATTTAGAGTGAATGTACCTGTTTATAATATTGAATTGTTTAATTGATGAATGGGTATATACTTCCATTTATTTAGAGTTTAAAACAAAATATTTCATGAAAGTTTTGTAATATTCAGAGTAGATATATGATACATGCTTTTTATTAGAGTTTTTCCTTATACATTTGTTATTTTTGATTTTCTGGGAAATATCAAATGTTTCATCTTCTATTTATTACACACATTTAAATTATAATTTCTTTTTTTATAAATTTATTTATTTATTTATTTTTGGCTGCATTGGGTCTTCATTGCTGCGCACAGGCTTTCTCTAGTTGCAGCGAGCGGGGGCTACTCTTCGTTGTGGTGTGTGGGCTTCTCATTGAGGTGGCTTCTCTTGTTGCGGAGCACAGGCTCTAGGTGTACGGGCTTCAGTAGTTGTGGCTCACGGGCTCAATAGTTGTGGCTCGTGGGCTCTAGAGCACAGGCTCAGTAGTTGTGGCACATGGGCTTAGTTGCTCCATGGCAACTAAGATCAGGGATCGAACCGTGTTCCCTGCATTGGCAGGCAGATTCTTAACCACTGTGCCACCAGGGAAGTCCCTGATTTCTTCTTCTTTTTGCATATGGACCTTGTATTCAGCAAATTCTCATTTCAAAAGTAGCATGTTCCTGTTTTTATGATATCATTTCCGTTGCACTAACTAAATCTATATACTTAGTCATTAAGAGAGAGAGAGGAACAGGAAGAGTTCAGGAAAGATTTTCGTCTAATATTAATGACAGTGTGTCTTAGTTTTAATGTTTTGCTTAATTTTATTTTATTTATTTATTTTTTTCATGTTATAAGCCTTTTCATGATGCCAAATTACAAATGTTAGAGCTTGGTTAATTTTATTTTTTAATTAAAATTTACTTTTCTGTATTTTTAAATTCTTCTTGAAGAGTATATATTATTATTTCAAAGCAAAATTACATTAAAATACAGATTTAAAATTTAAATTGAAGAAAACTAACTGCAATGTAGGTTGTCTTATTTTTTGCATGCTGTCTCAAATAACAATGAACCTCTTTGGCTGCCTACACAGACCCACACTCCAACTAACTCCTAATTTTTGTTTGGAAAATATATGGTTAACAGTTTACTCAATTCTGACTCTTTGAATTGATTTTCTTTGGGTAAAAAGGATCTAATCAGTAGGGAAAAAAATAAGCCCATAGAATTGTAAGAGTAATGTTTCGTTCATTAGTTAGAAATGTTTCTCAACTCTCATCTAATGTGAAACCCTAATAAGAGCTCAGCATGGACTATTTTAGGAGCTCTCACCTTCCTGGGAAGAAGAAAAAAAGAAAAGTAACATCAGAAATTGCTGACATCTCTCTCCATCTCAAGCTTTCTCCCTTAAGTGGGTTCAGAAATGGGCATTAATAAGTAGGCAATGAAAGAGGGCCCTCTTATTTCTACCTAAGATTTTGCCCCCATTTGTTACTTGCCTGGACATCCCTATTTAAACTTTTTGGACCTTCATTTCTCCTCAAAATCCAGTATATGCTATTATTATCACCATTTTATTTTTTATTTTATTGAAGTATAGTTGATTTACAATGTTGTGTTAATCTCTGCTGTACAGCAAAATGATTCAGTTATACATATATATATATACTTTTCATATTCTTTACCATTATGGGTTATCCCAAGATATTGAGTATAGTTCCCTGTGCAGTACAGTAAGGCCTTGTTGTTTATCCATCCTATAGATAGTAATTTGCATCTGCTAATCCCCAAATCCCAATCCATCCTCCCACCATCGCCCCCCTTCCTCCTTGGCAACCACAGGTCTGTTCTCTGTGTCTGTGAGTCTGTTTTTGTATCGTAGATATGTTCATTTGTACTGTATTTTAGATTCCACATATAAGTGATATCATATGGTACTTGTTTTTCTCTTTCTGACTTCTCTTAGTATGATAATGTCTAGGTCCATCCATGTTGCTGCAAATAGCCTTATTTCATTCTTTTTTATGGCTAATATTCCAGTGTGTGTGTGTGTGTGTGTGTGTGTGTGTATGTGTGTGTGTGCACACACACACATATATATACACCACATCTTCTTTATCCATTCATCTGTTGATGGACATTTAGGTTGTTTGCATGTCTTGGCTATTGTAAACAGTGCTGCTGTGAACATAGGGGTTCATGTATCTTTTTGAATTATAGTTTTGTCTGGGTATATACCCAGGAGTGGGATTGCTGGATCATATGATAACTCTAGTTTTTTGAGGAACCTCCATACTGTTTTCCATAGTGGCTGCACCAGTGTACATTCCCATCAACAGTGTAGGAGGGTGCCCTTTTCTCCATACCCTCTCCAACATTTATTATTTGTAGACTTTTTAATGATGGCCATTCTGACCTATGTGAGGTGGTACCTTATTGTAGTTTTGATTTGCATTTCTCTAATAATTAGTGATGTTGAGCATCTTTTCATGTGCCTATTGCCATCTGTGTGTCTCCTTTGGAGAAATGTCTGTTTAGGTCTTCTGCCCATTTTTTTGACTGGGTTGTTTGTTTTTTGTTATTGAATTGTATGAGCTGTTTGTATATTTTGGAAATTAATCCCTTGTCAGTTGCATCATTTGCAAATATTTTCTCCCTGTCCATAGGTTGTCTTTTCGTTTTGTTTATGATTTCCTTTGCTGTGCAAAGTCTTATAAGTTTGATTACGTCCCATTTGTTTATTTTTGTTTTCACTTCTATTGCCTTGGGAGACTGGCCTAAGAACAGATTGCTACGATTTATGTCAGAGAATGTTTTGCTTATGTTCTCTTCTAGGAGTTTTATGGTGTCATGTCTTACATTTAGGTCTTTAAACTATTTTGAGGTTATTTCTGTGTGTGGTGTGAGGGAGTGTTCTAATTTCATTGATTTACATGTGGCTGTCCAACTTTCCCAACACCATTTGCTGAAGAGACTGTCTTTTTCCCATTGTATATTCTTGCTTCCTTTGTTGAAGGTTGTTCATAGGTGTGTGGGTTTACTTCTGGGCTTTCTGTTCTGTTCCATTGATCCATACGTCTGTTTTTCTGCCATTACCACACTGTTTTGATTACTGGAGCTTTGTAGTATTGTCTGAAGTCTGGGAGGGTTATGCCTCCTACTTTTTTTTTTTCCTAAAGATTGCTTTGGAAATTCTGGGTCTTTTATGGTTCTGTATAAACTTTAGGATTATTTGTTCTAGTTCTGTGAAAAATGTCATGGATAATTTGATAGGGATCACATTAAATCTGTTGATTGTTTTGGGTAGCATGGGCGTTTTATAATATTAATTCTTTCAATCCAAGAGCATGGCATATCTTTCCATTTCTTTGAGTCATCTTCAGTGTACTTTATTAATGTTTTGTAGTTCTCAGCATATAAATCTTTTACCTCCTTGGTGAAGTTTATTCCTAAATATTTTATTTTTTTGGATGCGATTTTAAAAGGGATTGTTTGTTTACATTTATTTTCTGATATTTCACTGTTAGTGTAAAGAAATGCAACCAATTTCTGTATATTAATCTTGTATCCTGCTTCTTTGCTGAATTTGTTTATCAGTTCTAATAGTTTTTGTGTAGAGTATTTAGGGTTTTCTATATATAGTATCATGTCATCTGCATATAGTGACAGTTTTACCTCTTCCCTACCAATTTGAATACCTTTTATTTCTTTTTCTTGTCTGATTGCTGTGGCTAGGACTTCCAGTACAATGCTGAGGAGAAGTGGCGAGAGTGGGCATTCTTGTCTTTTTTCAGAGTTAGCAGGAAGGCTTTCAGCTTTTCACTGTTGAGTATTATATTGGCTGTGGGTTTGTCATAATTAGCTTTTATTATGTTGAAATATGTTCCCTCGGTACCCACTTTCGTAAGAGTTTTTATCATGAATGGATGTTGGATTTTATCAAATGCTTTCTCTGCATCTATTGAGATGAACATGTGTTTTTTGTCTTTTCTTTTGTGGATGTGGTTTATCACATTGATTGATTTGCATATGTTGAACCATCCTTATGACCCTGGGATGAATCCAACTTGGTTGTGGTGTATGATCTTTTTAATTTGTTGTTGGATTCAATCTGCTAATATTTTGTTGAGAACTTTTGCATCTATATTCATCAAAGATATTGGCCTATACTTTTCTTTTTTGGTAGTGTCTTTGTCTGGTTTTGGGATCAGGGTGATGGTGGCTTCATAGAATGTCTTTGGGAGTGTTCCTTCCTCTTCAGTCTTTTGGAGGAGTTTAAGAAGGATTGGTATAAGTTATTCTTTACATGTTTGGTAGAATTTGCCTGTGAAGCCATCTGGCCCTGAACTTTTGTTTGTAGGGATTCTTATTTTTGTTTTTGTTTTTTATTACAGATTCTTTTTTGCTTCTAGTGATTGGTCTGTTCTAATTATCTGTTTCTTCTTGATTCAGTTCAGTGGACTGTGTGTTTCTAGAAAGTTGTCCATTTCTTCCAGGTTGTTGAATTTGTTGGCACATAATTGTTCATAGTATTATGTTTTTTTGGTGTTTCTGCAGTATTGGTTGTGATTTCTCTTCTTTCATTTCTTATTTTGTTTATTTGGGTCTTCTGTTTTCTTCCTGGTGATCCTGGCTAGAGGTTTGTCAATTTTGTTTATCCTTTAGAAGAACCAGCTGTTGGTTTTATTGACTTTTTTTCTATTTTTTTAAATCTTTATTTATTTTCTTTCTGATCTTTATTATCTCCTTCCTTTTGCTGACTTTAGGTTTTGTTTGTTGTTCTTTTTCTAATTCTTTTAGGTGGTAGGTTAGGTTGTTTATTTGAGATTTTTCTTGTTTCTTAAAGAAGGCCTGTATTGCTGTGAACTTCCCTCTAAGAACTGCTTTTTGCTGCATCCTGTATGGCTTGTGGGATCTTAGTTCCCTGACTAGGGATTGAACCTGGGCCATGGCAGTGAAAGTGCTGAGTCCTAACCGCTAGACCACCGGGGAATTTCCCATAGATTTTGTGTGGTTGTGTTTTCATTGTCATTTACCTCAAGGTATTTTTTAATTTCTTCTTTGATTTCCTCATTGACCCATTGGTTTTTTTAGAAGTGTATCATTCATTTTCCATGTAATTGTTTATCATTTCTTTTTCTGTGGCTGATCTCTAGTTTCATGCCATTCTGGCTGGAAAAGATGCTTGAAATAATTTCTGTACTCTTAAATTTGTTGAGGTTTGTTTTGTGCCCTAGTATGTGGTCAATCCTAGAGAATGTTCCATGTGCACTTGAAAAGAATGTGTATTCTGCTTTTTTGGGGTGTAATGTCCTGAAAATATCAATTAAGTCTAACTCTTCTATTGCATCATTTAGAATCTCTGTTGCCTTATTGATTTTCTGTCTCCAAGATCTGTCCATTGATGTGAGTGGGGGGGTTAAGTCTCCTACTATTATTGTATTCCCATCAGTTTCTCCCTTTATGTCTGTTACTATTTGTTTTATGTATTTGGGTGCATAAGTGGTGATGAGTGTTATATCCTCTCCTTGTATTGATCCTTTTATCATTATATAGTGTCCTTCTTTATCTTTCTTTATAGCCTTTGTTTTAAAGTCTATTTTGTCTGGTATGAGTATTGTGACCCTGCTTTCCTCTCATTTCCGTTTGTATGAAATACCTTTTTCCATGCCCTTACTTTCAATCTATGTGTTTCCTTTGCCCTAAAGTGAGGCTCTTGTAGGCAGCATATTGTAAGATCTTGGTTTTGTTTTGTTTTTTAATCCAGTATGCTACTCTGTGTCTTTTGATTGGAGCATTTAATCCATTGACATTTAAGGTAATTATTAATAGACATGTATTTATTGCCATTTTAAACCTCATTTTCCCATTGATTTTATATTTTTTTCTTTGTCCCTTTCTTTTTCTTTTTGTTTTTTCTTTTGTGGTTTGATGATTTTCTTTTGTATTATGCTTGTGTTCTTTTCGGTTTTTGTGAATCTATTGTATGTTTTTGATTTGTGGTTACCCTGTTTTTCGAATATATTAATCTCTTCCTATGTCTGCTTGCTTTAGAGTGGTAGTTATATAGCCTCAAACACATTCTGGGGGAAAAAAATCTACATTTTCTTACTCTCTTCCCCACATTTTATGATTTTGATGTCCTTTTTTATAGCTTGATGTTCATCCTTTTGCTGTTCATTGTGGTTATCATCGCTTTCATAGAAATTTTTTGATTTTTAAAAAAAAATCTGTGTACTGGCTTATTTGAGTGATATACCTTCCAATTATGATTTTGTCTGTCCTATAGATTCTTACTTCTTTTCTATTTTGAGAAGACCTTTCAATATTTCCTTTAGCATAGGTTTAGTATTGCTGTATTCTTTTAGGTTTTGCTTGTTTGGGAAATTCTTTATCTCTCTTTCTATTCTAAATAATAATCTTCCTGGGTAGAGTATCCTAGGTTGTGGATTTTTCCCTTTCAGGACCTTGAATATTTCTTGCCACTCCCTTCTGGCCTGCAACATTTCTGTAGAGAAATCAGCTGATAGTCCTCTGGTGGTTTCCTTTAATTAGCTCTTTGTTTTTCTCTTGTTGCCTTCAGAATCCTCTCTTTGTTAGCTTTTGCCATTGTTATTATAGTATGTCTTGGTGTAGTGCTGTTTGGGTTTATCTTGTTTGAGACCCTCTGTGCTTCCTGTACCTGGATATCTGTTTCCTCCTTTAGGTTTGGGAAGTTTTCAGCCGTAATTTCCTCAAATACATTTTCAATCCCCTTTTCTCTTTCTTCTCCTTCTGGGATCCCTAGTATGTGTAGATTGGCATGCTTTATATTATCCCATAGGTCTCTTCTGTTGCTTTCATTTTTTTTCATTTGGCTTTCTGTCTACTATTCTGATTGGGTGATTTCCATTGTTCTATCTTGCAGGTCATTTATTTGTTCTTCTGCATTATTCAGTCTGGTATTCATTGCCTTTAGCTCAGCTTTCATCTCTGCAAATGAGTTCTCTAATTTTTCTTAGTTCCTTTTTATAGTAATCTGCATTTCTATCAATAGTCCTTCTTAATTCCTTCAGTATTTTCATTATCTCCTGTTTGACTTCAGTGTCTGTTAGACTAAAGTGGTCTGTTTCATTGATTGTTTTTTCAGGGGAATTCTCTTGATCTTTTAATTGGGAGTGGTTCCTCTGCTTCTTCATTTTACTTATATTTCTCTGGCTGTATGAGCTTGGGAGAAACCATTATCTACTATGGTCTTGGAGGGCTATTTTTATGTGGGAGCGTTCCTGTTTAGCCTGTGTGGATTTAATATATTTTGTTGCTAGGGCTATTTTTAGTGTGGATGCCTGTTGCCTCTTTCCTCAGTATATGCTGGATGTTATTTCCCTTGATAGGAGGTGTGACTGGTGTTGTGGTGACCAGATCCTGCACTCGATATTGAGCAGGACCTCCTCTTTGTGCTGTGGTTGTCACTGCCCTGTCAGGGGCTGGGTCTGTTCCCTCGTTGTTGTGGTAGAGGGCCCCAGATCCATTTCTGAGCTGCATTTTTGAGCTGTGTTGGGAGGTAGGTGGGATTGGGGTGCTCCCACTGGGAAAGGAGCTACTGAGTATTCCTCTGCCAGAGCTGTTCACCAGTGAGTGTGTTCTGTTTTTTCACCTGTCACCCATTGTGCAAGCTCACAAAATACACTGTTGTTGGCACTGCCCTTGGCCCTACCTCAACTGTGGGAATGTCGGCATTCAGACCCGGTGTCCCTCAGGCATTGTTTTCACAAGGCCACCAGCACAGATCCATTGAAGTCAGGTCCCAAGACTGCTGTAGTCATCCACCTGGACCCACTGTGGCCTACAGCTGCTAAGGCCAGGTCCATCTTGGCCACAGGAGCACCCATTGTCCACTCGGATGTCTTGCAGGTGCTGAATTTAGAAAGCCAGTGGTGGTTGGTGTAACTCTGAGGCTTGCGCAGCAGCGGGGAGACATTTTTAGCCTTGCTTCCTAAGTTGTGCAGCCCCTGGGGCTTAGTTCTGGTTTCAGCCCTGCCTCTGCATGTGGGCAACCCATTTGCAATTGTTCCTGGAGCCCGCCAAGGTGGTAGTTGGGGTGCAAGAGCCCGCCAAGGTGGCAGCTGGGGAGCGGAGTCTGCCGAGGGGTGAACCCCTAAGACAGTGGCTGGGGCGTGCTCTCCTGGAGCCTTTGGAGGTGGGGGCTGGCATGTGGATAAAGAGGCTGCTAAGGTGGCCCCACCCCCTCCTTTTGCATGCCACTTTGCAATGGCACTTTGCTTCTATGGCAGGCCTGGGCTTCTTCCGCTAAGACTCCCAGATGAGACCATATCACACTCCAGCCCATTCAGGCTGTCTTCGTGCAGCCAACTGCAGTCCTCTCACTGGGTCTGTCCTCTAAACCCCAAGTTTCAGCACCCAGTCCCAACCCATACCAGCAGACGCATGTCTCAGGCTGGGGCACACAGGGTGGTGGCATGACCGTCTGTATAGGTCTCTCTCTGTTCTGCCTGCCACAAACTGTTTATTATGCTCTTCTCTGAGCCTCTGAAGCTCTCTTTCTGTCCCAGCTGATCTCCCCACAGGTGAGGGCGTTTCCCAGGGTGCAGGAACCTTTCCTCTTTTTCAGCTCCCTCCCGGGGGTGCAGGTCTTGTCCTGCTTCCTCTTTTTTTTTTTTTCCCATTCATCCTACTTGGTTACATGGAGAACTTTCTTGTCCTTTCAGGTGTTTGAGGTCTTCTGCTAGTGTTCAGTAGGTGTTTTGTGAGAATTGTTCCATCTGTAGAAGTATTTTTTGATGTGTTTGTGGGAGGAGGTGAGTTCCACGTCCTTCTACTCCGCCATCTTGATTGGAGCCCTGTATTATCACCATTTTAAGTGGTGAGAAGTATGTAGCTCATTGAGCATTAGCAACTTGCCTCAAAATCATATTATTGGTATGTTATGAGTTGCTCATAGGTCTAGTCAAAGTTACTGATTTAAACGGCAGTGCTTTACTGCCACCTTATGGGTAAATGGGGTTTGTTAAAAGTTCTTCAAGAGTTATTATGGTTAAAGTTGGGCATAGAGTGCCTGTAGCAGATGAAAAACGTATCTTATGAGTCATACTAAGATGTTTGTATTATAACTCACAAAAAATAGTGCTTTTTAAAAGCAGATCATATTTAAATCATTATAGAATGGAGGCAGAATTATGTCTGGGAGAAGGGAATGGAGGCTGAGATAATAATAAGAATATAAAAATAACCCATGAAATGTGATGAAGACTTGGATTAAATACATGTTTATGGGTTTAATTTATACTTAAGATGAAATAAGGAATATATAGAAATTATATATTGAAATTGAGTTTGAGTGAGAAAGGACTCAGAGTAGTGACATTAACTTTCATTAACTCAAAGCACATGGAGGAGCACATTTAGAAAGGAAAAAATAAAATTTATATTGGATAGATTGATTTTAAAAATTCTGAGCCAGTGAAATTAAGATGTTTACTATCTGATACTAAGAAGATGGGTACAGTCTCATGATGTGAAAATGTGAGTTGTAAGTATATATAGGCAATAGAGTAATTATAGTTGTTGAGAGGGATTGTCAAGCAGAGGAGGTGGGGATGGGTAAAGGGAAGATGGCAATGACAAAAACCTGGGACTGATCAACAATTAGGGATTTCAGACAGAGGGATTTCAAAATTCAAAACAGCTGCTGCTGCTGGTGGGTGGGGAGAGAGAGGGAGAGAGAGGGAGAGAGAGAGAAAGCACAGGCAGTTGTCAAAGCTAGGAACGCTAAGGGGGATGCTCCTTTCATGTTGACAATGGTAGGGTATTTGTGGAGTTGATCATCTTTTAGGGGTTGCACTGAAAGGAAGGAAGTCTTGCATTTAGGTAAATATGCTCACCTCCTTTCCTTTTTTGAAAATATCTACTCTCAAATAACAGAAAAAAATATTATTATGAAAGTTCTTACTGTTGTGTATAGGAAATTTAAGTAAACGTCTTATTATCCTCTGTGGGGGGGGGGGGGAAATTGTATTATTATAGAGCATGATCTTATCTTTTGGAGTCCTTAGAAAAAGTAAAATAATGACATTGTACTCTAGTCTAGACTTTAGAAGATATCAGAGGAAAACATAAGTACAATGACATGATAAAGATAAAGCTGACTTCTACTTTCGGATAATATGGAGTAAGAGAGACCAGCTATGCTTCCTACCTGAAAAGACAAAAAATCAGACAAAATATATGAAACAATGACACTGTCTAGTCAGACAATGAAGAGTGCTGATTCCTGAGAGATGGGAAACAAATATGGTAAGCTCTATGGTTGGCCTTGGTTTCTGCATTGTGAGAGATTCTAGGAATAGGAAAGAGGAACCCCGATAGGGCAAGTGGATTCCCTGAATTGAGGAGACAGAGCTGAGAGGAGAGAGACCAAAGTGGCTATAGTTTGCAGGACCACGGGAGAACTGTAGAGAAAGCTCAGCAGATTACTGATTTGTGCTTATGTGTGAGGAAACTACCCAAGGCTAAGAAAGAACCACCAGAGAGGATTAGAGATAACAGAGCCCATGTCTCATACAGAGCTGGTAATGGTGCTTGTTCCTATTAGCCAGACCAGAAAACCTTATAATCCATGGTGCAATGAGTAGAGTACTCAAAAGGGTCTTGCCTCAGTCATGAGGAGTAATTAGCCCACTTAGTGAATACTGCACTGATCCCATCTAACTCTTAAAAGCAAAATTCCAGAGGATAACAATATTTCCAAGTAACTGAGCTATGTGTCAGAACAAAGCTCAGGAATATTTCTAGAAATACAAAAATATTCAGAACCAAACAAGGTAAAATTCATAATGTCTAATATCCTAAAATATAATCTATAATGAGAAGAAAAGCAGCAAACCCAGAATGGACACAGATATTAGAATTAGCAGATAGAGCCATAAAAATAGTTATTGTAACTGTATTCCAGATGTTAAAAAAAGTTAGGAATGTGGAAGATATAAATCAAACTTGTAGAGATGAAAATTAAAATGTTTGAGATGAAAAAGCTACTGAATGGTGTTAATCGAAGATGGATTACTACTGAAGGAAAAACTTTGTGAACATGAAGTCAAAGCAATAGTGTTGGAAACCAATCCTCCCTGGAGTTCTTGGTGTTCCTGCATGGCCCAGGACTCAGAGCAGTGGAAATTGACACACTATAAAGACAGAGACTGTCATTTTCCCCAGAGCTATTTGCTTTTCATATTCTAAAGATGATAGACCCAAGATGATTGTTTCCACTGATTTACCCTAAGCTCTGTATGGTAGAGACTGCGTATTCTGCCAATTCAGATGGCATCCTTCCCTTGGCGCCTCTGTAACAGATACCCAAAGTGTCAGTGGGAGAAGTCCATTGGCTTCTTTCTAATAAGATGCTGAGATAATTTTAAGAGGACCCTGGAGCCATGTGTCCCCCCATGTAATCAGCATGGTAGTTAAGGTCAAAGAGCCAACAGAACGTATAAATAATCTGAAAACAGTCTTATAGGATATTCAGAGTCAAAAGAGATATTCTTTCCCAGGCCAGTAGGGAGCAAGCTGCTGAGGAAAAGAGAACATGTTAGTTTTATGTTAGTCTTCTTTCCATATAAAGTATGTGTGTGTGTGTGTGTGTGTGTGTGTGTGTGTGTGTGTGTGTATATATATATATATATATATATATATATATATATATACACACACACACACATACATGTAAAAGAGACAGAGAGAGAGAGAATATAACCCAAAGAAGAACATGTCCCTATATGTTTCAAAGGTTAAAATGTGTCAAGAGTGTCAAGAGAACTTAAGAAAAAAACCAATGATCAATGGGACATTCATGAATACCATTAATGTAGACCTCTTCTACGGAGAAAAGGGGGCTGGTGAAAATGTAGGGCCCTGCTGATCCAAGCCAGACATGCATAAATGCCTCTGCTTCAAGGCTGAGTCTGAAAGTGAGATTGTTTAATGTGGAAAGTAGGAAACAGGAATGGCCAGGAAGAGCACAAGACTCCACGTTTCCTTTTTCTTTTTTTAATTTTTAAATTTTATTTATTTTTTTATACAGCAGGTTCTTATTAGTCATCAATTTTGTACACATCAGTGTATACATGTCAATCCCAATCTCCCAATTCATCACACCACCACCACCACCACCCCCCGGCCACTTCCCCTCTTTGATGTCCATACGTTTGTTCTCTACATCTGTGCCTCAAGTTCTGCCCTGTAAACCAGTTCATCTGTAGCATTTTTCTAAGTTCCACATATATGCGTTAATATACGATATTTGTTTTTCTCTTTCTGACTTACTTCACTCTGTATGACAGTCTCTAGATCCATCCACGTCTCCACAAATGACCCAATTTCGTTCCTTTTTATGGCTGAGTAATATTCCATTGTATATATGTACCACAACTTCTTTATCCATTCGTCTGTCGATGGGCATTTAGGTTGATTCCATGACCTGGCTATTGTAAATAGTGCTGCTATGAACATTGGGGTTCATGTGTCTTCTTGAATTACGGTTTTCTCTGGGTATATGCCCAGTAGTGGGATTGCTGGATCACATGGTAATTCTATTTTTAGTCTTTTAAGGAACCTCCATACTGTTCTCCATAGTGGCTGTATCAATTTACATTCCCACCAACAGTGCAAGAGGGTTCCCTTTTCTCCACACCCTCTCCAGCATTTGTTGTTTGTAGATTTTCTGATGATGCCCATTCTAACTGGTGTGGTGATGCCTCATTGTAGTTTTGATTTGCATTTCTCTAATGATTAGTGATGTTGAGCATCTTTTCATGTGCTTCTTGGCCATCTGTATGTCTTCTTTGGAGAAATGTCTATTTAGGTCTTCTGCCCATTTTTGGATTAGGTTGTTTGTTTCTTTAATATTGAGCTGAATGAGCTGTTTATATATTTTGGAGATTAATCCTTTGTCCGTTGATTCATTTGCAAATATTTTCTCCCATTCTGAGGGTTGTCTTTTCGTCTTGTTTATGGTTTCCTTTGCTGTGCAAAAGCTTTGAAGTTTCATTAGGTCCCATTTGTTTATTTTTGTTTTTATTTCCATTACTTTAGGAGGTGGATCAAAAAAGATCTTGCTGTGATTGATGTCAAAGAGTGTTCTTCCTATGTTTTCCTCTAAGAGTTTTATAGTGTCCGGTCTTACATTTAGGTCTTGAATCCATTTTGAGTTTATTTTTGTGTATGGTGTTAGGGAGTGTTCTAATTTCATTCATTCTAATTTCATTTTACATGTAGCTTTCCAGTTTTCCCAGCACCACTTATTGAAGAGACTGTCTTTTCTCCATTGTATATCCTTGCCTCCTTTGTCATAGATTACTTGACCATAGGTGCATGGATTTATCTTTGGGCTTTCTATCTTGTTCCATTGACCTATGTTTCTGCTTTTGTGCCAGTACCATATTGTCTTGATTACTTTAGCTTTGTAGTATAGTCTGAAGTCAGGGAGTCTGATTCCTCCAGCTCAGTTTTTTTCCCTCAAGACTGCTTTGGCTATTCGGGGTCTTTTGTGTCTCCATACAAATTTTAAGATTTTTTGTTCTAGTTCTGTAAAAAATGCCATTGGTAATTTGATAGGGATTGCATTGAATCTGTAGATTGCTTTGGGTAGTATAGTCATTTTCACAATATTGATTCTTCCAATCCAAGAACATGGTATGTCTCTCCATCTGTTCATATCATCTTTAATTTCTTTCATCAACGTCTTATAGTTTTCTGCATACAGGTCTTTTGTCTCCCTAGGTAGGTTTATTCATAGGTATTTTGTTTTTTCTTGCAGTGGTAAATGGGAGTGTTTCCTTAATTTCTCTTTCAGATTTTTCATCATTAGTGTATAGGAATGCAAGAGATTTCTGTGCATTAATTTTGTATCCTGCAACTTTACCAGATTCATTGATTAGCTCTAGAAGTTTTCTAGTGGCACCTTTAGAATTCTGTATGTATAGTATCATGTCATCTGCAAACAGTTTTACTTCTTCTTTTCCAATTTGTATTCCTTTTATTTCTTTTTCTTCTCTGATTGCCGTGGCTAGGACTTCCAAAAGTGTATTGAATAATAGTGGTGAGAGTGGACATCCTTGCCTTGTTCCTGATCTTAGAGGAAATGCTTTCAGTTTTTCACCATTGAGAATGATGTTTGCTGTGGGTTTGTCGTATATGGCCTTTATTATGTTGAGGTAGGTTCCCTCTCTGGCCACTTTCTGGAGAGTTTTTATCATAAATGGGTGTTGAATTTTGTCAAAAGTTTTATCTTCATCTATTGAGATGATCATATGGTTTTTATCCTTCAATTTGTTAATATGGTGTATCACATTGATTGATTTGTATATATTGAAGAATCATTGCATTCCTGGGATAAATCCCACTTGATCGTGCTGTATGATCCTTTTAATGTGTTGTTGGATTCTGTTTGCTAGTATATTGCTGAGGATTTTTGCATCTATAGTCATCAGTGTTATTGGTCTGCAATTTTTCTTTTTCGTAGTGTGTTTGTCTGGTTTTGGTATCAGGGTGATGGTGGTCTTATAGAATGAGTTTGGGAGTGTTCCTTCCTCTGCAATTTTTTGGAAGAGTTTGAGAAGGATGGGTGTTAGCGCTTCTCTAAATGTTTGATAGAATTCACCTGTGAAGCCGTCTGGATTGAGACTTTTGTTTGTTGGAAGATTTTAAATCACAGTTTCAATTTCATTACTTGTGGTTGGTCTGTTCATGTTTTCTATTTCTTCCTGGTTCAGTCTTAGAAGCTTATACCTTTCTCAGAATTTGTCCATTTCTTCCAGGTTTTCCATTTTATTGGCATAGAGTTGCTTGTAGTAGCCTCTTATGATGCTTTGTATTTCTGTGGTGTCTGTTGTAACTTCTCCCTTTTCATTTCTAATTTTATTGATTTGAGTCCTCTCCCTCTTTTTCTTGAGGAGTCTGGCTAATGGTTTATCAATTTTGTTTATCTTCTCAAAGAACCAGCTTTTAGTTTTATTGATGTTTGCTATTGTTTTCTTTGTTTCTATTTCATTTATTTCTGCTGATCTTTATGATTTCTTTCCTTCTGCTAACTTTGGGTTTTGTTTGTTCTTCTTTCTCTAGTTCCTTTAGGTGTAAGGTTAGATTGTTTACTTGAGATTTGTCTTGTTTCTTTAGGTAGGGTTGTATAGCTATAAACTTCCCTCTTAGAACTGCTTTTGCTGCATCCCATAGGTTTTGGAATGTCGTGTTTTCATTGTCATTTGTCTCTGGGTATTTTTTGATTTCTTCTTTGATTTCTTCAGTGATCTCTTGGTTATTTAGTAACGTATTGTTTAGCCTCCATGTGTTTGTCTTTTTTACGTTTTTTTCCCTGTAATTCATTTCTAATCTCATAGCGTTGTGGTCAGAAAAGATGCTTGATATGATTTCAACTTTCTTAAATTTACTGAGGCTTGATTTGTGACCCAAGATGTGATCTATCCTGGAGAATGTTCCATGCGCACTTGAGAAGAAAGTGTAATCTATTTTTGGATGGAATGTCCTATAAATATCAATTACATCCATCTGGTCTATTGTGTCATTTAAAGCTTCTTTTTCCTTATTTATTTTCATTTTGTATGATCTGTCTATTGGTGTAAGTGAGGTGTTAAAGTCCCCCACTATTATTGTATTACTGTCGATTTCCTCTTTTATAGCTGTTAGCAGTTGCCTTATGTATTGAGGTGCTCCTATGTTGGGTGCATATATATATATATATATATATATATATATATATATTTATTTATTTATTTTTAAATTTTTTAATATTATCAACATTTTAAAAAAATATATTTATTTATTTATTTTTGGCTGTGTTGGGTCTTCGTTTCTGTGCTAGGGCTTTCTCTAGTTGCGGTGAGCAGGGGCCACTCTTCATCGCCGTGCACGGGCCTCTCACTATTGCGGCCTCTTGTTGCGGCGCACAGACTCCAGACGTGCAGGCTCAGTAGTTGTGGCTCACGGGCCCAGCTGCTCTGTGGCATGTGGGGTCTTCCCAGAGCAGGGCTCGAACCCATGTCCCCTGCATTGGCAGGCAGATTCTCAACCACTGTGCCACCAGGGAAGCCCTGCATATATATTTATAAGTGTTATATCTTCCTCTTGTATTGATCCCTTGATCATTATGTAGTGTCCTTCCTTGTCTCTTATAACGTTCTTCATTTTAAAGTCTATTTTATCTGATATGAGTATTGCTACTCCAGCTTTCTTTTGATTTCCATTTGCATGGAATATCTTTTTCCATCCCCTCACTTTTAGTCTGTATGTGTCCCTAGGTCTGAAGTGGGTCTCTTGTAGACAGCATATAGATGGGTCTTGTTTTTGTATCCCTTCAGCGAGCCTGGGTCTTTTGGTTGGAGCATTTAATCCATTCACGTTTAAGGTAGTTATCGATATGTATCTTCCCATGACCATTTTCTTAATTGTTTTGGGTTTGTTTTTGTAGGTCCTTTTCTTCTCTTGTGTTTCCCACTTAGAGAAGTTCCTTTAGCATTTGTTGTGGAGCTGGTTTGGTGGTGCTGAATTCTCTTAGCGTTTGCTTTTCTGTAAAGCTTTTGATTTCTCCATCGAATCTGAATGAGATCCTTGCTGGGTAGAGTAATCTTGGTTGTAGGTTCTTCCCTTTCATCACTTTAAGTAAATCATGCCACTCCCTTCTGGCTTGTAGAGTTTCAGCTGAGAAATCAGCTGTTAACCTTATGGGAGTTCCCTTGTATGTTATTTGTCGTTTTTCCCTTGCTGCTTTCAATAATTTTTCTTTGTCTTTGATTTTTTCCAATTTGATTACTATGTGTTTCAGTGTGTTTCTCCTTGGGTTTATCCTGTATGGGACTCTCTGCACTTCCTGGACTTGGGTGGCTATTTCCTTTCCCATGTTAGGGAAGTTTTCGACTATAATCTCTTCAAATATTTTCTCTGGTCCTTTCTCTCTCTCTTCTCCTTCTGGGACCCCTATAATGCGAATGTCATTGCGTTTAATGTTGTCCCAGAGGTCTCTTAGGCTGTCTTCATTTCTTTTCATTCTTTTTTCTTTAGTCTGTTCTGCAGCAGTGAATTCCACCATTCTGTCTTACAGGTCACTTATCCATTCTTCTGCCTCAGTTATTCTGCTATTGATTCCTTCTAGTGTAGTTTTCATTTCATTTATTGTATTGTTCATCTCTGTTTGTTTGTTCTTTAATTTTTCTAAGTCTTTGTTAAACATTTCTTGCATCTTCTCGATCTTTGCCTCCATTCTTTTTTCCAGGGTCCTGGATCATCTTCACTATCATTATTCTGAATTCTTTTTCTGGAAGGTTGCCTATCTCCACTTCATTTAGTTGTTTTTCAGGGGTTTTATCTTGTTCCCTCATCTGGTACATAGCCCTCTGCCTTTTCATCTTGTCTATCTTTATGTGGATATGGTTTTTGTTCCATAGGCTGCAGGATTGTAGTTCTTCTTCCTTCTGCTGTCTGCCCTCTGGTGGATGAGGCTATCTAAGCAGCTTGTGCAAGTTTCCTGATGGGAGGGACTGGTGGTGGGTAGAGCTGACTGTTGCTCTGGTGGGCAGAGCTCAGTAAAACTTTAATCCGTTTGACTGCTGATGGGTGGGGCTGGGTACCTTCACTATTGGTTGTTTGGCCTGAGGCAACCCAACACTGGAGCCTACCTCGGCTCTTTGGTGGGGCTAATGGCAGACTCTGGGAGGGCTCACAGCAAGGAGTACTTCCCAGAACTTCTGCTGCCAGTGTCGTTGTCCCCACGGTGAGCCACAGCCACCCCCGCCTCTGCAGCAGACCCTCCAACACTAGCAGGTAGGTCTGGTTCAGGCTCCTCTGAGGTCACTGCTCCTTCTCCTGTGTCCCGATGTGCACACTACTTTGTGTGTGCCCTCCAAGAGTGGAGTCTCTGTTTCCCCCAGTCCTGTCAAAGTCCTGAAATCAAATCCCACTAGCCTTCAAAGTCTGATTCTCTAGGAATTCCTCCTCCTGTTGCTGGACCCCCAGGTTGGGAAGCCTGACGTGGGGCTCAGAACCTTCACTCCAGTGGGTGGACTTCTGTGGTATAAGTGTTCGCCAGTCTGTGAGTCACCCACCCAGCATTTATGGGATTTGATTTTACTGTAATTGTGCCCCTCCTACCATCTCATTGTGGCTTCTCCTTTGTCTTTGGATGTGGGGTATCTTTTGGTGAGTTCCGGTGTCTTCCTGCAATGATTGTCCAGCAGCTAGTTGTGATTCTGGTGTTCTCACAAGAGGGAGTGAGAGCACATCCTTCTACTCCGCCATCTTGGTTCAGGCAAGACTGGTAGTTCTGAGAATGCTCTTATACCTTCACTTAATTTCTAGATAGCAATTTCCTCTCAGACAAGAGCTGTGAAAGCTTAGAGCACTCTCCCAGGGTGTACTTTTTCCATACCAAGTCTGTCTTAGACAAACTAGAGCTGGTAGATGGATGACTACTCTGGTTACAGCTGCGAGGGGAAGCTCAGCTGGCTATTTTAGACATGTTTCCTATTAATTGGGTTTTTTTTAAATTCTAAAGGAATATGGAAGAAATTTCTGTTGTCTTCCTTGGAAGACAACCAGGAGCCTTTACATATTGTTAGATTATTCCATAGTTTACAGTATCAGAGACCTGATTAAGCCCCGTGTTTGTCTCTGACCTTTGGCTCAAATGTTCATTTTGTTCTACTTCTGAGGCTTGAGACACAGATCTGAGACCCTTGTTAAATGAGACTTTCAGAAAAGTTTATTTATTAGGGAGAATATGGAAGGCAGCGAATCAGTGAGGGGAGAGGTCTACAAGCTCACTAGGGGTAGCTCTCTGTCACTAGGAACACATCCAAGGAGGGGTGAGTTGCAAGAGAAGGATTTTCTCAATGGAAAGATTAAAAAAAGGTACTTCTTTCATGTCTGAGTCCACTCAGCATTTTCCATCATGCAGAAATCTAATTTTTCCCTGAGATTTCCTAAAGGAAGAATCAGAATATTTTATTAATAGAGTGTCAGAGCTACAAAAATACTTGTAAAATTATCTATCACCCTTATTTTATATTTGAGGAAACTAAGAGCATAAAGGGCATTGATTACAGACAAAAGCCAGGTTATTGGATTTCCTACCCTGTTATCCTTCCATGATTCTAAGATGCCACTGAAGATACTATGACCTATACTATAAGCTCTTTGAAAATAAGTTACTTAATCCGGCCTCAGCTTATGATATATGAGGCATATCAGTCCTCATCTTACTCTGTTAATACTCTTACACTTCGGCTGAATTCCTCATTAATGGGGGTGGCCTGAGATGTACACATTCCTATCTCATTGCTCTTTGTGAAAATTACAAAATGATCGTTGGGTGGAGGGCTCCAGTCTGGTGCCATGGGGAGAGTTTTTCTCCCTGTGAACTTCACTGTCTTATACAGAGATCAACCCTGAAGCCACAGTTTTGTGAGACTTAGTGTCTAATCACTGATAATCATGTCACATAAATCCAAAAACTAAACTAGCCAGAGGACCCAAACTTTATAGTCACCTATCCTAGCTCAGAGTTTCAGACACATATGAAGTTGAAGATATCTGAGAGAAGGCAAAAGTACAGTTTGTTTTAAAATCAAAGAATTTCAAGGACTCAAAGGGATATTTAAAGCTTCAAGTGAAAAAAATCTATCAATTGGCGTATGGGAATGCGACTGCTGAGAGAAGAAAGGGCCTAGCAAACACTACTGAGTACAGCAAGTCTGCTTTCTACTCCAGTGGGCTTTGTATTGCCACATGTTCTCCTGAGCAGGGACTGATTATTATCTGAGCAAACTAGAGCAAATTCCTGGCTTCAAGGCTGTTGTACTTGGTAGAAGAGGTAATCACCTTGCACTAAGCTTTTTCGTTGTTCTCTTCTTTTCTCCCAGTATTACTCACATGCTCTCAACACACAAGATGCAGGGGTTTTCATAGGTTACCAAATTGTTGCCACAGATGGGTTGATATATACCAGGGCAGGGGTTCACTGTTCCATTGAACCAACTCAGTCTACTTTCTTATATGGACATTTCACCTGAAATTGAGTTGAAAAGAATGATACGATTAGAATTACACTCACAGACACCTCTGGACTTTACTAGGAAAATCTAAACATAGAATCATATCCTAGTCTGACAAAAGCTCTCTAGCTTCTCCCTCCACAAAACAAGGGAACCAGAACCCACGTATGTCCATCAGCTAACAACGTATGTGATGCCCTTGTTGTCGGGACCTCCTGACAGGAAGAGAGAAAGGAGGCCTGCTATGCTATAGTGGGAAAAGGAAGAGTGCGTTAACAGGACAGATTTGGGAAATTTAGCTTCTCTCTCAGTCTCCTTTATTCTCAGACTATTTGACCTGGAATTAGTCTTAGAAATTTTCTATGGCAACTCGGCTAAGGAAACTGAAGCCCCATAATTAGAAAAGATGTTTCACTGAAATCTATATGCCTTGACTTAAAATATTTATCACATCTTATCTACTAAAAATATCTCCAAGCTAACTCTTATCTTGAAGTTGTGAAACATGAGATCATTTAGAGTAACTCCCTGATTTTGTAGGGAAAACTGAAAACAAAGGAAGGGGCATGTCTCAGTGGCACCAGAACCCATGTCTGCTTGCAATGTTGGTATCAGTGATGGCTTGAGAGCAGTGACTCTGGGATGATTGAGCTTGACGATGATAGTCTCAGGGGCTCTATGATTACCATAAGATAGGTAGATAAAGTACCTCTAATACAAGGTGGGAAGGAGTTTGGGCTGAGTATTTAGAGAAAGAGGGATTATATTTGAGCTCTTCTCCCTTCTTCCCTTATCCAAGACCACCACCATGGCCAGGCCACCACCATCTGTCTGTCACCCAACTAATCCCTCCACTTTCTCCTTTCCTCTGTAGCCTCTAATTTCTGTAATTTAAACATCCATTGAATCATATTACTCCTGTACTTATGCTCTTTTAATTGCATTTCACTGCACATAAAAAATTTCTTCTTAGTATAAGCTAAAAGACCCTATGTGATCTGTACCCTTCTGACTTTTCCAACCTTGCCTTATACCACCTTGCTCTTTGCCATTTTCCATGGGTTTTTTTTTTGTCTTTTTTAAAATTTTGTTTTGTTTTTGCTTCAAATGCTCCATAGTCCCTCCATCTTAGAGTCTTGTGGTTTGTCACAACCACCCCATCAAATGTATTGTCTTTTTCTTGAACCTAAACTCATTCTACCTTCAGAGCTCAGGTTATGACCTACTTTCTCAGAGAGATTTCCCAAAATACAATCCCAACTTTCCATTCCTTTTTAAGTATCTCTAATCAGTGTGTAATAAAGCGTTTGTACAATTATTTGACTAATTCCACACTCCAAAGAATTATAAGCCCATAAGGGTAAGGTCTGTTTCTGATTAGACTAACTTTTGTGTGTCCAGCACATATATTGGCACTTAGTCTTGCTCTATAAATATGTGCAAAATCAATAAGATATAAAATAGTTCAAACTGAATGAATATAGTCAAATAATAGCAAGAATAATTAGTATCATCTGTAAATATAGCTTTTCTTTCTCTTTAGAGTAGGATGTATATTCATCAGGTGAATAGGCTATGTATTCATCTGCTGTGTAACTATAACATCTGCTGCACCCTCTCCCTCCCTCTCTGTGTTCCAGTCACACAGGTCTTTAATCAGTGACTCAAGTAGGTAAATCTTCCTCACTGCTCTCCATCTGGGTGGCTCCTTCTCACCCTTCGCATCTCAGATATCCCCATGCCCAAGAAGCCTTCACTGATCACATTGTTGATAGTAGTATCTCTACTGTCAATAGATATTCTCTATTGTATCATCCTATTTCTTTCATTTGTAGAATTATTTATAGAATTTACTATAAAAACAGTCACTCTCTTCCTTTTTTCTGGCTATTTTTGTAAGCTTCATGAGAAAATAAGTAAGAATGAGTAAGCTTATTTTTGTTCATAAATTGATGGACAAGTGGAGGACTACTCTTGCAGGCAACCTTCTTGAGAGGAAAAATCTAGGACTCAACTCTATGAGGCTAGAGTATAAATCCTGGACAAATTCTATAGACTTTTTTGCTGGAGCTATAGCCTCTGACAGGTTCTGCACTCTGATCTATGGGTCCCTTGAAGGCCAAGCTGCCCTCAAAACATCTTTCTCACCAGTCAACTCATGAATGTATTTTTTTAAGAAGTAAAATTTAAAATTTACTAATGAGACAAAAGCTTGAAGTGCAAATGCTCCTGAAGTGAAGGAGTACAGTGATGCAAATCCACATCAAAAAACCAAAAAAATCTTTCATTTCACCGTTTCCCCCATTTATTAAACATTTATTTTACCCCACAATATATTCAGTGCTCAGAGGTATAGCTGAAAATGAAAAAGGTGTCTCTGTCACTTTGCCCTCATACAAGTTGGAAACAGAATTTGAGGCTCTGTTCAGAGATTTCCTGTTCCTTCACATTTCCTCAGTCTATATCTTAGAGTTGGCGTTTGCCATTCACAACTCCCGTAGGCATTCTCTGCATATCACAGGGCAGTTAGGAGCATTCTTTCCACCAAACTGTGGGCCCCTCCAGAGCAGAAACCATGTTATGCCCAAGTCTGTGGGCATATAAGAACCTGCCCTGCCCCCTGGCAACCGCCAGTGTCCATAAACCTTTTCCAGGCACTACCGAGGGCTCTGTGGTATACCTATGACCAAATCTCAGCTTGGTTCCCAGTTTGGGTTACTCTCCTCTGAGCTCCTATACCTACAGTGTACCTGCCACATTCATGTAACATTGAAGAACATCACTCGCCTCAGTAAGGTTCTAAAATAGTAATTCCAAAGAAAACTCAGAGTCTTGTTCCCAGGAAATTTAGAGGAAAATTACCTTAATATTTCCATGTGGTGGCCACCAGTGTGGAGGGCCTGAAACCATAACAAATGAAAATAGTTAAAGAATCTAGTATCTGGTAAGTCATAGCTCAATTTGTTGACAGAATAAAAGAGTTCTAATGTAGTACCAAGAAAGCTTGCAATAATTGAAAACATTATTTCATTTATACATATATTCATTCATTTTTTAAAAATGTGGTGTAATTCTTTTACTCCTGGTAGATAATCAGCAGCAGATTATATAGGTGCATCACTGCCAGTCCAGTGTACCAAATAATTTTTTGATTAACAGTAATTAGCCTGGGCTTGAGAGGATTCAGAGCTGACAGCCAATATATGAAAGAAATGAAGAAATGCTAGAACTTTCAAGAGATCTTTTAACCCAATCCCCATATCTTATGAAATGCCCAAGAATTCATGGCAGATATGTAAGAAGACTAAATGCCCAAGAATTCATGGCAGATATGTAAGAAAACTAAGCTCTTCAGTCTTTGAAGCTAGGTTGCTTTACATGACTTCTCTAAAAAAGGACACAAAAGATAATGACCCAGTCAAATATATGGCAGAGCATTTTCAAAAGTTCTGAATTTTTGTGATGCACTGTGGTGGAGGCATATTGCCAGTCACTTTCACACGTTACCTCACCCAGTCACCCAAGCCCCTGGTCCCCACGAGTTAGGTCTTATAGTCTGCATTAATAGATGGGAAAGCTAAGGCCCCTGCCCATTGGCCCAGAGCCTTTTTTTTTTTTTTGATCACACTCCATTGTCTGTCTCTCTATATATACAGATATATAAGTATAGTAAAATGATACACTTAATAAAAATATATATACACAAAAATCTCAAAGCATCCTCTTCCAGATTATCATGTCACAGCCCAGCAGTCAACCTGACATCCCTGCCCAAAACAGCTACATTACTCACCAGAAGGTAACGTCAAATGTATCAGGATAAAGAACAGAAGTGAGCAGAGTACTGGGAAGGATTTGGCCATTTTTCCTCCTGGTGTGTGCTTAGAATAATGCTCTGAGATACTGCTTCAGGATGTTGCCTTTTGATACAATCACCAGAGAAGAGGTTATCAGGATATTAAGACCACTTTTGAAGTGAATATTCATCTCCAATATACCTATTGTATGCTCCTTCTCCGAGAACAAATGCTCAGGAATAGTTAAACTTTGGTTAGTTATAAATAAATGTATAGATCTCAGTGACAGACCTGTGACTACTTAGAAGACAGAAGTAAATCAGAGGTTACTGTTTGGGAATAATTGTATTATGTTAGAATGGAGGTATTTTAAGTGTCTTGAAAAGGCACCTTACCTGACGATTCTCTCAAAATTTTTTTGTTTGAAAGGATACAAAGAAAATGATGAGGCCGCTAGAGGCTTCTAGACAACAAGAGCTTCTCAATAGAGGAAGCAGGTCTGTACTTGGTCATGAAGCAGAGAATGCCTCTTGGAATTAAGATAAAGATTTCTAATACTCCAGGCCTGCTTGGCTGTGCTGAGAATCTTCTGACTTGGAAAGCTAAACCCTGTTGGAGCATTCTGAGAGACTGTATAGGGAGAAAAAAAGAAATACTCTTATCTCACAGGAGTTCCAAAGCTATTTTCATCCAGACACAGAAAGGGAGAATTCAGTGAGCAAATCCTCCCTTGGGATTGCCTTTCCTTGTAGCAGCCTTTCCGACCCTAAAGAATGGTATATGGAGGTTCCAGGTCCTGACCAAAGACCACATTGAACTCTCCCTGTCTTCCTGATCCTGCAAAAGTGACCTGGTCCTCCCTGTGTCCTAGAGGCCTTTTTCTCTGCTCTGTAGCATATGTTGATAGGTAATATACATGAACTCCTTGCCTTTATGCTATGGTGTAATATTTGTTATCTGAGACACTGAAATGTTTCCACAGTACTCCACTCTCCAGGATGTCTGGAGGCTCCTGGCACAATGTCCAGAGCTGTCTGCTTGGCCCGCTCCTGAGACAGTCTATGACTCCATGTTTTTCTAAATACATCCCCATCTCTTCCTGACATCTTCCCTGGATTCTTTTAGGAATGGAGCTTCAACAGTGGAAGATCCAGCTGTACCAGAACACAATGCCAGATACCCACTCTCCCTACAACGTGTACCCAGGTTGACTCACCTCAGAAAGGAAGTGAGATGTAATGTAATTCTTTGTGGCTGGTGCCTCTCCTTTAAGGAGCATGTGTTAGAGCCTCAAGAGGGGATAGAATAGCTGCGTAGGAGAGAGAAGGCACTGATGCGTTGTGTGCTGGGCTGAGCAGGCCCTGGGAGGCCAAACATTTAGGATGAGTCAAAGACAAACTCAGCAGGAGGTGTTGGGGAAGGGAGCACAGAGATGCCTACAGGACTTGGGGGGTGGGAACAGATCGCTGGCCAGGGCAGCCCTGGGTGGGCAATCCAAAGAGGCAATAGCAGAAGAAACATACCACAGTAGGAAAGAGCATAGAAGAAGTATCGAATGTTCCAAAACAATAATTAGCGCCTTTGGCCAGAATGAAAAATGTGGAAACAGCTGAGGAAGAGAGGAGGTTGCCGTGACAGATGAGGTCTGTGGATGCCATTTGCAGTGGGTCCAGCCTTGTCCTGTAGCAATCCAGACCTTTACAGCTTTGTAACAAGGAAGATTCCTTTATCAGAGCTTGGTTTCCTCCTAATTTCTGAACTTCCTGCCTCTATGTTACATTTTGTAGAAAACAATTCTTCTTATGTCAAGGAAATACAAGTTTAGTCTAGAAAATTCAAAAAGTAGAAATATTAGAAAAGAAATAAAAAGACAAGAAACCTCAAAACCCATAGATAACTGTGAAACATAAACTGTATTGAATTATATCTTTCCAGTTTTTAAAAAAAATCTATATATACATACACAGAGATGAACATATATATGTGTTCTTGTCATATTTAATCAAATTTTTGTAGTATATATTGTTTTACACTTTTTTGACTTAGAAATGTACTGTGACATTTTCTTGATCTTAAATATAGTCATATAGAACATGAATTTAGATGCCTAGTGTCATATTCTATCACATATATGGATTTTTATTATATTAATATTCTTCCATAGTTGCTCAATTAGGCTGATTTCAATTTCATTATTTTTAACAATACTGGAATGAACAAATTTTTATTTACCTCAGTTAATTTGTCTCATTACTTCATTTCAATAAAAGCATAAAAACAGACCTACTGGAAACTTCCAGAAAGGACCTGGGTCACTTAGAATATGAAAGAAGTGGTTTTCGTCCAACCTGTGGGCTCTGTAAGTCTAATATGGAACAATTTGAAAATACCCTGTCACCTTCCTAAGTAAATTGGTCATCTCCCAGTTCAGAGAGGTAGAGACATCCCATTGTTTAGGAAGGATTCTGGACATAAAAGCAAAAGATCAAGTTACAATATTTTTGTCAACTTGAAAAGTAATTTTTCCTCTCTGGACGCAATTTTCCCATTTGCACAATGGGGTAATCAAACCTTCCTTAAGGAACTCTTTGGAGGTTTAAGTGAGCTAACATTTAAACAGCTTGGAAAACTGCCTGCCTCCGCTACTGATATGGGCTTTATAGGCTCAGAACCACAGATTCACTGCATTGTATGAGTATTCAAAGGTAATAATGAGCGTGAAATTACTTCCCACCTGATAACAAATAATTTACATTTTTCTCAACTTTGCTTTGTCACAGATTTTGTTATTAGCAGGGTATCACTGGTTAAATGAGTTCCCGTAGGCCTTCTACTGTCTGGGATTCTGGTTTGTCAGGAGTTGTATGGGCCCTGGAAATATAGCAGTGAAAAAGCATGGCATATTCTTTACCTTAATGGAGCTTATACCTTGGCAAGAGAATATTATTAAGTAAATAATTACTCGTGGAAGGCAGACTTGAGGAAGCAAATTTTAACATTTGAGTTTCCTGACTCTTGTGACATTCCAGTATGAATCATGGCCCCTCTGATTCTCATCCATAACAGCAATGAGAAATCAAACAATAATTTCCACAAATCCAATATATTGACTAGGTAAAAGTGAAGCAAACTTTCCTAAGATAAAAGGAATTGCATATTATCAATATGTGGCCCTGTTTAATAGCTGCAAAAATAAGGTAACGGAGAGAGGTCTACAAACAGTATTTAATCCTGTAGATTAAATACATAAAGGAAAATACATAGAAGAGGAAAAAACTCAAGCTAAAATATTTTTAGCTTTTCCAAATTCCTCCAAATTCCAGTTGAACTAATTAATATTGGGAGAGGAGAGTAAATAAGACTGAGGGATCACATCTTCCTCAAAGAATCCTTAGTCTTTGACTTCCTCATCATCTCTCATACCCATGGTTGAATTCCAGAAGCTACAATTTGGGGCTTTGTTCCTAGATGTCAGGCTTCTATTCCTAGCTATGAAATAATTCAGTTTGTATGTTCCAGTGTCACCTCAAATGAATATTTTAAAAAACCAACTCCTCACTCTACAGTCCAAAGCAGATTCTTTTTTTTAAGTTTGTTTTTTTTGAAGTATAGTTAATTTACAGTGTTGTGTTAGTTTCAGGTGTACAGCAAAGTGATTCAGTTATATATATATATATTATAATACATGTAACATATATACTTTTTCAGGTTCTTTTCCATTATAGGTTATTACAAGGTATTGAATATAGTTCCCTGTGCTATACAGTGGGTCCTTGTTGTTTATCTGTTTCATACATAGCAGTGTATATTTGTTAATCTGAAACTCCTAATTTATCCCTCCCCCACCCTTTCCCCTTTGGTAACTGTAAGTTTGTTTTCTGTGTCTGTCTGTCTCTGTTTTTTAAACAAGTTCATTTGTATCATTTTTGTTCTTTAGATTCCATGTGCAAGTGATATCATATGATATTTATCTTTCTCTACCTGACTTCACTTAATATGATAATCTCTAGGTACATCCATGTTGCTGCAAATGGCATTATTTCATTAATTTTTATGGCTGAGTAATATTCCATTGTATACATGTACCACATCTTCTTTATCCATTCATCTGTCAATGGACCTTTAGATTGTTTCCATATTTTGGCTATTGTGAATAGTGCTGTTGTGAACATAGGGGTGCATGTATCTTTTTGAATTATAGTTTTGTCCAGATATATGCCCAGAAGTGGGATTGCTGGATCATATGGTAGCTCTATTTTTAGTTTTTAAAGAACCCGCCATACTGTTCTCTATAGTCGCTGCACCAATTTGCATCCCCACCAACAGTGTAGGAGGGTTCTCTTTTCTCCACACCCTCTCCAGCATTTTTAATGATGGCCATTCTGACTTGTGTGAGGTGATAGCTCATTGTAGTTTTGATTTGCATTTCTCTAATAATTAGCAATGTTGAGCATCTTTTCATGTGCCTGTTGGCCATCTATATGTCTTCTTTGGAGAAATGTCTGTTTAGGTCATCTACCCATCTTTTGATTGAGTTGTTTTCTTTTTTTTTGTTTTGTTTTGTTTTTGATATTAAGCTATATGAGCTGTTTGTATATTTTGGAAATTAATCCCTTGTCAGTCGTATCATTTGCAAATATTTTCTCCCATTCTGCAGGTTGTCTTTTCATTTTGTTTATAGTTTTCTTTGCTGTGCAGAAGCTTTTAAGTTTAATTAGGTCCCATTTGTTTATTTTTACTTTTATTTCAATTACTCTAGGAGACGGGTCCAAAAACATTACTGCGATTTATGTCAAACTGTGTTCTGCCTATGTTTTCCTCTAAGAGTTTTATAGTATCCAGTCTTACATTTAGCTCTTTAATCCATGTTGAGTTTATTTTTGTATATGATGTTAGAGAATGTTCTAAGTTTTTTCTTTTACATGTAGCTGTCCAATTTTCCCAGTGTCACTTAGTGAAGAGACTGTCTTTTCTCCATTTTACATTCTTGACTCATTTGTTGAAGATTAATTGACCATAGGTGTGTGACCAAAGCAGATTCTTACCACCTTTAGGGATGTGAAAATCCTTCACAGGATTTAACCTAAGACTGCATGTTCTCCAGTAGAAAGGAAAGTCAATTCCACTGCCCAAACCATAGAACTTTCACAGTCTAGTCCATTCTTTAACCAATTATAACTCCACCACAGTACTAAGCTGCCATTCTTTAGGTCCCCAGAGCTGTTTCTCCATCACAGGAAAGCCACCACACAAGTGATCCGTCCCACCCTGGACCGTAGGGGAAAGTCTTTCCCTTCTCAGGATTTTTTATTGAAGCCACAGGACAACATTGTCCAGACTTGCATATCTGCCTAGGAAAATTTTGTTTAGACAAAAGCAGAGTTTACGTAAGTAAACTCACTTTTTCAATTTATAGGTTAAAAAAGAAAATTATGTAATTATTGTATAATTACATATATTTTTAAAACATAGGTTATATAATGTACTCTACAATATATCCACTCAACAATATGTAGACTTTGTCATTGTTGTTGTTTATAGTTAAGCAAATTATTTATTATTATAGGATCAACACCCATGTGCCCACCATTCCAGTCATGAGCTAGAATGACCATCATCCTAAAAGTCTCGCATGTGTTACTGCCTGAATATTTGTATCCCCCCAGAATTCATATGTTGTAGTCAGTCCTCAATGTGATGGTATTAGGAGGTAGAACTCTTAAGAGATGATTAGGTCGTGAACGCATAGCCCTCATGAATGGAATTAGTGCCCTTATGAAACAGTGTCCGGAGAGCAACCTTGCCTCTTCTACCATGGGAAGACACAGCAAGAAGATAGTAGACTGTGAACCTGGAAGTGGGCTCTTACCTGACACCAGATCTTCTGGTGCCTTGATCTTGGACTTCTAGAACTGTGAGAATATAAATTCCTATTGTTTAAGTCACCCAATCTGTGGTATAGACAGTTCCCTACTTATGATGGTTCAAATAACAATTTTTTGACTTTATGGTGATGTGAAAGCAATATGCATTTAGTAGAAACTGTACTTTGAAATTTGATCTTTCCCTGAGCTAGTGATAAGCAGTACAATACTCTCTTGTGATGCTGAGCAGTGAGCCACAGCACCCAAGTCAGCCATACAGTCACCAGGGTAAACAATCCGTATGTTGACAACTATTCTGTACCCATACAACCATTCTGTTTTTCACTTTTGCAGTATTCAATAAATTACATGAGCTATTCAACACCTTATTATTTTATAAAATAGGCTGTGTGTTATATGATTTTGCCCAACTGTAGGCTAATGTAAGTGTTCTGAGCACATTTAAGGTAGGCGAGGCAGGTAGGTTAGGTGCATTTTCAGCGTATGATATTTTCAATTAATGATGGGTTTATCGGGATGTAACCCCACCCTGAATGGAGGAGGATCTGTATTTTGTTACGGCAGCCTGGCATACTAATACACTAGCTCATTATATGACTAACAGCACCCTCACTCACCCTCCACACTGATGCCAGAGTGATATTTTTAGAAACCAAATCCGATCTTGTTCAAATATTTAACTGATTCCATCAACAGAAAGCCCCCTCATGACCCATGCTTATCTCTCCAGTCTCATCTGCTCTGCCTTTTATCCCAGCTGAATTTAAGGACTGAATTCCCAGTGTTTCCTGCTCCTGAACATCCCTGTGCTTTGCTTCTCGTATTTATCCTACTTTGCATGACCTTACCCACTTCATCCATCAGACTGACCCCGACTTCTCCTTCAAATATCAGTTTACTTTTGTAACAGTTTCATGGCGACATTTCTCTCCCTCACCCACCACAATGGGTTAGGTGCCCATCCTTAAAATGAACTCTCTTTATTACCACAACCCCCTGTTTGCCGTTCTCTTATAGTATCACATTTCAAACTCTATTAAAATTATTGACTTTCCACTCACATAGCTCTTTACCCCTAAATTATCTCTACATTTGTGTTCTTGAATTTTTTTCGTGCTTTTTTAAATAACTTTTTTTACTGTTATTAGTGTTCTTAAGTCCCTAATGTTCTTTTCTTAACCTGCTAATTAGTTGCAGTATTAGAAAATAACCACATGTATATCAATCTGCCCAGTTAAGGGCTACGAATAAAGTGTGTGGAGTCTTCCTCTGGGTAAATAAATTATACTTCAGGTTTTCTGTTTAGGCTGGCCAGGTGTCTTATCTATGACTACTCATAGTCATAGATAATTTCTAGAATACATATCTGAAAATAGTTTTTCTCGATGAAAGTGAGAAATTGTTAAAACATTTTATATTAAGAATAAATAAAATTTCTGTGTATACTTACACATTCATCATCATGAAGTTTCCTAAGTTGAGATCCTTTCTATCTGGAAAAGTAGATTTTATTGAATAGGTAATACAGTTATTTGATATTTCATAATCTATGGAGTAAAACATAGTCATATGTCATTCTGTGTTGTCTGACCTGAACTGAGAATGAAGAGTGCTGGTTAATATTCTACCCTAGTTAGCTGATATTTACCATTAACATCTTTGATAGATGATCATTTTGCAAACAAATAAAAATATAAAAAGTAATATCAACATTAAAAGGAGATTGGGCACTTTTAAAATAGTTCACGAATATTCAGATGGAAATCAAAAGCATAATATACTGTGCAAACATTTTTGCAGTTTTAAAAGAAAATGTGCACACATACATCTCTGGCACTTACAATTTATGTAATTTTGTTACAGTCATTTCTCCTTTCTGAGTATTAGATTTCTTCCTTCTAAAAAGAAGATATGAGGTAATATAATCAATACCATCTCAGTCTTCAGTCTCTTATGGTTTTATTAGGGCATGAGTTTGCATATCCTGAGAGACTTTATTTTGGATAACACTTGCTATTATATTTGACTGTAAATTTTCAGAAGGGCTAGAAAAGAAGGAGGAAAATGATAAAAAGGAAGAAGAGCTTATTTCTTTGAGTATTCACTCTGTGTCAGCTGCTTAGCTAAGGTTTGACATGTTTTATCACAGTGAATCCTAAACACTATTATAATTTCTGTCTTACTGAATACAGAAGTGTGTAGCAGATTGGGTATTTGCCTAATGTCACAGATATACTAACTGCAGCGTGGATTCTAATCCAGATGTCTGACACCAAAGCCCGTGATTTTAACTACTAATCAGAAAGGAGTGAATTCAAGTTGTTGGAATGAAAAAAAAAAAAGTTGTTGGAATGGCTGGTAATAACCATTCTTAAAGTCTCCTAGAAGCTGAGATGTTGTTTATAGTGAGGACTTAATACTTAATGGGTGGGGCTGGTGGCGGTGAGGATTCCAACTAATTCCAACTATGCGTTTGGGCTTTCATTCTCTTCCCTAGACTTTTCCGGACAATCAGGGAAGCAACATGATTCTCCTCTGGGGTATGAAGAATAGATCAGTCTTATAACAGTGTCCATGGCTAACAGCCCAAATAGAGACAGCTGTCTTCTGAGTTTCCACTAAGTGATAAGAAAGATATAACACAGGAGATTCATGAAACTTTGACCAAGAATACATTTCCTGCCTGAAACCCAGTTTCCTTAAATGTAATGTGGGAATAAAAATGTCTATATGTAACAGCTAATCTGAAGGACATTGTATAATATAAATGAGAATTTGGCTGGATAGCAAAGAAATATATATGCACATATATCCTTACATATAGCTATTTTTTTTAAAACAAAGCAATGTCCAAAGAGTACTGGAGGATCATGACAAAAGGTAAGATTTGTCAAACCATGTTTTTAAAAACCAAGCAGATTTTGGCCAATGTGAATTTTGTGATCATAGAACAAAAGCAAAACAGGGCCACAAATTGAGTACTATACTTACTGATTTAGCATACAAAACATGCATTCATTACTGTGAGTTTTCTGATCTATGCCACATAATGGTCTCCATTCCCTTGTGCGTGCAATCCTGGCACTTTTTCTGTTGTATTTGGTGCAGTCCACCTGTAATTGGAAGAAAAATAATACCCTACATTCTCTTCCTTCAATTCTGCCGTCATTCTCATATTGAGATGGTAAAGAGGGAGAAGAGAGTAGGAAGAGTACTAGACTCTTCAACTTTTCAGCAAACATGTCTAGAAGATCTTTTATGGACCAGGTGCTGTGCTGCAAAAATAAATCAGACCTAGAATAGTCCTTAAATGACAATTAGCAGTTTAAGAAGGAAATATTAATCTCTCTTTTTAGGGTTATAATGAGAGTCCAGTGGGATAATGAATGTGAAAAATACTGAGAAAAGTTTAAAATGCTACCCAAAAGTAAAAGTTTACTTTATCTGCTCTTCTCCTTTTGCAAGGAGATTGATTTTGCAACCTTTAAAGAAAGAAACACCACCAGGAAAGTACAGTAGGAACAGTTTTACATCCTAGGGAATTATTTCAGCCCACTGTGAGTCAGTTTAGCTACTTTCATGACTCATTTACACATTAGCTCTGATTTCATTTTGACCAAGAGCATGCCGAAAAGGTACTCACCTCTGTCCCTATTGCTTGATCACCAGAAGAGAGTAGGATGAGATTCATTTCGAGAGAAGGAATTGGAGAAATAGTAAAATCCACAGTTAGAAATGCAAAGCTGAATTCATTGTTTCATTGTTCATAGTAACTAAAACCCATTTCCCAACATCCCTTGCCCAGGCCAGACCTAAAAGAGGTCACTTCTTTACTCAGGGCTAACTCAGGGGGAAGTCAGAGATACATGATCCTGACCAAAAAAAAAAAAAAAAATGAGGTGGTGGGGGGAATCTCTGGTCATTGGAGAAAGGGTTGTCTTAGGTATCCAGGAGATCCTGTGGGCATGCCCAGGGTAGAGTTGGGGTTATGGTCTCAAAGTTGTATAGGTGGTTTCTGAAAGGCCAAGTCAGAAACCTGAGAGATCCCGATGAGGAACTGAGCAGAAAGCTCACAATCTTTTTATTCTTCTCAGTCTCTCTTCCTCTTCCTCAAGGTCTGTTTCACCCCCACTCTGTGGATTAGACCAATCCAAATAGATGTCTTCTAAATTTTCTTTTGACTTTAACATTCTATAATTACTGAAGGCTGAATATGTTGCAGTTAACGTAAAAGCATGAATATTAAAAAGGAATCCTAACTTACCAGGTGGAGTGACAGCCCATGTAGTGGCTGCCACAGCAAGGATGACAAAAGCAGTGATACTCTTCATAGTGATGATGAATGAGGGTAGTAGAGAGATGCTGCTCTGAGGCAAGAAGTTCAGAGAGAAAGAGAGAAACAGCAGTCTGCCAAATACACATATATATATATTCAAGGCAGGGTCCCACCCTCATTAAAATTGGCCTTTGCAATGATGATTGGCTGTTAATCCAAGCTAGGGTATTTATTTCATTTGTCAAGGAAAGCTTCCTTATTATCTTGAGCTACAGACAGTTGGAACAGTTACATCCTGAAGCTCATCTACCAGAAGATGTTTTACATAATAACCCTTTGATCGCTCAGCAAATATAATGGTGTGGCTATATTTGAGAACAAATAAAATCATAGGTGTAGTAAAGAGCAAATAGACATTTAGATGATTTGTAAAGGGTATTAAGATTATATTAAATGCAGGAAAGTTGAAAAGGATCATAGAAGCACATTTCTTTAAAATGTACTGTAGTAGACAACATTAATAGCACTGTAAACCTTGCTTTTCTAGAGCATGAACACACTTTACAACATTTTATGAAGGCTTGTTAAATGATTAACCTTATGAAATAAGAAGAGCAGTATTATTGCTATTCTGCAGATGAAACAACAAAATCAAAAACATTAAGTATATTCTTTTGGGCTTCCCTGGTGGTGCAGTGGTTAAGAATCCGCCTGCCAATGCAGGACATGTGGGTTCGAGCCCTGGGGTGGGAAGACCCCACATGCCACGGAGCAACTAAGCCTGTGCCCTGCAGCTACTGAGCCAGCGCTCTAGAGCCCGCGCTCTAGAGCCCGCAAGCCACAACTACTGAGCCGGCGTGCCACAACTACTGAAGACCGCACGCCTAGACCCCGTGGTCCACAACAAGAGAAGCCACTGCAATGAGAAGCCCATGCACTGCAGTGAAGAGTAGTCCCCGCTCGCCGCAACTAGAGAAAGCCCACGTGCAGCAACAAAGATCTAACGCAGCCAAAAATAAATGTAAATAAATAAATGTATATTAAAAACTTCATCTTAAAAAATATATATTCTTTTTAGTCACATACTTAACAGTTGGGAGAGCCAGTTCTTCCAAATCCTAGGCCTGTACTTTTTAAAAAAAAACTAGGGAATTTATTAAAAGGTTGCGTCATTGAGGATATTTTGTCCCCTTGCTCCACACCAGTGAAAGGCAGAAGTGCTGAGTAAATGTTCAACTAGTCGGACGTAACCCATATGTCACCTGCTCTTATGGAAAACCCTGATTTTTGCACTGGGCCAATCTTGAGAGCTGACTATAAGAGCAATTGGACAGGAAAGCTGGTTCATTCTGCCTGAGCTTCCTTCGTGGCTGATTTTTGTCCTACAAATGAGAACAGGTGTACCAGTGATTTGCTCAGCCTGGAAGCTCCCATTTCCATCTACCCTCACCAATACTGAGTGTGTTTAATTTGGGATTATTGGTGGGAGAAGAAAAGGTTATTTTAATCTGAATGTATTTTGTTATTAGAAGAGCTTTTGCAGTTTTTACAAATTGAAGGATTGTGGAAAATCTGTGTTAAGCAAGTTTGTTGGCACCATTATTCCACCAGCAGTATTTTTAAATTAAGCCGTGTGGCTGACAGGGTTTTGGTGCTCCGGCCTGGTGTCAGCCCTGAGCCTCTGAGGTGGGACAGGCAAGTTCGGGACATTGGACCACCAGAGACCTCCCGGCCCCATGTAACATCAATCGGCGAGAGCTCCCCCAGAGATCTCCGTCTTGACACTAACACCCAGCTGCACCCAATGGCCAGCAGACTCCAGCACTGGACACCCCATGCCAAACAACTAGCAAGACAGGAACACAACACCACACATTAGCAGAGAGGCTGCCTAAAATCATACTAAGTTCACAGACACCCCAAAACACTCCACTGGATGTGGCCCTGCCCACCAGAAAGAAAAGATCCAGTCCCACCCACCAGAACACAGGCACCAGTCCCTTCCACCAGGAAGCCTACACAAGGCACTAAACCATTCTCACCCACTGGGGGCAGACACCAAAACAATAGGAACTATGAACCTGCAGCCTGCAAAAAGAAGACCTGAAACACAGTAGGTTAAACAAACTGAGAAGACAGAGAAATATGCAGCAGATGAAGGAGCAAGGTAAAAACCCACCAGACCAAACAAATGAAGAGGAAATAGGCAGTCTACCTGAAAAAGAATTCAGAATAATGAGAGTAAAGATGATCCAAAATCTTGGAAATAGAATGGAGAAAGTACAAGAAATGCTTGACAAGGACCTAGAAGAATTAAAGAGCAAGCAAACAATGATAAACAACACAATAAATTAAATTAAAAATTCTCTAGAAGGGATCAATAGCAGAATAACTGAGGCAGAAGAACAGATAAGTGACCTGGAAGATAAAATAGTGGAAATAATTACTACAGAGCAGAATAAAGAAAAAAGAATGAAAAGAGTTGAGGACAGTCTCAGAGAACCCTGGGACAACATTAAATGCACTAACATTCGAATTATAGAAGTCCCAGAAGAAGAGAAAAAGAAAGAGTCTGAGAAAATATTTGAAGAGATTATATAGTTGAAAACTTCCCTAACATGGGAAAGGAAATAATCAAATCCCAGAAGCTCAGAGAATCCCATACAGGATAAATCCAAGGAGAAACACGCCAAGACACATATTAATCAAACTATCAAAAATTAAATACAAAGAAAAAATATTAAAAGCAGCAAGGGAAAAGCAACAAATAACATACAAGGGAATCCCGATAAAATTAACAGCTGATTTTTCAGCAGAAATTCTGCAAGCCAGAAGGGAGTGGCAGGACATATTTAAAGTGATGACAGGGAAAACCCTACAACCAAGATTACTCTACCCAGCAAGGATCTCATTCAGATTCAATGGAGAAATTAAAACCTTTACAGACAAGCAAAAGTTAAAAGAATTCAGCACCACGAAACAAGCTTTACAGCAAATGCTGAAGGAACTTCTCTAGACAGGAAACACAAGAGAAGGAAAAGACCTACAAAAACAAACCCAAAACAATTAAGAAAATGGTAATAGGGGCATACATATCAATAACTACCTTAAATGTAAATGGATTAAGTGCTCCAACCAAAAGACATTAGACTGGCTGAATGGATACAAAAGCAAGACCTGTATATATTACTGTCTACAAGAGACCCACTTCAGACCTAGGGACACATACAGACTGAAAGTGAGGGGATGGAAAAAGATATTCCATGCAAATGGAAATCAAAAGAAATCTAGAGTAGCAATTCTCATATCAGAAAAAATAGACTTTAAAATAACGACTATTACAAGAGACAAAGAAGGACACTACATAATGATAAAGGGATCGATCAAAGAAGAAGATATAACAATTGTAAATATTTATGCACCCAACATAGGAGCACCTCAATACATAAGGCAAATGCTAACAGCCATAAAAGGGGAAATCGACAATAACACAATCGTAGTAGTGGACTTTAACGCCCCACTTTCACCAATGGACATATCATCCAAACTGAAAATAAATAAGGAAACACAAGCTTTAAATGATACATTAAACAAGGTGAACTTAATTGATATTTATAGGACATTCCATCCAAAAACAACAGATTACACTTTCTTCTCAATTGCTCATGGAACATTCTCCAGGATAGATCATATCTTGGGTCACAAATCAAGCCTTGGTAAATTTATGAAAATTGAAATTGTATCAAGTATCTTTTCCGACCACAATGCTATGAGACTAGATATCAATTACAGGAAAAAAATCTGTAAAACATACAAACACATGGAGGCTAAACAATACACTACTAAAAAACCAAGAGATCACGGAAGAAATCAAAGAAGAAATAAAAAAAATACCTAGAAACAAATGACAATGAAAACACGACCACCCAAAACTTATGGGATGCAGCAAAAGCAGTTCTAAGAGGGAAGTTTATAGCAATAAAATCCTACCTCAAGGAAACAAGAAACATCTCAAATAGACAATCTAACCTTACACCTAAAGCAATTAGAGAGAGAAGAACAAAAAAACCCCAAAGTTAACAGAAGGAAAGAAATCATAAAGAAGTAAATGAAAAAGAAATGAAGGAAACAATAGCAAAGATCAATAAAACTAAAAGCTGGTTCTTTGAGAAGATAAACAAAATTGATAAACCATTAGTCAGACTCATCAGTAAAAAAAGGGAGAAGACTCAAATCAACAGAATTAGAAATGAAAAAAGAGAAGTAACATCTGACACTGCAGAAATACAAAGGATCATGAGGGATTACTACAAGCAACTATATGCCAATAAAATGGACAGTCTGGAAGAAATGGACAATTTTTTAGAAAAGCACAACCTTCCGAGACTGAACAGGAAGAAACAGAAAATATAAACAGACCAATCACAAGCACTGAAATTGAAACTGTGATTAAAAATCTTCCAACAAACAAAAGCCCAGGACCAGAAGGCTTCACAGGCGAATTCTATCAAACATTTAGAGAAGAGCTAACACTTATCCTTCTCAAACTCTTCCATAATATAGCAGAGGGAAGACACTCTCAAACTCATTCTACAAAGCCAACATCACCCTGATACCTAAACCAGAAAAAGATGTCACAAAAAAAGAAAACTATAGGCCCATATCACTGACAAACATAGATGCAAAAATCCTCAACAAAATACTAGCAAACAGAATCCAACAGCACATTAAAAGGATTGTACACCAAGACCAAGTGGGGTTTATCCCAGGAATGCAAACATTCTTTAGTATATGCAAATCAATCAATGTGATACACCATATTAACAAATTGAAGGAGAAAAACCATATGATCATCTCAATAGATGCAGAAAAAGCTTTCGACAAAATTCAACACCTATTTATGATAAAAACTCTGTGGAAAGTAGGCATAGAGGGAACTTACCACAACATAATATAGCCCATAAATGACAAACCCACAGCCAATATCGTTCTCAATGATGAAAAACTGAAACCATTTCCTCTAAGATCAGGAACAAGACAAGGTTGCCCACTCTCACCACTATTACTCAACATAGTTTTGGAAGTTTTAGCCACAGCAATCAGAGAATAAAAAGAAATATAATGAATCCAAATTGGAAAAGAAGAACAAAAACTCACTGTTTGCAGATGACATGATACTATACATAGAGAATCCTAAAAATGCCACCAGAAAACTACTAGAGCTAATCAATGAATTTGGTAAAGTTGCAGGATACAAAATGAATGCACAGGAATCTTTTGCATTCTTATACATTAATGATGAAAAATCTGGAAGAGAAATTAAGGAAACACTCTCACTTACCATTGCAACAAAAAGAATAAAATACCTGGGAATAAACCTACCTAAGGAGACCTCTATGCAGAAAACTATAAGACACTGATGAAAGAAATTAAAGATGATACAAACAGATGGAGAGATACACCATGTTATTGGATTGGAAGAATCAACATTGTGAAAAGGACTATACTACCCAAAGCAATCTACAGATTCAATGCAATCCCTATCAAACTACCTATGGCATTTTTCAGAGAACTAGAACAAAAAATTTCACAATTTGTATGGAAACACAAAAGATCCCAAATAGCCAAAGAAATCTTGAGAAAGAAAAACGTAGCTGGAGGAATCAGGCTCCCTGACTTCAGACTATACTACAAAGCTACAGTAATCAAGACAGTATGGTAATGGCACAAAAACAGAAATATAGATCAAGGGAATAGGATAGAAAGCCCAGAGATAAACCCATGCACATATGGTCACCTTATCTTTGATAAAGGAGGCAAGAATATACAATGGAGAAAAGACAGCCTCTTCAGTAAGTGGTGCTGGGAAAACTGGACAGCTACATGTAAAAGAATGAAATTAGAACACTCTCTAACAGCATACACAAAAATAAACTCAAAATGCATTAAAGACCTAAGTGTAAGGCCAGACACTATAAAACTCTTAGAGGAAAACATAGGCAGAACACTCTATGACATAAATCACAGCAAGTTCCTTTTTGACCCACCTCCTAGAGAAATGGAAATAAAAACAAAAATAAATGGGACCTAATGAAACTTCAAAGCTTTTGCACAGCAAAGAAAACCATAAAGAAGATGAAAGGACAACCCTCAGAATGGGAGAAAATATTTGCAAATGAAGCAACTGACAAAGAATTAATCTCCAAAATATACAAACGGCTCATGCAGCTCAATATCAAAAAAAACAAGCAACCCAATCCACAAATGGGCAGAAGATCTAAACTGACATTTCTCCAAAGAAGATATACAGCTTGCCAACAAACACTTGAAAGGATGCTCAACATCACTAATCATTAGAGAAATGCAAATCAAAACTACAGTGACGTGTCACCTCACACCAGTCAGAATTGCCATCATCAAAAAATCTATAAACAGTAAATGCTGGAAGGGGTGTGGAGAAAAGGGAACCCTCTTGCACTATTGGTGGGAAATGTGAATTGATACAGCCACTATGGAGAACAGTATGGAGGCTCCTTAAAACACTAAAAATAGAATTACCATATGATCCAGCAATCTCACTACTGGGCATATACGCTGAGAAAACCATAATTCAAAAAGAGACATGTACCACAATGTTCATTTCAGCACTATTTACAATAGCCAGGACATGGAAGCAAACTAAGTGTCCATCGGCAGATGAATGGATAAAGATGTGGCACATATATACAATAGAATATTACTCAGCCATAAAAAGCAATGAAATTGAGTTATTTGTAGTGAGGTGGATGGACCTAGAGTCTGTCATACAGAGTGAAGTAAGTCAGAAAGAGAAAAACAAATACCGTATGCTAACACACATATATGGAATCTAAAAAAAAAAAAATGGTTTTGATGAACCTAGGGGCAGGACAGGAATAAAGACACAGACGTAGAGAATGGACTTGAGGACATGGAAAGGGGAAGTGAGAGAGGGCATGGACATATATACACTACCAAATGTAAAATAGATAGTTAGTGGGAAGCAGCCGTAGAGCATAGGGAGATCAGCTCCGTGCTTTGTGACCACCTAGAGGGGTGGGATAGGGAGGGTGGGAGGGAGATGCAAGAGGGAGGGGATATGGGAATATATGTATATGTATAGCTTATTCACTTTGTTTTACAGCAGAAACTAACACAACATTGGAAAGCAATTATACTCCAATAAAGATGTTAAAAAATTCAGGGTTCAAGAATAATGATCTATAAATCCACTACCCATGTTCTTCTCTTTCTGGAAATACTTATACGAAAAATTAATCTGGTCAACAAACTAACAAGACTGCATTTTCCTTTCACCATCTACTCAGTAACTAAGGATTTAAAAACAGTATATAGAATTACTTCAAACTCAACATCATCACAATACCTTGCCCAAATCAAAAAACCCTTCAACAAATCTGCACCTATCTATAGAGATACCAGTTCCTTAACAGGCTCAAGGTTTTTTTTTCAAAACTAACTGATTAGCTGTGATTCTAGGGCAGCCAGCCTTTAATGTGGACATGCACTGCACAGGAATTCCTAGCAATCCCCAACATGGGTCCCACACAGAGTAGATGTCAGTTTTGATCAATAAGTGTAGATGTACAACATTATCTGTTTCTTTTTCTCTAAATAAAATTATGTCTGACTCTGAGATCTTCATTCTGCCTAGATTTGGGGAGATTTGGTCTCATTCATTATTGGAGTTTATGAGGCTCTGAGATGCTTAAGCAGTGCACAGAAAACGAGAACAGGCCGTATTATCTCTGAACCGTCATGGTTGCTGCCTGCATCTCAGCAGTGCAAGCCAGCCTTAAATGGTTCCCCTCACTGAGGCTGCTCCATGATTCTGTGCCACCCGTGAGACAGGGTGATTTTTGACTGAGATTGAGAACCCCATGAATCTCGGGTTCAGCAGATACTTTGTATAGTCATACACTCAGCAGTCTCTTCCTCTTCAGGAAGCTGCCGGGCAGCAGTCTTGGTCAGTGTTAGTACTCCATCCCTTTGATTTCTTTTGAAAATTTAATTTCTTCTGCTTTGGTTACTTTCTAAAGTACTCAAGCCATTAAGAGTAATTTTTTGCCCCTTTTTATGTTTTTGTCCAGTTTATTTCAAATATCCTCTAAAGTAAAAATACATACCTTTTTCTTCAAGCTTTGTGATAATAATTGAAGGAAAGATAAAAAGAAAACTAGTTAATAGCTTTTAACTACTGCCTTAGTTGTTGATGCTGTGTTATTACTTCTTGTTTGACATATTGACATTAAAATGACTATGTCAAAATTCCATTCATCTTTAGAAACCTACCTTGTGCTTCCAGATAAGTGCTAACCTGGGGGTAAACAGCTCCACCAGAAATTCTTCAGTGGGTACTTACAACTGGAGGTTCTCCAACTGCCTACACCTCTCCTGGGTGCCTGGGAACAGCCTCTGGGTAGAGACGGATGGGGCATTTTCTTCGTGAATCATCCATGTCTGTCTTGTGACCAGAGGCCAGGACCTAAGCAAATATCCTTTGTGAACACAACTTGTCAAAACTCATTTTTAGAGACCTTGGCAGTAGGAGTTCTGGCAACTTTCTAACTTAAAATTTAAGGAGCAAAGTGGATCCAGAGATGAGAATATAATTGCTGGCAACTTTCCATTTTATTACTGCTCCCAGGACTTCTTTAGTGTTAAGTCAAGCCATTAGAGTTCACTTTTCATTGCTAATCCTATTACTCTATGCTAAAAAATCTGCATGTGTACTGTCTCCTGCCACATGATCCATAGATTTGGAAGTGAAGTATTCCACAAATTAACAGACGTGACTGTTTCTGTAGATAATGAACAGTTTTCTAGGATCATTTGTCTGATCCATTTGTCACCCTTTTGTCTGAAAACATAATCAGACAGATAATTTTATTTACATGAAAAGCATGGAACTGTGGTTCATGAGGCCAGAGGGAGTGGCATAAGGGACATGAGATTAAAAACCATTTACTTGAATTTGTATTTCTCCTTTGCACTCATCTGGGTAAGCTTAGAAAAATCACTTCCCCTCTTTTGGCTTCAGGATTCCCATATACTAAACATGCTGGATAAATCATCTCTAATTTTCTTCTAGCTCTGTCAACCTGGGAGTTTATCAATCTGAAATAAAATAACCTTTCCCTGATCAAGATTTTCTTTATCACTACATATCATATATTTAGCCGATAAAGAGCAAATTAATTAGTTGAAAGTTACAATAAGGCTAATTATAACAATATACTTCACAGCGTATTTTTTTCTGGGCTCATACTGCTTTTGCATTCCTCTTTAGCTGCAGCTTTTTCTAATATTTCTGAGAAACATCTCATGAATCTAGCCTTCATCTGGGGAGGAGATACATTTTATAAGTTCATATTTTCAGGTAATTAGCTTGTTTCCAACCATCAGTGCCAGCAATTTTTAATTTGTACCAGGAAGGGAATGCAGGATCTCTAAGTTCTTTGAAAACAAAAGTCCTTGTAGGCTTTATGTCATTGACCATAACTGAGAGTGCCTGTTTTAAATTTTCTTTTAAGTCTCTTAAGTGTCTAGCTTTACTCAACAACTTTTAATAAGCAGTCGCTCCATGCTAGGTATTTTGCTAGGCACTGGAAATAAAAACAAGAACATTAAACCATCTCTTCTCTTAAAGAATTCACAGTCTAGTGAGAGAAATGGACGTGTAAATAAGCAACTAGGAAACAGTGACAGCTGGTAATATAGGTGTAAGGACAGGATGTTACGGGAGCATAAGAAAGGAATAACTAATTCACAGAGGGGAAAGAAGTCACGGAAGGCTTCTAGAAAAAAAGCTACACCTTTAATGAGGTGGGAAAAAATTATTCCAGAGTTTGAAGGAATGAACCTTGTGAGATGGAAGGAAGAAGTGGGAGAAGGACCAGGGGTGGATAAAGAGGATATGTTAAGAGGAGAGGACATAAAGGAACAAGTTTAAGGAAATTATTCAAGGGTAGAAGGGAAAGAGGACAGTGTAAGAGCTGAGCCTGAAGAGATGGACAGAGGCCTTGCATGTCAGGAGGAGTTTGGTGTTCATCTTGGGGGCTAGAGAAGCCACTTAAAAGTTTCATGCATAGTACTATCAAATTTGGATTTCAGATCATCACTGTGCAGTGGAGAATGCAATGGATGGGAGAAGGCTGAAGCAGGGAGATCATGTATGAGGCTGTTTCGGTCAATCATGAAAGATTGATGATGGCTTAAACCAAAGATTTAATAGATTTAGAGATTAACTGTACAGAGGATAAAAGGGATCTGGGAAGATAATGCCTGGGTTTCAGGTTTGTCTCGTTTTACTGTGTTTTAGTGCAGTGTGGCTGCTTAGTAGGAGTTTTCCAAAAAAAAATTAAAATGGGGAATTAAACAGATCTGTGTTTGGAAGAGGTCGTTTGGAGATTAAAAAAAAAGAAAGCTGTAAAGGATGGAGACAAGCAAGTCTGTTAGGCCATTGAAAAGTCCACTGAAATGAAAAAGAGGATCTAAAATTCATTAAAGAAAAAAATAAGGTAAAAAGTAAATGTCTTTAGGCGAGAAAGATACTTACAAGGACTGTAACAGATAAGGAAGACGGCTCATCATCCCTCAAAATAACCCAGAAGGAACTACTGTCAAGTGAAAAGTCCATCAAGGATGATGAATGTTTTATTAGATTTTTTTCTTGCGACTGATTTTCAAATGACCAAGTCTTTCTTTCTGTTCTCCCTTCATGCTTGAAGAATGATTTATAGTCACATATTATTTATAATGAACTTTCATTTCAATACTGGAAAGAAAAAGGGATTTGTGTGCCAGGATGGTATCAGGGAAAGAACAAGATGTCTTGTTATGCTTTTTACTATGAGGGAAACAAGTATTATCCATCACTGGTAAAGGCCACAGGGAGTGCTATTTGAGGGCACATTCCCTTCATTTACCATAATCTAACTGTGCTATATATGAGACTGGCCTTGGTCAAAGTCAACCAGCAAGGCCACAAAGAGTATTGGATTGGAGTACAAATGTGCATTTTGAATGTGTTTTTCTCATTTTTAAGCACATATTAAATGTTTAGAAATGTCAACATTTATTATCTTCTATTATTATCATAGAATAAGAAGTGTGGTTGGTGTTTAAGTGTACAGAAGGAAGCAAAGAGAAGACAACTAAGTTACAAAGAAGAAGGACAAGGGAGATTCTCTTTTTAAAATTGAAATATAGTTAATTTACAATATTGTGTTAGTTTCAGGTGTAAAGCAAAGTGATTCAGTCATCTGTCTATCTACATCTATATCTATCTAGAGATATATTTTTTAAGGTTATTTTCCATTATAGGTTATTGTAAGATATTGAATATAGTTCCCTGTACTATACAGTAAATCCCTGTTGCTTATCTATTTTATGTATAGTGGTTTGTATCTGTTAATCCCATACTCCTCATTTATCCCTCCACCCCTCCCATTCCTCTTTGGTAATCATAAGTTTGTTTTCTATGTCTGTGAGTCTGTTTATGTTTTGTATATAGATTCATTTATATTCCTTTTTAGATCCCACATGTAAGTGATATCATGTAATATTTCTTTCTCTGACTTCACTTAGTATGATATTCTGTAGGTCCATCCATGTTGCTGAAAATGGCAATATTTCATTCTTTTTATGGCTGAGTAATATTCCACTGCATATATATACCACATCTTAAACCAGTCATCTGTTGATGAACACTTAGTTTGCTTCTGTGTCTTGGCAATTGTAAATAGTGCTGCTATGAACACTGGGATGCATATATCTTTTTGAATTAGGGTTTTCATCTTTTCTGGATATATGTCCAGGAGTGGATTTACTGGATCATATGGTAGTTCTATTTTTAGTTTTTAAGGAACCTGCATACTGTTGTCCATAGCAGCTGTACCAGTTTACATTCCCACCAACAGTGTGCAAGGGTTCTCTTTTCTTCACATCCTTGCCAACATTTGTTTATTTGTGTTCTTTTTGATAATAGCCATCCTGGCTGGTGTGAGGTAATAATTCATCATGGTTTTGATTTGCATTTCCCTAATAATTAGTGATGTGTTGAACATCTTTTCATGTGCCTGTTGGCCATCTATGTGTCTTCTTTGGAAAAATGTGTGCTTAGATTTTTTGCCCTTTTTTTTATTTTTTAAATTTTTATTTATTTATTTATTTTTCACACACACACACACACACACACACACACACACACACACTGTATTTTATTTTTACAAGAGATAAATAGACTGACACCAAGCATTGTACATGGATGACCACAACAAAAGCAACAATGATTGCAATTACCAAACATGAAACACACTTATACTATGTCATAATATTGACATTCAGTCCAGTAATCCTCCACTGTAACAGCTCCTTTACTTTGCAGTGAAAATTGATTTGTATATTCTTTGTCTCTGAGTCCTTGTGGGATTTTTCTTTTTTTATTTTTTTATTTTTTATTTTTTTTTTTTTTTTCACACACACACACACTGTATTTTATTTTTACAAGAGATAAATCGACTGACACCAAGCATTGTACATGGATGACCACAACAAAAGCAACAATGATTGCAATTACCAAACATGAAACACACTCATACTATGTCATAGTATTGACATTCAGTCCAGTAATCCTCCACTGTAACAGCTCCTTTACTTTGCAGTGAAAATTGATTTGTATATTCTTTGCCTCTGAGTCCTTGTGGAATTTTTTTTTTTTTTTAAATTCAGACAGAAAGTCACAAAAATTATACTCATCCTCATCAGTTCACTCAGTCCCATGTAATTAATTTTTTTTTTCATCTTGATCTTTTGTTAGCACTTTTATGAGTTCATCAGTTTTTCATTAGAGTTCTGAAAATGCTTATTCATTCAGTTCAGCAGTACAGACAGTTACCAGAAACCTGTACTTGTCAGAGTCTTTTCCATGAATTCCTTGAAGATGAAACCCTTTTATATGAACATATTTGCAAAAGCATCAGAGTACATCCAGAACTGTCTGAAAATGACAAAAAACTTAGAAATGACCACGGTTAAAGATTTGATGAAAGTTCATAATAATGCAATTGACAAGGAAATTTAGTTATTTCTGAGATATACATTTTAAAGTAATAACTAGAATTATGACTTATAACATTATACCAGAACATATAAGATTTTTAGAAATTTCATGTAATGTCTGAAACATTTATATTAACATATTTCCATACAAATAACCCAATGAAACTTTAGTATTAGTTGTTTTGTTTGTTTGTTTGTTTATACTGCAGGTTCTTATTAGTCATCAGTTTTATACACATCAGTGTATACATGTCAATCCCAATCGCCCAATGCAGCACACCACCATCCCCACCCCACCGCAGTTTTACCCCGTTGGTGTCCATAAGTCTGTTCTCTATGTCTGTGTCTCAACTTCTGCCCTGCAAACCGGCTCATCTGTACCATTTTTCTAGGTTCCACGTACATGCGTTAATATACGATATTTGTTTTTCTCTTTCTGACTTACTTCACTCTGTATGACAGTCTCTAGATCCATCCACATCTCAACAAATGACTCAATTTCGTTCCTTTTTATGGCTGAGTAATACTCCATTGTATATATGTACCACAACTTCTTTATCCATTCGTCTGTCGATGGGCATTTAGGTTGCTTCCATGACCTGGCTATTGTAAATAGTGCTGCAATGAACATTGGGGCGCATGTGTCTTTTTGAATTACGGTTTTCTCTGGGTATACGCCCAGTAGTGGGATTGCTGGATCACATGGTAATTCTATTTTTAGTTTTTTAAGGAACCTCCATACTGTTCTCCATAGTGGCTGTATCAATTTACATTCCCACCAACAGTGCAAGAGGGTTCCCTTTTCTCCACACCCTCTCCAGCATTTGTTGTTTGTAGATTTTCTGATGATGCCCATTCTAACTGGTGTGAGGTGATACCTCATTGTAGTTTTGATTTGCATTTCTCTAATGATTAGTGATGTTGAGCATCTTTTCATGTGCTTCTTGGCCATCTGTATGTCTTCTTCGGAGAAATGTCTATTTAGGTCTTCTGCCCATTTTTGGATTAGGTTATTTGTTTCTTTAATATTGAGCTGAATGAGCTGTTTATATATTTTGGAGATTAATCCTTTGTCCATTGATTCATTTGCAAATATTTTCTCCCATTCTGAGGGTTGTCTTTTCGTCTTGTTTATGGTTTCCTTTGCTGTGCAAAAGCTTTGAAGTTTCATTAGGTCCCATTTGTTTATTTCTGTTTTAATTTCCATTACTCTAGGAGGTGGATCAAAAAAGATCTTGCTGTGATTGATGTCAAAGAGTGTTCTTCCTATGTTTTCCTCTAAGAGTTTTATAGTGTCCGGTCTTACATTTAGGTCTTGAATCCATTTTGAATTTATTTTTGTGTATGGTGTTAGGGAGTGTTCTAATTTCATTCTTTTACATGTAGCTTTCCAGTTTTCCCAGCACCACTTATTGAAGAGACTGTCTTTTCTCCATTGTATATCTTTGCCTCCTTTGTCATAGATTAGTTGACCATAGGTGTGTGGGTTTATCTCTGGGCTTTCTATCTTGTTCCATTGATCTGTGTTTCTGTTTTTGTGCCAGTACCATATCGTCTTGATTACTGTAGCTTTGAAGTATAGTCTGAAGTCAGGGAGTCTGATTCCTCCAGCTCCATTTTTTTTCCCTCAAGACTGCTTTGGCTATTCGGGGTCTTTTGTGTCTCCATACAACTTTAAAGATTTTTTGTTCTAGTTCCTTAAAAAATGCTGTTGGTAATTTCATAGGGATTGCATTGAATCTGTAGATTGCTTTGGGTAGTATAGTCATTTTCACAATATTGATTCTTCCAATCCAAGAACATGGTATATCTCTCCATCTGTTGGTATCATCTTTAATTTCTTTCATCAGTGTCTTATAGTTTTCTGCATAGAGGCCTTTTGTCTCCTTAGGTAGGTTTATTCCTAGGTATTTTATTCTTTTTGTTGCAATGGTAAATGGGAGTGTTTCCTTAATTTCTCTTTCAGATTTTTCATCATTAGTGTATAGGAATGCAAGAGATTTCTGTGCATTAATTTTGAATCCTGCCACTTTACCAGATTCATTGATTAGCTCTAGTAGTTTTCTGGTGGCATCTTTAGGATTCTCTATGTATAGTATCATGTCATCTGCAAACAGTGACAGTTTTACTTCTTCTTTTTCAATTTGTATTCCTTTTATTTCTTTTTCTTCTCTGATTGCCATGGCTAGGACTTCCAAAACTATGTTGAATAATAGTGGTGAGAGTGGACATCCTTGTCTCGTTCCTGATCTTAGAGGAAATGCTTTCAGTTTTTCACCATTGAGAATGATGTTTGCTGTGGGTTTGTCGTATATGGCCTTTATTATGTTGAGGTAGTTTCCCTCTATGCCCACTTTCTGGAGAGTTTTTATAATAAATGGGTGTTGAATTTTGTCAAAAGCTTTTTCTGCATCTATCGAGATGATCGTATGGTTTTTGTTCTTCAATTTGTTAATATGGTATATCACATTGATTTGCATATATTGAAGAATCCTTGCATCCCTGGGATAAATCCCACTTGATCATGGTGTATGATCCTTTTAATGTGTTGTTGGATTCTGTTTGCTAGTATTTTGTTGAGGATTTTTGCATCTATATTCATCAGTGATATTGGTCTGTAATTTTCTTTTTTTGTAGTATCTTTATCTGATTTTGGTATCAGGGTGATGGTGGCCTCATAGAATGAGTTTGGGAGTGTTCCTTCCTCTGCAATTTTTTGCAAGAGTTTGAGAAGGAGGGGTGTTAGCTCTTCTCTAAATGTTTGATAGAATTCACCTGTGAAGCCATCCGGTCCTGGACTTTTGTGTGTTGGAAGATTTTTAATCACAGTTTCAATTTCATTACTTGTGATTGTTCTGTTCATATTTTCTGTTTCTTCCTGGTTCAGTCTTGGAAGGTTATACCTTTTTAAGAATTTGTCCATTTCTTCCAGGTTTTCCATTTTATTGGCATAGAGTTGCTTGTAGTAGTCTCGTAGGATGCTTTGTATTTCTGCGGTGTCTGTTGTAACTTCTCCTTTTTCGTTTCTAATTTTATTGATTTGAGTCCTCTCCCTCTTTTTCTTGATGAATCTGTCTAATGGCTTATCAATTTTGTTTATCTTCTCAAAGAACCAGCTTTTAGTTTTATTGATGTTTGCTGTTGTTTTCTTTGTTTTTATTTCATTTATTTCTGCTCTGATCTTTATGATTTCTTTCCTTCTGCTAACTTTGGGTTTTGTTTGTTCTTCTTTCTCTAATTCCTTTAGGTGTGAAGTTAGATTGTTTACTTGAGATTTTTCTTGTTTCTTTAGGTAGGCTTGTATAGCTATAAACTTCCCTCTTAAAACTGCTTTTGCTGCATCCCATAGGTTTTGGATCATCGTGTTTTCATTGTCATTTGTCTCTAGGTATTTTTTGATTTCCTCTTTGATGTCTTCAGTGATCTCTTGGTTATTTAGTAACGTATTGTTTAGCCTCCATGTGTTTGTGTTTTTTACATTTTTTTCCCTGTAATTAATTTCTAATCTCATAGCGTTGTGGTCAGAAAAGATGCTTGATATGATTTCAATTTTCTTAAATTTACTGAGGCTTGATTTGTGACCCAAGATGTGATGTATCCTGGAGAATGTTCCGTGCGCAGTTGAGAAGAAAGTGTAATCTGATGTTTTTGGATGGAATGTCCTATAAATATCAATTAAATATATCTGGTCTATTGTGTCATTTAAAGCTTCTGTTTTCTTATTTATTTTCATTTTGGATGATCTGTCCGCTGGTGTAAGTGAGGTGTTAAAGTCCCCCAGTATTATTGTGTTACTGTCGATTTCCTCTTTCATAGCTGTTAGCAGTTGCCTTATGTATTGAGGTGCTCCTATGTTGGGTGCATATATATTTATAATTGTTATATCTTCTTCTTGGATTGATCCCTTGATCATTATGTAGTGTCCTTCCTTGTCTCTTGTAACATTCTTTATTTTAAAGTCTATTTTATCTGATATGAGTATAGCTACTCCAGCTTTCTTTTGATTTCCATTTGCATGGAATATCTTTTTCCATCCCCTCACTTTCAGTCTATATGTGTCTCTAGGTCTGAAGTGGGTCTCTTGTAGACAGCATATATATGGGTCTTGTTTTTGTATCCATTCAGCAAGCCTGTGTCTTTTGGTTGGAGCATTTAATCCATTCACGTTTAAGGTGGTTATTGATATGTATGTTCCTATGACCATTTTCTTAATTGCTTTGGGTTTGTTTTTGTAGGTCCTTTTCTTCTCTTGTGTTTCCCACTTAGAGAAGTTCCTTTAGCATTTGTTGTAGAGCTGGTTTGGTGGTGCTGAATTCTCTTAGCTTTTGCTTGTCTGTAAAGCTTTTGATTTCTCCATCAAATCTAAATGAGATCCTTGCTGTGTAGAGTAATATTGGTTGTAGTTTCTTCCCTTTCATCACTTTAAGTATATCATGCCACTCCCTTCTGGCTTGTAGAGTTTCTGCTGAGAAATCAGCTGTTAACCTTATGGGAGTTCCCTTGTATGTTATTTGTCGTTTTTCCCTTGCTGCTTTCAATAATTTTTCTTTGTCTTTAATATTTGCCAATTTGATTACTGTGTGTCTCGGCGTGTTTCTCTTGGATTTATCCTGTATGGGACTCGCTGTGCTTCCTGGACTTGGGTGGCTATTTCCTTTCCCACGTTAGGGAAATTTTCGACTATAATCTCTTCAAATATTTTCTCTGGGCCTTTCTCTCTCTCTTCTCCTTCTGGGACCCCTATAATGCGAATGTTGTTGCATTTAATGTTGTCCCAGAGGTCTCTTAGGCTGTCTTCATTTCCTTTCATTCTTTTTTCTTTAGTCTGTTCCGCAGCAGTGAATTCCACCATTCTGTCTTTCAGGTCACTTATCCGTTCTTCTGCCTCAGTTATTCTGCTATTGATTCCTTCTAGTGTAGTTTTCATTTCAGTTATTGTATTGTTCATCTCTGTTTGTTTGTTCTTTAATTCTTCTAGGTCTTTGTTAAACATTTCTTGCATCTTCTCGATCTTTGCCTCCATTCTTATTCCGAGGTCCTGGATTATCTTCACTATCATTATTCTGAGTTCTTTTTCTGGAAGGTTGCTATCTACACTTCATTTAGTTGTTTTTCTGGGGTTTTATCTTGTTCCTTCATCTGGTATATAGCCCTCTGCCTTTTCATCTTGTCTATCTTTCTGTGAATGTGGTTTTTGTTCCACAGGCTGCAGGATTATAGTTTTTCTTGCTTCTGCTGTCTGCCCTCTGGTGGTTGAGGCTATCTAAGATGCTTGATGGGAGGCTCTGGTGGTGGGTAGAGCTGGCTGTTGCTGTGGTGGTCAGAGCTCAGTAAAACTTTAATCCACTTGACTGTTGATGGGTGGGGCTGGGTTCCCTCCCTGTTGGTTGTTTTGCCTGAGGCAACCCAACACTGGAGCCTACCTGGGCTGTTTAGTGGGGCTAATGACAGACTCTGGGAGGGCTCACGCCAAGGAGCACTTCCCAGAACTTCTGCTGCCAGTGTCCTTGTCCCCACGGTGAAACAGAGCCACCCCCTGCCTGTGCAGGAGACCCTCCAATACTAGCAGGTAGGTCTGGTTCAGTCTCCCCTGGGGTCACTGCTCCTTTCCCTGGGTCCCGATGCGCACACTATTTTGTGTGCGCCCTCCAAGAGTGGGGTCTCTGTTTCCCCCTGTCCTGTCAAAGTCCTGAAATCAATTTCCACTAGGCTTCAAAGTTGATTCTCTATGAATTCCTCCTCCCGTTGCTGGACCCCCATGTTGGGAAGCCTGATGTGGGGCTCAGAACCTTCACTCCAGTGGGTGGACTTCTGTGGTATACGTGTTTGCCAGTCTGTGAGTCACCCACCCACCAGTTATGGGATTTGATTTTACTCTGATTGTGCCCCTCCTACCATCTCATTGTGGCTTCTCCTTTGTCTTTGGATGTGGGGTATCTTTTTTTGGTGAGTTCCAGTGTCTTCCTGTCGATGAATTTCCAGCAGCTAGCTGTGATTCTGGTGTTCTCACAAGAGGGGGTGAGAGCACGTCCTTCTACTCTGCCATCTTGGTTCCTCTCCCTTTGCCCATTTTTTGATTGAGTTTTTTTGATATTGAGTTGTATGAGGTGTTTGTATGTTTTGGAAGTTAATCCCTTCTCGGTTGCATCATTTGCAAATATTTTCTCCCAGTCTGTAGGTTGTCTTTTTGTTTTGTCGATGATTTCCTTTGCTGTGCAAAAGCTTTTAAGTTTGATTAGGTCTCATTTGGTTTTTTAAAATTTTATTTCTTTTCCTTGGAAGCCTAATCTAAGAAAATATTTCTACGATTTATGTCAGAAAATGTTTTGCCTATGTTCTCCTCTAGGAGTTTTATGGTGTCATGTCTTTGTGAGTTTATTTTTGTGTATGGTGTGAGGGAGTGTTCTAATTTCATTGATTTACATGTAGCTAAAGAGACAGATTCTTAACCATAACTGAGTTACAGCCTATAGGTCAAACTTGGCCCACCACTTATTTTTATAAATACAGTTTTATTGGAACATAGCTATGCATATGAATTTACATAATGTAAATTCATTATATTAACACAACAGCAGCATTGAGTGGTTGTGACAGAGGTTGTGTATCCTGCAAAGTCTATCTGGCTCTTTAGTGAAAAAGTTTTCTGACCTGTAGCCTATACAGGTGCTCTCTGTACTTGCTTCTGAAGCCTTGAGAGAGAGGGGGAGACTTCAGGTGAGTTCCTTACATGAAAAAATAAGGAGTTTGACAGTGGTACTTCTGTGAAAACCCACATTCTGAAAATGGAATCTGAAGTATAGTTATAGAGAAATGCATAAGTCTGTGGTAGTGACCAGGAAGAGGTGATAGAAATAGTCTGGCCTTCTTTAGGTCCATCTCAGGATCATTTGTCACTTCCCGGTTTAGAATTTTAGGGCTGGTTTGTGAAACATCAGTAAGATGGGTCTGGTTTTCATTGACCTCCCATTCGGATGTCAAGATATAACTCAGGAAGCAACTCAAAAATCAGTTTACTTGATAGTTAATACAGCTATTTTGTTGTGACCATTTTGACACAGATGACATTTTATATTTGCCTCCAGATTGTGTCTCCAAAATAAACAACTTTCAGTTGTTTTTTTTTTTAATCCCAAGTAATGTGTTCAACACATTCACACTCTTAACCTCGATCCCTGAGCCTCAGTCCATTCCCTGCTTTATTTTCCTTGGTTCTCATTTCATCCCTGACCTCTGTACCTCCACTTCACCCTTGACTTTGACTGGGTCCCTGGAATTTTCTCCATTCTTGTGTCTCATCCTTTTCGAGACCACCCTATCCTTCACCTCACCATATCCCTGAGCCACACTTTCTCCCTGGTGCTCAGAATTATTATCAAGGGTTGCTTAAGTCTTGAGTGTGAGAGAACGTAGTCTTTTGTGCATATTACCTGATAATCATAATCAAAATAATAATGATGAAGGCAGTACAGGGGGTTTGTTGTTGTTATCTCAATAAAATATTCAAAATGACATAAAGTGACTATTTCTCAAAAATCATATGTCTTGGCCAGGAAAATGGTGTTTCTGGATTTCCTAGAAATAACCAGGAAGGAGATACAATCTCAGATGTTACAGTATCTGTAAACCCATTCTGTATGTCCTGGAATTACCAAAGACAATAGCAACATTGTTTTCTCACTTTTTTTTTTTTTTCTGAAATGGCTCTGTGTTTTCCTGCTTGAAAAATGATTTACAAGTCTTCTTTCTTTTTTCTTAATGATAACATAAAAAGAAAAAAAAAACATCATAGGGAATGATTTATCTTCACTCAGTTAAAGAGGACAAAGATCATAAAATCCTACTATAATGGGCCTAGTGGCAACTTATCTAAAAGAAAAAGGGCAGAGGAATAAATACAAAATTAACTTCCCAAATCCAAGTAGGCCTGCCATTCCCGGCACAGTTTTAGAGCTGAGAACAACTAGAAGCATGGTGGATTCCCCACAGCTTCCTCCATCTACAGTGTGTTCAGCATTAGCCTGGAATCTGCAAGTGAACAATGTAACTAGATACTGTCACAGGACACTGGTAGCAAGGTCCTGAGCATGAGAGTGTTTCAGCATTGAGGCAGGAGCTTACACGTGTTCCATCCCACCGTTATGTAGTGCTTATATTCTCTGGTGGATTTCTCATGTGTATTAGGTCTTTGTCTAGTTTAGTAGCTTCTAGCTATAATACATGTAGCTCTTGAGCACTTGACATGGGGCTGGTCCAAATTGCGATGTGCTGTAAGTATAAAATACATACCAATATCAAAGACTTAGTAAAAAAAAAAAAGAAAAAGATTATATTATTATAATGTTATATATCTTTTATATTTTGAAATGATAATAGTTTAGATATATTGGGCTAAATAAAATATATTACTAAAATTAATTTTACCCATTTCTTTTGTAGCTACTAGAAAATTTGAAATTACATATGTAACTAGTATTATATTTCTATCAGACAGAGCTGCTCAGACTTGCACACCTTGGTAACTCTTGTTGCCTTGGTCTTCCCCCAGACTATGTATGGGTCCAAGGCCCTGATAATAGGAAATTATGAATTATTGATTCATAGCTGGTTTGGCTTTATATAGCTGTTGGCTGCCTGGGAACCCCTACATCCCCACCTCTCTTCTAGACATTCCTTCCCAATCGTGGCAGCAACTTGAATTTGAAGAAAGCATTCTCCGTCCACCGATAGGCTTAGAAAAACAAAAAGGTAGAGTTCATTCAGCTTCTGCACAAACAAGTTCCTATTATCCAGGCAGTGACAAAGAAATCCCAGAAATGGCGTTCTGCGGGGTTTACTTTTATTGAACAAGCAGTTGGACAGACAGCATTGTGATCAGGAGGTTTCCACAGCACAGACTGGATGAAGATGTCTCTGTGCCCTCAGATCACAGAATCTAGGAGGAAAGAGATGGAAAAGACTGAAAGTCAGTGAGTCCATTCCCCCAACAGTTCTGTATTGTTTTCTATAGTAAATAAGATGAGCTCTGAAGAATTCTTTGTATATACAGATGGTGAAGGTAGGCGATTCAGAATTGGGATACACATTTTCCCTCATGGCTTTCACCAACTCTTTCATCATTTGACCTACAAGAGAAGATGGGTAGGTTAGATGTTAGAAACTCAAAGACATTGTAGAAATGCAGGCTATACATTTATGATGGTAATAACATAGTCAAAGAAATCCATAGATTCCTGCATTCTGCTAAGAATGCACAATTTCAAATCACTTTCACATTGTATTCAGTTGATTCAGTGAGTATTTATTGAGTATCTAGTACATACTCCCTGTTGAGGTAGATACAAAAATGAACTCTGCTCTTGATTACATGAGACCCTCATGGTAATGAAAAAAGGAAGGTGTCATTCACATCTTTTCACAAAGGAATAAATTAAGCTTCAGAGAAGTTCACTGACTTGCCAAGATGTCACATTTGGTCAGGACTTAAGTCTAATTCCTCTAATAATTAATGCTTTACTATTATAGTTTGTTTTAGGCCATGAGATTTTAATCAGCTGTCTTCCTGCCTGACTCATCCATGTAGTTGTATATTCTTGAAATCAACATTTAAAACATTAAATCAACGTTTAAATTTTTTAAAAAGGTAACTGCATCTTGTCTGCTGGTACTACCTGGAACGCTAGCAGCATTATTATTCCAAACTCAAATCTCCATTTTAGTTCTCACATTAACCCCATCAGGCTTCCTTTGATTTGAGTTGGCAAGCTATGGTCTTGTTGAATCCTTGAAAATCTTTGTCATGGAATTGAGAATAGTCATTTATTCATCTCAGAAAATAGTACTGGTATTTTTCTTAACATAGGCATTTCCTTCCAGTGTAGCTAATCTTTATTTAATTGAGATAATGCCTTTTCTAGAGCCGTTGGTTTTCAGAATCTCCTGACAACTAAAGGATGGTGGCAGAGCACAAGAAATGAAGTCAGGGCTACAGTGGACCCCGAACAAATACTGATTAACTTTGGTAAATTGCAGGATTTCTCCCAGGCTGATTTTCTGTAAAGTGGGAAAGATAATGACCCCTGCCCTAAATACAGATTTACTGTGAGGATGCAGAAGGAAAGAGCAGATAAAACTCTAAAGAGTTACATAAATCTTAGTAGTTACTGTATAATGAAAAGTACCTCTCAGAATAGTAAGTAAAAGTAGGATTTTCAGTCTATTTTTCCAGGAAAGTTGTGACTGGAAGTTGTGCCAGGCCTTTTATTCATTCTTGGGATTCCAGACTCTCTTAGGGAATCTTCTACAGAGGAACAAGGTTTAGGCAATAGTTTCCAGCCTCCAGGATTTACACCCATAATGGTTATCAGAGCAGTGCTCGGCCATGACCCACCCATATCACCTTGGGGTATCCAATATCACATAATTGAATCATACAGCAGGAACTGAACTCATGCCCAGGACACCTCTTGCTCTAATGATTTGTTCCATCAGATAAAACCATAAATAATTCCTGTCATTAATAATGCCTGTTATATAACTCTAGCGGGAAAAAAAACACCCCAAAATGAAAGGAAGGAACTTGCAAAACCTTTTGTTCTTAGCTCTGGCAAGATGCTTCATTATTTGAATAAATACATCTTATTAGTATTATTCTATGGCAAATTCCTCATAAAGTAGTTTTCATCATGTTGTCTACATGAGATTACAGCAAGGCATGGTCTAAGGTGTGGTCTATAAGACTTGCATAAAGATTATTTTTACCTCCCTGTTTGAGATGTATGTGACCAGGTGTGTTTGTAAGATGGGGAGACACTATATTCTGGCAATAAAATGAGAAGCAAACCACTAACAGTTTATATCTAATAAGATAAGAAGATAGCCAACACAACATAGGGACTAGAGCAAAAGTTTAAAACCTCTCTTTATATATGTGTAATGCCCAGAGTAGATAAATGACTTTTTTAACCCACATGAGAAAACAGTGAAGGTCTCCTGACTTCATTCCAGTACCCTGCCTCCTACCCTGTGTTCCAGCTGCCAGTGTGAAACCAGAAACACCTAGCTTATAGCTCTTGTTTTTCCACTTTCCCATATCAAGGCTTGCTGAGTTCTTTTGAATATGGTCTCATCTAGTATTGCTTAAAATCCTCAAGTCTGGCGGAATTGTTTTTAATTCCATTATTGCCAAAGCTTTCTGTGGCAGTGCAATAGAGTAAAAACAGTTGTGAATAATAACTAGCTATTAAATCTTAACTTATTAAAATATTGTTTGTTTTATTAAAGATAAGTATATTTTAATACCAAATATAAATTTATTAAAATTATTTAAAAGAAATAAGCATTGTGCCAGGGTCTGTTTCTCTACATTCATACTTTAGACTCCTAGGCCTGATAATAATAATAAATGCCATTGCTTTTTAAACACTGGGCCAAATGCTTAGAAGTATTTATTAAATATTTTCAATAACTCAGTGAGAGCTTTGGTTTACATATTTATGTGATTTGCCAAAGGTCTCGCATATGAAAAGCATCAAAAACTCTGAACCCATATTTATCTGGTAACAAAAAATTTTCTCTTATTTGAAAATTCCTAGTTTTTTCCCCAGGTCACATATCATCTTGCCTGAGGAAGAGACTCCTCAAATGCCATCACCAGGGAGAATGTTAAACTCAATACAGTAGTCCTCCTTACCCTCGGGATATATGTTCCAAGATCCCCAGTGGATGCCTGAAACCATAGATAGCACCAAACCCCATATATACTATGTTTTTTTTCCTATACATACATACCTCTGATAAAGTTTAATTTATAAATTAGGCACAGTAAGAGATTAACAATAATAATAAAATAGAACAATTATAAAGTTATGTGAATGCAGTCCTTCTCTCTCTCTCTCTGTCTCTCTCTCAAAATACCTTATTGCACTGTACTCACCCCTTCTTCTTGTGGTGATATGAGATAATACAATGCCTGTGTGATGAGATTGAGGTGAATGATATAGGTATTGTGACATAGCATTAGGCTACCATTGACCTTCTGAATAGGTCAGAAGGAGGATCATCTGCTTCAGGTAATCCATCAAACTATGATGATGTGGATGGCTGGATGACAGGAGCAGATAATGTCAATGGTTGGGAATCTTTGATAGCTTAAGGGTTTTTTTGCCAAAAACTTTTGGAAGGACATTGTAATCGGAAGTTGTCGCTCTTTTTTTCTAACTCATCAAACTGTTGCTGCAAAGGTGATCATATGGGTGACTTTAATGCTGTGTTCCATCCAAGGATCGTATTCCATAATTTTATCCTTTAATATCTGTGCAATTTGAAACACTTTGGCAAATTTTGGTAATGTTCACATTGCTGGTTCTGCTTCAATTTCTTCATCTTCCTCTCCCTCTGTAGATGACTCAATAAGTTCTTCCAATTCCTCGGTCTTTAACACTTCTCAGTGGCCTTCAATATGTTCTTCCACTTCATCAAGCATGTCAGAATATCCTTTTCCATCAACTTGTCTTGCCCTGTGAATGATTTTCCTAACTTCTCCATTGATCCCCAGGAAGCCTTTAAAATCATTCATGACTTCATAAATTTTTCCAGCAGGCATTTACAGTTTCTAGTTCTAATTTATCCATTGCAGCTTTGAGGAATGTTATTGTGTCAGCAATAGTGAATGATTTCCAGCAGTGCATTTTGTTCAGATTAGGATCTGCATCAATTGCTGCTCAAATGTAATCAAATACCAGGCAGGTGTATGTGACCTTGACAAATTGAATGATGCCCTGGTCAAGGGGCTGAAGTCATGAGGTTATATATAGAAGCAAAAATACAACCTTGAAATTTTCATTTTCATAGCAAATAGATTCAGGATGGCCAGGTGCATTGTCTATCATTAGTAGGACTTTAAATTCCAAGCCTTCCTCTTCCAAGTATTTTTTCACTTCCGGGATGAAGCATTAGTGGTATCATTCCATAAACAAGATGGCTATCACCCATGCTTTCTGATTATGGTATCAGAACACAGGCAGATAATTTTTGTTTTTGAGAGCAAGTGGGTTCTTCACTCTGTACACTATGCCTGGCTTAATCATATGCCCTGTGGTATGTACCAGAGTTAATCTGTCTTTCCATGTTTTATGCCTTGGTGCCTCCTTTGCACTTTTACGAATGCAGGTTCTATTGGGTATCTTCTTTCAGAGGAGCCTCATTGTAATTGAAGACTTGTTTTGTATGACATCCTGTCTCTTTAATCAACCTTTTCAACTCTGTCAGAAATGTGGCAGCAGCTTCTTCACTGGCAGACGCAGCCACTCCAGTAATTTTTATATTTTTCAGTCCAAATCTATTCCTGAATCTGTGTAACCATACTTTACTTGCAGTAAATGGCTTGGTGTCACTAATTTCAGGGGATCCCTTGCTGAAGTCTTGGTAGAGGCTTGATGCTTTCTGGCCCAGCACCTTGCTGCCAGTCAGAACACATTTTCTATTCATGTCTTCCACCCACCAATCTAATGCCTTTTCCATCTTAACTAAGCACTTATCACACAACGTAGCTGTAACTTTTGCAGTTTGAGGTGGAGCAGCAAAACTAACATAAATTTCTTTTTCCTTCTTCACAATTTTGTGGATAGAAGATTCATTCTTACCAAAGATCTGAGCGCCTCAGCACACAATGGTTTTTTTTTCCCCTTATTAAGGTGAGAACTTTCACTTTGCACATAGAAGAAGAACTTTTTGGCTTTTCTTTGGCATATACGAATTGTCAGTGTCACTACTCTTGCACTCTGGGGGCATTATTCATTCAAATAAGGGTTATTTGAACAAAAGACTGTGATGTCATGACAGTTGATCTGATAACCTAGATGGCTAGTAAGTGACTAAGAGGTGGGATATGCTGGAAAAAGGGAAGATTTACCTCCTGGGTGAGATGGAGCAGGACGGTGCAGGATTTCATCATGCTACTCAGAACAGCACACAATTTAAAACTTGTGAATTGTTTATTTTTGGAATTTTCCATTTAGTATTATTTTTGGACCTTGGGTAACTAGAACCATGGAAAGCAAAGCCTCAGATAAGGTGAAATTACTGTAATGTGTGTCATAACATCCTTGTAGGGATTTAAATGAAAAAGGCAACTTTTCATGTTGGGAAACAGTTTAATGCAAAGTATTGATACGAGGATATAAGGTTTAAGTCCACTTCTGTCAGTATCTGACCACGCTTGGTCTCTGTCTCATCTTTGTATTGCAGATCACAGAAAATAAAACCAACTCTGCAGAAGTGTTACATTATGCACATTGCTCATAAACAGTCTGTCAATGATCCCAGTAAACTGTAAACATTTAAAAATATTAACTACTATATTTTTATTCCCACATATTTCAGTAATTACTTAATTATCTTCACAATGAAGATGTGACCAATTCTGGGGTTATCTGACCTAGTATCATTTCCTTGGCCAGAGAAATGTCGATCACTCAGTTCAAGAGAACAGAAGCAGAACCACCTGGTTCTAACACTGTAATCACGAAGGCCGGTGTACTTACAGATGCTGGCACTCTGAGAGCTGTTGTTTCTGGGTTGCTCTTCTCCTCACACCTTCCTTCACTGCGTATGCGTGTATTAGTTTGGCGTATTCTAAAACAGAAGAGGAAGTTTCAAAGATGGGAAAACTCAAAGTTATAATGAAAAAAAAAAAAAGACAAAACACAACCAGGGATCAATGTGAGTGACATTTGGGCATCAAACCAGAACTGAAATTAGGGGTAGGGGCCGGGATCTGCATTCAACTATTTTCCAGTAGGCATCATTCAGGTTTATTCTCTCTCTTCTGATTTAGCCCCAGATTTGTGCTCCAGGCCTGGATCTATTTCATCACATTTCATTCTCCTGTACACTATACAGTCATGGAATTGTTGAATGTCGGAAATAAACTTGGAGATCATCTAGAGCAAAAGCCATTATTTTATAGATGGGAAAACTGGATCCCAGAGAGAAGTTTGACTTTATTGGATACCTATAATGTGACTTGGGGATTATAAAATAGAATATATTTTGTAAAATGTATTTTATATAAATATATATAAATTCTATATGTATGTTATAAAATATAACAATATATGATCATAGAGTGTGAATTTTATATCAGTAGTTGGAAAGAATCTTAAAAGATGAATTTTAATGCCTTTCTCATAAGAAATATTATATAGCAAACATCTACCTGTTTGCTTTGGTGATAGGAAACTCACCGTCTATCAGGACAGTTCATTTTGTCTTTGAACATTGTGCAAGTTGAAATTGCTTCCCTATAACTTCCTCTAAGACCATGGAAACCAATAATGTTCCATCTTGCCTGGGATAGCCTGAACCTTCTCTTCCTAATGTATACTCCCAGTTCTTTAGCTAAACAATCCATCTTGAGGTATCCTTTATCAATATTTTTATTATGGGCATTTCTGTCATTTCTGAAGCTCCCTTGAGTAAACTTACTGTGGGTTTATACAGTTAATGGAATGCTTGTAGAGCACTGGATGGATAATTTAGGGCCTGACATTTACAAAAAAGAGAAGTTGAAGGATTTCTGGGGTGAAAATAAGACATATATAGCAACAGATTCATGAATGGTTGTACTCATTCCTTAAACATTTAAGACATTTAAGAATTAAGATTCCTTAATTATTAAAACTCTGTAAGATCCATGGATAGACCTCAAGAGATTTATGTGCCCACAGATATTATGCATACAAATTTTTAATGTTTCATCATTTTCTTTTCCTTTGTGGAAAGAGGTAACTTTCTCTATATTATCAAAGGAATCTTTGATCCCCAAATGTTTAAGGAACTCTGAGAGGTGTTGTACACACTAAGGAGGTAGATTTAACCTCCTGGATTTGGCCTTGGATATAACAGTAGTGTAGTGGAGAGAAAAGAAAACTGTGTTTAGACCCAAATCAACAAGATTAAAATCCAGTCTGATCTACTTCCTAGCTTTGTCATTTTAAACAAATTACCTGGACTCTCTGAGCCTCAGATTAACCTTCTGTGCAATGAAGATGATACCACTCTTGTAGTGAGCAGTGAGGATTCATTGAAACTGTGAATATGAAAGTGACTTACTTACAGATATAACACATAAAGCACTCATATTCAGATTTTAGTCTATGTATATGAACTGCAGAATGGCTCTTGCTTTTGTGAGTTAGTTGATTTAAAAGGAAATAAATGTAAATTCAGATATTTTCCTGGGATGAAAAGCAGGATATCAGTCCCATTCTGGGCCTTGCTTATAGTGTTCTAAGAAGGAGAGAATGAACATATATGGACTGCAATGTAAGTCTGAGGTGGGGTGGGGTAGAAAAGTCAAGATTTGCCACCATGCCCTTATTTAAAGCTGGTCAAATGAAGGCTGGGAACAGGTGAAGAATGTGAATGGAGGTGAGAGTAAACAGCATTCGAGCAGAAAAGCAACAAATCTACAACCAATAATTAAAGTATTAAAACAAATTCCTTGTATTTAACTAAAATAAAAATCGCAATTCTTCTCAATAATCCTGTGAAGTCAGCTGGCCCAGAGAACTATGTCAAGTTTTCCAGGGAAGAAAGTGAATCTCAGAATGATGAGATAATATGCCCACAGACAGATTATAATAAATTGAGAATAGGTCTGCCGTTTGCTCCAGTGTGCTTTCTTCTGCATGATAGCACTTCCTGCTCCAAGAAGACTTGGAGAGGATGGGAAATCTGCGACTATCAGGTAGTCATAATAAGGCCATTAGAGATTAGAGGCTGGGCTGACTCTGTATCGCAATGATTTTCAACTTTTTTCTCTTTACACGAAGGGTAGATGATGTTCACGCCCCCATGAGTGCACATGGGCTTAGATTTTCTCTAATTATTGTAACCCCACCACTTTTTCCTTTCTCTTCCACTCAGTAAACTATATGAAGTTTTATTAAAGGGATAACCTTAAATCCTCTGTATTTTATGCATGAATAAGATCATTCACAACATTTGAATTTTAGCTGCTGTGATTAGTAAATTGGTTGCAACACACCTCACATTCATATCAGTACACTGCTGTGGGTCAACACTGTCATCAAGAGCCTCTACACTGGAAGGTGGGCTCATTGGACTTGTGTACTTACAGATTTTCGTGACAGAGCCTGCAAGGATTGTTGTATGTCTGGCCATCATCACCACAGACAGGCTGTAAATTCTTTGGACAAAGGTAACCCATCCTGGGTAATACTCGGTACGGTCTGCACATCTCAGAGTTCTGAACAAGCAAAACATAAAGCACATTTGCTCAATGGCACTCAAAAGATATGAACTTGGGGAAAACCTCTTGATTTCCTCAATCATGTATGAATAAATGGTTAGTAAAGGAACTGTAACATAGGTTATACAAACCCACATATTCGTTTCACACCATTGTTAGGTAGATTTAACCTCCTGGATTTGGCTTCTTTTTACTAGGGAAGATTAGTAGTTAAACCAAGATACAAGGAAAAACAAAGCAATAAGAAAGCAGAAATCCTACATGATACTGGGCACAGATAAACTGAGGTATGCCCATAGGAAAAAAACTACCATGCAAGAAATAATATTCCTTTTTGTTTTCTTAAATGAAGACACTGGTTATATACAATCTAGAAAGGAGAGACTCAGAGGTAAATGCTAGGTAACCACATGGGTTTTTGAGTCCCAGCTCTGCCACTAACTAGAGGAGTGATTTATCTGACTTCTCTGAGCCTTAGTTTCTCATCTGAAAAACATGAAGAATAATAGCTCTTGCCTCATATTGTTGTTTTAGGGAATCAAATCAGATAATGCATTTATATGCATACATAATACGGTGTTTGGCACACACTAAGTGCTCAGTATATGTTAGTCGTCAGTATGTTTCCCAAGGTAAAAAATACATAGATTTTTCATGTAGAAGAAGGAACATTATTTGTTCTTGGCAGTCTTTTGGAAGTGTGAGTTTAATAATGATGATGATGATAATAATAACAACAACAACTTTATTAATCTTAAAGTAGGACCAAAGGGAAAAAAACACAGAGAAATTTTAAAAATAGGATTATGAAAGACTTAAATTCAGTGGTGTCAATAATTACATTAATATTAATAGGACCAAGTACTTCAGTTAAAGAACAGAGATTATCAGACTGGAGAAACAAAATGACTCAACTTATAATATTTACAAGAAGTATACTTTAACTATATCTTTTTTTTTTATAATAACTTTTTTTTAACATCTTTAGTGGAGTATAATTGCTTTACAATGGTGTGTTAGTTTCTGTTGTATAACAAAGTGAATCAGCTATACATATACATACATCCCCATTTCTCCTCCCTCTGCGTCTCCCTCCCACCCTCCCTAGCCCACCCCTCTAGGTGGTCAGAAAGCACCGAGCTGATCTCCCTGTGCTATGTGGCTGCTTCCCACTAGCTATCTATTTTACATTTGGTAGTGTGTATATGCCCATGTCACTCTCTCACTTCACCCCAGCTTACTCTTCCCCCTTCCCGTGTCCTCAAGTCCATTCTCTACATCTGCGTCTTTATTCCTGTTCTGCCCCTAGGTTCTTCAGACCTTTTTTTTTTAAGATTCCATACATATATATATGTTAGCATACGATAATTGTTTTTCTCTTTCTGACTTACTTCACTCTGTATGACAGTCTCTAGGTCCATCCACCTCACTACAAATAACTCAATTTCTTTTTATGGCTGAGTAATATTCCATTGTATATATGTGCTACATCTTCTTTATCCATTCATCTGGCAATGGATGTTTAGGTTGCTTCCATGTCCTGGCTGTTGTAAATAGAGCTGCAATGAACATTGTGGTACATGACTCTTTCTGAATTATGGTTTTCTCGGGGTATATGCCCAGTAGTGGGATTGCTGGGTCGTATGATAGTTCTATTTTTAGTTTTTTAAGGAACCTCCATACTGTTCTCCATAGTGGCTGTATCAATTTACATTCCCACCAGCAGTGCAAGAGGGTTCCCTTTTCTCCACACCCTCTCCAGCATTTATTATTTGTAGATTTTTTTATGATGGCCATTCTGATCAGTGTGAGGTGATACCTCATTGTAGTTTTGATTTGCATTTCTCTAATGATTCTTTAACTATATCTTTATATTTCAACCAGTAGGTTACAAGTAAAAGGATGGAAAATATATACATGCAAACACTCGTCATATAAAAGGTGGTATATCTATATTAATATCCCACAAAGTAGAATTTAGGACAAGAAGTAATAGCAGAGATAAAGAAGAGAATTTCTAATTATAAAATAATAAATTCAGTAATTAACAATCCCAAACATTTATGTACCTAAAGTATAGTTTCAAAATATCTGAGGCAAAAATTGACTGACTGAAGGGAGAAATTGGCAAATTTGCAAACATAAATGGAAATATTAACATACTTCTTTTTATAATTGATACCACAGACAAAAAATATCAACATATAATATTTGAAAAACAAAATTATCCAGCTTGACCTAAATGATAGTTATAGACCTCTATATCTGACAGCTGCAGGCTATACATTCCTTTCAAGTGGACATGAAATTGTTGCCAAAATAGACCACATTCTGGGTCATTAAGCCAGTGTTGATAAATTTCAAAATTGAAGTCATAAAATGTAAGTTTTAGGATCACAGTGGAATAATTATAGTAATAAATGATAGCTATAAAATTCCTCAGTATTTAGAAATTAAGCAACACACTTCTAAAGAACTCATGACTCTAAAGTAATCATAATGGAATGTAGAAGTGTTTTGAACTGAATGATAATGAAAATACAAAATATCAAAACTCAGTAGCTAACGCAGTGATTTGAAGGAAAGTTTTAAGTAAATACATAAATAGAAAACCTTTTAAAATCAATAAACCTCCATTTCAAGAGACTAGCAAATAATAAGCAAATTAAGCTCAAAGGAAATAGAAGAAAACAAATAATAAAGAAATTTATGAAATAGAAAACAGAACAAAGCCAAACATTGGTTGTGTGAAAAGATTAATAAATTGATAAACTATTTACAAAATTGACAAAAATGCAAGAAACACGCATTAGCAATATTAAAAATAAAAAGTGGTACACTATATAAATATAGATATTAAAAGGATAATGTGGAAATGTTATTAATAACTGTATGCCAATAAATTTGACCACTTAGGCCGAATTAACAAATTCCTTGAAAACCACTTTCTGAGAAGAAATAGAAAATTTAATAGTAGTCTGTCTGTTGATAATTATTTCAGAGGTATAAAGAAGTATTTTCTAATTTGTTTTGTTAAATAATTCAAACATCTAAAGGGACTGTTTTAGATTGTGGTGAGTTCCATATCAATAGAGATAATTCAGGGAGAGTTTAGACAAGCACCTTCTAAGAATCACTGGTAAAGTTAGGACTGAACCAGGTATATCCTTAGTATTTTTCAGGTATCTGCTGCCCCAAGGTTGAACTACTAAAATAAAGGATTATAAAGAAGCAACAAGGACAGAATTATGCTTCTCTTTTCTTACATAGCACATCAACTCTGAACAAATTCTCCACCTCCAAAATAGACCTAGGATTCATCCACCTCTCATGACCTCCACCACTACCACCTTGGTATAAACCAGCCTCTGTGGATTACTGCTGTGGCTAACTAGCTGTCTAGATTTTGCTCTTGTCCTCCTGCAGTGTATTTTCAATTCAGCAGGCAGAGTCATTCTTTTAAAACATAAATCACATCACGTCACTGCTCTTTTCAAAACCTTCATTCAGAATAATAACTAACGCCTTTAAAATGGTCTACAAAAAAAAAAAAAAAGGTCTACAAAATCCTACATAAGATGGCCTCCTGTTACTTTAATGACTTCCTCCTTTATGACTGTCTCTGTGGTCACTCTGTGTCAGCTGTACTGGGCTCCTTGCTGTACTGTGATCCCTGCCTCAAGGCTTTGCTGTTCCTCTTCTTGGAATGTTCTCCCCTCACTTACATGTATGGAATTAATCCCTTTAGGAGGTGCAAATGTCACCTTCTCAGAGAGCTCTTTCCTGTACAAGCTACTTGAAATTGTATCCCAGCATTTACTATAGCATTTTTCTACTTTATTTCCCCCTTGCTATCACATTTTATTTATTCACATCATCTATGATCTGTGTTCTTCCAGTATAAACTCCATAAGTGTAGAGAGTTCTATCTGTTTAGTTTATGGCTGTTGTTCTCATATGCACAGTAATGTTTGGAAAATAGTAGGTGCTTAATAATTATTTGTAGAATGCATAAATGATAGCTAAATAAATGACAGTGAATAATGAATGTTGTTCTCTTCCCCAAGAGAAAGCTCAGCTCAAAACCAGGTTATTCAGGAGGAAGCATGATCGGGTCTCTGGTCTGCTGGTGATATCTTATTTCTTGATCTGGTGTTAATATCACAGATGTGATCACTTAGTAATAGCTGTACACTTATGATATATACACTTTTTCTATATGACTATTATACTTCAGTAAAATGTTTGTTTTTTTTAAAATAACACATTTTGGGAGGGATAAATTGGGAGATTGGGATTGACATATACACACTACTATATATAAAATAGATAACTAATAAGAACCTGCTATATAACACAGGGAACTCTACTCACTACTCTGTAATGGCCTATATGGGAAAAGAATCTAAAAACCAAGAGTGGATATATGTATATGTATAACTCATTCACTTTGCCACATACCTGAAACTAATACAACATTGTAAATCAACTGTACTCCAATAAAAATATGAAAAAAAACAGATTTTATTATTCACAATAGCCAAGATACACAAACACACACACACACACACACACACACAGAGACAATGGAATATTATTCAGTCATGAGAAAAGGAAATCCTTCCATTAGTGACAACTTGGATGAATCCTGAGGGCACTATGCTAAGTTAAATAAGTCAGACAAAGAAAGTCAAATACTGTATGACATCACTTATGTGTGGAATCTAAAAAAGCTGAACTCATAGAAACAGAGAATAGAAGGGTCATTAACCAGGGGATGGTACTGGAGAAAATGGGAGACATTGGTCAAAGGGTACAAGCTTTTAGTTAAAAGATAAGTTCTCGGGCTCTAATATATGGTATGGTGATTATAGCTAATAATACTGTGTTATATACTCAAAGTTGGTGAGTAGATCTTAAATATTCTCACCACAAAAAAGGAATGGTAATTATGTGAGGTGATGGAGGTGTTAGCTAACACTATAATGGTAATCATTTTACAGTCTGTAAGTCTATCAAATCAATGTGTTGTACACAAATTTACATAATGTTATATGTCAACTATAGCTCAATAAAGCTGGGGGCAAAAGAGCAGATTTTGTGAATAGCTCTTCTCCATGCTTAGGGATCCCTAGTATAGTGCCTAATTTACTAGAAATATGTAATTAGTATGTATTTCACTAGTGTAACTCATCTATTATTCTACTTGATTTGGGAAAATAATTAGATAAAATTCATGTTTGATACCTTTCTTTCTTCTTTTTTGGGTCATCAGATTAGGTGCTAAAGTCTCCCTTCTAGGACCCAATTCAAGATTGCACTTTGTGAATGAATATACTTCATGCTCTCATCTTCTTTACTTCTTTCTACTCCTGACCTTGGCAAAGCTCTAAAAAAGCAATCCCATTAGGCTCAATGTAAATATAATAAGTATAAAATTACATATTTATATTTACATAAGTATATAATAAGTATAAATAAGTTCAGCATAGCATTCCAGGCTATTGGGAAAAGGACTTGGTTTGGAGGGGGAGTGGGAGGAAGTTGGGTGAAGAGCCTTTCTGGTTTGCTGAAATTAAAGAATTGAGGCTCCTAACTGCTTATCTGACTGCATGTGCCAGAAGTCACATTCATTATACACCCACTTTTTAAAATTTCAAAAATGTATTAAATTCGCTTGGAACAGGGCTAATAATCTCAAAGAGCACAGCATAATGCACCAGTGAGTAATCTCAGAACTCTTTACTAAGCATGAACTCTATTTAATCCTTGAAAGTACTTGAGGCTGTACTGAATCAGTCCTTCCTAGACCTTTACATGGAATGAGGTTTATAGAGGGCAAATGTCAACAGGCCCCCCCCCCAGAATAAGCAAATTAAGTTAATGAGTAACTTTTTAGAAATAGTAATTCTTACCAGAGAAGAAATGGAGGAATCTGGGCTGTCTTCCTCTTCAGAAGATCTAACGTGGGATGGCTTTTCTCGAATTCTTGTCCTTTCCAAAGCTTCTTTTTGACTAGAGAAGAAGACAAGTATTTTAAATTTACATCCACAAAGACTAGCTCCTATAACTTCCAGTGGGAAGTTAAACATTTCTAATAAAATATGATGGAACCACAGAACATTGAATGAGAGAGTGACCAGGATGACATGTTAAGAAAAGTATACAGCTGGGAGCTGGCTTAACACTCCCATTGCTTAATAGATGTGTGACCTTGGTTAAGTTGTTTAAATTCCTTGAACTTAGATTTCCTAGAACATAAAAAGAGGATAGTATTGGTAATTCCTACCTCAAGGAACATACTATGAGGAGCTAAAAAAATAAATATTATTATTATTGTGTTCATAGTGTTTTTTCACAACCATCATCATCACCATCATTATCATCATCTATCATGTCCATTGGTCCCCAAAGATGGTTGTTCATCAGAATAACCTAGAGACCCTTTCTAAAAAACAAATTCCTTAGCCTTGGAGAGTCTGAATTAATATATTTTGAGGTACAAAAATCTGTGTGTGTGTGTGTGTGTGTGTGTGTGTGTGTGTGTTTAAGACTTCTCTGTTGAGTCTGATCTAGTTGTAGAACAAATATTTGGAATAATTTCTTGTAACTAGGATCCTGAGCGTTGAAAACATTTTTTAAGCTACACAGCTAGTAAATATCATGGTTAGAACTTATGTTGGGATTTCCTGTCTTCAAATCCACGTGTTCTTTCTCCTGTACCAGGTGTTCTCAACTTAAGAGCCTTGCATCTAAAGACTTGGTTTAAGGTCCACATGGATTCATGAGCACAAGTGTATTTAATCAACAGTCTCTAAAAATGCAGTTCCCCCACTAGCTGAAGGGGTCACAGGATCCTCTTACTCACAGGATAATTCTGCACATGCAGCACTTGCTTTTATATAACTTTCCATCAGTACCACGCACAGGGTCATTCTCTCGAGTACGCATGAGCTCGTCATTCCTCACATACTCCCGAAAGTTACAGCACTCATCCTAGAAAATGAGAAAGGGGAAGTGGGCATGGTTTTTTCCCTTCTTGGATTGGTGGTTTTCTCAAACTTGGTTTTAGGAAGTCCTCTCTTGGCTCTAGTCTCAAACTCACTACACTTATCCCGGCAATGGAGGCCAAGATACGCCCAGACTGTCTAAACTTTCCATCCTCCGAACCTCTCTGCACTGGTCCTGGAAATGTAAGGAAACACAAAACAACACTTGATAGACCTCCTCATCTCCCTTGCCCTTTCCATCAATCCTTCCTTTCCCCCATTTTCCACATGAGATATACTCTTGACCAAAGGACAATCCCACAGGAATCTAACTCTACAAATGTGATTATCACGGTTAAAGGACTGATTGAAGATGTCTTCTTTGTGATCTTGAAAAGCAAATAGAAAAGGCAGCATCATGCATACATGCTGTTGATTCACTGTTGCTCAGAAAACCATCTGGAGAAAACAGGGAAAAGACAACAAGGAGAGACACTAAAGGGGAGACTTTGAGACTAGTTTATTTGACCTGAATTGTTAAAGTCAACGTCAACAAGCGACATGAAGCCTCATTTCACATTTAAAGTGTCAGACATAAGCATGCGGATGAGGTGGTAAAGAATTTTACCCACTATCTTTCAATCCACATTTCTCCCAAACAGGAGAGACTAAAGCAATAATTGATACATACTGCAGGAGAGTTCTCTATAAAATTGAGAAAAACATTAAACCTCAAAGCCAGAAGATAAATCTTATAACCCAAAGTGACAATATTGATAAAAATCAATTTTCTTTGAAGCAGAAGATTAGCAACTTTATTATCCAAAAAGTGGAGAAGAATCTGAGGATGAAGATGAAAATAGTTATTTTTGTGTTTTTTAAGAAATAACCTTTACATCATTTGAGGGCTTGACACTTGATTTTTCTTCTTTATTCTTTTCTCTTTCACTAGCTTCTTGCTCACTGCAGAATTAAAAAAAAAAGATAGGGTAGTTTTTCCAGAGTTATTATTGAATTTTTTTAACCAAGTATTTCTCCAATTCTAAACATTAGAATATCTAACACTGTTTTCTCATATCTAAAAAATATCTAAGATAGTTTTTTAACTAATGAGGTCTGATCGTTGGAATTTTCATAATACATTTGTGACAATGCTATCAACTTTCATAAATCCAGTTACTATACCATCATCCAGAATGATATAAATCTAAAAGGCCATTACTTTTCTTCCTTAATAGGATGTATTTATGACTCTCATAGAGAGAGTTGCTTCATTTCCCTTTTTATTTTGTTATTGAATTATAATGAAACTCTCCTGTATTGATTGTTCTTTACATAGTTATCATGCTTTAAAGTTTATAAACATTTAAAAAATATTATCTCCTTGAATCACTACAAAAACTATATTGTGTAGTTATTCTTCTCTTTATGTGCAGGAGGAACCGAGGCTCTGCAAAGTGAACTGGCCTGCTCCATGGTACTTATCCGATATACTTCCTCTTTGAAGGTCAATGATGTTGGCATGATACAACAAGGTATTCTCCTATCCCAGATGCCCCAGGTATGATTATGCTCATAATAATCAAAATATAAATTTCTTATGGAAGTGCTTTGGAAACTTACTGTCCTCTTCTAAAATGAGGAGCTATTATTATATTTTTAATGTGTGATGCTAAGCGCCTTAAGTTTTAAATTAAGAGGAACTATTTTCTGACCGTCACAACATATCAAACTGATCCATAAACCTCTTCACTTACAAGATGCTCTGACACATAGCACACTTGTTGATGTGCATCTTGCCATATGGATCTTGAACCGGGTCGATTTTTCTGTTGCAGATAAGCTTTCCGTCTCTCACCATGTTCCAGAATTCACGACACTGATCCTGCCAATGGGAACAAAAAAAAAAAAGATGTTATTATGATAGTCTGATCTTTATAACTGAAAACATGATTGATTGGTTATATGTAAACTGGTAACGCTTGAGGCGGAAAATAAAAATCTAGAGAAAATAAAATTTTAGAGATGGAAAGTGTTTTAAAGGCACTGTATTCAATATCTGCTTAAGAAGTTTGAATCCTCTCCATAACAGCCCTCTCAAATAATTGACTGCCCCAGTGGAATTTCACTGCCACCTAAAGCAGCCCATGCCATTTTTATACAGTATGCATTAGGCTAAACCCTAAACCTGTCTTCCTGCACCTCTACTCATTACTCCACACATAAAAAGCCCCGGAATGCACTGAAAGATGCTCTTTTGGCAAGACATATAAAGTTTTAGCTTTGTTCCTCAAGAACAAAAAATTTTTTAAATTGTTTCATCAAATCTGTATTATATTCCAGGCACTTTGTTGTGTGCTCTAATGGATTTCCTTTGGTTGTCATTAAAAAACCTATAAGATAAACACTCATTATGCCCATTTTACAGATAAGAAAAATAAGGCTCAGAGAGATTAAGTAATTAAAATCAGTGTTGGAACTGTGGTCAGAAACCTGCTAACAACCAGGCTATACTTCTTGCCTTCTTTGCCTTTACAGGGCAGAGAATAAGACTCCTAATACATCTATAAGAACATGAAGCTGCCTTTTTCACTCATTAACAAATAAGAACCTTAAAAAGAAGGCAATGGAATGGGCCCACAGGATTTGACCTCTGCTGAAATTTTTGGACATCCATAGAAGTTTGTCTTAAACTTTTTTTAAGCCCAAGGAGCCATAGTAGAGATATGGGAAGATTACCTTAAAAAATACTGCCAGTAACCTAGATTGAAGTTATCCTTCTTACTTTCAATTGTGGTACCCATGAACAACTCCAGACCTACTTTTATCTGTAGCATTTTAACAATTCTCTGGAATTGAATACCTCATCAACATGAAATGTCTCATAGCCATCATTTTTAAAAGTTACTAGAATATATTTTCCTCCTTCCGGTACCCAATATACCACATACATCTATGTTTATGATAGCACCCATCTGCCTGTGTTGCAGCCTTTGCTCTTTGGGTGCAAATCTCTGGCTCTTCTATTTGTTATCTTTGTGTAGTTAACTCCTCTGAGTTTTTCTCAACTGTAAAATTGGAACAATACCATCTACTGCATAAATTTGGGGCAGGTTTAAATATGATGGTGCATGTGCTTTGTAAAGCTTATTTTACTTTGCATATGTAGATAAGACCATAGTTTTCTTTTTACCACATGCACAAAAAGTATCTGGATATTTTCTATACATACATATATACAGAGTATTTCTTCTTGTTTGAAATTCCTAAAATAGATATTTTAAAACTTGAAAAAAAATGATCAATATTAGAAATAGAATAGATGTCCAGTAGAGATCATTTGAAGTTGTACAATAAAGTCTTTTCTCAAAGCCATTCATCTACCAAAATGCATAATTCCCAACATATTTTTCAAAAATGAACATTACTATTAATGTTTCATTTTGTGTAGTCAGTATAGAACTAATGGAAAGTTGCCTCATTAATGGGAAAACTTTCCTGGGGAAATTTCACTATTTCACTTTTCTAATTGAAGTCCATAGATGGATTAGAAGAGATTGTGCTGTGTCATATCCTATGTGCTGCTGTTGTAAAGCACTGAACCTTATTTTTAAAACCCCAAATTGAATACAAGATGGCACTAGAATGCCAAGTCAAGAATTTATAATCTGGAGCTCCAAGCTTTTGATACTTTTTTTTCTTGTTTGTAATTTTGGCATCTATTTGCTTAATTGTTTTAAAACTTCAGAAAAACAAATCCACTTGATAATAACAATAATTTGACAGCACGTTCCTGCAAATGTGTGGTAATTGCATCAGAGTTGCTCTTAGGGCATTGAATTCCATGCTGTTTCTTTGAAGTTCTGGCCATGTCTTTCTTGTTTATCATTATATCCACAACGACTGGGACAGAGTAGGCATTCCATAAGTATTTGTTGAATGAATCAGTCTTGCAACCAATCATCCAAATTTAAGTATAAGCACATCTAACATATATTACCTCTTTTCCATTGTTCTTTTCGGCTGTGTTTCTCACGTAGACCTGCGCTTTCGTTTTTCTTTCGGCTGCTTCCCTTCCCCTTGAAGAAAAAAATGAGAAGAAACGTTTCAACTAAAGTGAACAAACACCTCAGGTGTGCTTTAAAAATAACCGTCATTTTCTCAGGCTGATGAGAAATGATTATTTCCTTTAAGACTCACAATTAAAGGCCCATTTTTGAAAAATAACTCACAGTTTTTCCTTACACATAGCACACTTGTTGCTATATGTCTTGCCATCTGGACCCTGGACAGGGTCACTTTCTCGGGTGCAAGTAAGTTGTCCATTTTTCATTTGACTTCTAAACTCATCACATATATCCTGAAAAGAAGGAAAGATTAAATTGGAAATGGCTATTTTCACATAGTATATGACTGAGCTTGAAAACTGGAAGATTTTGACTCAGGAGTTGGGCAACCACTTAACCTTGCTGTGGGAGGCTCTACAACGGACCACAAAGGTGTCCAAGTTATAATTCCTGGAACCTGAAAATATGTAGCCTCACATGGCAAGCAGGAATTAAAGTTGAAGATGGAATTCAGGTTGCTAACCAGGTGACCTTAGAATGGAGAGATTATCCTGGATTATCTGGGTGGGCCCAGTGTAATCACAAAGATTCCTATGAGTGAAATAGGAAGGCAGGAAAATCAGTGTCAGAATGATGCAGCTTAAAAAAAAAATCAACTGGCTTCTGCTGATTTTAAAGATGGCCACAAGCCAAGGAATGCAGGCACTTCTAGAAATTTTTAAAAAAGGCAAAGAAATAGATCTTCCCCAGAACCTCCAAAAAGGAAAGCAGCCCTACTGACACCTTGGCTGTAACACAGTGAGACCCATTTAGGATTTCTGAACTCCAGAAATGTATGATGATGAATTTGGGTTGCTTTACCACTGTTGGTAGTAATTTGTTACAACAGCCGAACCTCATTTTCCCCATCTATAAAATGAGGTTGAAAAAAACTTAGTTGACCAGGCTATGGAGATACTTAAATAAACTACTATTTATAAAACTGTTTTATAAAGTGTTAGACCGAAAGATTTCCATTTGCTGTTAAATTTCTACACTGAAAAAGTTATCAGGGATATTCCCATTAATGATGACTTCTGATGTTCTAAGGGCAATATCTTGACTGGCAACATTGACACCCTCTTTCCACATTTTTGATAGTTAAGTAACGACTTACAGAAAGACCATTCTTGCCAAAACCTAGTTAATGATTCACCTTTCCTAATGCTGATTCATTCCCATTTGATCTGTAGCCAGAAGTCTTATTTTTTTCCTCTGCTTCTCTTTGCCTGGAGAAGAAAAGAGTCAGTAGTCATCTTGCAGACACATACTCAGATTTGGAAGGGGCCTTAGAGTTTATGTATACTAAACCACCTCCTTCACAGAGAACCTCTCTGCACCTCTCACAGATGGACGGTGACTTTGGTTATTAAAAAGCTCCCTCATTACAAGGTAGATATTCTAGGCAGATCAAGTCAAGTTAATCTCAGAGTTTCCTTTATTTGTATCCAAATTAATCTGCCTATAGCTTTCATCCTTTAATCTTACTTCACATTCTCAGGAAAACACAGAGCAAGCCTGCTGAATCCATTACCTCTTCCTGATATTAATCCTTTAGATATCTAAAGGCAAGTTTCAGGTCTCCAAGTCTGGCTTCCTCAGTTCTTTCACCTTTTTATCATAAGTTGTGGTTTTAATTCCTTACCAATTCACCATTCTTATTCCTCCATTTGTAGGTCAATCTATTATAGTACCATTTCAATTCATTATAATATCATTGGAGCCCAAGATAGAAAGAAGACAAGTGATATAGGAAGTACCTTAGGATCATGGTTTTTTGGGTTTTTTTTTTTAACCTTTCACCTTTCTGATAAAATATTTATGCCAGTGGTTCCTAAGTTTTCATGTACATTAAGAATCACCTATGAGATTTTAAAAATCAGATTCACTGTCAATCCCAACAATTTTACTGACAAGATCTACATTGGGATTCAGTAACCTGATTTTTAACAAGCAAGCCAGGTGATTCTGATGCAGTTGGCGCAAGATACAAATACTGCAGAACTCTAGTACACGTATTTCTCCTTCAAAGTTTCATTTGGCTTTATGCTTAAAAGAAACATGTATGAATGTATATAACAAGAATATGTGTGTGTGTGTGTGTATTTTAGGGAGCTCCCTTTTCATATATAAGAAATAGGGAAGTGGTAGTAAATGTATCCTGAAAATTCAAACAAATATAAAGTCATGAAATTTTAATCAAATACTAGGAAAAAGAGACCACCTATAATGATTCAGTCTGGTGGAATTCAATTTACAATCACAGCTCTGCTCAAAAATCTCCAGTGGCTTCTGATCACACATAGAATAAAATCCAATGTCCTCCTCTTGGCCTAAAAAAGCCTTATATGATCTTTCCAAATTAATTTCTGCAATTTTCCACGCAGTAATCTTGAGACATAATGACCTCCTCTCTCTTTCCTGAGCTTGAGAATTTCATATATATCTTCAGAAACTTGCATTGGCTCCTGCTCTGCCTGAAACTTTCTTCCTTCAGATGGCCAGCTGGCTCATTTCACTCCCTTTTTCAGGTCTCCCTTACCTGTCAGACTTTCCCCAAACACCATAAAGTAGCACCTCCAATCCCTTTCTGTTGCCTTACTCTGCTTTATTTATCTTATCAACACCTGGTCTTGTTATGTAGCTTTTTACTTCTTTGTTTATAATCTGTCTTTCCTATATTATAGTTCCATATGGCAGGAATTTTGTCTTGTTCACTTGAAGAGCACCTGTCCGTGAAGAGTGCCTATTATATAGTAGGCAGTCAAAAACCATTTATTGTCAGATGAATGGGTTCCAAAGATTGTAAAATTATTCGATTTATGTTGTTAAATACTTTGTTATGTTGTTAAATATTTTGTTACCTGGAGTACCAGGTAAGTATCTTATAACACAGATGACATGGATTGTATCAGCAAAGTTTTATCTTAATAATTGTTTGCATCTGAGAATCATCATTTGTTCCTTCACAAAATTACCCACTATTAATATGTGATGCAGAAAGAAACAGTCATATGTGAAGAGCTATCTCAATTATGTACATCATACCTACAAAGTATGAGGTGTGCAAAGGGGCAACATAGGGTAGCGTAAGAGATCATAATAGTCATTATTTTATTGCTATTAATGGTGACACCTGTTATTTGCTGAACACTAATGACAGTGCTAATAGTGACCATTCACATTTTTTGTGCACCTACTTTGTGCTAGGCACTGTGCTAAGAGTTTTACATAGTTTTTCTCATTTAACTTTCAAAAGAAACATCATGTGGCTACTATGATTATGGCTGCCCCACCCCCACTGTAAATGTGAGCAGATTAAAGCCTAGGGAAGTGAAATAACCTGTCCAAGAACACGGAGCTGAAATAACCATATGATGCTAATACCCTAGCACTGCCCCATTCTGCCACCCTGCTTCTATTAAAGAATTTTATAACATGGAATAAATACTAGGCTGGTATTCAGAAGAACTGGATTCTAGTTTCAGCTCTGAAGCCACTCCCCCATGAGACCTTGTACTTAAAAAAAAAAAATTCAGTTTTTCTCATCTGTAAAATGCAGCATTTGGAATAACTAGATTTTATCACATGGCCTATAGTACCACAATCACAAGACTGTGATTTTTTTTCAAGGAGAAAAAAAATGTGTGTGGAGAAGCATTAAGTGCTTATTAAATGCATATCAATTAAATACCATAATTAATAGCACTGAGATATATGCATCAAATTTTAGAGCTATAAGTACCCATCAAGGTTACCTAGAAAACTACCTCAATATACAGATGGGACCAATAGTGGTTATGTTACTTGCTGCAATAACACAAATCAAGAGTGGCTGAGTTGGATCATTAAGCACTCCAATCAGTACCATTCACCAAAAGAAAATAAATAGAAGGAACAAACCCTGGATTGTGCAATAAATGTGTCCCATACATATGACAAGAAGCAACCCTCTTAAACTATGTTGGTTAACTATTCCAAATGACCATTGCAAACCCTCCTTAGGATTTAGGCATGAGGTATTCTAAAGAGCAATTATCTACCATGATGACACTTACAGTTCACAGAATTATGATAGAAAATAGAGTAGGAATCAGCCACTGATTAGCTGCCCTTACTAGGGCTCATTGTTCCTTAGGGGATGCAAGAGAAAGAGATAATATTTGAGAATTAACAAAAAGGGTAGTTTTCACGAAAGGAGCTATAGGCAAATGAGAAATAACCATTAATTCAGGAGGAATATGTGGCTATCTTTTAGACATGCAGGTTGAGAAAATTACTTACAGTTTCTCTTTACACATGGTACACTTATTGTTGTATGGTTTGCCATTTTCATCGCGTACAGGATCACGCTCCCGAGTACAGCTGAGTTTTCCATTTTTCATTTGTTCCCAATACTCAGCACATTGGTCCTGAAAGGGAAGAAGAGAGCAGGCCTCTTGGATGACTTGGTCTGTTGTATTGTTATTAAGTTTGTTAAATAATTTGAGTAAGAAGTTCTTGTCTATGTCCTCTTATAAGGCATGCAATTTCTAGGATTGCTGTCTACCGAAGAGGAGGGGCTGGAATCATCCATATTCTAAGACATCAGTTGTCATGGGTAATGTTGCTTTTAAGGTTCTACAAAGGGAAATTATAAAGCTGGTTGGGACTTAATCGCACAAATCAAGGGTAAGCAAACTGTAGCCTACGGGACTAATCTGTCCTGCTGTCTGTTCTTACATATGACGTTTTATATATAAAACTTGAAACACACCCTCACTCATTCATTTAAATATTATTTATGGCTGCTTTCCCACAACAGTGGCTATTCAACAGAGTTGAATAGTTGCAACAGAGACCGTGTGACCCGCAATGCCTAAAATATTTGCTATCTGGCCTTTTACAGGAAAAAAAAAAAATTTGCTGACCTCTGATGTAGATAGAAGGGAGAAAGAAGTGCTGGGAGAAAGCACAGAATCATGCAAAATGCCAAGGAAGACAGGCTTGAGCAAATTATGAAGATAGAAAAAGGGTCTTAACAAGTCTATCATTTGAGAGTGAGAACTCAGCTTCCTACAGGAGAAAATATGGAAAAACAGAAAAGCCAAAATTTATCAAAGGCAGATATTGGGGCCTGTGTCAGATCTGGAGGCAAAGAGATGGTCTTGATATCCCCAGGTCATAAGAATAGAAATAAGGTGGCTGTGATCTCAGGCAGCTGTGTTCACATGCCTGAGGAGTGGGCTTACATGCAACATTGTCATGCTGACACTTAAAAAAGAAGTCTCAGGAAATGTGCTAAACACTTGCCTAAATTATTTTATTGTATCCCTATAAGAGTACTGCTAAGTAAGAGAGACTAGAGTTGAGAGAGATGAAGTGATTTATTCAGTGCTTTGCAAGTCCAAGTGGCATGGGTAGGATGATACCTCAAACTACCTGACTCGAAAACCTGTGCTCTTTCACCATATTATCCTGCCTGGGAACAATAGAAAATATACCTCCAAAAAGCGGCTCCATTCAGGGAAAGAGAGAATAATGAAAGGAAATGAAGAGCACGTGATGCTGATGTGGAACATCTCCACATTTATACCACTTACTCTCCTAGGATCATTTATTGGCCTGAAAGCTAGATGATATACAGAGGAGTCAAGAGACTGGGATCTGGTATTCATGTTAATTATTTCCAAGTTTAAAGAAGTCAAAGTGAGCCCTAGAGAAACTAAAAATTGCTCAGATATTACTCTACAGTCTTAAGGGGAAAATCCCCTGTCCTTCCAAGGATGCTTTCCAACTCAGCACTACATACATTCGTAGCCTTTGACCATAGGGTCTGCCGGGGTCCCAGTGCCATTGAGTTGAGCCCACTCTGGTTGTGGAAATTAGAGGCTGCTCTCACCTGAGCTTTCCCTTTTGCGAAATGTTTGGAACCATGCTCTGCAGTGTTTCTCTGATGTTTCTTTTCTTTTCTCTTTCTTTCTTCATCTTCTTTCTGGCTGGAAATTGGAAAGTGGGAGGTAGGGAATAATAGATTACAGAGAGTGGAATGCATTTCTGTGAGTTTCTCATCATATGACCAAATTAGATTTGTATGGAATTCACCAGCATTTATTGAACACCTATTACACTGCAGGCCCTCTTCTTTGAAAATATCAATAGAAAGATGAATTATGTCGCATCCTTTTGCCTGGAAGAGCTCTCATTGCAGGAGAAGAAAACCAGCGTTTACATAACCTCAAGCAAGACTAGGTGAGCAATTAATTAGCATTTTGTAAATGCTCATGTGCACCTCCAGCTGGATTTCTCTCAAATACCTCATGTTCAAAAGGTCCCAAAATAATTATCTTCTCTGCCAAATGTGTTCTTCCTCCTGGATTCTCTTTCACAAAGAACAAAACATTGGAGCCATCCCTAACTGCTCCCTCTCCTTCAGCTCACATAGCTGTTGCCACAGGACACCGGTTTCACTCTCACAGTGTCTCCTGTGTTGACCCACTCACCTTCTATTCTTGCTCCCTTGCTCTAGTTACCTCTCACTGGATTACTGTAATCCCCTACTACCACCAGCGGTATTCTGAATTTTAGTCCCTTCCTCTTTTCTCCTTTTTACTGCTGACATATGAATCTTCCAAAAGGAACCATATTTACGCCACTTACTCTCCAAGCTGAAAAATTTTAGCAGCTTGCCACTGTATATAGAATTGACTTCAAAATCCATGATCTGGCATTCAAAGTTGGTGAAGTGGGTAAGCTCTAACTAAACTAAAATGACTTGCTCTCTTTATGTACATACTACAGTTTCTTTAATTTTAGATTTTATCTGTGCTGTTGCTTCTTCCTCTCATTCCTTCCCATACTGTTCACATATGATCCAAATTACCAGATCTAGTTCTATTCTTCCTTAAAACTTTCTGTTAATGCTCCCTTTCCTAAACTACCATAGCACATTGTATATATCATTTTTCATTTGGCAAGTCCTCCTTTGTGTTATATTAATTTATGCCCATGTCTAAACCTTACTGAACTATATGATTTTTGGTAATACTCTTTCATTCAACTTTGTATAACCAACCGTTATACACATTATACATTGTAGATGTTCAGCAAATGACTATTAATGACAAATATTTTAGGTGTACTTCCAAACTTTGTGTAAAGCTATTTTTAATTTCCTAAAAGTGAGATTTTTTTTTTCAAAAATGCAGGTAGAGGCATTAGATTGATAGTAAAATCTGTGTATGTTCTTCCCGATGGGGATTACAAAATAATCCAGAAAAGGGATCCACCTGACAGCAAAGGACTTAGGATTTTATCAAGAAAGATGGTGTGATCATTGTGAGGTGCTACCCCAGAACTAATGGAGAATGTAGTGTAATAACTTAGTCATCTATTGCCTATTTCTAGAATTGTGAATCTTAGCCTCTGTAAAGATTCACCTCAAAATGCTTTACAGATCATCATTTGTCACTTTTACATGTAAGGAAAGGACAAACACAATCTATATTATCTTCCCAGCTCTTTGCCTCCCGGCTCTGCCACCCACAGCATGGGCTTCATCTGTGCACTCACAGGACTTCTTTGCACATGGAGCACTTGTTGCCATGGGTCTTGCCATCTGGGCCACGCACAGGATCATTTTCTCGAGTGCAGAAAAGACTTCCATTTTTCAGAAGGCTCCGAAATTCACTGCATGTATCCTAAAAGGAGGAGAAAAGGCAAGAGCTTGGGTATTTTCTTGGAAATTACTTTGTTGGGTCCCTACTAAGTGCTTCCTGGAAAAAAAAAAAGAAAATGACCTATGAATGTTTCTTTCTGGCAGTTGTTTTGTTCAATTCCTAGTAAGCACACAGGACTTAAAAAGAGGTTTCTGTTTCTTTTTCCTTGAGGTACAGCCTCCAAATCCAGACTGAACCTGTAGTCACACACAAGCAAGAACCTCTTAATAAACTGGGTTCTCTGCAGACTGGTCACAGTCCTTAGTCAAGATTTTATTGTCCCTCTCTGTTATATTATAACGCAATAAAAACACTGTACATGGCATAGAATTTTAAAGAATTAAGGTTTAGGTAGAACTTTGAAGTTCACCTGGTGCAACCATCTGTACTATGTCTCAATCCCCTTTATGTCATGCCTGCCAAGAAGTGGTCTAATTTGCACTGGAACACCTGCAGTGATGAGTTCGTTACCCTCCAGATAGTTCATTCCAAAATTTCTTAGATCATTCCCACAGATTAGCCATAGTGCTACTTTGGGAGGATCTTGGAAAATATCTCTAATCAATCCTATAGGATCCTTATTCTTAGAGTTTTATTTTTCTAAGATGTCACTGCATAGGATGAATACGTTCTTTCAAACCAGTAAGCAAAGTCAACATATTTTACTTCCCTCAGAAAAACTGAGGATATTTTTCTTCTTGCGCACAGAGAGTTCTTCAAATATTTGGAGAAAGCTTTCTTGTCCTTCTCCATAGCTCCCTATGTTCTTTTCCAAGAGCAAAGCATCCCCAGATACTTCAGTCATTCTGTTCCAATCTGTTTCAGTCATTTGCACCATTTTGCATTCTTAATTCTTCCCCTTTCCTAAAGAATTTAACATAATATTCCAGGTATGTCCAGACAAGCCCAATATGTTGACAGCTATATAATATCATTAGTTAGAATTCCAGTCTGTCACCAAGAGACCTTGGATGAAGGGGTCTTGCCTCTCTGTGCCTCAGTTACCTCTTCTATAAAATGGAAATAATGATAGTATCTATTCCACACAGTTAAAATAATAATGGCCAATATGTATTAAGTATTCAATATATGTGCTGAATTGTTATGAGAATAATGTGAAATAATATATATCTACTATATCTACAATGACTGACATCTAGGAAGTACTCAGTAAATTTTAGCTTCAGAGTTATGAGGAATTGAGATAGAATAAGCAAATCACTTAAGATCATATAATTAATTACTGGTGGCAAGTAAGATTAAATTTGTGTTTTTTTCTGTATTTTTTAGTTCAAGTCAAAACTCAGTGAGGACAAGAGTGAGTTTTTTCCTAGCTTTCCTTCAAGGTTCACTGCCTGATTCCCTAACTGGTCATATTTAGCAAAAGAAATATGATATGAGAGGATAGTTTATGGGTAGTAGCTAATGTGAAATCAGAAATTGTCTGATACTGAAGAATATTTTCTTATTGATGTTGAAAAGGGAAGCATATGAGCTACTCATTTATTTTTAAAGTCAGGCTCACAATTGTGGGAAAAATAACTGTAAACAAACCAATCATACAGAATTCCAAGTGATACTTCATTAGAGATTATTTTTAATGTCAATAGTTTTTGATGGGGGCAAGGAAATATCCACAAACCTGGAAAAATCTACCTGGAGTCAGTCATTTTGAAACCAAGAAAATATTATTGGGGAAAGTTGCTCTTCTATTTTTTTGCCAACTGCTGACACCAGAGATAATTAAAGTTAAAGCAAGGAACACACCTAGTTTGACCAAATGTGCTCATCCAAAGCTACATAGTGTGTTAGGAATAATGCTAGATTTGGTGTCAGGAAGTCTAAGTTTGAATTCTGTTGTTCCTGTTTTGCAACTGTGAGAACTTTGAAAAAATATGAAGATTCTGATACCAATAGTCTCACTACCTTTGTAAGCAAGTTCTTCCTCCTTCTGGATTTTAAATCTTCATTTAAAAATAGGGCATGGAGTAAATCAGAGGTTTGCAAACTTTGGCCCGTGAGCAAAATCTGGCCTAGCACCTTTTTTGTGTAAGTAAAGTTTCATTGGAACACAGCCATGCCCATGCATCTGCATATCATCCATGGCTGTTTTAGAGCTACAATAGCAGAGTTGAGTAGTTGTGACAGAGACTGAATGGTCACAACCTAAAATATCTACTGTCTGGCCCTTTAAGAAAATTTTATCAACCCCTGGACTAACTAAACCTTGAGTTCTCTCACATAGGCCTTCAGTGAATCCATGAATTATTTTTAAAGAGAAACTGAAAAACCGCATTGTGGTACGACGCTTCCAAGATAACTACCTTTTCAGCTTCTCTCTTAGCTCTTCTGGATTCAGCTTCTTTTTCTTTTGCTTCTTGCTGGCTGTAAGAGAAAGGCAGGGGGGACAATCATTCCTAGTACCCAATACATATTATCCTAAAGGGTAATCTCTCTTGATAGATATATTCCATTACATCTACACCTATACCAACTTAGCTTGGGAGTAGAAAGGTAAATGTACACCTCTCCATATTGTTCTTCTTGTTTTTAGTGTTGCTTAAAGAATAAGACACATACGCCATGGCCAACCAGTAAATAAATTTTCACTACTCTGTTTCTTTTGGAAAACAAAGATATCGGCCTTCTCCTCAGAAAGCAACTAGGATACTTAAAAAAAATGACTAAATATTAGCAAATTTTTAATTTGCTAGCACCCAGTGATTACGTCTTTGGATTATTCATGACAGTACGTATGCAGAGAACAAAAATTCCAATCCTTATATGCCATTATCTCTGGAGGAGTTTCCTCTTAGCACTTGGTCCCCCCTTAATGGCAATCCAGGTACCTTTCAGAACACTGAGAACACTACAAAGAAATACACCAAGTATATGGCTTTGTAAGAGTAAATCCCCAAACTCAGTGCAAAGGTAGCCATTTGCCTCCTAGAAAAAAACCTTCAATATCATCTCTGTCGCCCACCACAGGCCTGTCTTCTCCGACACTCAGCAGGAGCAGTGACTGCAGCTCTACTCACAAGAAGGCCTCACACATGGAGCAGGTGTTGCCATGGATTTTCCCATCTGGGCCCTGGATGGGGTCATTCTCTCTGGTGCAGGGAAGATGTCCGTTCCTCACATAGTTACGGTATTCACTGCACAGCTCCTGCCAAGTGAGGGAGGGTTGAAGAATCAGGTAACTAAATATTGAAAGCTTCCTCCACATTACCCCTTTGAAAACTATGATATAATGTCCCAAACATAATGGATGCATCAAGAAGATGATGCAGAAGGTCAGTATTAGCCAAGACGCTTTTCAGAGGCCTAGGTCACACATTGTTTGGAATATAAGATTGCTGTCACTTATCTAATTATAAAACCTTCAATTTATTCGAATACTATTCTGGGCTAGGCACTGTGAGAGATACAAAAAAGAATGATTTATTGTCCCTTTTGTAAAGCAATTTGTGGTTGGCAGAATAATAGCTCCTGCCCACAAATTTGTCCAAGTCCTGATACCCAGAACCTGTGAATATATTGCAGGGCAGAGGGGACTTTGCAGATGTGATTAAGTTAAGGACCTAGAGATAGGGATATTATCCTGGATTATCCTAGTGTGCCCAATGAAATCAAAAGGGTCAGTCCTTAAAACTGGAAGAGAAAGACAGGAGAGAGGGAGATAATGACTACAGAAGAACAATTAGAGATGCAATGTTGTTGGCCTTGAAGACGATGGAAACAGTCCAGGAGCCAAGGAACATGAATGGCCTCTAGAAGCTAGAAAAAGCAGAGACATTCATGGCAGAGTTCCTGGAAAATGAAGAAAATATGTTCTCAGAGTGGTTTCCTACCCTCCCTACACTTTTGTCTATTATGAAGAATAAGTAACGCAGAGTAGGAAGTAAAAAGAAAAGTGATTACATGTAGCAGTAAGTCAGTAAGCATTTAAAAGTCTTCTATCGGGGCTTCCCTGGTGGCGCAGTGGTTAAGAATCCACCTGCCAATGCAGGGGACACAGGTTCGAGCCCTGGACTGGGAAGATGCCACATACCACGGAGCAACTAAGCTCGTGCGCCACAACTACTGAGCCCACATGCCACGACTACTGAAGCCTGCACAACTAGAGCTTGTGCTCCACAACAAGAGAAGAGAAGCCACTGCAATGAGAAGCCCGCGCACCACAACGAAGAGTAGCCCCCCCACTCGCTGCAACTAGAGAAAGCCCGTGTGCAGCAACAAAGACCCAATGCAGCCCAAAATAAATAAATAAATAAATAAATTTTAAAAAATAAAAGGCTTCTATCACAGACTCAGAATTGGGATGTCACTATAGTGGATGTGTAAATATTTACCATCAACATTCTTTTGAGGGTACTTAAATATTGGTGCAGAAGAAGGCTGATAAAATTGGTGGAGACCAATATAAAATATATATGTTTATGATGTGTTGCACATCACTATCTATAAAGGCTAGGAAAGATCAAGGTGAGGAGATTCAACAGGCCTGAAAGGGGAAGCTTCCTGGAAAAACAGTATACATACAGGATAAACCCTAGGAAAAACACACCAAGGCACATATTAATCAAACTAACAAAAATTAAATTCAAAGAGAAAATATTAAAAACAGCAAGGGAAAAACAAAAAATAACATACAAAGGAATCCCCAGAAGGTTATCAGCTGATTTTGCAGCATAAACTCTGCAGGCCAGAACGGAGTGGCCAGATATACTTAAAGTGATGAAAGAGAAAAACCTACAACCAAGATTACTCTACCCAGCAAGGATCTCATTCAGATTTGACGGAGAAATCAAAAGCTTTTCAGACAAGCAAAAGCTAAGAGAATTCAGCACCACCAAACCAGCTTTACAACAAATGCTACAGAAAATTCTCTAGGTAGGAAACACAAAAGAAGAAAAAGACCCACAAAAACAAACCCAAAACAATTAAGAATATGGTAATAGGAACATACATATTGATAATAACCTTGAATGTAAATGGCTTAAATGCCCCAACCAAAAGACACAGACTAGCTGAATGGATACAAAAACAAGACCCATATATATGCTGTCTACAAGAGACCACTTCAGACCTAGGGACACACACAGACTGAAAGTGAAGGGGTGGAAAAAGATATTCCATGCAAATGGAAATCAAAAGAAAGCTGGAGTAGCAATACTCATATCAGATAAAATAGACTTTAAAATGAAGACTGTTCCAAGAGACAAGGAGGGACACTACATAACGATCAAAGGATCAATCCAAGAAGAAGATAGAACAATTACAAATGTTTATGCACCCAACATAGGAGCACCTCAATACATAAGGCAAATGCTAACAACCATGAAAAGAGAAATTGACAGTGACACAATAATAGTAGGGGGCTTTAATACCCCACTTACACCAATGGACAGATCATCCAAACAGAAAATAAATAAGGAAGCACAAACTTTAAATGACACAATAGACCAGATAGATTTAATTGATTTTTACGGAACATTCCACCCAAAAGTGGCAGAATACACTTTCTTTTCAAGTGCACACACAACATTCTCCAGGATAGATCACATCTTAGGTCACAAATCAAGCCTCAGAAAATTTAAGAAAATTGAAATGGTATCAAGCATCTTTTCTGACTACAATGTTATGAGATTGGAAATTAATTAAAGGAAAAAGACTGTAAAAACCACAAATACATGGAGGCTAAAAAGTGTGCTACTAAATAACCAAGAGATCACTGAAGAAATCAAAGAAGAAATTAAAAAATACATAGAAACAAATGACAAGGAAAACACGATGACCCAAAACCTATGGGACGCAGCAAAATCAGTTCCAAGAGGGAAGTTTATAGCATTCAATCTCACCTCAAGAAACAAGAAAAATCTTAAGTAAACAATCTAAACCTACACTTAAAACAACTAGAGAAAGAAGAACAAAGAAAACCCAAAGTCAGTAGAAGAAAAGAAATCGTAAAGATCAGAGCAGAAATAAATGAAATAGAAATGAAGAAAACAATAGGAAAAATCAATAAAACGAAAAGCTGGTTCTTTGAGAAGATAACAAAATTGATAAACCCTTAGCCAGACTCATCAAGAAAAAAAGGGAGAGGATGCAAATCAGTAAATTAGAAATGAAAAAGGAGAAATCACAACTGACACTGCAGAAATACAAAGGATTATAAGAGACTACTACAAACAACTATATGCCAATAAAATGGACAACCACGAAGAAATGGGCAAATTCTTGGTAAGGTACAATTTTCCAAGACTGACCCGGAAGAATTAGAAAATATAAACAGACCTATCAATATAAACAGTAATGAAATTGAAACCGTAATTTAAAATCTTCCAACAAACAAAAGTCCAGGACCAGATGGCTTCACAGGTGTATTCTGTCCAACATTTAGAGAAGAGCTAACACCCATCCTTCTCAAATTCTTTCAAAAAATTGCAGTGGGAGAAGCACTCCCAAATTCATTCTACGAAGCCACCATCACCCTGATACCAAAACCAGAAAAAGATACCACAAAAAAAGAAAACTATAGACCAATATCACTGATGAACATAGATGCAAAAATCCTCAACAAAATACTAGCAAACAGAATCCAACAGCACATTAAAAGTATCATACACCATGATCCAGTGGGATTTATCCCAGGGATGCAAGGATTCTTCAATATACGCAAATCAATCAGTGTGGTACAGCACATTAACAAATTAAGGAATAAAAACCATATGATCATCTCAATAGGTGCAGAAAAAGCTTTTGACAAAATTCAACACCCATTTATGATAAAAACTCTCCAGAAAATGGGCATAGAGGGAACCTATCTCAACATAATAAAGGCCATATATGACAAACCCACAGCAAGCATCATACTCAATGGTGAAAAACTGAAAACATTTCCACCAAGATCAGGAACAAGACAAGGATGTCCACTCTCGCCACTCTTATTCAACATAGTTTTGGAAGTCCTAGCCATGGCAATCAGAGGGAAAAAAATAACTAAAAGGAATACAAATAAAACTGATACAAGGAATACAAATAAAACTGTCACTGTTTGCAGATGACATGATACTATACATAGAGAATCCTAAAGATGCCACCAGAACACTATTAGAACTAAGCAATGAATTTGGTAAGGCTGCAGGGTACAAAATTAATGCACAGAAATCTCTGGCATTTCTATACACCAACAATGAAAAATCAGAAAGAGAAATTAAGGAAACACTCCCATTTACCACTGCAACAAAAAGAATAAACTTATCTAGTAATAAACCTGCCTAAGGAGGCAAAAGACTTGTACTCAGAAAACTATAAAACACTAATGAAAAATATCAAAGATGACAAAAACAGATGGAGAAATATACCATGTTCTTGGATTGGAAGAATCAATATTGTGAAAATGACTATACTACCCAAAGCAATCTACAGATTCAGTGCAATCCCTATCAATCAAACTACCAGTGGCATTCTTCACAGAATTAGAACAAAAAATTTTACAATTTGTATGGAAACACAAAAGACCCCGAATAGCCAAAGCAATCTTGAGAAAGAAAAACGGAGTTGGAGGAATCAGGCTCCCTGCCTTCAAACTATACCACAAAGCTACAGTTATCAAGACAGTATGGTACTGGCCCAAAAATAGAAATATAGATCAGTGGTACAGGATAGAATGCCCAGAGATAAACCCACGCACATATGGGCACCTAATTTACAACATAGGAGGCAAGAACATACAATGGAGGAAAGACAGCCTCTTCAGTAAGTGGTGCTGGGAAAACTGGACAGCTACATGTAAAAGAATGAAATTAGAACACTACCTAACACTACACAAAAATAAACTCCAAATGGATTAAAGACTTAAATGTAAGACCAGACACTATAAAACTATTAGAGGAAAACATACGAAAAACACTCTATAACATAAACCACAGCAAGATCTTTTTTGACCGACCTCCTAGAGTATTGGAAATAAAAACAAAAATAAATAAATGGGACTTAACTAAACTTAAAAGCATTTGCACAGCAAAGGAAACCATAAACAAGACAAAAGGACAACCCTCAGAATGGGAGAAAGTATTTGCAAATGAAACAACAGACAAAGGGTTAATCTCCAAAATATACAAAGAGCTCATGGAGCTCAATATCAAAAAAACAAACAATCCAGTTTAAAAATGGGCGGAAGACATAGACATTTCACCAAGGAAGACATGCAGATGGCCAAGAGGCACATGAAAAGATGCTCAACATCAGTAATTATTAGAGAAATGCAAATCAAAACTACAATGAGGTATCACCTCATGCCAGTCAGAAAGGCCATTATCAAAAAATCTAGAAACAATAAATGCTGGAAAGGGTGTGGTAAAAAGGGAACCCTCATGCACTGTTGGTGGGAATGTAAATTAATACAACCACTATGGAGAACAGTATGGAGGTACCTTAAAAAACTAAAAATAGAACTATCATGCGACCCAGCAATCCCACTACTGTGCATATACCCCGAGAAAACCACAACTCAAAAAGAGACATTTACCACAATGTTCATTGCAGCACTATTTACAATAGCCAGGACATGGAAGCAACCTAAGTGTCCATCGACAGATGAATGGATAAAGAAGATGTGGCACATATATACAATGGAATATTACTCAGCCATAAAAATAAATGAAATTGAGTTATTTGTAGTGAGGTGGATGGACCTAGAGTCTGTCATACAGAGTGAAGTAAGTCAGAAAGAGAAAAACAAATACTGATGCTAACACATATATATATGGAATCTAAAAAAAAAAAATGGTACTGATGAACTTCGTTGCAGGGCAGGAATAAAGATGTAGACATAGAGAATGGACTTGAGGACACAGGGTGGAAGGGGGAAGCTGGGGTGAAGTGAAAGTAGCATTGACATATATACACTACCGAATGTAAAATAGTTAGCTAGTGTGAAGCAGCGGCATAGCACAGGGAGATCAGCTCTGTGCTTTGTGATAACCTAGAGGGGTGGGATAGGGAGGATGGGAGGGAGGTTCAAGAGGGAGGGGATATGGGGACATATGTATGCATATGGCTGATTCACTTTGGTGTACAACAGAAACTAACAGTATTTTGAAGCAATTATACTCCAATAAGGATCTATTAAAAAAAAAAAAAAAGAAAGACATATGTGAAACAAAGATATGGGGGAGAGAACAAATATGAAAGTATGATGCCTGGAGAAACTGACATCTTTCTGGGAGTTACTTGATAAAGTCCAGGGATGGGGGATGCGTATTTGAAACAGAAGAGTAACAATGGGAGTGGAGAGGAGGAGGAATGTGCTAAGACCATTTGAAAAATCTAATAGGATTTAGAAACTGATCAAACATTACGGATAAAACAAATTTTCAATTCTGAATTACTAATAAAAAGATGGTTCCAGGTAACAGAAAGTTACTGAGAAAATGAATCAGTTTAAAGACAACCTTTTAAACTGTGTCAACTTTTCCCCCCAAATTATTAGGCTTATACTTTTGAGGCTGTTGTTAGGAAATAGAATAAATAAAGGTAAACCTTGTGTAAGGCTATGTGAGAGTAATCCTACATCTTTGTAAAGACAGAGTTTGCTCTGCTACTTATAAAACTGTAAAATTATAGAAATGTGAAGTAGATTAAAAATAATTAGAAAGTCAAAGGATTTAATTAATAGTCATAATTGAAAGTGAAAATACTAGTATTCCTCCATAGCTGGGTGCTGACAAAGATCAAATATGATAATATATGTGCACTTTGTTTTGTAAATTGAACTAATGTGAATGATAGGGATCTTGTACTCTCTCTTTAAAATAGCTAAGAGGTAGGAATTATGTAACCTGAAATTAGTAAATTGTAAAACTTGATAGTAATAACCTGTGCCTGACAACAGAAATCCTAAGAAAAGCCAAATATGGGAAATATTCCTTACAAAGTAAGTTAAACTCCACTTTTTATGAAATAAACCTTAAATTTTGAATTATCATGAAATAAAATTGACACTCAGGAAACTTGTACTTAAGACTTTTTTTTCCAGGTTAAAGGTTATATTTATTCATTTTTTAAATTAATTTTTATTGGAGTGTAGTTGATTTACAGTGTTTGTTAGTTTCTGCTGTACAGCAAAGTGAATCAGTTATACATATACCTATATCCACTCTTTTTTAGATTCTGTTCCCATATAGGTCATTACAGAGTATTGAGTAGAGTTCCCTGTGCTATATAGTAGGTTCTTAGTAGTTATCTGTTTTACATATAGTACTATGTATATGTCAATTCCAGTCTCCCAATTTATCCACCCCCATTTCCCCTTTGGTAACCATAAGATTGTTTTCTACATCTGTGACTCTATTTCTGTTTCATTTCATCTGTTTCTGTTTCATAGGTTCATTTGTACCATTTTTTAAGATTCCACATGTAAGCGATATCATATGATATTCGTCTTTCTCTGTCCCATAAAAATTAAACAGGAAAACATTTATGCTAATGAGATATCTAGAATGTTATTGTAGAGAAAAAACGTCAGGGTATGATATAAGAATTTGTGAGAAAATTACCTTTGCAGTTTCTCTTTTAGCCTTTGCTCTTGCTCTTTCTTCTTGTTGACTGTAAGAAACAGGAAAAAAGAGAGACAGAAGAATCTTAATACAGTAGTGTGTATTCTTAACATTCACAAGTTGATCATTCATTGCTTTGATTATTCTCAAGCAACTCCAAAGATCCACTCATAGTAGGTGTAATTTTATTGGGTAATAATTAGAATGATTTACCACACCTCAAGAGAATGGTGTTCCAGGGAAAACCCCTTAATTAATGAGTAAACCTATTTAGCTTCCCAGCAAATATCCTGGAATAGGACTTTCTTGTTTGCTGATTCTTTTACATCTGCAAAAGTTGCAGAACTCTTTATAAAGTGGTGATATTTAGCTTCTGGGAGGCAGTATAGCATGGTGATTAAGAAGAAAGTTAAGAAGAAAGACTGCAGCCAAATAGAATAAGGAACACAAAAAGTGTCTTAACCTCTCTGTGTTTTCCTCATCTTTAAATGGGGAAATGGAGTGGAGGGATAGAAGAGGTAATAAGAATACTTCTCTCATAGGACTGTCGTGAGCATTAAATAAGTTGATACATGTAAAGCAGTTAGAATTAGTATCTGGTACATAATAAAGTGATTGATAAAAGTGATTGTTATCATCAGCATTGTAAGCATTATTGAAAGTGAACACTCCAAAAACAGGCATATTGGGCTTCCCTGGTGGCACAGTGGTTAGGAATCCGCCTGCCAATGCAGGGGACACGGGTTCGAGCCCTGGTCCGGAAAGATCCCACATACCGCAGAGCAACTAAGCCCATGTGCCACAACTACTGAGCCTGCGCTCTAGAGCCCACAAGCCACAACTACTGAGCCCACGTGCCACAACTACTGGAGCCCATGTGCCTAGAGCCCGTGCTCTGCAACAAGAGGAACCACCGCAATGAGAAGCCCGTTCACCGCTAGGAAGAGTGCTCACCACAACTAGAGAAAGCCCGTGTGCAGCAGCAAAGACCCAACACCGCCAAAACTGAATAAATAAATTTTAAAAAAACAACAAAAAAACAGGCATATGATGAAAATGAAATGAGAGTAATAGCTCTTAACCATTTTGGATGAGTAACAGTGTTGCAAATTGAGTTTAATATGCTCAGTCTGCAGCATAATTGGATCTATAATGCAGATAATTCAGTCATGTTGTAGAGACAAAAATAATTTGCTAAAATGTTTTCATACATTACAGTCAATGTAAAAACTGCTCATTGATCAAATTAAAACTTTTTAAAAAGTTGAAAACACTATTTGTATATGATATTAAAGTGCTTAAGAAATGACTATGGAGGGAAGTATGGTTCCTAAGAGAGGCAATAGCCTTTGCTAACATATCCGTAAAATATGAGGCGATAAAATTTTAATTGGATAAGGAATTTTTATATTGATGGAAGAAACTAACTAAAATAGCTCCAAAATTGCGGGAGGATATTCCCACAATTATATAAGTATAAGTATATTCTTATACTTCTTTATATGGAAACTGATCCAAACTTTACTGTGAGTCTAAGTTGACTATAAAATTTAAGAAGCATTTTCTTTTCATAATGGAAACTTGTCAGAGGAAACAGCAGAGATGACCACTAGGTGGCAGACTTACTTCCTCATCTCTGAAAGATTAATGTAAAGAAAAACAGATTGAAATGAGCGTAACAGGCAGATGTTACTACCAGAAGTTGATAATGGTTTTGCTAAATAGTTATACCCTGTCTACACCCTACAATGAGAAATCTTATCATTTTCTTATCATCTTAACATTTTCTTCATTTTTCCTGGGCTGAAATTTCCATCATTCTCATCTTCTCTGGGCCTTAATTTTTTTTCATTTATAACTTGGGATAATACAGAACCCATTTCATACGGTTGTTGTGAAGATTAAATGAGATTGGGTAGCAAAACCCAAGTATATGCCGATTATATGCATTCAATAAATGTTGGTTATGATAATTATATGGTCATCGTCATGACTTCCATCTAACAGATTTTTTAATGCTTCCATGGCTCACTTACACTATGGGACAAATCTGCTGGGTTGTATTGCTCTCCACTAGGGAAGACGGAATGACTGAATCCTTTCAGAGATTCTGGGCATATAGAAAATAGAGTATCCCTTGGGACAAAGACTTAAGGAATACAATAGACTCTGGTTTGAGAGGACGTACCATGTTGTCTATTCTAAAGTCATACTTTAGTCCCCTGTAAATGGGGTATTCAACTCCTATACAACAAAATCATCATTCCTGAAGCAGCCTAACTATTGCAGAGTTCATCTTCATGTTGTGCCCAAATATGTCTCCCTATATCTCTCATCAATTTTAATTCTGTTCCTTGAGGTCACACAGAATGAGTAGAAAGAAAAATCATGAACCAAAGCAAAACAAAAATTCCTAAAATTTGCCATGCACCATAATGATATCAATATATTACATGTAATCTCATGCATTTCCTCTTTCACCTGATAATCCTTCAGAAAACTAAAAGCAATTAGTATGGTTGTCATAGAGTATTCACTTCTCTGAAAAAAGGATTCTGAGTTCTTTCTTAAATGTCCTGAAATTATTCTGCGTTTTTTATATCACAGTAGTTATCTGAAAGCTCTCCACTTGGCTTTGGAGTTTTTTGTGTGTTTGTTTTTTAGTTCATTTAAATGTGACACACAAAAGAATGCTACACTGAAGAGGAAAACGCATTATTCATAATTGTTGGAAAACTTCCCTTAGCAGTTCCCTGTCCCCACTGCCTCAGAAGCCCCGAGCTCTACTCACAAGAGAGCCTCACACATGAAGCAGATGTTGCCATGCATCTTCCCATCTGGGCCCTGGATGGGGTCATTCTCTCTAGTGCAAAAAAGCTGTCCATTCTTCCTGGATTTGCGGTATATCCTGCACATCTCCTGTGAAATCAAGGAGGGAAGTTTGAGGTGTTGAACACGGGTTGGATCAGATTGCAAAAACTGCTGAAGTTTAGACTTTTTTCTTAAATGGGGGTCAGCACTTAGCAAATTTTAGAATAGTTCTTAACTTTGAAGACGTGAATATTTTTAAATGATAAAAGTTACAGACCCTCAACCTAGAAATAGTCACATATGCACATGTATACATGCACACATATAAACAAATACACAAACCACAAACTGTATCAATGTTTCATACAGTTTAAGGGAATTTATGGGTTCCCTGAATGCCATCTATGGATCCCAGGTCCATATGCCTCTGACTTGTTGAAGAAGGTCCCCTCACCTCAAAGGAAGATGTATTCTCAGATTGCCTTTTATTTTTAGATTCACCTTCCTTCTTTTTCTTTTCTTTTTCTTCTGCTTGGCTGAAAGAGAGTGATTTAAAAAGAGATGAGTAAGAATCATAGAATCTCCAGATTGAAAGTGATCTAAAATACTCAAATATCATTCAGTTATTACAGTTATATATATTATGAACCATGTATGAACTGAGGTACTGTTTGGCATATTGATATGTTTGCTAGTGATCTGTTATGTGTTTTCAGATGATTTCATATGCCACTCTGCAAGGGTATGATCTTTGTTTCATGTCATTTACACTTCCAAGGAAACTCAACCAGTGATTGATATGCAGGAATCATTCTTTGACAGTTATGACATTGTGCAAAAATGTGTCACAAAAAAATGCCATTGATAAGAAACAAACACAATTTAAGAAACAAAATAGAATAAAGCTCCAAAAAAGAGAAATGAAGCAGAAAGGACAAAACCCTCCCTCATTTTCCCAGCAGCAGCTCTACTCACAAGAAAGCCGCACACATGGAGCAGGTGTTGCCATGTATCTTCCCATCTGGGCCCTGGATGGGGTCATTCTCTCTGGTGCAAAAGAGTTTTCCATTTCTCACAAACTTGCGGTATTCACTGCACAGCTTCTGCCAAGATAGAGAAGGTAATTTGGACACACGTTTTATTCCCATTCAAAGCAGAAGTTTGAAGTATCTACATTGGTAGAAACTAATCTTTGAGCCCAGGATTTTAGTTGTGTTTCTCTCAAATATAAAATTCAATTGAACCAAAAAAACCTCGTGATTTGCTAAGAGATGAAAACAAATAAGACATAATAGGATGTATAATAAAAGAGGTAGATAAGTAAACTCCACTATAATCTAAATAGAATAAAATAAGTGCAAACATACAGGTACAAGAAAATCTGAGAACTCGGAGGTTCATACCATGAAATCTGATTGTGGAAATCAGGGAAGATGTCAGGGAACTAGGATACTTTGAGTGAGACTTTGAAGAGTAAATAGGATTTTCCTGGTTAAGAAATGGATTGAGAAATACACATTTTAGATTGCTAAAATAAGCTGAGAAGCACATGTCAGACACTACATGGCCTATAGCAGAACATGAATTTCTGAATGACGGTAAGGAGCCAAATAAGAGAGTTAAGGAGATTGAAATGCATCCTTTAGTTGATAATGAGTTATTTGTGCATTTTAAGAAGAGCAGTATTATGATCTAGTTAATATTTTGAAACTTTACTCCAGCTGTGTTAGGGAGGATGGTTGGATAAGAAAAAGAATAGAACTTAAAGGGAAGACTAGGAGACTTTCATCATCTAAAGAAGAAGTTAACGGTAACTTATATAAAGCCATGAAAATGAATATTGTAATATTTCAAAGGTAAAAACCATGTTTTCTGTGTGTGTACAATGTATTTTGAACCCAACTCAGATATGAAATTTCAAAAATTCACATATAGAAAATATACACTAAGTGTCTCAGGAAAGTGGTAAGCAAAAGCTAGCATAGTCTGTAAGTGATGAAACTAGAACTAGAAATCATTTTGTTTCAGACTGCAAATAAGTTCTTTTTACTGTACAGAGTTAGTCTCTGAAGCAGCAAGAATTGATCAACTCCCATATCATTCATCTCAATGTCATCTCCAGATTGAAAGGTTAAGATTTTCTGGGGATTTTTGCAGGGCAATATTCCAGCCTTTAGGCTCTTTGAAGTGTGTTCAAATTACAGTCTACTCACTGCATATGAGCGTGCTTTTCCAGGTTCTCTTTTACTTCTTGCTTTTGCTTCAGCCTTTTTCTTTTCTTCAGCTTCTGCTTGGCTGAATGAGAAAAAACAAAACAAAAACAGGACAGATCCATAGGACCAAACACAGTCAATGGTTTCTCCACATTTCTGCATTGCTAATCTGTCCTCCCTCCTCAAGAAGGAGCGACTTTGCCCTTTTATCACTACATACTAATGAGAAGCAACAAAACAGCCTCCAGTATGATAAGATACCTTAACGTCTTCATAGTTTCTGCATAACACTGAAATAAAGATAACGTTACTTGTGGATTTGGGAGACTTGCTTTCTGTAAATTACCTTTTTTGGCTGTGATCAGAAAAGGAACATCATCAGTGTTCATCAAGGAGATATCAAAACTAGTACCCTGGTGACATTACACCTGGAGCCTGAAAGTGGCCTTAATAAAGCACATTGACTAGTCCCCTGTTTCACAGAGACAAGGTGAGGCGGTGAGGGCTTTGCTTATAATCTCAGGATATGACCACAACTAACCCAAATTTCTCCTCTCAAGTCTATGTTCTATCTACCACGTCGTGTATGCCGTAGCTTTATTAATTCAGTTTACATGTATTGCTTACTCATGGCTGTGTTATCTGTAAGAAAATGTAGGATGGGTGGAAAAATATTAATAATTTCCATACACTGATAAACCAAATGAGCCTAAATTTGCTTTGTACAATGGAATTGCATGGTATGCACAGTTAACTGATGGTATTTCAACCATACATGGTTGTCAATCGAATTACAAAAGACCAAAGATTCTAAATGTAGTCAACTACTTAATCTGAACTCAATCAGATAAACTGAGTGCAGTCCCAAATTTTGAAACCAAACTCAGTTATAACTTACTGAGAAATGTCACATTATATAAAGTAACATTTACTGTAATTTAATAAGAGTTCATGGTTGTTTCATGGGCAACTTCAATAATCAATTTCTGCAGTAAGTGTTAACTTTGGGTCTTCGTCCCTCTGGAAGATGAGATGCCTATAAACTTGCACAACAGGTTCACAATATGAAGCTTCAGCAGTAGGGAGAATTTGATATTTGCATAAGTCAGGATGTTCCAGTGCTAAGAGAATGAGTGTCGGGGGTAACAGACATCTTGGCATAAGTGCTCTAGGTACTTATTCCCAGCTCTATTACTTACATTCTCTGTGTAACTTCTTCAACTCCCTTCCCAGTTCTGAGCCACAGTTTGCCCATCCATGAAACAAGCTAGTTCTATTAGATTACTGTAGGATCCCTTTTCTCTTCGACATTCTAAAACTCTGTACTCACTAGAAGTCTTGACACATGGAACACAAGTTGCCATGCATTTTCCCATCTGGGCCACGAATAGGGTCATTTTCTGTGGTACAGAAAGGTATTCCATTCTTTGCATGATCCTGATATTCACTGCAGAGTTTCTGAATAAAGAAAATGAGACAGTTTAGATATGGTTCTCTATAAACTTTAGATACTCTTTATCAAAGATATTGGAAAAGAGGAATTAAGGATAAAAAAATAAAACATTTAGGATTTATAATTGTCCAAAAATTTTGTGATATTTCTCTTATAAGATTCATCCATTTAAGTGTTTAACAAATATATTAAGTTAAAAGGATTAAATATGAATGTGATTTAGCGCTTTTATGTCAAGTGAAAAGGATAAGGACTTGCAATATAAAAAGCTAAGGGATATGACACATGTCTAAATTAAGTGTGCACCAGCATATAGGAAAGAATGATCCAAGGAAGTTCAGAGAAGAGCTTATATTTGAGTTGTATCTTTAGAATGTGCCTAGGAGAACAATGTGGCAAAAAAGTCCTCCAGGAGGAATTATGATATGCAAAGACATAGAGGTGTAAAAGAATATGTTATTTTGAGATAATCTATTACAGTCAGGAGTATAGTGGCTAAAGAATTAGCAGGACACAAAGAGGAAGGTTTGGGAACTGGTTAAAAGGAGACCTTGGATTAACCAAGATGGCGGAGTAGAAGGACGTGCTGTCACTCCCTCTTGCGAGAGCACCAGAATCACAACTGACTGCTGGACCATCATTGACAGGAAGACCCTGGACTTCACCAAGGAGGATACCCCACGTCCAAGGACAGAGGAGAAGCCACAGTGAGACGGTAGGAGGGGCGCAAGCAGAGTAAAATCAAACCCCGTAACTGCTGGGTGGGTGACTCACAGACTGGCGAACACTTATACCACAGAAGTCCACCCACTGGAGTAAAGGTTCTGAGCCCCACGTCAGGCTTCCCAACCTGGGGGTCAGGCAACGGGAGGAGGAATTCCTAGAGAATCAGACTTTGAAGCCTAGTGGGAATTGGATTGCAGGACTTTGACGGGTCTGGGGGAAACAGAGACCCCACTCTTGGAGGGCACACACAAAGTAATGTGTGCATCAGGACCCAGGGGAAGGAGCAGTGAGCCTGGGGGAGACTGAACCAGACCTACCTGCTGGTGTTGGGGGGTCTCCTGCAGAGGCGAGTGGTGGCTCTGTTTCACCGTGGGGATAAGGACACTGGCAGCAGAGGTTCTGGGAAGTTCTCCTTGGCGTGAGCCCTCCCAGAGTCTGCCATTAACCCCACCAAAGAGCACGGGTAGGCTCCAGTGTTGGGTTGCCTCAGGCAAAACAGCCAACAGGGAGGGAACCCAGCCCCACCCATCAACAGTCAAGTGGATTAAGGTTTTACTGAGCTCTGACCGCCACAGCAACAGGGAGGGAACCCAGCCCCACCCATCAACAGTCAAGTGGATTAAGGTTTTACTGAGCTCTGACCGCCACAGCAACAGTCAGCTCTACCCACCACCAGAGCCTCCCATCAAGCCTCTTAGATAGCCTCAACCACCAGAGGGCAGACAACAGAAGCAAGAAAAACTATAATCCTGCAGCCTGTGGACCAAAAACCACAGTTACAGAAAGATAGAGAAGATGAAAAGGCAGAGGGCTATGTACCAGATGAAGGAACAAGAAAAAACCCCAGAAAAACAACTAAATGAAGTGGAGATAGGCAACCTTCCAGAAAAAGAATTCAGAATAATGATAGTGAAGATGATCCAGGACCTTGGAATAAGAATGGAGGCAAAGATTGAGAAGATGCAAGAAATGATTAACAAAGACCTAGAAGAATTAAAGAACAAACAAACAGAGATGACCAATACAATAACTGAAATGAAAACTACACTAGAAGGAATCAATAGCAGAATAACTGAGGCAGAAGAACGGATAAGTGACCTGGAAGACAGAATGATGGAATTCACTGCTGAGGAACAGACTAAAGAAAAAAGAATGAAAAGAAATGAAGACAGCCTAAGAGACCTCTGGGATAACATTAAACGCAACAACATTCGCATTATAGGGGTCCCAGAAGGAGAAGAGAGAGAGAAAGGACCAGAGAAAATATTTGAAGAGATTATAGTCGAAAACTTCCCTAACATGGGAAAGGAAATAGCCACCCAAGTCCAGGAAGCGCAGAGAGTCCCATACAGGATAAACCCAAGGAGAAACACGCCGAGACACATAGTAATCAAAGTGGCAAAAATTAAAGACAAAGAAAACTTATTGAAAGCAGCAAGGGAAAAACGACAAATAACATACAAGGGAACTCCCATAAGGTTAACAGCTGATTTCTCAGCAGAAACTCTGCAAGCCAGAAGGGAGTGGCATGATATACTTAAAGTGATGAAAGGGAAGAACCTACAACCAAGATTACTCTACCCGGCAAGGATCTCATTTAGATTTGATGGAGAAATCAAAAGCTTTACAGACAAGCAAAAGCTAAGAGAATTCAGCACCACCAAACCAGCTCTACAACAAATGCTAAAGGAACTTCTCTAAGTGGGAAACACAAGAGAAGAAAAGGACCTACAAAAACAAACACAAAACAATTAAGAAAATGGTCATAGGAACATACATATCGATAATTACCTTAAACGTGAATGGATTAAATGCCCCAACCAAAAGACATAGACTGGCTGAATGGATACAAAAACAAGACCCATATATATGCTGTCTACAAGAGACCCACTTTAGACCTAGGGACACATACAGACTGAAAGTGATGGGATGGAAAAAGATATTCCATGCAAATGGAAATCAAAAGAAAGCTGGAGTAGCTATACTCATATCAGATAAAATAGACTTTAAATTAAAGAATGTTACAAGAGACAAGGAAGGACACTACATAATGATCCAGGGATCAATCCAAGAAGAAGATATAACAATTATAAATATATATGCACCCAACATAGGAGCACCTCAATACATAAGGCAACTGCTAACAGCTATAAAAGAGGAAATCGACAGTAACACAATAATAGTGGGGGACTTTAACACCTCACTTACACCAATGGACAGATCATCCAAAATGAAAATAAATAAGGAAACAGAAGCTTTAAATGACACAATAGACCAGATAGATTTAATTGATATATATCGGACATTCCATCCAAAAACAGCAGATTACACGTTCTTCTCAAGTGCGCACGGAACATTCTCCAAGATAGATCACATCTTGGGTCACAAATCAAGCCTCAGTAAATTTAAGAAAATTGAAATCATATCAAGCATCTTTTCTGACCACAACGCTATGAGATTAGAAATGAATTACAGGGAAAAAAACGTAAAAAGGACAAACACATGGAGGCTAAACAATACGTTACTAAATAACCAAGAGATCACTGAAGAAATCAAAGAGGAAATCAAAAAATACCTAGAGACAAATGACAATGAAAACACGACGACCCAAAACCTATGGGATGCAGCAAAAGCAGTTCTAAGAGGGAAGTTTATAGCTATACAAGCCTACCTAAAGAAACAAGAAAAAGCTCAAGTAAACAATCTAACCTTACACTTAAAGAAACTAGAGAAAGAAGAACAAACAAAACCCAAAGTTAGCAGAAGGAAAGAAATCATAAAGATCAGAGCAGAAATAAATGAAATAGAAACAAAGAAAACAATAGCAAAGATCAATAAAACTAAAAGTTGGTTCTTTGAGAAGATAAACAAAATTGATAAACCATTAGCCAGACTCATCAAGAAAAAGAGGGAGAGGACTCAAATCAATAAAATCAGAAATGAAAAAGGAGAAGTTACAACAGACACTGCAGAAATACAAAGCATCCTAAGAGACTACTACAAGCAACTTTATGCCAATAAAATGGACAACCTGGAAGAAATGGACAAATTCTTAGAAAGGTATAACCTTCCAAGACTGAACCAGGAAGAAATAGAAAATATGAACAGACCAATCACAAGTAATGAAATTGAAACTGTGATTAAAAATCTTCCAACAAACAAAAGTCCAGGACCAGATGGCTTCACAGGTGAATTCTATCAAACATTTAGAGAAGAGCTAACACCCATCCTTCTCAAACTCTTCCAAAAAATTGCAGAGGAAGGAACACTCCCAAACTCATTCTATGAGGCCACCATCACCCTGATACCAAAACCAGACAAAGACACTACAAAAAAAGAAAATTACAGACCAATATCACTGATGAATATAGATGCAAAAATCCTCAACAAAATACTAGCAAACAGAATCCAACAACACATTAAAAGGATCATACACCACGATCAAGTGGGATTTATCCCAGGGATGCAAGGATTCTTCAATATACGCAAATCAATCAATGTGATACACCATATTAACAAACTGAAGAATAAAAACCATATGATCATCTCAATAGATGCAGAAAAAGCTTTTGACAAAATTCAACACCCATTTCTGATAAAAACTCTCCAGAAAGTGGGCATAGAGGGAACCTACCTCAACATAATAAAGGCCATATATGACAAACCCACAGCAAACATCATTCTCAATGGTGAAAAACTGAAAGCATTTCCTCTAAGATCAGGAACGAGACAAGGATGTCCACTCTCACCACTATTATTCAACATAGTTTTGGAAGTCCTAGCCACGGCAATCAGAGAAGAAAAAGAAATAAAAGGAATACAAATTGGAAAAGAAGAAGTAAAACTGTCACTGTTTGCGGATGACATGATACTATACATAGAGAATCCTAAAACTGCCACCAGAAAACTGCTAGAGCTAATTAATGAATATGGTAAAGTTGCAGGATACAAAATTAATGCACAGAAATCTCTTGCATTCCTATACACTAATGATGAAAAATCTGAAAGAGAAATTATGGAAACACTCCCATTTACCATTGCAACAAAAAGAATAAAATACCTAGGAATAAACCTACCTAGGGAGACAAAAGACCTGTATGCAGAAAACTATAAGACACTGATGAAAGAAATTAAAGATGATACCAACAGATGGAGAGATATACCATGTTCTTGGATTGGAAGAATCAACATTGTGAAAATGAGTATACTACCCAAAGCAATCTACAGATTCAATGCAATCCCTATCAAATTACCAATGGCATTTTTTACGGAGCTAGAACAAATCATCTTAAAATTTGTATGGAGACACAAAAGACCCCGAATAGGCAAAGCAGTCTTGAGGCAAAAAAATGGAGCTGGAGGAATCAGACTCCCTGACTTCAGACTATACTACAAAGCTACAGTAATCAAGACAATATGGTACTGGCACAAAAACAGAAACATAGATCAATGGAACAAGATAGAAAGCCCAGAGATAAACCCACGCACCTATGGTCAACTAATCTATGACAAAGGAGGCAAAGATATACAATGGAGAAAAGACAGTCTCTTCAATAAGTGGTGCTGGGAAAACTGGACAGCTACATGTAAAAGAATGAAATTAGAATACTCCCTAACACCATACACAAAAATAAACTCAAAATGGATTAGAGACCTAAATATAAGACTGGACACTATAAAACTCTTAGAGGAAAACATAGGAAGAACACTCTTTGACATAAATCACAGCAAGATCTTTTTTGATCCACCTCCTAGAGTAATGGAAATAAAAACAAAAATAAACAAGTGGGACCTAATGAAACTTCAAAGCTTTTGCACAGCAAAGGAAACCATAAACAAGACGAAAAGACAACCCTCAGAATGGGAGAAAATATTTGCAAATGAATCAACGGACAAAGGATTAATCTCCAAAATATATAAACAGCTCATTCAGCTCAATATCAAAGAAACAAACACCCCAATCCAAAAATGGGCAGAAGACCTAAATAGACATTTCTCCAAAGAAGACATACAGACGGCCACGAAGCACATGAAAAGATGCTCAACATCACTAATTATTAGAGAAATGCAAATCAAAACTACAATGAGGTATCACCTCACTCCTGTTAGAATGGGCATCATCAGAAAATCTACAAACAACAAATGCTGGAGAGGGTGTGGTGAAAAGGGAACCCTCTTGCACTGTTGGTGGGAATGTAAATTGATACAGCCACTATGGAGAACAATATGGAGGTTCCTTAAAAAACTAAAAATAGAATTACCATATGACCCAGCAATCCCACTACTGGGCATATACCCAGAGAAAACCGTAATTCAAAAAGACACATGCACCCGAATGTTCATTGCAGCACTATTTACAATAGCCAGGTCATGGAAGCAACCTAAATGCCCATCAACAGACAAATGGATAAAGAAGATGTGGTACATATATACAATGGAATATTACTCAGCCATAAAAAGGAACGAAATTGAGTCATTTGTTGAGACGTGGATGGATCTAGAGACTGTCATACAGAGTGAAGTAAGTCAGAAAGAGAAAAACAAATATCGTATATTAATGCATGTATGTGGAACCTAGAAAAATGGTACAGATGAGCCAGTTTGCAGGGCAGAAGTTGAGACACAGATGTAGAGAATGGACATATGGACACCAAGGGGGGAAAACTGCGGTGGGGTGGGGATGGTGGTGTGCTGAATTGGGCGATTGGGATTGACATGTATACACTGATGTGTATAAAACTGATGCCTAATAAGAGCCTGCAGTATAAAAAAAAAAAAAAAAAGGAGACCTTGAAGATAAGTCAAAATCAGACTACTAAACTTTGAAAGGACTTCGGACTTTATTCTTAGGAAATGGAAAACAATATTTATAGCAGAGAAGGACCTAATCAAATCTTTGTTTTAGAAAGATTATCCAGTCGGATGTGTGGAGGGTTTAAGTGACTAAAGACTGAAGCTAGGGAAACTATAGAAGAGAAGGAAGGAAGGGAGGGAGGGAGAGAGGGAAGGAGGGAGGAGGGGAGGAAGGAAGGAAGGAGGGAAGAAGAAAGGAAGGGAGGGAGGGAGGGAGAAAGAGGGGAGGGAGGGAGGGAGGAAGGAAGGGAGAAAAAGAAAAGGAAGAGAGAAAGGAAGGAAGAAATTGAAAGTGAAAGATAAGAGGATAGTTGAGGGACATTTAACAGCTAAAATTAAAAGGAGTTTGTAACCCAGGATTGAAGGAAAGAAAGCAGTTGAAACTGAGGCCTTAGCAATTAAGATATAGTTACATGAAGGCAGAAGGTGGACTAAGGGAATGAGGTATTTTATGAAACTGAACTACACTTCGTAGAAGGTGGGATAACTCTAAGAAATAAGTTAAATAGGGTCTCTTTAATGGAGTGAAATGGTCCAAATACACTCTAGAATACCTTTAAACATTAGATTTTCATAATGCCATTGGTTCATGGAAATATTTCCTAGTCTGTGAAAACAACATGGAAGAATAATTGAATCTTGAAGATTGAGGAAGATGTTGGCTAGAAGTATGGAGACCAGGCAGGATGCTAATGTATCAATGCAAAAGAAAGCTATTAGGTATCTGAGCTAAGATGGTAGCAGTGGAAAAAAGGCAGATGACTAGTTAAGAGGTGTTTTAAAAGTAGAATGTCGTATGATTTTAAAAGGATCATATTAAAATTTTACATTGCTATTGCTTTCAAAATGAAAACCCCCAAAACAACTGTCACACATTTGAAGAATGTATATCAACTTTGAATTCAGATAAAGCTTGATATATCACCTTCATTCAGGAGTGTGGAACTGTTTTTACTAATGTGCCTTAATTTCCTCCAAATAGAGCTAAAAATTGTAATGTCATAAGTATTCTAAATCTTATAAAATAGTAACTAAAAATTAGTTTCCAGAAACCCATTAGTAGTGGAGGAAAAATAAATGAATATTGAAAATGCATTCTAAAGTACACACACACACACCCTACAAAAGTCGTAACTAAATTGATCAAACTAATCCTCACCTCAGTTTCTCTTTTAACTTTTTCTTTAGCCTTTCTCAGGTGTTCATCTGCTTTATTTTCTTCTTCTGAAAAACGCTGTTTGCTGGAGAAAGAAACAAAAATAAGGAAGTGAATATAGATGTTTTGAATCTTCAAGCTACAAAATAGTCGTTTAGATGCAAGTGGAAAGGAACAGCTAAGTGTTCCTGAGTTTTAGAACAAACATTTTCAAATCACCCTAAAGCCCCTTATTAAATTGAAATCTTCACCATTTCCCCAAAGAACCCCTTTCATTTTGCCTTTAAGTTTGCCATTTCCTTCCACTGTAACAATCTTTTTTTTTTCTTTTTTGTCATCTTCCCTTCTTTTAAACCTCCCCAGCTTAAATTCTACCTTCTTTTTTTTTTTTTCTTTAATTTTCTTTCTTTATTTATTTTTTGGCTGCGTTGGGTTTTCGTTGCTGTGTGCAGGCTTTCTCTAGTTGGGGTGAGCGGGGGCTACTCTTTGTTGTGGTGCGTGGGCTTCTCATTGTCGTGGCTTCTCTTGCTGCGGAGCATGGGCTCTAGGCACATAGGCTTCAGTAGTTGTGGCACGTGGGCTCAGTAGTTGTGGCTTGCGGGCTCTAGAGCTCAGGCTCAGTAGTTGTGGTGCACGGGCTTAGTTGCTCCATGGCATGTGGGATCTTCCCAGACCAGGGCTCGAACCCGTGTCCCCTGCATTGGCAGGCAGATTCTTAACCGCTGCGCCACCAGGGAAGCCCAAATTCTACCTTCTTTAAGAAGACATCCCATACCTCAAAGTGGAAATGAGTTCTACATCTTTCAGTGTGTTTTCATACTTGGATATTCTTCTCTTATAGGATAGTTTTCATTCTGTCTTGCAGTGTGTGTGTGTGTGTGTGTGTGTGTGTGTGTACATCCAAGGATTATTTTTGCTATTAGCCTTAAGCTTCTTGAGAGCAGGGATCTTTGTCCATACATTCATTCACTTATTTATTCAACATTTGGTTAGTAATTATTTTTTGGCAAGCATTGGACAGCACCCTGGGCATATAGTACAGTAGTTTACAGTATAAACACATACCCTATCTTCTTAGAACTTACAGACCAGTAGAGAAGAGTGACAGTCAACAAATAGTACTAGAAATAATTATACAAATACCAACTATGATGATTATTATAAAATAAAATTATTAAGTGTTATAAAGATTGAATTTAATTAGTGATTTTAGGAGATCTCATCCAAGGAAGGATAATCTTGAAATGCAAACCATGGAAGAGACATTAGCTGGCCAAAACAAGAACTGGCAGTTGGAAAGTGTAGGAAAGAGCTCATAGAGTTCAAGGATCTGAAAGAAAATGTGATGAGACCTTTCCTGAGCCATCTTTAGAAATGCCATAATTTATATGTTGTGGGATTTGCTCTTCCCCCAGGGTCAGATGTCCAAGATGAAAAGATAGAGTTAATCCAGTTCACGTATGAACATGGATTTTTTTGTGGGCATCCCGTCTATTCTGCCACAATGGGGTAATTACTGAAGGAAAAGAATCAAAGTCCTAGTGCCTGCTTTTAACCCTCATTCTGTACTATGACTAGCTCATAAAAAGGCTTACAAAGGTCATGGGAGAAAATGTTAACAAGTATTTTGTAATCCAATCATCCTACTGGAAATTAGAATCCATTTGTATTAAAAAAGAAATATATAGCATTAGAGCCTACTTATTAGGTGGTATTATGATTTGTAGAGGACATAAAACTGCTCAGGAATTCTCAACAACAAATCTTCCCATGAACATTGTTCTTATTCATCATTTTAGTCAACCTCCACTTCACCTTTTGAGTAACTCCGAAGAAACCACATCTATACTTACAGAATTTCAGCACACAGGGCACATTTGTTGCCATGCATCCTGCCGTCAGGGCCACGGACTGGCTCTCTCTCCCGTGTACAAAAAAGTTTTCCATTCCTCACGTGGTTTTCATATTCCTTGCAGAAATTCTTTAAAAAGACAAGTAATTACATTTAGCACTTTTCTACTCTTTAATCTAGAAAATGTGCATCATGGATTTATAGTCAAAGAATGTCATCTCTAGAAAGTGTTAGTGAACACACACAACATATTAATGAGAAATAGTAATTACATTGTCAAATTACTTGGTACCTGTATATACTATGTCATGTATTTATTAAAAGGTAAAAGAGTCTAGGAAAGAATAAGGCTGAGCAAATATTTTCTAAAATCAGATAGTTTTTGTTAACTTTCAAATCTATGGGTAAAGATAATAAATAAAAGATCTGTCATGAGGTTCCAACAAAGACATAACAAAACACAGCAGCAAAGACAAAACAAAAGTGTTGCCAATGAGCAGAATATAGAATCTGTAAGATGAGATACTTAAGAGCTACTTAATATGGAACAAGTCAAGAACAATTTACTTAGTTTGCAAGGAAAAAGGAATAAGATGGTATCCAACAGCATTATGCTTACTCTATTTGTTTTCTCTGTGGATCTGTGGATCATTTTTATATACTCTGCCACCTTTATCAATGTTCATTTCTAACACTGCAGGTGGAAACCTCAGAAGGAGTGAACCTAATTTTCCTTCATTACCCACTTAGAAATGCAGACCATCAAGACTAATCTTTATTTAGAAAACCTAAAAAGGTTGTGACTTCCTCCCAAAATTCAGAAGAGGTTTATACACACAAATTTCCTGATTGATACTTGGATTCAGTATTTTCAAGTTTCTCTCTGTGTTTTGAAAATTCTATTTGATAAGGGCCATATATATGTGTGTGTGGGTATGTGTGTATACAAAATAGTTATATTTAATTATATATGATAAATATATATATAAACTTTAAAACACTATACTAAAACACTACTTGATAGCATATATTACTATAATATAATCTATAAAAATGCTTCTCTGTGGCCTTTTTCAACTGTATGACCCTCATCTTCCCATTTCAGCTAAAAAAATGCGAGCATAAAGAGTATGGTTTATTCACTGCAGTATTATTTACAGTAGCCAAGACGTGGAACAACCTAAGTGTTCATCAGTAGATGAATGGATAAAGAAGATGTGATATATACGTATATACAATGTATATGTATGTATGGATGGAATATTATTCAGTCATGAATGAAATCTTTCCATTTGTGACAGTATGGATGGGTTGTAGAGGGTATTATGCTAAGTGAAATAAGTCAGACAGAGAATGGTAATTACTGTATGACTTTCCTTATATGTGGAATCTAAAAAAACAAAACAAAGGAACAAATAAAACAGACTCATGGATACAGAGAACAAACTGGTGGTTGCCAGTGGGTAGGGGAGTGGGGCGGGATGGGGGAAATAGGTGAAGGGGATTAAGAGGTACAGACTTCCTGTTATAAAATAAATAAGTCATGGAGATGTAATGTACAGCAAAGGGAATATAGTCAATAATATTATAAGAACTTTGTATGGTGACAAATGGTATCTAGACTTATCATGGTGACCGTTTTGAAATGTGTATATATATATATATATATATATATATCTCAAATCACTATGATGTACACCTGAAACTAATGTGATATTGCATATCAATTATACTTCAATTAAAAAATTTATTTAAAAAAAGAGTGTGGTTTGGAGTCAGAAGGGAAATTAAACTGTGGCTCTAACTCACTGGGAGACCAGAGCAAAGTCACATCACCTTTGAGACTTCAGTCTCACTACCAACACAAAGGAAGTTTTCAGAATAGCTTCTCTTTAGGACCTTCTCTAGATCTAGTATTCTCTGATTTAAAAAAATATATAACTTACACTTCATTAGGACACTTTAAAAGAGAATCTAATGAGAAGATATTTGTCTTTAGAGGAGTAATGGGTGTGTTCCGAACTTCCTGGTTGTAACAATCTGGGAATACAGACGCAGAAGACAGTCACCTGATAATCACAGTGTGGTAATAAAATTAATGCTCAATGGTTCCCAAAAAGAAACAATGATAATTTCAGTTTATAAGTTGTGATTCATCCAAGGAGATTCTAAAGAAATGCTGTGTGATCAACCCACTGACAGGTTAATTATGGGGCAAATATTGAGCCATCACAATAATGCAGTCCTGTTCAACATAATCATGTCCAATGACCCCACCAAAACAATGACCCCAGCCACAGACAAAAAGAAGGAAAAGTAGCTGAGGCATGATGAAAGACAAGGGAAAAGAAACTCCCTGTTTATGAAGTAATAAAATGTTGAATATCACAAGATGACCCGAAGTGTTATACTGAAATTTAACAACCACCACAACAAAATTGCTTTTCAAATCTCAGTGAGTGTTGAACACATTATGGATAATTATGAATGCTCTGTGTTTCTTAATTTAAATTCTGAATGCCCTATTTAGGGTGGGACATTTGTTTCATTGAACGGCATTATGAAGTGGAAGTTCAGCTCTTAACTACCAAAAATTGCACCTGTGTCTCCCCTTAAGAAAACATATGCCCTACAATCCACAAAAATAGTATCTTTTTATTAGCACAAAAGGGTGCAGGACACAGAATCAGAATCCAACAGGAGGGTAAAATTGAGATCATTTACCCAGCCTCCTTATTTTACTAATAATGAAAATTGAGACCTGGACAGAAGAGATGAGTTGCTCAGTTTCACACACCCAGAGCAGGACTAAAACTCAGGTGTTCTGACTTTTCAACAAAAGACTACTCATTACCAAAGTAGCTGCTATCACTTTCAATGAAAGTAGGGTTTAATAACCTTGGTGATTTAAGAAATCCAGGCTGTGTTATCTACAATGTGTATTCAATTAACGAAAAGAATAATTTTTTATACTAGATTGAAAAACTAAATCATCGAATAATTTGAAAAACCTTAATTTTAAGGTTATTTTAAAAACAACAATATCAATAATTGCTTGAGGTTTTTGTTTAGTCAGAAGCATGACCTTTATAAATGCACGCCTCTCTGAACATAATAACCATAATGGAAAAACTGAATAACTAATTTGCATCAGTGGGAATATACATAAAATACACCAGTGAATATACTGTTTAAAAGATTCTGGAATTATTTTCAAGTTATTCCTGTCAAATTTATATTATGTTGCTTTTTTAACTAATTTATTCAAAGCAAAAGTAATTTACACTAAGTCAAAGAGAAATCTGGTGGAAACTAAGCAGAATTTAATTTGCATAAGCTTTGTCTTATATTCTCCTGTTTTTTTTAAGCAAGCAGAGTATTTTGAGCTTTAGGTGGGAAATGCTATTTTAACTTTGAATCTAGTGATTAATATACTTAGGAATATTATACTAGGAATATTGTACTAGGAATTCAACTTGGGGAACTTTAACATTAAGGAGACAAGTTCAATGTAATAATGAAGAACAATGACATTATTGAATTACCTTAAAGGTTCAAGTAGAAATTGTCAATATTTATGTCCACAAGAACCAAATTGTGTTGATGAGAAATTTACCTTTTCAGCACTTCGTCGAATTCTGGTTTCACCTCGCTTGGCATTTTCTTCAGCTTCTTTTAAGCTGTTAAGAAAAGAAAATAGTTGGTCGGTTTATGACTTTATCATATCTTCAGTGTCCAGTTCTGTGCTAAGCACTTCCATATCCTTTGCTCAACTTGCTCAACCCATCCACTTACATGAGACAAGCTTTGCCCTGTCTTGAATGTTTGAGCCAGAAAATTGCCAATGATAAGGATGGGTGTGAAACTGACTCACTGACAATCAATTAGAAGCCTTGTTCTGTAAAACTGGACAGGTGTGACTCCTTGATTGACACACAGAAGATTGTCAGGAAAACTTGCTTTAGCAGGCAGAACCAAGAGCTTTAAAACAATGCTGTGACAAGGATGAAACCAAACTAAGCATTTGAAGTACATGTTGTCATCCACACCCTTATGTATAGCTTTTTATACCTTGTAAAGTACTTGTTTGCCTTCACGTAAAAGCACCCTTGTCAATAAAAGCTACATTGAACTGAGCTTCTAAGTCCTTTCAGATCTATTACCTAACTGCAGTTCAACTTGGAGATAGACAAGACTATCTTAGTTCTACAGAGGAAGAAACCAACCAGGAGTCAGGGAGGTCAGATTCTCTTTTTTAGCTAGCACATGAAAAGAAACACAGAATCATAGAATTAGGGCAGGTTTGAGCACTAAAAGTGCATGCCTCCTAGATAGGAAAGTGGAAATGAGGATGATTTCCTGTCTGGAAACCAGTTATAATAACTATTTTTAAACCTGAGAGGACATGCCCTTGAATTCCACACAGCATAGTATAATTTTCAAAGACAGATGTGAAGTCCTTTAATCTGTTAAATCTTTCTCTCTCCTGATTTTAAAAATCCAGTGATATAAATAGAGCACTTTAAGGCTTGCTGACAAACAGATTAGAGAATCTGTGCTTTAACAGCCAGAATATGAAAGACTCTTTGAATCTTACTCATATCTGTGTCTCAGTGCTCAGAGCAGTGTCAGGCACTGAGAGAAAGATTAGCCCACCAGTTCTTCCCTTTCATAAAGTCCCACCTTTTATACAACTAATAAATTCAGCCACATGACATTATTTTAAATTAGACTGTCATCTTCAGTAAGAGTCTCTATACATGCCTGAATGAAGCAATGCATGTCAAATGACTGACCTAGGTTATTCCACAAGAGAGCACCTTTTAAATTTTGAAATATTATGCCTTATAAAACACTGTGCATTTTCAAGTCATTATAATTAAATAAATTAAATAACTAGCATAACCGCTTTATCCACTCCTTTTAAGAAACTTTATCAGATAATATGAATTAAAAAGAGAAGAAGCCACTCTGGGAGCAAGGCCCATTTCACCTTATAAAGACAAAGGATAACATGCTTGAGGAAAAGGACTTTATCTCTCTGTGGAGTGGTTCTCAGGACAGCAACCAAGTGCATTCTCATCAGGTCCACCTGCTGGCCAGCTTGGGGGTGAGGATACTTACAATAGCTCAGCACACATCACACACTTATTGTTGTGTGTCCTTCCATCAGGACCAAGAACTGGTTCATTTTCCTTTGTGCATCCAAGTCTTCCATTCTTCGCATAAGGCCGAAAATCACTACATAGATCCTGAAGAACAGGGAAAGAAACTTGACATTTACCATCTGGATGGTAATGCTTACAACACTATTTTCAGAAATTTTATAGAGCCCAGTGCCCCTCTGCCTAGTGCACAGTAGCTACCTAGAGCAATGCCAGTCATGTAAAAGTAGGTCAGTAAGTATAATTCACATGGTTAACTATAGAACTCGTTTACTTGTTTATTCATTTATTAGTAAACATGGATAACCTATGATGTGTTAGAACGAAGGTAGAACACAGTCCTTTCCCTCAACTTGCTCATGATCTACTGGATGATACAAAGAGACATTTAAAATACAACGTGCTACAGAGAACTGTATTCAATATCCTATGATAAACCATAATGGAAAAGAATATTTAAAAAAAGAATGTATATCTATAACTGAATCACTTTGCTGTACCCCAGTAATTAGCACAACATTATAAATCAACTATACTTCAATAAAAGAGAAAGTTACAAAAGGTAAAACAATGTTACCTTCTCACTGTTTTTTTTTAATTATGGAAAATGTGGCTTTTTTATATAAATAGGTTATTTATGTTAACATGTAATGGGTTTATTGTAATTTAAAATGAAAAATAAACATATTTTTAAAGTTCTCAGTTTTTACTCCTGATACAATAAATATCTATAGATATAACTCACATAAACAAAGCCCCTTGGGGTCCTCAATAATTTTTAAGGGTTTAAATGAGTCCTAAGACAAAAAACATTGAAAACCACTATCCTAGAGTAATCCTACTTTCCAGCGATAAATGTATTTGTGATTTTTTAGGTATCTCCCTTTTTTCCCTAAGCATATAAAAGCAAAAGCATATTTACACACATATACATATATTTATCTTTTTCTCATAAAAATAATGCTATACAGCTAAAAAAAAAAATACAATGTGCTAATATCCTTTGATAAACCATAATGGAAAAGAATATAAAAAAGAATGTGTGTATATATATATATAACTGAATCACTTTGCTGTACAGCAGAAATTAACACAACATTGTAAATCAACTGTACTTCAATTAAAAAAGACAAAAAGTATAGTTTAAATAAATCTAAAGAAAAAGATACAATGTGCTAAATGTCTTGATGGGGGTAACCTCACTCACTTCCCCTATTATCACAGGCTCACAGAATTTTAGCATAGAAAGGTGTTAGTCCAATTGTCATTTTTAGATATGGAAACACTGGTAAAGTGTGGTTAAGTAATCTGCCCAAAATCTCCTGACTGCAAGTGACAGTGCTGGGTTTTCTACTCAGGTTAAGTAACTGAAGTAGTTCCCTTTCTACAACACATGTAGTTTCCTTTCCCTCCCTCCCTCCCTCCCTCCCTTCCTTCCTTCCTTTGTTTTCATAGAAAGCAGAAATAGAGATGAAAGGTCTAAATACCAAAGTAACCTGCTTCCGTTTTGGGAACTACCAGTTGCTTTTCATCTAAATGAGCAGTATTCCATTTCAGGTGCAGCAAGAATGAATTCTTTCCAAACACCCCCATCAAAGAAGGAAGAGGAGACCATCTTCTTTCTTTTCAAAGTCAGCCCCCCCAGTGTTCCCCCCAACTCTGACATTCGTCCTCACCTGCTCTGGATTACTGTTCTTACATTCTCCTTCACTTTTTATGCCAACTTGAGATCTGGTTTTACTGGAATTAAAAGTTAGTAGACACAGCAGTTTAATATCATGGAACTTCTCACCAAATGGAATTTTTCTTTATATATTGTGATTCTCCTTTGCTTTTGAAAATAGGTGTCACACTGCACTCTTTACTTTTTCTAATGCAAGTCTGTGTTTATAAATTACAGTCAAAGAAATTTGGAGAGCATGTTGGAGAGCTGATAAGATTCAGACCTGTAAATGTTATTTCCAGATTTTTTTTCCTGTTTCCAGAGAGGACCCATATCAGAAGAGTGGGAAAAAGTAAATCTTGTAACTAGATATTAGATGCCACCCAAGGAAGTTTGTTGTTGTTGATGATCATGTTGTTTTAAATAATCGAGTTCAAGTTTATAGTATCCAGCATACTATTACACCATTCTTCATTTGGGTTATGATAACTAATATTTTGTTTTTCATGGAAAGTATGTAAGGCCCTAATTAGTATTGTTCAGTCTAATAGAACTTTAAAAGCATATCTGAAAACATAGTAGCATAAATATGATACACTTCTCACTCTCTAAAAAGATCTATAACATCTGTATAACAATAAAAATATAATAAAAACAACAGAAAGAAAAAACCTAAGTAGTTAAAAGTGATAAGAAAAAAAGTTATACCAAAAGAGATCAGCTGAGGAAAAATATAAAAATTGGATTCCAGTGTTATTGCAGAGTTTCCTAGCAGACAGAACTAAGAAAGAAACACAATGAGCAGGATGATTCTCATTGTATAATAGTAAGTCATATACCAGAAATTAGAGGCTTAAATAAGCTATCAGGATTCCCCACATAAAACATGGTAAGAACTAGTGTACAGTGTGTTCATAGTAGTGTTACAAATACATGTGTAATAAAAAATTGTTCTTTCTTTACCTATTTTCTGTTTTCTGTTTCTTTATATTGACCCTTGGTGAAAGTGGAAGACATAGTTTTAGAGTGTATTTCTGAAAATGCAGTCATGTCAGGGATCAGAGTGATTTAATTCAGTTGTGGTTTGGTAAAGATACTTAATATAAGGAAGGATAAAGCTTGTAGAACCTTAAGACTGAATATTTATCATTATCTCTTACTAGCCTTCTCAAACATTGGTTGTTATATTTGTAAAAACTGAAGAGCAGCCAATTCAAGACTGAGGTCATAAGCCAGAATCTGCAAAGCAGGTATGCCATCTTGTTGGTTGAAGACAGTCAATAACCAAACCTAGCACTGCGGGTGGAGAAAGAACCAAATGAGGACAAAATATAGGGCAGTGAGATGCTTTAGCTACATTTGGTGAATGTTGAATAGATGGGAAGAAGTTCAATATTAAGTCCCAGTTACCCTAATATTATAAATTACTGAGCATTTAATAAATAAATATCATTTGATAATTAAATAATTCTCTATGAAAAAGGATATACTCCTAAATAGGTAGAAAGGAGATAGATAAATAGATAACAGATAAATGTGTATGTATGTGTATGTATGAATATATATATGTGTATGTGTGTGTATACAGGTATAGATATATAAGATGTCTTACTTCACAGAAAGTGACAACCATCTGATAAATTGCACACAAGTGTGCTTGTAAAATATAAAGTGTTATACTATATATTTTTTCTCTTAAGAATAGTAAAAGAAGTGATCCTAATAATTTATAGATGGCTAACTCCCACAAAATGGATTGTTATCTTAAAGATGTAAGAAAAAAATGTGTCATATAATTATACAGAGAACATGCTTTAGGGAGAAAGCCTGCTTCAGAGAATACTCACGCGTTCCTAGCACATAGTGCACATCTGTTGCTGTATGTTTTCCCATCTGTGCCACAAACAGGTGTATAATCAAGGGTACATAGAAAATGCTCATCCCTTTTTCCTGGCTTGAAATCATTGCAATTCAACTGCAAGAGACATGATCAAGGAACATCAAACTATAAGAGATAAAATATTCCTTAGATGCATAAATAGATTAATATTTTAAGCCCACAACAATATAACTCAGTGGAGAAGGAAAACATAATAAGGAGACTGCAGTGAAGGAATAAAATCGTGGTTAATAAAGCATGGTCCAAGAACAAAAACATATAATCGGATTTCAGAAAAAATGATTTCAGACACCTGCTATCTGGGTGAGGTGGGCCAAGTCACCTCTTTGAAACTTAGCAAACTGTATGTCAATCAAAACCTGCCTGCCTTCTCTATAGAGTACTCATGAGGTCCAGTAGACAATGGATATGAAAGCTCTCTGCAAACTATAAGCTACAATAAAGTTTATAGTATTATAGATTAGAGTAATGATCAAGAGCCAGATTGCTGGGTTCATAATTCTAAATCTGCCACTTATTAGCTGTGTGATTTGGGTTATTTAACCACTCTGTGCTATAGTGTCCTCATTTGCAAAATGCATATATTACCAGCTTCTCAGGATTATAAAGAGATTTAAATGTATTAATACATGTATAGTTCTTAGAACAGTACCTAGCATATCCTGACCATTTATTGTTGTTGCTGTTGTTTTTTAAATGTTTTCTTTACTGATAATCAAGCCAATAAAGCTAAACACCTTTTAGGGATGATGAGAGAAATCCCAACATCTCTGCTCTAATAATATGACATATACATAAGAACAAACCCATTTGGTGAGAAAAACAATTGCACTAGGTAATAACTGATGACTAGTATTGGAATCTCAGATCTTCCACCCACTCACTTCACCTCTTTGATTCTCACTTTCCTTATCTGAAAAATGGGAATTCACACCCTATCCACATTACAGGCTTGTGGTGAAGAAGAAATAAATAGTTATGAAACATTATTTGGCAACTCATTATTGTGACATAAGCTAGATATTCTGATTCAGAGTTAACTTGGATTTAATTTCTATCTAAAACCAAAGAATATGATATCACATTGCAAAACAAATTTTTTGATGTCATTATTGTCGTAACAAAAATGTCTTAATTATAGATTTGGAAAACTTAGGATATGGACCTGTGACTTAGTATGGCACACAATATCAAGAATAAAGTAGGATAGACACAAATGTAAAATAAATTTTTGAACCAGAAGATTACACTGAGGAACTCTCCTAGAAGACAATTAAAAAGGAAAAAGAATTTAAACTAGAAAAGAAAATCTATGAAACATACCCCACTCTTCATGTCATATATTTAGGAAGAAGTTAAAAATAGAGTGAAAACAGGTTAAGTCATGGCTATATGTGCTACCCCATTCACTTGGTTGTTCATTTATTCCTCAAAACCCATTACACATTTACTAGGCTCTAGGCGTTCCACTAGACTGTGACCCTGACCCAGCAAAAAAAGAGAAAAGGAATACGTACTCTAAGGGATTTACATTCTGAGGGGAAGAGATAGACAGTAAATACAACAACTTTAAATTATAACAAGTGCTATGAAAAATAAACTGCACGATATGATAGCACCCAGAATAGGGGCTATTTTAAATATAGTGTCAAGAAAGATCTTTCTGCAAAGGTAACATTTGAGGTGAGATGGCATTAATGAGGAGGAGCCGGGCATTAAAGACTTGCGGAAAGAACATTCCAGGCATGGAGAACTGCAATTGCAAAAGATTTGTGATAGGAACTAGATTCTCCTGTTTAAGGGGCAGAAAGAAGAGAAGTGTGGCTGGAGCATAAGGAAAAAGCAGGAGCATAAGGAAAAGCTGGTTTTCTCTCAAAAATCATTTCTGGAGAAATTGCAGAAGCATGGGGATAGGGATCCAAGCAATCAACTTGGGGCCATCACTCCTCTCCCGCTTCACCAGTGAAATCAACAGCAGCATACTAGGTCACAGATGTTGGCAGGCTGATGGACAGATGAAAAGCCCAGCTGGGAGGTGATGAGAACAGGTGTAAGCATTTACTACTCCACCTCCTCCTCCTCCAAACCCCAAGGGCTGGTGGGTCACAGCCTACAGAGAACAATTCTTCCTGATACTGACAATTTCTGAGAGCTTACAGATGGATTCCTGACCTGGTGAAGTGGCAGCAAACTGTAGTTAACACTGGTTCTAGAACCTTCATCTCTGAGCCTTATCCTTTGTCCTCTCCTGACACTTACCAGGAGAGGCAGAGGCTGAAGCTTGGCTTCAATATTTTCTAACTCACTTTAGCAGAAAAAAATTTACTACAGAAAAATTAAAATTAAAAAGCACACAAATATTATAATAGGATAAGAAAAGATACAAGGCAAAAGTGAATAAGAAGAGAGCAGACGCAAAAATATTAATACTTAATATATAGAATTCAGTCCCAATTGCATCATAAGTAACAAAGAAGGACATTACATAAACTAAAAAGAAGAAAAGAACAAGAGGGTATAATAATCATGAGCATACATTCAATAATACAGGCTCTAAATATGTCAAACAATAACCAATAGAATTAAATAAATCAATAACTGGTGTTAGAGTTTTTAGCACACACTTCTCAGAAGCTGATATATCAAAGGAAAAAATTAAGGTGCTTAAGTCATTAGATTTTAATAGAAAACTACATCCAAGAGACAGAAAATAAACATTTTTTCAGAAGATATAAAACATTTATAAAAGTAGAATATTTATCAGGCCACAAAGAAAGTCTTAGGAAATTCCAAAGGATCAGTGTCATATGGCCCATGTTCTTTGACCACAATTCAATAAAATTAAGTTAATTTAAAATGGAAAAAAAGTACCACATATTTGTAAATCAAATAATGTATTACTAAATAAATTTGGGAGGGAGGAAAATTAAGAAATATTTGGCAAAGAAAGACAAATGAAAACACTTCAAGTACAAATCTGAGATAGATGATCACTGATACCTTCAAATACCCTTGTCATGAAATTTTAAAAGTTAAAATTTAAAGACTAAGTATTGCTCAATTCACTGTAAAATGAGCAGCAGAGCAAACAAATAGGAATGAATGATGTAAAGAACAGAAACTACAGAGAAAATTAATAAAAAAGCTAATGTTATAGTTTTCTAGTACAACTGATAAAAAAAAGAAAGAAAGAGAAGATGACAGTTTAAAAATATATATAATGACATTGGAAATAATTGAACATTGAGAAATAATACAATGAAAGCATATTGTGAGTATCCATACGCTAATGCATTTGAAAACCAAAATGGAGACATGGCTACAAAAAAAGTAGAAAATACCTCCGCTGGTGTACTAAGCAGGAGGAAAGTTGAACATATCAATAACTATATTAACTAACTGATACATTGGTCTGAGATATTCTCTCCCCAAAATGCCCCATTTCTAATAGACTTAAAATACATTTTTCTAAAACTTTGAATTTAAGGAGTATGTACTGGAGCCATAGTTGGGGTTTTTTTTTTAGCATGTAATAGTCTCAGCCTTTTGATCGGGATGTTAAAACCATTTACATTTAATAGAATTATTGATAGGATTGTATTTACATATGCTATGTTTCTATTTGGTTTTAATATACTCTTGTTCTTTTTACTTCTCTGTTCTTCTACTATTGCCTTCTTTTTGGGTTAAATATTACTAGTGCGTCTTTTTTATTCTCCTGTTGATTTTATGCATTTATTATACATGTCATTTTCTGATCGGTTACTCTAGTGATTACAATAAGCATCCTAATTTATCACAATCTACTACCAATTAATACTTAATTCTAGAAAAATATAGAAACTTTGCCCCAATTGTAGCTCTATTTTCTCTGTCTCCTTTCGTACTGTAACTATCATACATGTTATATTTATACACCCAATAAAACAGCATTATAATCATTGCTATATACAATATTATATCTTTAAAAGAAGCTAGGTGAAAATAAGGGACATATATTTATAGAGTACTTCATATTAACCCCTATATTTACCATTTCTGGTGCTTTTTATTTCTTTCTCTAATTCCAAGTTACCATCTGGTGGTCATTCCTTTAAACTAAAGAACTTTATTATTACTTATAAGACAGATCTGTTAGCAACAAATTCTCTCAGATTTCATTGATATGGGAATATCTCCATCTCTTTCCATTGCCTTCTGACCTTCATTATTTTGAATGAGAAGCCAGTCATATATAACATGTCATTTTTCTTTTGCTACTTTTAAAACTTTCTCTTGATCTCAACATTTTGATCATGATGAGCCTAAGTGTAGATCTCTTTGATTTGTCCCATTTAGAGTTTGTTGAAATTCTTGAATATAAAGATTCATTCTTTCATCAAATTTGATACATTTTAGGCCATTATTCCTTCAAGTAATTTTTCTATCCAGTCTCTCTCTTCTATTTCTGGCATTCCTATTTCACACGTACTGGCATTCTTGATGTCTCAAGGACTCTGCAACTCTGTGCATTTTTTGTCAATATTTTTTCCTTCTGTACTTCTTTTGTTAAACTTTATTAATCTTTCTTCAAGTTTACTAATTCTTTTTTTTTTATACAATCTCAAAGCTGCTTTTGAGCCTTTCTACTGATTTTTTAAAACTTGAGTTATTGTGCCCTTCATCTCCAGAATTTTCATTTGGTTATATATATACATATATATATGTATATATATATACATATACATATACAAGTGTATATGAAGGTGTTATATATAACTTTTCACTGAAAATCTCTATTCATTGTTATTACATTTTCCTTTAACTCTTCAAATATTGTTTTCTTTAGTGTTGGACACCTTATAAATAGCTACTTTAAGTCCCTGTCTGTCAAACTAACATCTGGAACCACTCAGACAGTTTCCATTAACATTTTTTCATGCCAACTATGGTTCATATATTCTATTTACTTTGCCTATTTCATAATTTTTGTTGAAAACTGGACATTATAGATAATATAGTTTAGCAACTCAATTTATGATTTTATTCCAAAGATTATTTTCACTGTTTTATTGTTTGCTTCTTTGGTTGAGCTAAATCTCTGATCTTTTGCTCTCCCATAGTGTGCAGCTGTTGATGTGTACGCTAAGAAAATGTTTATTCAGTCATACCTTGGTATCCATTGGGGGAGTGGTTCCAAGACCCCCATGGATACCAAAATCCATAGATACTAAAGTCCCTTATATAAACTATGCACATCCTCCTGTATACTTTAAGTTGTCTCTAGATTACTTACAATACCTAATACAATTTAAGTGCTATGTAAATAGTTGTAAGTACAATATAAATACTATGTAAATAGTGGCCAGCATGGGGCAAATTCAAGATTTGCTTTTTGGAACTTTCTGGAGTTTGTCTGTTTTTAATATTTTTGGTCTGTGATTGCTTGAATCCATGAATGTGGAACCCACAGACATGGAGGGATGACTGTAGTTTTTTGTTTTTTTTAAGCCTGACTTTTTAGGTTTTTTCTCCCTGGATCTGTGTAACTTAGCAGTAGGCCAATGATTAGACACAGTTTATGCTCAAACGCCTCAAGCCAGTAAGGTGTCCATCCTCCACAGATGGACCTGTGTATGTAGGAGAGGGTACTCAAAATTCAGGCTATTTTTACGTCTACCCTAGCATTTGCTTTCCACTGGGATTTTCTTGTGTCTTCTAAGTGCTTGCACACATCCCTATGATTGTCCAGGACTTTGTGAATTGCTTAGTCCCTTTTTGTCTCTGCTGCCCTGTTATGAAGACATAGCCAGAAATATGCTTACTGCTATAACCTAAGATCATTCTCCTTACTGGAGTAACCAAAAATATCTCTGGATATGTCAGTTTCCAACTACTCAAAATTAAATAAACCCCTTTCAACATTTGCAGTGCAGTTGCTGATCCACATAGCCTGCTCTGCTTTGGTAGACCCTCCATATCAACCAAGCCATGGGAGTGAGATGGGACTATCATTAAGCAAGAACATCACAGAATTCCATTGTTCTTACCCAGAGTTCAACAGTTTTTCAAGCATAACTGATTGTCAGATTAACAGGCTGCTGGTCAATTTCCAGAATGCTAAAATGGTTGTTTTACTCAATTTTGTGTAGCCTTATAGTTGTTCTTTGGGGAGGGAATTAGCTGACCTCCTTATTCAGCAATAGTCTGAAGTGCCACCCCTCAGGGTAATTTTATATTGATTCCCAAACCAGATAAGAATAATTAGCAAGGGGAAAGTATAGACTCATTTTACTTACAAAAATACTTTCAAATTTTCTAAATAATAACTATGCAAATTCAACAGTGTATTTAAAAATGCATTATGATTAAGTATGATTTACCCTAAGAAGATAATAATGATTTAACATTTAGCATGGTTATCAAAAAATGTATTACGTTAATAGACTGAAAGAGAAAAATTATAAAGTTATTTCAATAGTTGCAGAGAAGGCATGTGATAATGATCAAAACATATTCAGAAGAATAAAAACAGAAAGGAACTTCCTAAACTGACTGACTAAAGTTTATAGAAAAAACACCTATGGTAAACATTATACTTAATGGAGAAACTTTAGCTATATTGCATTTAATATACGCAGAGAAAGGGCAGATTGAAGTTCATTATCATTGCTACTGTTGAACTACTGTATTGAACTCTAGATCCTCACCAATGATATAAGGAAAGAAAAAGAAATAAAGAAGTGACAAGATTGAAAAGGAAGTTATAAAGCTTCTATTATTTGCAGATGATGTGATCAACTTCCAAGAAAAAGACAACAGAATTAACAGATAAATTATAAGGATTAACAAGATATCAGAAAGGTTTTTAACAGAACATAAACCTATAGAAATCAATAGAATTTGTCTATGCCAACAATAATCAGATTTAAATACCATAAACAACAAAATACCACTCAAAAGAGCAATAAAATTACAAATTTTCTAGGTATTGGCAAAAAATACCTGTGGAGAATATTTCATAGATTTCATAAGATACACAAGAATTATATGAATTAATAAGATATTCTATGCCTTTGACTTGGGCAAGTTACTATCGTAAAAAGTCAATTTTACCCAAATTAATTTATAAATTCTCTGTAGCTGTAACCACATTGAGTTCCCAAACTCAAGTTGGATTTTTAATAAACTTAGTAAATTTTTTATTTCAAATATATATGTGGAAAAATATATATCTGTGCATAGGTAAGTCAACTTTGAAAAAGTGAGCTAAGAAAGGGGACTTGTCTTATTAGTTATTAAAGAAATGAACAATATGAACAAAAAAGGGAACTTAGAAACACATACATGCACACCTATAAATTCAATATCCTACAAAGTTGGCAACTTAATGAGAAACATTGAATGAATGAATTGATCAATTAAAAAACAAAAGTTTCTACATAGGCCAAAGATGTTAGTGATTAGAAATTATGGAGGATTTCAGAAAACTTGGGTGGTAGGAATGGAAATCATGAAAAGGAGTCAAATTGGAATATACGTTGGAGGCAAAACCAAGACTTGTTGATGGATTGGATATCAGAGTCATAAGGTTAAAGAATGACATACATAGTAATGAAGAAGAAATTGATGATGCAAGAGAGAGAGGATGTCTATAGGAGGAAACTTCTTGAACAAAGCATCTTATTCTGAGAGTAAGAAGCAGGGTTAATTTTCTTTTTTTTAACATCTTTATTAGAGTATAATTGCTTTACAGTGGTGTGTTAGTTTCTGCTTTACAACAAAGTGAATCAGCTATACATATACATATATCCCCATGTCTCCTCCCTCTTGCATCTGCCTCCCACTTTCCCTATCCCACCCCTCTAGGTGGTCACAAAGCACCGAGCTGATCTCCCTGTGCTATGTGGCTGCTTCCCACTAGCTATCTATTTTACATTTGGTAGTATATATAAGTAAGTCCATGCCACTCTCTCAGTTCATCCCAGCTTACCCTTCCCCCTCCCTGTGTCCTCAAGTCCATTCTCTACGTCTGCATCTTTATTCCTGTCCTGCCCCTAGGTTCTTCATAACCATTTTTTTCTTAGATTCCATATATATGTGTTAGCATACGGTATTTGTTTTTCTCTTTCTGACTTACTTCACTCTGTATGACAGACTCTAGGTCCATCCACCTCACTACAAATAACTCAATTTCGTTTCTTTTGATGGCTGAGTAATATTCCATTGTATATATGTGCCACATCTTCTTTATCCATTCAGCTGTCGATGGACACTGAGGTTGCTTCCATGTCCTGGCTATTGTAAAGAGAGCTGCAATGAACACTGTGGTACATGACTCTTTTTGAATTATGGTTTTCTCAGGGTATATGCCCAGTAGTGGGATTGCTGGGTTGTATGGTAGTTCTATTTTTAGTTTTTTAAGGAACCTCCATACTGTTCTCCATAGTGGCTGTATCAATTTACATTCCTACCAACAGGGCAAGAGGATACAAGACGAAAAGACAACCCTCAGAATGGGAGAAAATATTTGCAAATGAAGCAATTGACAAAGGATTAATCTCCAAGATTTACAAGCAGTTCACACAGCTCAATATCAAAAAAACAAACAACCCAATCCAAAAATGGGCAGAAGACCAAATAGACATTTCTCCAAAGAAGATATACAGATTGCCAACAAACACATGAAAGAATGCTCAACATCACTAATCATTAGAGAAATGCAAATCAAAACTACAATGAGGTATCACCTCACACCAGTCAGAATTGCCATCATCAAAAAATCTACAAACAATAAATGCTGGAGAGGGTGTGGAGAAAAGGGTTAATTTTTGATGGGAAAAATCTATGCAGAGAAAGTAGATTGATTTCTTTTACAGTTAAGAGGAAAATAACAGCAGTAAAAACATACTATAATTGCATTAATCTAGTCACACACAGACAAGTAAACATCTAGACAGAAATTACTTGAAGGCAAACAGCCAAATATTAAATGCCTTAATTTATAAGTAAATAATTTCCTAGGTAGCAAAACATGTAACCATAGGAACTTTATCTAGAGGTCAAAATTATAATTCAGGCATAAAATTGTAACAGAGAAGTATAATGTCTTAATAGTCTATAATTTTATTTCTTAAAAATCCTATTTCATTAAAATTCAGTAAATGTGTGTCTACATATGAAAACATACCACTAGTAATGTTTTAAAATAGTAGGTTTAAGAATGATGTGTGTGTGTGTGTGTGTGTGTGTGTGTGTATTTGGGGGATTTTTGTTTGTCACTTTCTGGTATTTTATATTTTTAAACACCAATGATATATCAGTTTTTCATGAAGAAAAAGGAGGAGGAGGAAGAGAATGGATTTTTTAGAGTAAGCCTCTCTCTAAATGTCACAAAGAAAGGCAGATTTGAAAAGTACCAGTAAAGCTTTCTGACCCTCACAGATTTGGGGGAACATAGAAGCAGCTCCCTTTTGCTCAAAGAGTTTGTAGTTATTGACCAATTGTGTGGTCAATTGAGCTATGTTATTGTTTTAAAAGTGAGACTGGTTGAGCCGGGGCAAAGACTTTGGTTGACTCAGTCTACTTCGGAGGCTGAGCTGCTCAGACAGTCCTGAGTAACACTGACAGGGAGGATGGTAGCTTGGTTAGACCAGGGATATTAACGTAATTTGGGTGTGCCTTCCCTGACCGATCATTTTAGTTATGTGTCAGAGGCAGGAGAGGAGGAAGAGAAAGAAGATATTGGAGAAGACGCTATGTAGGAGACCTGGAATAATATAAGTAGTTGTCAGAATACCTGGCAATAGCCCCAGCTTTGTCAATAACGTATTGTAAGACGTTGTAGACAGAGATTTCACCCAGTCTGGGCCTAGAACTTTTATTTTTTTGTATAAATAAGAATTTTTGTATAATAAATTATTTATAAAGGGAAATGGTTATGTGTTGGGTTGCATCTGTAGAGTTTCTTTCATTTTATTTAATTAAAAAAAAATTTTTACCCCAGAACAGTTTTCTCCAACAAATATTAGCCTGAATCCCAATTTGCAAAATAGATATAAACAAGCAAGTCTACTTGAATTAGGGGAAATCTCCAAGTATCAGAAAATACGTTCAGTCGGAAGAAAAAGAGGAAAAGAGAAAGGAAATAAAATGAGTCAAATGTCTGCTAACACATGTTAAACATTGTAGCTGGCTTTTAAAACTTAGTTTCTCATTTGATCCACATTCCATTTCACAGGTGAAAAAATTGAGACCCAGATATACATAAATTGTCCAAATTCTGAGACTTGAACTTAGTTCTACAGTCCCATGAAGTCTCTTGTTGTGGAACTAAGACAGGACAGTAGAAATGAGAAATGGCCATGGAAGGCAGACATCACACTGGCTGACACCACCTCTTAGCATCTGTCAGTGCCCTAAATGTTTTCAGAGAGTTGGGTCATGGGTTGGGCCTATGGACAAGCTGTACCAGATATTTAGCCTACCCATGTACTACGCCATGTTCCCTCCCTTCTAAGTAGCTGGCCTCACAACAGGTATGACCTAGTAATTAGGAAATAAAGAGATCTAAATAGAGTCGAACGTAATCTCCAAAGCAGATATGACAAGTTGACTCCGAATAGTCTCACCTTTGCTGGGGCAGTAGCCCTGGTGGCTCTTGCTAAATGCCTGGCCCTTCTCTGGGATTTTGCTTCTTTTTCTCTGGAAGAGAGCAAAGAATAGAATAGCTCAGACATGCTTGACCAATTTTAGGTCTAACATCATACATGGTAAACTTAATTTTGGCTATTCTTCTCAGCTTAATCTAGCTTGTCAGAAGTGGAGGTATGTCTGGAAATGACCACAGGTACTGTAAATCTCTCCTCAGTGCTGAAATATATCTCAAATGTGGTTCTATTAAAGGCAAGAATCTTTACTGTTAACTGTATAACAGATTACCCACCTTAAATACTTCCATCATCCAGGTTGTCACCAACTGTAAAAGCAATTTATATCATTTTTGGAATGCTCTCTTTGAAAGACCATATTCAGATTGATCCAAAATCTACCCACCTGTCTTGGTCTGAGGTTCCAATCTCTAAGGACCCACAGAGTAAATTCAGCAATTTAAAGATAACTTTAATGCCTCATACAGTCTCCTCCTTTCCAGGTTAAGAAGCCAAGTTTATCCCAACATAATTTACATAAGTAATAAAGATAATAATTGCGTGAGTGACTTCAAAGTGATAAATAACCTGCCTTGTATGTCTAAAGGCATTTAATTTTTATTTTAAATTATTTTTCAATAAATTTATTCTATTTATAGTTTCAGTCTCCTAACGAAACATCCTATGTAACAAGGAGGAAACTCTTTAGTAAATATTACACCTGCTGGTTTACATTCAGCTTTCAAGAGACTAAGAAAGGATTGTTCAACTTGCCCTGGGAGTCCTCCCTCCCTAAATTTTGCCCTGCCTTCCTTCATCTTCCTACAGTGTCTTCATTAGTAGCAGCACATGTGATCAGAGCTTCATTATCCCAATATTAATGACTATGTCAGATTAAATCCCTTGACACATTACCAACTTGGCATTTTAAAAGCTGATTATAACATAATTATCTTCAGTGGGTAAGTTTTGTATTGGCTTGGTACCAGAGTTGATGTTTTTTGATGGTGGTCAGAAACCAAGAATGAATTCCCTGTTCAAAAACAAATTCAGTCCCTTTGATGTGAGGACTTGCAACTGATAACTCAAGCCTTTACCACCTATGGAGTGTCACTGGAGAGAAGGAAATAGTTAAAAAGCATTGCAAAGATGTCAGTAAACCTCCGGGATATTAATTCTTTCTGAGTTGTGGGGAGTTGGAAGCCACAGTCAATCCTAGTGTCCATCTCATGCTAGCATAATCCTAGATGTCTGAAGACACTGGCAGCTCACAGAGTCAGGGTGTATCCTGATTCTCCTGGTTGGCTCTCACAAGAAGAGTCTGGCATCATTCTCAGGGGTACAACAGAGTCAGGTCTTAACAGGCTCAAGAATTCTTTTCTCCCAGGGTCAGAAAACTCAACTTGGAAGTACATCCTCAAAAAACTATTAAGTGCTGCATAAGGTATTGATACCAAGCCCTCTGGGATATTCTGGAATACCATGAGTGATTATTAAAATCTTTCCGAGTGGGTGGCATTTATCCAACTTTACTTGATGCTAGGTATCACAGTGATCTGCTAAGCATTTTTATTTACCCACTTAGATTTAGAAAAATATATTTGACAGAAAATAAAAATAATAACATTTAGTAGTTCAGAGAATAACTGGTAACTCAAAACACTTGAAAGAAAGATTAAACTTTACTCACAATATCATTTTGCATGTGGCACATTTGTTGATGAACACTATTCCATCAGGGCTTTGAAAAAGGTTTTTATCTTGGGAACAGAACAGTTTTCCATTTTTCATCAGTGCCCTATATTCATTGCATGTTTCCTTAGGAAAATATGAAAAAAGTGTTTACAGAAACCTCATCAAAGCAAGACTTTACCTTCTAAGAACAATATTATTTCATGACCACCACCCCCTTTGTATGGAAAACATTCACTCAGTTGATACAGATAATACAAATAAAAGTAATGAGTCTGGATTGTCTGTTGGAGATTGAAAATTCACCTAAAAGCATTCATCTAAAATCATTAGTGAAATGGAAAGAACAAGGGACTTGGAGTCAAAAGATTTGAGCTTATCTTCCAGGGTTCGCATTTACAAGCCCAACAGCCATAGCAAATGAACTTCTCAAAGGCTCACTTACCCTATCTGTAAAAACAGAGGATATAAGTATATGTGTTTCATAAGTTTTGTGTGGATTAAATATCATAAGCATGTAAATCCCTCGAAGAGTGCCTGATACCTAGCAGATATTCAATAATTAGATTCTCTACCTCTCCTCTTCCTCCTGCTTTACTATTATAGTTGTTGTTGCTATTGCCATTATTATTATTGGAGTATGCTAAGATGATGCATATAAAATACCTAGCACACAGTTCAATAATATTTGCCATTAAAAGGTATATGAAAATGTTGCAGTATATTTGATGAAGGCCTGCTATATGTCACTCACTTTTTTTCTAGGAGCTTAATATTAATGGTGCATTTGCACTACCTAGTAAAGTACTGATTTAAAATGTTATACTACCTATTAGTTTAGGAAATCCACTGGTCCTTTAAAGCCTTTGTAATCTATGTTTTCTTTTTTCTTTTTCTTTTGGCTTTTTGTTTTGTTTTGACTTTGAAAAAACAAAGCATAAAGATCATTGTACCAGAAAAACTAAGTAAATCAATCAAGCCTTTGCTCCAACTCTGACATATGCAACCTCTTCCAAAGGACAGATTATAGAATTCTATTCAGCCTCCTATATCTTTATAATAATAATTCAGTTAATCAACAAACACTTATTATGAGGATACTATACTTTTCTGGGTGTCATGGATACAGCATTAAATAAGGTAGGAAGGATCCTTGCCTAAATGGTGCTTACCATCTAATGGATAATCATGTAACTAACCTAGCATCCTATAGACGGGAGGCAGTTGGTAGCACTTGCAGAATGAATGATTAATGGTGAAGAAGAATAAATAATTTCAGAGACCAGCCCTAGGAAATTTCGCTAAGGGTGACCTACTAAAACATCTCTAAGATTATTATCACTACCCAGTGATCTTATCTGAGTAGCAGAGCAATAATTTCCGGCAACAGACTGACAACTGGGCATCTTGAGATTTGTGTCTGGTCTCTGATTCTATAGTATCTTATGCCAGTATTGCAAGTTACTGCTTAGCTGGCTGGATATAACTGATTCTATAAAGTCTAGATAAAAACATTGTCATGGAATCAGAGAACAGCCTGGTGTCTCTGTAATAGAAATATATCCCTTGTGAGGTAGGTCTTAAAGAAAGTGCTGAAAACAAAGATTCATAACACTAGAATGAAGCTTTAAATAGTTTTTAGCGGTCAACTGAAAAAGAACATTATCAATCAAGATAATTCCTGAATTGGACTTCTCCTATGTCATAATTAGAAAAATACCTAAATCCTAGAAAGACACACTTTTATTTTTATAATGAATGGACAACTGAGTCCCAGAGAACAGGTTAAGAAATTTGTTCACAGTTTGTCATTAGTAAAGATGGAACTTGATGCTATTTTTCTGAGTCATGAGGTTATCCAGTGTATTCTCTTGGGAAATAGGAAAAGGCCATAAAAATTGAAATCAGCAGTTGTGTTTTTCTCTGGGAAAAATGAAATAGCCTCCCAATGATCATAATAGAGAGGGCTGAAACAGGAACAGGTCTGGACCATAAAGGAATCCTGAGTTGGTGAGATGACTTCTCAGCAACCAATTACTTGCAATCTAACTTCCAGTCTTTGGCTCATTTTTGTTTTGTTTTGTTTGTTATAGTTGCTCTTTGTGTTTTCTCCACTTGTCTCAGAGAAACTGGAGCCCTGTAGGGCCAAGCTCTTTCTGTTTTCCTTCACTGGCTGTGATATCGCCCAGTGTTTTCCATTTTTCCTCCCCAGGCATCATCATAAACCCCTCAGGAGCTGGCATCACCCCTGCTCTGTGTTAGAGCACTAACAAGGTTGCCGTGGCTTCGTAATAACCCTTCTGGGATGACAAATTTAAGCATATGGTAAAGATCCTTGCAGATTACTCCAGTGCTTTTCTGTGCTATTCTGGCTCATGTTTGTAACATTCAACATGTTTTTATGGTACTAGAAAGAACTTGAGCTACTGAACTTGGAAAATAAAATTTCCAGCACTATAAGAAAGACTAAATTAATAGTTTTCATTTCTGACAAAATATCCAAAGACTATGATCAGAAATATTTCCAGATAAATAATTACGTTTTATATTCTTTTTGCTTATGCCAACATGAGAGGTGGCTAAATTTCTGCTTTTAAAATGTTTTTCAGTGAAATAGAGTTCAATAGTATGAGAAATATCAGTGCAAAATTTGAAATATCCACCAAAACTACTACCCATTATCATAGACACTGAAAAAAGAAAATTATGGCTTCATGCTCAGTAAGATTTACACAATACCCTTCTTTTTCCAATATGAAATATCCAAATGAGCATGCTGTTCGATTCTCAAAAATCCAGGCTTTTTTCTACCCTACCATCCCACTCTACTTCTGCAATAGAAGTTTCTGAACCTCTCTTTAATCAGCAAACTTAAATGAAATAATAGAGACTATAATGGAATTCTCTAGAATATTCCTGTTCCTTTTTTTAAAAAAAATGTAACAATAAAATACAGCAAGAGTATTTTAACCACATTTATAAGAGTTTTGGTGTAGAAAAGAATCTTTTTACTATTTTATTCTTTCAATGTTCGTGGTCTTTGAGAAACATAGCAAATATCTGCTACATAAGTAGAAATATTTTCAATCTGAAATAAAGGCACAGTTGTGTGTGTGTGTGTGTGTGTGTGTGTGTGTGTGTGTGCGTGTGTGTAACTGGCTCTTTCAACGTGCCTTTCAAATAGATTAAAAAATGTTTAATTTCTATAGAAAATGATTCCTTCATTTCTCAATCAAAAGATCCCTAAGAGTTGGTACAGACCCTTCCAGTGTTAGGGCCTCTGCCATCACAGGTGCTTCTGCCTGGTCTGCTGTGAGTTACAAGTAACTTCATGATTCACTCCCACCTGAACTGATACCATCTCCATCCCCAGAAATTCCTGTCTTCCATCCTGTTTTATTTTTCTTCTAGCACTAATCATTATTTAATGTAGTATATATTTTACTAATTTACTTATTAACTTGTTTGTTTTCTTCCACTAAAATGTAAGCTCCATGACAGCAGGGTTCTTTTTTGTTTTTATATCCCTGGCATCTCAAACAGGATCTGACATACAACAGATGCTCAGTAAATATGTATTGAATGAAATATATACACTGACTATATACAAGATACAGATGGCCCCTTTTTGCATAATGATCACAAGAAAACTTATTTCAGCTTCCTATGTGTATCATGACTTTTCAGCTGTTAAACTGAACAATAGTAATTCACTAGTGTGTTTGTTTATGGAATTTTAAAGCACTCCTTTAGTGTGGTAGATTGCCTCTTGCAGATATCCATTATCGTTAATACATTGACTGGTGTGTGTGTGTGTGATTCATGTCTTGATTCATAAAGACCTATTTCTGTGTTTTTAACAAGAGCTATTAGTACCCATGAGTATAATATATCTGTATTATAATATGAAGGTGTTGGCCACAGAACATTTTTCTTTAGGGATCTTGGAATGAATTCAATGAAGAGCAAAAGCAGGACTAACCTGATTTTCACCTTCACTGGCAGCATCTGGGACAAAAATACAGAAACCAAAGTTAAGGGAATGTAAAACATTTAATAAGTAAAACAAACAATGTACTGAGTGTAGTATCTTGCTTATTTTAATGGCAGTGTATTTTAAAACCACAAATTGATTTGAACACATTAAAATTTACCATGGCAAATGAAGTGAGGGCACTGCACCAGGCAGTATATACAGTCACAAAGATCTCTCGCTCATAAAGTTCCAATTACTTCGAAAAATAATACTTACTCATATGCTTTCTGACCCCCTCAAAATATCTAATTTCTAAAAGATCCTTTCAGAACAAAGTATTGCAGGCCTCTTTTAAAATTATAACATAGTACACCTATCAAATATATCAATTATAGTTTTAAGGTATAGTGTAGCATACAGTTTATATCATATATATACATAAAATTAAATTTTCTGAATTCTTGTATCTCTGCCTCCTCATTATAGCCACAAAAATTAGAGATCTGGTAAATATTAAGATTAATTAAAATCACAGACTAATATACTCTCTCATTAACAGACTTTTTTTGTACCTATACACTTTTTTTAGGAAAGTGGGCATCATTTGTGTATAATGGTCTCCTCACTCTCCATCTCTGAGGTTTCCTTTTAAAATATGTAAATGCTTCACAGCAGGTTAAGTCTAGGCAATCTTGTGTTCCCTTCAAATTCAAATAGCAAAAGGAAAAACCTACTTCCTAGCTCCCATAGAAGTCCCTTACCAATTAGATGAAATATTTTCAATCCATTTAGGATTTGAAAACACAAGAATAAAATTTGCTAAAAGCACTACTGCTTTAAAATAAAAACAGATGACTGAATTTGATTTTTTAATGTTTTATTTACAAATATAGTATTAAAATATATATATTAAGTACATCTAAGTTTTAAATATCTGTTATACACATAATTCATATCAGCATCAATTCATAGACTTAATATCCTATGTATGTATAATATATGTAATTCATATTGTTATGAACTTTTATGTTTGGTGAGGGGAATACGGAGAAGAATCTATTAGCTTTTCAGAATTAATGTTGAATTAATGGAAGAATTTCTGATGGATAAAAATTCAGATTATCTCAATCTACTTGTCATTTCTAAAGATAACATAGTTATAAAACCACATATGTAATTCTTCAAAATTCTATGTCTGACAAGGTATTTCAGGGATATATATATATATATATATATATATATGTGTGGATATATATATATACTGAAGAGGGAGGGAGAGAGACAAGTCCCTGCCCAGAGCTTTGGGATGTGTGGCAAGAGGCTTAGACTACAGGTAAATTGCTCACCTTGTATGAGGCAAAGAGCCAGGGTCAGAAGCATTGGCACTGTAGCTATCTTCATGTTGAAGATGATGTAAGTTGGTTACACGTCTGCTCCTTGCATTGCTCACCAGCTGGTGCTCTAAGACTGAACCCGTGGAGATGCAGCTCACTTTTATAGTATGCTGTGGGTGACACCCACAACAACAGCCAAACTGTAAAACCAGTTGTTCAAGGTCATGCTAAACTTAATATACCACATCAATTTAGTTTCCATCTTTTAGGATCCTGTCAAGGTGGCAGATTTGAACAGACACTATTTCGAAAGTAGTTCTAATGTGTTTTCATGATACCTCCCCTAGAATGCAACAGATTATGTCCAAGGACCCTACTCAAAGTTTAATACTCCATAATCCTATATCAGAACTGAATTCCTCACCAACACCAGACACATTTCCTCGTAGACAAACATGTTTCTAACTCAGCTCCCTTCATAAGTGGGAGGGGAGGGAAAAAGAAGACAGATGGGTTGTCCTACAAGCCAAGTAAAGATTTAAAGATTTCTACATCTGAAGAAAGCTGCTTATAGCAAGAGCACCTAGGATTCCTTTTGCTTACATCTGCATCTGTTCTAAAGTGTCTCAATTCAGTGTCACAGACACATACATAGGTTAGAATTGATGGGATCAAAGCCCTTTTAAATATTGTTCCAGAAAACTGATCTAAGGCTATACAACGCTGAGATCATGTCAATATTCTGAATCCCATCAAAGCTAGAATATTTCCCTTTCTTTTTTTCATGAATTAATTTCTTTCCTATAAAATATAATCATTGGTCTCAAGGTCTGTGCTATTAGCTTTCTTTCCAGTGGTTTAGTGAAATTAGTGACCATGGAAAACAAGTTCAAATTTCATTACTATCACAGGCTAGAAAATTGACTGTCTTAGCTTAATGGAAAAAGAATGGGACAGGGAGTCAGAAAATTTGTCTCTATTCCTGTCTTTGCAACTACACAGTGTAATGGAAATGAACCTGGCTTTGGTGCATAATAGATCTGGGTTCAAATCTTGACTCCTGAGTTACTAGCTATGTTGTCTTGGGCAAGTCACTTATTTGCTTTCAGCCTCAGTTTCCTAATATGTAAAATAGAGATAGTAAAACTATATTGTACAATTGTTGTAAGAGTTAGAGGTAAATCGTGTGTGTGTGTGTAATGTTTAGAACAATTCCAAGCATATGTGGTAAGTTTTATAGTTAATGATAGCTGGCCTTGCATTTTTATCTCATTATAATGATGTGATTTACTAGGTAATTTCTAAGACTCCAAGAAAAGTCAACATCTCTTAAACGTGGTCCACAATGACAGATTTAGGTTTACTCGGCATAGAAATAACAATCCCAAAACATTCTGAAGTAAAATCAAAAAGTCAGGATATAGGTTCTCTTTTTCATCCTATCATTGTGTTCTAAACCATGACACCTGAAATAGATCAAAGTATTAGCCATCTAAACTTTGCCAAAGCCATTGCTAGGTTTCGGTCGTCACTGATGTCTGTAAAAATCCTCCTCTGCATAATGACATACCAATACTAATTTTTTAATCTTCCATTTGCTCTGTTAGACCATATGAAATGTGTCCCAACCATACACTCTGTTATTGATGGTAGAAAAGTTTAATGCCTTACAATAGAATTGGTGACTGTGTACTATGCTCTGATGAACACCAAATCTAGCCCAAATGGACAGTATTCCCAGGAGTGGAAGTAGTGATAGGGTGTAACAAAAGAACCAAAAGATGATTGCATCTCTAAAGTATCCCTGCTATGAGGAAAGGTTGAAGGAGTTGGTTTCTTTCTTACTGGAGAAGAGTTCCTTACTACCACCCAGAACCTTCTGAAATGATGAATAAGAGGATTCAGACTGATAACCTCTTCCAGGAGAATAAGATGGTCAAGAGAAGATTCAGTGAGCACCCCCAATACTGGAAGTACATGTCAGCTGGCTCTTGTCATCAGACCTACTTCTGCATTTCATTTTAGAAATGTAAATCCAGAGGTGATTAATCATACACTCTGTTAATCACTCCTTATTTTTGAAAACCATGGACTTTAAATTCAAATGAATGGGACTGAGGTTTTAGAGAACTGGGTTTTGGGTTAATAGAGTACTTTTATATTAGGTTATCAGAGTACTTTCCTGAAATTCTAAATTCTATTTTTTTTTTTTTTTTTGCCAGCTCTTTCAGTTATTCATCAAACGTGTAAAACCCTTTTTCTTCTCATTAAAAAGGAATGGAGTTAGGTTGTAAAAAGTATAAACTTTACAATTCAAAACATGTATCAAGTGGCCCAGAATCTGAATTCACATCAAGGATACTGACACAGAGGGAAGAGATGAGAAAAATATAAAGTAAACAAGATTTTGTAGATCAGTAATGTTACTAAAGACAAAGGTTATTTCCAAAATCCAAAGTTAGCAGATCATTGCTCAGATCTTCTCTTTTTCTATGCTGAGATATCCTTGATGATCACAATAGTTTAATAAATAATTATAGTCCCTTACAATTAAATCACCTTCTGCATCTTTCCAAACAATCTGTCATCCATTAGCTCTCATGACTTGTTTATGCAATGCAGTGATGCAGCAGAGTAGGTGTTATTGTCCTTTCCTTACCTGCCAAAAATGGTGCCATTGATAAACCTCAGAGTAGGAACTAGCTTGGATGATAATACCAGCCTTGCCACTTTCTCACCTTTTACACCCTATGTGGCCATCGCATAGCATTTCAGACAGTTCAGAGAGAATCCGGACGTTAACAGTGCTTTAAACTGGGTTCAACATTCTACTGCTAAGGTAGTCCTTTCTGTTTATCCCCTGCTCTCACATTCACACACACACAACCATAAACCCATAATGACAGAAAGAATTACGTTGTGACCATGACTGAAAAAGTATATGTCCTAACAGTTCTTAGAAGATGAATTAATTTCTTTTTTATTTTCTTAATTTTTAATTTCCTTTCCTAAAATTCTCATGTTTTCCCCCATTAATTTAACATGTCTGTATTCTCCTTTTTTGAAAGACACTAACTGGAAAATAGCTTTTACCCCCCTTCTTATCTTGAAATGTCCCATTAACAGGTACCTTTACTCCTTCTCTGGGAGTTCCTTTCTGTTTGTCTAGAAAGGCTGAGAAACTATAAAGATAAGCATATCATTTTATCTAAGAGCAGGATGAGATGGGCATTCTTTGATCACTAAGCATACAGACCCTACTATTTATAGATATAATTGTTGCTTATGTTAGATTAGGATTAAGAAAACAGGAATGTTTTAATACCTAATTTTTAACTGTATTAAATTTTATGTATCAGGTTATATTTTGTTCTTAAATACAATATCCAGCTTCTCCCTACAGTTGATGCTACTGGAACTCCTATTCCATGACCCTACACTATCCATCACTTGAAAATTCTGTACATTCTCAAGTCTCCTAGGATTCATTCTGACTGTACAAAACAAGTTTGTGGAGCTACAGTCCTTTGGAAAAAAAATCACAATGAATTAATTCTGAAGTAGCTAGTATAATGAGTTTTGGCAAAAAAAGTAGTGCATATTTTACAGTGAAATATTTTTATGTGTGTATATATACAATAAGAAGAAAACTGTTAGATTTATAAGCAAAATTAGGAAAAGGTGGTATATATATCTTTATTAAATTATTTGCAAAAAAATATAAAATTTTCTATCATTTATGGTGCACTTACTAAGTGACAGGTACAACAATAAAGAGTAAGTATCATTTTTTTCTTTTTTTACAGGTTAAAAAATGGAGATTTGGTGAGCTTCTATAACTTTTCCAAGGTCATACAGCCTGTAAGCAGTGGTCTTTGCAAATGATAACAGTCAATGAAAATAAAGGCAGTGAAATCCAGAGTCCAAGCTCTAAAATAACACACACTGTAGTGACCATACTATTTACACCTATAACTAGTTTACCTCAGACACTTCCTGTTATAGACTGAACCGTGTCCCTCCAAGATTCATATTTTTAAGTCTTAAACCCCAGTATTGCAGAATGTGATTGTGTTTGAGGAGAGGGCCTTTAACAAGGTGATTAAGTTAAAATGAGGCCGTTAGGGTTGAGCCCTAACCCAAACTGACTGGTGCCCTTATAGGATGAAATTTGGATGTAGAGAGAGACACCAGGGATGCCTGTGCACAGTCACTTACACCAGGCCACATCGTTTGCAAGCAGTCAAGCTGTGGCTCACATCTAGGTTTTAAGACTTAAAAATTTCATTCAAACAAGTAGCAAGTTAAATAGACCAGCCATTGTGTCATACAACAATCTTGATTCACTAGACAGAAAAAAGCAGTAAGAATGAATAATAAATCAGAGAATCCTCAGGTATGGGACCAAATTACCAAAATGTGATTTAACAAGTTAAAAATATAAGTCCAAAGTTAGATGTTATGGTATTCCAATAGATTCTATAATACTCCCCACATGAATACAACAAATATTTACTGAATGCATACAATTATCTGTTATCATGTGAGAGCCCAGCGTTAAGCTTGTGAATAAAATAGATGTGGGCTCTAATCTCTAAGAAATTATAGTCTAGTGGAAGAAGTAGAAAATAATCATACAAATCATTGTTCACCTGAATCTGTGAAAATCTTTTAAAAACAATGTCCATAGAGTAAAACTAGCATATAATACAGATATTTGGCCTCTAGAAGGGAATTCCCTGATGATACTCTCAATTCTTAAGAAAATAAGCTGGGGTTAAAAAGGTGTATAGCCTTCAATCATCTGAAAAATTCAGTTAATCAAAATGAATCATTCCTTGTAGAAAATAAACTTATAGTTACCGGCGGGTAAAGGAGGGGAAGGGATAAATTGGAAGATTGGGATTGACACATACACACTACTGTATATAAAATAGATAACTCATAAGGACCTACTGTATAGCACAGGGAACTCTACTCAATACTCTGTAATGGCCTATATGGGAAAAGAATCTAGAAAAGAATGGATCTATGTATATGTATAACAGATTCACTTTGCTCTACACCTGAAACTAACACAACATTGTAAATCAAGTATACTCCAATAAAAATTTAAAAATATATATTTTAAATGAATCAGAGAATGAAATTTTGCTGTAGTAATTTCTTTTATCTGAATTTTAGTTTCCACTATATTACTAGTTAGTTAACTAACACTATTGGTGGGGGCAGGAGTTATTTAAAAGTGAATTTAAAAGTGAATATAGAAATTATTTTGCATTTAGTGGGTTTTTTGTTTATTTTGAGTAACACCTCCCACATGATATTAATGCATTTCATCACTATGTCCTTACTATAAAACACCTCTATTTAAGAAGGTATTTTTCCAGAAAGTAATTTTAATATTTCTGAGCAAGAAGCTGTAAGTAGTGTACATTTATTTGTTATCTACATACACAACCTTGGAAAATGCAATAACCAGCTTTAGTCTACAGTGTAAGATAGATAGGGATTATTTTTTCTCTCACTTCTAGATAGAAAATACTACTTATGCTTCTGAGAAGTATTGTAAAACTGTATAGGAAATTATTTAAGAACTCTATGCAGTTACTAGCATTAATAAAGGCTATTAATATACTTATTGTACTTATAGAGCAATTGCATATAAAATTTATTTTTATAATAGGATAATATTTATATAATAATAGAGTACAATACTAATTTGTACACAATATGTATATATAAAAATATTTATATACTGTCTATATTTTATATATTTGATCCTCACATTAACTCTTTGAGGTAAGCAGATAATATCTTATTTCCATTTCATGGTCAGTAAAACTGAAAATCAGCATGGTTGAATGATTTTCCTCTAGTCTGTTAGCCATAAGTGGAAGAGCTGTGACAGGAATTCAAGTTTCCTGATATATACATATATATATATATATATATATATATATATATATATATATATATATATGTATTTGTTCTGATATATTTTTTTCACACTCTACCATATTTAACAGAGGTCTAAACACAAATTCAGTGAGATTAGGATAGGAAAGAAGAAAACATCGAAAGAGTACAAAAGAGAGGCATGTATTCAGAAAGAAAATAAAGAGAACAGAAGGACACCAAATATACTGAAAGAGAGAAAAAATCAAGTTTGAACCAATCTTGGTGATGAAGGGCAATATTAACATGTAAAATGCTTTACAAATTACAATTTTTAATACATATTCTCATTTGGGCCTCATGAACAACCTTTTGAGTAGGTTGGACATACATTATTGCTAGCATCCCCATTTTACTAAAATTTAGAGAGATCTTTCCCAAAGATACAAACAATAAGTGGTGAAAGCTGGAATCAGAAGTCTACTCAATCAAGATTCCATTGTCTTTTCCCTATGCCCTTTGGCTTTTTTTTTTTTTTTTGGAAGATCAAAGTTTATTTACTACCTGCATACAAAAACATATTGCACATCAAACAACCAAAATCAAAAAAAAAAAAAAAAAAAAAAAAGGAAAAAGGGAAAAAAAGAAAGAAAAAAGGGGGAAAAAGGAAAAGGAAAAGATACTCTACTGAAGACTAATGTGTAGTTTATACAGAATAATCCTTCTGGAACACTGTGAAAGATGCTTGAAGCTTTCATAATTTCATTAGGAAGAAAATGATGAGAAGGCAAATAAGAAGACTAAAATACCTGAGTTATTTTCTGAAAAGAGAAACAAAAAAATTTGTATGCTAAGGGATACACCAGGTTTTGTTTTGTTTTGTTTTTTTAAGGATAAGATTTCCACTTCTGGCCAAGATGCAGTAACAAGGAAAGAATATTTCCTCCCACCTGAAACAATAAAAGAAAAAAATTAGTTAAAAAAAAAAAGCTACATGAAACAATAGTTTTCTGACACTGGACATTAGATAAGGCAGGTCATGATCCTTGGGAGTGGGAACAAAACCCAAGTTAGCTCTACATTGCCACAGCTTACTGTCTATAGTTTCCAGTCTGTTGAATAGAGAGAGAAAACACAGGTAGAGCACAGCAGTCTCCCTGAGATGAGGATACAAAGCTGAGAGTTGAGGAGACCAAGGGAGGTAAAATTTACATGGCATGAAACCAAGAAGAGAGAACTTCAAAGAGAGATTTGTAGCAAATTGTCCACCTAGAGTCTTCAACTGAGTGATAGTCAGTAACTGTGTGTGAGAAAACTACTCAAGGCTGTGGGAAAAAGGGTGCTAAGAAGTAGAGGGAATAATATCCAGAGTTAAACAGGAGAGGAGATGGCTTGTGTTCCCACCAATCAAAGGGAAAAACCTGTCATTCAGTTAGAGATCTGAGAATGGTATTTCCCTAGTAGTGAGAAAAAATTAACCACAAAAGGTTGCTCTGGTTCCACCTAACAAAGCTTAAAAGCAAGGCTAGAAAGGATCAAACTATTTTCAAGTAAATTTACTGTGTCCCAGCACAAACCTCAAGGACATTTAGAGGAAAGAAAAATATTCATCGCTGAACAAAGTAAACATAAAATGACTAGCATACAATCCAAAATTACCAGACAAACCAAGAAACAGGAAACAGAATTTATGTTAAGAAGAAAAATCAATCAAAAGAATTGACTGGACTCATGATTCTAGCCAAAAGAAAGTAATAGGAACTGGAGTTACACTGCTGCCTGCAATAAGTAAACAAACAAATAAAAACAAACAGATAAAATATATGAAACAATGGTTTTCAAGATACTGGACAACAGTCTCTTGAAATGCAGACAAGTGATCCATGAGAGACAGTAAACAAACAAGCTGAGACTTAAAATTGCCCCAGCTTACTGTCTTAAGACAATTTCCAAGTCATAGAGAATGAAGGAGAAACTCAGGCACAGCCATGCAGACTCTGTTAAGGAGACAGCTGAGATTCCAGAGAGATGAAAGCAGCTGGAATTTACCAAAACAGAATACTAGAGATGAGAGAGCTGAACAGAGTGAGTACCCTAGAAATATGAGTAACACTTAAGGATTCAGCACAGTATTGATTACCAAAGGCACATGACATAACTATTCAAGACCAAAGAAAGATCCATCTGAAATAATTAGAATAGCACCTTATGTTCATACAGGGTCAGGACTAGTACCTGTTCCTATCAACCACACTGGAAAAATCTCAAAATTCATAAGGCATTGGATAGAGTACTCAAAAGGGCTATGTCTCAGTAGTAGGGGATAATTAGTTCTAGCCTGAATATTTCTCTGGTCCTACGTAACAAATGGTAATAGCAAGATCCAAAAGGATACACACACTTTTCCTAACAGAACTGTGTCCTAGGACAAAATTTAAAATTATTTATAGAAATACAAAATCATTCACTACTCAATAATATAAAACTAACAATGTCTGGTATTCAATAAAAAATTACCAAGCATGCTAAAGAAGCAAGAAAATATGAAGAGCAAGGAAATAGTGAGGAGAAAAATTAATCAATTAAAACTAACTCAAAACTGTTACAGATGTTAGAATGCAAGGACATTAAAACAGTTATAAATATGTCCATATATTCAAAAATATAAAGTAGAAATATGGAAGACATAAAAACAAAATACAAATTGGACTTTGGAGTATGAAATGAAAAATATACTAAATATGATTAATGATAAATTGGATGTCATAGAAAAAAAGATGAGTGAATATGAAGACATATGATATAAATTATACAAAATAAAACACAGAGGAAAAAAATTTAAAGACAAGAGCATCAGTGAGCTGTGGGACAACTAATATAAGAAGACTGATATAAGTGTAATTGGAGTCCCCAAAGGTAGGCCTGGAAAGGCAGAAAAAATATTTGAAGTAGTAATGGCCCCAAATTTTCCACACTATAAACCAACAGGTCAAGAATCTCAATGAACTCCAAGCACAAGAAATGTGAAGAACCTATACCAAGGCACATCATTATCAAGTTGCTCGAAAACAGTGAGAAAGAGAAAATCTTCACAGCAGTTGCAGGGGGGTGGGTGAGTGGGGCAGGGAGAGAAGGCTCTGTTATATACAGAATAATAAAATTAGGAAAATGGCAGATTTTCTCTTTGGAAATAACACAAGTAAAAACACAGTGAAGCAACAGCTTTAAAGTACTGAAAGAAAATTCTGTCAATCTAGAACTCTATGCCCAATAAAAATATCTTTTAAAAAGGAAGGTGAAATAAAGACTTTTTTATGTATATAAGTTAAAAGAATTCATCCCTTACTCCATACATTTACTGGAAGAAATATTAAAGGAAGATTTTCAGGCAAGAGAAAAAAACATACCACATGAAAATATGGATCTACACAAAGGAAAGAAAATCATTAGAAAGGATAACTACATGGGTAAATATATGAGAATTTTTCTTATTATTTAAATCTCTTTAAAAAATAACTGCTTTAATAGTAAGAACTAAAGATCTATAGGTAGTAAATTAACAAAGGAGATGTAATGAAATCATAAAATACTTGATTTATCCAAAAGCAGAAAAAAGGAAAAAGGTAACAAGAAAACAGAAAGGACAAATAGAAAACAAAAAGATGGCAGACTCAACTCTGACCATATCAATAATCTATATTATATTTAAACATATATATTTTATGTAAAATATATATTAAATGTAAATATATTCTATATAAATGTATTAGACATAAACATATGTGTTATATGTCAATATGTAAATTAAAAGACAGATTGTCAAATTAGATAAAAAAAGGAAAATCCAACTATTTGCTGCTTTCAAGAAACACACCTTAATAAAAGTAAAAGGACGGGAAAAGATATATGATACTAACATTAATCAAAAGAAAGCTTGATTGGCTATATGAATATCAGACAATGTAGATTTCAGAGCAAAGAATATTACCAGAGATAAGGAGAATCATTTCATGATGACAAAGATACCAATTCACCAAGAGGACATTTTTACCACTCAAAGTGTTTGTACCTAACAAAGGAGAGGTAGTCAAGAGTTATAGAAATTACATGAGAGAATATTTCTTATTGTTTCATTAGATGAAAACCAAGCATTCACATGTTTATAAATCATAGTATCTGTTTATAACCCACCTTAAGCCAGAATTGTTACTCATTGGCATTTTGAATACTTAGGAAAGTCTTGAAATTCTTTATGATCTAGCAGAAAAAAAAAAGTTTAACTCCACGTAACCCAAGAAAGTAAAGCTAGAACCTGACTGAAGTTAGTTAGAGGCTGTTATGACTCCATTGAAAGGGAAAGCTCTCTAACAATGAAATCTGTCCAGATATTAAGCACATGGTTGCCTTGGAGAGATTGTCTTTTATGCCTCTGGAGATGGCAGAAAAACCGTTAAGTAACACTTAACAGATCACATGCACGGGCTGCTACTATCTGGGCCTAGGGTAGAATAAGTGGATTTTAAACTATAAAATTTGAATGCTATGTAGAAATTAACTAGATGCAATGAAGATAAAGATGGTATAGGATTAAGAAAATGTTCAACACAGAGATTTGAAATTAAGCATTTTTCTCTTGTATATTTATCTATAAGGATATTAATGCCAATCAAAAATTTAGGTCAATATCAATTTGTAGGAGTCATGTTGAATTTCAGTAATTGAAAGCTTGAAAACCATAGGTGCTGGAAGTAAGGAGAAAAAAATTAAAATAAAAAATGTTTCTACACTAAGGAATCTAGCAACCTGGTAAGGAAGACAATACTTGCCTCAAATAATTCAATAGAATATAAAATATTTTTTTAAATTAATTAATTAATTAATTTATTTTTTGGCTGCGTTGGGTCTTCGTTGCTGCACATGGGCTTTCTCTAGTTGCAGCAAGCAGGGGCTACTCTTCGTTGTGGTGCACGGGCTTCTCATTGCAGTGGCTTCTCTTGTTGCGGAGCACGGGCTCTAGGCATGCGGGCTTCAGTAGTTGTGGCATGTGGGCTCAGTAGTTGTGGCTCCAGGCTCTAGAGCACAGGCTCAGTAGTTGTGGCGCACGGGCTTAGGTGCTCCACAGCATGTGGCATCTTCCTGGAGCAGGGATCAAACCCGTGTCCCCTGCACTGGCAGGCGGATTCTTAACCACTGCGCCACCAGGGAAGTCCCAAACTTAAAATATTAAAGTGTCATAAAATAAGTACAAATGAAGTGTCCAGGAAAGATATAGTATTTCTATCTGGAAGATAGTAATGATTTTTTTTGAAAGATGTGGACTTTGGATTGGGTGGGCCTTGAGGCTTGAGAATATTTGAACATGTGGGGATGGGAATGTGATTTTTTAGCACAATGACATATGCAAAGTTCCAGGAGCAAAATAATGTGGGGTCTCCATGAAAGACTATGTAATAATACCTTTTGACTGCATCAATATATGAGAAAGTAAAGAGTAGAAAGTAATTTTAGAAGAGTGGGATGTCAGAATGTGGCTAAAATAAACGATGGTGACCATCAAATGCTGGCAAGTATTTGGAGAAACCAGATCTCTCATATGTTGCTGGTAAGAATGTAAAATGGTGCAACCACTCTGGAAAATAAGTTGGCAGCTGCTTAAAAAAACTAAACATGTACTAATTATACTACCCAGCAGTTGCACACCTGGGCATTTATCCCAGAAAAATGAAAACTTATATCCACACAAAAACCTGCACACAATCATTCACAGTAGCTTTATTTGTAATAGCCCCAAATTGGAAACAAGCGAAATGTCCCTCAGCAGGTGAATGGTTAAACAAACTTTAGTACACTGCACCATGGAATCCTATTCAGCAATAAAAAGGAATTAATTATGTATACATGTAACCACTTGGATGGATCTCAAGGGCATTATGCTAAGTGAAGGAAGGCTATCTCCAAAACACACATACTGTAATCCAATTTATATAACATTCAAAATTACAGACATGGAAAACAAATTAATATTGGCCAGGGGTTAAGGATGGCTGTTGGATGGGGAGTGGGGGGTGTAGATGAGACTATACTGAGGTAGCATGAGGGAGGTCTTCGTGGTGATGGAAAATTGTATATCCTGATTGATGTGTTAATTACACAAAACTACATATTCGATAAAATAATATCGAACCACACACACACACATTTCATCAAAATCAAATTCCTAGTTTTGATTTTGTAGTATAATTATGTAAGATTTAATTATTGGGAGAAATTGGGTAAAGAGTACACAGGACTTCTTTGTACTATCTTTGTACTATCTTTGCAAAATTCCAAACAAAGTTTTTAAAAATGTAGATTACAAAATCCTATGTTCTTTCTATAAAGTTTACCATGTACTTACCATAGGACCCAGAAATCTCACTCTTAAGTATTTACTCAAAAGAAAATTAAAACGTATGTTCACACAAAACTTATAAAAGAATATTTATAGCAACTTTGTTCATAATCACTGAGAAACAGACATGATCCAAATGTACATCAATTGGTGAATGGATTAAAAAAAAAACTATTGTACATCCTTACAGTGGATTTCTAATCAAGAATAAAAAGAAATGAACCTTCTCCAACATGGGTGAACATCAAGAACATTATTCTAAATGAAAGAAGCCAGATACAAAATTCCATTCATATGAAATGATAAATATTTATTATGAAATAAATATTTATTAATATTCATAATAAATACATAGTTATTTATTTACTTGGCTGCACCAAGTCTTAGTTGCAGCACGCAGGATCTTTAGTTGCAGTTGTGGCATGTGGGATCTAGCTCCCCGACCAGGGATCGAACCCGGGCCCCCTGCATTGGGAGTGCAGAGTCTTACCCACTGGACCACCAGGGAAGTCCCCATATGACATTTTTAAAGTGACAAAATTACAAGGGCAGAAATCAGATCAGAGGGTGCAAGGGGCTATGAATCAAAGGAGAGGATACAGGATTGACCACACAGGTGCACATGAAAATATTTTGAGGTGATGGTAGTTACATAAGTGATTGTCAAAACTTATGTAACTGTACACCCAAAAGTTTAAATTTTGCCTTTTTAAATTTCACTTCAATAAACTTGACTTTGGAAAAAAATTGACTTTCAATATCATACTATTTTAAAAACATTTATACATTTAAGTATTAAGGAAGATAGAAATGGATTTACAAGAAAATCCTAACATTTATTATCTCTGGTGGAATTACTTATGATTTTTTATGTTCTCCTCTTTCATTTTCCTTGTCTGATAAGTTTTTTGTACCAAGTAGGTATTATTTTTAAGAATAAAAATGCTATTTCTATAAATTCGTTAGGTATTTTTAGGGCTAGATAGAACATTGAAAGTCATCCAACTCCCCCCTTTAGTTTACAGATGAAAATATGAGGGCTAAGACAAATAGAATTTTTCCTAATTATTTCAATTAAAACCACATATCCTCAGTACCTAAGCGATATGATCTAACTATAAATGTCATGATTTACTTTGATGGGGTGGGGGAGATTTTCATCCTTCCAAACTCCCACTTCATAATGCTAAAGCAAAGTGTCTCGGATTTTCCTGGACCATCTCCTGGAGGTGGATCCCAATAGTGTCTGGACAGAGAAGATTACTTCTCCAATCTGCACCACAGGAGACAAGCGGTTTTTGGAAATGTGTGACTTGCTAGCATTTTGATCTCAGACAAATCATGATAAGAGTATCATTCACTTGACAGAATTGTTGAGCAGATTGACATGATTGTGTGAAAAGGCTAAAGCAACTATTATTATTGGTAGCTGTTCAAGTTATACATGCTGAAGTCCTTCTTGAGAGCCAAAGGAGATGTAACTTAGAAGTGTTGGGCTTTGGAGCAATGCTACCTGGGTTTAAAAACTGGCTTTTTTGCTGTGTAACCAGGGACAATTTACCTAAACTCTGTCTCAATTTCTTCACCACTAACCTGAGAAGGGTAACATGATTGCCATGAGGATTACATGAGGTAATTTATGTAAAGCCTGTAGATAGTACCCGGCGTATGGAGAGTGCACAGTGTTATCTGTTGTTAGAAAGGTCTTCTTGTTAGCCTGCTGGCTACATTGAATTAGAGATCACAACAGGGAAATCCACTTCCGGGTCTTTTAAAGTATTGAATATTTTGTGGAAAGTGCTAAAAACCAGTGCTAATTTTCGGGGTACAACTAATAGCCTCCAGGGTGAAGGAGTCATTTCCTCATTAGTGCCCCTTCCTTTGGACAACATATTGTACTTCAGGTGGTGCAGCTTTTGTAAGAAATTGGGTCACCCTCAGTGAACAATAGCCACACATGGCTAGATGGACTGACAGGTCATCTGAGCCATCAAGAAGTGACACCTTGGGCTTCCCTGGTAGCGCAGTGGTTGAGAATCTGCCTGCCAATGCAGGGGACACGGGTTCGAGCCCTGGTCTGGGAAGATCCCACATGCCGCGGAGCGACTAGGCCCCTGAGCCACAATTGCTGAGCCTGCGTGTCTGGAGCCTGTGCTCCGCAACAAGAGAGGCCGCGATAGTGAGAGGCCCGCGCGCCGCGATGAAGAGTGGCCCCCACTTGCCGCAACTAGAGGAAGCCCTCGCGCAGAAACGAAGACCCAACACAGCCATAAATAAATAAATAAATAAATAAATAAATAAAATTTAAAAAAAATGCGTTGATACAACCATGTCTCACTTTAAAAAAAAAATTAAAAAAAAAAAAAGAAGTGACACCTTTTCAAATAGCTCAGAAAATCAAATAGCTCATTCTAAGCTCTTAAAGTTTCAAACATTTTCCCTCCTTAAAAGAGAGGAAATGTCTTATTATCCAGCAAGGGATGAGACTAGAGGGAATGCCTTTTCTTACCGTTACCCGTCCCTCTTATGCCTTTAGCTCATTTGCAAGTTCATGAATGAAGTCAAAATAGTGTTTGATGTGGAATTAGGAAGTCTGTGTTTTAATTCCAGTCCTCACTTTTAGCTGAAGTGAGACAGATTGCATTCCTAAACTACTAATGATGTGAGGCACATTGGGAAATGAACAAAGTGGATGAAAAGAAGGTAGGCCAGTTAAACTGTACTGATGAAATGCATCAACCAATATAATAAAGATATCTTCACCGAGGATTTTTAAGATAGTGAAACTACTCTGTATAATACTATAATGGTGGAAACATGTCATTATACATTTGTCCAAACCCATAGAATGTACAATATCAAGAGCAAACCCTGATAAAGATATAGTTAAACAGTACTTAGTGGAAGGACTCATGAGCTATGAGGTGCTAAGCAGAAGCTAGTTGCTGTTCTTGGTGTAGATTGGTATTATGTGCCTCAAGCTGCCTCAACTCCTATTTTATCAGGAATATCCACTTAAAAGGCTAGTTCATTACATCTCAAAATTTCAAACAATTATGTGGGGTTTGGGGAAGAAGAGAGGGAAGAGCTAACACATTTTTTTGCCCCTAGATTAATGACTATATGCAATTTTTAAATTAAAGTTAGTCCTTAAAAAATACGATTTGTCATCATCTGGGTGTGGTTGCATTATAAGATGCCACTGCTGTGAAGGTGGCTGGCAGTGGCACCAGGCCAAATCCATTGTGGGTGTGGAGACATCCAGAGTAATAAAGTAGCACTCCACCCTGTTGTCTTGTTGCCTAATTAACTGGTGTGCTCTGAAAACAACTCTTGGGAGTCAGAATAATCTCTCATCTTAGAGTTGTGATGCAATGGGAAAATGGCAGCCTACTTAGGGCAGAAATGCAGAACATCCTCTGATGTTGGTTTTCTGGGAAGAGAGGCAAGTGGACAGAAATGGGCTCTGCAATTCCCATGGAAGTTCACTCTTGATTCCTTGCCCACTTGGCTTATGTTTCTGAGCTCAGCAAAAGGTGCCTGCATAACCCAAACAGCCTAGCCCCAGACCTCTTCTCCAGAGGTGGAAAAAGTGAATATCATCTTAGGGCCAAATAAATGCCTTTGCCAGAGCACACTTTTCTCCTTCCATTTCTCATGGAAGTAAACAGTGAGAGTAGACATGGGGTGAATCCTGTTGCAAAAGGAAAAAAGAAAGACCGAAAACCTTTCAGGTCAGGCCCTGGCAAGAAAACACACTTAGCTCTCTTGAGTGTCCAGTCTTTGAGAGAGTTCAATACCCAAAGAACCAGGTGTATGTACATTTATGAATAGTCACAAACTTATCATAGTCTTTGAACAGGAATGGGCTGTGGTGTATTCTAGTATATTCAAATATCTTCATTTTATCAGTAAGTCCTGATAAGGGGAAGCCATAGATTCAGGGACAAAAAATTAGAGACTGGCTCAGCTGGAACTCTTTTCACTTCTCCTGACTCCTAGCCCCATGTGTTCTTCCCAAACCACAACTTTTTCAATCACTCACTCATGCCTGATTTGGGGATTGACTCTCTTTTTTTATCACCCTGTATTCCAGGGAACAAACTCAGACTCATATATAGTATTTTATGTAACGGGGTTTGACCGCTAGTTTACATTTTTATTAGTTTTAATCTATTTTAAATAAAGGCAATTTTGCCCCTCAGGGGGCACTCAGCAATGTCTGGAGACATTTTTGGTTGTCACATTTAGGGATGTTCTACGGCCCCTAGTGGATAGTGGCCAGGGATGCTGTTAAACATCCTGCGATGCACAGGACAACACTCCCCACCCCAACAAGGAATTAGCCAGTCTAAAATGCCAACAGAGACGTTCAGAGACTCTACTCTAGAATTATTAACCAGAATTAGCTTCAAAGCTTCATTAATTATCTTGGTGATTATACAGCTGATTCTGGAACAAGGGATTCTGCTATGCCCCCAGAGGGTATAATGTACCGATAGAAAAGCCAAGTGATACTTATTTTTTAATGTCTTACAGGATTGGAAAATTTCTTATTTCTGATTTTAAAAATCAAATGCTCGCCTGAGTGTAGAGTACATGAACAAATGTTGAATCCATCAATAACCCGTTTTCGCCAGAGAAAGGACCACTTTCAAAAAAAGATGTAGAATACTGGACATTTTACTTTGGCCTTCTTTCTGTTTCCTCCATGTTTTCCAATCATTATTTTGTCATTAGCATCTCCAGAACTGAACTTCTCTTAGATCGAACTGCAAGACCCTTTCCTTCCAAGGATCTTTTTTCAGTGACTTTTCACCTTTGATGAAACTTCACCAAGCTACCTAGGAGTTCACAGCTGGTCACATACTAAAGGTTTATTTCTATTTCTGATTCTCTTCACTGTTAAAACCATGGTCTACCTTAAATTTGCATTCCAGAGAATGCTTTCCTATCTCCCATTCTTCTTGCTTCTTTAGAACTTTCCTAAGTGTCTTCTGTTCTTTCTTTGGAGATTGCAACATTTCTGTCTTTGCAACATGTAATTCAATGTTTAAACAATAAATTTGTTAAAATAAGATCTTGAATATAACCATAACATACATAACACATAAAAGTGTTTTGTTTTCAAGCAGAGATGGGAGGACAAATATGCCTCGCCCAGCCTCCCCTTTTATTACAGGTGCAGAAACCATAAGTTTTAAAATCTTGGAGAGGGGTACCTGCAAAGAAGTATGTACTTATTTTATTGATCAAAATGTAAAACAGATAGCTAGTGGGAAGCAGCCGCATAGCACAGGGAGATCAGCTCGGTGCTTTGTGACCACCTAGAGGGGTGGGATAGGGAAGGTGGGAGGGAGGGAGATGCAAGAGGGAAGAGATATGGGAACATATGTATATGTATAACTGATTCACTCTGTTATAAAGCAGAAACTAACACACCATTGTAAAGCAATTATACTCCAATAAAGATGTTTAAAAAAAAAAAAATGAAAGAAGAAAAAAGTATAAACAGTTTGAAAATAACAACGATGCGAAGTGTGGACTTTTCACCCTATTTTCCCCCTGCATCTCAATTGCTCGGAGGTATCCTAAATCTTGTATCTGTTGAAAATTCCTCATGTTGTGAAGAATTGTATTATCCTCGTTGAATGCATTATTCAGATTTGCTGCCCCTTTTCTTCATTTTTAAAGACCACTTCTCATTTTCCATTAGCTCTATCAAAACTATTCATTCACTGTGCTTGCTTCGGCAGCACGCATAGTCAAACTCATCAATTCGCTGAGTCATTACTGAGCATCAATTTCAAAGTCAGTGGAAATTACTGAAGATGAATCAGATAAAAGTCTTGCCTTCAAGGGTCTTGTAATATAATAGAGTAGACAAGGCATATGCCCAATATAGCTTTACTTTGAAATAAAAAGTGATAACTGCCAAAAGATAAAGTGGCATGGGAATTTAGAATGAAAAAATTTACTATCAGCTGAAATATTAAGAAAAGGATTATGGGAGACATGAAATTTGAAAAAAAGCCTTGAGAGATGAATGGTCTGAACACATAGATATATGGGTGAGGCTCAGGAGAACTGTATCTGGAGGAAAAGTAATATTGCAGAGCTTAATTCAACTGTAACAAAAGGTGCCTGAAAATACTGATAGATACAATTATAAAAGGATATTGGGACAAAAATGTAAAGGGCACAATACCTGGATCTTGGGTCTCATTCTGCTTTATCTCATGGCTCTTTCTACATGATTTTTTTAAACATCAAATATTTTATAGGAAGTCTGTGTACTGGATTAATGTTCTATTAAAGAAAATCTTGGTTACCTATTCTGCTTTAAATATTTGCTGATATGGACAAATTTTGGCATGTCAAATTGAAGAGTAATCTGATATACCTTCATAAGTTAGAGAATATAATAAGTGGAAACTTATCACCTACATATAACCAATAAGGAAATATTATTTAAAAACTTGGCCAAAGGTAACACAAATGACATTTTAAAATGAAATTGAATAGGCAATTTTACTGGAAATGAGCCAAGCTTTATGTGGAATATTTTGAAAAAAGTAAAATGAAAAATTATCAAATTTGTTTAAAAAGGATACTGCAAGCTTGTGGTTTTAAAATATACTTGTATATCTATATATCTGTATCTATCTTTACCCCTCTCTCTCTCTCTCTGTCTGTCTATCCGAACATTCAGTCATGATAACAGTAACTATGACAAATGCAACAACAGACCAGTGCCGCTAAGAAAAATGTTGCCACATGATGATTTTCCTTAACAATACTGATTATCACACTGAAAATACCTGGCATAGGAGAGACATTGGAACTGGAAATCCAGAGACACAGACTACAAACTTGGTTCCTAATTACAAGTCATCTGGACTTGGACAAGCTACACTGTTCTCCTAGAACAAAGATTACTCATTTATGTCGTATAGAGAATAGACCAAATGTCTTCTAATTTCAAATGCAATAATAATAGTAATTTTGTCTTCCTAGATGCATGACATGTCTATAAGGAAATTTCCCCACCTGATTTATTTGAGGAAAAAGAAGCTCTAGACTATTCTTTGAGTATAGGAAGGCATGGCCACTAATTGGACAAAGGTGGATATATAGTCCAAGGGCAGTCAATCCATAGGCTGAGAATACTTTGCTTAAAGACTTCTGCATAAGAGGGGCAATGGATATTATTTTAGCTAAATAATCCTCTATTTTAGCTAAATTCCCCTGATAGAGTTTGAGTGGTACAATATGGAGAGAATCAAAATACTGACAAACAGAAAAAGAAATAAGACACAAAAAAGTAGGCAAGGCTAGGAGAATAGTGGAGTCAGAAAAACTAATGAAAGGGTTGGCAAGAAAATCTATTGTTCCCAGAGATGAAGGCAGGGGTTCAAAGTATTGCAATTATATTGACACAGTTGTCTACAAAATATGGAATTCAAAATTGTAAAATTACTTACTAGAGAAATGCAAATCAAAACTACAATGAGGCATCACCTCACACAGGTCAGAATGGCCATCATCAGAAAATCTACAAACAATAAATGCTGGAGAGGGTGTGGAGAAAAGGGAAGCCTTCTGCACTGTCGGTGGGAATGTAAATTGGTACAGCCACTATGGAGAACAGTATGGACGTTCTTTAAAAAACTAAAAATAGAACTACCATGTGACCCAGCAATCCCACTACTGGGCATATACCCTGAGAAAACCATAATTCAAAAAGACACATGTACCACAGTGTTAACTGCAGCACTATTTACAATAGCCAGGCCATGGAAGCAACCTAAGTGTCCATTGACAGATGAATGGATAAAGATGTGGCACATATATATAATGGAATATTACTTAGCCATAAAAAGAAATGAAATTGGGTCATTTGTAGAGATGTGGATGGGCCTAGAGACTGTCATACAGAGTGAAGTAAGTCAGAAAGAGAAAAGCAAATATCATATGTTAATGCATATATATGGAATCTAGAAAAATGGTACAGATGAACCTATTTGCAGGGCAGGAATAGAAAGGCAGATGTAGAGAACAGTTGTGTGGACGGTGGGGGAAGGGGAGGGTGGGATGAATTGGGAGATTAGGTTTGACGTAAATACACTACCATGTGTAAAATAGATAGCTAGTAGGAACCTGCTGTATAACACAGGAAGCTCAGCTTGGTGCGCTGTGATGGCCTACTTGGGTGGGATGGTGGCAGGGAGGGAGGTCCAAGAGGGAGGGGATGTGTGTATGTGTATGGCTGATTCACTTTGCTGTGCAGCGAAGCTAACACGACATTGTAAAGCAATTATACTCCAATTAAAAATAATTGTAAAATTACTTAACACCAAAACATGTCTACAGCAGTTCACACACTTGAGTTTTACCTTTATGACTATGCACTGATTGTAACGTAATATTAAAACCTTAAAAAATAAAACTCTGGCACCTCAGCTTTGTAGGTCCCTTAAGTACATTGTCAGTTTTCCAATCGGATCATTTATTTGAACTACTTTTGGTCTTCCGAAAGCCTTTTGATGGTTCCCCTAGGATCCTTCTTTCTTATTTTGTATTCAAATTGGGTAGAAACTACATAACTTGACGTTTTCCCTCTTAAAAAAATCTTAAGTGTACTGTACAGTATTAACTATAAGCACAATGTTGTACAGCAGATCTCTTAAGATTTTTTTCATCTTGCATGATTAAAACGTGCATGATTGAACAACTACTCCCCATTTCCCCCTCCCCCTACCCCCTGGCAACCATCATTCTACTTTCTGTTTCTGAGTTTGACTACTGTAAATACCTCATACAAGTGGAATCATATAGGGACTGCCCTGGTGGCACAGTGGATAAGACTCTGCAGTCCCAATGCAGGGGGCCTGGGTTCGATCCTTGGTCAGGGAACTAGATCCCACATGCATGCCGCAACTAAGGAGCCTGCGAGCTGCAACTAAAGGAGCCCACCTGCTGCAACTAAGGAGCCCTGCAGCCACAACAAAGGAGCCCATCTGCTGCAACTAAGACCTGGTGCAACCAAATAAATTAAATAAATAAATAAATATTTTTAAAAAGTGGAACTGTAGTATTTGTCCGTGTGTGTCTGTCTTGTCTCACTTAGCATAATTTTCTCAAGATTTGTCTATGTTGTAGCATGTGACAGGGCTGCTTTTTTTTCTGTGGCTGAATAACATCCCATTGTATGTATATACCACACTTTCTGTCTATCATCCTTCTTTCTTACTGCCACATATTATCCTCACAATTCATTCCCATTACTAGAGGTAGCTTGGGTAAAACCTCTTCTCCTCAGAGCCTAAAGAGCTAATATGTTTTCCACCTGTCATCTGATTTAATGTTCCCCACAGACCTATGTGATATTTTATCTCCATTTTAAAATTAGAAAGTGAGGCTAAGAATCTTAACCTAAGTCACAAAACTAGAGAGTGGCACAGACTGGATTCAAACCTAGAAATGTGTGACCACAGAGGCCATGCTATTGTGCTGCCTTCCAGATTTAAAATGCCAACAGTTGGGAATGTAAATTGGTGTGGCCACTATGGAGAACAGTATGGAGGATCTTTATAAAACTAAAAATAGAGCTATCATACGACCCAGCAATCCCACTCCTGTGTATATAACCGGAAAAAACTATAATTCGAAAAGATACATGCACTCCAGTGTTCATAGCAGCACTGTTTACAATAGCCAAGACATGGAAACAACCTAAGTGTCCATCGACAGATGAATGTATAAAGAAGATGTGGTACATATATACAATGGAATATTACTCAGCCATAAAAAAGAATGAAATAATGCCATTTGCGGCAACATGGATGGACTAGAGATTATCATACTCAGTGAAGTAAGTCAGACAGAGAAAGACAAATATATGATATCACTTATATGTGGAATCTAAAAAAAAGATACAAATCAACTTATTTACAAAACAGAAACAGACTCACAGACATAGAAAACAAACTTATGGTTCCCAAAGGGGAAAGGGGGTGAGAGAGGGACAAATTAGGAGTTTGGGATTAGCAGACACAAACTACTATGTATAAAATAGACTACAAGGTCCTACTATATAGCACAGGGAACTATTATATTCAATACCCTGTAATAAACAGTAATGGAAAAGAATATGAAAAAGAATATGTTTATACATGTATAACTGAATCACTTTGCTGTATACCAGAAATTAAACAATGTTGTTAATCAGCTATACGTAAATAAAAAAAAATTTTTTAATGCCAGCAGGCTGTGATCTCACACTTCTAACTGAAAATAATAGTGGAATATTTTTCATAACACTTTCATATCTTTAGCCCATTGGATAATAAGACTGTTTTACTTGTTCCTATGTGGGAGATAAATGAAAAAGGTAATAACATTCTCATTTACAGATGAGGAACCCTAAGATTCCACCCAATTTGGAGACTGTATAAAGTAAACTACTGCAGAGGAAAAGACACATGCTTTAGAGCCAACGTCCTGCACGTACTAGGTATATGAACTTCTGCACCTCTTTGGTAGAGAAGGAGAAATAATGACATTGATCTCACAGAATAATGTGAGGATTAAAGTTAAATGAAATCTAGCCCAATAATTGGCAAATAAAAGGTGTCAATAAATGACTGTTCTCTTCCTCTTCCATTCCAGATCCCACCCACCAATTCTTTTTAAGAATTAAATCACACTGTCCTTAATAGCCACCAAACTCTTCAAGGTCAAATTATAATATGAAATGCATGAAGTATGATTCATCATATAGGATTTCCTTAGATTTAAAGAATGTCATTTTATCCAGGACTACTCATGTCTATTTATGCTTACTTGCTAATTTATTTCCACCCCACCTTCTTCTAAAAAGCATTTGAGGCAGACAACTCAACTCCTATATCAAATTTCCTAGATATAAACAGTGACATAAACACAAGAAAGCTCATTCTTTCTGAGATCTTCCAAGGAAACAATTGCCTATAGAAAAGGAAAGATGTGCTAAGGCACAAAGATCTGAAAGCCACATACATTTAGAATTGAGTACTGACTTTATCATCAAAAAAGCTACAGTCTAAAAATTTGCCCTCTCTGAGCCCTAATTTCCACGTTGGTGAAATGAGAAAGTGGGATTAGTTGAGCCTTCATTTTCTTCCCAATTTTATGATGTAATGTCATTATGGAAGAAGAGCATCAATCATGGAGTCTGCCCACTACCTTAAAATTGAAGTGCAGGAGAGTGCCAGCTGCTACAAAGAGCCTTCCTTGTCCACCTGGCTTCAGGAAACACTCCCTCCTCTAACCTCCTCTAGCATATATATATTGACTTGATCACCCATTTGACACGTTATTTTAAGGATTAAATTATGACTTGCTTTTGTTTTCATAGCTGTATATCTAACAGAACAGAGACAGTACCTTATACATTTTCATAACCACAATACATGATAAAGTATCAAAAGACAGTGACTGCCTGCTGATAAGGGAAACTTCTCATTTTTTGTTCGCCCAAAATTTAAAAATTTAAAGTCCTTAATCCATTTGCAACTATGAATACTCCCTGGTCCATGCAGAACATTTTCTGTCATTAACATTGGTCTCAGACATTATAAACCACTTTCACCTTAATTATTACATTTGTTGCCTCCAATAACCTCAAATCTTGCACAGTTTTGTCTGATCTACATTTCTACAACATTTTACAAGCAGGGAAGCACGACAAGTAAAGTACAATACAGATAAGGTTATGGGGCCTAAATCCACCATTACCAGCCATGAAAACCAGAAAATTACTTAAAATTTCTGAGACTTGGTTGAGATTAAACTATTTCATAGAATTATTGTGAGGATTAATTAGAAAATATTTGAAAATTCCTACGATTTAGTAGGTACTTAATAAATGGTAACTATTAGTTCCATAAAAAATTAAGGTATTGGGAAGGAAAACATAAAACTATCTTTGTACACAGATGACATGATCATCTATGTAGAAAATCCAAAAGAATCATAAAAAGACTCCTGGAATTAATAAGCTATTATGGCAAGGTTGCAAGATACAAGGTTAATATACAAAAGTCAATCACTTTTCTATATTCTAGCAATGAAAAATTGAATTTAAAATTAAAAACACAAGGCAGCATGTGCTCTAGAGCATAAGCTCGTGCCTCTCCATTCTTCAATCAAAGAATGAAGCTTTCCTTTGTTTCTGAACTGAGCTCAGTCTTGTTCTATTGTCCAGAGAGACACTGGGCAGGAGGACTGTTGTTGGGGACTGACTCCAGAGGGTCGTAAAAAAACCAGCCATGTGGCTGACAGGGTCTTGGTGCTCCGGCCGGGTGTCAGGTCTGAGCCTCTCAGGTGGGAGAGCCAAGTTCAGGACATTGGACCATCAGACACCTCCCGGCCCCACGTAACATCAGTTGGCGAGAGCTCTCCCAGAGATCTCCATCTCAACACTAAGACCCAGATCCACTCAAGGACCAGCAAGGTCTAGAGCTGGATACCCCATGCCAAATAACTAGCAAGACAGGAACACAACCACAACCATTACAGGAGAGGTTGCCTAAAATCATACTAAGTTCACAGACACCCCAAAACACACCACCGGATGCGGTCCTGCCCACCAGAAAAAAAGATCCAGCCTCATCCACCACAACACAGGCACCAGTCCCCTCAAGCAGGAAGCCTACACAACCCACTGAACCAACTTTACCCACTGGGGGCAGATACCAAAAACAAAGTGAACTACAAACCTGCAGCCTGAGAAAAGGAGACCCCAAACACAGTAAGTTAAGCAAAATGAGAAGACAGAAAAATACACACCAGATGAAGGAACAAGGTAAAAACCCACCAGACCAAACAAATGAAGAGGAAATAGGCAGTCTACCTGAAAAATAATTCAGAGTAATGATAGTAAAGATGATCCAAAATCTTGGAAATAGAATGGAGAAAATATAAGGTACGTTTAACAAGGACCTAGAACAAGTAAAGAGCAAACAAACAATGATGAACAATACAATAAATGAAATTAAAAATTCTCTAGAAGGAATCAATAGCAGAATAACTGAGACAGAATAATGGATAAGTGACCTGGAAGATAAAATAGTGGAAATAACTACAGCAGAGCAGAATAAAGAAATAAGAATGAAAAGAATTGAGGACAGTCTCAGAGACTTCTGGGACAACATTAAATGTGCCAACATTCGAATTATAGGGGTCCCAGAAGAAGAAGAGAAAAAGAAAGGGGCTGAGAAAATATTTGAAGAGATTATAGTTGAAAACTTCCCTAATATGGGAAAGGAAATAGTCAAGTGCAGGAAGTGCAGAGAGTCCAATACAGGATAAATCCAAGGAGAAATACGTCAAGACACATATTAAGCAAACTATCAAAAACTAAATACAAAGAAAAAATATTAAAAGCAGTTAAGGGAAAAGCAACATATAACATACATGGGAATCCCCATAAGGTTAACAGCTGATCTTTCAGCAGAAACTGCAAGCCAGAAGGGAGTGGCAGGATACATTTAAAGTGATGAAAGGGAAAACCCTACAACCAAGATTACTCTGCCCAGCCAGGATCTCATTCAGATTCGACAGAGAAAATAAAAATTTTACAGAGAAGCAAAAGCTAAGAGAATTCAGCACCAACAAACCAGCTTTACAACAAATGCTAAAGGAACTTCTCTAGGCAGGAAACACAAGAGAAGGAAAAGACCTACAATAATAAACCCAAAACAATTAAGAAAATGGTAATAGGAACATACATATCGATAACTACCTTAAATGTAAATGGATTAAATGCTCCAACCAAAAGACATAGACTGGCTGAATGGATCAGAAAACAAGACCTGTATATATGTTGTCTACAAGAGACCCACTTCAGACCTAGGAACACATACAGACTGAAAATGAGGGGATAGAAAATGATATTCCATGCAAATGGAAATCAAAGCTGGAGTAGCAATTCTCATATCAGACAAAATAGACTTTAAAATAAAGACTATTACAAGAGACAAAGAAGGACACTACATAATGATCAAGGGATCAATCCAAGAAGAAGATATAACAATTGTAAATATTTATGCACCCAAACTAGGAGCACCTCAATACCTAGGGCAAATGCTAACAGCCATAAAAGGGGAAATCAACAGTAACACAATAATAGTAGGGGACGTTAACACCCCACTTTCACCAATGGACAGATCATACAAAATGAAAATACATAAGCAAACACAAGCTTTCAAACACATTAAACAAGATGGACTTAGTTGATATTTATAGGACATTCCATCCAAAAACAACAGAATACACTTTCTTCTCAAGTGCTCATGGAACATTCTCCAGGATAGATCATATCTTGGGTCACAAATCAAGCCTTGGTAAATTTAAGAAAATTGAAATCATATCAAGTATCTTTTCTGACCACAATGCCATGAAACTAGATATCAATTACAGGAAAAAAATCTGTAAAAAATACAAACACCTGGAAGATAAAAAATACACTACTTAATAACCAAGAGGTCACTGAAGAAATCAAAGAGGAAATCAAAAAATACCTAGAAACAAATGACAATGAAAATATGACAACCCAAAACTTATGGGATGCAGCAAAAGCAGTTCTAAGAAGGAAGTACATAGCAATACAATCCTACCTCAAGAAACAAGAAACATCTCAAATAAACAAACTAACCTTACACCTAAAGCAGTTAGAGAAAGAAGAACAAAGAAAACCCAAAGTTAGCAGAAGGAAAGACATCATAAAAATCAGATCAGAAATAAATGAAAGAAATGAAGGAAATGATAGCAAAGATCAATAAAACTAAAAGCTGGTTCTTTGAGAAGATAAACAAAATTGTTAAAGCATTAACCAGACTCATCAAGAAAAAAAGGGAGAAGACTCAAATCAACAGAATTAGAAATGAAAAAGGAAAAGTAACAACTGACACTGCAGAAATACAAAGGATCATGAGGGATTACTACAAGCAACTATATGCCAATAAAATGGACAACCTGGAAGAAATGGACAAATTCTTAGAAAAGCACAACCTTCCAAGACTGAGCCAGGAAGAAATAGAAACTATAAACAGACCAATCACAAGCACTGAAATTGAAACTGTGATTAAAAATCTTCCAACAGACAAAAGCCCAGGACCAGATGGCTTCACAGGAGAATTCTAACAAACATTTTGAGAAGAGCTAACACCTATCCTTCTCAAACTCTTCCAAAATATAACAGAGGGAGGAACACTCTCAAACTCATTCTATGAGGCCATCATCACCCTGATACCAAAACCAGACAAAGATGTCACAAAGAAAGAAAACTACAGGCCAATATCACTGATGAACATAGATGCAAAAATCCTCAACAAAATACTAGCAAACAGAATCCAACAGCACATTGAAAGGATCATACACCATGATCAAGTGGGATTTATCCCAGGGATGCAAGGATTCTTCAATATACACAAAGCAATCAATGTGATACACCATATTAACAAATTGAAGGATAAAAACCATATGATTATCTTAATAGATGCAGAAAAAGCTTTCAACAAAATTCAACACCTATTTATGATAAAACCCCCCTGGAAAGCAGGCATAGAAGGAACTTACCTCAACATAATAAAGGCCATATATGACAAACCCACAGCCAACATCGTTCTCAATGGTGAAGAACTGAAACCATTTCCACTAAGATCAGGAACAAGACAAGGTTGCCCACTCTCACCACTATTATCCAACATAGTTTTGGAAGTTTTAGCCACAGCAATCAGAGAAGAAAAAGAAATAAAAGGAATCCAAATCAGAAAAGAAGAAGTAAATCTGTCACTGTTTGCAGATGACATGATGCTATACATAGAGAATCCTAAAGATGCTACCAGAGAACTACTAGAGCTAATCAATGAATTTGGTAAAGTTGCAGGATACAAAATTAATGCACAGAAATCTCTTGCATTCCTATACACTAATGACGAAAAATGTGAAAGAGAAATTAAGGAAACACTCCCATTTACCACTGCAACAAAAAGAATAAAATACCTAGGAATAAACCTACTTAAGGAGACAAAAGACCTCTATGCAGAAAACCATAAGACACTGATGAAAGAAATTAAAGATGATACAAACAGATGGAGAGATATACCATGTTCTTGGATTGGAAGTGTCAACATTGTGAAAATGACTATACTATCCAAAGCAATCTACAGATTCAATGCAATCCGTGTCAAACAACCAGTGGCATTTTTCATAGAGCTAGAACAAAAAATTGTGCAATTTGTATGGAAACACAAAAGACCCCAAATAGCGAAAGCAATCTTGAGAAAGAAAAACAGAGCTGGAGGAATCAGGCTCTCTGACTTTGGACTATACTACAAAGCTACAGTAATCATGACAGTATGGTACTGGCACAAAATCAGAAATATAGATCAATGGAACAGGATAGAAAGCCAAGAGATAAACCCACGCACATATGGTCACCTTATCTTTGATAAAGGAGGCAAGAATATACAATGGAGAAAAGACAGCCTCTTCAATAAGTGGTGCTGAGAAAACTGGACAGCTACATGTAGAAGAATGAAATTAGAACACTCCCTAACACCATACCCAAAAATAAACTCAAAATGGACTAAAGACCTAAATGTAAGGCCAGACACTATAAAACTCTTATAGGAAAACATAGGCTGAACACTCTATGACATAAATCACAGCAAGATCCTTTTTGACCAACCTCTTAGAGAAATGGAAATAAAAACAAAAACAAGGAAATGGGACCGAATGAAACTTAAAACCTTTTGCACAGCAAAGGAAACCATAAACAAAATGAAAAGACAACCCTCAGAATGGGAGAATATTTGCAAATGAAGCAACTGACAAAGGATTAATCTCCAAAATATGCAAGCAACTCACGCAGCTCAATATCAAAAAAACAAATAACCCAATCCAAAATTGGGCAGAAGACCTAAATAGACATTTCTCCAAAGAAGATATACAGATTGCCAACAAACACATGAAAGGATGCTCAACATCACTAATCATTAGAGAAATGCCAATCAAACCTACAATGAGCTATCACCTCACACCAGTCAGAATGGCCATCATCAAAAAATCTGTAAACAGTAAATGCTGGAGAGTGTGTGGAGAAAAGGGAACCCTCTTGCCCTGTTGGCGGGAATATAAATTGATACAGCCACTATGGAGAATAGTATGGAGGTTCCTTAAAAAATTAAAAATTGAACTACCATATGACCCAGCAATCCTACTACTGAGCTATACCCTGAGAAAACCATAATTCAGAAAGAGTCAGGTACCACAATGTTCATTGCAGCTCTATTTACAATAGCCAGGACATGGTAGCAACCTAAGTGTCCATTGACAGACGAATGGATAAAGAAGGTGTGGCACATATATACAATGGAATATTACTTAGCCATAAAAAGAAATGAAATTGAGTTACTTGTAGCAAGGTGGATGGACCTAGAGTCTGTCATACAGAGGGAAGTAAGTCAGAAAGAGAAAAACAAATACCGTATGGTAACATATATATGGAATCTAAAGGAAAAAAATGGTTCTGAAGAACCTAGAGGCAGGACAGGAATAAAGACTAAAGATGCAGACATAGAGAATGGACTTGAGGACACAGGGAGGGGGAAGGGTAAGCTGGGACGAAGTGAGAGAGTGGCATGGACATATATACACTACGAAATGTAAAAGAGATAGTAGTGGGAATCAGCCGCATAGCACAGGGAGATCAGCTCGGTGCTTGATGACCACCTAGAGAGGTGGGATAGGGAGGGTGGGAGGGAGATTCAAAAGGGAGGAGATATGGGGATATATGTATACGTATAGCTGATTCACTTTGTTATACAGCAGAAACTAACACACCATTGTAAAGCAATTATACTCCAATAAGGAAGTTATAAAAAATTAAAAACACAATATCATTTACATCAGCACCCATAAAAATGAAATATTTAGGTATAAATATAGCAAAATATGTACAAGATCTATATGAGGAAAACTATAAAACCATGATGAATGAAATTTTTTAAACAACTTAATAAGTGACGTTATATTCCATAGTCGTGGATAGGAGGACTCAATATTATCAAGATGTCAGTTTTCCAAACTTGATCTACAGATTCAATGCAATCCCAATCAAAGTCCCAGCAAGATATTTTGTAGATACTGACAAACTGATTCTAAAGTTTGTATGAAGACGCAAAAGACCCAGAATAGTCAATACGATGGTGAAGAAGTAAAACAAAGTTGGAAGAGAGATGCTACCTGACTTTAAGACTTACTATAAAGCTACAGTAATCAAGACAATGTGGGATTGGCAAAAGAAGACACAAAGATCAATGGAACAGAACAGAGAGCCCAGAAATAGACCCACATAAATGTAGTCAACTGATCTTTGACAAAGAAGCAAAGGCATACAATAGAACAAAGATAGTCTTTTAAGTATATGATGCTGGAACAAATGAACATCCACAAGCAAAAAATAAATAAATCCAGACATAGACTTTACATCCTTCACAAAGATTAACTCAATAGAAAGATTACCTTAAAATGTAAAATGCAAAACTATAAAACTCCTAGAGGATAATGCAGCAGAAAACCTAGATGACTCTGGGTACAGTGATGACTTTTTAGATACAACACCAAAAGCATGATCCATGAAAGAAATAATTGATAAGCTGTAGATAACCAAAATTGAAAACTTCTGCTCTGCAAAATACAATGTCAAGACAGTGAGAAGACAAGCCACAGACTAGGTGAAATATTGGCAAAAGATATTGGATAAAGGACTGCTAACCTAAATATACAAAAAACTCTTAAAACAACAATAAGAAAACCTGAATTAAAAATGGGCTGAAGACCTTAAAAGAGACCTTACCAAAGAATATATACAGATGACAAATAAGCATATTTTTAAAATGCACCACATCATATTTCATCAGGGAAATGCAAATTAAAACAATGGTGAATAAAAACAATGAATAAAAAAAAAATTAAAACTACATACCTATCAGAATGGCCAAAATCCAGAACACTGGAAACACCAACTGTTGGCGAGAATGTGAAGCAACAAGAATTCTCATTCATCGCTGGTGGGAATGCAAAATGGTACAGCCACCTTGGAAGAGAGTTGGGAAGTTTCTTACAATACTAAACATACTTTTACAATACAATCCAACAATACTGTCCTTGGTATTTACCCAAAGGAGTTTAAAATGTATGTCCACACAAAAACCTCCAATGGATGTTTATAGCAGATTTATTCATAATTGTCCAGACTTGGAAGCAGCCAAGATGTCCTTCAGTAGGTGAATGGATAAGTGCAGTGTAGTACATCCAGAAACAGGAATATTAATCAGTCTAAATAGAAATGAGCTATCAAACCATGAAGATATATAGAGAAACCTTAAATGCCTATTACTAAATGAAAGAAGCCAATCTGAAAAGGCTACACACTGTAGGATCCTAACTATTGATATATGACACTCTTGAAAAGGCAAAACTGTAGAGATAGCAAAAAAAGTCAGTGGTTGCCAGGAGTTGGGTGTGGGGTGGTGTTTGGAATGAATAATACAAGCGAAGAGGATATTTAGGGCAGTGAAAATACCTTGTATGATACCATAATGAAGGATACATGTCATTACACATTTGTCCAGACCCATAGGTACATCATAGGATGTATAACACAAAGAGTAAACTATAATATAAACTATGGACTTCAGGTGATTATGATGTGCCGATGCAGGTTCATCAGTTGTAACAAATGTGCCACTCCCACAGGGGATGGTGATATCGGGGAGGCTATGCATATGGATATTGCAGGGGGTATATGGGAAATACCTGTATCTTCCCCTCAATTTTGCTATTTTAAAACTGCTCTAAAAAACTGTCCTAATTTAAAAATTTTTTTAAATTAATCTTACCTTGTGACTTCCAGCCTCAAACGTCTTCCAATGACTCCTCCCAGCTTCAGAATAAAAATCTTCCTACTCATCTCTGCTTTTCAAAGTTCACATAATTTAGCTATGACTTACCTCTTGGAATATATGTTGAATCTATGTGAGTTCTTGGACTTTGACAACATCCTGGCTTATGAATATATCTTCTTATTCCTCCACTTGGCACTGTAGAAAGAGTAAGAATTTTAAAGCTAGACACAAACTGAGTTTGAATTCAGGCTCTGCCATTTCATATCCATGGGACCCGACACATTTCACTTAATCTAGCTCCATCTGTGAAAAGGTGATGGTAACATAAGGATTGCTGATAATATCTATAGTGCTTATAACTCAGGATCTGGCACAGAGTAGGCACTCACTAGTTGGGAGCAGTAGTAATAATGAGGATGATGGGTTTTTGGCCACTGAGCAGAGATGCAGAAAGTGGTAGTCAGTGGGAAAGAAAGAAGGTGATCTGATCAGAAAAGCACTTTAGTTTTGCATCTTGGGGATTGAGGATTTCCATGTCATGATGAGGCCTAGGGTGTGTCTGCTAAGGTAGAAAAGAACACATAAATGAATAGAGAACAAAATCAGCCTTCTGTTAGGAGAAGCATGGAACACATGCTGAGTAGAAAACAACACTGGTCACTAGAGGCCAACACATGGGCTTATCTGCAGTGTGGGAACAGGACCCACTTGAAGGAATGTTTCAGTCCCAAGATTAGATGATAGCATTTGCTTCATAAATTCCTTTAAAATTGAAGACCTGACATTTTAGAGTGACAATACAATAAATACATTTCCATGGTTTATTAACTTGAATGACAGAAAATAATCATTTGTAAAGGATGTAAGAATTACAGTAACAGCATGCTATTTTTTGTCATTCATTCACAAAGTTCATTACTTTAACAAGCAGTCACTGAGCAAGTGCTGTATGCTGGATAGAGTTCTAGACAGTGGGTATACCAACATAAATTCATCAGTGTGTGTGGTCTGGGGGTGGGGGGAATGGTGACAAACATGTAAGTTATCACAATGCAACATTTTTCTTCCTATTCTATACAAAGTAGAATGGGAAGATGGTTCAGTACACTGGGTCAAGTATATATGATGAGAAATAAATATAATAAATAAGCATATGCATACTTTCATCTTAGTAGCAGTAGAATGGAGGATCTTTATTGTTGACCCTGTTACATAGATCCTAAGTATTATAGGTATTTATTCTACTTGAAAAATGAAATTGCATAAAGATATAGATAGGTAGCATGGCTAGTTTCCCAAGTGCAGCTCTAACAAGGCCAGCAGGCTGACAGCTAACTAACTACAAGATGTATTTGCTAAAGATATGACAGACAACTCTCTATAAAGAATAATAATTTAAAAGTGGAACTCAAATCTTAGTTAAAAAAGAATAATAACAAATATGAGCCCATGCTTTAAGTACTTAGACACAATACAAATACAATCTTATTTAATCATCAGAAAGCCCCTGAGTAGGTATTATTACTGCTACTACCATTATTATTATTATTATTATTATTATTATTATTATTATCACTACCATTTTACTGATGTGGAAACTGAAAATCAGAGGAGGTTCAGCAATTTGCTCCAGGTATATAAGTAATGACAGGTGAAAGGATGGATCCTAGACTTTTTTGTCTCCAAAGCCTGTACTGTTAATGATTCAACCAGTGTTTTTCAAAACGTGGTCCATGGTCTACCTACATCAAAATCACCTGAGATGCTTATTAAAAATGCAATCTCTTTAGTTTCACCCACACCCACTGAATCAGTATTGCTGAGATGGAGCCAAGAATTGTGCATTTCCTTGTGTTTCTTTGCCTACTGACTGTTAACACATTGCTAAGCTACTCTGCCTTCTGACATTTAAGACACCATGATGGCAAAAAGATGAAAATCTTACTAATAAGTGCATATGACCAAAGACCTTCTGAAGGTTATCCCATCTAGAAGCCTTCACTGAATAGATAGGAAAACCCAACATCTAGAAAGTATAGGGTCTAAGCTTTGTGTAGCAATCCCAAAATTACACACTGAGTGGGAAGGCCTGCTGATACCTGAGAATTCTGGAGCTTTTCCCCTCCTTTCCGACTCCAATTTGCTCTATGACTTTGAAGAGGTCAATTTTTATGCCTGGGCATTGGTTTCTTTGCTGTTAGCTCTGGTGAGCTGACCTATCCTTCACAACGGTGATCCCAAGATCCACACAGAGAAGGAACTTTCCCAGACTATATAGCTCAATCAAATGCTCCAGGATTTCCAGCGAGGGCAAAGATATGTTCAACAAAGCCAGGTAACAAAATATCACTTTTCACTTCTCTGTTTCAATGTTCTTGAAAACATTTTCCTATTATCATTTCCCACTATCCCTAAATTCTTTCAGGAGTAGAATTGAATATAACATGTAAATAAATGTCTCTCCTAATTTCTTCCATATGGCCACAAAAAGTAGCAAGTTTAATAAAGTTTCCCCCAATTTTTTTTTTTAAATTTTATTTATTTATGTATTTATGGCTGTTTTGGGTCTTCGTTTCTGTGCGAGGGCTTTCTCCAGTTGCGGCAAGTGGGGGCCACTCTTCATCACGGTGCGCGGGCCTCTCATCGCGGCCTCTCTTGTTGCGGAGCGCAGACTCCAGACGCGCAGGCTCAGTAATTGTGGCTCACGGGCCTAGTTGCTCCGCGGCATGTGGGATCTTCCCAGACCAGGGCTCGAACCTGTGTCCCCTGCATTGGCAGGCAGATTCTCAACCACTGCGCCACCAGGGAAGCCCTTCCCCCAATTTTTTTAAAGTGATAAAGAAGAGACCTTAAAAATATTTATTTTAACCCTCTTTGATTTTTATAGGTGATAAAACCAGCCAGTGAATGGACCTCCTGGAATACTCCTGTGTTACTCCACTGCACCTAATGAATGCTTATGCTTCTAGTCTCTGCTTCCTCAAAGCAGTGCTAGTGTTGCTATAGCTGCTGTGTGTTTTTTTATAACAGTAACCTTAGCCTGTGGCCCGTGGGCAGGGCAGTATTTCTCAAAGTTTGGGACCCCTTACTCTGGTCGACTACAAGAAGATTTAGTTGGTTTGAAGTAATGCTGAATCACATAATAGAAAAATAATTCCTCTATCAATTTAAAAAATCTTTTTACTTACTTCAAAGAGAAAGTCTCAGGATGATTCTAATGCAGGCTCAGTAGCTCTGTGACTTGGTAATCTCCCTTTTTAAGAAATTCAAAGTAGGCCGTTGATCACCTTTTCTTTATGGCAAGTGATATAAGCTTTCCAAATATGATAATGATGTGAATTTTTCTTTTAAAATCAATCAACTTAAAGAAAAGTATTAAGCAAATAATAGTATAAGGGACATGATAAAAATTCATAAAAATTGTATGAGAATGACTAAAATAATGAAATGGTTCAAAATACAGACTCTGGAGTCAAACACACATGGGATTCCAATGCAACTTCTAGATGTATAAGATGTGGAGTAGGTTATATATTCTTTCAGTGACTCACTTTTACTGTTGGCAGAATGAGGACATTTGTAATGCCCACCCATGGTTTGTTGTGAGGATTAACCAAATGATCATTGTCAAGTTCTTACCACAGTGCCTGGCTTATGGTGAGTGGTCAGCAAGTGCCAATTGCTATTTTATCAGCTGTGGCAGCACCAACATTACCTTGGCTGAGGAATGTTGATATATTTTATCTCCTATAATCACAGATTATAAAATCTAGGGAATATAAAGGAAAGAAACCTCTAAAGTTTATCTAATCTAAACTTCCTCAGACCCCACCACCTGAAGGTGTGGAGAAAAGGGAACCTTCCTACACTGTTGGTGGGAATGTAAATTGATACAGCCACTATGGAGAACGGTATGGAGTTTCCTTAAAAAACTAAATGTAAAACTACCATATAATCCAGCAATCCCACTCCTGGGCATATATTCAGAGAAAACCATAATTCGAAAAGATACATGCACCCCAATGTTCACTGCAGCACTATTTACAATAGCCAGGACATGGAAGCAACCTAAATATCCATCAACAGAAGAATGGATAAAGAAAATGTGGTACGTATATACAACAGAATGTTACTCAACTGTAAAAAAGAATGAAATAATGCTATTTGCGGCAACATGGATGGACCTACAGATTATCATACTAAGTGAAGTAAGTCAGACAGAGAAAGACAAATACCGTATGATATCACTTATATGTGGAATCTAATAAAAAATGATACAAATGAACTTATTTACAAAACAGAAACAGACTCACAGATCTCAAAATCAAACTTACGGTTATCAAAGGAGAAACGTAGGGGGAAGTAATAAATTAGGAGATTGAGATTAACATATACACACGACTATATATAAAATAGGTAACTAACAAGGACCTACTGTATAGCACAGGGAACCCTACTAAATATTATTTAATAACCTACATGGGAAAAGATTCTGAAAAAGAATGGATATATATATATTGATATATATATGTATAACTGATTCACGTTGCTGTACACTTGAAACTAACACAACATTGTAAATCAACTATACTCCAATAAAAACTTAAAAAATAAAAATAAAAGCAACATGTTTTCTAGAACAGCATGTCTCCTTTTAAGCTAACCAATGAATAAGAAAATAATATCTGTTTAAAAAGTTTTAAAAAACAAACAACCTCTAAAGTTTATCTAATCTAACCTTCCCCAGACCCTACCACCTGAGGCTTAAAGTTCCTCTAAAGGAGTTTTTAACCTTTATGGTTTATGACTTTTAATTTGTTTTAAATATTTTTAATGCTTTTATTAATCTTAAACTAAAATTTAGCATACATTTTAATTATGATATAGGCAGTAGTATATGCAGTACTCTGACTTTGTCACTAATAGAAATCACAGACATTTTCACATTATATCTCTTGAAATATTTATATTCTTTGCCACTTAGAGATTTATGATCGCTATTAGAGCATCTGATTATTAGCATATTAAAAAGAAGCAAATTTATTACTAGATCACAAATTTGTAATACTTCGATAACTGCATTTCAATATAATTGGTTTCCTTGTAATCCTATGTGTTTTATGTTACGCATTTACAAGCATTCTGAGAAGAAAACCACCGGCATTATCACACTGCCTCAGCTGTCCATAGCACACACAAAAAGTTTAAAGACCCCTGCTCTATCACTTCGCCAAGAAATGTCGCTGCAGTCCACTTGCACACCTTGGGAGATTCCCCATCTCCAGAGAAAACCAGTTCTTATCTGCCCTGGTGAGCCCTTAACACCATAGACAACAAATTCTCCTTGGTTATAGAAGAAACAGAAACCACTGTGCTAAAGCAAATTTCTGAAAAACAGAAACTAATTCTGATATACACCTTGCAAAAGTATTTGATTTACCAGCCAAGAAAAATATTAACATAGGTGGCTGAATTTCCAAGATTTAAATCACTGAGTGAATCAAAGTAGCAAGATTTCATTCTATTTCATAGCGTACTCTGTCTACAAGTCACTTTCTTATCTACTAAGTCAGAATGAATACTGCTTCACTGTTGCTCACACATCAATTGTATTGCTAACGACAAGAAGAAAGCGGTGTGGGGGGAGCCTCAGCTTTCAATCATCTTAACTAACCCACCTTCTCTGCAAAAGACATGTAGGTAGTAATTAAATCAATTTTGTTTTATTTTTTCAGCAAACGTTTTTCTCTCTTCAAAATTAGGAGCCAGTTACCTAATTCATGACATAACAAAGGACACGAGAATTAGGTTGGTGGTCGAGCAATGTGCAGATCCAAGGCATTCTTGCTTCCAATCGAATGCTCTCTCTAGCACTCAGGACCAGAGAAGAGGATTTGGGGAACGGGAGGTAGATGGAGGAAGAGAGAGAAAAGGAAGGATAAATTAATAATTTTACATTTAACAAAGTATTTCCATAGAATAGCTTTTCATGCTCCCCCCAAAACCCTGTGTAATATTATCAATACTTTTTTGTTAAAGAAATAAAAGACCAGAAAAGTTAAGTGATCTGTTCAAATTCATGAAGCCAAAAGGAACAGAGTCAAGGTTTGAGCTCAGGAAGGCTAGTTAAGAGGCTGCCTCTGACCTTGTCCTTGCCCTGCCTCAATCCATCCCCTTACAGAGCTGGTGGCACAGTCTTTCTAAAGGAAAGATATGATCATGCCACTTTCAGATTCATTATCTTTCAGAACCTTTGCGAAAAGGTCCAGGGCTTAGAGATCCACCTTGATCTGGCTACTGCTTACTTCTGCTGTGCTAGAGCTGGCTCCACTGGCCTTTGAGAAATGATTGTTAAATACTCACAAATTTCCAAGCCAGTTGATAAACTGTTGGTAACTTGAATTTGGCCTTGGTGAGAATATTTACACCACAGAAACTGGCAAAAGTTACAAATGAAGGCTCTCTCTTTTTTTTTTTTTTTTTTTTGAGGAGAAGAAATTTACCAACACGCCTCTGCTCCGTAGCACACATCATTTGAACACACCCCCCTCTCTCTTATTTTCATCCATGCTGAATTACTTTCTGTTCCCTAATAAGCCATGCTATTCCTTTGCCTAGAACACTATTTTCCTTCTTCTCTTTCCCTGACTCTAATCCTATGAATGTTTCAAGTTTTAATTTTTGTATGACTTTCTTCCTGACCTTCATTGCCTTCTAACTTTCATCCCTGCAAGGCTGGGTGAGATATCCCACCCCAACACCCCACCCCCCCATAGCACACCAGGCTTTCCCCTCCCGAGGCAGTGCTGTAATTACCCTACTACTGGCAAGATTATGTCACTTGACTACAAACTACTCAGGTGCAGAAACTCCTTCTTATTTTTTTATTTTAATACCATTCTCTACCATGTGTCTGACATCTACTGAAGGATCAATATTTGGTAAATAAACATGGTGAATGACAGAGTTAATAAGGTCCCCAGGGACAAAATCCCTGAAAAACAGGACTTTTAACTTATTTATATTCAGAGGTGTGATACCAGGAATTGGGAAACTCATTCTCAAACCATAAAAGAACCCAAGGGAAGAAAAAGACAAAATGAGGGTCTTAAGAAACAGGGATGTCACTTTATTTCTGGTTCTAGCCCAAGGATGACAAACAGTTATTTAGATGGCACCACTACCTATTACCAAGGGCATGAGATCCCCGTTTGATCTCTGCACCCTTTTCTGCTAGGCCCAGGAGACTCCTCCATGCCAGCGCCACTGTCATCAATCAAAGCCAGCATCTAAAGTGAAACTCATTTGCCAACCCAGAGGAGGTCATGTGACACAACGAATACTGCCTTCCTCCTAGAAGCCTTTCTGCCCTACTTTCAAGTATCTCACCAGGTTGCTTGCTCCCTTTTGGAGTCAGGATTGAAACTAAGAGAAGTGAAAAGGCGTAGGAAGAGGAAGTAAGGAAGCTGCGTGGGAGGGGAAACTTCAAAAAGAGGACGTTAGGGAGGGCCCCCTGTCATCTGTTCTCACAGTCCTCCTCCCCTTTCCTTTCTTCCCCTGAGTTTCTTCTTTTATCTTCTTACTGATTCTCTCTGTGATTGTTTTCCCTTCTGCCCATCTCATTCCAGCTTTTGAGTCTTTGTTTACCTTTTCTCTCTGCAGCAGCTTCTCATTTCTTCTCTGTTCCCTTTTCTGACCTCCCCATCTCCCTTTCTCCTCTGCCAGCCTCGTTCTTTCTCAACTTTTGTTTCTTACCTTTCCTCCTGCCTTTTCACAGGTCCCACTATCTCTCTCTGAATTTGTTTTCTTCTGTCACATTTCCCTCTCTCTCTTTGTCAACTAGATTCTAGAAGAATTAATTACCTTTATTTTGGACACCATTTTCCTCCTCTTCCCCTGGTCCTACTTCTGCTTATCCTTCAAGTTTTACCTTCTGTATCACTTACTTTCTGACATCCATTCCCTTCAATTTTTATAAAGGAAAAAATTTCTTTAGAGCACATTTTTTCCCCCTAATAGATCTTTCAACTAAATAGCAAAATATTTTATTTAATCTAAAGGCAATAGATTAAAAAAAAAATTGTATCACATACATAGTAATGTAATCTTGCAAATTATTTTCCAGCTGGCTTTATAAATTTTGCATATATTCTAAATGGATAATTTCATCAAACATAGTTCTCTTTAAATTAAAGCCTAACAAGCAGTGGCACAAAAAGAAAATTAATCTTGTCATTCCTTGAGCATTTACTATGTACACATCGTTCAATATATTACTCAAATTCTAAAGCCTTTGATTTTCCTATCTATCTTTACATGTAACCTGATTTCTAAAGATGTTTCATGGGAAAAATTGTTTTTAAGTGAGCGCAGGCTAATTAGAGCATTTACATTTTTACTACCTGTTAGGGAACCTTGACTACCTGTAGTTCTTGGATAGGAAAATTATGTGTGACCTCCTAGTGGTCTTTGATTGACTTTCTTAATGAATGTCTGTGCCTTATCTCTCAGTTTAGAAATATAAAAATGTAATGCTGAAAAAAATGTAATGCTCTTTCTTAAAAAATGGAACACAAAAATTCTGAGTTAAAGTGTCATTACTAGGAAGAGGCAGGCCATCATAGGCAAGGCATTCTGCAGAGGGTGGAGAAGCTTGGGTAACCTTGTTTTAGCAGACAGGCATCAGTGTTTCCTCAAAATCTGTCCTTCCACTGGCTGCCCAAGTGCAAAAACAAGCTTAGAGCTAACAAACAAAACAAAAGAAATGCAGCAAATCTCTTAAGAAAATCCCCAGTTACCAGACCAGAAAAAAACAGAAACATCCTACAGAGAACTCTCTTATTTCCACCAAAAACTTACTACAGAAGAGCAATTAGGGAACATCAAGTTCAAATCCTCCACTTTACTAGGAAACACTTTGGTTATAATTAAGAATATGAGCTTTAGAGATAAAAAGACTTGGGTTTAAATTGTCACTCGGAAACTCACAAGCTGTGTTCTAAGCTAATAATAACACCTAAATATCAGGTTGCTATAAGCATTAAATAGGTGAGGCTCATAAAGTTATGGCAACATAAGAAATGTTCAATCAATATTAACTATAAGTTCCAGAGAAGGGAAGGGTATTTCTTGAAGTCACATACTTGTCGAAGAGCAAGTTTAAGGCCAGCTCACTGTCAAATTGATTTTTAGGCCAATGCTCTTTCAATTCCCTGAGATCATTAAACTATGGCCCATGGGCCAAATCTGGCCTCTTGTCTGATTTTGTAAATAAAGTTTTATTGGAACACAGCCACACTCATTCAGTTAGGTACTGTTGATGGTTGCTTCAGGGCCAACATGGCAGAGTTGAGTAGTTGTAAACTGCAGAGCCAAAAATATTTACTAAAAATCCTTTACAAAAAAGTTTGCCGAACCTTGTGACTAGGACTTGATTTCAAGTCTAGATCACTTAGGGAGACTGAGTTAGCTTTACTATAATCCTTCCTCTACCCTTAGGGGTCTTACTCAAAAAGGTAAAGATTTATTGGTGAATTCTGACCTTCCCAAGTCTTAGTTTTGGTAGCTTAAACCAAAAACAAAAATAAAACAAGCAGGAGAGTAATTTGTTTCCTGTAATGAATAGACTTCAGATTCAAAAGGGTGTTCAGAGTTACTCATTCAGGTCTTCCAATTCCATGCAAATCTCAAATTTCTACCCTATTTTGCTCTCTACCAATTTGAGAATCTCTAAATGCAGTTAAAATTTATAGGCACCCCTCTTCCCCATGCAGCTATGTTTTCTTTATCAGGGTTAAGGAATGACAGTGCTAAATCTGTCCTTAGTCCCCTCTTTGCCCAGATGAAGAAACTGATGTCCAGACAGGCACACTCTCTTGTCATAGATCCCAAGCACAGTGGTGTTTTTTTTTTTCATTAAACTAAAACTGCCCCCATTTACTTTATGTTGCTCAACTATTTAGAGTTTCAGTGGTGGCAAGTAAGATCACAGATTTAGAATTTTACAATAAGAATTGTATCCTTTACTAATTTTTCTTTTTTTTTTTTTGGCCACACTGTGCAGCTTGCAGGATCTTATTTCCCCTGCCAGGGATTGAACCCCGCCCGGGTAGTGAAAGCACCGAGTCCTAACCATTGGACTGCCAAGGAATTCCTATTAAATTATTTTTTAACTGCTTTGCTGGGAGAAAGAAAGTCAGTGCTCACCAGCCAGGGATGAGAACCAACCACCTTATTTGAGTTCCTTAAAATATTAAAGTTATAGACTTACTTTCACACACAATTATAAATATTCCTCTGAGATTGCCTTTTTCACCAAGAGATGAGAAGAGGCCCTAATGGACTCAAAAGTAAAGGAGACCACGTGACACTAGGAAAAGGGAGAGGAAGGTGGGCCATGCAGCCATGAGCAGCAAAGTTCAAAGAGGTACTTGGAAATGTTGCTAACAATATACATTTGGAAGAAATGGTGAATTTATCTGGAAAAAAATTATGATGTATAACCCTATAAAAGTGTTACATTACATTTGACCCTTGAACTACAAGAGTTTGAACTGCATGGGTCCACTTATATGCAGATTTTTTTCACTAAATTTGTACTCCATACAAATTATACTACATAATATGAGGTTAGTTGAATGTGCATATGCAGAACCACGAATACAGAGGGCCAACTGTAAAGTTATACATGGATTTTCAACAGTGTGAAGGGTTGGCACCCCAGCCCCTGCATTGTTCAAGGGTTAAATGTATTTATTAAGGATATATCTTTAGTTGAGACTTTAAACTCCAGCCCCTCAACCCCCCCCCCACCCTAATTATTGACAAAAGGCACTGTCATATATTCTGCAGGGCTGATGGATTGATTTCTTCATCTGTGATTCACCGGTCTGTGGATATACAGTAACATATTCACATCTATATGTCCATTAGGCTATAAATTTTATAGTGATGATATAATTGTTCATCATCCCACTCAGGTCCTCCTCTGACTCCTGAGTTCTCTTAGGGTCAATCAACAAAGCATGAACACTTGAGAATCTCTCCTATCTCTGGTATCCAGATTCAATCAGTGACCAAATCGTTTTAGTGTTTCCCTCTGAGTTATTTCTTAAACCTGTCCCCCGCTTTCTATTTCTATGATATCACTCCAGTTCAGACTAGCAGTAGTTCATCACATTATTTCTCATCTGCGTATGGTCCCTCCTAATTCTAATCCTGTCAAACTACCACCAAACCAATATTCCTAAAAACAATTTTGATCAGGTACCTCTCCTGCTTAAATACCTACAATATATCTCCTTTAAAGTCCAAGCTTTTAATCGGGCATTCAAGCAACATTCTTTCCAATCCCGTTTCTAGGATTTTGTTTTCCTCTTTGAAAACAAGGAGGAATTGCTTGTGTTTCATATGTCTGCATGTGTTGGGGAAGAAGAAATTTTCCCTTCTAGATTCTTTTGGCTGGTCTAAAAATTAAATTGACATGAGATAGATTAACAGGAGAAACATCAAACAAAAGTCGAAAAACATGAATATACAGGAGAGACCCAGGTAAAAGGAGTAACTTGCCCAAATGGTCAAAGACCGCACCTTAAATACCATCTTTAGCTAAAGGCAAAAGAGGATGTTCTGGGTTGCAGTTTGGGACTTCAAAGGGGAGGAAGGTAATTTACACGGTGATGGAAAAGCAAATGTTTAGTAAAAAAATGTTTGCTGGCCATGCAGAGACAATTGGACACAGAGTGGACTCTGATATCTAGGTCTTGCCTGAGTTTCCCCCTCACCACACCTAGCCCATATTCTTTGCAGACATCTCTGATGATAGCTCTATTCCTGGAACAGGACTTTTATCTAAATTAGTAAGGCAGCCAAGGGGGAGGTAGAAAGAAAGACCTCCTTAGTCTTCTGGTTCTTAAAAATAATCAGCCTAAATCAATCCTCATGCCAAAGAGACACAATTTGGGGTGGCAAATTTGGTTCTCCTACAGGGACAATTGGAGGAGATGGACATAGTGAGAAGTGAGGAAAAATCATCTGTCTTTGGTTTGTGGTTTTCCTGATCAATACCACAAGTCCTGAGGTTATTTGTTCTGTCACTAAACCTTGATTGGCAGTACCCTGAGATCTGCTGTAGATGCCACAGAATAATAGCTTTCTCTGTAAATTAAAATTGCCTCGGGCGGTAAAATCTTAGAGGTTACATTTGAAGCAATTAAATTAATTTGCAAATCTGTTATTCCATTTATAAAACATTTGAAATTAACCATATTTTAAAAATCACTTTGTCAACTGAAAGAACAATGCACAATATTAAGAGTTGTAGGTTTCAGTTTTATTCAAGGACCTTACTGAGGACAATAGGCTGGGAAACAGCCTCTCAGTAGCTCTGAGGGAATTTCTCCAAAAAGGTAGGGGGAGAAGCCAGTATATATATGATTTTTGGCTAGGGAATACATTCAGTCAAGCACACATCTTGGTAAAAGAAAACTGCTAGTCACAAGGAACAGATATCTCAGTCAATGATTTCAGTTCTTTTCTATGTATGGGAAGATGAAAGCATTTGGGTTTATTAAAATTCTTCCTGAGATATACATCTAACTATCTAAGGGGCCTGTTTTTCCAAAGCACAGAGTGCCTCATTCTGCTTTTCATCTTGAATTCCTTTCAGGGTGCACTGTCTGTCAGTGACTGCAATAGCTAATGACTTAATCCTTGTAGAACTGGATGGTGGGCAACATTCTTTATTTTACAACTTTTAAATGGCCTCTGAAAAATACTTGATTGATAACTTTTTAAAATGTAGTCAATTAAATACCCTAAAATTTTTAAAACTACATTTACAAATTTAATTTCCCTTTCAAGTATTTTAATTGTTTGATTTAACAAATACATAATTTTTCAGTACTAATGAATTTTCATAAATTTAGCAAAATTGATAAACTTAACTGTCTTAGATATTGCAATTCTGAGAATAATATAGCAAAATATCAATGTGAAGGGATAAATGTAAGTCAATTATTCAATTAACCATTTCAAATCTATTTATGAGGTTATAATTTCAATTAACTAAACTTCCTTGTTTATTATAAATATATGAAATTACAAATATGCACACCCTACTCTTCCTTTTGAGATATAACAGGCATACCCTAAATATTTTAAATGTACAATTTCATAATTTTGGACATATGTATACATATGTAAAACCATTACCACAATCAATGAAATAAACATGTCCATCACCCCCCAAATTTTCTCATGCCTCTTTGTAAAGAATTCTCAAAACTCAATAATAGGAACAGGATTTCAAGCCAAACTGAAAAATGGGGAAAAGATTTGAACAGATATTTGACCAGAAAGAAACAATTAGCACATAAGCACATGAAAAAATGCTTGGCATCATTAGTAACTGGGGAAATGAAAAGTACAACCACAATTAGATACTCTTACACACCTAATCGAGTGACTATACAGTAAGTCCCCTACACACGAACCTTCAAGTTGTGAACTTTCAAAGATGCGAACGTACGTTCACATGTCCAATCACATAAGTTGGTTCACGTGTCTGGTGTACATTGTCACATGTGTGCATCCTCTACAAATGGTTGTGCTTTTGTGTACTTTACTGTACATACTGTATAGAGTACAATAATATAGTATCTTTATTTCAAGCCCAGGATGTCTGGAAGCAAGTGTAAAAGCAGCAGTGATGTAGCTGGTACTGTACTGTACTTTTCAAGGTACTGTACTGTAAGATTAAAAATGTTTTCTTTACTGTTTGTGTTTGTTTGTTTTTTATGCATTATTTGTGTGAAAAGTACTATAAACCTATTACAGTACAGTACTATATAGCTGATTGTGTTAGGTGTGTACCTAGGCTAACTTTGTTGGACTTACCAACAAATTGGACTTACAAACACGCTCTCAGAATGGAACTCGTTTGTATGTACGGGACTTACTGTTTAATTAAAAAGATTGACCATACTGAGTGTTGGAGAAGATGTGAAGGAATTGGAACTCTCATATACAGCTTCACTGATACACAGTGGTACTGCAGAGTGGAACACCACTTAAAAAAATAATTTGGCAGTTTCTTTAAATAGTTAAGCTTATACCTACTATTTCTAGCCATTCTCCTCCTAGGTACTCAAGACAAATGAAAGCATATTTTTGTGTAAAGACTTGTGCTGGAATGCTCAAAGCAGTTTTATTGTAATAGCCAAATACTGGAATCAACTCAAATGTCCAACAACATTTGACGGAATGTATCAGTAGTCTGGGGAGGGAGGTAGGAGTGGGAGAGATAAGTTACAAGGGCCTTAAAGAAAAGTTTGAAAGTTATGGAAATATTCATTGTTTTGATTGAGGTGAGGGTTTGATGGGTGTATGCATGTGTCAAAATCTATCAAGTTATGTACTCTTAACTATGTGCAGTTTATTGACTATCAATTATGCCTCAATCAAGTTTTTAAAAAATAAAACAATTGATCCAGTGCCAGTTAAAAAGCCTTTCATTTTTATTGCAGAGGATCAAGAAGATCCTCATTTTTCGGCTGTCAAGGAACACGTGTAAAAACAGATAAAACTTTAAAAACAATTTATGACTCATGTCAAAATTAGACCTTGTTTCATATATTTGTTACTACCATTCTCACTTTTTAGATTATATAGAAACCACATGTATCAATGGGGATATGGCAGGTGATGCTGCATTGCAAACAATCCTAAAATCTCAGTATCTTTGAACTATAAAAGTTATTTTTTAAAACATTGCATGCCCATTGTGGATCAGGGACTCGGCTTATTTTATGACTCAGTGACCCAGGCTGAAGAGCACTCACAATACTGAATGCTGCCAGGTAATACCCAGGCAGGGTGCTCTGGAGGGAACTTACAGTGAAATGCTCAGCCCAGAAGTGACAAAGCTCATCTCCACTCAAAACTCTTTAGACAGAGGAGCTAAGGCATAAGGTCCCACTCAAGCTCAAGGGCTGATTCACACCTGGAGCATGACAGAGCAGGACTGTGAGATTTCAACACACAACTCAGAAGAGCATGCAATTTTAAACTTATGAATTATTTATTTATGGAATTTTCCATTTACTATTTTTGGACTGCTCTTGAAATAGTTCACAATAATCCTCATTTATCTGTCATTATAAAGGAGTACTACAAAGAGAAGATAGCCTTCTGTTTTTGTTTGTTTGCTGTGTTTTGTTTTTCATTATGTTTTTCTTCACTGTTCAAAAACTAAAATTCTCATTTATTGAACTGAATGTCAGGGATCTTCAGGGTTAGTGTATACTGATGAAGAATCATGCCTCCCTTTCATGTTGGTCACCAGTTTCATTCACCTACCATGTCACATTCTTTCCTTTCTTTCACTTTGAGCACACCTCAATTTAACAAAGTCCTGTTAACTCAAACTTAAGATTCTCTTTGGAATCCAGCATCTACTCTTTACTGCCATCAACACCACGTTAGTTCACATCCTCATTCTTCTCAAACCCAGGTCATTTCAATTGTTTCTATACTGATTTCTGTGCTTCCAGTCTCTCTCCTCCTTCTCATCACACACAGGAGCACACACAGGGTCATCTATTTGACATGAAAATATTATTGTTTCACTATTGTCTGAGTAATAAAGAACTGTAAAGGTCTTTAAGTAAGGGAAAGTTCACAATCATTAGGATTGCATAAATGTTCCACTTAATCTAGCCCAGGAGACCCTGCCAGTCTCCTCTCCAGTAACTGTCCCTCACAACAACAACCTACACCCTCACACTAGTCTTTCCCCAAATACAGTAATTTCTTACAGGTCTCCTTGTCTTTGTTTGTGCTATCACCTGTGCTTGGAATGACTCCCTCCCCTCTGTCCATTTGACAAATTCCTGCTTAACTACTCAAATGTCTTCTTTGATGCCTTCTTGACTTTCTGAAGTAGAGACATCTCTCCTCTCATGCCCATAAAATTGTGTGTTTTCTCTAACATGATATTAGTGATATGACACCTAGTCACATGTGTGAGTTTATATAGAGGTCTTCTTTACTAGTATTAGCTTCTCAAAGTCTTCACTATGTCCTTTTCATCATCTTGCCCAATATATGTGATACCCATATATATGATATGCAGTATATGTGTTATTATATGCATCCTATATATTATACACAGTGCCTTGCCCAGTGGCTCGTAATGAATGGATACAAGCAAAACATCCAACTAATGTTTGTGGAATGAAAAAATGGGGTCCATGGCATTAATCCAAAGAAGTACCTGAACCATAAAGATCTTTATTTGAAATGCTAGAAAGTATTGGGTGCATTCTATAGGTAATGGGTTGGGATTTGGAGTATTTAAGAAATCTAAGCAAGAAAAATACCTGATTTTATTTATTTTCTTTAGAATTTAACTTTGACAACTTTGCCAAATATGGATTAAAGAGGAAGGGTGTGGCTGGAGACCCAGGCGAAAAGCAATAGATCAGACCACTTTCAATTAAGTCAAGTAACCATGGAAATGGAAGGAATAGAGACAATGGTTATTCAGAAGGTAAATTTAATAGAATTTAGTGATTAATTGGATGTAGAGTGGATAGTGAAAAGGTAGAAAGGATTAAATTCCAGAGTTCTGGCAAGTTAGAATGAGTAGATAAAGATCCATCAACAACACCAGGGATATAAAAGGAAGGGCATATTTTAGGGGTAAAATTATCAGTTTTGGAAAGGTTGAATGAGAGATTTCTGAGATAGGCCTAGTTACTAAGTCACAACACCAAAATATTACAAGTGCTATACTAGGAATATGAATAAGGAAGGTTATTGTTCAAAAATGAATTCAACATATGGCAAAAAGCATGACACATCCAATTACCTATAATACCATGTAATAAATACTACTCTAACAGCTTAGAGTGCAAATAGAAAGAAAGGGAGGTAACAATTAAATCAAATCAAATCTGATGAGAACTTCACAGTGCAGGTTAAGTTAGAGCTGGAGTTTGAAAAGTAAATTCATTTTTGTAGGAGACAAAAGGGACCTGGTTCTGTCCCGACGGGGCTTGCAGTTGCTCAGAGTTGGAGATAGGTAATTAAACAGAATTGTCATTGGAATTATAATGCAGTGTAATAATGACAATATCAGTGCTGTTTGGGACAGGAGACATTTTAAAGCAAAAGGTCAATAAGAACAAAAATATTATAAGGCATACTTCTCTATGACCATTCATATAGACATTCAGAAAGTAGACATCCAAGTCCTATATCTGGTATCCACTACTGAAACTAAGTATGTTAACCCATCTGTGGAGACATTTGGGGAATACAGGGCACTGGGAAACATACAATGCTAGCAACAGAAATTAATCATTAGACTTTTGCTGAGCTTCCTTCACATCTTGTCCAACCCACCAAAATAACACAGGGATCTGGTGAGTTCCTGCTTTTAACCATGTGATATACAATTCTTTCACTGTAATTGCCATAATTATTCTGTGAAAATGATTTTAATAGGCATCACATTCTCAGGAAGATGCTTGTTGAGCATTTCTTGAACATGAAGTTGAAACAACAAAAGTTTTAATCTCATTTATCATGGCTTACGATAATTTTATACTTTCTTTCTTTCTGATGGATGATTTCTCATATAAGTGTATTTTGCATTTTAAATCAGTACATTTTTCCCATATCTGATGGGGATCCACCTGCAAAGGGCACTCAAATTTCTCTCCAATTGGGAAATGATGGCACATTTAAAGTTTGCAGTGCGTCCATTTTCTTGTAAAATAAGGTCTGATTGATCATTCATGAGACAATCTGCTCAAGTAAGGAAAAAGAATGAAAGGATCACAGGGGCAAGTGGCATGTCTGCCCTTCCGTCTCACTTCTTCTGTTGGGCTGGGCATCGCAGAGGGGCAAGCTCTCGGGCTTTCTGCACATGCAGCCCTTGAATCTGTATGTGCTGGCCACACAGGTGCTGCTTCATGCTTATCCTGCCCAGGTTCTGGGCCAATCATTGTCCTAGTCAAGAGAAGTATAAGTCTAAGGGACCAAGGGAGCCCTCCTACTCCTACAACCCTAGGCTCCTTTCCAGTAGAGCATAATATAAGGGAAGTCTAAGCCTTCCACTCCAGTTCTGCCATTGCTTGGTTCCCCATGGAACTTAATGAGTAACTCCTGCATTTGAACTTTAGTTAGCTTTTCTGTAGAATCAGAAAATTGTACCGCATGGTCTTTCAGTCTCTTCTGAACTGCAACATTTCTAATAGTGAAGAGTAGATGTGCTACAGTAAAATAAAAACAACCTGGATTCAAACCTCACCTCTGCTACTTACTCAAATGTGTTGATGAGCAAATTATTTAAAATCTGCACCTTGTTTCATACATCTTTAAAATGAGGATAACAATAGCACCTGTTTCATAGAGTTACTATATAGATTAAAAGACACAATGCGTACACAGCTCTTAGCACAGCGGCTGGTGTATAGTATTTGCTCAATAAATGTTGGCCGTTATTAATATTATGATTACCTGTTCTCCAGGGTTTTCCCCCAAATGTCAATTCATATTGGTTAGCCCTGTCTTCTGAAGCTACCCACAAACCTGAGTATAGTTCCACACCCTGTATGTGGCCAGAGCACCTAGACATATCAGAGCCCTCTTTTAAACTACCTTTGCAGCCCTCCTAGATTGTGTGCCCAACTCATCACAGGTATATCAAGTCTCAAAATCTCACCTCTTCCTGCTCTACCCTGTTTCACTGAGAGCATTAGCCTTGGTTCTGACATAAGTCTGTGATGAATCCATCAGCTGGGCTCCTGGTAATGACTTCGACCACAAATTGACATCATCTGTCTGACAAAGTGGGCTTCGTACCAAAACAGGATCTGGCAGCCAAGTGGAACTGTTTACTTCGGACTGAAAGAGCAGGGTTTTATTTCACGTTCCCTGAACCGCGCCATTCCCATTCAGTCTTTTGCATTTCAGCTCCATGCTCTTCATCTACCCACTGCTCTCTGATGTTGTGCCATCTGCTTTAGCGCACAGCATTCTCTCTGTGCCATGGGAAACTTCCAATCAGCTCCTATGAGTGCTCTCAGTAGGGCCGGCCTCATTATCCACTAAATGCCCTAATTTCTATTGCAAAACTCCTTTCAGAAGCTACTTCCCTCTGAGGGGTTAGAACTGGCATGTATCATTTCTGTATTAGTTCTATAATCAGTAACTTTAAATTCCTGACACTTCCCTTGTCAGTCTTCACGAGTAAATCTCTTATTCATCATCACCAAGCAAAGTATAAAACAAATTGATCTAGCCTGCCTACTTCAGAGAAAGTTGACAATAATGATAACGATTAGGACGAACATTAGTAGGTAATACTTATGAGCACTCACTATTTTCCAATCTGCCAAGCTCTATGTCAAGCACTTTTCCTTCATTTTTATTTAATTCTCCAACAGCACTAGGCGGTAGCTACTACTTTATCCCCATTTTAAGAGTGAAGAAATAAAACAGAGGGCTAGTGAGTTAAATTAGTGAAATTAATTCACCCAAGGTAACACTAGTTAGTGAGTACTAGGATTCAAACACTGTTCTGTTTGACTTTAAAACCCACCAAGGAAAAGGAAAAAACATACATGCACATACCTAATTCTGACACAGATAGGTATTGCTAAGAGGCATAAGAGTAGCATTGGTAGAAGTTTGTAGGTATCTAAAAAAGAATGAAACACCTTCCTGCTTAAAGGGAGAAAGTGGGAATGTGCATCTTTGGTATTTGAGCTTAGCTCTGAAGGATGGAGAGAAATCAAAGGACTAGGAGAGAAAAAAGAGCAGGGGGGGCTTCCCTGGTGGCGCAGTGGTTGAGAATCTGCCTGCCAATGTAGGGGACACGGGTTCGAGCCCTAGTCTGGGAAGGTCCCACATGCAACGGAGCAACTAGGCCCGTGAGCCACAACCACTGAGCCTGCGCGTCTGGAGACTATGTTCCTCAACAAGAGAGGCCGCGATAGTGAGAGGCCCGCGCACCGCAATGAAGAGTGGCCCCTGCTTGCCGCAACTAGAGAAAGCCCTCGCACAGAAACGAAGACCCAACACAGCAAAAAAAAAAAAAAAAAAAAAGAGCAAGGACAGCATGGAGATAGGAAGCCATAGGACATATAAAGTGAACATCTTTTTTTTTGACTGGAGCCAAGCTTACACATAAATAAGTGATGAAAAAATCACTTTTGGAAGAAACACTGGGACCAGAATGTGGGATACCTTTAATATTAGGCTAAGGATGGCTTCTGAGTAAAGTTTTATGCAAGAAAGAAATGCATTATCATATTATCATATTTGTGTTTCAGGGAGAGTCTTCAACTAGGGAATGAATGATGTAGTTTGAAGAGGGGAGAATATAGGCTGGGAGGTGAGCTAAGTTATTTCAACAGTTTATGTAAGACTTATGAGGGTCTAAACTGGGGTGGGGTGGGAGTGGATGACATTAGGAAGGGAGAAGAGAGAAGAAAGATGAAAGATGCTTGCTTCCAACATTGTATTAAATATAAAAGATGTTGTCTTCAAAAATTTCATAAGCTTCTTGGGAAGACAAGGTGTATAAAAAACAAAATCAAATTATTTAAAACTTGGCAATAAGTGGCACAAGAATACAGTGGAAGAATATATCACCTAAGGTTGAAACTTCTGGGGAACATTTTTAATAGAGGAGGTAAATTGAACTTAACCAGGGAAACTTTGGCAGTGTCTGTAGACCTATTTGATCGTCACAGCTAGAGGGGGAGTCCTACTGACACCTAATGCGTAGAGGCCAGGGATGCCGCCAAACATCTTAAAAAGCACAGGACAGCTTCCCCCAACCCTTACCCAACAAAACAATTGCCCAGCCAAAAATGTCTAGTGCCGAGACTGAGAAAGCCTGCTTTAAATGATTGCCAGGAATTTGATAGACGTTGGGAAAGTTGACCCTGCTTCCTCATTGTAAAATGAAGCAATAAGAGCAATAGTATCTCCTTCATAGGGTTCATGACAAGTTTAAAGAAGATGCTGGTTAACTATTTATCATATGGTAAGTGTTTAATAAACCTCTATTGAATATCATCAATTTTTTTTTTCAAACACGGGAAACTGACGGGACAATAAATGAATTCATAATGAAAAATTTCAGCTCACCCGAAGTCACCATCTCTGTGCTACCACGTCTAAAATATGTAACCTCAGCGCTGACCTCCCTACCAGACTCCCTTCCCACCACATGCCTGCCATTTTCATTTGATTGTCTCACCATTTTTCCAAACCAAACCTATATAAAATATAACTCATAATCCCCTTACTAACTCACCTCATTGTTTGTAGCAAAGACACATTCCTTTAGTTACTGAGTAAAAAAAAGACAATGGGGCTTCCCTGGTGGCTCAGCAGTTGAGAATCTGCCTGCTAATGCAGGGGACGCGGGTTCGAGCCCTGGTCTGGGAGGATCCCACATGCCGTGTAGCAACTAAGCCCGTGCGCCACAACTACTGAGCCTGCGCGTCTGGAGCCTGTGCTCCACAACAAGAGAGGCCGCGATAGTGAGAGGCCCGCGCACCGCGATGAAGAGTGGCCCCCGCTCGCCACAACTAGAGAAAGCCCTCGCACAGAAACGAAGACCCAACACAGCCAAAAAAAAAAAAGACAATGAGTGTGATTCAGGAAACTGTCTTCATGCTTCCTGTCTGTTACTAATATGGTGTATGCTGTTCAGCATTAGCAGTTCTGTTTCTCTTCTTGGCCTCAACTTCCCAACTGTAAAGTTGAGAATGTTACCTGAGATGATGCAATAGGCTCCTTCCAGAACTAATATTTTATCACTTGTAGTGAGACTTACTTTCTCTCTCTCTCTCTCTCTCTGCCAGATAACGCCAACAATAATGCCAATTCTTTTCTGGAAATGTCATTCACATCTGCCCACTTTTCCCCTGTTCCAATGGAAGCAGACCGAAGCAGGTGCTTGATGGTTTTTAAAAGGTAATATTGCAACAAATTCCTAACTGGGTTTCCCCCCTCCAGCCTTTCTTTTCCAATCCACTCTACATGCCACATGCATCCTCTTTACACAAATCGTTTATGTGCCACACCTGCTCAGAATTCCCTGACGGCTCCCAACCGCATGAGTCATTCACTAAAACTCTTCCACCTGGTACCCAAGGTTCTCCATGATCAAACCCAGTCCCCTTTTCCAGTCTCATCTCCCATGGCTCTCCTCCACATACTACTCTCTGATCCAGACATCCTTTTCTCTTCATCAACACTCTAGCGTGACATATTCATTCCTTACATGTCTCTTACATTGTTATGCCCTCTGAAATGCTTTTATGCATATCCAACCATCCCACAAGTCATTCGGAAATATTAATCGAAGGTCTACTCAGACATAGCAAACACATAGAACATTATAGTGAGCAAAAAAAAGCATGGTTTCTGCCCTTACAGAGCTGGCAGCCTAGAGGGAGAAATGGACATTTCTCAAGTAGTCTCATAAGTAAATGTGAAATTGTAGCTCTGTAGAGTACTATATCTAAGAGGCACATTGTGCTATTGAGACAGGCAGACAAGAATACAGCCATTTTAGAAAAGGACCAGGGAATGGCCTTCGACAAAATAGGCCTTGGGAGCTAAAAAAACAAAGGCTGTGGGGGCCTGAGTCCCAGAGGAAGAAAAAAAAATGGGCTCCAAGGAATAAAAGATTAACTTTACCTCTGTTACAATAAGGAGTATACCTGATTGCCACAAGACAATAAGCTCAACTACAGATTTTAACCTTATCTGGTCCTATTCTCTCTTGCAGAAAATTCTCGTGCATTTCTTTTCCCAAGAAAAAGCAGTCCCTATTCCTGATAGGTACCATGGAGCCACCGGCTGCTGATCAAAAACGTTTGATGATTTCTGAAAATTATCAGTGATCAATGAGACAAACCCTCCCTATTGTTATTAAAGCAACTCGTCTCTCCTATTCAGGGAACTGGCATTTCTCCCTTGTGCACAAGCTATCTCTTTTAATAAAAAGCTTGCTTGCCTAAGAGTCTTGTGGAAGCAATATTCATTTCTATGGTATTGCTGTCCAAGAATCTGGAAAGAGTCCGGTAACACCATAAGACAATAATGTGAGATTTGACCTAATTGAGGAGGGGTGGGGGGTGGATTCCAGCAGAAGGTCAATTGATCTGATACCTGCATAACAAGCTAACCAGGCCAGGAGGGCTAGGAAGCCCATTGTGACAAAGCAGAGGAGGTTTTCAGTGCAAAGGTGACTTCTTATACATGTAGATATCAAAAAACTTTTTTTAAATGGCATTAAGCTCAGTTACTTGGGGTTCCTTTAATTTATGCAGAAACAATATATGCTAACTCATTTGATCTTGATGGGTACACTGTAATCATTAATAAGAGCCATTTTATAGATCAGTATGTGAGTTCAGACTTGTTAACTGGCTTGTCCAAGGGACAGAATCTGGAGTAAAACTATGGTCTTTGAACCCTAGTGCAGGACTTTTTCTCCTCAACTACTGTCACTGCCCCTGCAGTTTGCAAAACCCATTTGTCTCTGCTCAACAGGCAGACCAAGTGTGACTGTTTTCCTGAGGCCTTCTCGGTCCTTTTTGACCCACAATCAAATATAACTAGAGCAAAAAAATGGTATCTTACAAACCAGAAAAATACCTGTAACATAGATGACAGATAGGAAAGGATCACCATAAAAAGAGCTCATAAAATTGATGGGAGAAAAAAAATGAGAAGCCAGTTAACAAATAAATACAATTCTTGAAAAGGAACTACAAGGGGCTAAACAAATACAAAATAAAATGTCAAACTTCGCTAGTAATCAAAGTGCAAACAAAAGGGATAACGTTTACCGATTAACGTAGTATTCTTTAATATATAACAAAAGGAAGAGCTGTCAAACTTGCCACGAAGATGGCATTAATGTACATTGTTGGTGGGAGCACAATAAAAATAGTGAACAGTTACACAGAATGTGCAGTACCTTCCATATACCGCCTCAACTCTATGAAGTAGGTGCCACTGCGATTCCTGTATTAGAGGTGAGGGTGCTGAGGCACAGAATGTTTAAGTAACTTTCCTAGACCCAAATTAAAGTAATACAACCGTACTGGTGATTACTGAGACTCTTTACAACGCGAAAATTTGAAGTATCAAAATTTGACCTAGTATCGATATAATAACTTACTGAAAAGATTTATGGACGAATGTATTCAAGACAGTGTTAGCGTTCAGATTGTTCCTGATTTTTGTCACTGTTATAAATGTGAATAGTAAAATGAAAGTGGGAAAACTTGGAATAATAAGAGAGGAACTGTTAAATAATTACAGTCTATCTGAACGGCAGAATATCATTCACCCCTCCAAAATAATATGAATGATAAATTGTTGATCGACATAAGAAAATGTTTTGGAATATTACCGAAAATGTTAAGGGGGAAAAATAATACAAAATCATATACAGTATAATGACTCCAACTTTGTTTTGAAAAAGTAGTCAGTAAATATTTGAAATGCAGTAAATATTTGAATGCAGCTTCAAAGACAGGAACACCATCCTTGGCTTGGAGAAGAGAAACGTATGTATAAGTGTATAAATAAGAATATGGTAAATCTCCTTTGAAGGAGCAACACAAAAGTTAGTGATTTAAGAACACTAGGGAGGGCTTCCCTGGTGGCGCAGTGGTTGAGAGTCTGCCTGCCAATGCAGGGCACACGGGTTCGAGCCCTGGTCTGGGAAGATCCCACATGCCGCGGAGCAACTAGGCCCGTGAGCCACAAATACTGAGCCTGCGTGTCTGGAGCCTGTGCTCCGCAACAAGAGAGGCTGCGATAGTGAGAGGCCCACGCACCGCGATGAAGAGTGGCCCCCGCTCGCCGCAACTAGAGGAATCCCTCGCACAAAAACGACGACCCAACACAGCCATAAATAAATAAATAAATAAATAAAATTAAAAAAAAAAAAAAGAACACTAGGGAGAATCTTGTTTTAAAAAGAGAACTGTGATTTATACTATATTATTATCTTTGTAAAATAGTTCAGAGTTTACAAATTGGAGGAACCTAAACTCTGTTACTTTACACTTAAATCTTTTAAAAATGAATCACATCCATGAAGCTTTTTCAGTATTACATGAACGAAACTTAACTAAATCTGAACTACTTGGCCAGAGCTCTGCTCTTCAGGTCTGGCCAGTCTCCTTGACCAGCTGGGGTTAGGTCCAGCTGACCCTCTGAACCCAAGAAGTCAGATTTAGGTGTCCTGTTGACTCCTTAAAGTATAAGAGTTTAGTAGAAAGAGCCTCACCCTCTGGTCCACCCAAAGGAAAACCTGCAGCCATCTCCAAACTCTGAGAATCTTCCTTCCTCTCCTGGGCCTGTATGGTCCCCTGAGATTCCAAAGCTAGCTACTGTCAACCCTATTTCTCTTCTTTTACTCAAGGCCTGAATATAATCCCCATTCCTCAGAATGATCCTCACTGGGTTTGGAGACTGCATTGTACTAATGCAATACTAACAGAGCCTGGCCTGGTTCAGACCCTAACCACAGAGATCAAGATCCAGCAAGACCCAAGTTCCTAGGCTGTGGTGAAGGAATCCTAAATCTCCACTTTCTCCTGCCCACCCTCACAATGAATGCAGGCTATAAGTTTGGTCCAGTTACCTTGTCTATGCATCTCCACTTTCTCAGCTGAAAGATGGCTATAATAATAATACTTATCTTGTTAGAAATATGCCATTAAAAAGTTTTTAGCACATAGGCACCAGGTCCATAAATGCTAACTATTATGTTAATGAGGAGGTAATGATCACCAAGAAGAGCTGGCCAGTTCCCAGTCAGAGCAAGTACAGAAATTTAGCCAGACTGTAAACTCTTGGCTGTTTTTACTCATTATTTTATCTTCAGTACATATAGTAATAGTGAAGGCACATAGTTGACCCTTGAAAAATATAGATAATTGAATAAATAAATGGATTTGCCCAGATTTTAGGCATCCCTGAGGCGTAGTGAGCTCTCACATATCTGGATCAAGACCATGGGATGTCTGGGAGGGGTATCTTGGTTTCCTAGCCGCTTCCAGAACCAGTGTCTAGGTGTACTTTTCCTCAAGTGGCTGCCTTTTTTCCTATATCTCTATATAACTCTAGGCAGAACTAAAAGTTCCAGTTAAAACTGAAATTTGTGCAAACACTGTCTGAGGTCACTCCCTCGGTTTGGGCAAAACCAGCTGGCACTGTTAGAATTGGAAGTCTGGCAGTGCAGACACATCCTGCCAGACCCTTGTCAGTGGAGGAGAGATTATATGAATTGCTCTGATCCAAGAAGCCGCTCCCTGTAACAACCATCTGAGAAGTCCTACAGCTTCTCTGTATGGGATGAACCTCATTAAACTCCATGAGGCAATAGCCACAGATTCAAGCAATCAAAATCTTAGGTTTACACAGCAGAGTGCAAGGGAGGGACTGTACATGGGTGGAGAAAGCTGCTTCCAAAAGTACCTTCCCTAGCCACCTCCTCCTTTCCTAATTCTCGTCTGCCCTTCTATCCCTTAGAATAAGAAATTCAGTAGCACAGACAGGTCCCCGTGTGTCTGGACAGGAAATCTCAGAAACTGGGTTTCTATTTTTTGATACCCTGAAGACAAGCAATGCTACCTCTTTAGCATTCCTCGTTACCTAATATGCCATATTGTTTGTATTATGGACACAGATTTTAATGGGTATTCTTCAAAAGCAATTTGGCCCATTGGTTTTCAATGTTTAGTCCCTTGAACTGTATACACAGGAATAACCTAGGCAGCTGATTAAAAATTCAAATTCCTTGTCCCAAAACCCAGATATTTCAATTCAGTAGAGCTTAGATGGGGCCCAGGTATTTCCTTCCTTTCCTCCTTCCTTCCTTCCTTTTTTTTCTTTTTTTTTTTTTTAAAAATCTAAGTTAGAAGATGATGTTCAGTCAGGGCTGAAAGTCACAGATCTTCCAAATTCTAATTTCTGGTTTAACTCTTGAATCCTCTCCATAATAGTCACATCAAATGATTATCAAATCCATGTTTGAAAACTACTAGTGATGGGAAGCTTGACTTCTAGAACTAAACCATCTTTTTACATAGTTATCTAACTGATCATAATTTTACACTTTCAGTCTAGTTTTAACCCTCTTGGGACCTTGAAAAGTAAGTACAATCCTTCTTTCACATCCCAAGTTTCTTTGTTTGACATGGCTCTTTGTACAAAAATTAAAGGAGTATTCATAATTCAGTCTTTCACAAATTATGTTCCTGAGAACAGTGCTGCTAGGATGTGTGCCATGAAAAAATGTGGTCTGTTGTCAAAGAAGGTTGCTGCTTATCAAACACATAGGCTACATTCAGTGGTAGCAAATACATGCTATACAAGCAGAAGAAAGATGGTGATCCCCTCACACATGCACTGGAAGGGATTTTCACACTGGATGAAAGGACTAACTTGAATCTATGATCTCTACTCCCTTCATCACTGATATCTTTATGAAGAGGATAGAGTAATTCCTTCTTGCTCACAATACCCCAGTCCCATTTGAAACCTCACAGAGAAGCAGGGAAAAGTGAGCATTCTGTGTGTAATTCATCCCCAGTCATCAAGAGTCAGCCCTGGGTCACACCCCATCAGGAGGGTTTGTCAGTTAGTCATGATCTTGAGGGATGGGCCGGGTCTGTCTACTCCCAATATAATTCACTTAGTTCTCATCAATGGCAATAGAAGAATTCACCCTTCAATTAGTAAAGGCTCAGCAGATTTCAGATGAAAGAGGATCAGAAGTCAAGGAGGTCCACACCTACTCTTTCCCAGACACTTGGGAAACTGACCTAGTTTTGTTTTATACCTGGTATAAACCTTTTGGTAGTGTTAAATAAATTGTTTAAAAATGTGCCCGTGTTATGACAACCTGTTTCATCAACTGCTACTGTTTTCTCATGCATTATTATAATCCTACAGCAACCACATACATATTTTACATAGCTGTAATCATAGTGCACATATAATTTTGTGTTCTTTATTTCACATGTGTTGTACACATCTTTCATATTTTTATGGTATTCCTATTTATCATACAATATATATTCAGGAAGTTCACACTAAGTTCCTTAACATTTCCCCAACTTTGTGATTTGAACTTACTTCAGATATTCACTATGATAGAGTGTTAAAATAAACATTTTTGTACATAAGAATTTTTCCTTGTCTTTAACCCTTTTCTAAGTGTGGATTTTTATGAGTGGGATTATTGAGCCAAAAAGCATAAACAATTTAAGGCAAACTAATCTTTTATAATGTTACACTAATTTATAATGATGCCAACAGGTATTAGAATTAATGTTTTAGAATACACATTTCATTACAAATTTACCACTACTGTACAATATATTTTTCTTCTACATTCATCTATATATACAAACAGCACTTTTACAAAACTTTTAGAGAGAAGTAATGTACCTCTAGAATTTCTTTTCAAACATCACAGAACTTATTCATACAGAAAGAAATTCTCAAGTAAGTCTTTAAAAATATTTCTCAAAAACCATGCAAAATTTGTATGATTTAAATTAGGCGTTGTGGTGGCAGAACTCTAAGAAGGCCCCAAGATTCCTGCCCTCTGTTGTGCATACCTGGTGAGTGCCCTTGAGTGTGGCAGGTCCTATAAATATGAGAGCAAACAACCACCAAGATTAGGCTATGTTATATGACAAACTAAAGCAATTTTGCAGGTGTAATTAAGTTCCCTGATCTATTAACTCTAAGTTACTTAAAAGGTAGATAAGTAGGTAGGCCTGACTTAATCAGGCGAGCCCTTGAAAGGTAGTTTAGCAAGAGGTCAGAGACATAAGGTCAGAAAGTTTCAAAACAGTAACATACACATTTCTGCAGATCTTGGAGAATAATACTGCCATATTTTGAAGAGGACCATGTCTCAGGTAATGAAAGGTGACCTCTAGGAGCTGAGGGCCTCAGTTGAACAGCTGTGAGGAACTAAATTCTGTCAACAACCAGTGACTTGGGAATAAACCCAGGGCCTCAGATGAGATTTAAACATCAACTGACATCTTGATTTCATCCTGGTGAGGCCCTGAACATAGGACCCATCTAACCCTTGTCTGGATTCCTAACACACAGAAACTGTGAGATAATAAATTTATGTAATTTTAAGGCAGTAAGATGGTGATAATTTGTTACTCAGTGAAAGAAAACTGACACATTAAATACTAAAGGTAAAAAAATCTTACAATAATCAAAGAAGCCAACCAACATTAGAGAAAGAATAAAATAAAATAAAGCATTAACTGCAAAGGGAATAGTCGGAGCTAATAAATATCCCAAATTAATGTAATGTTTTGAAGAAGTCTAAGTCATGATGACCAAATAAAAAAAAGTAGTTATAGATGGTTTCATTCTCCAGATTAAACAAAACAAAAAAATGCCAATAAGAATGGTCTTTTTTTCCTATAAAATTAAGTTTAAAATATATTTTATATGAACATAAATAGATAATTTTATGGTTAATAATGTTTGAAATTATATTAGGAAATAACTAATGGCATAAAAAAAAACCTTTCTCCTCACACAAAATTTTAAATATAAAATCAAAAAAGGAGATCGTCCATGCACTAATAGTCAATCAATCAATATAAATAAATCCAAGGAAGTAAGCAAAAAGATAACAAATATCAAATTATGAAAACTTATTCAGTGAGTATAAAGGGTAAATATTCCTGATCAAAGGCAAGGAGTCTCCAACTGTACCTGAAAAGAAATTTAGTAACACTGCTTTTAAGAGACATTTCTAAAACAAAATTACAAATTAATTAACTACTATTTAATTAATTTAAAAGGTGGGGGGGGAAATGTTTTAAAATAATGTTTAAACAAAAGAAGAACAAGGTTGCCAATATCAACCTCAGAAAAAAAATATGAGAAAATTAAAACATAGTAAGCAAGTTTCAGAGGCTTATTTTATAATAATTAAAGTTATAATAATTTAAAAATATACAAAAACATTATGAATGAAAGGAATTATAAAGTGTAATGTGTTATACATATTTTTAAGTGATTAAAAACAAATATAATGTTTTATATTAATGCAAGAAATGAATCTATTGCAGATGAAACAGAAATTTGTGACAAAAGCAGACCACTGAAAAATATTTAAAATAATAAAAATTTAAATCCTACATACTAGTATTTATAGAATCTGGTCAAAGAATTACTCAGAGCAAAAAATAAAATAAAACTGCACTACAAGAAAATAAAAAAGAGAAAATCAACTACATAAAAGTTGTTATGTAATTGTTATGTAATAAGAAAAGTTGTTATGTAATAAGAAATTAGAAGCACATTTAAATTAATCAAGCCCAGCTCCTTAAATATTACTAGCAATATAGACCAAAAAAATCATGGAATCTAATCAAGAAAAAAGCAGTAGCATAAGCTTTGTAATATGGGAGGGTACATTAGTAAAATGGTCATTTAAAGGAGTATAAGTTTTTTAAATAGTGCCATCAACATGAATGACTTTATATCAAAACTTTCAAAATATCAAAAATATAATGTAGAAGAAAGCTGAACAAGGCTGAAAATAATAATAATAATAAAGGAAATGTAACTTTATCAAGATGATTTTCTTTTCTTTTTTATGTTTTATGATAGAGGCAGTAGTCATATTTAAAGACCTTCCTAAATTAATAAAAGGGCCTTTTTGTGTTAAGCCTCTTACATGGTTTATACTTTTCTTAAAACTCTTACTTATATGTACACTTTTTTTGTACAAAAGAATTTTCATTATTCCCTCCTGTGTGTGTGTTTAGACTTAGCACCAAATAAGGACACTCCAACATCCTCAGTGTGATACTAGTAAAGCTCTCAGAATCACACTGAGAACACTGAAGTGTCCTCACTTCTTCTATGAAGTGTATTTTGGTAGAGGGTAGATTTTTATAAGGTCAGATATATGTTATGCAGTCATTAAAAAAAGCTTCCTTCAAGCAACCTAAGCGTCCATCAACAGATGGATGGATATGGAAGATGTGTACATATATATTACTCAGTCATAAAAATGGAATATTATGCAGTCATAAAAAAGAATGAAATAATGCCATTTGCAGCAACATGGATGGACGTAGAGACTATCATACTGAGTGAAGTAAGTCAGACAAAGACAAATATTACAGGATATCACTTACATGTGGAAACTAAAAAAATGATTCAAATGAACTTATTTACAAAATAAAGATAGACTCACAGACATAGAAAACAAACTTATGGTTACCAAATGGGAATGGCAGAGGGATAAATTAGGAGTTTGAGGTTAAAATATACACACTACTATATATAAAATAGATAACCAAAACAACCTACTATATAGCACAGGGAAATATACTCAGTATCTTGTAGCAACCTATAATGGAAGAGAATGTAAAAAAAGAATGTATATATATCTGAATCACTTTGCTGTACAGCTGAAACTAACACAATATTGTAAATCAAGTATATTTCAATAAAATGTTGTTTAAAACTTCCTTCATCTTTTCTTTATCTGTGAAAGCCTATCAGTATCATGGATCTAGGGCTGGAAGACAGGTCAGATAATGGGCTTTATTTTTGCTTTTTTTTTTTTTACAAACATCCTTAGGGAACATGGCATGAGTCAGAGCCAAGCTGCTGAACTTCTCTGAGCTTAATTTCCTCATCTGTAAAACAGGGCTAAAAATACCTCGTTTCTTTGTTTGCTTTGAGACTTAAGAGAAATAAGAACTGCATCTGGAATAATACCTGCTTCTCTTTTTCTTCTTCAGACTTTTTTTATGGAGTAATTCTGGTGTTGTAACCTATCCACACTCTTTCTCCTCCTTTCTCACTCTCTCATTCTCTCTCTCTGTCCGTTTCTCTCTCCCACAATTTGCTCCTCATCATGTGAAGAATACCACACTGATGCTTACCTAGCAGCTGATGAGGGGAAGAAATACAGACCTGGCATATAAGGAACAGGCTTGCAAAATGATTAAGAGCTCTGGATTTGGACTGCCTGCACTCAACTCCTGAACATCTACTGTGAACTTGGGCAAATTCTGTAAGTCCTCTCTGCCTCAAATATAAAATACAAAAAAAAAAAGAAGAAAAAAATAATAATAGTAGCTCCCTCATAGAAATGTTATATCACATGAGCTAACATATGTAAGCATGTAGAAGGGAGGGTGACACAGCTAATAATGTTCAGAGTGTTAGCAATTACTGATATTATAGCATAAGTAGTATTTGAATGTATGTTGAATAAAATGTCCATAGCTAAGTATAATCTACCTACTCTAGGCTTCACCAGGATGTGACAATAAAGTGAGGGTATACTTCCTTTTCATAACCAAATTGTGATGGGATTAATGATCCTTTGGTCAAAAATCATCCATCCTTACAAGTCCCTCAAGTATTTCCGAGATTTTCCCCATTCCTGCTATTTATGTAGTTAGGAAATAGAACTTCTAGTTCATCTGCCCTCAGCTCTTTATCAAGCTGCCATTCTAAAGTCTCTGTTGCTGGTGACCCTTGGAACTTAATATTTTGTTGGTTACATTGTTGTCTGGAGGAGATAGCATTGCTACTCTCTTTGCTATCAGCTGGAGAAGGTGGTTTCCCCAAACTGTTGTGCCTTTGCTATTCAAAACATCCCTGAACAAAGGCTCTACTTTTTGACTGGAATTTACTGAAGCTTTGTGAATAATGAAAGGAAGGTAAAATGCTGAGAATAACTTTAAAAGGCTCTTTGCATGGCTGGCTCCTCTTAATTTAAGGGTCATTTCCCCAGAGCGACCTTCCCAGATTATTTTCCCCTAACACATTTTCCTATGCAATTATCTTCTCCTCCTCCCTCCTCCTTTTTTATTCTTTACCAGGACCTGAAATTATCTTATATATTTCTTTACTTGTTTATTTATTCCCTTGTTTTAGAAAAGAAGTGCTTGTTCATTCCTGAGTTCTTGGAACCTAGAACACGGCATGTCTCACCATAGGATAACAACACACATTTGTCATAAAAAAGGATGAGTGAATGAATGAATAAATGAATGCACAGAACCAGACCTTCCTTAGGGTGTAGCTAATTTTTGTTCATTTTTTACATATCAACTTGCACATGACTTCCTCAGGCAAGGTCCTCCATGACCGACTACACAGGATGAACACTCCCTGCTACATGATCCTTCTGTACCCTTTATTTATCTAAAATCATTCATTTCATTATCTGTCTTCCCTGCTTGATTGTCAGGTCAAGAATTATGTCTGTTTCATCTCATAATGGGTCCCCAACTCCTAGACAAGTGCATCCCATATAGTTGGTGTTTAACAAAACTTTTCCAAAAAAAAACTATTAAAAGATTATTCAACTTGATGAAATAATATACAATTAAGAAGTAGACTTCTTATTTAATGGAAAACACAAAATTGAAACTATGTGAAGAAATCATTCTAATATAAAGTTGACCTGCCCAAGTTTTTACAAATTGCTGTTTTCTTTCTTGACTCTTAACATCTCTCACTCATGAGTCATTCTGTTCCCACAATGAATAAATATTACAAATTCTTTCACTGTCATTATAAAGAACCTTTCAGAATACCACTCAACAATAAATGCATCATTTAACCAATAAAGTACTAATACCTGCCATTAACAAATCTAATGACTAAGGAAATAGTTTCCCAATGTGTACTTTCACATTATTCTGTAAGGGGAAAAAATTGTAATAGTCAGGGCTCATATTTGTTACATTTGGTGTCATCAGAAGAGAGCCACATTCAAAGTGATGTGTCTGGGAGTCAACCTGCTTAAGGATTCTCAGTCCTCAGGAATGTGAAGATGGTAGCATATTCCTACCCAAATTTCCATGGCCAAAGCAGTAAAACAGTCACTTGGCTATTTAAACAGTCACTCGGCTATTTTCATGCTTAGGCTTTTTTTTTTTTTTTTTTTGGCTGCGTTGGGTCTTCGTTGCTGCGCACGGGTTTTCTTCTCTAGTTGCGGTGAGTGGGGGCTACTCTTGGTTGTGGTGCGCGGGCTTCTCATTGCAGTGGCTCCTCTTGTTGCGGAGCACAGGCTCTAGGCGCTCAGGCTTCAGTAGCTGTGGCATGCGGGCTCAGTAGTTGTGGCTCGTGGGCTGTAGAGTGCAGGCTCAGTAGTTGTGGCACACGGGCTTAGTTGCTCCATGGCATGTGGGATCATCCCTGACCAGGGATCAAACCCGTGTCCCCTGCATTGGCAGGTGGATTCTTAACCACTGCGCCACCAAGGAAGTCCTGCTTAGGCCTTTTTTGTATTGTTTTTTGTTTTTCATGCTTAGGCTTTAAACACTACTTTTCACATATGTTCACACAACAGCAAAAAACACCATTTAATTAAAGAAAAAAATCACAATTTAAATAAAAATTAAATATACAAGTATATAAAAACAATATTATACTATTTAATTTTATGGCAAAATCTCTCAGCCTAGAAGCACACTTTGTTTCTGCTTTGGAAAAAAATATGCATTTTTTACAATGCCGCAGTTTCCTCATTTGTAAAATGGATATAATAATGGCCATCGAGTGCAGAGAATTGCCTTATGGTTTAAGGGAGTTAGTAATCATGAAAACAATAATTATAGCTCCCACTTATGGTTTACCATGTGCCAAGTATTGTGTTAAATATTTTATCTCGATAACCTAAATAAACTGTACAAAAACCCTATTTTATTGATAGATTTCAAATGAATAAATAAGGAACCAAGACACAAGAGATTAAATAACATGTCAGTGAGAACTGTCATAGTGTAAAACTCTAGTTGGCACCATTGATGTTGTAGTCTATATGTATGGCAATCCCTGGAATCACATACTCTGAGTGCCAGAGCCAGGATTAAGTATGGGGACAGATGGTTACTAGACTTACTGTGGTGAGCATTTTGTAATGTATCTAAATGTCAAATCACTATGTTGTACACCTGAAACTGACATAATGTTGTATGTCAACTATACCTCAATAAATAAAAAAGCTCTTAAACATAACGCTCTACCACTTGGTTAACTATAAAGTATAGCACTAATGGAACAACATTAGCTAGTATCTCCATAAATGATTATAAATATTAAAATAATTTTATTTTGAATGTCTTGTTTAGACTTTCAAAGTATGCTAATTAAATGTATTTAAAAGAGAAAAATGTTTACAAAATTTACCAGAAATGAATTCAAGAGAAAGAGTATCTGATATGGGCTTGGAAGACCACAGGTTGACCCAAATAGGGTAGACGAGAGTAGACCACTGGCTGGGTTTAAATTAGCATGATGGTACCATTCCCTTTCTCATTAATATCATGTAATGAGGTATAATTATGTTTTGTGGGTTCAGAATACAACAGATATAGAAGCAGCAATATTACATGTGCTTTATGCAAAGAAAAACTGAGATTCAGGTCATATCTTATAAGGATCCGTTGTATTTTCTGAGCAAAGCTTTTAGTCCAAGTTTCAGGAAACTGGCGTGTATCTTAAAACAAATCTTAATACAAACTTAAAATCTCTTTTGTTTCCTTAAGAATAATACAGAATGATTTAATAATAATAACTAACAATACTTAGTGAGGGCTTACAATGTTCCAGGCTCTGTGCTAATAATGTCACGTTGATGACCTAATCTAATCCTTCCAACCACTCTAACAGTTATTAATACTATTATAATTTCATTTTACAGATGCAGAAACTGAGGCATGAAAACATTATGTTGCTTGCCAAAGGTCATAAGCTAGATGTTCATTTTTGAAATGAACATCTTTATCAGTCTATGCCAAAGAGAAAAATAAGGCAATCATTTTAGGGAATAACAAGTTTCCTAAGGAGAAGCTTCAGGTTCTTAGCTATTATAAGTAGCCCCAAAATTACCAGTTTGCTAAACACTTTACCTGTATTACCTCATCTCAGTGAGAAGTATGTTGTTTTTTTATTTCCAGTTTGTACTTTACAGAGAATTTAAGCAATATTCCCAACTACACACAGTTAGTGATAGAACTGGAATTTGAACCCAGCTTTGCCTGATCTTAAAGTCACCTCTTGTAACCACTATGTTTTACTGACTCTCTCCACTCAATCTTATAGATGGTTCCACCAGCTGTCCCAACTATGCCCATGTGTCATTTCTTCTCTACCCTCTTTACTGGATCAGTACCATCACCTTCCTTGTTTTTCTCCCTATTCATCTAGCTTAATTCACTGAATGATTTTGGAAGAGGCTATAGACAAAATTTTATTCCTTTGTTTTTCTCATTCATAATTCCCAGAACCCACAAGCTTCTTCCATTTCTAGAAGCTGCAGAGAAAAGGAATAGAGAATCAAATCCTGACTCTGATTCTAGAAACTTCCTCCACAGACCAGGGAGGTGCAAACTCCAGAAATGATGTTTCTTCCTCACAGAAGTGATCATCTCAGCTCAACTGTCCCATAATAGGGACTGTCACTCAGGCAAGAGTCTCCAACCATCCACACATATGCACAGAGTGAGATTTATTATTAATAACAAGAACAAGAACAATGACAACAATTAGCATGTATTAGAGTCTTCTATTTTTCTCAATACTTGCTAAATGTTTCTTATTCTTTACCCTATTTCATTCTCACTTCCACACCCTAAAGTAGGTATTACTATAACCATTTTGCAATTGATGAAACTAAAGTTCATGCAAATTAAGTAATTTTGTCACAAAGCTTGTAAGCTGGAGTATGAACACTGGGCTTTCTGATTCCAAAGCCCTTGCTCTGAACCCTTGTCCCATATTACATCTGACCCCATCCCATCAAAATATAGTTAATGTTTGAGTGTAAATATAACACTGACGTATTAGTACAAACAAGTGCACACATGCATACACATAAAATCACCATATTTACACATTATGCAATTCCACACCTACAGGTATTTTCTCACAGTGTCTTTCAAGTTTCACTTAGCAGCGCTGTGACCATGCAAGCCATATGAATTCCACAAATAGTATTGCTAGTCTGATGCAATTCAGTGGAAGCCTTACTATTATGATAAAACTGTCTGTGGCTTTTTACAGTTTACAAACATTTTATCTAGTTCTCACTTGATGTTCATATCAGTCATAAAATGTGCAATTATCTCATTTTGCAGAAGGGGGTACAGCTTCTGATAATTAGACAACAACCTGAAATTAGAGGCTAGCAGAGGAAAGAGTGGGGAATTTAATCTCAGCTCAAACTTTTGTATCACTTCCCACTGCCTTTCTTCCTGTGTTTCATGGATTATTTCCTCACCCTAAACTATTCTCTTCACTCTGTAGTTGCTGATATTGGTCATCAAATATTTCCCAGATGGAAATATTTCCCAGATGGAAATCTCCAATCAATTGTATTACACCAGAATGCTTTTACCTGGGTGGAGTCCTTATTTCTTCCTGTAAGTATTTTACTTCCCAGTGAAATGCCCGCATACAGTCCAAAGTAAAATGAGTTAAATGGCTCCATGTCCTCTAATGCCGAGTCAGCTAAAGTGGGGTCTGCGTGACTGAAGACAGTCTATCTCCAAAGGCAGACCTCTTTATCTTCTGGGTAGTCCCAAGGCTAAGAACCCAACAAGCCAGCACTTTGTCTGGGATGGCTTCTGGCTTCTACACTGCAGCACTTTTGTTTGTGACCTCTGTTTTCTAAGTGGATGAGTAGGAAAGATAAAAGCCCTCTCCCGTCTGAAACGCTGCATCTATAGTTATTCAATGCCTGCACATTTTCTGATTCCATACGCTCATATGAATAGGACATTCAGCAATAATTCCAAGACAGGACTTCTTGTGAATTAATGTTAACTCCTACAAACCACTACCTGTAACCCCATAAAAAATACCTATGATCTCAATCCAGCTAAGAAAAGCCACTTATAGGATTTATAAGCAATTCCACAACACGGCACTGCCAAGGCTGGTAAACAAGCTAGAAAACATGACCTATTCTTTACGTCCCATAGGCCAAACCACCATATGGCCTGCCTACACTACTGCAACAGCCGCCAAACTATTCTTGTATATAGTCTTGTACCCTTACAATCTAATCACCGAAGATCAGCCAATGTGATATTTGAAAACATAAATTATATTGTCACTCCCCTTCTTAGCACCATCTTATGGTTTCTCCTCAATCTTAGAATAAAATCCAAACTCCTTATAATGCTGGTTAGATTTTATTCAGAGAACATCCTCAGAGGGACTCTTGGCAAATTCAAGAAGATCATCAGTCTATGAACACTCAGCAGAGAAAATTTTTCCTATAAAATATTTGAATTCATGGGGAAAACCTAAGTGCTGCAAGACAAAGAGATCTTTACAATGAAAAGTGACAGATTGAGAGATAACCACCCAAAGAAAAAAGTACGTTTCTAATGGGGATCTGAAGAAAAGCATTAAGAATCCATGCTGTACAATCCCACTACTGGGCATATACCCCAAGAAAACCATCATTCAAAGAGAGTCATGTACCACAGTGTTCATTGCAGCTCTATTTACAATAGCCAGGACATGGAAGCAACCTAAGTGTCCATCGACAGATGAATGGATAAAGAAGATGTGGCACATAAATACAATGGAATATTACTCAGCCATCAAAAGAAACGAAATTGAGTTATTTGTAGTGAGGTGGATGGACCTAGAGACTGTCATACAGAGTGAAGTAAGTCAGAAAGAGAAAAACAAATACCGTATGCTAACACATGTATATGGAATCTTAAAAAAAAAAATGGTTCTGAAGAACCTAGGGACAGGACAGGAATCAAGATGCAGACATAGAGAATGGACTTGAGGACACTGGGAGGGGGAAGGGTAAGCTGGGACGAAGTGAGAGAGTGGCATGGACATATATACACTACCAAATGTAAAATAGATAGCTAGTGGGAAGCAGCCGCATAGCACAGGGAGATCAGCTCGGTGCTTTGTGACCACCTAGAGGGGTGGGATAGAGAGGGTGGGAAGGAGGGAGATGCAAGAGGGAGGAGATATGGGGATATGTGTATATGTATAGCTGATTCACTTTGTTATAAAGCAGAAACTAACACACCATTGTAAAGCAATTATACTCCAATAAAGATGTTAAAAAAAAAAAAAGAATCTATGCTGTAGTTAGGTTTTTACCAAAAAGAAGGATTATTTGGCTTGAAATCAAGCAATGGAGATTTACTCAGTCAATTTTTATTTAAAAAAAATGTTTTAAAGATTCTTGGGATTATGGCATCTGTGAAGCTAAAATGGAAACTAAAAATCAGCTATTCTAAGACCTTTAATCCATGGATGAGGAAAGTAATTCCCAAAGGAGAATGAGATGCCGAGGGTCTCATATGAGTTGGTGTCAGAGCAGGGCTAGAACCCATGGCTCCACACTGCCTCAGTACTTTCAAACAATTAGTTGTAGAGAACCAACTTCTTTTCTTTCTTCTTGTTTGTTTTCTATGCATCACAATGCTTTAAATTAAATGAAACATAGACAGCCAACCCTCCATTTCTGTGGGGGATTGGTTCCAGGACTCCTCATGAATACGAAAATCCACAAATAACTCAAGTCCCTTACCATGCATATGACAAATATGAGTCTACATTTCTCTACTGGTAGATTGAACAGACATAAAGCCACTCTATAAGACTGATAAACAGCTGTTTAAATGCTTATTCCCAATCCTACAATTATCACATGCAGAGCAGTAACAGTTTGAGGACCAGCACCAGTCTGCAGACTGCATTTTGAGTAGCGATGTTCTACGTGTCGTGCCTAACCAATCACCCTTCCAGGTTCACAAGATCCCTCTCGGCAGCAAGTTGGCACCTGACTTGCATAAACCGTTACAAACCAGGCTGGTGCCATCTCCAGATGCAATCCTTGTTCCTTAGAAATTAATCTCATCATGAACTCACTTCCTCTGAGGAGAAATCCTGAACCTAGAAGTGACTTCAGCTATAGGAGAGAAGGCCCCTCATGCTGAGCATTTTGATCATCTTTAAAAAGACTCAGAATGACCGATGTTAAAGGACATACCAAGAATTTCTTCAGACATTTATTTCCCAAAGAAGATCACTGAGGAAAATATAATCGTTTTTCCAAAACTGCCCTGTGGCATCTTCCTGTTCCTACCAACACTTCTCAATCTGTCTTGTTTCATTTTTTTCCACATAACCATTCAGTCTTCAACATACTATATTTTATTTGTTTTCTTATATCCTCCAGTAATAGCAATATACATAAGTAAATTCATCAGTTACTATCCTAAGTGCTTTATGCACATTCATTCATTTAATCCTTAGAACTGTGAAGTAAACACTATTACTATCCTTATTGCAGAGATGGGGCATAGAGAGAAAATGGATGGGTTCAATTTTGAACTTGGTGAGATTAAAACACCTGTAAGATACTCATGCATAGATATCCAGCACGCTGCTGTACGTGATCCTGGAACTCAGGAGAGCAATGCCATTTGAATTAGACATTAGAATCCTCAGTCATTTACATATGCAAATTAGGGTAGCCGACCTAGAGGAGATCTCTTAGGATCCTTTGCAGAATTCAAAAGGGGGCCAGGGGGCTTCCCTGGTGGCACAGTGGTTGAGAATCTGCCTGCCAATGCAGGGGACACGGGTTCGAGCCCTGGTCTGGGAAGATCCCACATGCCATGGAGCAACTAGGCCCGTGAGCCACAACTACTGACCCCACGCTCCGCAAGAAGAGAGGCCGCGATAGTGAGAGGCCCACGCACCGCGATGAAGAGTGGCCCCCGCTTGCCACAACTAGAGAAAGCCCTCTCACAGAAACGAAGACCCAACACAGCCATAAATAAATAAAATAAATTAAAAAATATATATATATTAAAAAAAAAAAAGGGGGCCAGACCTCTAAAGAGCACCAGATACACCATGATCTGTCATTAACAGCATCACATAAGTACAGTTACTGGATCCTGTGTAACTGAACTGCTACTGAGAGCATCTCCCTTTATAAAGAAAATGGGGCCTAGATTCCACAATCTCTTGCCTTCAAATAAGGACAGAGACAAATTATATTAGAACATGATGTCAATGACTATGCTCGACAGAAACAGTATCTGTGGGAACAATGAAGAATGGCATGGAAATCAATAACAACAGGGCAAACACTCCATCAGCCTGCAGCCTTCTGAAGGATTCCCATTGGAGGCAATGGGGAGGCTTGTTCTTTGTGGTTGAAGGAGATGAAACGAGGACAAGTGGGTGAAAGCTACAGAGAAACATGTTTCAGCTTGTTTAAAGAAGTGTTTCCCATAGCTCGAGCTCTCAAGGTGGACCTGATTTCCTGTCAGCAGTCACTACTGGGTAAAGGCCAGGTTCCAGCTGAGGGTTAGACAGGATGGGTCCTCTCTGTACCCATGAGAAATGCTCACAGCCTTTCCCACGGTTGTGAGGACAGAATGGGTATTTTTCCTGGTTGGGCAAGAACTATGGGACAATAGCTGTGTTGTTCTCTGACAGCTCTCCTTGACAGTGACGTGGGTTGTGAAAAGGCCAACAATAGTGCTCACCGAGCAATGGCTCTTTGAGTCCTGTTGAGCAGTACCTTAAGTTTCCTCCCAACATGTAGTAGGAAAACTCTAGTTGCAAGTCTCTCTTGCATCCTGGAATTCACTAAAAGGCAGACTCACAGAAATCTCCCAGCTGGAATGACCTCAAAGTTCTAGCTGAGCTCCCACCCACATAGGAATCTCCCCTGCAGCATCCCTGACAAATGCCTGCCTAGTCCTGTTTACATACCTTCCATGATGAGGAGCTTTCTGATTCACAAGGTACCTGCCCATGGTTCAATAGTTCTCACTGTCGTTGATAAAAATAAAAACAATAGCTAACATTTATGCAGTTCTCACTATATGCCAAACTATGCTGAATACTTTCCATGCATTGAACTATTAATCCTTGCCACAAACTTATTAAACAGATGAGGAAAGTATAATGTTAAGAATCATAATGTGAAGAATATTTCCAAGTCCATGAAAAGTGATAGAGCTAGTTTCAAAGAATATGATTTTCACAAACTTCAGTCACTCATCTATCATTTCATTTGTACATGTCTGAAAATCACCTTTGCTGTTATGCACCAAAAATTTCTCTTTAAATGATTTCGTTTCATTTTTGAAAAAAGTAAAATATCTACTTTAACCACTTCTTATATATCTGAAATCACAAAATTGGTCTACTAGTTATATATTTTCCCTAGTATGTATTAAAATAAACTCAGAACTAATGAAAATTTTCAAAATGTTCAATCATGTCCTAAATAAAAACATCTTAGCACCATTCTGTGCTAAGAAAATACACTGTATTTTGGTAAACATTGTTCTAGGCTATATTACTTCTCTTTTTGTAAATATGTATTTTTGAATCAAAAACTTGATTTTTGCAATTATTTTTCACTGTTGGTATTAACTCGGCCCTGTGAGTTGCAGAGAAAAAGTCTTGGCAATCTTGTCTTTAAGACTGGTTTTCAAGCATCTGAGAAGATTATATCTCCCTGAAGACTTCTCCAGGTTGGTCATTTCCTGTTCCTCCAACTCTTGGACAGGATTTCTAGGTTCCTCTAGACCCTCTTAGGCTGGTCACTCTTGCTTGAACTACCCTATTTTGTAAAACAGCCACAGTTGTTATTATATAAGGGCATATACAACCCTAGATGTAGAGCCCAGAATCTTTACACCTATATCCAGTAGCTGCTTCTGTGCTCAGGTTCAGATCTACCCAGGGCTGGGGATGGAATACATACCCAGCTGGAAAGAACATGGTCCCAGCCCAGAAGACATGAACTATTTCACAGCTCTGCCTACCCTTTGGCAATCACTTGATTTATAGGAGTCTGAGTTTACTCAACGGAGAAATGAATATGTCTTGTCTTGCCAGCCTCCCAGCATGGTTGTGGAGATAAAATGGACAAGTGACATGTAGATTTTTGTAAACTGTGAAGAGTTACAGACATTAGTTATCATTAAAGTAGACCACATGGCCTCAATACACCATTACTTAACCCTATGAGTGACCTTTGAACCCAGGCCGCCTTATAGCTCTTTTAGAAAATATCAAGTTAGAGAAAGCATATGTGGACAACACTTGATAGTCAAGTAAGTCACCATGTGAGGGACTGCTATATGCTAGTCACTGTTCCAGGCCTGGGAAATAGTGTTGAATATAGGAGACAAGTAGGGTTGATATTCAAACAGTACAAACTAATGGTCATACTGATTGCTAAGGTACTGAAATATTTCCACAATTATGGGCACATAGTTCACATGCATTGCTTAGTTAATATGCATTGCTAATTAACATGCATTGCTCATCTACTCCAACCCCTCCCTCAGGAATCCTGGGCCTCCCCACACACCAACAATTTAAAGGTCGGAGGGCAGGTTAGGGGGCCTCCTGGACCCTGTCCCAGGACTTTGGCCAGGGTCAATTCTGATTGATCAGTGCCATGTGATACTGGTTGTTAAATATTTGGAATATCACCCTGGGAAAATGGGTTCCATTCTACTGAGAAGATACAGAGTAAACAAGTGAATGAAACAATGCAGATTGTGATAAGAGCTATAAAGGAATGAGATGGTGATGTGGGTGGAGCAGGGGGTGGACCTCAGATAGCATGATCAGAAAAGGCTTCCTTGAGGAAGTGAGATTTGTGTTGAGACAGGAATAGGGAAGAAGAAATGAGAGCCAGCCATGCGAAGATCTAGGGGAAAAGCTTTGCAGGCAGAGGAAAGAGTAGGAGCAAAAGCCCTGGAGCAGGAGTGGGTTTGGCATGTATGAAGAAGAGAAAGAAGGCCCATGTGACTAGATCATAATGTGCATTGCCCAAAGTAGGCCGGCGCAAAAGCATGCGAGTGCTGGCAGTCTTCAGTAACAAGTTTGGGTTTTATTCCAAGTGCGAGGAGAAGTCATTAGAATGACTTCAGAACACTGAAATGTGGTTATCATATTTACAAAATGCCTTGTTCTGAGAAACTCAAATCTCGGAAGAGAGTTCATTTCCTATTTTCTCTCGACTACAATTGCAAACCTGTGGCTGATGAATGACCTGATAGATGTATATGTGGTGGATGATAAAAACCAATTCACCAGCCTAGAGGGACCAACTTAGGAGGGAAATCAGACACCCAGAATTCTTGTCATGCAAGGCGGGAAGAACAGGAAATGACCAACCTATAGAAATCTTAATGGGAACATCGTCAATCTTCTCAGACACTTAAAAGCCAGCCTTGGAGACAAAGTTGCCAAAATGTTTTCCTTTCTTTTTTTTCTTTTTTTTCTTGAAGTATAGTTGATTTACAATGTTGTGTTAATTACTGCTGTACAGCAAATGATGACCATCATTAAAAAGTCTACAACTAACAAATGCTGGAGAGGGTGTGGAGGAAAGTGAACCATCCTACAAGGCTGGTGGGAACGTAAATTGGTGCAGCCACTATGGAGAACAGTATGGTGGGTCCTCAGAAAACTAAAAATAGAATTACCATATGATCCAGCAATCCTACTCTTGGGCATATATCCGGATAAAACTATAATTAAAAAAGATACATGCACCCCTATGCTCATAGCAGCACAATTCACAATAGCCAAGACATGGAAACAACCTAAATGCCCATTGACAGAGGAATGGATAAAGAAGATGTACATATATACAATGTTTTCCTTTCTATAGTCTGATTTCCCCAACAACAGGGTAAAGTGGTTCAAGCAGAAGTTATCATTTCTTACCATTTTATAAGAAGTATCATTCTGAAAAGAAAATTACATTCGTGCTCTACAGAGCCATCAGCAGGGGTTATTTCACCTATTTTGCTTATTGAGAAAGAAATCAAGAAAATTTGCCTGATGTTACATACAATTATCACCGTTGGGTTAACACTAGAATACAGGTGCTCTGAGCCTCTTTTTAGTACTCCACTACCTCCTTATGACATTTGGGGAGCAGGAGAATTTTGTAACTTTTGAGCTAGTCAGTTGAAGAATGACCCAGCCAATTCCCAATGTACTATTCAGCCCACACATGTGATGACAATCTGGTCAGGCATTCAGACAATCTGCATGCTTTATCTAGTGTAGAGAAGGCATACATGCATTCAGTTTGGCATACATACACTTCAGTTCATTTTCACTTAAAATTTTAGAGTTGGCTAAAATCTGCCCAGGAAATTACCTGTGACTGAACTGCCATCCAGTCAAAAAAAAAAAAATCTAAGCTTTCTGAAGATGACCCAGACAATCACAGTGGTTAAGGGAAAGACAGGTGGATGAGGAAGAAAGAAATGCTTCTTTGTTCATTTTCCTAGAGACCCCTAACTCACCCATGGGTATCCAAAAAGTACAGAATAATAGAGGCATACATGTTCATGGTCATGATATGGCACTGTTGAATAAGAGAATCTCAGAAACATAGGGAAAGGCTGTTGCCCTCAGGATGGAACTTTATATCAAGGCAGCCTTTCCCACACCTTTGCAATGAAGTTTCCCTCTGGACCCTCCTCCATGCTGCGTAGGTCTAACTTCATCTTCATTCAGTTCTTTCCCCATAACTTTACCACTCCTTCACCCATTCCTTTTGCTTACTTTGATATTTTCTCTCTCCCATTAGTCTGCAATGTTCTTTGCAGACAGGGACCATGTCTCCTTCTTTTCCTACTTCCATAGTACCAAGCATGGTATTTTTCAGCACATCTTTATTAAATAAAATAAAATATAACTATGACTGCCATTTACGGAGCAACATGTACCAGGTATGACATTAAGTGTTTTACCTATTTTTATTTTATTTAATCCTTTTAGCAATCCAGTGATGTGGGTGCCTTCAGTCTCATTTTACAGAGGAGCAGATAGAAGATTGAGGAAGTTAAATAACTTGCCCAAGGTCACATAATTAGTAAGTAGCAGAACTGGGACTCCATCCACATTTTTTCTGATGCAAACACAGAGTAACTTAACTTACACACTAATCTTGGCTGCCTCTCTGTACTGATTATTTCATTATAATATTGAAAGAAAAGAGCTGGAATGGTGAGACAGAGTTAGACAAGCAGCCACTTGCATTAAGGAAGCTGGACCAGTCGAACAGCCAGCAGAGTCCACATTCTTGCTGTGTACCTGGGTATTAGAGGGTGGGCAGGTATCTGTGGGAAGGAACTCATTCAGACCTTAAGCTAATTGCCATCCCATTTTAATACCAGACAAACAAACTGAAAAGGAGCTGCCCTGTGCTGAGGTGTACTACATGCTAATCTGTTAATCCTGTACTCCTTGGAAGAAGAGAAGGAGTAGGAGATGTTTTCTACAAGTCCTTTGCCTGGCAGACAGAGAGCTGAGTCAGAGACAGTTGGCTGAAATTGTGAAAAGGCAGACCAGCAGCTCAGGAGAGGGTGGTGCAGATCTCTTGTTATTCAGCCTTTCTCAGGAGCTAGAGAGCAGGATGCTCTCACCACAGTGAGAATGGAGATTTAGAAAGAGTGGGAGGTGTCCTGGTGAAGGGGAAATATGCCAATTTGGAAATCCAAGGTCTTGGAGTTGTTGAAAATGTTATTGAAATGAATGAGCTAAAGGCAACACAACGGGGTGTGGTTTAGTAGAAACAAGCACTAGCCTTGGACTTAGGAATTGTATCTTTGAATTTCAGTGTTGGAACAAATATTAAAAATTATGAAGATGGATAATATTTTGAAATATTAATTGTTTGTTTCCAGAATTTGCTTCATTCCTTGTTCCTTCCCACATTCAATCAGCTAAGCATTCTCCATAATTGCCTTGGAGGCGAACTGACAGAAGAAAGCAAAGAGAGTTGGTTGCTGGTTTTGAGTTTAGCAACCTACATATTATGACTCAGCTACAGACACATGAGATTTTGAGAGACTATATGATATGATGATGATATAAATGATAAGAGGAAAATTACCTTAAGGCAAAGGATGGGTTTCCCAAGGCTGAGAAGAAAAAGATAAGAGAGACTTAGAAGACAGTTGGACGAAGAATGAGGAGACGTCGCCAGAGAGACCATAAGAACAGTATTGAGTCAATATCCAGGGAATGGCCAGTGTCCATCTGAGCATGATCATATGTAGCTAGGGCCCAGGGACAGAAGCTACTGCCTTCAAACATGAGTCTTATATGCTGACTGGACTGAGGAGCTATGATGAGTTCCTTCCTTTGACAGAAGTTAGCATCTGGCACACTGATCATCAAGCAGGAGTGATAGCCATTTATACCTTGACCCTTAAGATTGTTCTGTTCCCATCCAGCATACCCTAGAATTGTCAAGTATTTTGTTTTAATGAAAAACAGCCAATTTTATTCAAATTCTCCACAATTTATACTCATTATGTTAATTGTTTCCAAAATGTTTCATGTTTATATAACGGTTTTATTATTTCACCTTTCTTTTATAGTTTTTATATTTTTTCTGCACAGTTCTTCAGTAGAAGCCAAAGTCCTGAGTTGACCAGTTAGGAGCCTCTGACCTACTATTCTGATTATGTTTCTTCTCAATATCCATGACCAACATCTGGCTTCTAAATGAAAGGCTTTTGGCCTTTTCAATCACTTGCTGATAGGGTGAGACTGCACAGTCACCCATAATCACATGACCTAATTTAGAATCAATCATGGCATCCAGTCTTGTATCTAATCAAATTTACAATCCACCTTTCAGCTTCTTCTGGAGTCATGTTCAGTTTATCTGCCAACATGTTAATGTTGATACACTGATGAATGCAACAAAAATTCTCAAGTACAAAGAGACGGGTATTTTCAATGGACTCTTCGGGACAAGCCACTGAGAAGAAATCATTCACTAGCACTGAGTCATAGTCCTTCAGCTTTTTCTGAGCCCCATAAAAGTCAAAATTAACATATAAGCACTCAACAAACTCTGTAATGGGTTTTTTATATGTGTAAGAATCCTGTTGAATAACTTTGACCAGATCATTAGCACCTGCCGGCGTTTTCAAACATCTTTGTTTGTTATGACTGCTGTGGTCAAATAGAGGAGAATATGTGGACACATCATCTGAATTGCATTAAGGTACTGTGGCTGGTAAAGGAAGAGATCAATAATGTTATCACGTCCTTTGGGGTGATTGAAGAAAACTGTAGAGACCAATGAATGAGCATGTTTGCTGCTGAAGAGACTACAGTGGCAAACTCACAGAATTATTATCTATGGTCTCTTTTAGCCATGTAAGGTCTTCCATGGCTGCATTCCAATTCTGCATTAAGATTTCAGAGACCAGTTTTCCCCAGAGTGAACTCAAAGCATTTCTGTCCATTGTGGGAACCAACACTCTAAAGAAGTAAAGATATTCTGCTGCTCCAGAGTAGTTTCCACATTTATATTGGAATTTTGCATATTTTTAGGGTGTGCCTAAATATAGAATTGTCAAGTCTAAATCAGCCTTCCAGGACACTTGTATACCAAAGATATAGATACTTAGAGGGGTGGTAGTGTAGAAGAAAAATCCCCCAACACATGGACTTACTAGGTGGGAATGAATGAAGTCATCTAGGGATTTCTCGTGTAGCTGACAGTCCTATAAAACGTTATCCTCTATGATTTTCAGAATAATGACCCCCCAAAGGTATCTACATCCTAATCCCTAGAATCTGTGAATATGTTGCTTTACATGGCAAAAGAGACTTTGCAGATGTGATTAAGTTTAGAATCTTGAGATGGAAAGATAACCCTAGAATATCCTGGAGGATCCAATGTAATTATAAGGGTCCTTATAACAAGGAGGTAGGAGGGTCAGAGTCAGAAAGGGAGCTTTGTCAATGGATGGAGAAGTTGGAGTGATGTAGGGCAGTGAACCAAAGAATGTGGGTAGCCTCTAGAACCTGAAGAAGGCAAGGAAATGGATTCTCTCCTAGAGCCTCCAGAAGGAAACTGCTTGTTAATAACACAGAATCTTGAGCCTTTCTCTAGATCTACTAAATCAGATTATCTGGATTTGGGCCCAGACTTATGTATATTTTAACACTATCTGAGGCTATGCTATACAGCCAGTCTGTACTAGCCCATGCACAGCAGGTAGAAAAACACTGGATCTAAACTGACAAATGAGTCTCTGAGACCACTATCACATTCAGAAATGTTAATGTCCTTACCACATAAACACCAAGTGGTCCCTCAGTTTCATAAGAACACTTAAAGGGATTATGATCTCATCACCTCTTGAATAATACTAACAGCTTCCATTTATTGAACATATCCTAAGACAATCAATGTGCTAATATTTTTATGCATTATCTCATTTAACCTCAGAGCAAACTTATAAAATAATTATTAATGTTATAACTTACAACAACAGCAAAAAAGGTCTAGGAAAGTTAACTGTAACCACATGGAAAGGTAAAAGTATGGTTAACATGTAACAGGAATTGCTGTTTTTAATGCAACTGGGTTGGAGCAGGCAGGATCTCAAACCAGTTCTATTCATTCCTACCAAGGTACCGATGTGAGGATTCCCTTCCACACGATCTCTCCTCCTACAGGTGTTCAGGAGACATCCTGTCATCAAAGCAACACCTTAGAATATACCTATTTAATAAGAGTTGTTTCCACACAGGGAAAGTAGAAGAGAGCTGAGCAAAATTTTGGTCCCAAAGAGCTGCAACTCTCATAGGACAATGACCAGCACTCTGCTAGTGTTTCATTAGGAGGTCTTTACAAGATGTAATGAGGACAGCTGTATGGCATTGACGATTCACGACACTGGTCCAAATGCCTAATGTGATCCCATGATATCCATTAATGATCTGACTCCCACCTTGTGATAGATGGTGTCTCTCTATTGGTAGTTGATGAGTCTTAGTGCCAGTTCCACAGCTCTCCCCCTGGTTCCCTTAGGTATGTTGAGTCCCAGGCAGGCTAGACTCCACCAATCTCCTCCCTCAACATTGTCTTTCCTCCACACATTAACTTCCAGCCCATGGAATTGTTTTTTGGTCTTAGTGGGCAGTGCTGAGTAACTCCTACTTTATATTTCCAAACCTACGATTTCAGCGTATACTTTGTGTTCTACTTCCTTCCAGACATTCTGGCCTTAGATTCTAAAAGCCAGACTCAGAATCCCTTTTCTCAAACTATTCTCTCAGCCTTGAATTTCAAAATCCTGACAGTATAAACTGGCAGTTGGCTGCATGAGGTTCAAGGACATGTAGGAAAGGGAAAAAAGAGGGCTATACATACAATATTGCAATATATTATTCTTCTCCATAACCATAATCCCCAGGGTCAAATAGGCAATAAGAGATGAAGCCAGGAATTATTCTCACTTCTCTCTGATGTCAAAGTCTATATGACACCCAGTTCATCATTGGACATCTCCAGCTAGTGAACCCAAGCCTAAATCCCAGCAAATTCTACCATAGGTCCTAGATCTGGGCTTATGAAACAGCTAAGTTCCTCCTTTTCCAGGACAGTCATTAAGATACTTGAAGATAATTATTTGGGCACCTGAGTCATCTTTGAGCAAAGTTACCACCCAGTTTCTTCTACTCTTCTTCACAGACATGGTGTTTCTTATTTTTCATTATCCTGGACCTCCTTTTGAATGTGCACAATTTTTGTGTGTGTGTCCCACTTGACTTGTGACTTTCCTAAATAAGCTGTGTCATCCCAACTAGTGAAGTCCAAACTCAACCACAGAAACTTTTCTTATCTTGTTCCTGACACCACATTCCTAAATCAAAGGATATTTGTACCATGCAGTATGTGTGCAGATTTCTACTTCATATGTCTATGAGATATGTACAAGCTCAGGGAAGATATTTGGGATGAATTTAGGGTATGCCTCAACCTCTTGCTTGAGCCCAAAGAGCACTCACATGGCCAGCATATACCAAGGTTCACTAAAAGACTAGGAAAAAGGCTTGTGAATGTATTACATAGTAGTAGGTCTAGTGCTAGAGAGAATCTGCAGTCACCACAGGTGAGCCTTACTTCAGAAACCCCAAGCTGGAGGACAGCAAAAGATGGGGTGGGCAGTGAAAGGGGCAAGGAACCTGTAGCTTATCTGCCAATAACTTGCTCTGGGATCTTGAACAATCATTTCATCACTCTGGATTTTATTTTTCCCCCAAGTAAAACAATACAGTTAGACTAGAGTGGTTTCCAAAAGTACTTGATTATACACTTCGATCAGAAAAACATTTCTGCACATGCACGTGAAATTATGTCTATTTTATTTATTTATAAAGAATATACATTCAACCCCAATATATTATATATAGTATAAAACATAACACAAAAAGTTTCTAAATAATTAGACTTCTAAAATGTAGTCAAAACTTTAATATATTTTCCTGTATCCCAGTGAGTCATCATAAGCATCTAGAACAGGAGTTAGCAAATTTTTTCTGTAAAGGGCTGGATAGTAAACACTTCAGGCTTTGCAGTCCATATATACTCTGTCCTAAAGACTATTTTATCTGATATTAGTATAGCCACTCCAGCTTTTATGGTTGCTGTTTGCATATTACATCTTTTTCCATCCTTTTACTTTTAACCTATTCATATCTTTGAATCTAAAGGTGTCTCCTGTAGACAGAATGTAGTTGGATCTTGTTTTCTAATCCAGTCTGACATCTCTGTCTTTTGACTGGATTGTTTAATCCATTCACATTTAATGTTATTATTGATATAGTTGAATTTATATGAATTATTTTTTTTCTATTTGTTTATATCCTTTTGTTCCTGTATTCTTACTTTACTGCTTTCTTTTGCATTAAGTAAATATTTGGTAGTGTAACATTTTAATTCCTTTACTGATTTTTTTTTTTTTACCATTTTTAGGGTTTCTTTTATTGTTTGTTTAGTGGTTGCTCTAGGGCTTACTATATATATTTTAATTTATCACAACTTACTTCAGATTTATACTAATGTAATCAAAGTGAGATAGAAATGTTACTCTTATATAGCTCTATTCCCTCTTTCCCCTTCTTGTGCTATTATGTTATACATATTATATCATATCTGTTACAAATCTAACAATACTTTATTATAATTATTACCTTATATCATTTTACATCTATTAAAGAAACTGAGATACAGTGTCCGTTGCAACTACTCAACTCTTCAATTATTGCATTAAAAACAACCTTGGGCAATATATATATGAATGAACATCACTGTGTTCCAATAAAACCTTATTTATGGACACTGAAATTGAATTTCATATAATTTTCATGCATTATAAAATATTCTTCTTTTGACTTTTTCCCTGTTATTAAAAAATGTAAAAACTAGCTCACAGGCTGTGCAAAAACAGGCAGGGGGCAGGATTTGATTCAAGAATGCAGTTTGCCAACCACCTGACTTTCAGCAATGATTTTACAAGCTCTTTTATGTGGCACCTTGGGGTTAACAGACATGCCTCCGGGCCTGTCATGGTGGCAAAGGTAAGATCAGAGACTGGGCTTCAGCATCCTACCTCCATTTCAAGAAGAACAGTTCTGCTTATATTTTGCTTATTTTTTCCAAACTGAAAAGATTCTATTTAACAAAGTGTCCCTGGAAGGAAGAAGGAAGGAAGGAAGGGGTGGCGGGAGGGAGGGGAGCAGGAAGGAAAAAAGGAAAGATAATCTCAAATGTTCTTTCTAGCTTTGAAATTCTATTACATTCATCTAAAATGGTACAAAATAATCAGCGACACTGGAACTATACTTCAGTTAACCTTGAAATCTAAACATTTGATATTATGCTGTATTTTCATTATTTCTATTAAGTCTTTCCTGAGTTTTGTAATCAAAGTTCTTTTCTGAAAATGGAATGAGCATTAAAGGAAAGAGAACGTTCTACACCCGGGCCTAAAGAACCAGAAGAGAGATCTTTTAGCACCCTCTTGTGTCCATAATTAGTGATAACAGCAACCCTGCTAAGTATTGGGGACATCTAATAAGGCCTAAGGCATCAGGGTGAAATGCATGGAACAAAGAAGTTGAGGTAGTGCTAGGGTTTGTCATTCCTTTTTCATACTGATCTGCTCTATTCGAATAAGTCTTCTACAAACAAGATTCCCTTACAAAGAAAAGTTCTTCCTTTCTCCTCTTTATCTAAATGCTACCCACTCTTTGAGAGAAAGTTGATCATCTTGAGTTCACCATAATAATTTCTTCTCTGCATAATTAGAGAAGTGAAGATTCCTGGTTTTATTTATTTTTTTTATTTTTTCACATTCAGTTCCTTTATTAGCTTAGATAGCTGAAGGTCATTTGGAGAGATTTTTAAGGTAAGATTACTGGTTTTAACATCAGGTATAAGTCTCAACTCTGCTCTTTACTAGCTGTGTTAACACTGGGTACACCAGTTGACCTTCTCTCCTAAGTGCTTCTGCCACCACTTATCAATGAATGGAATCCCACACACCTAAGCACCGTAGCTTCCCCTATGATTGAACTAAGCAAAGTCACCTCCCCTCAAAAGTTAGAATTGGAGGCATAAGCCACAAAATAAACATTAAATTAGTCTTCATCAAAATTAAAAACTTTTATGTATCAAAGGTATAAAAAATTAATAAACCAAAACCTCAATTAAATGGAGTTGGGAGACCAGAACGGGGAGTTCTCATGCCCTGCAACGATAGCAGAGACCAACACAAAGTAGAAAGACTTTTCTTCTTTCCTGGCAACAACTCAGTCAATGAAAATCCATGGACTCTTTGTTTACTACAGCCCTCCTAACTTCCTTTTCCCCTCTATAAAGGGGTTCTTCTCTCCTTGCTGTGTAGGGACTTGCATGTGGCTTGATAGCCATGGTTGCAGGCGCCAAATTGCAATTCTAATCCCAAATAAGCCCATTTTTACTGGAGAAATAGCTGGCAGTCTGTTTATTTCAGGTCAACATTTTGGTGGCACATACAGGAATTTAGAGAAGACCCCCCCAATGACTCCAGAGCTGGTGAGAAACAGGTGCAGTACCCGCACTGAGCCCATTGTTGCTCATTGTTTTTCTCCCTGACCGTGGGGTTTAAAGGTATGTCTTTCTCCTGGATCCAAGCTTCCCCCATTTGCATTTTGAAGTTCTCTAGGGTTTGTTTGAGATCTGTTTTAAGGTTTCATCTTTTCTAATTAAGGCCTTGTTCTATATGCGTGTGCTCATTTGGCACTTCAATCTGATTTGAAATCAGATTGTTCCAGTTGGGACTGGTTCAGCCTTTGGCCATTTTTTTTTTTTTTTGGAATGAGGGCTGTTCTATGGGAACTGAGCTGAGAAGGCTTCAGCTAGGTTCCTCTAGGACCAGACTGTTCTCTTAGAAATGGCTGGTATTAGGCCTACAGGTTGTTAGAGATATTTGAACTGTTTGAGCTATAAGCTGTTTGAGCTGAAAACTATTTAGATGGTTTGAAAATTATTCTGTTACTCTAGAGAAAAACTTATGAGAATGGGACCGCAGTTATCTAAGTATTTTGAGGGCACTCCCCTACAGGGATTTGAGCTGATTTCATGTTTAAAAACCACAGTCTTTCCTCAAGTGCGTTTCCAACTAAAGGAGCCAACATAACCAAAGGCAATTTGGAATATCAGTGGCCATTAAGAGGAATTTTGAAATCCCCAAACTTACTCTTCTTAAAAATAAACTGGACTACCATAGCTCTAAAATGTCTCAAACTAAATAGAATGTCTATTTCGATTTGTATTTTGAGGATTCCAAACTTTATCGGGAGCCTAAAATTGCCTCTCTGCAAAATAAGATTTTAAGATTAACTGACACAAAGAAAGGATTAAAGAAAGTGAAAATGGCCCCAAAAGCCACAGGCCCTTCCTCCTTGGCTGCTTCACCCCTGGTTCTTCCTCCAGGGCCGTCGTGTCTCTCCCTCCATTCCTTGTGCCCAAGCCCTGCCTCTGGCGCCATCCTCCTCCTTTCTTTCTAGGCCACCTACAGCCCTATACCCTCAGTTCCCCCATCGAATTCTTTCACTGAACTTCCTTTTTTCTCAGAAACTGACCTCACTTCCTTTGCCTCTGAACTTATCAGAATGTGTCCTTTTAAAATTAAGCTTTCTGAGGATCCAGAGACAAACCCTTAATTTCTTATATTTCCTGGACTAAAGCTAAACTGTGAGCCACAGTCAAAGATTTTCCCAAAGTAACTGAAGATCCTCGCCGATGTGCTGAGGAATTTAATGCAGTCATTCAGACCTATCAACCTAGTTTCTCTGACTTATGTCAGCTAGTTCATATGCTTGTCAATGAAGGCCAGCCCAGCACTGGATGAAAATCACTAATTGGGAACATTCTGAAAAGTCTCTAAAATTACAACTGGGAGACCAGCCTGCTAACTTATTATACGATTAGGCTCAGGCAATGGGTGGGAGACTTCATCCAGTAATTTTTAGGGTGTTTCCAAAGCCTACTGATTGGACCAAAATTCAGGCTTGCACATAAATTCTGATGCATCTTGTCGTGACTATTACAATCAACTTCAGATTAATTTTAAAGAAAATTCTGGTCTTCCTTCAGATGTTGATTCCACCCAGGTAGCTTTTAACTTTATGTCAAAATGGGTTATTCATGGGCTGAACCAGGACCTTGCCCTTCTAGTAAAAAGAACCAGGATGGAATGGGAAACTATGTCCACTCTAGATTTAGTTAATCTGACAAACCAGCTCTCTCTCACTGTGGATGAATCACCTCAAAGGAAGACAGCTAAAATTCTCTATTTCTTTTTTAGGATTTTTAAAAAATTGAAGTATAGCTGATTTACAATGTTGTGTCAGTTTCTAGCGTAGAGCAAAGTGATTAAGTTATACATATATGTATATATATATTCTTTTTCATTATAGGTTATTACAAGTTATCAAACATAGTTCCCTGTGCTATACGGTAGGACCTTGTTGTTTATCTATTTTATATAGAGTAGTTTATATCTACTAATCCCAAACTCCTAATTTATCCCCCCTTTGGTAACTGTAAGTTTGTTTTCTATGTCTGTGAGTCTGTTTCTGTTTTGTAAATAAGTTGTTTGGATCATATTTTGGATTCCACATATAAGTGATATCATATGGTATTTGTCTTTCTCTGTCTGACTTACTTCACTTAGTATGATAATCTCTAGGTTCATCCATGTTGCTGCAAATGACAGTATTTCATTCTTTTTTATGGCTGAGTAGTATTCCATTATATATATGATACATATTATATGTATTATTACATACATTATATTATAAATTATATATACATATTGTATATGTATATATATTATATATGCGTGTGTGTATATATATACCACACCTTTATGCATCCATCAGGACAGATAAAATTCTTAACCTTCAACTTCAGCAAATGAAGGTCCCTAAAAAATATCAAAACCCTCTTGTTTTCTGCTATTATTGCAAAGAGCCAGAACAATGGAAAAAAAGATTGTTACAAGTTTAAGCACTTCAGGTGCCTTCAGCCTTTCTAACATCCTCCCAGTTTTAAATGACAGGGCTTTCCCCATTCCCTTCTATTCATCAGCTTGGAGAAACATTTTTCCAGATTAGGGATGAATCTCTTCCAGTTCTAACTGACACCAAAGCCACACTCTTGGTGCTCAACCCCACTATAATAAAGCAGCCCCTGCCTTGGAGTACTAAAATAACTCAAATACAGAGGATCTCTAATGAACCTTAAGAGGTTCCTGTCCATGAACCTGTTGTCTTTTGTTTAGGCCCCTTGAGAGATACATACCCTTCTCTCTTTAGTCCCGCTGCCCTTATCCATTTATAGGCACAGACTTCTTAGAGAAATATCATGCTGGAATTTCTTTCTCCCAAACAGGGAAAATAAGTCTAGAATTTGACAGTAAAAAATCAAAGCAGCCAACCAGATGAATTAAATGATGCTTTTACATCTTTATTTTCTCCATTTCTGACTATACTAGAGCTCATTCTGGAAACACTGACCACGTGTCTCTATTGAATCAACAACTACCTTTCTTATGGGCAAAATCTCCAATTGATATTGGCAAAATTCATAGCACATCTCCCATCAAGATTCAGATAGATCCCTCAAAAGCTCTCCCCATAATGAATCAATGCCCTATGAGTTAAGAAGCCCTTCAAAGCATAAAGCCCATAGTAGAAGATTATAAGGCTCAAGACCTCATTATCCTTGGTACTAGTTCCTGTAATACTCCCACAACAGTGAGAAAACCTAAGGGCCAGGGGTGCAGGTTTGTTCAGGACCTCTGAGCTATAAACATCATTGTTATCCCTCGATACCCTGTCGTTCCTAACCTTCATATGTTATTAACATCCATTCCCACTGGAAGAAAATTCCTTACTATAATTGATGTATGCAGTGCATTCTTTAGTATTCCAGTTGATGAAGGTAGCCAATACCTTTTTGCCTTCACTTGGGAAGAAAAACAATTCACCTGGACAGTAACACCTCAGGGTTTTACTGAGAGTCCTTATTTCTCACAAATCCTGAAGGCTGATCTGGATGAAATAAAGTTCCCTAGAGGTTCTACTTTTTGTAATATGTGGATGATTTACTTCTTCACTCTCATTCTCAAGCCTTCTCACAGAGACAGTATCCACTTGGTAAAGCTTTTAGCCTTAAAAGGACATAAGATCACCAAGGAATAGTTGCAGTTTGCCCAAACCTAGGTTTTATATTTATGGCATCTGCTATCAGAACAAGGACTTCACCTAGATCCAGATAGCATGGTGTCCTAAGTTTCCCAAACCCCCGAACTAAGCACCAACTGTGAAGTTTTCTCAGGCTCGTTGGTTATCGCTGGAACTGGATTCCAAATTTCTCTCTTATGGCCAAACCTCTGTGTTTTACTAAAGAATAACAATGCCAACACAATTTTATGGAAAGAACCAGTTGACATCACCTTTAAGTCTTTAAAGAAGAGTTTGGTGAACCCACCTGCCCTTGAGCATGCCAATTATCAGATTACCTTTTTCCTTTTTGTATATAAATAAAAAGAATTGGAATGCCTTTGGAATACTCATCAAAAACACGGGGACCTCTATCGACCCATAACAAACAACTGGACCCTGTGGCATGGAGATAACCTCCTTGCCCTAGAGCCATCACTGCCACTGCCCTTTTGGTTAAGACCACTGAGAAAATCTTTGTGTGATCTCCTTTAACCATTTTTGTACCTCATGCAGTAGAAGGCTCCTAAACTCCCATCACACTCAATATTTCTCAACCAGTCACTTCACCTCCTATGAAGTCCTTTTTCAAACTGATGCTCACATAACTCTTTTAAGAATAACATTGTAATAACATTAACCCTGCTACTCTTCTCCCCTCTGTCACCAACAAAGTCCCTCACAACTGCTTAATGCTGATGGATCACTTCCTTACTCCTAATGATGATCTGCAGGAAATACCTTATGGTAACACTGACTTCTCATGATTTACTGATGGTTGTTATTTAAAAATATGACAATGATAATTAATATGCTATTGCCACTCCTTTTGATATTGTTGAGACAGCATCTTTACCTATGGCTACTTCAGCCCAACAGGTTGAATTATATGCTTTTACATGGGCTTTCACTTTAGTTAAGGGCAAAACTGCCAATATTTTACTTACAGTAGATATGCTTTTGGAGCAGCTCATGGTTTTGGAATGTTGTGAGAACAAAATGGCTTCCTTACTTCCAACAGAAATAAAATTTTAAATGGCCCCTATGTTCAGGAATTTTTAGATACAATATTTTACCTGTCACTTTTGCTATTATGAAGATTCCAAGGCATTCTAAATTTGGATCTCTGGAAGCTAAAGGAAATCACCTAGCTGATGTTTCTGCAAAGAATGCTGACCTTAAAGGGACCAACAGCAGCCAAAACTCTGCAATGGTCCAGAGGGATATTTCCCCAAATGATAACTTAGAAAAATTGACTAGAGAAGCCCAACAATTGGCCTCAGAAAAGAAAAAAACCAAGATTGGAAATTCAACAACTTTTGGTTTGATACAAAGAAAAAGCTCTAGTTTGGGCCAAATAACAATTCAGTCCTGCTGGAGACTCTAAAATTACCACTTCTAACCACTCTACATGCATTAAACCATTGGTCTACTGACAAAATAATAGCATTCATGAATCGATATTGGTAGGGAAACATGAACAAAGCTGCAAAAAGTGCCCTCCTTACTTGTCCCACTTGTCCAAAGTACAACCCAGGGAAGCATGTTGGTACTGCTCCCTGACATGCTAAACTGCCTAATGGACCATTCATGGTCTGGCAAATGGATTTCTTACAACTTCCTCCATCTCACAGATATAAATATGTTTTAGTCATGGTCTGTATGCTTTCACACTGGACTGAAGCCTTCCCTTGCAAATAGACTACTGCCTCTTCTGTGGTTAAAGTCCTTTTGGAAAAGATTATCCTTACCTGAAGAACTCCTCTTAAACTCTATAGTGTTCAAGGAACCTATTTTACTGGTCAGGTATTCAACAAGTCAACATTATTTGACCAGTTTTACACTTCCACGGTGCCCTCAATCCTCTGGTTTAGCTGAACACAATAATGTCATTATTAAGACTCAGCGGGCAAAATTTGTAAAGGCCCTCCAAATACCCTGACCAAAAGCATTGCCATTGGTCCTTCTAAACCTTAGATCCACCTCTTTTGGAACTCATAAGCTCTCGCCCTTTGAGATAGTCACAGGACATCCAATGCACTTGGTCCCTGCCTCTTGTGACCTACAACTGATAAAAGGAGAGATACTCCACTATTGGAAATGTCTAATTGCTTCTATTAAAAATAATCATGTTCTAGTAGAGCAGTCTTTTCAAAGTGCACTCTCAGGAGATAAAGACCTTAAGTATCACACCTTGCAACCTGGAGATTTCATCTATTGGAAAAAACACCTCCAGAAAGACTCTCTTCAACCTTACTGGAAAGGCCCTTATCAGGTCCTGCTAACAACCCTCATGCCTCCAAATTCCAGGGAATAGACTCTTGGATTCACACCTTAAGAAAGCACTGAAGCCTGACTAGACTTGCATGTCATCCGGCAACCTGAAAGCAAAGATTTCCTTGAATTGAAGCAGACAACATTTGATGAGACCACTTTCCCAAGATAGCCAGACCAGACCTGTTGGAAATTTGTCACCAAACCTTTGATGATGACCTAATGTTTTAGATGATCTCCAATATCTATGATCTTGATAACATATGGAATTTAGATAAAAAGTAGAGAGTTTTTACTGAGAGTTCTCCCTCCTACCCTTCCTAGTTACTCATATGTGACCTCAATAGGTTTCCAATCTGTGCACCAACATGAGATACTATGCCTAAGAAAGGTCCTTCTTGGCATGAGAGAGAAAAAGCGACTAAAAATGTAAAACCTGTCTCTTGATCAGTGATGCTTCAGAGAAAGATCTTGATCAAAATGGGAAATGTAAAAAAAAATTAATAAACAAAAAAATCAATTAAATAGTCAGGAGACCAGAAGGAGGAGCTCTCATGCCCTGCAACAAGAGCCCAGCTGGAAGGACTTTTTTCCTGGCAAGGACTCAGCCAATGAAAAGCTATGAACTTTTTGTTTACTATAGCCCTCCCAACTTCTTTCTTTAAAAGAATTCTTTTTCCCTTGCTCTGTAGGGACTTGCAGTGGCTCTGGTTGCAGACCTCAAATTGCAATTCTTTCTGATCCCAAATAAACCCATTTTTGCTGGAGAAATATCTGACAGTCTATTTATTTTAGGTCAACAAATGATACTATTAAGAAAGTGAAAAGACAACATAACATATGGGAGAAAATATTTGCAAATCATACAGTCTGTTCTTGTTATTTGTGGTACTTACGTTCTAAAAGTCATTGCAAACAATGAATTAGCAAAAACTGAAACATTGCTCCTAGGTATAGATAGATAGATAGATAAACAAATAGACAGACAGAGCTCGAGATAGAGAGTAAGATATATATACATGAATCATATATATAGAGAAGAGATATATACAGAGAGAAGAGATCCCTTCTATCGCTCTCTCTCTCTCTCTCCCCACATACATGTATATATACACATACACGCATAATGTATGTGTATCCTTTCTTTATATTTTTAAAAAGAGAAAACAAAGTTCACAAGAGTTTAGTGACTTGCCTGAGGCAAATGCCAGAGTTGGGATTCAACTCTAAGGGACTGTTATCAGAATATATAAAGAACTGTTATAACTCAACAAGAAAAAGATAAACACACAATTTTTTTTAAATGGGCAATGGACTTAGAAAGCTATTTCTACAAAGAAGATATACAAATGGCCAAAAAGAACATTAAAAAGGAGATCCATATCATTAATTATAGGGAAATAAGAATCAAAACTTCAAGGAGATACCTTTTTACACCAACTAGGATGGCTATATTTTTTAAAGAAGAAAGAAAATAAGTTTTGGCAAGGATGTAGAAAATCGGAACCCTCACACATTGCGGATAGGAGTGTAAAATGGTGCAGCCGTTGTGGAAAACAGTTTGGCAGTTCCTCAAAAAGTTAAACATAAAATTACCATATGGCCCAGCAATTCTACTCCTAGGATATACTCAAAAGAATTAAAAATAGGTATTCAAACGAAAACTGCAGCACTATTCACAATAGCCAAAGTGTGGAAACAAGACCAATGTCCATCAACAGATGAGTAGAGAAACCAAAGTGATATATCTATACAATGGAAATTATTCAGCCATAAAAAGGAATACATGCTACAACATGGATGAACCTTGAAAACCTTTGCTGAGTGAAAGAAGCTAGATACAAAAGTTCACATATTGTATTATTCCATTTATATGAACTAGAATGGGTACATCCATAGAGACAGACAGCAGATGAGTGACTGCCAGGGCCTGGAGTCAGGGAGATGAGGAGTGACTACTTAATGGGTAAAAAGTTTCTTTGGGGGTGATGAAAATATTTTGGAACTAAATAGAGGTGATGGTTTTACTCTGTAAGTACTAAATGCCATTGAATTATACGGTTTAAAATGGTTAACTTTATATTACATGAACTTTACCTCAATAAAAAAAGTGTATAACCAAAGAAGTTGAAATTGAAACAAAAAGAAAGATTTTTCTTTTTTTAAAGATTGCAGCATCTGTGACATGTCAGCTCAGAAACGATCAAATGGATATCTACCACCTGCCAAGTGGACAGAGGAACTGAGAGGAAGAAGTTCTAGAGAAAGTTAAAGAAGAAAGAAATATAATCTATAGGCAGGAGCATAAATTCTGGATGGAGAGAGAAGACAGAGGACATTCCAGACTCTAGTTTCAATTCTTTCTTCTGCCTATGGACTTCTTGAGACACCTCCTGATTCTTATAATTCACTTTTTTTTTTCTTCAGAGTTATTATTCTAGTACTTGTAATCAAAAGTGTCCTATCTATTGCACAAATCCAGCTGAAGGATTACTTCTGCCATGAAGCCTACTGTGGTCCAGAGAAATTATTGCATTTTGAAATGTACTATAGAAATGTTGACTTTTAAGATTTGAAAATACCTTAATGGCTCCTCTTAGTGAGACACAATCCCTACACTACCTCTTCCAATTATCAGCAGACTCTGCTTAAGAAAGCCAACTAATGAAGACATTATTTCCAAGGGCAGATGATTCCATATTTGGGCAACTCTGGCTACTAGACAATTATTCTGTATAAATGGGCAGAAATTTGTTCATCTAAAATATTATAACATTTGGAGTCATTTGGAAAAAAAACATGAGATTCCTTCCCCTATGACAACTGTTCAGCAATTTGAAGACAAAGACCATACCTCCACCATACCCCTTCCTCTTCCTTCCTTTGTGTGTAATGCATACACACACACACACACACACACACACACACACACACACAGACTTCTCCCTGTAAATATTATTTCCTTTCCTACCCCTGTCACAATATCTTAGAATGGCTAAGATGACACGTTGTAACATCAGACTTGGATTTGATTTCAACTCTGCCTTTCCTTAGATGTATAACTCTGGACACATTAGTTACTCAGTCTCAGTTCTCTCATCTGTGAATTGAGCATACTAAGAGTATTCAATACAAAGGACTGTTGTGAAGAGTAAATAAAATAGTTCAGCGTCTGCCACAAGCAGGCATTCAGTAAATGCTAGCTATTATTATCTTATTAATAATATTATTATACTTGCTATTATGATTGCTCTTATCTAGCAATCTAGTTTTATTTGATAATGTCTTCAAACCGTGGTATACAAAGACATCCTATTTGCAGCTCTCTGTGATTACTATAATACCAGGTACCATAGGATTGGTAGAATATCCCCTTTTACAGAGGAAACTGAGACAAAGGTTAAGTAGCTTGCCCACGTCACCCAGCTAATTCATGGCAGAGAAAGAATTTGAATCCAAGAATTATGGTCCAGACACTGTTGTAACATACCAGCTACACCGGCATAGCTCATTATTTATGCACAAGGTGATGCTTAGCAATGCATCATGTCTTGTTCGGCTAAGCCCTCTCATGAAAAGTACAAGCAACTCAAAATGAGGCCCCCGGTGGTGAGTCAGTATTTTCAACAAACGCATTTTTCCTCCAAGGGCAAGAATTTAAGTTAGTTTTTAAGGAGAGTAAATAAGTCATGGGGATGTAATGTACAAGGTGACTATAAATAATAATATTGTATTGCATATTTGAAAGTTACTAAGAGAGTAAAAGTAAAATAAAAAATAAGAAGATTAGATAGGTGGTTTGGTCAGTAGCACAAATTTAGGCACAAGAGAGGCAATTAAATGCTTGAAGAAAATATGAAGGAAAAACTTTTATGAATGTTAACCAAAAAATAAGCAACTTCTTGCAACTAACTACCCTACGTCTGGGTCTCATACGACATTTACATCCCCATATCTGCACTATGAATTCAGTCATTCCCTTGGAGAGATGAAAACAAACTATAATAAAGTTAAACTATGTATGTATTAATTCATGTGTTCATTATCTTTCACCCTTTCCCACTGTATTAAAGAAAATTCTGCCTTATTCTGGGTTTTTCACTACACCTCAATCCCTCCTCAACTTCAAAAGACAGATTCAGCATGCTCCAGTTCTGCTTCTGGCCCATTTTTGACGTAGAATTGGCAAACGAGAAGAGAGACAAATGGAGAAGTGAAGAGAGAGAAAGGCAAATACTTAACTCAAGAGCATAAAATATAGAGGCTAAAGGATAAGAGAAGAAAAACAAAGAGTTACTAAGGCTTAGTTTTGTTTTGTTTTATATTTTTATCAAGATGAGTTTCGTGGAGGATTGAGGTACCTGCAGAGTGTGAGAGATGTGAAGATTGGGAGGAACAGGGACAGAGCAGGACTGTAGATGGACTAAGTATGAATTACATTCCTGTTGATGTTTGCCAAGAGATTCAAGTAAAGATCGAATCACTTTCAGGACTTCCCTGGGGGTCCAGTGGTTAAGATTCCACACTCCCAATGCAGGGGGCCAGAGCCGATCCCTGGTCAGGGAACTAGATCCCACATGCCACAACTAAGAGTTCACATGCTGCAGCTAAAAGATCCCATGTGCCACAACTAAAAAATCCTGCATGCTGCAACTAAGACCGGCACAGCCTAAATAAATAAATAAATAAGTAAAAATAAAATCTTTAAAAAAAAAATTGAATCACTTTAATTACTTTTGGATATTGAACTTTGTTACGTTGAAGATGAATGCACGGAGAACCTCAGCCAGCTGGAATCCTCAGGTTTATTCTGGCTAGAACAATACTTGTCAGAGATATCCACACATGCACCCACCTTGCTGGAATAAACAATTCTTTTTCTCTTTTAATTGTGGTAAAAGTCACATAATATGAAACATACTATTTTAACCATATTTAACTGTACAGTTCAGTGGCACTAAGTACAATCACATTGTTGTGCAACTCTCACCATCATCCATCTCCTGCATTTTTCACCTTCCTAAACTGAAACTGTGTCCCCATTAAACACTAACTCCCCATTCCCCCTCCCCATCACCCCCACCCCTGGCCCCTGGCATCTGCCAATGTACTTTCTGACTCTATGAATTTGACTATTCTAGATACCTCGTACAAGTGGAATCAAACAGTATTTGTCTGCACCTCATGTATATTGGAATGCATTTTTAAAGTTAACTTAATATATGTCCTGCAAAGAGATTGTACCTTCTTTTTTGTTTCCCCCTGTGCTATACAGTAGGCCCTCACCAGCCATCTACTTCATACATAGTAGTCAATCCCAATCTCCCAATCCATCCCACTGCCCCCCCTTGGTGTCCATATGTTTGTTCTCTACTTCTGTGTCTATATTTCTGCTTTGCAGATAGGTTCATCTGTACCATTTTTCTAAATTCCACATATATGTGTTAATACATGATATTCGTTTTTCTCTTTCTGACGTACTTCACTCTGTATGACAGTCTCTAGGTCCATCCACATCTCTGTAAATGGCACAATTTCATTCCTTTTTATGGCTGAGTAATATTCCATTGTATATATGTACCACATCTTCTTTATCCATTCCTCTGTTGATGGACATTTAGGTTGCTTCCATGTCCTGGCTATTGTAAATAGAGCTGCAATGAACATTGGGGTGCATGTGTCTTTTTGAATTATGGTTTTCTTAGGTATATGCCCAGTAGTGGGATTGTTGGGTCATACGGTAGTTCTATTTTTAGTTTTTTAAGGAACCTCCATACTGTTCTCCATAGTGGCTGTATCAATTTACATCCCCACCAACAGTGTAAGAGGGTTCCCTTTTCTCCACACCCTCTCCAGCATTTATTGTTTGTAGATTTTTTGATGACAGCCATCCTGACCAGTGTGAGGTAGTACCTCACTGTAGTTTTGATTTTCATTTCTCTAATAATTAGTGATGCTGAGCATGTTTTCATGTGCCTCTTGGCCATCTGTATGTCTTCTTTGGAGAAAGTCTATTTAGGTGTTCCACCCATTTTTTGATTGGGTTGTTTGGTTTTTTTGATATTGAGCTGCACAAGCTGTTTGTATATTTTGGAGATTAATCCCTTGTCAGTTGTTTTGTTTGCAAATATTTTATCCCATTCGGAGATCAATGTAACAGGACAGAAAGCCCAAATATAAACCCATGCACCTATGGTCACCTAATCTATGACAAAGGAGGCAAGAATATACAATGGAGAAAAGACAGTCTCTTCAATAAGTGGTGCTGGGAAAACTGGACAGCTACATGTAAAAGAATAAAATTAGAACACTCCTTAACACCATACACAAAAATAAACTCAAAATAGGTTAAAGACCTAAATGTAAGGCCAGACACTATAAAACTCTTAGACGAAAACATAGGCAGAACACTCTTTGATAAAAATCGCAGCAAGATCTTTTTTGACCCACTTCCTAGAGTAATGAAAATAAAAACAAAAATAAACAAATGGGACCTAATTAAACTTAAAAGCTTTTGCACAGCAAAGAAAACCATAAACAAGATGGAATGCACAATTCTTATCCCATTTGCTATTCCCTGCCCCAACGCAGAACTGGTCATATAAATCATTTTCAAAATACTGATAAACCGATATGAAGCAGATTATGCTCCCTGGCCATTTTTAAGTATATACTATAAACACAAATCCCTTACACACATGCTGGTCTTTACAGTTTCCTTTTTCATCTCATTTGAACTTCACAACATTCCTGAAAGCAAGCAAGGGTCATTACCACTATTTTACAAGATGAGGGAAAGGAGGGTCATAGAAGTTGCACGGCTTTCACAAGGTCACACAGTCTGTATGTGGCAGAACTGGATTTTAACTTCGATTTCTGACTACAAGTCTACTGGTTTCCATGGGACTTGTCAGCATACTCCTCCACTGTTCAAATGTGCTTCAAATACTATGTAATGGAGACCGCTGTGTATGTAGAGGCAAAAACACTTGGCTTAGAGTTTGGAGATCTTGGTTCCAGTCCTTACATTCTATAACTTTGGATAAGTCATTTTTCTGCTCTGGACCTATGTTTATCAACTTCTTCATCCATTTGTATTTTAGAACTTCAATATTCTACATTAGTGATGAACATAGCTATTTTTACTGAAAGTTATAGCAGACAGACCCTAATGACCAGGTACATGGATTCATCACCCGTTTAATCTTCATAACCTTGCATGGTTTCAGAGAGGTTAAAATAACTTTCCCTAACTGGTAAGTAGCAAAATCAGGATTTGAACAGAGAGATCTGACAGATTATTTTTCCCAGTATGATATAGCTTCAAAATCTCTTGTTGAATTATCAAAACATGTGAATGATTATGAAAGAGGCAGACCACTCTAAATTGGTAGGCGGCAGGCTTACTAAGTAAGGGAACATACATTTGAGGTTTGTCTTAGATGCCACAAGATGAGTAGATCTCTGCATCTGCCTGCCAGAATCTTAAAAGTTTATATGGAAGCCTTGAAGAGGGTTCAGTCATGTATCTAGTCCAGATGGTCTCAGCAACACATTACACTTTCAAGGCTGTGGCTTGAAAGCGGCTCCAGCTATGGGACTGGTGGGTGGAATAGACATTCCAAGGGCAAGGGAGAGGGTGAGGGGCCTCCATCTGCCTGGGTTTGACTCTTCGGTTAACCAGCAGTCATGTCCTCTCGATAACCTCCTCCCCAGGTTTGGATCTGGGTTTGCTTTCCTCTGAATCTATGTTCTTAAAAACTACATTGCAATGCCCAGATAAGTGGGACTTTTGTGTGGTTCTTATACCTGAGCCTCTGTTTTGAATCTAGATGTGCTGAAGAACTTCTTTGATTGTGACTAGAAGCCTCCCCTCCATGACCTCAGTACCCTTTTCTCCATGCCTACTCCCTCTTGTTGGTTGGATCCCCTGTCCAGAATTGCTGGTGTATTACCATCTACCTTCCTTTCCACTGCACTAAACCAGGCTCTACTAGCTTATACAATTTCTATTTATCAGTATACAGGAAGGTCAACTTTAGGAACTTGATAAGAAATCCTTCTTTTCTTCCCATTAAAGGCTTGGGAACTTTATGTGGGAGAGTAGACAACGTCAAAATACCTGTTCAGACAAGCTTTTGGCTTCATTCTGGATTATGGCTACATTTTTGAAACCCACAGCCTAAGCAAGTGGGACAGGCTTGGGCACTTAATCTATGATAGAAGGCCCTCTTCAAGCCAAATGTAGGACTCTCCAAATCCTTACACTGGGAGAGGGAGCCAAACTTTCACTGGGGAAAACACCATCTCCATGTCAAACAAGAAGATCACCAGAATTCACCTCTAAACTTCCTGGGCACCAACCCACGGTGCTCTCCTCACCCACAGGCAAGTAGGCATTTCCTACTCAGCCCAGCCATAACCCTAGCATTCTAGACCATGACAGAGTCACCAGGCTGATCCCACGCCCTCTGACAGAGGCAGAAGCTGAGGGCCAGAGACTTACTCAGTGTCAGACGACTCCTATAAACTGTGCTAGCCTAATCCCCTGCCCTTTTATGAAAACTTGATGACTCCTCTTGGGAAACCCAATATTCACTGGGAGTTATCCTGACCAGCAACTATGGAAGACTACTCTTGGCAAAATCCTCCTTCCTTCCTGACTTTTCTAAGACAGATCCACAAACTTTAATATTCACAAATGGCCTTAAAGAGCCAGTCTAACATCTCCCCCAAATTATTGTGACAGAAAGAGAGAGAGAGAGAGAGAGAGAAAAAGAAAGAAAGAGAGAAAATGAGGGATGGAGGGAGGGAAGAAGAAAGGGAAAAAAAGGAAAGAAGGAAAAAAGAAAGGAAGGAGGAAGGGAGCAAAGAAATCTTTGTCAGCAAGTGCCAGAAATGCTGGATTATTCCAAGTTAAAGAGGTGTTTTACTTAGAACTTCTTGAAGCCTTTAATATGGTAAGAGTGTACCGTGATCTCCTGATAGAGAAATAAATTTGCCAACTTAATTTGTAACACATATCCTTTTTATTTTCTCCATTGAGAAGCACACATGTTTGATGTTCTATGAAGCATACTTCAGGATATACTAATGTAGTCCAGTATTCTTAAGATCCCATTTGCAATGTTGAGAAAGCTAAAATGACTTAATGCCTTGCAGTGTGCATTTAAAAGAAGGAGGCATGACGATCCATGAGAAAAATAGAAAATATGAGATCACAGTCCTAAAGGTTGAAAAAGTACTTTTTAACTGCTGCAGCAAAACATTCTTAGAGGGAGTTGGTAGGAAAGACAATGAACATCAGCTCTGAAGAGGAAGAGGATGAGGATGAAAACAAAGATAATGAAGATAACGTGGAGGACGGAGCTGGTCCACCCAAAGAATAAGAGGAAGAGAAGGAGGAGGAAGAGAATAAGGAGAACGATGGCAAGATGAAGCAAACTCAGAACTGGGAAAGGAAGCAGACAAAATAGATCTCTCATACTCAAAGAAAGAAGAATTTCAGGATGCATATTATGATGACTATGTTGACAGGCAGAGAGGAGAAGACAAAGAAGAAGGTCTTCAAGTGAAAGAGAAAAAAAATTTGAAGGATGAAAAAGAGAGAAAGACGGCTACATCATTTTAAAACCACATCCCTTAATGCAATACAATGGTCATTAGTTATTTCTATAGAAAGGAAGTAACATGTTACATTTCATAGGAAGAATGTATTTTACTATTTTCACATTGTCTTCATTCAAAATAAGCTTTATCTACAGTAATCAAAACAGTATGGTACTGGCACAAAAACAGAAATATAGATCAGTGGAACAGGATAGAAAGTCCAGGGATAAACCCACAAACCTACGGTCACCTAATCTATAACAAAGGAGGCAAGAATATACAATGGAGAAAAGACAGTTCTTCAAAAAGTGGTGCTGGGGAAACAGGAGACCTACACGTAAAAAAATGAAATTAGAACACTCCCTAACACCATATACAAAAATAAACTCAAAATGGATTAAAGACCTAAAATGCAAGGCTAGATACTATAAAACTCTTAGAGGAAAACATAGGCAGAACACTCTCTGACATAAATTGCAGCAAGATCTTTTTTTGGCCCACCTCCTAGAGTAATGAAAATAGAAACAAAAATAAACAAATGGGACCTAATTAAACTTAAAAGCTTTTGCAGATCAAAGGAAGCCATAAACAAAATGAAAAGACAATCCTCAGAATAGGAGAAAATATTTGCAAATGAAGCAACTGACAAAGGATTAATCTCCCAAAATATACTAACAGTTCATGCAGCTCAAAATCAAAAAAAGAAACAACCCAATCAAAAACTGGGTGGAAGACCTAAGCAGACATTTCTCCAAAGATATATGGATAGACAACAAACACAGGAAAAGATGCTTACATCACTAATTAGAGAGATGCAAATCAAAACTACAATGAGGTATCACCTCACACCAGTCAGAATGGCCATCATCAAAAAATCTGGAGAGGGCCTTGAGAGAAGGCAACCCTCCTACAGTGTTGGTGGGAATGTAAATTGCTGCAGCCATTATGGAGAACAGTATGAAGGTTCCTTAAAAAACTAAAAATAGAGCTACCATATGATCCAGTAATCCCACTCCTGGTCATATATCTGGAGAAAACCATAATTTGAAAAGATACATGCACCCCAATGTTCATTGCAGCACTATTTACAATAGCCAGGACATGGAAACAACCTAAATGTCCATCAACAGAGGAATCTATCAAGAAGATGTGGTACATATATACAGTGGAATATTACTCAGCTGTAAAAAAGAATGAAATAATGCCATTTGCGGCAACATGAATGGACCTAGAGATTGTCATACTGAGTGAGGTAAGTCAGATAGAGAAAGACAAATATCATATGATATTGCTTACATGTGGAATCTTAAAAAAGGGTACAAATGAACTTATCCACAGAACAGAAAGAGTTACAGATGTAGAAAATAAAATTATGGTTACAAGGGGGTAAGGAGCAGGGTAGGGATAAATTGGAAGATTGGGATTGACATATATACACTACTGTATATATTGTAAAATAAATAACTAATAAGGACCTATAGTATAGCACAGGGAACTCTACTCAATACTCTTGTAATGGCCTATATGGGAAAAGAATCTAAAAAAGAGTGGATATATGTATATGTATAACAGATTCACTTTGCTGTACAGCAGAAACTAACACAACATTTTAAATCAACTCTACTCCAATAAAAATTTTAAAAATAAAAAAAAATTTTTAATTTAAAAATAAGCTTTATTAATCTGTCCTTATAAGTAGAGAAAAATTTTCATTGATCTCATTGTCAAATTCCCTAGAAATTTATTGTCTTAACTTTTCTCATTATCTTTTTCTTGTTGGTTATTATTAGCCATCAATTAAAACATGACTTATTTTACACAGGTTTAATATGGTACATTTTTTCATAATGTTTTAAACTTATTTTTAAAATAACAGAAGTTGCTATACTATGAAAAGGCAACAGATTTTCCTTTTGAACGGAATGTTGATTATTTTCAAAACTGACCCAGAGATCTCTAGATTGAAAGCTCTTAGGTTTTTGTTTGCTTTTTTTGTAAGAGTTTTTAATTTTTTAAAAATTTGTTTGTGTTTAACTGTTTTGTCACATGAGTAAGTTTGGAGAGTAGAAGTAAAGAAACAAAGATTCTATTCAGCCACACAGTGCATGGATTTTAACACTTGTATGACAGTACACAGTCACACACACACACATATATATATATATACACACACATATATATACGCATCTTATATACACAGATAGATAGATAGATAGATATATGCATATACACACACACATATATAGAGTTAAATTCCTCATGAATCTCTTCTTAAAACTTTGAAGTTATTACTTTTTGTGCAACCATGTTCTTTTCAGCTTTATTGGGGTATAATTGACAATTCAAGCTCATGTATATGTAAGGTGTACAACTTGATGATTTGATATACAGACACATTGTGAAATAATCACCACAATCAAGCTAAATAACATACCCATCATGTCACATAATTGTCATCCTTTTCGTGTGTGGTGAGAACACTTAAGACCTACCCTCTCAGCAAATGTCAAGTGTACAATACAGTATTGTTAACCATAGGCACAGTGTTGTACATTAGATCTCCAGAACTTACTCATCTTGCACAGCTGAAACTTTGTACACCTTGACCAATGTCTCCCCATTTCTCCTTACCAACAACTCCTGGCAACCACCATTTTATTCTCTGCTATGTTCATTAAGGGTATTAGCCTGTAGTTTTGTTTCCTTTTAGTGTCTTTGTTTGGTTTTGGTATAAGAGTGATGATAGTCTCATAAAATTAGTTTGGAAGCATTCCCTCTTCTTCAATTTCTTGGAAGAATTTAAGAAGGATTGGTATTAATTCTCTTTGAATGTTTGGTAGAATTCACCCATGAAGCCATTTGATCCTGGGTTTTTTGGTGTTGGAAGGTTTTAGATTACTGATAAAACCACTGTATTTGTTATTGGTCTGTTCAGGCTTTCCATTTCTTCTTGGTTGAGTTTTGATACATTGTATGTTTCTAGGAATTTATTCATTTCTTCTAGGTTATCCAGTTTGTTGGCTTATATTTGTTCATAACAGTCTCTTAAGATCCTTTTTATTTTTACTGAGGCATCCATTGTAATGTCTCTCTTTCATTCTTGATTTTATTTAAGTCTTCTCTCTCTTTTTTTTTTCTTAGTCTAGCTAAGGATTTGTCCATTTTGTTTCTTTAAAAAAAGAAACTCTTAGTTTGCTGATTTTTTTTCTATTTTTTATTCTATATATAATTTATTACTGCTCGATTTTTTCCTTTTGCTAAATTTTGGTCTCAGTTTGTTCTTCTTTTTTTCTGGTTCCTTGAGGTTAAAGTTAGGTTGTTTATTTGAGATCTTTCTCTTTTTTTAATGTAGATGATGTCTTATCACTATAAACTCTCAGTACTGCTTGTGCTGCATCTCATACCACTTCCAGAATAATGGGCCAAAATGACTGTCTGACCATGGCTCACACTCACTCCAGAAACACTGAGGGATCTCTGCTGTCAACTGAATAGAATTAATTCCTTAGAAAGGCATTTAAGCCTCTCGTGATCTGATCCCTTAACTTATATTCTCAAGCTTAATTTCAAATACTTCCCATCCCACAGCCTCACCACAACTTAACCCTTCACCATCTCTGAACGTACCCCATAAGGTTCCACTTGGTACTTTGCTTGCTTGTTCCTCAGCCAGCACCACCCTTCACCTGCTTGCTCCCCCCCACTCCCAATCCCACATCTAAATTATGCCTTTTACTGTTAATAATCTTTCAACTATCAGACCAAATGCCACTATCTCCACTCTGAAGGAGTGGATTCAACTGTCTTTTCAATTCACCTTGGAGTGAATTGAAAAAATAGCAACAAAGATGGAGAGGGGCTTTAAAAACATGGCTTTTGAGGATAGTTTGAAGAAACTAGGATATTTACCACAGAGGGGAGAATATTTAATGATGAGGGGCTGTTGTGGGAAAGTAGATTAAACTCACTGCTGCTGTTGCTGCCCAGACCCAAGAATAAAAACTAGGGCCAAAGTTTGGGAATTAGAAGGAAACATTTTAGGCCAAAACAATTAGGAAATATTCCACGAGTCAAAGTTGTGAAAAAGAAAATTAAAAATATCTATCATTTTTTAATATATTTTCTGTGCTGGAGGCTGTGCTGTTTGATCACACTTAAGTTTCTTAACAAGACTGAGAGCTAAGTATTATAATCTCCGCTTTACAGACAGGAAAACTGAGGTTTAGAGAGCTTAAGTAACTTGCCCAAGATATCATTGGTAGAGCAGCAACCGAACCTAGTTCTGCCTGACTTCAGAGCCTGGAACAGAGCAGAAGCCTGCAGCACACCCCCCATCCCCCAAGTTCCAAGGTTCCTCCATGTCCCCTGCCTCTTATTTGTAGAAAAGTTGAACTCTCCCAGGCCTCCCTGAGTCACAAAAGAGCAGGCTCAAGCAGTTAATGATTAGGACAACCGAGTCACAGATTCAATATCTGATCCACATTCCTGAGTCATTTGACAGATACTAAAGTTGCCACCAGAGGGAAGAAGTTACCTGCATGATGACAAGACTGCAGCCGTGACATAAGCTGCTCCATCTTGTGCGGTACTGAATCTATGGCTCGCACGATTCCAAGAACTAGCCTTAAGAGAATGGGATTAACACTGTTGCTCAGAATAATCCATATTTTTGTGGGCATCAAAATAATTGTAGCTTGTTCCACCCGTATATGTAAATGGGCAACTCAAACTGTCAGCAAAGGGCTTCCCTGGTGGCGCAGTGGTTGAGAATCCGCCTGCCAACGCAGGGGACACGGGTTTGAGCCCTGGTCTGGGAAGATCCCACATGCCGCGGAGCAACTGGGCCCGTGAGTCACAATTACTGAGCTTGTGCTCCGCAACAAGAGAGGCCGCGATAGTGAGAGGCCCGCGCACCGCGATGAAGAGTGGTCCCCCCTTGCCGCAACTAGAGAAAGCCCTCGCACAGAAATGAAGACCCAACACAGCCATATAAATAAATAAATTAAATAAATAAATAAAATAAAATTTCTAAAAAAAAAAAAAAACTGTCAGCAAAGAGATGTGACAGACCCATGTCCACATCTTCCACACTAAGAATACAGCACCCTATATCAGCATGAAGAAGTACAGAAGACGGACCTTCGTTCCTAATTCCATAGAAATCGAATGATGTTCTGAGAAGTGGGGATTGGTAAGCAGCTTCTGGCAGGAAAGAACTCTCTGCAGGAGGCTCCTTTTCTCTTGTCACTTTAGCAAAGCTATACTGTAACTAAACAAACCTGGCACCCCCATGCTCTACTCTTCCGTGGCCCAAGCACACCTTTCAAATCTTTTGATCACACAATACCTTGCCTAACCCATTCTTTCTACAGCTCAAGGAAGTAGAAATGAAGAAAAAGTAATTAACAGATGACCAGATGTCTTCCCTAGCTTCCCCTTCAGTAATCTCAAGAACAAACTGTGTGATCCAACTGTGTGAATGAGAAAGCATCTAAATAAAGATCACAAGAAGTTGACGAGCCTGCACGCAGTGAGGGATGGTGACGACTCCGATGCCCTATCTCAGTGATGAACCGAGATTACTTCCCTCTTTCCCTTTAAAAACGTTCATGGCTGGACAGAATCTTGGGAGTTGGTTTTTGGGAACACTGAGTCTGCCTTCTCCCCAGATTTCTGGTTTTCTGATTAAAAGCAATGTTTTCCCTTTCTACTAACACTTGCCTCTCGGGTATTGATTTTCGAGCTTCTAGAAGCCAGACCTGAGTTCAGCAACAAGCCAATGCCATGGAGCCCCCACTATGCTGTCTGAAGAGGTAGTGAATGCCCATCTCTAGAAGTGTAAAAGCAGTCTGGATGCACACTTGGGGGAACAATAGCATGAGGCTCTAAGCAGCTGAGGAGCTGAATGCAACCTTTGAGAATAATTCCAACCCTGACTTTAGCCTTCCCAATCACATGAACCTTTAAATTTTAAATAGTTCTATAATATGATAAATTCGACAGGACATTTAAGATGCAAGCAGCAGAATTAGCAAGAGCAGAATATGATTTCTCTCTGTCTCCTCTCTATGCCAAGATTATGACTTCATCATATTCTGCTTTATATTAATGTTGTTTATATTTCATGTACTTCTGAAATGGAGTGGGGCTGTCAACACCTGTGTTTCACAGATAAGGAAACCAGCTCTGAGACATGCTTGTTCTCATGGAATCTACTTCCTTGATTCTCTCACAGCGTGTAATGAGGCTTATCACCACCACTCCACTGGCACTCCTACAAGTGACCAAAGACCTAGCTGCTATAGTTATAAAATATCACAATCCTTGTCTTCCTTGATCTCTGAGCCACATCCAACACAGCAGAACGGTACCCCCTTCCGTTAAGCCTCTCTTCCCTTAGCTTCTGTAGTGTCTAAATATCCTCTTTTTTCCTTCTTTATTTCTGACAGCTTTTTCTAAATTTCTCCTATGGGGCCTTCTTGCTTTGTGGGGTCCTTACGTGACGATATTTCTCAAGTTCCTGTGTAAGTGCTCGTCTAATTCTATCCACTATCCTTGAATAGTCTCATCTATTCCCATGGGTTTATTTTTCAGTGATGACTCTATCTTATGCGAAGTCCTCTCTTCTGAGTATAGGTCAGAAAATATTTGTTGATAAATGAGTAAACGCAGGAATTAATAAATAAGTTTATGAGAAGTAACCAGGTTCCCACATTTCAGACTAGAAACAAGTAAAATGCATTCTTATCACTGGTTTTGTTCAAGTCTAAGCTCTCCCTTACTAGTAGCATGACACTGGATTAGTGAATTAAAAGGCCTACACCTTAGTTTGTTTTACTTTGTCATTGTCGCTGTTAATTTTTTTCTTTTTAATAATTTACAAAATGAGGATAATTATACCCACTCTGACCTACATTTCAGGTAGGGTAATTGTGAGGAATGCATGAGTTCTCACATGGGAGAGGGCCTTAGGAATAGGAATTAATCTTACTAAACTGTATTGAACTCTTCTATCAAGAAAGGCAGATAGCAAGATGCCTAGTAGTGTGCAAGACAGACGTTTGGCTTTGTTCTGTTTATCCCAAGGCTCTGGGGAAATACTGATGGTACCTGTTCACAGCTCAGCCATTAACAGCTTGGTAAAGGAAGGCTATGAAGGATACATTGTGGTGGCCAGATTAACTCCAGCCCTAGACGTCCCCAACACACACCTACTGTAATGTATGGTAATGGCTCAGAACGTGAGCCCAGCCCAAACCTCAACCAAAGTGCCTGGTCTCAAAGACTGAGGGAATGAATACAAAGCAACTAGAGAAATCACCTCTTCAGTCATCATAGAATGCCAAGACTAGAAGGCATTTTATTCTAGTCATTATCCCATTCAACACTTTCATTGGAAAAACAGAGAAACTTGGGCCCAGAGAGGGGAAAAAACAAGTTAGCTGCATAGCTGGAGTACAAACGTAAGCCACCACCCCACTATACATCCCAGCCTCTCCAACTACCTCCACCATCCACAAGGCTATTATAATATTTGTTTCTTTTTCTTGATTTGGATATAACTTACTTACAGTAAGATATTAAGGTATAATTTACACATGGTTTAAATTTACCCTTTTTAACATGAAGTTCTGTGAGTTGTACCAAACAAAAAAAATTATAACTAAAACCTTCCTCATGGCATAAAATGTCCATCACCCTGAAAATTCCCTCATGCCCATTTATAGTGCTATTAGAAATGATATATTTTAATTTCAACTTCTATTTGTTCTTTGCAAGCACAGAAACATCCAATTGACTTTTGTACCTTAGTCCTGTGTCCTGCAATCTTATTAAATTCACTTATCAGTTCTAATAGCATTTTTGTAGTTTATTTAGGATTCTATACATAGTCATGTCCCCGAATAGAAACAGTTTTATTTCTTCCTTTCCAATCAGTATGCCTTTTAACTCTTTTTCTTGCTGTACTGCACTGGTAAGGACTTCCAGTGCAATATCAAAAAGACGTAATGACAGAGTATATCTGTATTTTGTTCCTGATCTAAGGGGGAAACCATTCATCTTTCAATATTAAACATGAAGTTAGCTGTGGATATTTTATAGATACCCTTTATCAAGTTGAGGAATTTCCCTTTTATTCTTGGTTTGTTGAGAGGTATATGCATATAATGAGTATGGAATTTTGTTAAATGATTTTTATATCTATTGAGATGATTACATGGGTTTTCTTCTTTAATCTAGCCACATGATAAATTGCATTTATTGATTTTCAAATTGCATTCCAGTTATAAGCCTAACTTACTTGATCTGCTAGTACTTTCTTTGGGGTTTTTATGTTTATGTTTCTGAGGGATATTGATCTGTAATTTTCTTGTCTTGTAGTTTCATTTTCTGATTTTGGTAGCAGGGCAATATTGATCTCAAAATGAGAGGGCCAATAAGCACAATGAAAGATGCTTAGTATTAAGCTATTAAGGAAATGCCTATCAAAATCAAAATTATGTACTACTTTGCACCTACTAGGATGGCTAGAATCAAAAAGACAATAACAAGGGTTGGTTAGGAAATGGAAAAACTCATACACTGCTAGTGAGAATGTAAAATAGTGTAGCTGTTTTGGAAGAGTATGGCGATTCCTCAAAGATTAAACACACAGTTAGCATATGACACAGCAGTTCCACTCCTACCTATGTATATACTTATGAGAAATAAAAACATACATCCATTTAAGCACTTGTACAAGAATATTCATAGCAGCATTATCCATAATAGCCAAATAGTGGAAACAATCCATATTTCTATCAACTGATGAATGGATAAATAAAATTCAGTATATCCATACTTTGAATATTATTTGGTAATAAAAATGAATGAAGTGTGATACAGGCTACAACGTAACTGAACCTTGAAAACGTTACGCTAATGAAAGAAGCTTGGCACAAAAGGCCACATATTGTATGGTTACATTTATATGAAATGTCCATTACAGGCAAATCTATAGAGACCAAAAGCAGATTAATGACTGCCTAGGGCTGGAGGGGGAAGGATTAGGGAGAGATGAGGAGTGGTTACTAACAGGTATAGGTTTCTTTGGGGGGGCAATGAAAAAATGATAAAATTGGTATGACAACTCCATTAATACACTAAAAAAGATTGAACTGTGCACTTTAAGTGGCTGATTTGTATGGTATGTGAAATATATCTCAATAAATCTCTTAAAACAATTAGTGGGGAACAGTTCCCTCCTCTTCTACATGCTGAATGAGTGTTCTGTAGATCCATTATTATTTGTTCCCTGATAGAATTTACTAGTGAAATTATCTTATCCTGGAGTTTCTTCTACTGGAAAGTTTTAAATTATGAATTTCATTCTTTAATAGATATGAAACTATTCAAATTAGCAATTTATTCATGAATGACCTTCTTCAGTTTGTGTCAAGGAATGTATCCATTTCATCTAAGTTATATCTATGGGCCTAGAGTCGTTCATATTATTTCTTATTATTTTTAATAACTGTACAGTCTATAATGATATCCCCTCTCCAATCCTGATATTGGTAATTTGTGTCTTTAATTTCTCTGTCTCTCTGATTGGCAAGTGTGCCCAAATATTTATCAATTTTATTGTATTTTTCAAAGGGCCAGATTCTGGTTTTACTGATTTTTCTCTTTCTCAATTTAATTGATTCATGTTCTTATCATTATAGTTATTTCTTCCATTTGAGTTTATCTTGAACTTTTTCTAGTTTCTTAAGGTAGAAGGTGAAGTCATTGATTTTCTTCTCTTTTAATATAGGTCTTTAACGCTGTAAATTCACTGCTAAGCTCTGCATTAGCTGCTCTCATAAATTTTCATATATATATATTTTAATTTTTATTGGAATATAGTTGATTTACAATGTTTAGTTTCAGGTGTACAGCAAAGTGAATCAGTTATACATATACATATATCCACTCTTTTTTTTTTAGATTCTTTCCCCATATAGGCCATTACAGAGTATTGAGTAGAGATCCCTTTGCTATACAGCAGGTTCTTATCAGTTATCTATTTTATATATAGTAGTGTATATATGTCAGTCCCAATCTCCCAATTTATCCCTCCCCCTTTATCTGCTAGTAACCATATGTTTGTTTTCTACATCCGTGACTCCTGTTCTGTAAATAAGTTCATTTGTACCCCTTTTTTTAAGATTCCACATATAAGCAATATCATATGATATTTGTCTTTCTCTGTCTGACTTACTTCACTCAGTTTGACAATATCTAAGTCCATCCATGTTGCTGCAAATGGCATTATTTTGTTCTTTTTTATGGCTGAGCAATATTCTATTGTATATATGTACCACATCTTCTTTATCCATTCCTCCATTGATGGACATTTAGCTTGCTTCCATGTCCTGGCTATTCTAAATAGTTTTTTAATCCAATTCAAAATATGTTTCAGTATCTCTTGGGGCATCCTCTTTGATCCATGGATTATTTAAGACTTTTAAAATTTAATTTCCAAATATTTAAGAACTTTTGACATACCTGATTTTTTGATTTCTAGTTTGATTCCATTATAGTAAAAAATACACTTTGTGTTATTTCAATTCTCTTAAATGTGTGAGGCTTATTTAATGATCCAATAAAGTCTATCTTGAACAATGTTTCCTTTACAAACAAAAAAATGTGTATTCCACTGTATGAGGCAGCATATTTTATAATGTAATTTAGGTCAATTTGGTTAATAGTGGTATTCACATTTTTTGCATCTTTCCTGATTTTCTATCTTGTTCTAACGACCACTGAGAGACTAGTTTTGAAGTCTTTATCTGTAATTGTGGACTTGTTTATTTATCCTTTCTTGTCTGTCAGTTTTTGCTACATAGATTTTGAGGCTCAATTGTAAGCTGCATACACATACAAGATTATTATATATTCTTAAGGAATTGATTCCTTTATGATTATGTAATGACTCTGTCTCTGGTAATATTCCTTGATCTGAATACTACATTTTCTGATATTAATATAACCACTCCAGGTTTCTTTTGATTAGCGTTTGATGATATATGTTTTTGCATTCACTTATTCTCACCTATGTCTTTATATTTAAAGTGAGTTTCTGTATACAGTGTAGTCTGACAATCTCTGTCTTATTTTTGATGGGTTTATATTGTTTACATTTAATATAATTATTAATATGGTTGTGTTAAAATCTACAGTGTTGTGAGATGTTTTCTTTTGATCCCATCTATTCATTCTTTTCCCCTACTTTTTGCCTACTTTTAGATTAAATGAGTATTTTTTATGGATCTATTTTTATCTCCATTATTATCATTATTATTATTTTGGCTACATTGGGTCTTCGTTGCAGCATGTGGGACCTTCGTTGCGACATGTGGGATCTTTTGTTGCAGTGCGCGGGCTCTTCATTGCAGCCCATGGGCTTCTCTCTAGTTGTGGTGTAAGGGTTTTCTCTTTCTAGTTGTGGTGTGTGGGCTGCAGAGTGTGTGGGCTCTGTAGTTGTGGCGCACGAGCTCCAGAGCGCATGGGCTCTGTAGTTTGTGGCACATGGGCTCGCTAGTTGAGGCGCATGGACTCAGTAGTTGTGGTACGCAGGCTTAGTTGCCCTGCAGCATGTGGGATCTCAGTTCCCTGACCAGGGATCGAACCTGGGCCCCCTGCATTGGGAGCATGGAGTCTTACTCACTGGACCACCAGGGAAGTCCCTATCTTCATTATTGACTCAGTAGACATGCCTCCTTTAATTAATCACAGTTTTTCTTCTATTTATAGTTCTCAATTTATAGTTTGACAATTTGTAGTTTTCAAATCAATTCTGTATCCACTACCTCATTTGATACCAGAAAAGCCTTGTGATTTAAGTATTATTATACCCTGATCTGGCAAAGATAAATTATATATGACTGGCATAGAAATTTTTACACTGTGAATTTAGTGCTAGGGTCTTCATAATTTGGGGAAAGTCACTATTTCCATGTGATTAATTTATGCTTAATTTTTTGTTAACTCCACATCATTCCATCCCGTGTGCCAAAGGCATGACCAAGTACCTCTTCCGGAATGTTGCCTCTACCCTCGGCTGTAGCTCTAGCTGCTAGAAAAACAAAAGCCACTAGACTCTTAACTAACCTTCCTTGTTTATACCTGGTCTGTTAGTCTGAGTTTTGGCTCTCATTCCAGTGGGGCTCATGAATCACCTCTGCCACTGACTCCAAACGTCCATTTACACATTTAATGAGCATCCACTGAACACTCATTGCATTTATTCATCACTGTCTACTTGCGAGTCATGGCTGTGGGCGAATGGTATTTGAGGACAAATAAGGCATGGCCCACACTTGAGGAACTTGTAGCTTAATGAAGGTGTCAGAAATAAAACAATAACTTATGATTCAACGCAATACATACTGCAATAGAGGTGTGTGCAGTGTGGGCCCACAGCAGAAGTGATGAATTCTGCCATGGATTAGGTCAGGGATGTGACCATGATGTTTTTCTGAAGGATGTAATATTTGAAGTTGAGTTTGTGTGGGTTGGATAATCCATGCAAAACTAACAGGGTGATAGAATAAGAAACAGTCTGGAGGTATGCCTAGTAAAGTAGGAGGGGAAGTCATGTGCTCAGAGAGTGGTGGGAAGTTATAATGCAAATAGTAACATGTATTAGACCCACACTGTGCTGAGTTTTTTGTAGCATGATCTCATTTATGCTATAAAAATTTTATGAGGCTGCCACTCTTGTTATTTTCATAATGAAGAAGGAGAACTGAAGTTAGAAGAGTATCACCAACTTGCCAAATCACACTGTAAAGGACTGGGAGGATATTGTACTATATAACAATGAGAATACAAATACTGACCCTTCATAGTGGACCGGATATAAACAAACAGTATGAGCATTCCAGTACATGCCAGGCAAATACTAACCCTGATAAAATCAGGAATGGAATCCAGGCCATCAAACTGTAGACCCTGTGCTCTAAGACTTATTCTATACCACAATTAAGATAAAACTGGAACTATTGACTGAGAATAAAACATGAAGGGCTTTAGGTATACATGGTAAGGAGGCATGGAAATTATTAGAGATGGGAAATGACAGAAGATGTAAACATAATTATGTTTGAGAAAGATTAAATGACAGCAATGTTTAGGAGATGGGGGAGACATACATCAGGAAGACTAGACTAGTATTGCAATAGTCAAGACAATGGCCCAAACTATGACACTTACTGTGGAAATGAAGAGAATTTGATAAAGCTGAAGGCTATTTGAGTGGAGAATTGATAGGACTTTGTGAGCAAATAGGTTCTCTGGTGAAAAAAGAGTTAAAGAAAATTTGTACTTCAGGTAATTGGATGGATGGCAATATGCTTATCTAAGATTGGAACAGGGAAACATGAGCAGGGGAGAAGCTGACTCTGAGCTCTAATACGTAGTGATTTGTGATTTTTACTCCCCCCAGTGTTCTCTGTTTCCTCTTCTCCCTTTCTCTCTCTCTACTATCTCTTCCTAGCATGTTCATTAATTAAAACGAATTTCAAGATTCAGTTAGCTCACTTTAATTTTCACTTCTAATATCAAAACTCAGGAATTTGAGGGGTCATTCTTAGAAATATGGTCAGTCTTCCATGCCTCTGTGCCTTTGCAGATGCCATTCCTCCCACCAAGGAGTCTTCTCCATACCTTGCTTGCATAGTGAACACCTACAAACCCACTTTTCCAGGCTCCAAACAAATGATACCCCCATGATTTCCTCCCCAGGCAATGTTACCACTCCCTGATAGTCTTCCATAGGAATCTGTTCATACCTCCATCAGTGTTTCTTACATTTATATTGCAATTGTTTGGTTACTTGTTCACCTCCTCAACAAAGGCGAGGTCAGGGACTGGTGTTTTGCATTTTTTTTGTCCCTGTTGCCTAGCAGAGCACCTGGCAAACAGTGAAAGCTCAAGATGTGTCCACTGAATAAGAAATTAATGAATTGATGGGTGGCATGAGGATTAAATAAGTTATAACGTATGTGTAGAAAGGTGATTAGGGTGACAAAGACTATAGCCACTCCTCAGCATATGGATACCATGGGAACGGGAGCTCTTCCTGCAGCCACGTGCATCCCTTCCAGGGCTGGTCTGAAACTTTAGGTAGAGTGAACCAAGGACAAGAGAGGGGCTAATGATTTTCTTATGAGGAATACAGGTGTGAAATATGCCCCAGATGTGATATTAAAGAGGGGGGAACTGTGGCTTTTCAGTAACTTCCACTTTCCATATATGATTTTAACTTCTCACATACTATGTTTTAATCATTTCTTTGATCCCCCCCCCTCAGTCCTTTCCTTTACTCTCTGATCTGAGGTTCAAAGTAAGAAAACACTGATGAGGGCCTCTCCAGGAAGGGTTGCCAGATTCAGCAAACAAAACTACAGGATGCCCAGTTAAATTTAAATTTCAGCTAACCAACAAAATTTCTTTTAGTAAAGTATGTCCTCTGAAATGTTTGGGACATACTTATACTTAAAAAATTACTCACTGATGATCTGAAATTCAAATTTCATGATGCATCACTGTATTTAATTCTGTAGCCTTAGCTCCAGTTCACTTTCTGCCAAGGATCGAGAAGGCGCTCTGTACCCTGCACCTTTGATAGATCAAACTGAGCTCAAACACAGGTGAATGATGCAGGTCAATGGGAAATCTAGAGACGAATGGGGAAAACAGAGCAGATACAGATGGATCTGTGCACAAACAGGCCGGTGACTTCAGGGTTCATTGCGTGACCCAGGCTTTCCACCAGTTACAGCACTGAGCATGTGCCGGTGCAAATAATTTAATAGTTAAGAGCACAGACTTTGACAGGGAACCTTACTCAATACTCTGTAATGACCTATATGGGAAAAGAATCTAAAAAAGAGTGGATATATGTAGTATGTATAACTGATTCACTTTCCTGTACAGCAGAAACTAATACAACATTGTAAATCAACTATACTCCAATAAAAATTAATTTAAAAAAAAAAGAGCACAAACTCTGAAGTCACATATCCTTGAGTTCAATTCCTTGTTCTGGCTTATACATGATTTGTAATGCTAGGCAAATTATTTAACTTCTCCAAGCTTGAATTTCCTTATATAAAATTAGGATAATAATGGCAGCCTCTCAATAGCTTTGTTGATATATTTCATCTAGTTTGATTCCTGGTCAGAGTTAACAACATTAGCCTACTACTATTACTATTACTATTATTATTATTATTATTATCATCATCCCTAATGCTGCTTGCATGACTAACTCTCACTCCCTCCTCTGGGACAATCCAAGGTAGAACAGGGTAGAAAAGGATAGGGTAAGATAGGATAGGATAGAATAGAATAGAAAAGCAAGTTTACTGTTTAATTTTCGCTTAGTATATACAAGATACTGTGTTGTTTGCATGTGTTTTTCATCCAGTCCTCATAACAACCCTGAGAGATATCATTATTCCTATTTTGTAGACATTGGATCCAAGGCATAAAGAAATTAGGAACTATTTCTAAGATCACATAGATACACAACTTGTAAGTGGCAATCTGAAACTTAAACTCAGTTGTCTGATCCCAAAGCTCAACCACTAACACACACATCAAGATCTGGCTATGAGATTTCCAAATCAGACTACAGGTATTTCCTACCTGAAGAAAGTACTCTGATGACTTTCAGTTACACAAGGAAATGTTCATTGGAATTACAGCATGCCATATTCCTTTTATTTTCACATCCTCTTGCCAAACTAGAATGGCATTCTGAAATAAGGTACTCATTTCCTCTTCCTAGCTTGGGTAAAACTCTTTCATAATCCCAGTTTCTCCTCTACCTAAAGTCAAATTCATTTGCTTATGCCAATGGAGGGTAAGTCACAAGTTCTTGACTGCTTTTGATATGGCACACATTAAAGGTTCTGTACATTTTAACAGGCATTTTATCTGCTATCTCCTATGTCCTTAAGATAGTGCAGATGACTAGGCGGGAAAATATGTTTCAGTTTTACAGATGAGGAACCTGAGACTTAGAGTGGTGTCAGCCATTTGCCAGAGTTACAAAGATAATAACTGATGGAACTATTACATGAGTCCATGCTTCTCTTCTGAAAATTATTTATTAACTCATTTATTCAGTACATATTGATGGGTATCTTTTATATGTAAGGCACTATCCTAGAAACCAGAGCTACCTCAGTGAACAACATAGACCAGATTTTAACATTTCTTGGGAAGAGAGATATTAAATAATCAAACAAAAATATAATATTTAAGTGCTAAGAAGGAAGAATACAGAGTTTATAAAAGATTATAATAGAGGGATCTGAGTTGGATTAGAGGGTCACAGAAGTTTTCACCAAAAAAAAAAAAAAAAAAAGAGAGAGAGAGAGAGATTTTAGCTGAAACCTGAAGCTAAAAGGAATCAACCAAAAGAAGGGAAGTGATAAGAATACGAAGAGAAAACAATGTCAGGCCTGGAGAGTATTTAATCAGGGTATTTAATCAGGGGTACTGACAGGAATAGAAGCCAGCTATCCTGCCCCTCAGGATGATGCTATTTCCTTGACACCAGACCACTGAAAGAAGCTGATTCAGGACTTGTCTGCATACCCCATTTAGTTGATATCCTTGAGAAGCCAGCAGGCCTCTCATAGGTTGTAACATCCAGAACCTTTGCTTGCCTGTACAGTGTTTTTGTGGTGAATTAGAAAAATATACCCCCTTCTGGGCTGATTAAGCCCTGAGGACTCGAAGCTTGTGCAAAGTAAAAGGTATTCTTGGCCTTTCTCAGGCAAATACAGCCACTTGTCAGGGTCCATGGCAGGGCTAACTTGAATGTTATTTCCCCTTGGACAGCACAGTGCTCAGTCCTAAGCAGTGACCCTGATGGCACAAATCTAACTTGCTGAGATCTCCCTACTGTGAACACTATCTCCAGATCACAATGCTTTGTATAGGAGAGACAGGACCAGAGTCTTCTTTTTTTTTCTTTCTTTTTATTTATTTTTGGTTGCTTTGGGTCTTCCTTGCTGCACAGGGACTTTCTCTAGTTGCGGCGAGCGGGGGTTACTCTTCGTTGCGGTGTGCAGGCTTCTCACTGCGGTGGCTTCTCTTGTTGTGGAGCACAGGCTCTAGGTGTGCGGGCTTCAGTAGTTGTGGCACATGGGCTCAGTAGTTGTGGCTCATGGGCTCTAGAGCTCAGGCTCAGTAGTTCTGACACACGGGCTTAGTTGCTCTGTGGCATGTGGGATCTTCCCGGACCAGGACTCGAACCCCTGTCCCCTGCATTGGCAGGCAGATTGTTAACCACCACGCCAACAGGGTAGCCCCAGAGTCTTCTTGAGAGGATAGGTTGGAGAGGCCTGGAAGGGTCCAAGCAGAGCTGCCTGATGGCTTTCGAGTGCTAAACCAGGAGAAAGAGGGCCTAGCCTTGGCCCCGTGACACCAGACAAGCCCCTGTTTTCTGTACTTCAGTTAATTTCTCCATTTATTAAAAGGACCCTCTGACACTCACAATGTATAAGTTTTGGTCAATCTGTAAGTTTAGGGACCACCCCAAGTCCTCATCGCAGGTAACTGTTTGATTATAGCATTCCTCAAGATAACCAGTATCATCCAGACTTCAACCAAATCTTATCCCCTTGAATGTTTGTATCCAAAAGGAAGGGTATTTTACACCTGAGCTATATAACAACATCTCAAACCCAGTATTCCTTTACACTGAGTGCAGTAATTTAATTATTTTTTTCTCTTTTTTAATGTTTGCAATAGTCCTTGAGTAATATACATTCGACTCCGGCAAAGATAGTCTTGCCCTCAAGGAGCCTATGGGCAACTGGTGGAGATATTTAAACAGGTACCTATCAGGTACATAAGAAGAACAGTTAGCTCTGCCTGGGAGAACCAGAACAACCTTTCCAAGGAAGTAAAGTCAAAGCTGAGACCAATGCCAAGCACTATATTAGCCTCCTTGAGAATTCAAAAGTGAATAAAATACTCTGCCCTTAACATATCTATAGGCTAAAGGAGAAGAGAGCTATTAAAGTACTTAGTTCCCAGACAACTGGTCAAGGGTGATATGGCAGGTGATGGAGCAACTATCTGGAGTAGGGTGGAATGGCCATGATGGAGATTTTGCAGAGAAGGGGGCATTTGAACCTGAGCCTGAGGAATAAGTAGGAATGCGCCAAGGAGAGATAATAGGGAAGCTATCCCAGGCAAAATAAAGGGCATGAGTAACGGCATGGGAGTGTGAATGGGCACGCCCAGGTGGAGACAAGATACTAGCTCAGAGCATGGGAAAGAAGCAGAGCACACAGGGAAGCAAGTAGGCACACCTCAGCAACTGCTGTTGCTTGCTCCTTGGCACTGAAAAGCACTTCTGCCTGATCCCCATCTAATTGTCAATACTGGCAGTGGAACTAACTCCAAAAGAATGATTCCAGTGCCATTTATAAACACACATTAGAAAAACCAGGAGGGTTTTTCTTTCCCTATCTGTAAAACTCTTAGTTTGAAAGATAGGGCAGGGCTCATTAGTAGAGATCCAAAAGCAAGTTGTGTCTATATCTTATGCAACAACCTAAATTCCACAGCAGATGATGTCACCTATAAATGCCCTATAAATGGAGCAAGGCTTCAGGTGCATCTGAACAACTTAACTGCATCGATACCCACTGCTACAAACATGGCTGTCTCAGTGCCACGGCTGACAATTGTTTGGGGACTGCTTGTCTTAATCCTGACTTGCCAAGCCGGTAAGTACCTGCAATCGCAGCACATGCATTGTGCAGTAGTTAGCCATGACTGGAGGACGTCAGTGGCGCGGATCCAGAACATAAAGGGGAGAGAGGGGAACTTTGGGCACTGCAGAAAGAGCACTGGACTGGAAGACAAGAGACAGATCTTCTAACAAAAAGAAAGTAGGACTTTTATTCAAATGTGCTTAGGTTACAGTCTCTATCCTCAGTGAATGTATGAAGTTTAGAATGATTTTTTTTCTTATATCTTCATGTGATATAGTGACACTATTATAATTTCCTTGAGAGCTGGGGGTGTTTATTTTTTAATGATTATAACTAATAATATTCAAAGGCGAAGAGTCTGGAATAAGACTCCTAGGTCTCGCTCTACCACGAGTCAGAAATGTAACTTCAGGCATGCTCTTTAACCTCTAAGGGCTTCACACTTAAAAGGGAATATCAATGGTTAACTTTCTCATTTAGTTGTCATGAAAATTAAATAAAAGAGACAAAACATATTGGAAAAGTATCTGGTCCATCATAAGCACCCAATAAATATTAACTGTTACTGTTATCATGTATCATCTCATTTGATTCTCATAATCTTTTTAAGTAAAGGTGCACCGTTTTATCATTTCCCTTTTTGCAGGTAAATAAACTGAGCTTGCAGAGGGAAAGTTATTTGAGCATAGACACAGGTAGAAGTGGCACACCTGGGATTGAAACCCAAGTCTTTCGATTCTTTCTATTCTAAAGCATCTACTTCTTTCATGTCTGTTCCAAGCACATAGAGGACCAAAAGGCAGCAGGCAGAATTCTCATTAATTAATTTTTGGTTTACAGAAGACAGTGAGCTCTTAACTTGTCTCCAATCAGAATGATAGGTCAGAAAACACAGACAGTACAAATAGTAACAGAGCTTTCTGAGCTCTTCTAAATGTAACTTGGCAGAACTCCCACCCTCCGTCACCCACTGTTCACTGGCACAACCCACAGGCAGACACTCCAACAAAGCTACAACAGGGATGGGCTCAGAGACTACTGTGCCCATCTACCTCTACAGTAATCACCGTGGTAAAGTAAAAAGTAAGATTTATATCCTAGAGACCAGTCCCAGGTCTGTCTCTCATGAACTCTGAAACTGGTTAAATCAGTTCACTGCTTTGAACCTCAGTTTCCTCATCTGTAAAATGGGATAATTACCAACTGCACCAGGTGAAATGAGCATGCTTTTGTCACTTTGTAAACTATAAAAACTGTATAAATATCAGCATTACTGTGTTTTTTCAGAACTTTATGATTATATTGACTAAGAAACTCAATCAGGTAGTTAATGTAAATAAAGGCTACCCCATATTTTAACTGAAAGGAGAAAATATTCAACTATTGGCTTTGATAATTTGTTTCTGGTATGTCAAATTTCTTAATTTTTATTATTTTTCAGCATTTTCAAAGTTCTTAATATTTTAGCAGCATTTTAAAATTTTTGTATCTTTAAGCACTAGCGGAGAAAGCTACTATGAATCATTCTGTTGCTACTATTATTAACAATAGTAATAATAATACAATGAGCATTTATTGTGGGCTCACCTTAGACCTGGTACTGCAATAAGTGATTTATATAATATAGATATAGAGATACATAGATATGCATATATATACATACATATATATGATATACATCACACATAAATAAAGTATCTTTCCATCTTGACAATAAGAAACTGAGAGAATAATTAAATATTGTTTATACAGTTACACGGTGAACGTTTTGCTGAAGACAGAATCAAACTCAGGTATATAGGACTCCAAAACATCACCCACCATACTCTCATACCTCTCATTATATATGCGATCCAAAGGCTGGAGCCAAGGATTTGATCTTCACACACACTGCAATCCAGGGCTCCTTGCATTTTGAAAAGTTAGCATTTAGCATCATATTAAAATAAAAAGTTAAAGTAAAAATAATAAAATTAAATTGTTATGCAAGTAGGCTGATAGGAACACAGAAAAAAGGAACTCACTTGTCATGCAAGGAATTTCTGGTTCGCAGCTGGTAAATGTCTCCAGGGGACAGTTTCTTGAAGGCAGTATTATATCAAATGAGGAACATGCTCTGTGAAGTTAAAAAAAAATAAAAGTTCAAACCCTGGCTCAGCCACTTTCTATATGTGTGACTTTAAGAATTTCTCTGAGCATCTGTTTTCTCTCCTGTAATCCTATCACTGAACTGAATAAGGATTAGGCATGTGATGAAAGCACATCCTAGTACCTGAGCATCACAAATATACCTTCCCTTTCCTTCCCCTTCATGTAATGAAAACAAAGCAATTCTGGTCACCGTGGTTGCCCTGTGCTTTATGTAAGGGTCAGGTCCATATATGCCCATTTTTGCCTTAACTCTTAGCAGCATATGCTATGTACATAATAGTAGGCTCAAAAACACTTGTTGAATGAAAAAAACCAACAGCTGAACAAATGAATACTTGGTGGTTAGTATATTGATCTTGGTTATAGGTCCCAGACTGGTAGTGCTCCTATTGAATTTTTTGCAGTGGCATAGTAAACAATAAATGTTTGCAGAATTGAAAGCCATATTTTTTACTAAGACTTTCTATTTTAGGATATAATATAAATGCAACTCTTCTCACTAATTTGACAGCCTCCACACCAAAAGCTAGTTACATCTCCTTCATTCAGAGTAATGGGGTACATTGTATAGAAGTTGGGACTTCTTGAGTCAAAATGTGTGGTGGGATTGACAGATAAAATACAGGGCACCCAGCTAAAGTTGAATTTCAGATAAACAATAATTTTTTCGTTTAATTATGTACTAAATATTTCATGGGTCATTCTTACACTAAAAAAGTATTGTTATTTATCTGAAATTCAACTTTAACTGGGCATCCTGTAATTTTATTTACCAAATCTGCCAACACTACTTGTGAGGCTACAGTAAAACTAAAAGACAAAGGTCCTACTTCATCCTGGCACCAGGGTGCAAAGGGGGGGCTGTTCGTATCTTTAATTGCCGCTCTTGCATTGCTTTTAATCTCCCAAACCACTTAGACCACTAAGCAAAGCCAAACCCCCCCCCCAAGGGACCTTGCATGTCACCAACTTCACTCTGGATCTTTGGCCTCATTCCAAAAGGCACTTGACTAAATATCAGAAGTAAGAGACCTGCAGTTACAGTACCATCTTCTCTTGCTATTTGTAAGATCTTCTGCAAGTCACTTAATGTTCTCAGTTTCTGAGTCCGGTGAGCTCTGCATACTCCACAAGATTGGTCAAGCTTAAACTTACACAGTAGATGTAAAATCATTATTTACAGAACTACCACATGCTGTACAAGTGACAGAATTTCTCCTTGTCATCATTATTATACTACTCTCAACCTTATAACAGACTTGTAGTTAGATCATACCTTTTCTGTCAAAGACTATGCAGTTCATCACAGAGTGCTTAAGAACCTGGATTTTAATACCAGGCAAACATGGGATTGAATTCTGATTCTGCCACTTACCATCTCTGTGACTTTGACCCCCTCCTAAACCTCTCTCAACTTCCATTTCTTTACCTTTAACTTCGGATAATAACTTTGCCTCCTTCATACTGTTGCTGTGAGAATAAAATGAGATAATGCACGTAGATTGCCTGTCATAGGTATGTGCTCAGAAAACGCTACCTATTATTATATCATCCTCCTTATTATCATTTCCATAGGTCCAGGGATTACATGAGAAAAATACATTAAAACCAAGCAATCTGCCTTTCAGTCCCAGCATTGGCATTTACTAGCTGCTTTAACTCTGAACAAGTTCCTTAACCTCCATGAGCTTCAGTTTTTTCATCTGGAAAGAGAACCAATGTCTGCCTAAGCATCAATATCTGTTGCTCTGTTTGGTTTCAGGAATAAATGACATAATGCACGTGAAGACAATCACCAGGCAGGCACTAGATACGCAATAAATATAACTATATGAAGCTATATAATTAGTGAGAGGGGGTATAAAGAGCTCTAGTGTTCCCTACAATGAAAGAAACTTCCCTTTCTTCTTGCTGAGAATCACCCCGAGATTCCATTCTGTTTTTCAGATGACAAACCAGATAGCAAGCCAGATGACAAGCCAGATGACTCGGGCAAAAGCCTAGAACCAGCCTTTCCAAAATTCCTAAACCTCTTGGGCTCGGAGATCATTAAGAATGCGGTGGAGTTCATCGTCTGCTCCATGATAAGGAGCAAGTAAGCACTGAGATAAACCTTGCTTTTGTGGTAATGACCGCATTGCATTAAAATGAATGAGAAACAAAATTGCATGCATGCCAATGTATTGTTTCAATTGAAACTTGTTGCCTACCTTAAGATATATTTGCATCTGCATGAATTTCCCTGAACTCTTTTGGGGTGAACACATTCCCAAGGAATTTATGGAACAAGGGGTTCCATAAAATATTTTTTATTTCAGGACCAAGTAGAAAGGAAGAAGAGCACCGGACCAAGGGACAGAAAGCCAGGTTCCGATCTTGACACAGGTGTTATTTATCCAGGTGTTATTTACTGGGTGATCTGGAGTTAGGCTTTCCCTCCCTGAGTGCCTCAGTTTGCTAATCTGTAAAGTTAAAGGAATAAAGGACCCGCCCAGTGCAGACACAGTAATTTGCTGATGAAGGTGGTGGGTAGAGGTGTGCTCATTAGTATGATGAGTTCTGTCTTTATTTTCTGGTTTGAGTAATTCAAGAGGGTTAGCAGACACAGTAGCTATTCTCTCCTCAGAGGCAATCTGGAGAACCTCTCTTATGAGGGTTTGTTTTGATCACGAGAGATTGCCTTGATGGCAAATTCCACAACCCAGAATCTTCCCATTATTTTCAACCTGCTTCCAAGCTCCTGTGCCCAACTCCTAATACATCCTACCCAAGTTTACATAGCTCTGATTTTTACATCTACTTTACCCTTTCTTCATTCTTCCGACATTAATCTCCCCAAGTTCAGCTCCCCAGGGTCTATTTCGTTCTTTTGAATTTCTAGGTGCTTTCAGTCTCCACTTCTCTGGGGCTCTGCTCTCTAATTCTCTCCTTCACAGCCCCCTAAGCAGAGTTTGACAAAGTGCAGTCTATTACCTGCTTCAGAATCGCCTGGAGAACTTATCCAAAACGCGGGTCCCTTCATCCCATCTTGCACCTTCCTGGGGCAAGGCTATATAACATGCCTTTATAACAAGCTTTATAACAAGCTTTCAGGTGATTCTTATATACAACAAATTTTGAGAGCCCTTGATTGGATGCTCTGGGTTACATGGCTGAGCCTTAAAGTTCCACACAGCCTTTAAATTTGTATTCATCTTTTGTGTAGATGTGAATCTTTGTATTTTTCTAGGGAAAGTGCTTCTGACTTTATAAGATTCTCAAAAAGGTCTATCACCACTAACAGATTAAGAGCCACTTCTATATAGAAGTGATCAGGGGCCATTTTGTATCACTTGATCTGCTTAAATCCATATATTACTATCATGTGAATGGGCATGATTCTGCATACAATCATCATGAACAAACTGTTAAAACACAGATGTTTATTTTGTGTTTTTATTTTTCATATTGTGGTTGCTTTTGCAACTGTTGAGTTCCCATGACTGTTAGTGTAAACAAGGAAAAAACTGAATAATACCTATTATGTACAAAGTAGAGTTTAGACTCCAGTTGAATTCATATTGTTATAAATCACAACAATAGCAAGGCAAAGAATTAGAATAATAATTCTTTTTATTCCTTCCCTGGGGAATTCCCTAGATATAAAATAGCACATGTTTTCTCTGTTAACTCTGAAAGTTGACTATCTGAAATACTAAAGAATTGTTGTCAGCTCTGGGTTCAGAAATGGCACCTCTTCTACCATTTTCTTTTTCCCTCATTTTATTCTGGGTATATGATATTCTTTCTGTTCTTGGAACTTACAACTGTCTCAGGCTCTCTGCTCTTGCTTTAATTTCTGCCTAAAATGCTCTTTTTTCCCTCCTAGCTAGTGCTTTGTCCTGCCTCTCATCTAAAAGTCACCTCCTCCGAAAACGATTCTATAACCACTCTTATTAATACAAACTTCTTTTATTCCCTGGTTATGCTCTATCACTTTCCCTTGTCATTATGTCTTTATAACATATCAGCATCTCAAATGATTAATTTATTTTTAATCATGTAACTATATGAAAGTAGAGATCAGATATCTCTAGCTTATTGCTATAGCACAGTACCCTATAAGTCATATCGGGCACTTAGTAAATAATTGTTGAATTAATTAAATAAGGAAAGGAAGCTTAGAGATCAGATCTAAAGCCCACATACCCCAATTTGACTGAGACATTTTGAGGGATCTTTGTTGAAAGATACAGCAGTCCTTGCTCAAGGGAACAAATCTAACTGTCCTCACTCTGTCCAAGAAAAGACCATAAATATAACAGGGGATGGGAAATGGGAAGAGACCAGCAAGAAGTATTCCTAAGAACTTAATACATGCTTAGGAAAGTCAGGGCAGGAATTGTGAAGGAAAAAAGTCTAGACTGTAAGCCCCTTCTCCTCAAAGAATTTGCTGTCCTTATTGTATAAGATGGCATGAGCAAATGCAATGATAACTAGAATACTGAATAAGGTAAATGTCAGCCAAACATCACAGTTAATGTCTAAGGAAAGGAGCTGTCACTGAGGCCAGGATGCTTAGGGGAGAGTTTATGGCAAAGGTGAGAAGAAATTTGGGTCGTAAAGGACTCAATGAGATTTGATTAGAAAGAGAGAATTGCAAAAATATGGAATTTCATAAAGATAGAAAATTTGCTTTATTTATTCCTATGTATCCAATGCCTAAATACTGTGTCAAGCACATAATAAATGCTGGACCATAATTTACTCATCTCTTACCTTCTCAGCAGCTACCCCACACCCAATCCTTAAACAGTGGAATGGCCTCTGGCATTAATTCATGCTTCTGGAGACCTAAGTTTTAGACTTTGCTTTGCAATTTACCAGCCATGTGACTTGGACAGGTTTTTAATCTCTTCGAGCTTCAGAGGTTTTTTTCATATGTAAAATGATTAAAATTCATTCACTTATCCATTCAACAAATATTTATTAATTCATACTATATGCTAGGCACTGTTCTAGGTGCTGGGGATATATTATGAAACAAATATATCAAAATATCTGTCTGTATAGAGTTTATATAGGAATAGACACCAAACTAATAGATTTGTTGGCAGATTTAAAGAGATAGTTATGCATAATGGCTTGTCAAATTTGAACTATTATGGAAATCTTAGACCTTACGACTGTAAGGTAGTAAGAAAAGTATTGCTCAAATATTATAAGATACCTTAGTGATGATTCTAATATTCCTGATCAGTCTAAATCATAATTCATTTTTTTCTCTCTCTTTTTTTTAAGAGGATTTATGGAATGTGATGATAAAGAAGAAGAGAAACAAGAAGAAGAACATTCATCAAAGTGACTTCAACCAGGTGATTTTAACCTAAAAACTTACAACCAAAAAATAGTATATTGAACAAAGGAAAAAGGGTCTGTCTGATTTACTTAATAAATTTGGGCACCCATATTTACCCATAAGCAGAAAAGGGGTATTTTTTGTGTGTGTTTTTGCTTTATTCTTGCACTTGTTTTTTTAAAATTGATTTTAAGTAGATGTATTTTTATCATCTCAAAGTCACTGACTTAATAAGATTCTCTTAAGAGAAGAAGCACAGTTGTGGGGTGAAACAAGTAATCACTGGAAGTGAGGAGATCCGGTCCTGTCACAACCCTGCTTGGAACTTGACTTGTGCAAGTTCCGCCTATGAAAGGAGGGGCTTATATGCACTAAAATCTAAAGACCCAGGTAAACAGGCAATTAGCTACTCATGAGAAGAGTGAGATTTACTGAACCTAATTCCAGGAGAAAGGACTAGTAAACTCTCTAATCCTGCAGTTAGATTTATGTGCAAATAGTCTGGTTTGAGTCCTCAGAGATACCTGCTGTTTCCTTATCCAGTTCTCTCCTGAGAATGGATATCGAAATATAAATACAGAAATGTTAGACTTGAGAAAGTAATTCTATAAGTAACTAGCATGAAATTAGTACTTCTGTTTTAGGCAGTAAGCTAAATGCTTTATATGTAGTACCTAATTTAATTCTATCTAACATTCCCTATGAAAAATATGTATTGTTATTCTTAGATTTTATAAATAATGAAACCAAGTCTCAGGGAGCTTAATTAATGTGGCCAAGTTAATAAGGGAGGAGGGGTGGATCTGAATTCAAACAGCCTGATTCCAGTCTGTGCTCTATCACTCAGCAATAGAGCTGCTGAACAGCGAATAGTGTAGGAAGAGGCAGTAGAGAATAGTGATTAAGCTGTGTGATCTTAGACATACCTCGAGGTGCCCATAGAAATAAAACCCTACCCCTTTGGTTAGTTGAATTACCTTATATGCATCTCCAGGAATCATGGCCTTTCCCAACTTTTTCCCTACTGGCTTCATTTCATAACAAGGGAGTGATTGGCGTGAGCTTAGAAAGCTACTATCATATTACCCTGGAACTTAGCCCACCCTTTTCCTTAAGCTTCTAAGGATGGAAATCAGACTTGCGCATTGGAATCAAGGTGTGCCCAACGCAGACACGCCTGAATCTCACCCCAAAGACAGCTAAGCTTCTAAAAACACTCACCTGTGTTTGCATCTTCCCATTCCCATCTTCTCAGGGAACAGCCTACCTCTTGTTGCAGGTATCCTAACATTTTGCCTTCATTCAGGCTCATTGGTGCTCACACCCTGAATCTTTGGAGTGCCACCCTAGAGGTTCAATGTATGAGACAGTCCAATAAGCAAGGCAACATGAAATTTTAGAAAGAGCAAAAGCCATAGAGAAGATGTAAGTTCAGCTTCTATCTTGGCCTCTTATTGGTTGTGTGACCATGGGGAGGTCAGTTGGTCTCCTTGAGCCTCACTTTACTCCTTATTAATATTTAAAACGTTTGGAACTTAATTGTTCCAGACCTTAATGTCGGAAATTTTTTAACTGCATATAAAAAAACTTTGAGTGGATTCACGAACCAACTGTAGATGCCCTAATGGGCAGAGAGGAATGGCTCTGTCTAGGGATATAAACCAAATGGACTAGAGAGAAAGACGCCTCTAAGGCAGATATTAAATTTTGGATGGTTTGATCAAGGCTGTCTCTCCAAACTCCAGTGACTGTTCATTTAATAAATAGTTTTAAAAGTTGCATTTGTATGATAAGTGCCTCATCTAATCAAAAGCAAATCATGACTTTAGAATTAGTGATTCACAGCAATGCCTATTTCCCCAGTATAGAAAATTTGGCCAAAGTTTTAGGTATTTCCTAAATTAAGATAGGTAGATAAATAGATACATATGTAGATATCCCATTTTTCTCCTACGACATATGCCTCTTTCTTACATAGTCCTTTAATGCTTATTTAACCCATGCGTACTATGTGTCAGATTCTGCCAATGCTACCAAGATGAATAACACTGTCTCATGATTAACAAGTTTATGGTTTGGACTATCACCTAGCAGAGTGCACCCCAGGATTGTGCAGGAAAATAATGAAGTTCTATGTACAAGTGCCGTGGGCATGCCTTGGAGAAAGAATATAAAAAGGAAGCCCTGGAGGAAAGGGTGGGCATTAAGAGGGCTTCACAAAGAAGGTGAATTTCTGCATGCAATCTCAGATGATGAGCAGAAAAGGGCAAGTCCTCAAAAACTAATCATCCAATAATTGGACACCTAATTAATCTGAGATTCTCCCAACCTCAGCTCAATCACATTGATATGATTTCCTTATGTTAATAAACTTACAATCTTAACTCCTAATGTCCTGCATCACTTGAAATCATGGGGATTCAAGTCTCCCAGTGTCTGAAGTCATTTGACATCTTAAAGTATAAATTACCTTTCTTGTGTTAAAATAAGAATCCAATGAATCTCACCAAGATTATGAAAGAAGTAAAAGATGGGAAAGCACTTTGTGAATTCTTAATATCTATGTACATTTTTAAAATTAAGAACATAATATACTTGGACACACTAGATGACATGTTTAGACCTGCTGAGTCAGAACTTCCTAGGGAGGGAGCTAGGAATAAATAAATTTAATAGGAAATCCTCAAGTAACTAATGAGTAAAATTGCAGATGGGCATGACATCACTCAATATCCACCCCATGAAGTCTGATGGGAAATATTTCTTTTAGAATTTAGAGCAAGAAAAAAATAATTTCCTTCCCTCAGGACTGCTTCCTCATTTCTGGTTATAAGATTTATGTAGCTTGGTTTATTTCATTTATTTACTTTTCCTGTCTATCCAGAAACTCAAAGAGAAACTGACGACTCAATTTACCCCAGTAAACATATGTGCATTCTCCCTTCATCCCTGTTGTTGATTCTTGCCTTTACATTTTTGTTGTTGTTGCTTGTTTCTTCAAATATATATTATAGTTGATTTCATTATAAATCATCTCAAGTTCTAAAGTGGAGAGACATAAAAATGTTAAAGAAAAGATTAAAATATCTTTGTATTTTTCTTAAGTCTTTAAGCCCTCTTTAGCTGGTAATTGTTTCCCTGTCTCTGGTTTGTGTTTCTAAGGACATACCCGCATGGCTCCAGAATAAGGCAAGGGCAGCTGAATCCTGCTTTTCCAGTTCTTTTGTTTCACAAGTCCTCCAGGACAGAGGCCTCAAAGCAGCTCCCAGCAAGTTCTCAGGATTCAGGTCCTGGCTTCAACCAAAGACAGCTTCTTTTGAACATCCTGACTTTGCATTTTTGCTTCTAGGAGTCAAAATAAATGTGTCCTCTTTGGGGACACATATCCTACTTCATTAAGATTTTTGTTGGTGGAAGTAATTTTTCCTGAAGCATGTTTAAAGTTTTTAATGATGCAAAAAATGTGAAATATATAAAAATTATTATTATCCAGAATAACTGAAGAACATATCAAATTAAGAAAACTAAATTTCAGATAACATAAGGCCAAAGTCACAGAACCAGTAAACAACAGAAAGAAGATTTGAACCTGACTCCAAAGAAAAACCCATTAACCCCTAAAAATGCATGAGGTTTCAGAGTTAAAACTTTCATAAATCCTTTTTGGAAAAGTCTTTCAAAAAATCTGAGCCTACACTCCTGGGCTAGTAAAAACCGACCTATTAAAAAAAAAATTAACAAGGTTATTGCTGTTCCACAGTTTTTATTATTCTCATAGAATAGCAGAGTGCCCTTGAAGACATTTGAAAATGGTGGATGGAAGAGTCCTTGACAAGTCTAGTGCAGTTCTTTCATTTCTTCTACCACTTGTTACACAGATGTGGGTCCTCAGTGGCAATTGGTGTGGTTCTTGCCCACTTGGTCATAAAGGATTGAACCATTGTCAAACCTGACCCAGCTGAGCCAAGAAGATTCTCCCAGAATTATTTAATGTGGACAGTAAGACAAGACAGAAATCATAAAGCACAATGACAATTATGGTAGCACTCTAGTCTAGATGGGAGGGAAGCTCAAGAGGGAGGGGATATGGGGATATATGTATACTTATAGCTGATACTTATAGCTGATTGTTGTATGACAGAAACTAACACAACATTGTAAAGTAATTACACTAAAATAAAGATATTTTTTAAAAAAACTATGTGCTTCTGTCCTGGATTCCTGTTCTTCCCAAGCACTTTGACTCTGAAAGCAACTCCAGTGTATTTTCAATAAACCTTTTTCTTTTTAATATCTTTATCGGAGTATAATTGCTGTACAATGGTGTGTTAGTTTCTGCTGTATAACAAAGTGAATCAGCTGTACGTATACATATATCCCCTTATCCCCTCCCTCTTGCATCTCCCTCCCACTCACCCTATCCCACCCCTCTAGGTGGTCACAAAGCACCGAGCTGATCTCCCTGTGCTATGTGGCTGCTTCCCACTAGCTATCTATTTTACATTTGGTAGTATATACATGTCCATGCCACTCTCTCACTTCGTCCCAGCTTACCCTTCCCCCTCCCTGTGTCCTCAAGTCCATTCTCTACATCTGCATCTTTAGTCTATTCCTGTCCTGCCCCTAGGTTATCCAGAACCTTTCTTTTTTTTTGTTTAGATTCCATATAATGTGTTAGCATACAGTATTTGTTTTCCTCTTTCTGACTTACTTCACTCTGTATGACAGACTCTAGGTCCATCCACCTCACTACAAATAACTCAATTTTGTTTCTTTTTATGGCTGAGTAATATTCCATTGTATATATGTGCCACATCTTCTTTACCCATTCATCTGTCGATGGACACTTAGGTTGCTTCCATGTCCTGGCTATTGTAAATAGAGCTGCAATGAACATTGTGGTACATGACTCTTTTTGAATTATGGTTTTCTCAGGGTATATGCCCAGTAGTGGGATTGCTGAGTCGTATGGTAGTTCTACTTTTAGTTTTTTAAGGAACCTCCATACTGTTCTCCATAGTGGCTGTATCAATTTACATTCTACCAACAGTGCAAGAGGGTTCCCTTTTCTCCACACCCTCTCCAGCATTTATTGTTTGCCGATTTTTTGATGATGGCCATTCTGACTGGTGTGAGGTGATAGCTCATTGTAGTTTTGATTTGCATTTCTCTAATGATTAATGATGTTGAGCATCCTTTCATGTGTTTGTTGGCAATCTGTATATCTTCTTTGGAGAAATGTCTGTTTAGGTCTTCTGCCCATATTAGGATTGAGTTATTTGTTTTTTTTTGATATTAAGCTGCATGAGTTGCTTGCATATTTTGGAGATTAATCCTTTGTCAGTTGCTTCATTTGCAAATATATTCTCCCATTCTGAGGGTTGTCTCTTTGTCTTGTTTATGGTTTCCTCTGCTGTGCAAAAGCTTATGTTTCATTAGGTCCCATTTGTTTATTTTTGTTTTCATTTCCATTTCTCCAGGAGGTGGGTCAAAAAGGATCTTGCTGTGATTTATGTCATAGAGTGTTCTGCATATGTTTTCCTCTAAGAGTTTTATAGTGTATGGCCTTACATTTAGGTCTTTAATCCATTTTGAGTTTATTTTGGGGTATGGTGTTAGGGAGTGTTCTAATTTCATTCTTTTACATGTACCTGTCCAGTTTTCTCAGCACCACTTATTGAAGAGGCTGTCTTTTCTCCATTGTATATTCTTGCCTCCTTTATCAAAGATAAGGTGACCATATGTGCGCGGCTTTATCTCTGGGCTTTCTATCCTGTTCCATTGATCTATATTTCTGATTTTGTGCCAGTACCATACTGTCATGATTACTGTAGCTTTGAAGTATAGTCTGAAGTCAGAGAGCCTGATTCCTCCAGCTCCGTTTTTCTTTCCCAAGATTGCTTTCGTTTTTGGGGGTCTTTTGTGTTTCCATACAAATTGCGCAATTTTTTGTTCTAGCTCTGTGAAAAATGCCATTGGTAGTTTCATAGGGATTACATTGAATCTGTAGATTGCTTTGGGTAGTAGAGTCATTTTCACAATGTTGATTCTTCCAATCCAAGAACATGGTGTATCTCTCCATCTGTTTGTATCATCTTTAATTTCTTTCATCAGTGTCCTATGGTTTTCTGCATAAAGGTCTTTTGTCTTCTTAAGTAGGTTTATTCCTAGGTATTTTATTCTTTTTCTGGCAATGGTAAATGGGAGTGTTTCCTTAATTTCTCTTTCAGATTTTTCATCATTAACGTATAGGAATGCAAAAGATTTCTGTGCATTAATTTTGTATCCTGCTACTTTACCAAATTCACTGATTAGCTCTAGTAGTTTTCTGGTAGCATATTTAGGATTCTCTATGTATAGTATCATGTCATTTGCAAACAGTGACAGTTTTACTTTTTCTTTTCTGATTTGTAGTCCTTTTATTTCTTTTTCTTCTCTGATTGCTGTGGCTAAAACTTCCAAAACTATGTTGAATAATAGTGGTGAGACGGGGCAACCTTGTCTTGTTCCTGATCTTAGTGGAAATGGTTTCAGTTGTTCACCATTGAGAATGATGTTGGCTGTGGGTTTGTCATATATGGCCTTTATTATGTTGAGGTAAGTTCTCTCTATGTCTACTTTCTGGAGGATTTTTATCATAAATAGGTGTTGAATTTTGTCAAAAGGTTTTTCTGCATCTGTTGAGATTATCATATGGTTTTTATCCTTCTATTTGTTAATATGGTGTATCACATTGATTGATTTGCATATATTGAAGAATCCTTGCATTCCTGGGATAAACCCCACTTGATCATGGTGTATGAACCTTTTAATGTGTTGTGGATTCTGTTTGCAAGTATTTTGTTGAGGATTTTTGCATCTATGTTCATCAGTGACATTGGCCTGTAGTTTTCTTTTTTTGTGACATCATTGTCTGATTTTGTTATCAGTGGATGGTGGCCTTGTAGAATGAGTTTGGGAGTGTTCCTCCCTCTGCTATATTTTGGAAGAGTTTGAGAAGGATAGGTGTTAGCTCTTCTCTAAATGTTTCATAGAATTCGCCTGTGAAGCCATCGGGTCCTGGGCTTTTGTTTGTTGGAAGATTTTTAATCACAGTTTCAATTTCAGTGCTTGTAATTTGTCTTTATATTTCTGTTTCTTCCTGGTTCAGTTGTGGAAGGTTGTGCTTTTCTAAGAATTTTTCCATTTCTTCCAGGTTGTCCATTTTATTGGTATAGAGTTGCTTGTGGTAATCTCTCATGATCCTTTGTATTTCTGCAGTGTCAGTTGTTACTTCTCCATTTTCATTTCTAATTCTATTGATTTGAATCTTCTCCCTATTTTTCTTGATGAGTCTGGCTAATGCTTTATCAATTTTGTTAACTTCTCTAGACACAGCTTTTAGTTATATTGGTCTTTGCTATCATTTCCTTCATTTCTTTTTCATTTATTTCTGATCTGATCTTTATGATTTCTTTCCTTCTGCTAACTTTGGGGGTTTTTTGTTCTTCTTCCTCAAACTGATTTAGGTGTAAGGTTAGTTTTTTTATTTGAGATGTTTCTTGTTTCTTGAGGTAGGATTGTATTGCTATAAACTTCCCCCTTAGAACTGCTTTGGCTGCATCCCATGGGTTTTGGGTCGCCGTGTTTTCATTGTCATTTGTTTCTAGGTATTTTTTGATTACCTCTTTGATTTCCTTAGTGATCTCTTGGTTATTTAGTAGTGTATTGTTTAGCCTCCATGTGTTTGTATTTGTTACAGATTTTTTCCTGTAATTGATATCTAGTCTCATAGTGCTGTGGTTGGAAAATGTACTTGGTACGATTTCAATTTTCTTAAATTTAGTAAAGCTTGATTTGTTACCCAAGATATGTTCTATCCTAGAGAATGTTCCATGAGCACTTGAGAAGAAAGTGTATTCTGTTCTTTTTGGATGAAATGTCCTATAAATATCAATTAAGTCCATCTTGTTTAATATATCATTTAAGGCTTGTGTTTCCTTATTTATTTGCATTTTGGATGATCTGTCCATTGGTTAAAGTGGGGTGTTAAAGTCCCCTCCTATTATTGTGGTACTGTCGATTTCTCATTTTATGGCTGTTAGCATTTACCTTAGGCATTGAGGTGATCCTATGTTGGGTGCATAAATATTTACAACTGTTATATCTTCTTCTTGGATTGATCCCTTGATCATTATGTAGTGTCCCTCTTTGCCTCCTGTAATAGTCTTTATTGTAAAGTCTATTTTGTCTGATAATGAGAATTGTTACTCCTGCTTTCTTTTGATTTCCATTTGCACGGAATATCTTTTTCCAACCCCTCACTTTCAGTCTGTATGTGTCCCTAGGTCTGAAGTGGGTCTCTTGTAGACAGCATATATATGGGTCTTGTTTTTGTATCCATTCAGGCAGTCTATGTCTTTTGGTTGGAGCATTTAATCCATTTACATTTAAGGTAGTTATCGATATGTATGTTCCTATTACCATTTTCTTAATTGTTTTGGGTTTGTTATTGTAGGTCTTTTCCTTCTCTAGTATTTCCTGCCTAGAGAAGTTCCTTTAGCATTTGTTGTAAAGCTGGCTTGGTGGTGCTGGATCCTCTTAGCGTTTGCTTGTCTGTAAAGGTTTTAATTTTTCCGTCGAATCTGAATGACATCCTTGTTCGGTAGAGTAATCTTGGTTGTAGGTTTTTCCCTTTCATCACTTTAAATATGTCCTGCCAGTCCCTTCTGGCTTGCAGAGTTTCTGCTGAAAGATCAGCTGTTAACCTTATGGGGATTCCCTTGTATGTGATTTGTTGCTTTTCCCTTGCTGCTTTTAATATTTTTTCTTTGTATTTAATTTTTGATAGTTTGCTTAATATGTGTTTTGGCATGTTTCTCCTTGGATTTATCCTGTATGGGACTCTCTGTGCTTCCTGGACTTGATTGACTCTTTCCTTTCCCATATTAGGGAAGTTTTCAACTAAAATCTCTTCAAATATTTTCTCAGTCCCTTTTTCTTTCTCTTCTTCTTCTGAGACCCCTATTATTCGAATGTTGGTGCTTTTAATGTTGTCCCAGATGTCTCTGAGACTGTCCTCAATTCTTTTCATTTTTTTTTTCTTTATTCTACTCTGTGGTAGTTATTTCCATTATTTTATCTTCTAGGTCACTTCTCTGTTCTCTGCCTCAGTTATTCTGCTATTGATCCCTTCTAGAGAATTTTCAATTTCATTTATTGTGCTGTTCATCATTGTTTGTTTTCTCTTTAGTTCTTCTAGGTCCTTGTTAATTGTTTCTTGTATTTTCTCCATTCTATTTCCAAGGTTTTGGATTATCTTTACTCTCATTACTCAATTCTTTTTTAGGTAGACTGCCTATTTCCTCTTCATTTGTTTGGTCTGGTGGGTTTTTACCTTGCTCCTTCATCTGCTGTGTATTTCTCTGTCTTCTCATTTTGCTTAACTTACTGTGTTTGGGGTCTCCTTTTCACAGGCTGCAGGTTCATAGTTCCTGTTGTTTTTGGTGTCTGCCCCCAGGGGTTAAGGTTGGTTCAGTGGGTTGTGTTGGTTTCCTGGTGGAAGGGACTGGTGCCTTTGTTCTGGAGGATGAGGCTGGATCTTGTCTTTTTGGTGAGCAGGACCGCACCCAGTGGTGTGTTTTGGGGTGTTTGTGACCTTATTATGATTTTAGACAGCTTCTCTACTAATGGGTGTGGTTGTGTTCCTGTCTTGCTAGTTGTTTGGCATAGGGTGTCCAGCACTGTAGCTTGCTGATCGTTGAGTGTAGCTGGGTCTTAGCATTGAGATGGAGCTCTCTGGAACAACTTTCACCATTTGATATTACATGGGGCCAGGAGGTCTCTGGTGGACCAATGTCCTGAACTCGGCTCTCCCACCTCAGAGGCTCAGGCCTGACACTCGGCCAGAGCACCAAGACCCTGTCAGCCACATGGATCCCATCTGCATAGTCTGTATCTGCTCCACCCCACCAGACATCCGAGTCAACCTCCTCTGCGTCTGCTGTGTCAATCCAAAAAATCTTTTGTTTGTTGTCTTCCTATTTATACTAAGCCAGGATAGGTTTGCATGCAACACAAAGAACCTTTAATAATGCAGATAGCTAAACAAAGAGCGAATTTGTACTAAATATTGAAAAATATATATTACTTTCTACAATAAATTTAGATAATCCACCCTCTAATTTTCCAGAGACCTCCAGTTTCTTTTTATCCCCAACTTCATTGAAATATAATAGACATATAACATTGTGGAAATTTAAGACGTACAACGTGATGATTTGATATACATATATATTGCAAAATGATTCCCACAACAAGGTTAGTTAACACATCCATCACCTCACATGGTTACCTTTTTGTTTTTTTGTTTTGTAGTGAGAACTTTTAAGATCTACTTTGTTAGCAACTGTCAAGTACACAATACAGTATTATTAACTACAGTCACCATGTTGTATATTAGATCTCCAACTTATTGATCTTATAACTGGAAGTTTGAAACCTTTGGCCAGCTTCACCCATTTCTCCCACCATCTCCTCTGCCCCTGGCAACCACCAATCTACTCTCGACTTCAATGACTTCCATTTATTTTTTAAGATTTCATATATAAATGAGGTCATACAATATTTGGCTTTCTTTGTCTAACTTACTTCACTTAGCATAACATCCTCATAATTCATCTATATTGTTGCAAGTGGCAGGATTTCCTTCTTTTTTAAGGTTGAACAACATTCCATTATATATATATATATACCACATTCATCCATTGACAGACATAGGTTGTTTCCATGTCTTGTTTATTGTAATTAATGCTGCAATGAATGTGGAGGTACAGATATCTCTTCGAGATAGTGTTTTTATTTCCCTTGGATATATAACCAGAAGTAGGATTGCTGGATCATATGGTAGTTCTATTTTTATTTTTTTGAGGAACCTCCATACTGTTTTTCTTTATGGCTACACCAATTTACATTCCCACCAACAGTGCACAAGTGTTCCCTTTTCTCCACACCCTTGTCAGCACTTGTTATCTCTCGTATTTTGATCATAGCCATTGTAACAGGTGTGAGGTCATATCTCATCATGACCTTGTTTTGTATTTTCCTAGTGATTAGTGATGTTGAGCACCTTTTCATATACCTGTCAGCCATTTTTATGTCTTCTTTGGAAAAATGTCTATTCAGGTTTTTTTAGGTCTTTTTCCTATTTTTTTAAAAAAATATTTGCTTTTGCTATTGATCAGTATGAGCTCCTTATATATTTTGGAACTTAATTCCTTACCAGATATGTGATTTGCACATATTGTCTCCTATTCCATAGGTTACCTTTTCTTTTTGTTGATCATTTCAATACTGTGCTAAATTTAAACATCACATCCTCTTAATCAAAGTTACCTAAGATTTCTATGATATTCAGCATCTGACATGCAGACTGCTTCTTCCCAACAAATGTGACCCAAGAATCCTTCTTCATATTCTGAGTGCCTAACTTGTGCTTGGGAAATATATTTACTATAAGTAAAAGAATCGGTGTACTCCCTATGTGAGAGAGACATGCCCTATCAGAGCTTTGTCTTTATCTTCACCTGTTTGTTGTACAATTTGAAATCTCTCTTTCATGTTGGTAAAATAGCAAAACACAACACAACAAAACAAGCAACAACAACAAAAAAAGCAGGTACCGAATCAGTACTGGATTTTGCGCACTACAAAGAAATACCTGTCTAAGATCTCCAGCAACCTATAGAGATTTTGAAGATTTCCCAATTTCTTTTTTTTTAATTAATTAATTAATTAATTAATTAATTATTTTTGGCTGTGTTGGGTCTTCGTTTCTGTGCGAGGGCTTCCTCTAGTTGCAGCAAGCGGGGGCCACTCTTCATCGCGGTGCACGGGCCTCTCACTATCACGGCCTCTCCCGTTGCAGAGCACAGGCTACAGACGCACAGGCTCAGCAGTTGTGGCTCACGGGCCCAGCCGCTCCGCGGCATGTGGGATCCTCCCAGACCAGGGCCCGAACCCGTGTTCCCTGCACCGGCAGGCAGATTCTCAACCACTGCACCACCAGGGAAGCCCTTCCCAATTTCTTTACAATGCATGTTACTTCTCTTCCCACCCTCCAATAAGACCCCTCTCTGCAGCCAGCAGGAACACCTGTTTTTGAAGATGAATCTCTCACACCTTCATGGTGTTTTTGTTTTGTTTTGTTTTGTTTTTATGGTCCCTTCACACTATTATCTCACTGTAACCTTTAATTGCAGTACAATTGAAGTAACCTGGTCAAGCATTATTTTCTTCACATGACAGGTGAGGAAACTGAGGCTCAGGGAAGGTAATTGACATCATACCTAAGATATGAGAGCTGATGGAGGCTGAGTGGGAGGTTGGTCTAACCTCCAGCACAACTCTGCTGTCCTGTGACACCCTGAGGACACAGTCCACTGCATCGCTCTGTCCCCAATCCCAAAGTCCCTACCATGACATCAGCACTTGAGGGAATTTACCTCCTGCACTTTACAGAGATGCTGAGCAGAAAGAGTACTTCTATTAAAATATAATTCAAATTGTATAAGTTCCTTCTGCTACTTCCCATCTCATTCTGAACAAAAGCTAAATTTTAAAATTTTCTTACAATGGTGGCTGAGAACCTCCCTGAGCTACCCACATCACATTTCTTCTACTACCACTCATTCTTTTGCTACCTCCACTGTAGCCATCTGGGATCCTTGCTGTTCTCTAACACTCCAGGAATGTTTTTTCCTCAGAGCCTTGCATTTATTCTATTTTTTGCCTAAAATACCCTTCCCCAAGACAGCCACTGGCTTGCTGGCTTGCTCCCTCAGTTCTTTAAATCTTATCTTTGAGATCACCTTTTCAGTGAGACCTTTGTTGGGTACTCTGCTTAAAATTGCACTTTCTGGGCCCACCATTTCTTATCCCTTTGGGCTGCTGTATTTTCCTCCATAGTGCTCATCTTTTAACACAATTTAAAACTTCTTCATTTATTTTGTTCCTTTTTCTGCACCCCTAATAGACTATAAGCTCTATGAGGCAATAATTTTACCTCTTTTGTTCAATATTCATGGAAATATAGTGAGCAATTAGAACAGTATCTGTCAGAGAATAACTAGTCAATAAATATTTATTGTGCTCTGTGTTAAGCAAAGAAATTAAAATCATAATATTTCTACTTAAGGACAGGATAGTAAGGATGCAAAGTTGGACATTCTGTGGTTCTTGCCTTCAAATAGCGCACAACCTTGATGCAGAAGATATGAGCACATAATCAAGTAACCACACTCAGCATGATCTTGTGTAACAGAGGCACAGACACAGTAGCATACAAACCGGGACAGCCATTAATGCTCCCTTGGAAACTCTGGGAAGACTTCTCAGTGGTAATAATATTCGAGCTGTATCTTGATAGATGAGAAAGGATTTGGAGACACAGAGAAAGTGGAGGAAGGGTAATTCAACCACAGGGGACAACTTAAATTAAAGCTCAGACTGTGACAATGCTTGACATTCAGTGGTGGCTCTTCAAAAGCTAGCTAAGTTGGTAAAACAATAGATATTGTTGGGACATTACCCATACTTGGACCTTCAGAAATGTTGCCTCATTTAATCCTCACTTGAAGTGCAAAAATTAGATATTAGCATTCCCTTTTGAAATAATGCAATTGAGAACCTGAAAGTTTAAGGAAACATCCCAAGATCACTCACATCACTACCGCTGGAGCCTGAACTTGAAGAAAATTCTGTGTGAGCCTAAAGCCCTTGGTTTTTACTTCACTGCTTTTTAAGTTTGTGATAGAATTTCCTTCTGTTGTTTTTGTTTTTATTTTGAGAGGGAGGGGAACTTACTGTCTAATGTGTATTAATTGACAAGATGTTTTATTTAAAATTCCTCTTCAAAAATGATTAAAGTAGCATATGCTTACCCTAAGGGGAAAAATGATGGGGAAAGTGGGAAAATGTATACATTTTAAAAGTTAATCACCTCCCACTCAAACACCATTATCCCCAAATCAGCCTTTCTAGCAACCAATATTGACTCCATTCTCCTGTCCATCCAAATATACATACAAATGTATAGGGAGATCTGTGTGTGCCCTCTATTCTGCAGTTTGCCCTTCTTATTTAACAATATCTCATTTTATTTACTTTAGATAAGTAGATACAAATCTTTTAAAGGCTACCTGATAGCTCAAAATTTAAAACATTATAATTTCCCTATTGATGGGCATTCATAATACAATTTTTTCTACTTTTTCAGCTCTTATAGGATGTTGCCATAACCATCCTTATACGTATAAACACATGCACTTATTTTTTATTTCTTTATAAAAGACTTCTAAAAACTGAATTGCTAGATCAAAGGACATTTTTATTATTATTATTATTTTGGGGGGGTAGTTGTATTTTATTTTATTTTTTATTTATTTATTTTAAACATCTTTATTGGAGTATAATTGCTTTACAATGGTGTGTTAATTTCTGCTTTATAACAAAGTGAATCAGCTATACATACACATATATCCCCCATATCTCCTCCCTCTTGTGTCTTCCTCCCACCCTCCCTATCCCACCCAAGTATCTTTTCCGACCACAATGCTATGAGACTAGATAACAATTACAGGAAAAAATCTGTAAAAAATGCAAACACATGGAGGCTAAACAATGCACTACTAAATAACCAAGAGATCACTGAAGAAACCAAAGAGGAAATCAAAAAATACCTAGAAACAAATGACAATGAATACACGACAACCCAAAACCTGTGGGATGCAGCAAAAGCAGTTCTAAGAGGGAAGTTTATAGCAATACAATCCTACCTCAAGAAATAAGAAACATCTCAAATAAACAACCTAACCTTACACCTAAAGCAATTAGAGAAAGAAGAACAAAAGAATCCCAAAGTTAGCAGAAAGAAAGAAATAATAAAGGTCAGACCAGAAATAAATGAAAAAGAAATGAAGGAAATGATAGCAAAGATCAATAAAACTAAAAGATGGTTCTTTGAGAAGATAAAAAAAATTGATAAACCATTAGCCAGGCTCATCAAGAGAGAAAGGGAGAAGACTCAAATCAATAGAATTAGAAATGACAGAGGACATTTTTAAAAATTATGATTGATATTGTCAAAAAATCTTCAAAATGTAGCAATCCTCTTAAAGGCCCAAATTGACATTGTATTGACAAAAATTAGCTTAGATCTGTATCTCACAGTGTATGAGTAACTTTTTATAACTTTACTGAGGCATAATTGATGTATAATAAACTGCACATATTTAAAGTACACAATTTGAAGAGTTTTTACATATGCATATACCCACAAAACCACCACCACAATCAAGATAATGAATATATGCATTACCCCCCAAAGTTTTCTCTTGTCATTTGTAATTCATTCCTCCCTTTCACCACTCCCTGTTCTAGCCATAGTCAACTACTGATTTGCTTTTTGATACTATAGATTAACTTGCATTTTCTAGAATTTTGAGATTGACTTTGAAGTACTAATTTTCTCCTTACCATGTTCTCAGTCCTGTCTCAGACATTGAGACAACACTTGACAACATCATGTCTTATGGCTTATGTGGGTCCTGAGCTACCTTGAGAAAGCCAATACACATGATTGATATACCTCTAGCCCCAGGTAATATGTGAGGGAAATCAGGGGGATTTCTAGCTTTTCAGTGTAATCCTCTTACCAATGTGGGTGGAGAATATAGTGTTAATTTAAAGCCAGACTAATACGAGACTAATACTAGGATAATGCAGTCCCCTATCCTTTCTTTAAATAAAATTCCTTCTAGAGTATCTAGAAAATGGATCATCTAAGAGGTGTATATTAATTCGTGTTACTCAATCATTTAATCATAAAATACCTACTGAATATTACTATGCCCCATGCTCTTTGCTAGGTACTAGATTCTACCCTCTTGGAGCTTGCAAACAAGTGGGAGAGACAAATAATGATCACATAATCATATATAAGTATGTAATTATTTTTGAGAGACATACTCAGGAAGGAAGGAACATGATTCTACTAGAGCCTCTAACAAATATATTTCAGCTGGACAGGGAGGAGGGTTTCCTAAGTCAGTGAGACCTGAGCTGTGATCTGGAAAAAAAAAAAAAAAAATGACAAGGAGGTAATGAGAAAAAAATCAGCAGAAGCAAATGAAGAGGAACTACTTATGAGTGAACAGCCTTTGCAAAATCCCTGTATCAAGAGTGAAATAAGTCAGAAAGAGAAAAACAAATACAGTATGCTAACACATATATACGGAATCTAAGGAAAAAAAAAAAAAAGGCCATGAAGAACCTAGTGGCAAGACGGGAATAAAGACACAGACCTACTAGAGAATGGACTTGAGGATATGGGGAGGGGGTGGGGTGAGATGTGACAGGGTAAGAGAGTGTCATGGACATATATACACTACCAAATGTAAAATAGATAGCTAGTGGGAAGCAGCCGCATAGCACAGGGAGATCAGCTCGGTGCTTTGTGACCACCTAGAGGGGTGGGATGGGGAGGGTGGGAGGGAGGGAGATGCAAGAGGGAAGAGAAATGGGAACGTATTGTATATGTATAACTGATTCACTTTGTTATAAAGCAGAAGCTAACACGCCATTGTAAGGCAATTATACTTCAATAAAGATGTTTAAAAAAAAAAAAAAAAATCCCTGTATCAGGCATCCTCACGCCAGAAGGTCAAGGTGGCTGGGAAACAAATGAGAGCAAGGGAGAAAAGCAAGTGCTAGGCCTACAGCACTCACAGGCTTAATCAGGATTTCATTCTTAACTCCAAAAACAATGGAAAGCCACCAAAGGGTTTTAGGCATTAGAATGAGAATGATCATTGTTGCATTTTGAAAAGATCACTTGGCTGCTGTGAGGACCAGACTGAGGGGTTCAGAGTAGAAGAAGGAAACCTTCTAGGAAGCTCTTACAAGAGAAGAGAGAGACTTGGATGAGGGAGTATCAGTGCAGATGGAACCATGTGGGAGGATTCAAGAGAATATTAGGAGGTGAGGTTGATAGGACAAGGTGATGAGTTGGATATGATGTGTCATGGTTTCAAAAATGACTCCCAGTTGTCTGACTAATATAATTGGACCTGTGGTGGTGCCATTGATGGAGATTGGGATACTGGATACAAAACTGCCCATGACTCTTAGGATATTTGCACATTCAGGAAACTCAACCCAGAATATTCTTTGGCCAAGATGGTTTCTTCACAAGCTCAAGTCCCAACTTAAATGACATTTCCAAAGAGGGACTTCCTTAGCCACTCAAAATAAAACAGGGAACCTCTTGTCACTGTTACCATTCTTAAAATCTTATTTTTTTTTTTATTGTTCTGATCATAATTTGTAATGATCTACCTACCTGTGTTTACTCACACAGTTTCTGTGTCTTTCTTTAGACTGTAAAATCTGTGGGGCCATGTTCATTTTGTTTACCACTGTATGCTCAATTTTTGGCACAGATACGGTGATTAATATTCAATCACCACTTGTGGAATTAAAAATATAGAGAGAACATATTTAATAACCAACTATTAGTCATATTAGTGGTTACTATTAGTCATATTAGTCATATTAGTGGTTACTATTATTTAATCACGAAAAAAGTTCTCATTAGAAAAAGACCCACCTAGCTAGTGGCAGAGCAAAGAATGCTTTTTAAAGATGCTCAAAATAAAGCCAGAGGTAGGGGTTTCCCTAGTGGTGCAGTGGTTAAGAATCCGCCTGCCAGTGCAGAGGACACAGGTTCGAGTCCTGGTCTGGGAAGATACCACATGCCGTGGAGCAACTAAACCCGTGAGCCACAACTACTGAGCCCGTGTGCCACAACTACTGAAGCCCGCGCGCCTAGAGCCTGTACTCTGCAACAAGAGAAGCCACCGCAATGAGAAGCCTGCGCACCTCAACAAAGAGTAGCCCCCGCTCGCCACAACTAGAGAAAGCCCACGCACAGCAACGAAGACCCAACACAGCCAAAAATAAATAAATAAAAGAAATAAATTTTTTTAAAATTAAAAAAAATTAAAAATAAAGCCAGAGGTAGTTACTAGAAAGGAGGAACATCAGATAATTTTCATTTAGTTGTGTTTCCCAGTGAAAAATTTAATAAATAGAAGGTGCTGATATTTCTTACTATATATCTTGAATAGATATATAAATAAAATGTCTCCTTTGATGTTGTTAACAACCTATGAGTGTCTCCTGCTGTCTTTAATCTACTTCAAAAGGCTACAAGCTTTTAAGCTGGCTCCTTTCCAAAATTTAAAAAAATGCAGCAAATAAGTTTTACTTTATCTGTTTGTTTGTATTACTTGACTTAAACATGGAGGCCAGAAATAATATGATTCAGGTATTGCATCTCCAGACCTTCCAACACATCAAGCCGAAAAGAGATTTATTGCTTTCTCAGGCAGAACAATCATCCCCCAAGCATTGTCTTTGGTCCCTAATCCATCTTTGGTAATGGACCTTCTCTGACCTCAATAACCTCAGATCCCAACTGCTCTTTTACATGGAACTTTGTCAGTAGCTACCAAAATTTTAAACACTAAAGAATTCTCGGCATTGTATTTCTACTTCCAAGATTTTTCTGAAGAGATAAATAGAAAACTACATGCAAATATATGGATGTTTACTGTAGAACTCTTTATAATAACAAAAATATACTAGAAATGATTTAAGTATTCACATAGATGTCAGTTTAAATACAGTGTGGCTTATTCATATAGGAATGCTTTTAAATGTGCAGAAAATGTTTTGAAAAATCACATAAAACTGTGAACGGGTTTCTTCTAGTTGGTTGAACTTATGAAAGAAAGGAATTAAAGTTACATATGTAATTATACACACATATAATTATACATATATGAAAATATATAAATATATATCATATACAGAAGTATAACTTATATTAATTAAATTGCATATAATATATATTTCTATATTCTGATTATCTCCACAATATTTTTAACTAAACTTTGTATTTTTTGATAATCATAGAGTCACGTGCAGTTGCAAGAACTGCATATTCTCTACTAAGTTTCTCCAAATGGCAACATCTTGCAAAACGATGCTACAATATCAAAACCAGTATATTGACATCAATACATACATGATACAAAGCATTTCCACTGCCATAAAAATTTCTCATGGGGCCCTTATATAGCACACTCACGTCCCTCCTACTCCCATCCCCTTCTTAGCCCCTGGAACTCACAAATTTGTTTTCCTTTTCTGTAATTTTGTCATTTTGAGAATGTTTATGTTTATATAAATGGAATCATACAGTATTTAACTTTTGGGAATTGACTTTTTTCACTTAGCATAAGTCTCTGAAGATTCATCCAGGCTATTGTGTGTATCAATAGTTTATTCTCAGGTTATTGATGATAGTATTCCAGTCCTATAGATAGATGTACAGCAGTTTGTTTAACCATTCATCCATTGGAGGACAACTGGGTAGTTTCCAGGTTTTGACTATCACAAATAAAACTGCTATGAACATTTGTGTACTGGTTTTTGCATAAATATAAATTTTATTTCTCTGGATAAATGTCTGGGAGTACAATTGCTGGGTTGTATGGTAGTTCCATGTTTAGTTTTTTGAGAAACTGTCAAAATATTTTTCCAGAGTAGCTGTACCATTTTACATTCACACCAGCAATGTACTAGTGATCCAATTTTTCTATATCTTTGGCAGCTTTTGGTGTTGTCATTTTCATAATAAATTGTATCAACTTCTGCCAAAATCATCAGGTTCTGCCTATGTTCCTAAACATAGTCTGTCTTCTAATTCCTTCTTAACTAAGTCATTCCCTTTGATACACACCCAGAAAAAAAACCTCCAGACCCAATAGACTGCTATCTTACATTTATTACTCAAAACTTCGTGACACAGAACTCTTTCCCCAGACTTCTCCATTTAGCACCTTGAATGAAGGCATAATCATCCTCTCAAATATGCAAAACACAGCAAGCTAGGAGAAATAGTAATGAATAGCTTAATAATATGACTGATGGGAGAGAACAAAGGGTCAACCCAACAAGATAAAACCTAACAGAAAGATATCCATCTATTCAAAAACACAACCCAGTGCTGACTACCTACAAGCTCTGTGCTATATGTGCTGAGAATACAGACATAAATAAGTTCAAGTTCCTATTTGATTTCACAGTTGAGAAAGGAGATTTTGAAATAAGTATGAAAATAAGTATGTCTAAATCTGTGTTTTGAATATGTTTGTTGGTTTAAAATAGTGTCTGACTTTTTTTCAATCAGCACTAAAAAACTTTCAATGAGTTTGAAGCTAGGGAGTGACTTGTATTTTAAGAAATCACTTTCCCTTTTGTGCAGCTGACAGATTGGAAAAGATCAGCTTTGGGAATACAGAGGCCATTTGGGAGATTAACACAGTCGTCTGGAGAGGAATGACAAGGTTTTGGGAAAAGCAGCAGCTGTAGGGATAATGAAAATATGTATATGATAGATATGGAAAAGGCTTATAATTAACAGGGCTTTCTTACCAATTAGAAAATAAGGCTGAGAAGAGGGAATACTTAGAATGATTCCCAAGTTTCTGACCCACACAACAAGGAAAATAGTGCTATATATTGAGATAGGAAATTAGAACATCAGAGTGTATTTTGAAAGACAGACAAGAAGTCCAGATAAATGTCTGTTGAGTTGAACTTTAAAAAACAGCATCTGTTGGAAGTGATTTATGGGTAATTGAATCTCTTCTCTTCAAAGGAAAAATACAGGTTGCAGCAATAGATTTTAGAGTTCTTAACATGGAGATTATATTGACAGCTACAGGAACACATGAAAACCCCCAGTGAAGGCTATATGTAAAGTGAAAAGAGAAGAGGAATCAAGTTTACAATTTTTGGAGGCATCAACATTCAGAGAAAGTCAGGATAATGAGGGCCATTTTAAAGAAACTGAAAAATAATGGTCAAATAGTAAGAAGGATACTAGAAGTGGAAGGAAAGAAAATCCAGCAGAGCAGAAAATTACAAGTAGAGTGGAGATATGGCAGGTAGCAGTTACTTGGAAGTAGTCAAGTAATATGGTAAATTACATTATGTTAACCCATATTTGGCACCCTTCCATTTGTAGAAATGTATATGTCCTTCCTAAATAAGTCAGGCATGGTCTTGTGACTTGCTTTGGTCAATGAAACAGGACAGGGTCACTTCCAAGAAGAAGCTTTAAAAATTAGCATATGGTTCACTAAGTTCTCTTTCCTCATGAGCCATGATGATCAGAAATGCTCCAGACAAAGACTGTTCCATCAGTTCTGGGTCACAGAATTCAGACAACATGGGGACAGCTATAGCCAACCCAAGATGGCCATATAGTATGAGAAAAAAATTTAAATGTTGTGGATGTAAGCCCCTGAGATTTGGAGTTATATATTAATACAACTGGTCAACCCAGTCTGTTCTTAGTAGACGCAGGCAAAGTGAGAAAGGAAAACAGGAAGTTTCACAAGGTTCAACAATTTTAGCTGTAAAAAACACGGGGGTTAAGAAATGGCAGGAGGAGGAGTCAAGGTGGTGGGATAGGAGGTTGCAGAATTTGTCTCTCCTCACAAGTACATCAAGAATCCATCTACAAATGGAACAATTCTCACAGAACACCTACTGAACGTTAGCAGAAGACTTTGGACACCTAAAAGGACAAGAAAAATCCCCTCGCCAAGTAGGATGAAAGAAAAAAAGAAAAGAGGAATTAAAAAAGGGACCAGCAACCATGGCGGGAAATTGAAGGTGAGGAGAGATTCCTGCACTCAGAAAAACCCCTGCACCATGGGGAAATTAGCTGGGACAGAAAGAGACCTTTGGGGGATCAAAGGGGAACACAGCAGACAGTCTGTGGAAGGCAGGAGAAAGTAAGAACTGTGCACACGGTCTGTGTTACAGCCCTGAGCACCCCAGCCTGAGTTGCGTGTCTCCTGTTGCAGAGAGGGGCTGGGTGCTGGAAAGTGAGGTTTGAAGCGTGGACCCAGTGAGGGGACAGCTGTTGGCTGTGAAAAGACAGCCTGAAGAGACAGGACTAAGGAGCTCCACAACCAGGAAAGTCTGCAGAGGAAGCCTGGGACACCATAGAAGCAAGGCGTCATTGTTGAGTGGCGCGCAAGGGGCAGGGCCACAACTGCAACCCCCTTCCCCACCTGCCGGCTTCAGCCTCCATGGGTACTGGGAGGGGCAGCCATCTGAGCAGGCTCACCCACCCCTCAAGCCAAGGCCTCCTCTGCCCATGTAGGCTCTGGGGTCCTGAGTGCTACCCATGCCAAAGCCTCCTTGGCAATCAGCTCTGGACACCCCTGCCTGAGATGGTAATCTGCCAATGCTGGCAGGGGCTGAGTGATTAAGCATGGGATTAAGAGAGTGGATCCAGGGAGAGGACTGATGTTGGCTGCACGGATACAAGAGAGGGAATGGGAGTGACTCTGCGGCCAGGAGTGCCCCTAGAGGAAGAATGGTCTGCCTAGGAAACAAGATGCCATTGTTGCGCATAAGGGGCAGGGCCGCCACTACCCTCACAAGCCAGCCCCTGACTCTGCAGGCACTGGAAGGGACTCCCACCAGAGTGAGCATGCCCCAGTCTGTTGCAACTGCCTGCTGGTCTCTGCCACTTCACACACACCCCAGTTGTCATCACCATACCCCTCCCCAGCCTGAGTGAGTAAGTGTGCCCCAATCAGCTGCTGCTTTCGCTCTCTCTCGCCTGGGTGGGGAGCAGATGCCTGAGGGTGGTGCACATGCAGAGGTGGGACCAAAACCAAAGCTGAGCCCCAGGGGCAGTGTGACTAAGTAAGAGGAAGAGAAATCTCTCCATACAGCTGCACAAGCTGTAGATTAAGTCCCTGTGATTGGCTTGGTAAATCCTGTGTCTGTGGAATATCTGAATAGACAATGAGTGTTCCCACAACTAAGAACAGTCTAGCTTTAGCAGCAGTGGACTCTGGGGGCAAGTACACACAGGAGTTGGGCCAGGTCAGAGTCTGAGCTGGCCCCATAGTGCCCACAGCAGGTCCAGAGACCTAGCTAGAAGTACGGGGGGGCCTCTTGGAGAGGCAGGGGTTGGCTGTGGCTCACTGTGGGAGCAAGGTCACTGAGAAAGAGTCCCAGGAAAATATTCTTATTACTATTATTCTTTTTTTGTTTGTTTCATTTTGTTCTGTTGTTGTTGTTGTTCTTATTATTTTTACTTTTTATTTTTTAATATCTATTTTTTCTATTTTTACTTTACTTTTTTGTTGTTTTGTGTGTTTTTTCTTGTTTTTGCTCTTTGGTTTTTTTGGATCATTTTTGTGTGTTTGTTTTATGTTTTCTTTGCTTTTTTTAGTTGCTCTGTTTTTGTTTTGTTTTTCTTTTTTTGTTTTTGTTAGTTTAGGCTTTATTGATTGTTTTCATCTTTGAGTTCTTTGTTTCTTCTCTTGTTTTCTTTTTTTTTGTCTGTTTCTTTGTTCCTGTTTGGTTGGTTTTGTTTTATCATTTATCTTGGGTTTGGTTTGTCTGTTTGTTTTCCTTCTTTTTTGTGTGTTGTTATCATTGTTGCTGTTTGTTTTTGTTTTTGCTCTTTGTCTTGGGTTTTGTTTGTTTTGTTTTCTTTTTTTTTTTTTCTTTTTTTTCTGGCTGCGCTGTGTGGCTTGGTTCCCCAGCAAAGGGTCAGGCTTGGGCCGCTGGGGTGGGAGTGCTGAATCCAGGACGCTGGACCACCAGAGAATTCCCTGGCCTAGGGAATATTAATCGGCATGTGCTCTCTGGAAGTATCCATCTTGACACAAAGACCCACCTCCACCCAACTGCCTGCAGGCTCCAGCGCTGGACACCTCACACTAAACAACCAGCAAGACAGGAACACAGCCCCACCCATCAGCAGACAGGCTGCCTAAAGCTGTACTAAGTTCACAGACACCCCAAAACACACCACATGATGCACCCCTGCCCATCAGAGGGAAAAGACTCAGCTCCACCCACCAGAGCACAGGCACTAGTCCCTCTCACCAGGAAGCCTACACCAGCCCCTGGACCAACCTCACTTACCAGGGGACAGACAACAGAAGCAAGAAGAACTACAACCCTGCAGCCTGCAGAAAGGAGACAACAAACACAGTAAGTTAGACAAAATGAGATGACACAGAAATATATTGCAGATGAAAAAGCAAGGTAAAAACCCACAAGACCAAATAAATGAAAAGGAAATATGCAATCTACCTGGAAAAGAATTCAGAGTACTGATAGTAAAGATGATCCAAGATGTCAGAAATAGAATGGAGGCAGGATCGAGAAGATACAAGAAATGTTTAACTAGGACCTAGAAGAAGTAAAAAACAAACAATCAGTGATGAACAACACAATAACTGAAATGAAAAATACACTAGAAGGAATCAATAGCAGAATAACTGAGGCTGAAGAATGGATAAATGAGCTGCAAGATAGAATGGTGGAAATAACTGCCATAGAGAATAAAGAAAAAAGAATAAAAAGAAATGAGGACAGACTCAGACAGCTCTGGGACAACATTAAACACAACAACATTTGAATTATAATGGTCCCAGAAGAAGAAGAGAAAGAGAAAGGGTCTGAGAAAATATTTGAAGAGGTTATAGTTGAAAACTTCCCTAATATGGGAAAGGGAATAGTCAGTCAAGTCCAGGAAGGGCAGAGAGTCCCATACAGGATAAATCCAAGGAGAAACATGCCAAGACACATATTAAGCAAACTATCAAAAATTAAATACAAAAGAAAATTTTAAAGCAGCAAGGGAAAAGTAACAAAAAACATACAAGGGAATCCCCATAAGGTTATCAGCTGATTTTTCAGCAGAAATTCTGCATGCCAGAAGGGAGGATATATTTAAAGTGATGAAAGGGAAAAACCTACAACCAAGATTACTCTACCCAGCAAGGATCTCATTCAGATTCGACAGAGAAATCAAAAGCTTTACAGACAAGCAAAAGCTAAGAGAATTCAGCTCTACACCAAATGCTAAAGGAACTTCTGTAGGCAGGAAACACAGGAGAACAAAAAGACCTACAAAAACAAACTCAAAACAATTCAGAAAATGGTAATAGGAACATACATATCGATAATTACCTTAAATGTAAATGGATTAAATGCTCCAATCAAAAGACACAGACTGCCTGAATGGATACAAAAACAAGACCCATATATATGCTGTCTACAAGAGACCCACTTCAGACCTAGGGACACATACAGACTGAAAGTGAGGGGATGGAAAAAGATATTCCACGCAAATGCAAATCAAAAGAAAGCTGGAGTAGCAATACTCATATCAGACAAAATAGACTTTAAAATAAAGACTATTACAAGAGACAAAGAAGGTCACTACATAATGATCAAGGGATCATTCCAAGAAGAAGATATAACATTTGTAAATATTTACACACCAACACACACTCCAATACATAAGGCAAATACTAACAGCCATAAAACGGGAAACTGACAGTAACACCATAATAGTGGGGGACTATAACACTCCACTTACACCAATTGATAGATCATTTAGACAGAAAATTAATAAGAAACACAAGCTTTAAATGACACATTAGACCAGATAGACTTAATTGATATTTATAGGACATTCCATCTGAAAACATCAGAATATACTTTTTTTCAAGTGTACACGGAACATTCTCCAGGATAGATCACATCTTGGGTCACAAAAAAAGCCTCAGTAAATTTAAGAAAATTGAAATTGTATCAAGCATCTTTTCTGACTACAACATATGAGATTAGAAATCAATTACAGCAAAAAAAAAACTAAAAAACGCAAGCACGTGGAGGCTAAACAATACGCTACTAAATAACCAAGAAATCAAAGAGGATATCAAAAATAACTAGGAACAAATGATAATGAAAACACGAGGACCCAAAACCTATGGGATGCAGCAAAAGCAGTTCTAAGAGGGAAGTTTATAGCAATATAATCTTACCTCAAGAAACAAGAAAAAACTCAAATAAACAACCTAATCTTACACCTAAAGCAACTAGAGAAAGAAGCACAACAACAACAACAAAAACCCCAAAGTTAGTAGAAGGAAAGAAATCATGAAGATCAGAGGAGAAATAAGTGAAATAGAAAAGAAGAAGACAATAGCAAAGATCAATGAAACTAAAAGCTGGTTCTTTGAGAAGATAAACAAAATTGATAAACTTTTAGCCAGACTCATCAAGAAAAAAAGGGAGAGGACTGAAATCAATAAAATTAGAAATGAAAAAGGAGAAGTAACAACTGACACTGAAGAAATACAAAGAATCATAAGTGATTACTACAAGCAACTATATGCCAATAAAATGACAACCTGGAAGAAATGGACAGATTCTTAGAAAAGTACAACCTTCCAAGACTGAATCAGGAAGAAATAGAAAATATGAACAGACCAATCACAAGTAATGAAATTGAAACTGCAATTAAAAATCTTCCAACAAACAAAAGTCCAGGACCAGATGGCTTCACTGGCGAACTCTATTAAATATTTAGGGAAGAGCTAACACCTATCCTTCTCAAACTCTTCCAAAAAATTGCAGAAGGAGGAACCTCCCAAGTTCATTCTAAAAGGCCATTATCACCCTGATACCAAAACCAGACAAAGATACCACAAAAAAAGAAAATTACAGGCCAATATCACTGATGAACATAGATGCAAAAATCCTCAACAAAATACTAGCCAACCAAATCCAACAACACATTAATGGGATCATACACCATGATCAAGTGGGATTTATCCCAGGAATGCCAGGATTCTTCAATATATGCAAATCAATCAATGTGATATGCTGTATTAACACATTGAAGAATAAAAGCCATATGAACATCTCAGTAGATGCTGAAAAAGCTTTTGACAAAATTCAACACCCATTTATGATAGAAACTCTCTGAAAATGGGCATAGAAGGAAACTACCTCAACATAATAAAGGCCATATATGACAAACCCACAGCAAACATCATTCTCAATGGTAAAAAACTGAAAGCACTTCCTCTAAGATCAGGAACAAGACAAGGGTGTCCACTCTTGCCACTCTTATTCAACATAGTTTTGGAAGTCCTAGCCACGGCAATCGGAGAATAAAAAGAAATAAAAGGAATCCAAATTGGAAAAGAAGAAGTAAAACTGTCACTGTTTGCACATGACATTATACTATACATAGAAAATCTTAAAGATGCCACCAGAAAACTACTATACTAAAGATCATCAATGAATTGAGTAAAGTTGCAGGATACAAAATTAATACACAGAAATCTCTTGCATTCCTATACACTAACAAAGAGAAAAATGAGAAAGAGAAATTAAGGAAACAATCCCATTCACCATTGCAACAAAGAGAATAAAATACCTAGGACTAAACCTACCTAAGGAAGCAAAAGACCTGTACGCAGAAAACTATAAGATACTGATGAAAGAAATCAAAGCTGACACAAACAGATGGAGAGATATACCATGTTCTTGGATTGGAAGAATCAATATTGTGAAAATGACTATATTACCCAAGGCAATTACAGATTCAGTGTAATCCATATCAAATTACCAATGGCATTTTTCACAAAATTAGAACCAAAAAATTTTACAATTTGCACAGAAACACAAAAAACCCCAAATAGCCAAAGCAATCTCAAGAAAGAAAAACAGAGTTGGAGGAATTAGACTGACTTCGGACTATACTACAAAGCTACAGTAATCAAGACAGTATGGTAGTAGCACAAAAACAGAAATATAGATCAATGGAACAGGATAGAAAGCCCAGAGATAAACCCACATACTGATGGTCACCTAATCTATGACAAAGCAGGCAAGAATATACAATAGAAAAATACAGTGTGTGTGTGTGGGAAAACAAAAAAAAAACAAGAAAATGCAAGTTTTCCGCTTGCACACTGAAAACTACAAAACATAATTGAAAGAAATTCAAGAAGACATAAATAAATGAAAAGACATCCTGTGTTCATGAATTGGAAAAAAAATACAAACTAAATAAAATAAAAATAAATACAGTTTTTAAATAAAAAAAAAAAAAGAATATACAATAGAGAAAAGACAGCCTCTTCAATAAGTGGTGCTGGGAAAACTGGACAGCTACATGTAAAAGAATGAAGTTAGAATACTCTTTAACACCATACAGAAAAATAAACTCAAAATGGATTAAAGGCCTAAATGTAAGGTCAGACGCTATAAAATTCTTAGAGGAAAACATAGGCAGAACACTCTATGACATAAATCACAGCAAGATCTTTTTTGATCCACCTCCTAGAGTAATGAAGATATAAACAAAAATAAAGAAATGGGACCGAATGAAACTTAAAAGATTTTGCACAGCAAAGGAAACAATAAACAAGACAAAACGACAATCCTCAGAATGGGAGAAAATATTTGCAAACGAAACAACTGAAAAAGGATTAATCTCCAAAATACACAAACAGCTCATGCAGTTCAATATAAAAAAAAAAACCAAACAATCCAATCAAAAAATTTTCAGAAGACCTAAATGGACATTTCTCCAAAGAAGACATACAGATGACCAACAAACACATGAAAAGATCAACATAACTAATTATCAGAGAAATGTAAATCAAAACTACAATGAGGTATCAACTCACACCGGTCAGATTGGCCATCATCACAAAATCTACAAACAACAAATGCTGGAGAGGGTGTGAAGAAAAGGGAACCCTCTAACACTGTTGGTGGGAATGTAAATAGATACAGCCACTATGGAGAACAGTATGGAGGTTCCTTAAAAAACTAAAAATAGAACTACCATACAACCAAGCAATCCCACTACTGGGCATATACCCTGAGAAAACCATAATTCAAAAAGACACATGCACCCCAATGTTCATTGCAGCACTATTAACAATAGCCAGGACATGAAAGCAACCTAAAAGTCCATCAACCGAGGAATGGATAAAGAAGATGTGGAATGTATATACAATGGTCATAAAAAAGAATGAAATTGTGTCATTTGCAGAGACATGGATGGGCCTAGAGAGTGTCATACAGAGTGAAGTAAGTCAGAAAGAGAAAAACCAATATCGTATATTAACGCATATATGTGGAATCTAGAAAAATGGTATAAATGATCTTATTTGCACAGCAGAAATAGAGACACAGATGTAGAGAACAAATGTATGGATACCAAGGGGGAAAGGGGGTTCAGTGGGATGAACTAGGAGATTGGGATTGACATGTTTACACTACTATGTATAAAATAGATAACTAATGAGAACCTACTGTATAGCACTGGGAACTCTACTCGGTGCTCTGTGGTGACCTAAATGGGAAGGAAATCCAAAGTAGAGGAGGTATATGTGTACATATGGCGGATTCACTTTGCTCTACAGCAGAAACTGACACAGCAGTGTAAAGCAACTATACTCTAATAAAAATAAATAAATAAATAAAAAGAAATAGCAGGAATCAAGGTAATCTTCACAGAGGAGATGAAGTTAATACTATATTAGTCAGGAACCAACCAGGAAACAGAAACTATTTATATGCTTAGAACAGAGGGAATGTAATGCACAGAATTGACTCAGTAGATGATAGAAGACCTAAAAAAATCAAATAGGTGATGGTGAGGCAGCTTAGAAACTGATAACAGCAGGAAGCCAGTATGAACTTCAGCTGGAGAGAAAAAGAAGAGATGGTGTAACAAGAGTCCAGGGACTGGAGTCACCTGCCAAAAGCTGAAACAAATATAAACTTATCCAGCAGGACCTGGTGGCTCAGACATAGTGCAGGCACTTCCAGAGACTTCTCCCAAATAGAGAGAGAGAGAGAGAGAGAGAGGGGAGGCCACACTCTGGCCTTTCCCCTTTTCCCACCTCCCATCTCCTGCCTGGGCCTTCTGGGGCAGAATGCAGCCCAAATATCAACTGACATGGGAACCTGAGAAACTGACCTGGGAACCACCTGCAAGGGTCAGCATCATGTCCCCTCCCTCCCCCTAATATGGAGCAGAGCATGGAAAGCATGGGGAATGGATCTAAGGGCAAATAGCCCCAAGATTGGCACAAGCCCAAGTCTGGAGGCAGACTGGGGCAGACATTGCAGGTGGGAAGAAGCTTGAGTTTTTTCATTAAGGCATAAGAGTGTTAGCAGCAAAGAGATTTAGTTATCTCTTCAGCATGGCTGGGGCTGGAGCACATGTGAAGAAAGGAACATTGATGAGACTAGACATGTAAAGTAAGGCCAGATCATGAAAGACCTTGTATGCCATACTAAGGAGCTTGAAATCTATTTTATAGGTGGTCGTATAGAGCCAGAATTATGTCTTGGAAAAGATGATTCTGGAATCATAGTGCACGGTAGCGTTGAGGAAAGGAAAGGATAGTTCAGAACCATTTGCCAGAGAATGACGTAGCAGAGGCCTAACTTGGTGGAAGGGTCTGTGAAGCTATGGGGTGGCACTAATATAACTGCTAACTTAATCAAACCTCACATTCTGGTGATGTAGACTCCAAACAAATGAAGCTTGTAAAACTTCCCTTTTCTTCACACCCTCTCCAGCATTTATTGTTTGTAGATTTTGTGATGATGGCCATTCTGACCAGTGTGAGGTGATATCTCATTGTAGCTGTGATTTGCATTTCTCTAATAATTAGTGATGTTGAGCATCTTTTCATGTTTTGGAGCATCTACTCTATCCAAACTATCAGAGTGTCACCAGGTAACACCAGTGGAAGAACTACCCAGGTGAATCCAAGGCAAACTGCAGAATTATAATCAAATAAAGTGCTTTTATTTTAAGGCTTAAAAAAAAAAAATTCCTTAGAAGTAGGGGAATAGGAACGTAAAGCATCTGGAAACATTGTCAGATAAACAACAGTTGAAGAAAATGGAGACATTCAAGTTAGAGATAAGGAGAAGGAAAAAATCATTACGCCTTACTGAAAATGCGAGTTGTCTTTATAACAACAGGCTCTCTAGAGTTTATAACCCAAGGAAAAAATTATCTAGTTAGGCCCTTCTGAATAGAGCTCCCCAAATAAAAATAGGACAAACTGAAGTCTGTTCATTGCTTTATTCATTCTTTTCAGGGGTCACTGAATTTTAGGATGGAAGGAGTTTCAGCCAGGGAGGAGGAGAGCATCATCTCCTTCCCTCCTCCACTCTTGCTTTTTTCTGCTGTCACACCAAATGTGAGAGTGCCTCCTGAAAGTCAAAAAGGCAATATTAAAAATAAGAGCAGCTACATATCATTAGCACATCACCAAAAATAGTCACTACCCTATTTCGCTACCATTTTACTTACAAAGAAACAAAAGCTCAGAGTGGGTAAGTCCCATCCAGAATCACAAAGCTGGGAAGTGGCATACATTTCACAACTAGCATACATCTCTCTCATTCAAAAATTCCTTCTAGAAGTGTGGATACTGCACTTTCCTTGAGATTCAAGGACATGCAAAATGTGTATGAGTACAGTAAGCAAGGGGGAAATACAGGTTCACAAATGAGAACAAGGTGGGGTGGAAGTGGGGTGGAGAGGGTGAGCACTCAGGGTGACTAAGCCCTGCCCTTTGATGAGTTAGCCCCACAAGCTGCAGTTACCAGCAGTTTCTTCACGGCCTCAGAGGCCTCTGGTCCCAGCTCACTCACACACTTCCTTAGCCCTTCCACAAGGTGCTCAACAGAAATGCCCAGAGTTTTCAGAAGAAGCTTAAGTGGGTCCATGAGGGGGAGATCGTTGTCCAGAGGTAAAGGTAAAACCTTGTTGACAGGAAGTGGCAAACTGTTGATGAAGAAGGCGGTAGCTGCAGAGCAAAAGAGATCCCAAGTAAAACAAGGCACTTCCAGTTCCTATGACCTCACCACCTTCCACTCTCTCCATCAATGGCTCCATTCCAGCCCTACTCATCTTGATTTCTCATGAAAACATCTGCTTCCGGACCTTTGCCCCTCCCATTCCATCTCTCTAGAACTTTCTTTCCCCAGATAACTACATGCCTTTCTTCCTTACTTGTTTGGTCTCTCCTCAGATGTTACATTCTCAGAGATGTATCTAAAATGGTATCACCCGTCACCCTCTATCTTTATTTTTTCTTACCACTACTTAAAGTATTAAATCTTTATTCATTTCTTTACTTTGCCTTCATCCTCTCACTAGAATGTAGGATCCATGAGAATAAGAAATTTGAGTTTTATTCACTACCATACCCTATGCCTAGCACAGACCCTGGCATATAGTAAGCACTCAAAAGATACTGGTGATTGACTAGATGGGAGTATAGTTTGCGTGTGGCTGTCTCCACAGCCCACAAGTTTGAAACCAAAGGGAAGATGCCATAATGAACCTCCACTTGGAGACATGAATGGACCCAACCACAGCCCAGGAAACTGCTCCCAACCAGTCCAACTCAATGCTACAAACATAAGTGAACAGAGACTCTATGCCAGTTGGTGCAGATACACAGACGAATAAAACAAGATATTCCACTCAGAGAACCCACACAATCTGGTGGACAAAAAAGATTTGTGTATGCCACAGAGCAGCATGTGCTATGCTAATATTATGGACAAAGCTCTATGGAAACACAAAAGAAGTGATGATTAATTCTAACGTAGGAGAACGCTACAGGAATCTTCCAAGAATAGATGTTGCAGGAGATGTGTCTTGAGGCAAATGTCAGGATCACAGGTAAAGAAGGGGAGTAGCATTTTAAAGAGGAAAAAAATTAACCAAGGCATTGAGATATTAAGGTGAAAGTGCATACACAGGATGGTGAGTCTTCTTCAGAATTCCAGTGGGGTGTGCTGAGGAGGAATAAAGAAGGTTAGGCTGCAACTTGGGTGGGGCGGATTTTCAAAGCCTTGAATGTCATACAGATGAGTTTGAGACTCTTTTTCCCCAAGGGTAATGAGGAGCTATCAAGGCTCTTATATGGAATAATTTGCATTTTATATCTTCAGCTTTAGAAAGATAACTTTCACATAGAAGAGGTTAGAGAATGAGGAAAATGCTTATGATACATATTTTTACAAAACACATTTGCGTATGTATAAATACACATATGCAGAAGCACACACATGAGACACACATCCTCCTGCTGGCTAAGACCCTGCCAGTACTTCATTCTCTTTGTAATACTTTTTATTTTCCCATTCAAATCATAAAAATGGAGCTTGTGCAGCTATTTCCCCTTCATCTTCTACCACCCACTTTCCCTCCAAAACTCTCCCCCAGAAGGGGGATATTTATTTCCCCTCCACCCATCTTTCTGCTGCCACCTCTTCCCATGTGTCCTTAGACACCAAAGGACAACAAAATAGCCAAAACTGGTGAAGTTACAAATTAGTTCAAAAATTCAAAAAAAATTCACAAGCCAAAGTTGCCAATGTAGGCATGGGTATCACAGTTTCTCATGATTAATCTCTGTACTTCTTATTTTCAACACTTTGGTGACTGTCTTCTCTGTATGTACTTACATATTCCAGAGGGGAGACCCTCAAAGCTTTTTGTTCTCCAAATGAGCAGTGGCCATTATGATGGATTTTGCAGATGCACCCAAATATCTCTTCCTATAGTTAAAATGACTCCCTCCAAAAAGAAAGGATCAGTTCCCATTCTCCTCCAAGAAATCAGCCTCTATACCCTACCTAGAAATGGAACTGTTCACCCCTCAGCTCTCCCACAGAGCTCTATCTGTATTGTCATTGTGCATTAATGACTGGTCTAGTACGGCAGTGACTTCTGTAGAAGTCTTCTCTCCCTTGCCAGACTATAAGAACCTTGAGAACAATATTTATGTCTGATTCAGGTCTGAATCTTCGAATGCCTATCCAGTGACCAACGGCTTATAACTATTCAACAAATACCCACTGATTGTGTGAACAGATAAACATAGCTATGTCTCAAGAGAACCAACGCTGCAAACTGATTAGAGGTGATAGCAAGAATGACTCCATATGGTTTCAGAAACATAAAAGAAAGAAGTCACAAAATCAGATCTTAATCCAAAATTAAGGAAGATTAATGGTGGCCGAAGTTCAATACTGAAGTGCGTTTGTTGAACTTCTGTGGGAGCTGGTTAACTTCTTTGTAGGATACACCAGGGATAGTACTTGTATTGGGTTAGAGCTTGGAGCTGGGAGCAGGGGACATCTGAAGTCCCTTCTGATCTTACTATTCTGTGGCTCTAAAACTCCCTCCACCATATTCCACTGGGAGCCTAGGCTTACCAGCTGTGTTCCTGTTAACAGAAAAATACAGAAATATCATATGTTCCCAGCTTACTTACCAGAGTAACTGCAAATGCTGATGGTCACCAGCAGGAACACAGTGACCAGCTTCATTGTACGTTATCTGTGATATTTCCCTGGAGTTTAAAATTAAACTGGAAAACCTAATGAGTCCACCGAGCCAGTGGTTCCCCTTGCTGTACCAAGTGTGGCAGTGGCTTTTGCACACACACATATTTATACACCAAACAGGGACCTGAATTTCAGTCATGACCCCTTGACTCGCCCCAGGGGAGAAAAGCATGGAGGTCATGTTTTCTCACTAAACAAATTGGAGGTTTTTTCCGCTTTCTCTCATGTTCCCATGTGAAACAAAGCCCTAACTTAAAACACTCTCAAGGATCTCTTGCATAAGCTCTTACACAGAGTTGCGGGTGGGAAGCAAAGAGCTCTAGAAGTCCTTCTCCTGGAAGAACTCTGAAAAGAAGGGAAGGTTTCATATTGGGATTAAAGAGAGTGAAAATTCTGTTGCTTTCCTCCAGTTTTCTATTCATTTAAAGTTTGGAGAAACACATTAACTGATGAGCTCGCCAGTTGTAGGAGTAATCCCGACGCCCCTTCAGTCCTGAAATAATACAGACTCAGCTTACTGGCATTTAGTGCCATGTTTCTCTGGAATTTACCTCCACCCACCCCATCCCTGCTCACACATCTACATGGCAAGATCTTCTACCATTTCTAGTGTCTCCCACTTATTTGGGGAACACCCAGGGTCATGCCTTCTCTGTGTTCTCATATAGCTCAGGATCGAAGATCAAAATGCCTTTTTAAAAACCTGGGATTCAATATTTACTCTTTGTGTAACCTTAGATTTGACGTATTTTATTCTATAGTATTGTTCTCCTCATCTAAAATGGGACATTTAACAGCTAACAGCAAGATGGTCTCAAAGGTGTGTGACCCTGAGAAAAAAATTTTTTTTACAAGACCCCATCCATATAAACAACTTGGGTCACCAAAATATGCATGTCAGAACCCTTCTGGCAGTCCAGTCCCTTGTAATCATGCAAAAGAAATACTGTGCTGGCCACAGGAACAATCTGTTTGCAAGGCTGCCCTCCTGCAACCAGGACTCAGCCATGGGGCCCTAGGATGACCCTATCTGTAAGCCCAAGTCCTAGAGTTCCTTGCGGTATCTGGTACAGGAAAGAGAGAAAGAATGAAACTTGAAGGGGAGAAATAAGATCCAGGGTCCAGGTGGATCCCAGTCCCAGCTTGGAGCTCCCTGACCAAGTGACATTGCTGGCCCCAGCCAGCCCCTGCCACTGAAGGGGTACTTAGAACATTGTGAGGAAGATACATCAAGGCATAGTCCCCTCTAGGTGCAAGGCCAGGAGTTGGGGCCCCACTTGAGGGTGTGGTATCGTTATGAGGATTTAATGTAGTTATGTAGACCCAGGATATAACTGTACCAAACCAAGATTAACACCTAACAAGTGTCACCTGCTATTCATTTCTGTGCATTACCGAGTTATAACTGCCATTTCTTAATTTTTCTGCTACATTATAAACTGCATGGAGGAGATCATGTATTACTGCCACACATACGCAATCCTGCCCCTTCTACTGCTTTCTCTGCCAGAGACGGCTTCAGTTTTTCCTGGGGAGCTATCACCTAGCCAGGGATGTTGATGTTCCAGAACTCTCACAGGGCCAAAGTTGTGTGTGGTAAAGCGGTGGCGAGTTGATGCCGTCCTTTATTTTTATGTTATGACCTTTCTACAGGATACGAAAACTGTACTGCCCTCATCTCTGCTGGTTGTTTCCATTTTGCTCTCACATCCTCTCCGTGCACGTCCCCCCCCCCCCCCCCCCCCGCCCTGCACTATAGGAGGCTCAGTTTTTCAAACTGTGGTTTCCAGACTTCCTGGCCAATTGCGTTCTGGTTAGGATCGGCTAATGGGAGGCACTGGGAAAAGACTGGAGGGGAGAGAAAGGGAGAAATCAGGGTGCTTCTCCCTCTCCCTGCTTCAGGAGACATCTCGGGCAGTGAAGGCCGCTTCTCCATGGCTCCAGCTCCTTCCAGAAAGGCCCTTTCATCTGCGGTCCCCCACACACCAGGCAGTCCCACCATCGTTCCTGCTTCCACAGTGCAGCCCCAGCCTGGGCCCAACCTGCTCTCCCTATCCCTCCCGGCCAAGAAGCAGTAGCAGCTTCCTGAACTTTCTAATCTCAGAGTTGACTCGCCTTTCCCCCGGTTGCTTTAACTGCCTTTCTAGCATCTTGTGAATTATCCTTCAAGATAAATTTTTCCTGTTTGATCACCTGGCATGGTTTTGACTTTCTGGCTGGGTTCTGACTAACACAGCATACTAAAATATAGTAGAGCTTTTGGCAAAAAACAGATATTTCTGTTTGGAAACATAGCCTCTCTCTCGCAACTGCCAAGTTATGAGTCCACAAGGGGCTGGACCAATCCAAGAGAAATAGAGCAATACACACACACGGATGCTTCTCCCTTTCTACCTCTGAAGTGTGTGGCACTGTCTCCAGCTTGTCTGCTGGTCCTGGAGGTGAGTTCTTTCCCAGGAAGTTCCTCAGACCTCAGTTCTTTCCCAGGAAGTGCTAATAGATTTCTGGTGGGCCCGTCTAATAGTCGACCAGACATTGTCTTGACCAAAACCTGGTAGTAAACATGGATGGCTTAGACTAAAGGCTAGAACCTCCTCCATGCAAAACACACACACACACACACACACACACACACACACACACTCTCTCTCTCTCTGTCACACTTACAAACACAAATGTCCACATGCTTACACATATATGAACAGTAATATGTGCACGTGAACAGACAGACATCACATAACCTTCAAGCACTACTGTTTTCATTTCTTTTGTTCAACAAATAGTTATTGAGCATCTACTCTGTGCCTGACACTGTCAGGAACTAAGACTGGAGTAGTAAATGAGGCAAGCAAATTTCTTGCTTTCGTGGAGCTGACAGTGTATGGGATAAACAGACAATAAACAGGTAAACAAATAAAGAACTAGTAGTAAGTCCTATGAAGAAGCTAATAGGGTGCTCTGATTGTAAAGAACAAGAGGATTGGGGGTACAGTCAGACCTGAAAAGAGACTCAGACTTGGCTACTCCCATGCTTCCTGCATTCTGAGCCCATGTATTAGTCATGTCTTTTTATTCCATATTTCTGATGCTTTGACATTTCGGAGGCTTGCTGACCTTGGAGGGACTGCCCCTCCCAGGGCTAGCTAATTCCTAGAGATAGCAAATGGCTCACCTGGGAGTGTACCTTTCATATGCAAACCAACCAATCCAGATCCCACACTGCCAACCACCTCCTTCAGGAAGCCCTTGTCCCCGACTGGGCCACTGCCCACCTGCCTCAATCACCCCCGGGCCCAGGCAGCTACCAGACAACTAGGGACAGTCCCTACACCCCAGAGCCCACTGAAATTATTCAAACTAGCCTATCCTAAACCTGCTTACCCTGTCTCCCCATCCCTTCCCATGGAAAACTGCTGGGAAGTTTGAGTAAACGCTCCTGTCCACTCACCTGCCCCACCCTCCTGACAAACCCAGTGCTTCCCATGTGCCCTTACTGCCCTGTGGTGTGGCATGACACTTTTCTTGGGAATCTGTCAGTATAACAAGCTATCTTTTCAATGGCAGTTATCTCCTGATCTGATGACCTGAATAATAATAAAACATATTTTAAAACAGCCTTCTATGCTCTTCTTGTGCCGTTGTTATGCTACTGATACTGATATTATTTGTATTAATGTTTTCTTTCCCAGGACTAATTTGTAAACATCTCAAGCAGCTTTGTCTTGTTCACGTTTGGATCCTAACACAGAATCCTACACACTTGATAATATTATTAAGAACCACCAATCAGTGCCAGGCCCTACACTTTGCATATGGTATCCATTTCATTCTCATAAAGCCCCTGAAGATAAGAGCTTTTATCCCATTTTATAAACGAGAGGTCTGAAGCTGGAAGCAATGAATTAATTGCCAAGGTCACTTAGATAATATATAATGTGGCCAGAATTTGAGTCCTTTCTTCTGATTTGTATTTCTTTACCTTTAAACACTTAACTAATATGCTTTTCCAGTAAGCATTTGTTAATAAATTAATTCATGAAAAGAAATGAAAAGGAAATGAATACCAGTGTTTCTAAATTAATTTTCAAAGTGTTTTTCAAATGAATTTTTTGTGGAGATTAAATTAATAAGCGAGAGTGGAAGTTCAATTAGCCATTCAACAAGTATTTATTGAGCATGTTTGGTGGATCTGCCTCTGTGGTAGATTCTGGGAATACAGCAGGAAGAAAGCCAGCATGACTCTTGCCTCATCTTAATTATATTAAAGGAAACTGTTAGAAGCAAGTCAGTAAGTCCAACATAATAACGGCCATATATGACAAACCCACAGCTAACATCATACTCAATGGTGAAAAACTGAAAGCATTTCCTCTAAGATCAGGAACGAGAAAAAGATGCCCACTCTTACCACTCTTATTCAACATAGTTTTAGAAGTCCTAGCCATGGCAATCAGAAAGGAAAAAGAAATAAAAGGAATCCAAATTGGAAAAGAGGAAGTAAAACTGTCACTGTTTGCAGATGACATGACACTATACATAGAAAATCCTAAAGACACCACCAGAAAAACTACTAGAGCTCATCAATGAATTCAGTCAAGTTGCAGGATACAAAATTAGGTTGCATTCCTATGCACTAACAACGAAAGATCAGAAAGAGAAACTAAGGAAACAATCCCACTTACCACTGCATGAAAAAGAATAAAATACCTAGGAATAAACTTACCTAAGGAGGCAGAAGACCTGTACTCCAAAAACAATAAGATGCTGATGAAAGAAATTGAAGATGACACAAACAGATGGAAAGATATACCGTGTCCTTTTTGTCTCTGTGAGGAGAATGACAGTTCTAAAGAAGCCAGCTGAATGTAGATTCAAGACACAAACCAGAAAAAAAAAAAAAAAAAAAAGACACAAACCAGAAAAAGAAAAGAATCAGCCTGAGATTTCATCTCACACTCTTTCTTCTAGCTGAAAAGAGACAATTATTGGGAAGTCACACTGGAGACATCAAAGTAGAGCTCATTATCTTCTCTTCTACTTTCTGTAAATTGGATGGTCAAAGTGACAAAGTGAAACCTAAATAAAACAGGATATAGTCTCAAAATTTGTCTTGAAAACACAAGCATGTAACAATCAAATGTCACAGCTTTGCATACCAACCTTATAGAGTTTGGAGAAAAGCAAAAAAAAAAATAAAATGAAATAAAAATAACCTGTTCCTGGCTCTCTTCCCTATTGATTGAATCCTATTTAGTGAAAAATCAGTCCACTGTTGTTTAAGACTAACTTTTAGCCCCTGTAGAGGCACTGCAGGGAAATCCAAATGGACCATGAGCCCATGAGGGTGAAACACAGGAAGTGACGCATAAATCAAGACCAAACCAAAGTACAAATCTAGGAAGCCTCAAAAAAGGAGAAAATTGATTTGCCCAGGCTGGATTTTTCAAAGATGACTTCAAGTGGTTCTTGAATTCGAAGATTTGGATAAGAAGAGAATATGAGAGCTAAAAGTAGAATTTGTAATGTTTTATTTTAAGAAACTAATTGAGACAAGTAAGCTAAAAAGGAAGATGTGTGGAAAAAGTCTCTTTTATCTTTCTCTGTCCAGCACTGTTCATCCACATGCCTGACCATGCAAATTTCAAACAAATGTTTAGTTTACAATCAAACAATCAATGAATTGCATCAGATGAGTTAATGAGAAGGTATGGCTATAAAAAACTAAACTCTGGTGGCCTGAATGAGACTACCACTTCATCTGGCAAGACTTGATCCATAGTGAGAAATATGGGTTCTTGAGCAGGGTCAAACCTGGTCATAGGGGTTTATAAAGCACATTAGTGTAAGGGAAGCAGAAAGGCCGTTCAGTGAGGAGGAGTCTGGACCCAAATGACCCCATACTCCCAAACCATGGCACAGTCCCACATTCACAGCTAATGTCACTATCTAGTTAGGGGGCCAAAATAGCATCTGCTATAACTTCCTTCCAGCGAGGATGTCAGCCCTCCCAGAGGGCAGCTCTTCAGTGCCTAGCAGACATTCTCCATGACATGATCATGTTCTAAGTCCTACCTTTCAACTGCCCTTTATAGGGGAATGACTTTATTTACCATATTACCTGGTAACCTTGCAGGGATCCACATATGTGAAGGGTCGAACCATTGTTTATCTGAGTCTTGGGGGAACACCTTGCGATCCTCCTGGAACCCGAGAGGATGCGAGGACTACAGTAGCTGCTATGAGCCATCTCCCACGTGCCTTCACATCTCTCCAGGGAAGCTGTCATAAGACATTGCCTCCCAGGTCCTATGAGGTGTGGGACTTTCTGCCCTAACCGCCCTTGGAACAGAAATGCAGAATATTAAAACCTAAGCCTCTCAGCTGCAGTCTAGAAATAGCTCCCCACAATCGACCTTGGAGTCATCCAACCCCTTCTGTTTCATTGTCATCCTTTTTAATGTATGCGACAAAGATGATAGGGAGCTGACACTTTTGGTCTATTCTCCTCTTTGCTGTCTATGTAAAGTGATAAACTGACTAAATCTAAAAGTGGCTCATTGTATCTTTAGCAACTAAATCAGTGACGGCCTCGGCCTTGCCTGCTCTTGAATATGTGAGCTTAACACCCTTCCAAGAAACAGCCAAACTGCACATTCACCCTGTGGGTGTGACTCAAAGAAGAACATGAGAAGTTCATGGCGTACTTTGCCAAGTTGCAGGTCCTCACTCAGTGCCTCTGCTATAAATCGTTTCCCCCTTTCCAAATGTTTACACTATGACTCTTGACCAGAAGTACAGGGAGGGCTAGGCCTTTTTACTAAGATGAGTGGGCCCCTGGCAAGCCTCAGGATGAGCAATCAATTTGTTAGATATGATAATGATGATGATGATTGCCATTATTTCCCTCTCTACTTTTTTTTTTTTGAAATGAATAGCCCAGTTTGCTTTTTTTTTTTTTTAAAGAAATTCACGTTCTTTATTTATTTATTTATGACTGTGTTGAGTCTTCGTTTCTGTGCGAGGGCTTTCTCTAGTTGCGGCAAGTGGGGACCACTCTTCATCGCGGTGCGCGGGCCTCTCACCATCGCGGCCTCTCTTGTTGCGGAGCACAGGCTCCAGACGCGCAGGCTCAGTAATTGTGGCTCACGGGCTTAGTTGCTCCGTGGCATGTGGGCTCTTCCCAGACCAGGGCTCGAACCCGTGTCCCCTGCATTGGCAGGCAGATTCTCAACCACTGCGCCACCAGGGAAGCCCATCCCTCTCTACGTTTTGTTTTCCAGCTTCCTAACCGTAACCTCACAGCAGCCACCATTACCAACAAGTTCATCAACACCACTTCTCCATGATTTAATTTTGAATGATATTTGGGGATTTTTTATTTAGAATTTTCTCTTTAAAGAATTCTGTATTTCTTTTGGCTTGCTTTATAGAACAGAAGGAGGGGAATGGATAATCACTGTATCCAGTAAAGTAATAATGGAGGTTTTTTGGTATAAAGTTTTAAATTTGAGACAACTTCACACTTACACAGAAGAGATCTGAATACAATACAAAGAATTTTTTTTGGAACCATTTGAAACTGAATTGCTGACCCAATGCTCCGTCACTCAAGGAATACTGGTGGGTACTATGTGCAACGACACCCTCTTACATGACCATAATCAGGAACTTAACATTGATACTTTACTACCACCTACTGAATTATACCTAATTCAAGTTTCACCAACTATCTGAATACTGTCCTTTGTAGCAAAAAGATGCGGTTCAGAATCATGTATTACACTTTGCCATTATGTCTGTTTAGTCTTCTTCAACCTGGAAGAGTTGCTCAGCCTTGCCTTGACTTTCATGAAATTTTTGAAGACCACAGGCCAGTTTTTTTGTAGAATGTTGCTCAGTTTGGCTTCATCTGATGCTTCCTCATTGCCAGGTTCCAGCTATGCAAGAAGCCAGGTTGTGTTCTCAGTGTATCCTATCAGTTGGTACATGATTCTTCCCCTTACTGATTTATACTACTCATCTTGATCCCATGATTAAGGTGAAGTCTGCCAGACTTCTCCATTTTGCTCATTTTCCTGTTTAATTAACAATTGTTTTGTGGGAAGTTACTTTGAAACTATGTAAATATCCCATTCCTAAGCAAACGTTCAATTTCTGCTTAAATACCAGAAGGGACTCAGGGTTTCCTACTTTATTAAATGGGGTATCATCCATTACAGTAATATTATATTTGATAACCAAAATGTCTCAAATATTGCCAGTGAAAGCCCCTGCAAGCTGGCCTCTTTGCCTTTTGGTGTTTCCCTGTCATTCTTTGTGCTTGCTTTCTGGTACTACAAGATGATCCAGGCTCATCTTCAATATTCTCTGCCCCAGCCCAAATAAACTCTTTTTCCAAGAAGTGACCCTTAGTTCTTTTTAGAAGAAAAGTAATATTGTGGAGTCATCCAGGTACTAGGTTACTCATTTCAACCAGGATGTCCTGCTTCAAGGCCCTCTCAGTGGACAGAGCTAGAAAGGATATGTATACATATGTAGGTATATGTAAATGCCCTCTTCTCACTGCAAGGGCTTTGACTCTCTTGCTATTCGGTGTCCCCTCAGTAAATGTCCTTCTTACTCTACTTGGGCCCTGACTCCCTATGCCAGGCCAAACCCCAGGGATGCCCTCGCCTCTCTTAGTTAAATCAGTTCTCCAGAGAAAAAAAGTTGTTCTGTTCTTATCCTGTGTTCAGGCGTCAGTTTGCCAGCTTCGTTCACTTACATTGATGATGAAACAGAAAGAACATTTGACTAGGGTCAGAGAAGTTTTAATGAATCTCTTTCATTTAATTCCCATAGCAAATCATTCACCTTTCTGAATCTCAGCTCATTAACCTATAAAGGAAGATCATATATTAAGCATATATGGTTGTATGGACTAATTGAGATGGTGCATGTTCAGGTCCTTGGTTTACACGTAGGTATTACAATAATAAAATAATGGTTATTGTTCCATCAAATCTAGAAAAAAATTCAGGACTCATTCTTTGATTGGCAAAAGAGGGAACTGAGAAATAAGACAGAACTAATTTCAATGATCTTTTTTTTTTTAACATCAATATGAGCAAAAAGTGTTCTGATCTCAGAAATCATTTCAAACTCCACAGGCTCTGAAAATACAGCTATAAAAATCTACCAGAACTGTAAAACTGGGGTATCAAAATCAAAGAAGAAAAAAACTTTATTTCGTTACTGGTTATTAGTCACAGTCAACATATTTAGATCTGAGTCTAATACTTTGAAGCCATTTGCAACCTGGACCTATTAGTTATTTAAAGCTGCATAACAAATTATTCCAAAACTTAGTGGCTTAAAACAACCGCAGTTCATTATTTTCATAATTCTTTGAAATGACTGCATTCTTCTGCAGCGTTCTGTTTACTAGTGCACTGGGATGTCCTGATATACAAAACACTGGCATTTGTAGTTGGCTTTGGCCAGGAGCTCAGCAGCAAGCTGTCTGCAAGAGGCCTTTGTGGTCCATGAGTTCATATTGAAAGACATGAAAATTAAAACTGTAGATGTTCTAATGATTAGCCTCAGAAGATACACAGCATCTTTTACATTACATTCTGTTATTCCAATCAAGCCATAGGACCAGTCCAGATCTGAGCAGAGAGGAAACACACTCTACTTCTTGGTAGGAAGAATTGCAAAGAACACGTATCCATATTTAATCCACAACAAACCCATATTAAGAGGGTGTCCAGGCTTTTGAAAGATCATATGAGAGACAGTTAATGAATGTGGGAACATCAGCCAGGAGATAAGACGAATCAAGGAGACCTTAAAATATTGTTCAAATACTTGGGGACCTGTCACGATGAAGGAAGAATAGACTTGGATGTAAAATAGAATTTGAGAGTTCTTTTGAAATGCGATTAGAAACTACAGGAATGTACAGTTTAGTGAATCAGTATTGAAACCCCAAAATAGAGGTTAGCTAATGTCACATTTACTGTAGAAAAGGTTCTTATAATAGATAAAAGGATAGATTATATCCTCTTTATTACCCTTTCCAAGTCTATGATCATAGATTCCAACAGCTTCCTTAACCTGAAGCTTAATTCAAGAAGAAAGTGCTCAAGATTGCAATAAACCACTTTAAAATTAGTGAAGCTTCCTCACCACCATTTCTCAGACTCTATCACAAGCAGAAGTCTCCAACTCAGTGAATGCTGATGCACAAATATTTTTCCCTATGGGTCTCAAATTTTTTAAGGTTTTGACTATCAAATGAGTAAAGTTATAATAATTCTTTTTTTTTTTTTTTTTTTTTTTTTGCCACACCACGTGGCATGTGGGATCTTAGTTCCCTGACCAGGGATCGAACCCACACACCCTGCATTGGAAGCACATAGTCTTAACCACTGGATTGCCAGGGAAGCCCCAGTAAAGTTATAATAATTTAAAGTCAAAAGGAAAACTACTTGGTGCCCAACACCAATTTAAATGCTTAAAATATTTCTTTTTTAAAAATATTTAAAATAACTCACAGTGCCTCACCAATATTTAAAAGAGTAACACTATCACAGGTCCTGCCATCTGGGGCTTTCAGGTTGAGAAGCTGAATTAGATTATGTCTGATATGCCTCCCTGCTCTAGAAGCTCCACAAATGTACATTTTATTTCTTCCAAGGAGGAGTAAGTCCAAACCATGGGAAACTGTGAGGGTTTGTGAAATTGGATGTTGAACACAAATCAATTTTCAAAACAGTTCACAAGTGCCCCCTTGTGGCCAGTTCAGAGATTGTGTTACAGTTTGCTACAAAACAAAGCAAAGCAAAACAACAGACAATGGGTTAGTGAATACCTCCTTTATGTCAGGGCTTGTGCTACAGAGCAGTAATGAATTGCAAATTTAAAAAGGAGGGTGGGGGAATTATTGTTTTTGCTTCTTGTTTTATTTCTCAAATGATAAGCTAAAAGAAACACTGTCTCAACTGTAGCAGAAGGTTTGGAAACTATATTATAGTGGATTTGGGGGATATGTGTGGGTGTCTACGGTTGGGGAGAGGGGGAAGGTGTGCAGAGTGATGGCAGAGTAAGCAAAGTGACTAATGTCCCTGGAAGCCCTGAGAGCCTCTAATCCTCAGAGATTTTTACAGCACCCCTAAATATTTAGCAGTGTAGGGGGACACCTTCAGGATCTTTCTGTCATTCCAGAACCTGGATAAATAAGAAGGCATTCTGGTGAACACAGGCTGCATTAATATTCAATCCTCTCTGCATTCCCTAGTCTATGGGTGCCAAATCCAGGACTTCCAAGATATTGTCATCAATAATAGTAGAAAGCATTTAGAAAGGCTAGAGCTGTTTTCTGGTTCCACATATAAGGAGCGTCAAAGTCACTGCTCTGTTCTAACAACAAGTAAAAATCTCAAAAGACTAAAAAAATCAACAACTCATCTTGGATCCGTAACACCCATGAGGACACCAGGTAAACTGCCCCAAGACTGGAGAGAAAGCCAGGTGATTACAAGGAGTCACGGCTTAGCGAAGCAGACTCATGAGTGGAAACCACCTGGGGATCTAGTGCTGGGGTAGGAAAACCTGAACTATAATTGACGAAATGCTGGAAGCTCAGCATGGACAACTCTGGGAGTTAAAAACTCCAGAGGGACTCAGTCATGGGTGGGGAGGGGCACAATATTATGAGATCTATCTCCAAGAGCTCAACAAGATTCCCAGAGTAAATATCAGAGAAAAATCTCTTGGGCTTCTGGCAGAGGAAGGAGGAAAAGGAATCAATTTGAAATATACCAGAGCACTTTGTTCTTAACAAGGCCTGCCATCAGGGAAAACTAGTTAACCAGAACCTAACCAGCTGGAGTATCATCGGAGCCTAACTGATCTGGGGAAGGGAAACACCCAACTCCAGCCCACTCTAGCCCTGTCCCTCCTTAGCAGGGAGAAAAAAACTGAGAAACACGCATGAAGTTCACAATCCAGAGGCACAGGCTCACTAAGACTGAGACCTGATCATAGGACAAAATGTTACTTTCCCTCCCCCAAAACCTCACCACCACATTACTAAAGGCCTGTTTACAGCAGTTCCTTTTACCCAGTACATCATATCCAGCTGTAAGAAAAAAAAAAAAAAAATTACAAGGCAGGCCAAAAAGCAAAAAACACAATTTGAAGAGACAGAGAGAGCAAGTATCAGAATTCAACACGGCAGGGATGTTGGAATTATGAGACTAGGAATTTAAAACAAATATGATTAATATACTCTTGCTAATGGATAAAGTAGACAGCATGCAAGAACAGATGGGCAATGTAAGCAGAGAGATCGAAATCCTAAGAAAGAACCAAAAAGAAATGCTAGAGATGAAAATGAACAAACACTGTCACAGACAGAAGAATGCCTTTGATGGTCTTAGTAGTAGACTGCACTTAACTGAGGAAAGAGTCTTTGAGCTAATGGTTATATCAATACCATCCTTGAAAACTGAACATCAAAGAGAACAAAGACTGAAAACAACAACACAGAATATCCAAGGACTCTAGGACAACTACAAAAGGTGTAACATACATGTAATGGGAATCCCAGAAAGAGAAGAAAGAGAAAGGAACAGAAGAGATACTCGAAACAATAATGACTGAGAATGTCCCCAAATTATTGTCAGACACCAAACCACAGATCCGGAAACCTCAGAGAACACCAATCAGGGTGAATGCCAAAAAACGATACCCAGGCATATCATTTTCAAATTACAGAAAACTAAAGACAAAGAAAAAATTCTGAAAGAAGCCAGAGGGGAAAAAAAAAAAAACCTTACTTAGAGAAGAACAAAGACAGAATTACATCTGACTTCTCAGAAACCACATAAGTGAGAAGAGTCGACCAAAACATTTAAAGTGTTGAGAGAAAAAACCCATCAACCTAGGATTCTATACTCTGTGAAATTATCCTTCATGAGTGACTTTTACCCTTCATAAAGACTTTCTCAGACAAATAAAAATTGAGAGAATTTGTGGCCAGTAGACATGCCTTGTAACAAATGTTTTTTAAAGAGTCCTTTAGAGGGAAAGAAAATAATATAGGTCAGAAACCTGGATCTACATAAAGTAAGGAAGAGCATCAGAAAAGGAATAGATAAAGGTAAAATTAAAATTTTATTGTTCTTATTCTTAATTATCTAACAAACAACGGTTTGTCAAAAATAATAATGGCAACAATGTATTTGCTTATATATGTTATGTATATATATATTTATGTATTCTTACATATTTATGCATATATATGAAAGTGAAATGAATGACAGCAATGATACAAGACATAGGAGGGAGGAATTAGGATTACTTTGTTATTATAAGTTATTTACACTACCCATGAAGTGGTATGATGCTATGTAAAAGTGGACTTAGATTAGTCATAAATGTATACTGCAATCTCTAGGGCAGTCACTAAAAAAAGTTAAAAAAAAAAAAGAAATATAACTAATATGCTAAGAAATGAGAGAAAATAGAATCATATAAAATGCTCAATTAAAACCCCAAAAGGCAGAAAAACAGTGGAAGACCAAATAGAAATAAATAAAAAATCGTAATGAACATGGTAGATATTAATCCAACAATATCAATTATCACTTTGAATATCAGTGGCCTAAATGCACCAATTAAAAGACATAAATTTTCATAGTAGAGCAAAAAACATGACCTAATTATATGTTGTTTACAAAAAAAAACCAAACCTCTTTAAATATAAAGACACTTATAGATTTAAAGTAAATGGTGGGGGGTGGGGGGTATCCCATGCTAACACTTATCAAAAGAAAGCAGGAGTACAAATTTTAAAACTCTTTGTTCTAGTTCTGTGAAAAACACCATTGGTAATTTGATAGGGATTGCATTGAATCTGTAGATTGCCTTGGGTAGTATAGTCATTTTAACAATATTGATTCTTCCTATCCAAGAACATGTATATCTTTCCATCTGTTTGTGTCATCTTCAATTTCTTTCATCAGCATCTTATTGTTTTTGGAGAACAAGTCTTTTGTCTCCTTACATCGGTTTATTCCTAGGTACTTTATTCCTTTTTCATGCAATGGTAAATGGGATTGTTTCCTTAATTTCTCTTTCTAATCTTTCATTGTTAGTATGTAGAAATGCAACAGATTTTTGTGTATTAATTTTGTATCCTGCAACTTGACCAAATTCATTGATTAGTTCTAGTACTTTTCTGGTAGCACCTTTAGGATTTTCTATGTATATTATCATCTCATCTGCAAAGTGACAGTTTTACTTTTTTTCCAATTTAGATCCCTTTTATTTCTTTTTCTTCTTTGATTGCTGTGGCTAGAACTTCCAATACTATGTTGAATAAAAGTGGCAAGAGTGGGCATCCTTGTCTTGTTCCCGATCTTAGAGGAAATGCTTTCAGCTTTTGACTGTTGAGTGTGATGTCAGTTGTGGCTTTGTCATGTATAGCCTTTGTTATGTTGAACTTTGTTCCCTCTATGCCCACTTTCTGGAGAGTGTTTATCATAAATTGGTGTTTAATTTTATCAAACGCTTTTTCTGCATCTATTGAGATGATCATATGGCTTTTATTCTTGTTTGTTAATGTGGTATATCACATGATTGATTTGCAGATATTGAAGAATCCTTGCATCTCTGGGATAAATCCCACTTGATCATGGTGTTTGATCCATTTAATATATTGTTGGGTTTGGTTTGCTACTGTTTTGTTGAGTATTTTTGCATCTATGTTCATCAGTAACATTGGCCTGTAATTTTCTTGTTCTGTGGTATCTTTGTCTGGTTTTGGTATCAGGGTGATGGTGGCCTCATAGAATGAGTTCAGAAGTGTTCTTTCCTCTGCATTTTTTGGAATATTTCAGAAGGATAGGTGTTAACTCTTTTCTAAATGTTTGGTAGAATTCACCTGTGAAGCCATCTGGTCCTGGACTTTTGTTTGTTGGGAGTTTTTAAATCACAGATTGAATTTCAGAACTTGCAATTGGTCTATTCATGTTTTCTATTTATTCCTGGTTCAGTCTTGGGAGATTGTACCTTTCTAATAATTTGTCCATTTTTTCTAGGTTGTCCATTTTATTGGCATATAGTAGTCTCCTATAATAGTCTCTTACGGTCTTTTGTATTTCTGTGGTGTCAGTTGTGACTTCTCTTTTTTCATTTCTGATTTTATTGATTTGGGCCCTCCCCCTTTTTTTCTTGATGAGTCTGGCTAAAGGTTTATCAATTTCGTTTATCTTTTCAAAGAAATAACTTTTAGTTTCTTTGATCTTTTCTATTGTTTCCTTAGTCTCTATTTCATGTGCTGTTATTGCATGCTTCTGACACCAAAGTACAGGACAACAGAGAGGTTAAAGGTGCCCTCTACCTCGTATTCCATAAACATGAGCTATTACTGTTATAAATAATATCAAACTCGACTATGCTTATGCACTCTTTTATTGGTCTTTTAAAAACTATTTGTTTAAAAATATTAGACAGAAATTCCATCAAGGATAAGGTTACATTTCCTAAAAGTTTCAATTATCTGGACAAATAGCCACCAAACTTCAAGTTCCTGATAAGTAAAAAATGTTCTTATCCTGGGCTCTTACCCTAAAAGAATTCTAGGATTTTAGACAGACAAACCCTATTACATGTCCTCAAGTTGCTTTCTTCAAATGCTTAGGGAATGGCTAGTATAAACCAAATGAAAAATAATAAGGACAACAAAAATAACATCAACAAAAATAATAATAACCAACATCATCAAGTATTTTTGATGTATCACATATATTTCCAAGTATTTCACAGGATTATCCCTTTAGAGCTTAGCAACAATGCTATAAGGTATGAATACTATTTATCCATGTTAAAGAGGAGGAATATAACACTCAGAGAGATTAAATCTTTTGCCTAAGATATTAGATGGTAAAAGTAAAATAAGATGTGATTTCTAAGACATATACTGAGACAATGATTTTATACATAGGCATTATTGCTGAAATTAAGCATATACCACGTACTATGAACAATCAGAGGAAGAAGCAACTCAGTCCACTAGAATATGAGTGTGCAAGAATTCACCAATAGAAAAGGGTGTGGGGGAGTCATTCTAGGCAGCAAGAACAGCATAAGCAAAAACCTGGAGGCATTAATAGTCAAGTCTGCTCTTGCCATCTTTTCCAATGATAGCCTACTCAGTGACTTTCCTCCTAGGCTTGTATGGCAATGGCCTTGTCATCTGGGTGGCTGGTTTCTACATGACCTGCACAGTCAACACAGTACCACCTCAACCTGACCGTGGCTGACCTCACCATCATCCTCTCGCTGCGTCTCCAGTTCGCCGTGTGGCTCTGCACTACCACTAGCCCTCTGGCTGATGCTCTGTAAGCTAAATAGCACCATGTCTATCCTTAACTTTCCAGCCAGTGTCTTCCTTCTGATCCTCATCTCTATGGACTATTGTGTTGTGATCTTCTGGCCAACCTGGTCCCCCAAACCACCTCATAACAGCTAAAGCAGTTTGGGGGCTTTGGGAGGTTGACTTTTGGCAGTCTCCTTCTGTGTCCCCTACTTGGTCTTCAAGAAAACAGTTCTGGTAGAAGGGGTCACCTATTACTTCAACCAATATGACCCGTGGAATGAAATTCAGGGGCGTTACCAGCTGTGGAGGGAGATCATCATTCCGCAGTACCAAATGCTGATCTCTGGCCATTTTGTCCTTGGCTTCATTCTCCCCCTGGCCGTAATCATCTGCTGCTCATCCTTGCGGCCTTGAATTAAGACAAAGCCAGATGACCAGGTCCAGCCGACCCTTCTGGGTCCTTGCCGTCATAGTGATTGCCCTCTTCCTCTGCGGGTTATCCTTGCAAGTGTCCCTGTGGCTGGACTTTGCCTCCTCCCAAGAGAACAGAGGGGACCTGTACCAGGTGGCCTTACTCATAAGCCCCCTCGCCTGGTTTATGGCCTTTACAACAGCTGCTTCATCCCACGTTTCTATGTCTTCATCGGGCATGATTTTGGGAGCACCTAATAGTCCACCAAGGCCAAAAGAAAACAAGAGCCCTTCCCTGCTTAACACTTACGATATACATGATGTAACAAATTCCCTTTGGGTTATAAATAATAAATCCTCTCCTTAAGTGCTAAGTGGTTCAGATGTTCATTTTTTCTTTGGTTAAACCCATACAGAGGAAAGACCTAGAGGGGAAAAAATAGATCAAATACTAAAAAGAGGACCTAATTCCTTAAGAGGCAGGCAGGAGGTAAGATGGAAAATATTTGCCATTTCAATGAGAACATTGTCGTGTCAGGGATGATGCACATGGATGAATAATAATCCCAAGGTTAGAGCCTATGCCAGGAATTATAAAATCTTAAAGGATAAAGATTTGCATGATTTCATGATACATGATTTCAGAGACTAAGGAGATGAGTTCCTGGTCAAAATTAAATGAACTAACCAGCAAATCATGACAGCTGTTCCCAGTTTATACCCAATTCAGAGTTAATTTATTGCTAAGAAAAAACCAGAAGAGAATACCAGAGCTCTTGATCAGAGCAAAAAAGGACATTTCTCAGAGGACAATAGGAGATCTGCTACAGGCAGCACCACTAATAACAACTAAAAAGGAGGTGGAGCTTGGAATGATGTTCCTACAAAAGAGAGAAAAGCAAAATTATGCTTATAGGTTTTCCCACAGAAAATTGCTTTCAAGGAAATCAATGATAACCAATTGCATAGTCAATCTTGAGCATAATTCAAACACAAGTTACAATCTAGATAAACATTTTGAATATTTGTAATTCAAAGTTGCAGAGATAGAACTAAATCCTGAGTGCTGGGATGAGAATTAGCATAAGTGGCCCCGGGGTGGGAAGATGAGGAACACTGGAAATGTCTGAGAAAGTCTTCATGGAGAGTGGGAATTTAGGCCAGACCTAGAGGAATGGACAAAACCTAGGAACATAGAAGTGGGTGAGGGCAGATGGTATGACAGGAAGAAACAAGTAAGGCAGAGAAAATTCCAGCTACACTATCTCAATAAGCTTCCATGAAAATACCATCAGAAACTCAAGTACTAATGGGACCCTACATTCAGTCAGATTTGTGCCAGAAACCCCTGAACAACTAAAATAATGGTATTTGGTAATCACAGCACTAGCAGTGTTGGTACTAGGGTGAAACTAGTAAGATACTCACCTCAGGTGCAAAATTTAGGGGAACACTGAAAAATTCAGCTTCAAGATAAATAATACCCTGATGCAATAATTTTTTTACAAATCAAAATTAATGCAGGGCTTCCCTGGTGGCGCAGTGGTTGAGAATCTGCCTGCCAATGCAGGGGACACGGGTTCGAGCCCTGGTCTGGGAAGATCCCACATGCCGCGGAGCAACTAGGCCCGTGAGCCACAATTACTGAGCCTGCGCGTCTGGAGCCTGTGCTCCGCAACAAGAGAGGCCGCGATAATGAGAGGCCCACGCACCGCGATGAAGAGTGGCCCCCACTTGCCGCAACTAGAGAAAGCCCTCACACAGAAACGAAGACCCAACACAGCCATAAATAAATAAATAAATAAAAATTTTTTAAAAAAAAATTAATGCAAAAATGTCCATGATGAACAAAATATAAAATTTTAAATGAAGACAAGATCAAACTTTGCACTTGATGATTTGATGATGACCTCACTCCCCTCACCCTGGTCCTGGTTCTAAACAACAGGCTAGTGTTTCATCATCAAAGAAAGAGAAAAATAAACTCATACAACTCTGTATAGTAAATAAGAACAAAGGCTAGTTAATTTTTTAAACATCTTTATTGGAGTATAGTTGCTTTACAATAGTGTGTTAGTTTCTGCTGTATAACAAAGTGAATCAGCTATACATAAACATATATCCCCATTTATCTCCTCCCTCTTGAGTCTCCCTCCCACCCTCCCTAAATATTTTTTCAACAAAGGTTGAAAAATTAAAATATTAAAAGAGATAACCAGCATTGAAAGGCCATGTGTATTTCAATGAATTTTAGGAAACAGAATTTTAATGGTGACAAATACATGCTTAATAACAAATATCTTTTGCAAAAGAGTCATCAGATAAAGCCAGTGCTATGAGCCGTGACACTGTGCACCATGGCAAGCACTGTGGCAGGGGCTGGAGGTGGGGGTCCTTGCCTTCAGTAACTTCCTGTCTGGTATGTAGATGTTTGATTTCTTGAATGCAGAGGGAGAATGATAGTGGACATACCAAAGGGCTGAAGGACCCAGGGAAGAGAGGACTAAATTCCATCTGCGGAGGCAAGAAAGGCTTCACAAAAGAGGTGTATCTAAGCAAGATATAAAAAATGCCATAGGAACTTAATAGGTTAAAAAACAGTGGGGTAGAAGATACGCACTGGAATGGAAGTCAACTTCATGAGAGATTTGAGATTGTTAGAAACACTGAAAATTCTAAAATTGTAGGAGTTCAAGGTTTTGGTAGAGAATGATAAGAGAGAATGAGTACTAGTCAAGGACCAGATTTTATTTTATTTTTTCAAAATTATCACATACACATGGTTTGAATGATACGAAAACATGTCTTATTTATCCTTTGAGCATTTATTTATGTAAATAAGAGAAAATATAAATAAGTTATTTTATTCCCTCTCTTTCATACCCAAATGATGGCATGCATCTCTTTTTCCCTCTACTTCCAATATAACCTAGAGCTTTTTTCTAAACATGCAGTTTCGTCATTATCCTTTTTTCAGTTGTATATATTTCCAGTGTGAGCATACATTGGAGTTTAATTATTAAGTGCCAGATTTTGAATTTTGAATGTCTTATTGAGAAGTTCACACAGTTTTCCTAGAGTCCATAAGGAGACATAAAAAGTTTTTAGATGTAAATGGTATGATAAGAACCATGTTTTGGGAAATTTACTCTAGCTGCAATGTGGTCTGCAGTGGGGTGGGGTGCACCTGTGGTGATGGTTAGAAAAAAGGCATCAGAATAGACAACACAGTAGGAAAAATGTTGATAATTTCTATCTTAGTGCGCCTCTGAGTCAAGAACTGGATAATTGAGGTATTGTGCACTCATGAGGCAGCCTGATGCCATGGAAAGAACTTAAGAGACAGGGCATATGGCCTCTAATCCCTGCTCTGCTTAACAGTAGCTGTGTAACCTTTGGCAAGGCATACTTTCTGAGCAGAGGATTTTAAATGAGGGGTGCTGTGTTTCATGATCCCAAGCCTCCTTCCAGCTCTAACATTCTACATATGTACAATGGTACCTGCCTCCCCTGACCCAACACTCCTTCTGAGCTTTTCCTTTGGGATCAAGAAGACTGGAGGTCTCTCAAAAGAGTGAGTAGTGTCTGAGAAGGCAGACGGCCAAGAGCCATAGATGCCTTGTGACAGGTAACTGCTGGTGGCAACTGCTAATTTCTAAGTTCCTATCAGCTTTTCTTCTAGCAAAATCCTCTAAGATCAGCTGTCCCGCCCAAATCTTCCCAAATGAGACTTGCCATTTCATAAGCCCTAGACAGCAAGGCTGACATGCCTATAGCATTTCAAGAATAAACTTTTCCTAATTCAACAAGAGTAACCAGGTTATTCCCTAAACTCTCACAGTTGCTCAGAATTCACCAACTCCTTGAATTTCCTTGTGGCAATATATACATAACATAAAATTTACTGTTTTAACCATTTTTAACTCTACAGTTCAGTGGCATTAAGTACATACACTGCTGGGCAACCATCATCACCATCCATCTTCAGAACTTTTTAATCATCCCAAATTAAAACTTGTACCCGTACAGTAATTCCCCATTTCCTTCCTCCCCCCAGCCCCTGGCAGCCACCATTCTACTTTCTGTCTCCATGAATCTGACTACTCTAGGTTCATGTAAATGGAATCATACAATACTTATCCTTTTGTGACTGGTTTATTTCACTTAGCATAATGCCATCAAGGCTCATCCATGTTTTAGCATGTATCAGAATTTCCAAGGGAGATCAGCTCGGTGCTTTGTGTCCACCTAGAGGGGTGGGATAGGGAGGTTGGGAGGGAGAGGCAAGAGGGAGGAGATATGCGGATATATGTATATGTACAGCTGATTCACTTTGTTATACAGCAGAAACTAGCACACCATTGTAAAGCAATTATACTCCAATAAAGATGTTAAAAAAAAAATTTTCCTTCCTTTTTAAGGCCAAATAATACTCTGTTGAATATATATACTACCTTTTGCTTATTCGTTCATTTTTCAATGGAAATTTAGGTTCTTTTCATCTTTTTGCTATTGTGAATAATGTTGTTATGATTCACAATACAAATATTGTATTAGGTGTACCAATATCTGTGAGTCCCCACTTTCAGTTCTTTTGAGTATTACTCAGAAGTAGAATTGCTGTATCATGTAGTAATTCTATGTTTAATTTTTTTGAGGAGACTTTATACTGTTTTCCACAGAGTCTGCACCATTTTACATTCCTACCAGTAATGAGCAGGGGAACCAATCTTTCCACATCCTGGCCAATACTTGTTATCTTCTTTCTTTTTTTTTTAATAGCACTCCTAATGGGTGTGAATTCTGCATTTCCTTTTTCACTCTAACTTGTCTTCAACACCTCTATTTACAGAGCAGAGTAGGAGTGTTCAAAGGCCAACACTATCATCTCCATCATCATAATCATTATTATGGATTTGGTTTTACAGTTTACAAAGTTCTTTTTGTAAACTATAAAATATGTATATTTGAAATAAATATATATATTTCATGTAATATCCACAAAGTATAGGAACTTGGCAAGTCTTAATATCTCTATTATGCAGAGAAGTAAACAGGTTTCGGTTTATTCGAATGGTCCTAATGTCATACCATAAACTGGTAGTCGGGATTGGAATCCAGAACATCTGCACCTCATTCTAAGTCTCTTCCTGCTACCCAATGAGCAAAACTCGGGGCTCATCATGCAGCTGTTTTTCCAGTGGTCTATGACTCTCCTCAAATCTGTGTGACCTACACAGATGTAGGTGTTTGATCAGATTGGTAAATCAAAATGAGATTCAGGGAGGTACCCATGGCCCTGACCCAGCCTTATAAACGACTGGGTCTATTCCCACCCTCTCTTCCAGGGAAGACAAAAAGTTATGAGGTCTCAAATAACTACGAAGAAGATAAGTAGAATTATGCTCTCCTGTCACCAGCTCACTGGGCAACCAAAAAAATTGCATCTTACAATTGCTTATCAGTGAGAGACGCAGGTGAAGCCACTTACATACGACGGTGATTCTGAAAGTATAATCCTCAGATCAACATCGAGGATTTCTCTAGAAACTTGTCACCAAATTCTCTGGCTCGCTCTTAAACCCACTGATTGTATCAGAAACTCTGCCTGCAGCCCAACAACGTGTGGTTTCATAAGCCCTCCAAGTGATTCTGATGTGTGTCAAAGTTTGAGAACCTCTGATATAGAAGAAAGAACGCTTGTCTTAAGATCAAATAGACCACAGTGCTAGACAACTCTTGTTAACAGCACTGGCTTTGGGCCCAATACTCCATTTTAGCTGCTTTTATTCTTTAAAATTGGAAAAGTAGAGCCTCACAGTCTTGGTGAGTATTACTGAGTCATGTGTATTTGAGAACATTTTGTACTTAAATATCTTTAAGGAAACGTAGGGGGTTATGATTCCGCTGGATAGGCTGAGCCTAGGGATGCCTGCTGTGCTGATGGAAGGAAGCTGCCTCTCCCATAGTGCCTATTTACTCAATGACCATGAGGGTTATCACAAGATCCCAATCCAGAGGCTCTAATGGATTTACCCCGGGACCAAGCAGTAGCTCCAGAGCGGACAAGCTACAGGCTGGCCTGAGAACTAGGAACTATGGTATGACCTAGTACACACACACACATACACACACACACACTGAGCTAGGTAAGAATTTTCATCTTAGAAACATGAAAGTGTTAATCCAAGAAAATGAAGTAGTAGGTGATAGAAGCTGAAACCTAACAACTGCTTTGAGTCAAGACAGGTCATGGCAAGGTGAAATTATAAGGAAGCAGAAACTTTAAGAAAGATAAAAGATATAGAGAAGTTACTGTCAGAGAGAAAGAGTAGAGCAGAGAGGAAGCAGGGTTGCCTTAAAAGATGGCAACCCTGTGACCCACAAGAGGGGAAAGAGGAGCTGATCCCTAAAGCAATCGCAGCTTCTGATGGCTTTCTAGCACCACTTTGAATCCCTTGTAATGAATGACATTTTCTCTTGAGTGGGTCCCTGTTCCTTTAAAGCCCAAATCCTCAATTCAACACATTTTCATTATTACCACATTTAGACTGTAGAAAAGAAGATCCAGCCTGGCAAGGATGTGGGATAGTGTGTCGTTGCCTTCAGTTACATGATGGGCTATCATAAGGAAAAGATAGAGGGCTTAGACCATGCATCTCCAAAAGCCTGAGTCAGAACAAATACATAGAAGTTATGTGATCCATGAGGGCTTAGAAAGGAGGTCTTTTCTAACAACAAAATTTCCTTTTTATACAGCTTTTCTTTTACCAAATTTTATCATGAGCATGCTTTACAGTTTAAAATTAAAAACTGTTTTTTAAAATGTTTTCAAATATTGGATCTTTCCTGTCAACTTTAGAAAAAAATATTTCCTTTGGTAAACATTGTATTAGCAGTCAGTGTTTGTTAAATTCTTAATGTAAAGTTCAGCACATGACTTATGGGATTTTAAGACTCTTAATTGGCCACAGTCTGTAACCTGAACTGTGTGGACAATGTAGGGTTTCACCAAGGGACTTCCTTGAGTGCTCAAATTCCAACCTAAGAGTCAACATACTGTTCTTTAACGATTTCCTCCTTAATCCTTTCTAATATAAAAAAGGAACAACTTGCTCACGTGTTTAAGGCATAACCTACTTTCCAGAGACACACACAAATATTTCATTTCCACCAGTTTTAATGGAGCATGTAGGTGTAGAAGATGGCTTCTAGTGTGTGTAATAATGTGACTGTGTATTTATTAGGATCTGCTTCTAACTACCACTTCTAACAGTGTGGCCTCAAGTGTGGCAAGTAGGATTCATAACCCACATAACCTTAGTTTTCTTATCCGTTAAATGGGGATAATAATAGTCCCTAATGTGTTTTGTAGCATCAAATGAGTTCTATGGAATATGGCACAGTTCTTGGTACACATGAGTTCTTTTCATTATTTATTTTTATTATTTATCATAGATTTTTATTGCTACTGGTTTTATATATTATTTTTGGTTTTGCCATTATTATTTTTGGTTTTGCCATTATTTTTGGTTTTGCCATTATTATTGACTGAAGAAGAATTACTTTTGGCTTCTAAACTAAAGAATTACCAGTAATGCAAGCTGCCTTTTCAGTCCTTCTACCTAGTAACCACATACCTGCAGAGGTAGACATTTTCCTAAACTCACTATATGTGATGATTTAATTTTGATAATATCTGAATCAGGTACTTTACCAGCTTCAGAGACCACCAGTGCCTGAGGACCATTCTCCCCTCAACTCTGATAAAGCCCAAATTTAGGGGAGAAGCCAAATGAGAATGGAAGTTGAATACATATAAAGAAACTCCAAAACCTTTCAAATTTTACATTTCAACAAGGACCTACTGTATAGCACAGGGAACTCTACTCAATACTCTATAATAACCTATATAGGAAAAGAATCTGGAAAAGAGTAGATAAATGTTTATGTATAAATAAGTCACTTTGCTGTACACCTGAAACTAACCCAACATTGTACATCAACTATACTGCAATATAAAATCAAATATTTTTTAAATGCCAAAAAAATTTTTTTTACATTTCTAGGTACATCTCTTTCTCTGCATGTTTCCATCAGCTTAAGGGGAGGTATCCTGTTGGAAAGAACCTTAAGACCTTAATTCAATGTCCCATCCCTCTGTAAAATTACTTCTGTCCTGTGGCCACCCATGCCCTCCCAAATAACTCAGGCAGTTCATTACATATTTGGACAGTACTGACTATTGACAAGTACTTTAAAATATGTGCCTAATAATCTGTCTTCTTTTACTTATTGTTCCTACTTCTACCTTCTGGTGCCACAAAGGAAAATGGTTTCCTATTTTACTCAATAACCCTTCAGATATATCTTATACCCCTTCATATCATTCTTATATGTTTTAAATTATTACTTATTTACTCAATTCATTCAGAAAAGAAATTTTACCTACTACCCTATCAGATGCTGTACTTGGCATTAGGGGAGTACAACAGGAGGGAAAGTGATGCAGTCCTTAACCTCTTGAAGTTTATGTTACCGTTAAGTCTTTTTTCCGGGTCAAAATTTCTCAAGACATTTTTTTTTCAACTCAATAGCAAAAAAACTAAAAATCCAATTTAAAAATGGGCAAAGGATCTGAATAGACATTTTTCCAAAGAAGACATCCAAATGGCCGACATGTGCATGAAAAGGTGTTCAACATTAATAATCATCAGGGAAATGCAAACAAAACCACAATGAGATATGACCTCACACCTGTTAGAATGGCTATGATCAAAAGGACAAGAGATAGCAAGTGTTGGCAAGGATGTGGAAATAAGGGAAGCCTGGTGAACTGCTGATGAGAATGTAAATTGGTGCAGCCACTATGGAAAACAGTATGGAGGTTTTTCAAAAATTTAAAAACAGAACCACCATATGATCAGCAATCCCACTTCTGGATATATATCCAAGGAAATGAAAACTAGAATCTTGAAGAGATATCTATACCCCCATGTTCATTGCCATGTCATTCACAATAGCCAAGACGTGGAAACAACCTAAGTATCCATCAATAATAAATGAATGGATATTACCCATGGATAAATAATAGATAGATATTATTCAGCCATGAGAAAGAAGGAAATCCTGCCATTTGTGACAATGTAGATAGAAATGATGGAAGGTGATTGAATTATTATTATTCCCAAATAAAATAAGATACTGAAACATTACTGAACATAGGCTTCCTTTTACAGAAAAACTAAAAATTTTTAGGACTATTAATAAATATGTTTGGTGCCACATTGAGACATTTTCTGTAAGAAAGCACAGTTTTAGAAATTATAAATAGCATTTATAAGATTGTCATTCTACAGAATGCTAATGTAAAGCACAGTTTATAATTTCTTATTTCTTAGTTTCTACTAGAAATTAGGTTTTTAAAGGTTAAGTATTCTAATTAAAATATGAAATTAAAACTAGTAAAAATTAATAGGGAAAACATCATTGCATGCAAAAGAAAGAAGGTATAAGGAATGGAAGTGCATTTTGTTAAGGGAAAAGTAGGTGATTTTGTCCTAAAAAGAAGTTAAAAAAAGAGAAAAAGAGAAAAGGATGGAATCTGAAGGTGAAGAGAAAATCTGTAGAAGTTTTGTGGAAAAGAAACCCTGAGAAAGGAGTTTTATATGTGATCAGAACTGGCTAAGATTGGAATGAATTTTAATATTAACAGTAAGGTGGTACAAAGTTAGAACTGGTTTTTCTCCCTGTTAAGAGGACAAAGTTTTCTTGGACTCTTTATCTGATTTTTTTTCCCTTTTTATTGAAGTATAGTTGATTTACAATGTTGTATTAGTGATCTGCTTTTGATAACAGACTATAAAATTTCTTTACCGTTTAAGTAATCTGTTGCAACGGCTCTGTATTTGCCTTTGAAGTCTTTTATTGTCACTAAGCTAAATGAATAAGTATCGTTTCACAGTGACCTATGATCTTATTTGATCAAGTGTTTTAAAACCTTTTGGTATCTTTGATAAATTTCCTTAAGTCAAATTCTAAATGAAGTTCTTTTGACCTCTAGCTAACTTTGACATGATTCAGAGAGCCCCTGGAACATATCAGAGAGACATTAAACTAATTAGGCTTATTTAGTATGGTAAATTACATGGAAATTATTGTCAAATGAGTGGTGATAAAACTTCTTAGGTTATATTGTATGAGTAAATGTCAACAATATAAATGTTCTAGAAATTATATGGAATTTCTAATAATTGAATGTGTCATGGTATAATGTTATCAGTCATAATTCTAGTTAATATTTTAATATTGTATGTCACAAAAATAACCAAATTTCTTTGACAATTACATTGTAATCAGGCCTTTAACTGTGACTTTTTGAGTCTTTTGTCATTTATAGACACATTGTTTTACTATGATGCTTTTGCAAAAATTCTTCATCTTCAAGAAGAATCATAGAAAGGACTTCTTGACAAGCACAGGTTTCTGATAACTTTCAGATCATACCCCTGAACTGGGTAATAAATTAAAGAATTCTAATGGAAAACCGGATGGCTTCATAAAACTACTAACAGAAGTCAAGATCAAAAAGAATTAGTTACATAGGGCTGAATGATAATTTTTATGACTTTTTTCCTGAAATACTACTGGCTTTAATCTTTGTTTTCCAGATACAAGGAAACCTTTCCCCTTCAGCTAATTATGGGTTACAGCAATTTGGTAAGTTACACCTCTGTGAGCAGAATTGAAACAGTTATCTTTTCTCTCTAACTGATCCCTCTGCAATCTAGACACTCAATAAGATTCTTATTTTCAAGACAATATAATTATTTGCATAAGTTTAATGAGAATCTGTTTTTCCTATAATAGGACATAATTGGAAACACTGGTCATATTACCATGGCTTTGACTGGAATGTCATATTTGAGAATGTGCATAGAATCAGGTTAAGACCAGACAGCTTTAAATAACTAAGGTGAACTTTATGGAGCCATAAAGCTCCTTGGAAAAACAACCTGGTACCTTGCTTACAGGGTTCCCAGAAACCTTACGAGGTAAATAAAAAAGGTCACTTTCTGACAGGTACAGGAACCTCAAAATATTTTGAGAACCTCGAGAAGAGAGGAGCCAACACAAATCTGTAGAGATTGTAGGTGAAATCTGAAGACAAGTCCTTGGCATGGCTCTCCAGGTCTTGAGAGATCTTTTAAAAGTTCAATCTGAGATTCCTTATGAAAAGTTCCAGCAAAGCCAATTTAAAAGGGCCTATGTCAGGACTTCCCTGGCAGTCCAGTGGTTAAGACTCCGCCAAAACAAAACAAAACAAAAAACAAACAAAAACAAAACAAACAAAAAAGTAAAAGAGCCCATATGATCAATTACACTTATGTAAATAATCAGACAAAGTTTATTAAAAGCCAGAATTATTTTGCAAACAAATTAAGTCTCAAGTTGACCATATTTGGTAGAAATGAAGGTAATGAGGTAAATTTAAAGAGAAAATTGTGTTTCAGTGGATATTAAGTTCTAGTTTTAATTGTCTTTGTATTTAGCCTAAGTCTCACTTCCTAGATGGCTCCTTGTTACTATGTTGCATTATTGTAAAGTTTAATTGAATTATTAAAAGGACATTCTAAGCTTGTTCCTGAAGCTTATCACTTTAATCTATCTTTGGATGAAGATCAGATGCTCTGTGACCTGCAACCAGGAGATTATGTGCACTGGAAAAAGCATCACTTAAAGGACTGTCTTCCAACTAGTTAAAAGGACCCTTTATCAGGTACTCTTAACTAGCTCATGAGCAACAAAACTGAAGGGAATTAACTCATGGATTCATATTTTTCACTTAAAAAGGACTCCTGCACTGGATTGGTCTATAGAGAGGACTGCTGATCTTGAACTCATCTTAAAACAACGCTCAAACAGGGGAGAAATGACACCCATATCAGGATGAGAAGAAGATGACATTAGCAGTAGATGGCTATCCCAAGATGCCAGACATGACCTGTATGACTATTCAGAGTGTTTTCTTGATTTCTTGGACTTTTGCATATGAATCAAATGTTTTTCTATCATGGGTTCAATCCTATGAAAATTTTAGAAATCAATCCAATTGTGAGGTTTGTAGTAAATTACCTACATCCAGTACTTCTGATTTACCTTGGTGGATTTCTTCTCTCTAAGGCTCTGATTGGATGATCTTTATAAAATTTATTTTAGAAGAAAGAAGTTGTAGTTCTGTTAAGGCAGCTATTGATATTGCTAAATAGATCCCCTCATTTGGCCAATCAATCATACTTGCTCCGACCATGGCCATAAATAATAATTTTCTTTTAAGTTACTCAAGTTCAATCAGAACAACAAGCTAACTTTCAGTCAAAGAATATAGCTAATCAGTTATTAGGAGGGACCCACCCTCAGTTATGGGATGGATCTATATGGCTAACACGAAGCTATGGTCAGTTAAGTTTAAGGCTCCCCCGTGTTGGGAACAATTAAATCATACGAAGATTATCAGCCTAATAATGCTAGAAAATTAGGTTGGGTGCCTTATGAAAAATGCCAACATATCATTTCCCGTAAAGAGAGAGATTGGTATGGAACAGACTGGGTCAGGCAACCGGGAATATATGAGGTCACACCTAATGGAACTCAATGGTTTTCAGCATCAATTTGTGGTCTTGGCTTCCTCCAGGATGAAAAGGAAGATGTACCCTAGGATTCCCTTGGTCTCAAGGCCACATGCATAGCAATTTAGATATGACTCCAGCAAATTTACCATTAGTACCAGCCTGATGGACCAAGAGATCTGTATTCCATTGGTATGACCATTTAGCACCTATTTTTGTGCCTTCAGTAAAATTGGAAGATGTAATTGCCCACATCGAAGCCTTAACAAAATTCACCCAACAGGCCTTAAAACAATAGTGATCAGGCTATCAGCCTACTGAATTCTGAGGTCACTTTGATGAGAAAAGTGGTGTTAAAAAATCACAGAGCCCTCAATATCCTTCCGGCATCTCAAGGAGACCCCTGCACCATAATTCAAACTGAATGCTGTGTTTTTATACCAGATGAATCCTCTAATATAAAACATTTAATGACACACATGAAAAATCAGATTTCTGCCTTAAGTGATCCACTTCCTAATATTGGTCATCTTCTAAAGAGTTTAATTCCAGAAGCTCGTAGCTTAAATCCCTACTTATGACCTTATTAGTGTTATTAGCTATATTACTCATATCCTATCTATTTTATAAAATTGTTGTTTTTTGCATGTGTAACCAAGTCTCTGATAAAATTAATGTTGGCTAAACATCTTGAGGCAATTGATCACATATATAGCTCTACATAAAATTAATTGTATACGGGACTTCCCTGGGCAGTCCAGTGGTTAGGACTCTGCGCTTCCACTGCAGGGGGCTCGGGTTTGATCCCTGGTCAGGGAACTAAGATCCCACATGCCGTGTGGTATGGCCACAAAGAAAAAGAAAAAAAAATTAATTGTATAGTGTAACTCTAGTTACAGGAAGAAGCAACAAGGGAAAACATGTCCTGGATCATGGTAGACAAGTAAGACATATGATCCAGAGAATTTATAGGTTATTAACAGAGCCTAATCTAGATATAGCACATGAATGGCCTATCAACAAAATCCTTACCTGAACTAGGAATGAGCCTTCAATAGTACTGTGGGACAAATCAGTCACAAAATGCCTCCCAAACCTTGGTCAAATTTATGACCAAAAGAGAGCAAGCTCCAAACAAAGGGAACAAAGATGGTCCTCATCATCTCCTGTGACAAAGTCACAACCCATTGCAGTTGCCTAGAAACATTGCACTCTGAGGGGAATTCCAGTTGGAAAAAACAGGAAGCATACGGTGCTTTGGCTAGAGGGGCCCCTAGATAGTAAAGATGCATATCTAAGAAAGAAGTTCAATGACCTCAGACTCTTGCATCTTACCATACATAGAAAAGCACTAAAATTATTAACTCGAGATGTCTGTTTTAATGATTAGCAGTAATCTTTTAATGCTCAACTACATTTTTTTTTCAGCAAAAACTCCTATATATCCTAGCTCCTCCCTGACCTCTTTAGAACAGTTCCTCAGAGCTATCTGAGAAGCTGTCTCCCAGGCTATATTTCTCAGTAAGATCCCTGAATAAAACTGAAACTCACAGTTCTCATGCTGTGCATTTTTATTTCAGTCAACACTCTCCCACTTAAATACCTTCAATAAATCCCCTTTAAAGTAAAGTACAAACTTTTGACCAGGCATCCAGGCAACATCCATTCCAGTCTGGTCTCTAGGATTTTGTTTTACTCCTTTACTCCTTACTCTTGTATATGTTTCATTTAGGCAGCAAAACTTGGGTAAAGGTATGTCTCATTCATTTTCACATTCTCTCCATACTCAGTAGATGCTCAAATGATGGAAAAGCAAATGTTGGGTAAACAAATATTTGCTGGGCCCTACAGAGACAAAGGGACACAAAGAAATTTTAACAGAGACTTTGCTAGGTTCCTCTGTCTTTACACACATAGTTCCTACTACAGATATCTATGTTATAGCTCCCTTCCTGGAACAGATCCTCCATCTACCTTCTTTAGGCAGTTCAGGGGAAGGTCAAATAGTATTCCTGAGTCTTTTGAGCCTTAAAAATAATCAGCCTAAATTAATCCTCAGGTCAAAGAGACACAGTTTGGGGTGGCAAATTTTGCTCCCCTACACATTATTAAATTTTGTTCTATTTTCTCCTTTCAATCTGTAGCATGTCAATTTCATTCTCAGACCAGACAAAAGAACTTAGACGGGGAGAGGAAAATTTCTTTCCTCCCCAACAAAAAGGCTCTCATATAAGGTTAAGGACTTCTCCACAGTTTCTATCTACCCACATCACACTCTGAATGCTGATGTGCAATTTTCACAACAGTAAAAGAAGCTGGTAATCAAGTTTCCTTGTGTAACAGGAGCCTGATAATTCAAGGCATTAGTAATAAAAGTTTGAAAAAGGGTAGGTGCAATATCTGTCATATTTTGTCAACCAATGTACTCAAATGTTCGTATCCCAGGGAGTCTTAATAAGATTGAAGTGATGTTTCCTCCTTTCTCTGTTAATCCGAATCTTAAGTATCTTTCAAGGCTCATCTCAAGAACTCTTTTAATGATGTTTCCAAGAAAAACTCTGGCAAGTATTAATTTCTACACTGTTCTGACCATTCATACAAGCTAAGAACTATTATTCAACACAGTTCTTCATTTTCTTTTAACACATCATTCTCTGTGTCATGTGTCCAAGTCTTATATGACTTTATCCACACTGAGGACCCATGAATATGCTTTCATAGCAAGTGATTTTTATGCTTTCCAACACAACCTCTCAGCCCACCTTTGATTTCATTATGAACAGCTGCGATGACCAGTTTTGTGCACACTGACAGTGTCTCACCTTAGAACTCTGTTGTGCCTCTCAATATTTCTGCCTCAGAATCTTTTCCCTCCGCTAAGGAGCTTAAAAGCAAATGCAGGGAAGTTCACCTCCTGGAGCCAACCCTAAGCAATGGGAGCCAGAATTCCATAGATAAATACTCTGGCTTCCAATTTTATACATGTCCTCAGAGACCATCCAGTGGGGATTGAGCCCCAATTGCCCACAACAGTAATCAGGCCAATAATGCATCACTTTTCTTTTTTTTTGGTCTTACATATCCAGTTCCTTTCCTCCTGCTTCCTGCCAAGTAAACTTCTTGCCTTAGAATCTGTATTGTCAAGAGGAGGGGAGTGTTTGGGGGGAGAGGGTTCATGGGAGTTCATTATTTCATTCCTCAACTCTATTTTCTAGCATAATTTATATCTGTCAGTTGATTAAAATTCACATAGAATTTTCACAAACCTACTTCATTACATTCAAACTAAAAATCTGTAAGAAGCCACCATGCCCATTTTTCAAATGAGGACACTGTGGTTAGTTGCCATAGTAAAGATTACGATATTATTCATTCAACACAGTTTATTCACAGCCTACTACCATGAAGTCAGCGCACTAAGGAAACACACAGAAAGGTTTTCTAAACCCATGTTTGGGGAGTGGGGCATTGGTGAAAAATGTCTTCCCAGAAGAAGTGAAATCTAAACTGAGATGTGGGCGAATTGGTTCATAAAAAGGGGACAAATCATAAAGGATCGATTATGCCATGTCAAGGAATTTTTATTTTATCATAATTGTAAAAAAGGAGTCAACGAAAAGTTTGAATTAAGGGAGTTACATTATCATTCTGCTTCCAAGCGAAGAACAGATTAGAGGATTAAAAAAGAGGCAGGAGAAAAATGGCTGATTCTAGGGCTGAGGCAGAGAAAATGCAAGATTAGTTTCAAGCATCCTGTAGTGACTGAAATTAAGGAAATGCTCAAAAAAAAAAAAAAAAAAAAGAAAAAAAAAAGAGCATGCCATAGGGCTACAGGAGCCGAGTAGAAATCACTCCCAATGGCAAAGCTGGAATGATTTGACCAACAAAATAAACAGCCTAGTATTAGATTATTTTAAAAATATAAAATAAATATTCATGAGGCTTTGTACTTACTTATATCACTATCTAGACTGTTGGGGTTCAGGGCAAGTCATCATATTGATTATTTTGAATTAAGGTGACTTAAGAAATGGCCAATGCAGGAAGGACACTCTAACCCTCCTCTCTGTCTCCCTGAAAGCAGGAAATAAATCTCATGTGAAAAGTGCACTCCCTGCATCTGGAGGTAGAAGGACACCCTTATCGCCAGAGGCAGAGAACTGGGGCCAAGATGCCTGTAAAAACAAACCTTGTTACTTCTTTACTTTGCTACCCCAAGTCCAAACTCTGTTTAGATTCTTCATTAATTGTGCACCCAAAACCGAAGTTTCTTTGTCCTGTCAATTACTCATAAATTTATTGTTTCTTTGTCTAAAGAGTATAAAAGCTTCCTACTTTGGCCACCTCTTAGGTTCCAATTCTATGAACTTCGTGTACACAAATTAAAATTTGTTTCTTTTTCTTCTGTTAATCTGTCTGTGTCAATTTTATTACTGGTTCAGCCAAAAGAACTCAAGATGGGTAGAGGGGGAAATTTCTCCCTCCCTGAAAATACTGATAATTATTGGATACATGAACAAACAAATAAGGGAGAAGAGACAAATATTCCGTATAGAGGAATTCAAAATAATTTATATAGATTCTCCCTCTTCAAGAAGATTGAACTTAACTTCTTTTCTCCCTGATGTAGGCCACACTTAATGATTTTGTTCCAAATAATAAACTATGAAAAGAGGGAAAAGGTAACTTTGTAGTTGAGGAAATTGGCCAACACTACCTGAACAAGGTGACCAAGTTTAACATCATCAGTGGCAAGTCATGTTAATTGCATGTACCCAAGATGTATGCCGAGAAAGGGTATCGCATCATCTCTGTGGTGTTTTTCCCAAAATCTACAAACCCAGTCTGACAATGAGAAAAACACAAACAAACCCAAATTGAAAGACAGTCTAAAAATACATGGCTAGTACTTCACAAAACTTGGGCAGGAATAGGCAAGGGGATTAACAAGGGATAACTGAGGAACTGTCTCAGATCAGAGGAGACTAAGGAATCATGACTATTAAATGTGATATTGTATCCTGGATGAGATCCTGGGACAAGAAAAGGACAGCAGTAGAAAAAGTAGTAAAATCTGAATAAAGTCTGAAGTTCAGTTAATAGAAATGTTCCAGTGTCAGTTCCTTAGTTTTGACAAAGCTACCAAGATAATGTAACAATACGGAAAACTAGATGAGGGGTATACACAGACTCTGTACTATTTTTTCAATATTTCTATAAATCTGAAACTATCCTAAAATGAAAGGTTTCCTTAAAAAAATAGTAGGATGTATTGAGAACAGTTCAGAGACTGCTTCAATGAGTTGATAATGGTCTGAATTAGAGAGACACTGTCCCAGCAGAGAACAGAGTGAAGATTTTGAAAGTAGGTTCAACATGACTTGGTGACTGTGTTAGGGGACCAAGGAAACTGGTGATACAGAGATAGAGAACAGAGAGTACATTGCTGGTGAGTGGATGAACCAAGTCGTAAATCCAGGTCCTATGCCCCTTTAGAACTATTAGGTGCATAGCATATAGCATATAGGAGCGCCCAAGTGAAAGAACATAGGGAACTAATCCAGGCATGGTGCAGAGTGATAGAATCGGAATAGAAAGAAGGATGTGGATCAAAGATGAACTAGGAAAATTGTAGTTGATTAGATCGAGTGCCATGGAAAAGTAGGGACAAAAGATGGCTTTAAGCCTAAGATTTGAAATGATGATGGCTCTCAAGAGCTTAGGAGAAGTTTGGAAAAGGAGGATTGATGGAAAAGATGATCAGATTTATTTGGTAAAGTGTTTGAAAATGATGTCAGGACATCAGTGGAAATGCTCCAGGGTAGAATGAAGCCAGGTAGACAGTCTGGAGACATAAACCATAAATCTAGAGATGTGAGAAAGACTAACAAAAGATCATTTGAATTGGCAAGAATGAATTCATTAATAAAATGTTAGAGGTTAGTTTAAGAATAGTAGGACCAGAAGCCAGAATCTACTCCAATTATTTTCATTTCCTTCACATTTTCTCCCTCTTGCTGTGCTTGTTCCAAACCAACTTGCATTTTCTTATTTGAAATGTGGTTAGTTATATATTGATCTTTTGTCCCTAAATATATGTTTCTACCTTTAGCCATAGAATTTTTCTTGGTTTCCATATATCCCCAAAACATTTTGTTTTCTTCCAGTAAACATTTACATATCTCAACTAGACTGTTTCCTTCTCCCCTGTTTGAGCATTTAGTTAATCATTGCTGGAGAGGAATCAGTGCCAGACTGGGAAAAGAGCAAAGCTGCTGGAAAGTGAGACTCAGGGCTGTATCAACAAGGAAACATGGGTGGGAGGTGGTCACGATCGCTCTGGGTTTAATGGAGGTGGTCTTCAACACTGACAGCTTGCCCCTTTTTAAAAAAGTTAATGCAAGAGTAGTTCAGAAGTTCCCTATAAATTAAATATACATTAGAGAAAGATTTTACCAATCAGAGAAAAGAGAAGGGGCAAGAAGTTGATCCCAAATCTATCATAAGCTCTACTGTGGCAGCAGTAGTAATAGTAACCATTTATTAAGCCTTTAGTGTCATGGTGTGAGCCATGAGCTTTACATACATTATCCTCTTTATTTCTAATGACAACTCCATGAAGTAGGTATAGGTCCACCGTCCTTAATTCATAATTCCAAACCATACAGAGTTCTGAAATACAGAAGTTTTGTTTGATTTTGTAACTCATTTGACAGCAAAATCTGTCAAGAGATAATTTAAGGTTACTTATTTTCTTTATATTATGTGTTTTGCTGCAGAATTATTAGTGTGCTTTTCTAGAGAGAGCTGCCCTAGACACCACTGAGCTTTCTATAATGAATAGTATATGCATCATATGACTTTTCTAAAATTTAAAAAAAAAAAACCCTCTGAATTCCTAAACTCATCTGGCAACCAGGGGTTTTGGAGAAAAGATTGTGAAAACTGAGGGTGATAAATGTGAAGTTTAGCTCAAAGTCACACAGGCAGAGATTTTTTTTTTTTTTTTTTTTTTTTTTTTGGCTGTGTTGGGTCTTTGTTGCTGTGCACGGGCTTTCTCTAGTTTTGGCGAACGGGGGCTACTTTTTGTTGCGGTGCACGGGCTTATTGTCATGGCTTCTCTTGTTGCAGAGCATGGGCTCTAGGCACACGGGCTTCAGTAGTTGTGGCATGCAGGCTCAACAGTTGTGGCTTGTGGGCTCTAGAGCGCAGGCTCAGTAGTTGTGGCGCACAGGCTTAGTTGCTCTGCAGCATGTGGGATCTTACTGGACCAGGGATTGAACCCGTGTCCCCTGCATTGGCAGGTGGATTCGTAACCACTGCGCCACCAGGGAAGCCCCAGGCAGAGATTTGAAATGAGGTCTGCCATTCTCCAAAGACTGGGATTTGGGTCATTATATAACATGCTGAAAATGTTATTATTTTAAGAGCTGGCACCAGAATTTATCTTGGGGGAAGAACTGTCTTCATTGGGAAAGGAATTTGTTGGGTATGATATCTTAAGGATCTAGGTGTCATCCGGTTCTTTTTTAGAAGCTTGTTGTTTTGTTCTTGAGTAGAGGGGGTAAAAAGAGAAGGAAAGAGAAGGAGCAACCAAACATTTGTGGATTTGGCTTCTGTTTGGGGGGAAATAGCCAAGAAAGACTCCCATGTAAGACTGGTTCTAAAGACCTATGTGTTACTTTATAGTATTTTGTTGTCTGGTGTGTGATATGATTTCCTCCATCATTACCTTGCAAACTTATTAAAGTCTACTATGCCCACAAAGGCTTAGAGTGAATCATTTTCCCCATCTTATCAGGTGCCTCTAGACTAAACAGCATGTTTATCTCTGGAGATGAAAAAAACAAGTCATGACCTCAAAGAGTTTAGTCTAGTAGAAGAGATAAGAAAAATAAAAAATTAGAATTCGCAGTTTAATGTTCTATAATAGAAGCATGCCTAAGTGCACGGTTTGCACAAATAAGTGAGCAACTCTTTCTGTCTATCAGAGCACCATTATTCTAGCTGGGTACCCACAGGGGCAGCCAAAGCAAGGAAGACCGTATTCACATGACACTGAAAGGTATGTCTTTAATAACTGTTATTTGGAAATACACTACTAGGATTCCCAATGCTGGAAGAAATTTCCTTATTGAGTTCCAGAGTGCCTTTTGATCTCTATAAGAAGTCCTTTTATTCAAAAATATGATTGCCTGGAAAGTTGCTGAGTGTAAATCTTAAAAGTTCTATTACAAGGAAAAATATGTGCAACTTTGTGTGGTGACACATGGTGACCAGACTTACTGTGGTGATCATTTTGCAATATATAAAAATGTGAAATCAATATGTTGTACACCTGAAACTAATATAGCATTGTATATCAATTATACTTCACAATATAAAAAAGATTGTCTCAATCGATTTTTTTCCTTTCCAACGGTAAAGACTTATCACTTGCCTTTCATGTGTTGAATACAGGAAGGCTCTGTTGAAGGTTTATGACATTATTTTCTTCCTACTCTGGTAAATGATTAAAGGAACAAGGAATTTTGAGTTTGCAGAAAAGAGTGTTTAAGAGATAGACTCACAGCCGTTGAAAACAAAATTATGGCTACCAACGGGGATAGCAGGTGAGAAGGGGAGAGATAAATTAGGAGTTTGGGATTAACATATACACACTACTGTATATAAAATAGATAAACAAGGACCTACTGTATAGCACAGGGAACTATACTCAATATCTTATATTGATGTAATGGAAAAGAATCTGAAAGAGAATAAATATATATGTATAATTGAATCACTTTGCTGTATACCTGAAACTAACACAACATTGTAAATTAACTATCCTTCAATAAAAAAAAGAAAAGAGTGTTTAGAATGGGCTTGATAGTTGTCTTCAGAAGTCTATATTTGAAGTACATTGTTTCCAATCTTAAGACAATTTTTGACCCCATGGCGACCTTCAGGAACAGCCTCTATTTCCTACTGTCTTTAGAGCAAAATTTCTTGAAATAGATGTCATTCTCTTTGTCTCCATTTTCTCACATTCTGTTCACTTTCTAACTTTATTTTTTTTGATAGATCTTTATTGAAGTCACAATACTGTGTTAGTTTCTGTTGTACAACAAAGTGAATCAGCCATATGCATATATATATCCTTATATTCCCTCCCTCTTGCTTCACCCTCCCACCCTCCCTATCCCACAACTCTAGGGCTTCGCAAAGCACCGAGCTGATCTCCCTGTGCTATGCGGCTGCTTCCCACTAGCTAACTATTTTACATTCGGTAGTGTGTATATGTCCATGCCACTCTCTCACTTTGTCCCAGCTTACCCTTCCCCCTCCCCATGTCCTCAAGTCCATTCGCTATGTCTGCATCTTTATTCCTGTCCTGCCCTTAGGTTCATCAGAACCTTTTTTTTTTTTTTTTAGATTCCATATACATGTGTTAGCATACGGTATTTGTTTTTCTCTTTCTGACTTATTCACTCTGTATGACAGACTCTAGGTCTATCCACTTCACTACAAATAACTCAGTTCCGTTTCTTTTTATGGCTGAGTAATATTCCATTGTATATATGTGCCACATCTTCTTTATCCATTCATCTGTCGATGGACATTTAGGTTGGTTCCATGTCCTGGCTAATGTAAATAGTGCTGCAATGAACATTGTGGTACATGTCTTTTTTGAATTATGGTTTTCTCAGGGTATATGCCCAGTAGTGGGATTGCTGGGTCATATGGTAGTTCTATTTTTAGTTTTTTAAGGGACCTCCATACTGTTCTCCATAGTGGTTGTATCAATTTACATTCCCACCAACAGTGCAGGAGGGTTCCCTTTTCACCACACTCTTTCCAGCATTTATCATTTCTAGATTTTTTGATAATGGCCATTTATTTTTTTCTGGGCTTTCTATCCTGTTCCATTGATCTATATTTCTGTTTTTGTGCCAGTACCATATTGTCTTGATTACTGTAGCTCTGTAGTATAGTCTGAAGTCAGGGAGTCTTACTCCTCCAGCTCCGTTTTTTTCCCTCAAGACTGCTTTGGCTATTCGGGGTCTTTTGTGTCTCCATACATATTTTAAGATTTTTTGTTCTAGTTCTGTAAAAAATGCCATTGGTAATTTGATAGGGATTGCATTGAATCTGTAGATTGCTTTGGGTAGTATAGTCATTTTCACAATATTGATTCTTCCAATCCAAGAACATGGTATATCTCTCTGTTTGTATCATCTTTAATTTCTTTCATCAATGTCTTACAGTTTTCTGCATACAGGTCATTTGTCTCCTTAGCCAGGTTTATTCCTAGGTATTTTAATCTTTTTGTTGCAATGGTAAATGGGAGTGTTTCCTTAATTTCTCTTTCAGATTTTTCATCATTAGTGTATAGGAATGCAAGAGATTTCTGTGCATTAATTTTGTATCCTGCAACTTTACCATATTCATTCATTAGCTCTAGCAGTTTTCTGGTGGCATCTTTAGGATTCTCTACGTATAGTATCATGTCATCTGCAAACAGTGACAGTTTTACTTCTTTTCCAATTTGTGTTCCTTTTATTTCTTTTTCTTCTCTGATTGCCATGGCTAGGACTTCCAAAACTATGTTGAATAATAGTGGTGAGAGTGGACATCCTTGTCTTCTTCCTGATCTTAGAGGAAATGCTTTCAGTTTTTCACTGTTGAGAATGATGTTTGCTGTGGGTTTGTCATATATGGCCTTTATTATGTTGAGGTAACTTCCCTCTATGCCCACTTTCTGGAGAGATTTTATCATAAATGGGTGTTGAATTTTTTCAAAAGCTTTCTCTGCATCTATTGAGATGATCATATGGTTTTTATTCTTCAATTTGTTAATATGGTGTATCACATTGATGGATTTGTGTACATTGAAGAATCCTTGCATTCCTGGGATAAATCCCATTTGATGGTGGTGTATGATCCTTTTAATGTGTTGTTGGATTCTGTTTGCTAGTATTTTGTTGAGGATTTTTGCATCTATATTCATCAGTGATATTGGTCTGTAATTTTCTTTTTTTGTAGTGTCTTTGTCTGGTTTTGGTATCAGGGTTATGGTGGCCTCATAGAATGAGTTTGGGAGTGTTCCTTCCTCTGCAATTTTTTTGGAAGAGTTTGAGAAGGATGGGTGTTAGCTCTTCTCTAAATGTTTGATAGAATTCACCTGTGAAGCCATCTGGTCCTGGACTTTTGTGTGTTGGAAGATTTTTAATCACAGTTTCAATTTCATTACTTGTGATTGGTCTGTTCATATTTTCTGTTTCTTCCTGGTTTAGTCTTGGAAGGTTATACCTTTCTAAGAATTTGTCCATTTCTTCCAGGTTGTCCATTTTATTGGCATAGAGTTGCTTGTAGTAGTCTCTTAGGATGCTTTGTATTTCTGTGGTGTCTGTTGTAACTTCTCCTTTTTCATTTCTAATTTTATTGATTTGAGTCCTCTCTCTCTTTTTCTTGATGAGTCTGGCTAAAGGTTTATCAATTTTGTTTATCTTCTCAAAGAACCAGCTTTTAGTTTTATTGATCTTTGCTATTGTTTTCTTTGTTTCCATTTCATTTATTTCTGCTCTGCTCTTTATGATTTCTTTCCTTCTGCTAACTTTGGGTTTTGTTTGTTTTTCTTTCTCTAGTTCCTTTAGGTGTAAGGTTAGATTGTTTACTTGAGATTTTTCTTGTTTCTTGAGGTAGGCTTCTATAGCTATAAACTTCCCTCTTAGAACTGCTTTTGCTGCATCCCACAGGTTTTGGATCATTGTGTTTTCATTGTCATTTGTCTCTAGATATTTTTTGATTTCCTCTTTGATTTCTTCAGTGATCTCGTTTATTTAGTAACGTATTGTTTAGCCTCCATGTGTTTGTGTTTTTTACGTTTTTTCCCCTGTAATTGATTTCTAATCTCAAAGCACTGTGGTCAGAAAAGATGCTTGATATGATTTCAATTTTCTTAAATTTACTGAGGCTTGATTTATGACCCAAGATGTGATCTATCCTGGAGAATGTTCCATGTGCACTTGAGAAGAAAATATAATCTGCTGTTTTTGGATGGAATGTCCTATAAATATAAATTAAATCTATCTGGTCTATTGTGTCATTTAAAGCTTCTGTTTCCTTATTAACTTTCTGCTTGGATGATCTGTTCATTGGTGTAAGTGAGGTGTTAAAGTTCCCCACTATTATTGTGTTACTGTCGATTTCCTCTTTTATAGCTGTTAGCAGTTGCCTTATGTATTGAGGTGCTCCTGTTTTGGGTGCATACATATGTATAATTGTTATATCTTCTTCTTGGATTGATCCCTTGATCATTATGCAGTGTCCTTCCTTATCTCTTGTAACAATCTTTGTTTTAAAGTCTACTTTATCTGATATGAGTATTGATACTCCAGCTTTCTTTTGATTTCCATTTGCATGGAATATCTTTTTCCATCCCCTCACTTTCAGTCTGTATGTGTCCCTAGGTCTGAAGTGGGTCTCTTGTAGACAGCATATATATGGGTCTTGTTTTTGTATCCATTCAGCAAGCCTGTGTCTTTTGGTTGGAGCATTTAATCCATTCACGTTTAAGGTAGTTATCGATATGTATGTTCCTATGACCATTTTCTTAATTGTTTTGGGTTTGTTTTTGTAGGTCCTTTTCTTCTCTTGTGTTTCCCACTTAGAGAAGTTCCTTAGCATTTGTTGTAGAGCTGGTTTGGTGGTGCTGAATTCTCTTAGCTTCTGCCTGTCTGTAAAGCTTTTGATTTCTCCATCGAATCTGAATGAGATCCTTGCTGGGTAGAGTAATCTTGGTTGTAGGTTCTTCCCTTTCATCCCTTTAAGTATATCATGCCACTCCCTTCTGGCTTGTAGAGTTTCAGCTGAGAAATCAGCTGTTAACCTTATGGGAGTTCCCTTGTATGTTATTTGTCATTTTTCCCTTGCTGCTTCCAATAATTTTTCTTTGTCTGTAATTTTTGCCAATTTGATAACTATGTGTCTCGGAGTGTTTCTCCTTGGGTTTATCCTGTATGGGACTCTCTGCACTTCCTGGACTTGGGTGGCTATTTCCTTTCCCATGTTAGGGAAGTTTTCGACTATAATTTCTTCAAATATTTTCTCAGGTTCTTTCTCTCTCTTCTCCTTCTGGGACCCCTATAACGTGAATGTTGTTGCATTTAATGTTGTCCTAGAGGTCTCTTAGGCTGTCTTCATTACTTTTCATGTGCAGATATATATTTTATATACATATATACGTGCACACACATATATAAATGTATATACAGATATCTGTGTGGATATAGGTATCTATATATAGAGACACAAATATATTTATGCCAGTAATTGATCTCTGTGACCAGAAACATGGGAACTGAAATCTCTGTGCCTGTTTCCTTACTTGTAAATGGGAATAATAATGCCGTAGGGTTTCTAAATCATGGAAATAAAGTCCCACAGTGCCCGGAATAAAAGTTTTGAAATTTTTCAGCTGCAGTGGTTATATTGTAATTATAGTAATGATGATGATCTAATTTTTTAAATATTATTTTTTTAATTTTATTTTTATTTTACTTTATTTTATTTATTTAATTCTTTTAGGCTGCGTTGGGTCTTTGTTGTTGTGTGCAGGTTTCTCTAGATGTGGCGAGCGGGGGCTGCTCTTCATTGTGGTGCGTGGGCTTCTCATTGCGGTGGCTTCTCCTGTTGCAGAGCACGGGCTCTAGGCATGCGGGCTTCAGTAGTTTCAGCATGTGGGTTCACTAGTTGTGGCATGCGGGCCCTAGAGTGAGGGGGCTTCAGTAGTTGCAGCGTGCAGGCTCAGTAGTTGTGGCTCGTGGGCTCTAGAGCACAGGCTCAGTAGCTGTGGCGCATGGGCTTAGTTGCTCTGTGGCATGTGGGATCTTCCCAGACCAGGGCTCAAACCATGTCCCCTGCATTGCACGCAGATTCTTAACCACTGTGCCACCAGGGAAGTCCTAAAATTATTATTAAGTGATAGGTTTATGAACTGCCATGAGAGATTAAAGAGGAGGGGGAATCAATACTAATTGAATCAAGCACCACAGATATTTTAGCCAAGCTTTAGAGGATGGGTACAATTAAAATCACTGGTACTTGTTTGGAAAGTAAGCAGTAGAAGGAAAAGAAGGGATCATGTAAGAAAAGTCATGCAGGTCCATGAATAATGAAAAATAAGATTTAAGAGTTAAGATGCAGCTAAGTCAAAGTCTTCAAATGTCAGGTTAAATATATGAGGCTCTGTCTCTCCAGTCTCCATCATTTTTCATACTAGCCAAACCGTGGGCACAGTATGTGAAAATCAACAGGTGCTCAACCAATATCCCCATTCCAGCCAATATTATCGGTACCACTAGAACAGTTCTCTTAAGGTTTGTTATCATTCTTTATTCAGGTGAATAATTTGTCCTTGAAACAAAGGAGAGTAGGTCATAATATATCTGCTTGAGTTCCTGATGATATACATACATGGATATGTACACAGAGAGGTAAAATGAAGGAGAGATTTACACAAGCCTAGGCCATGCAAACACATTAAATATGACTAATAGTCTAGCATAGTAGCAGAGTTGTTCCAGCCAATGCCCATCCCATCCCCTAGGGCAAACAGTATTTATTCTGTCAAGACATTAATCATATGAAGCTTAAATGCATTATCCATTATTCCAGTCCATAGCAGGAAGAGTTATATTATTACCAGCTGGCAATTATTATTTCAGGGGAGATGGAAGACAATATTTTTGTACAATATTTATTTACTTTTCTAGGTTTATTCTCACTCCAAACAAATATGTTATGATGTGCATTTTTATAGTTGAAGAAAATGATTTTCCCAGAGTCCTATCACAGTTGAAATGGCAGGCTTGTAATTGGAGCCAGGTTTGTCTCTTCATGTCCTCTTCAACTTGCTGCCTCCAAAGAGTCATTTTCCATCATAATTTTAGGGCGAGTTTCTAATTAGAATTTTATCTAAATTTTACAGCAATTAAGAAAACAAGAGTGGGGGACTACCGTGGTGGTCCAGTGGTTAAGACTCCGTGCTCCCATTGCAGGGGGCCTGGGTTTGATCCCTGGTCAGGGAACTAGATCCTACATGCCACAACTAAAGGTCCCACATGCCGCAACTAAGACCCGGTGCAGCAGAATAAATGAATGAATGAATGAATGAATGAATAAATAAATAAATAAATAATAAAAGACAGTCTTCACCCAAAAGAAGCTTACATATTAAAAGAAAAGAAAAGAAAACAAGAGTGCATGGGTCCATGGGATATCACTGTAGTGAACAGGTTTTCAAATTGCAGGTCAGGGTTGGTGAACTGTGAGATAGGACAGAATAAAAAGTACCAAAAATTATCGCATATAAAAAGGTTATGTTTGGGCTTCCCTGGTGGCGCAGTGGTTGAGAGTCTGCCTGCCAATGCGGGGGACACGGGTTCGGGCCCTGGTCTGGGAGGATCTCACGTGCTGCGGAGCGGCTGGGCCCGTGAGCCACAATTGCTGAGCCTGCGCGTCTGGGGCCTGTGCTCCGCAACGGGAGAGGCCGCGATGGTGAGAGGCCCGCGCGCTGCGATGAAGAGTGGCCCCCGCTTGCCGCAACTGGACAGAGCCCTTGCACAGAAACGAAGACCCAACACAGCCATAAATAAAAATAAATAAAAAATGAAACTTAAAAAAAAAAAAAAAGGTTATGTTTTATTTCTTAACAGTCTTACTTGTCTATACATATGTATGTATATACTAGGCCATAACACAAAATCTACTTTTTACTTTAGGTCCAGTCCAAATGTTTAGTAATCACTGTTTTGGAAAGAGCCCGGGCTTTGGCATCAGATGGGTCTAAATCTGAATATTTCACTGCTGCTATTATTATCTAAAGAGTTCCTGCTCCAAGATCCAATTCCCTCTCCTCAGACTACTTGTGAAACCAAAGAAAAACCCCTTTTCTCAAATATTAACTGCTCCCCACCCTTTACAGTGGCTACTGGAAACTTCCTATTGGCAACAAAACTACTATTTAAATTATGATTTGAGATAAAATTATGATTTGAAATGAGTAAAGAATAAAACTCTACTCATTCAAACTATATCTATAAATGCTTAGCCTAAACTCCATGAAGGCAGAAATGATATGCATTTTCCTAGCACTCAGGCACCAGAGCTTTCAAATAGTAGGGCTCTATGAATATTTGATTATAACAATAGTTGAATAAATAAAAGACTGAAGAAACCAATGAATGACTACTCTATATCAGGCACTGGAGACACAGAAATGAACAAGGCATAAATCTGGGTCTTCAAGAAAATCAGTATATACATGTACTACTTAATTCATGTTTTCAGTAAATATTTATTTAGAACCTACTATTTTCCAGGTACTTTGCTGCTACTACAGTAAACAAAAAAACCAACTCTGCTCCCTAAAGGTGAAGAGATATTACAGAATAATCATACAAACAGCTATAGAATAAAAGTTAAGTGCTATACAGGGTATCATGAAACGATAAAATAGCAAAGCTTAATTTAGATGCAGAAGAGAATTAGGGAAGACTCAGAAAAGCAGCTCCATGAGAAAATTTAGCCTGAATCTTGAGCGTTAAAAGCTGGATGCTTTTTCTCCCCCTCTATTATGAGGGAATAGAGAAAAGTCCAATGTAGCTTGACAGATTGAACAAGAAGGAAAATGGTGGGGGATAAAGTGAGAGAGATAGAAAGGAGCCATATCATTCAAATCAATCCTCCCTGAGGATTTTGAACAATGGGAAACTGGAGAGCGGCATGATCACATTTACACTCTATAAAGATCATGGAACTGTTCTATGGTGAATAGCTTTGAGGATGAAATAATGGTAGATGTTGTTGGGGAACTACCTGAAGGAAATTTCAGAAAGTCAAAGTGGAAATGATGGCATCATCTTAGATATGACAGTGTAAGGTAATGAGAAGTGTCCAGAATTGAGGTTATTTTGGACACAGAGTCAAGAAGAGAACTTGGTAACAAATTAAGAATGGAAGATGGTGCATGGTAAGGGCAGAGGGAGGCATCAAGGAGAACACTTAGGTTTTGACTTGCCCAACCAGTTGGAAGGAAAAGAAGCCATGAGGAGACTGAAGAGACAGATACTTGTGGTAAATGATTAAAACAGTAGTATAGAACATTAAATTTGAAGTGCCTATAGGATGTCCAAAATTGTCAAGAAGGCACTTAATATTTGATATGAAGATCAGAGGAGAGATATAGGAAAGAGATACATATTTGAGAAATATATATATAATTATATATATAATTTAAATAATGTGGATAAATGAGCTCACCTACAGAAATTGAAAAGTGAGGAAGGACTAGGACCCAGGACCAATACTTGAGAAACCAAGTCTTCACTCATTTGAGGAAGAAGAGTCAAAAGAGAGGATGGAGATGACATGAGGATGAAGAAGGTATGAGGAAATGTAGGAGACCGTGGAGTCATGAAACCCAAGAAAAGAGATTATACTGCATTTGATCAAGTTTGAAGAATTAGAGGTCAAGTGCTCTGAAAAAATGTTTATGGAACTAATCAACCTGAATTGGTGACCTAAACAAGATGGAGGAATCTAGGATGGTAAAGGTTGAAGCATCAGTGGAAGATGAGGGAGCTAGTTATATACACAAACAGTTTCAACAGTGTATTATGTATTATATTCAAGCATGTTCGAGATACCATGGAAACTCAGAATGAGCTGAGGAAGTTTTCCAATAAGAAACAGCATTCAAAGTGAATTTTAAAGACTTAGGAAGAATTCATTGTTGTGTAAGGGTAAAGAGGAGCCTTCTGGTTAGATGGAACAACATTTTAAATACTGAAAAAATAACACCAATAAAAATAATAGTGATGGATAATATTTCTAAATGTTTACCATGTGCCAGAAACTGTTCTAAAAGCTTCATATGTATTAATTCACCTCAACTATAAAATCAACCTCTTTCTTCCACTTTCACCATCATTTCTTGGTTGGACTATTATAATAGCCGAACATTAGGATTTTTTGCTGCTGTCGTTGCCTTAAAGTTTATTCTCATAGAGAACAGAAACCTTTTAGAAGGAATGTCATATCATGTCATTCTTCTGCCATAACTCTCCAATGGCTTTCCGTTGGTTAAAAACCAAAGTCCTTACTATGGCCTACATGGCTCTTCATTATCCAGGCCCCCACTATTTCCTTTATCTTACTGCCTATGTTTTTATCACTTTGCTCCAGCCAGACGGTCATCTTGGATGTTTCTCAAACACATCAGCAACTTTCTGCCTCGGAGACTTTGCACTTTCTATTCCCTCTGTCTGGAGTGCATGTTCTTGGATATTTGCACGATTCAGTTCCTCGCTTCCATGTTTCTGTTCAAATGTCAATCAGCAAGGCATTCTCTGACCAATCTGTGATAACTACCTCCCCAAACCTCTAGGTTTATCTTCTCTATTTTTTTCTCCATAATATTTATTATAATCTGATATACTTTATAATTATTTGATTACTTTTTTATTGCCTGTCTCCCCCAACTTAAATGCAATGGAAGCTCCATGAGGACAGGGGCTGTCATTTTCACTCACTGATCCATCCACATAGATGAGTACATACATTGACATACATCAAAACCTGGGAGGGTCTAAGATTATACCCTATACTTGGAAGCTGACATGTTAGCCTGCCACAGTTAAAGAGATGCTGGCAGAAGACACAGACTCCTGACTCAGAGAAAAGAGATATAATCATTCAATAGCAATAGCCAGACTGCCAGCATTTGCTCTGGTTCCCCAGGCCCAGCCTCCATAGGGTGACACAAAGAGGTCCAAGGGTACCTGCACAGAAAGCACAGTGTGTTACAAGGGAAGGATGCCAAGCTTTTAAAAATCCCTAATCTTGTAAATAGAGCTGCAGTGAACATTGTGGTACATGACTCTTTTGAATTATGGTTTTCTCAGGGTATATGCCCAGTAGTGGGATTGCTGGGTGGTATGGTAGTTCTATTTTTAGTTTTTTAAGGAACCTCCATACTGTTCTCCATAGTGGCTGTATCAATTTACATTCCCACCAACAGTGCAGGAGGGCTCCCTTTTCTCCACACCCTCTCCAGCATTTATTGTTTGTAGATTTTTTGATGATGGCCATTCTGACCGGTGTGAGATGATATGTCATTGTAGTTTTGATTTGCATTTCTCTAATGATTAATGATGTTGAGCATTCTTTCATGTGTTTGTTGGCAATCTGTATATCTTCTTTGGAGAAATGTCTATTTAGGTCTTCTGCCCATTTTTGGATTGGGTTGTTTGTTTTTTTGATATTGAGCTGCATGAGCTGCTTGTAAATTTTGGAGATTAATCCTTTATAGTTCAATGCTTCATTTGCAACTATTTTCTCCCATTCTGAGGGTTGTCTTTTCGTCTTGTTTATGGTTTCCTTTGCCGTGCAAAAGCTTTTAAGTTTAATTAGGTCCCATTTGTTTATTTTTGTTTTTATTTCCATTTCTCTAGGAGGTGGGTCAAAAAGGATCTTGCTGTGATTTATGTCATAGAGTGTTCTGCCTATGTTTTCCTCTAAGAGTTTGAGAGTGTCTGGCCTTACATTTAGGTCTTTAATCCATTTTGAGCTTATTTTGGGCTATGGTGTTAGGGAATGTTCTAATTTCATTTTTTTACATGTAGCTGTCCAGTTTTCCCAGCACCACTTATTGAAGAGGCTGTCTTTTCTCCATTGTATATTTTTGCCTCCTTTATCAAAGATAAGGTGACCATATGTGTGCGGGTTTATCTCTGGGCTTTCTATCCTGTTCCATTGATCTATATTTCTGTTTTTGTGCCAGTACCATACTCTCTTGATTACTGTAGCTTTGTAGTATAGTCTGAAGTCAGGGAGTCTGATTCCTCCAGCTCCATTTTTCTTTCTCAAGATTGGTTTGGTATTTGGGGTCTTTTGTGTTTCCATACAAATTGTGAAATGTTTTGTTCTAGCTCTGTGAAAAATGCCAGTGGTAATTTGATAGGGATTGCATTGAATCTGTAGATTGCTTTGGGTAGTACAGTCATTTTCACAGTGTTGATTCTTCCAATATACACTACCAAATGTAAAATAGATAGCTAGTGGGAAGCAGCCACATAGCACAGGGAGATCAGCTTGGTGCTTTGTGACCACCCAGAGGGGTGGGATAGGGAGGGTGGGAGGGAGGGAGATGCAAGAGGGAAGAGATATGGGGATATATGCATAGGTATAACTGATTCACTTTGTTATAAAGCAGAAACTAACACACTATTGTAAAGCAATTATACTCCAATAAAGATGTTTAAAAAAAATCCCTAATCTTTTTATTCTTTAAAAAATTTATTTTTATTATTATTATTTTTTTAAATTTTTTGTTGCATTGGGTCTTCATTGCTGTGTGCGGGCTTTCTCTAGTTGCAGCAAGTGGGGGCTACTCTTCGTCGCGGTGCGCGGGCTTCTCATCGCAGCGGCTTCTCTTGTTGCAGAGCACGGGCTCTAGACACACTGGCTTCAGTAGTTGTGGCTCACGGGCTCTAGAGCGCAGGCTCAGTAGTTGTGGCGCGTGGGCTTAGTTGCTCCGCGGCATGTGGGATCTTCCCAGACCAGGGCTCAAACCCGTGTCCCCCGCACTGGCAGGCAGATTTTTAACCACTGCACCACCAGGGAAGTCCCCCCAAATCCCTAATCTTTTAAAAAGGGCACTATGCCTGCCTAAACTTCACCCTGGTGAAAGATACTATCTTATTATACCCAACGGTAAACAAACCTCCCCTTTACTCCAGAGAGAGACACTATTCCACCTCCCAAGGCTGTTTGTTATACAAACCCTCTTGAAAAAGTTGTTTGAAACACAGGCAGTGTCTCTACCCATGAGACATGCAGAAACATGAGAGATAATTGAGAATTGTCTCCCCAAACCACACATGACAGACACAATGCATATTTTAAAATGAAAGACCAACACTTTGAGGTAGGTACTATTATTATTTCTGTTCTCAGATGAATATACTGAAGCTCAGTGAAAGTGAACTACTTGTCCAAGGACAAGGAGCTGGTAAGGGTCTCTGGTGAGCCCACTCTACCCTGGAGCACACACACACCTTAGGGAACTGAGTCCTCCCTACCTCTACCCTGTCCCTCTCTCAGCTACTTTAGGCTTTGTGAGTGGGTGACAGAAAAAGAGAGAAAAGAGAGAAAGAATAAAAAATGGAAAAGCTGAAGAAAAGGAAGAAAGAATGAAGGGAGTTTTTTAGATACTCACACCTGTTCATACACCCAGAACTACAGAGTACAAGGACCTTGGAGTTCACCTTACAGATGAGAAAACCAGGGCTTGAGAAAGGAAGGGCCTCTCCATAGTCACAGAGGAAGTTAGGGCAAGAACCAACTAACTAACCACTAGTCATCTCTTCCTGACAGTCTTTACCTTGCACATTTTAGGCCCACGGCATTCCTCTCACCTTGCTTACACTGGTGCTGTGCCCCAAACCTGGGGGCCAGGCTATGCTATGGAGTCAATCAATAACCAAGGAGATCTGTGACAAAGGGCAGGAGGTGGAGACTGGGATACCATCCTGCCTGTATGAAACTTCCAGCCCCAGGATTCTAGAGAGAAGTGGTAAGTTGAGTTCAGTTTTTGACTGAGCTCTGGAGCCAGCACTCCAGCCATGAAGGTAGCCAGCATCTTTCTTCTCACTGCCTTGGTCCTGTTGAGTTTATCTGGTAGGTGGCTTTGCATATTTTTCTGATTTAAGTAAAACCTTTTTGTCCTGTTGCTTTACTGACCACATTACTTTCTAGACTTAGAGTCTACTCTTGGACAGATCTTTGGGTCCCAATCAGATGAAATAAGATCAGTGGATGAGAATTATATATAGAAAGAAGGATTTTAACATAACACAGGAAAACAATTTTACTAGTGAGAACTGCCCAGACATGAAATGGTTTTCCCCAGGTGATGAGGCTGACTCTTTGTCAGAGATATGGTAGAAAAAAAAAGAGATTATTTCAATATCAAGTACACTTCTAACTCTGTAAATGTTTAAGGCCAATTTACAATTTTATGTTCTCATGGAATTGCATAAATAGGTAACAATGATTTCCAGTTATTCCAGTATAAAGGGCAGAGTTTGATTAAAATTTTTATTTTTGACCTACAGAGTATTTCTAGAAAAAATATTCCTCTTGAATAGACGGTATGTTTATATCTTCAGACTGTCTTAATAATGTTGACAGATGATCTGAACCCCTGGAATTGGCATCAGCTTCCTTTTTGTCTTTGGAGATGGTTAACACTTTTAACTTTTTATCAGATCTAGCAAAGAAACCTACTGACAGCCAAATCAGCACTTTGCGAAGAAAAGGAACAATACTATTTGTTATATTTGCTAAATATTTATGGGAGCAGTGGTCCCTTTTCCCCTTCTCATGCATATGAATTAATACATATGGCCTGTGGTGACCACCTGCTCATTAAATTTTCGACTCAACTAGATTCTAAAATTCAGTGGGACTCTCACCGCATCAGGTTCTGACTATTCCAGGGGACTTCTTCTCCAAGCCCCTAAGTGTCTCACTACTTTTCAATACATTTAGGTAGGAAGAACTTCCTTTAGATGACCTCAGGGATTGTTAGTATCAAAATCAAATCTCACCAACATTTCTTCCTCTGGATACTATCAAATTAGTTCTCCTTCCCTGCAGTGAGCTCACCCACAATCACCATCTCCTACACGATGTCAGCAAGACCTGCTATTTCCTAGAGAATGAAGCATGGCAATTTTAAGTATCTACCTGTAAATTCAAGAAATGTGAATTGAACTAATGGTCAGTATAATGCAATGGAGAGAAGGAGCTCTTTGGGAACTGAAGGTAAATTGTCAAAAGAGCTCCATTTTTAAAAAAACATTACTTACAAAAGAAGACTTACATGTAAGTGCAAAAGTTAGTTTTTCATCAGAAGACCTGGTTATTGCTAGTGTTCACAGCTAGTTATAGAAACTTTCCATATCTTCATCTATAAACTGAGATAAAGATACTTGTATTTCCTACATCACTGTGAGATCAACAAACTGGTTGTTACTACAATGTCAGTGAGCGTTCAGAAGGTATTTGCTCTGTGCCTGACACATTTGAAGCAGTAAGTACATCATTTCTATTTTCAAGGAAATGGGTCAACTTGTCTTAAATATCAAATTGAGATACTTTGATCCTAATCAAATTTTTGCGTAATTTTTTTGAGGTTTCAGCAGGCAGGGAGTGAATGGACACCAATGAGATATACTTGAAAAAAAATGGTAATAAGAAGGGGTGGGTGGTGGAAGAGGAAGCAGAGAAGTCACAGACTTAAATGGAAGCAGAAAATTCTGAATGAGAATACATCAGGCTTCTCCCATTCATGACCCAACTTGACATGTCTGATTTATGTTTTTTAGGTAGTACTAGAGCTAACTTCCTGGAAAGAGAGGTAAAGACAATTTTGTTAATTTTTATTTCTGGGGCTAAGACTGTTTGTTCCACACAAAGCATAGTCTAACTCACCTTTCAATTTAGCCTGAAGTTAATATGAGGAGTATGAATGCTGGCAAGACTTAACCCATTAAATGTGGATAGTAATTGTAGTTCCGCCACAGGCGCTTATGGTGAAGGACAAATTCACTGATAAACAGGCAATTTCTCTGTAGTCATATTATGCTTGCTGTGAAGGAGTTTTTATATATACTAGGGTTACCTGGTAGGACAAGGATTTTAAGTGGAAACCTTCTAAACATCACTCCAAGCAGCCTTTCCTCCTTACAGCCAGTTTGACCATGTTGGCATAAAGTTCTCTTCATCAACAAGGTGGAGCTCTAATTTATAATGAGCAAATAATAATAATAAACTAGGCTCTTCCTCTAGAAAAATATTCTCTATCTAACTTTTCCAGTTTTTCTTGTACTTATAATGTAAATTTCAGTAAATTTGGAGACCAGAGGAAGAAGTGTCCCTCTTCTCGTTACATTTATATTTAGTGGGAAGGCCGATGGCAAACCAAAAGTGTATAAGTAAATAAATTACTACATTGGTGATGTGTTATAAAGAAGTTCTGGTTCCATTAGAAACCTAGTCTAGTTAAATCAGGGAAGGTGCGCTAAGTCAGTGAGATTTATTTTCAGCCCTGAAGGATAAATGAGTGTTAGCAAAGGGAGAAGTAGGAGAGTAAAGTGGTTAAGAGCTAAAGCTCAGGACCTAGATTGACTGGGTTTAAATCCTGGATCCAGTAATTATTAGGTGTGTGGCCTTGGGTGATTCAATCTCTTTGTGCCTCACTGTCTTTACCAGAAGAACAGTATAATAAAAAGTTCATAGGATAGTTGTAGAGTTTAAACATAATAATACGTGAAAAGCACTTAGGACAGTGTCTGCCCTGTGAAAGTCATTTGATAATTACTAGTTCTTACTGACAGTAGAGAAAACAGGCTGTGCAAAAACCCCAAGGGTAGAGGGCACCGCGTGTCTTTAATTGACTTAGAGAAGACCAGCATGACAGGACTACCATGTGCAAGGAAGAACATGTCCCAAGGTGTGGCTGACCTGAGAGAGCCAGCACAGGTAGTAATTGTAAATTTGAACATTATCTCACTCACTTTATTCAAACCTCACAACGCCATGATGAGATAGGTAGGGAAACAACATCATTTCCGCTTTGCAAATGAAGTGACTGTGGTTCAGAGACACCAAGAGATTTACCAATGTCACACAGCTTGCAGATAGCAGAGGCCTTACTTAAAACCAGGTTTTCTGACTCCAAATTTTGGATTCTTCCTCCTGGAACACTTAGTATCACTCTCCCAATCACAATCATGCTTCCATCTTTAAGCCGATCAACTCCAGGGAGATTTTAGAGACTTTGCTATAAATTCAAAGAATGAAAAATGATGGGAAATGATTCTGTTTCATTCCATTTTTAGGCTAAATGTACAAATGAAGTGAGTGGATGTCCCAAGATTTATAACCCTGTCTGTGGGACAGATGGAGTTACTTATTCTAATGAATGCATGTTATGTATTGAAAATAAGTGAGTACAAACTTGAATCTCTTTTAAAATACATGTTTTAAGCTAGAAGTCTTCAAATTTTTACATATATTATCCTTTTAAGCCTCAAAGAATATACCAATAACATTAATCTCACCATGAGAGAAACAAAATACCTAGTTTTCCCCCAAACAATTCTTGATTTCTTTTTCTCCGTATTATATATGTTATGATTATATATAGAGGTGTGCATGTGTGTGTATGTGTGTGTGTGTATTATGATAGAAAGTAGTATTTATTATGTCAAGCACATGCGAGGCACTTAATATTCACAATGACTCCATGAGGTAAATAATACTAAGCTTATTATACCCATGAAGAAATTGAGACTCAGTTAGTTTAAATAACTTACTCAAGATCACCCAGCCATGAGTGGCAGATCTGGTACAAAATCCTTGCTCTTTCCACTATAAAGTCAGGTACTAGCCTAAATATTTGTGAGATCCAGAAGAAAATCCAACATGCTTTGTCTCCCAGTTTGCTTACGCTCAACGCTAACACGGTGTGGTCAATGGTAGTATAAGCAAAGTGCTCTGAGAGCACAAAATGAAAAAGAACTAATTGTGCCTGCTAGGATTTGGAAAAGTTTGAGGTTTTCTCTAGGACATAAAGAAGGAGAGAGAGGCATTTCAAGATGAAGAAAAAACTGAACAGAAGTGAGAAAGGAATTAATAACATGGTGCTGTATAAAAGGTGTTAAAGAAAGGACAGTGGGCTAGAGGAAGGAAAGTGTTTGAATGTTTCTTTCAATTAATTAAAAAAAAATCACTTCTATGAAAAAAACACAACCTTTTATAGCGAACAAGAGATAGTCTGGATTTTTTAAAGACCACATACCCAAAATACCATTATACTTAAAAATTCATTCTTGGGCTTCCCTGGTGGTGCAGTGGTTGAGAATCTGCCTGTCAATGTAGGGGATACGGGTTCGAGCCCTGGTCTGGGAAGATCCCACATGCCGCGGAGCAACTAGGCCCGTGAGCCACAGTTGCTGAGCCTGCGCGTCTGGAGCCTGTGCTCTGCAACAAGAGAGGCCGTGGTAATGAGAGGCCCGCGCACCGCGATGAAGAGTGGCCCCCACTTGCCGCAACTAGAGAAAGCCCTCGCACAGAAACGAAGGCCCAACACAGCCATAATAAAATAAATTAAAAAAAAAAAAAAAAAGAATGAATGAAGAAAATATTAAAAAAAAAAAAAAAAAAAATAAAAAAAAAAATAAAAAAAAATAAAAAAAAAAAATAAAAAAAAAAATAAATAAAAAAAAATAAAAAAAAAAAAATAAAAAAAAAAAAAATTAAAAAAAAAAAAAAAAAAAAAAAAAAAAAAAAAAAAAAAAAAAAAAAAAAAAAAAAAAAATTCATTCTTGGTGATAGCAATGATTGTGTTCACTAAAGCCCTAAAGTATGCAAATATGAATTACATAGATTAGGTGACCAAAAACATATTTTTGTAATAGTTTATGTAATACTTTATTTATGGATGTGAGACCTAGCCTCAGTGGAGTTTCTGAACTGATTGTAGGTGGGTAGGTGATGGGAATTAGACTCAGGTACTCAGAGAAATAAATTCGCCACAGATTTTCTGTCTTACTCAGCTGCTGAACACTTACGTGCCAAGCACTGTGCCAGTGTCCTCTGCTTTCCTAGTGGATATAACTAAAAGAAAATAGCACAAATAAGGTAGCTTCTTGTAACTTGTGACAAATGCCATCAAATGAGGTGTGAGCAACATGCTACAGGAGTGAAGGAAAAATACAGATTGCTTCTTACTGAAAGGGTCAAGAAAGGATTCATGAAAAGGGTGTCATTTAAACTGGACTTTGCATTTTCATAGCATCACAAAAGCGCTCCAGGTTAAATAAAGGTGTAGAATGATCAAAACAAATAAAAGAGATTCCACAAGCGACCCAGAAAACTCTGTTATTTTGGAACTGATGTGGTATTAAGACTTTGATTTAGGTTCAAATGACTGCATGCATTCCGCATCTCTAATTCCTTGTACCGTGCACCCTCTTCTTGGTCTGCTTTAAGTCATTTCAGAAAATTCTCAGTATTTAACAAGGATTGTGGAAATAGGTCCCCAGGGAGAAACATCTAATATCCTGAAGTTTTAGGCCCAAAACATTGGATGTTCTGCTTTTCCAAAAAAATTTCCACATTAAAGACTTGTAAAAGGAACTTGAAACCACGTGTTAATTTTCTCATGGCCTATGTTCTTGACATTAAGGTCAAACATCATATTTCCATCCAAGGGGAGGAGAAAGCAACACAACAGCCTTGAGACTTGGGCAATTTCCAAGTGCCAAGATCAAAAGGCCCAGTATTTAGAGTGAACCATTGGAAAAATATGAGCATAGAGCTGGGACACCCTGTTTCCTTAGACTTTAAAACCTACCAGTTCTACCTGCTCTTTCTATTCTTTTAAAATTATGTAAATATGGGAGCAACATTTGAATGCCAGAAAATGTAACTTCTCTTCCTATATTTCTCTGATAAGAAAACAGGTCTAGAGGGAAAATGTGTCTTTTTCAAATGCAACATATTTTCAAATGTACCATTTTGCCTTTCCTCTACTGCCCATTAAAAGCCCCAAACAAATACATTGTATGGTTAACTACAGCCAGGCTCTGACCTTAGTTGTTGAGCTTTGAGATGGGTAGACAAACAAGGGCTTGCATCTCCTTGATCATTAAGTGCTTAGCAGATATATTCAGTAAGAACTTTTTTTCTAATTCCTGTATGTCTTCTTAGGAAATCTATACTGGCAAATTCTTCTCTATAGACTAGTATTCTCCTGTAGAACTTTCTGCAATGACAGAAATGCTGTCCAATATGGAGGCCTCTAGCCATGGTACCAGCACTTAAAATGTGGCTACTATAACTGAAAGCCTGGATTTTTAATATTACTTAACTTTAACTGATTTAAATTTGAATAGTTATATGGGATAGTGAACAGCACAGCTATGGAAAATAAGCCAATCCGTGGGCTCTGTCTAGATGCTAACTAAAGCAGCTATCATATGGGACAAGGATATAATTTCCTTTTGCAAGATCTCACAGATGAGAATCCCCAGAGTTCTAAGGCAAAGGATCAATCAATTAGAAGGTCCTGAAGTAGCCCAGGCACCAGCTAAGATGGAGACCTGGTGGCTAGGACAATGACGTCAGAAGGAAAAGAAGCAACAATGGATTAAAGATTAATTTCAGAAGCTTTTTATAACTCCCTGCTACATCTGTAAACTCTGTAAGGACGGACATTTTTCCCTTTTGTTGTATCCTTAAGGTATGTTATAGTTCTCAATCAATATTTGAGGAGTTAATGAATAAGTTAATGAGTAAATGAATAAGAGAAATAGAAATGGAAATGAATCTCAAACCTCTCTATTTTAAATAAAGCTGATCTTGTTTCCTTGTTTTTCTCCCATTGTCACGTTTTATCAGCAAAGTTTAAGCTGATTTTTTCCCCCCAATCTCTTCTATAGGAAACACCGGATTCCTGTCCTCATTCAAAAGTCTGGGCCTTGCTGAAAACCAAGTTCTGAAATCCCATAAGAACACTATGATGCGGTGGCTGGCCTGATTGCTGAATAAAATGCATCTAAACACTTCCTGTTGCTCCCATATGCTTTTTCCTCAAAGGCACGTTTGATTATACTGGGGACGGAGGATGGAGGCAAACTCAGCATAAACCAAGTTTTACAAAATACAGCAATCCTGTAATTTTGGACAGGGTTTCCTTCATGCTTTTTCCTTCCCCATCTTCCTCACATTCTGAGGACTCTGTCTCAGGAAATGCGATTGCAGATATTAAGTGACAGGACATGATCGATCATGAATACATGTAATCCCATGAGGACTAGACTAGCATTTTAAGAAACAGTTGGAAAACTCTCAGTCCAGAAACGTTGCCCGTCACCTTTCACCGACTGAAATAATTCCTTTAGAGTTCCTTGGGATTTAACTGAGCATCTATTGTGCCTGGCACTGGTCTAGGTACAGAGGCATATGATTTTGAAATGCTGCCTGTCTGGTGAAACAGAGTTTAGTCTTAAGATTTTCCATATATCTCACAATGTAGATTTCAGGTGAGACACGACTTTTTCAAAGAGGCTCTGAATCATTGAGGAGACCAAAAAAGCTACATTTTCTCAACTATGCAGGGGAGGAGCCTCTGCATTCAGCCTTAATTCTCCCCCAGCAGAGGCCATTCCCTACTAGTTACTGAGGTGAGTAGCAGTGATGTAGAGCTCCCCATTTTCCCTGGTAGCCTGAGGACTATATCTCAGCCTTGACTTGGAGATCTGCTTCTTTGGGTCTGACAGGTTTGTGCTGAGATAACCAAAGAAGAACTAAGACCTCATTGTGAATTAACTTTTACCACCAAACCATCCCCAAGAGATGATGTGCCATGGAAGGAAGGGACTACAGACCAGATGAACTGATCACGAGGCCGCTGTGTAGTTCACTTTGCTTTACATATGAGCCACAATAACCCTGTAAGGTTATCCTTATCTTGTGAGTAAACTTAGAAAAGTTAAGTAACCTGACTAATATCACCAGCAAATAAGGTGGCAAAGTTAGGCTTTTAATTCAGGGCTGACTCCAAATCTAATGCTTCCTAGTCTAAACCACAATCACCCCAGGTGGACTATTCCTTCCCGATTTCTTTCACAGGAACTTTAGGTAACATCCTCATATTAAATGGCCTATGTGTTTATAGTCAGGGACAGCAAATAAGGTAGAAATAATGATGTGCCTCAAAAGTAGAAAAGTTGGGCTTCCCTGGTGGCGCAGTGGTTGAGAATCTGCCTGCCAATGCAGGGGACACGGGTTCGAGCCCTGGTCTGGGAAGATCCCACATGCCGCAGAGCAACTGGGCCCGTGAGCCACAATTACTGAGCCTGCGTGTCTGGAGCCTGTGCTCCTCAACAAGAGAGGCCGCGACAGTGAGAGGCCCGCACACCGCGATGGAGAGTGACCCCCGCTTGCTGCAACTAGAGAAAGCCCTCGCACAGAAACGAAGACCCAACACAGCCAAAAATAAAAAAATAAAAAAGATTAAAAAAAAGTGGAAAAGTATCTATAATCACAAACAAAGAGAAGGAGAAGCAGCTTGAATTCCTAAACTCATACAAAGAAGCAGCCCAGAATGGAGAAGTGGGTAGAGGGTTAAATGAACCTGAGATGCATCAGGTTCCCTGATAAATGGTGGAGAATACGTCACCCACTGAACCAAAGGTAGCCAATAAAATCTGTGCCACACATGCAAAACACAGTTGCCTGACACTCTTAAGGGTTAGGTTAATTTCTTGTGATATTCAGAATATACAAGACTTGAGGTTTAAATCTGACCACTAGGGGATGCTGTGGTCTACCAAGTGACTCAGCCAAACCACCACCTCACAGTTCAGGTAAGTTATGAATGCAAGATGGCTTCCAGCATCTTGTCTGTGATGCTAGAGGACATTTCAAGGACAACGCTAAGCTTAAGGAACTTGGACATAGTAAATGGATTTAAACATTGAATGCTAGAAATTTTCGTGTCTAATTGTACCATATTACAGGCCTGGAGAGAAGAGGTTTGGAGATTACAGGCAGAGACAATACATAAACCCAGATTGTCTGCCTTTAATGGTTCTGCTCTCTTTCCAACCTGTTAATAAACTTAGGCAACCCACATTTCTGCCTGGCCATGCCCCCAAACTGTTGCCAAGTCAAGTTCTCAGGACCCAAAATAAGACAAACAAGAGGCAATAGCTGCCCCTGGGAAAGAAAGGATGGACAACCAATGGTACCTGAAAGCAAATTCACAAGTCACACAATTCAAGGATCTGAAACTGAGCAGGATCCTGTGGGGCCCTCCTGGGTACAAATCCTTTCCCTGTCCCCCATTTCTTGCTTGCAGGAAGAGGGCTTCAGGCTCCTAGACCTTCCCTGAGTTCCAAAGAGCACATTCAAACAGTTGGTGATCAGGAAAGTAAGAGAATGCAGAAACAAAGGCGGAGCGATCAAGAAACTATAGTGCAGTGATTAAAGCCGCGAACTCATTCCCCCTCAAGGGATATACTTAACAGTATCTTTGAGTTCTTCTGCAGGAACTAAAGCCCCCATCCAGGTGGAGGATGGTAACTTCAGGCTGAGCACAAGATTCCTGGAGCACCTCCCTGTTACCTCACCAACAACCAATCTGTAGAAAGTCACACCCCCTATAGCCCTCATCCCAAATTTTACCTATAAAAATTTCTCCCTGAGAAGCAGCGGGGAGTTTGGGGGGTTTTGAGCATAAGCCACCCCATTCTCCTTGCTTGGTCCTGTATTAAGCCTTCCTCTGCTCCAGACTCCGACATTTTGGTTTATTTAGCCTGTGTGTTGGGCACAGGATCTTGTGTTCGGTAACAGATTAAAATCTCACAAATGTTTTTCCCGCCAGTCTGGATTTGGAAAGGAAGGGACAAAATGAAATTTTACCTTCCTCTCTCGACTAGGCACCACAGAGAGAAACAGAGATGGGCCAGCTGACTTCGGTAAGGATTCTTACCCTTGGCCGGCTCCTGCAGGATTTCCCTGGATCCTGTCTGTGGGTTCCAGAGAGAGTGGGGTGTCCCAGTGGGTTTTCCCTCTACCCTTCATGGTGAGCGCTTGGCTGAGACTCCATTTTCTCCAGGGCGCGTCATACATGAATAATCTTGTCTAGGTTCAAAGTTCTCCACTGCGGCCATTGTAATTCATGTTTATCTTTGGTAAGCTTAACCTGCTCATTCAGCCTTCAAACAAAATTTTATTCGCCCGAGGCGTCACTCCGGACCAGTTCAGCGTAAGTCGGACCAAGTCTGAGCCGGGACCCGGTCTAGTTTCGGAGTCGGTCCCGTCCATCACCGGAAACAGTCCGGTCTCTATGTCCGTTGTATCCCAACTCCGGCCAGTTTCAGAACCCAGGCCAGGGGGAAAAAATGCTCAAAGTCTGAAAGTTCTTAACACACAAGGCATGGATGGAGGATTGGAGTGAATTTACCCACCACCTCCAGAGGCGGCGAGAAAGCCGCGACTCAAGGGGCTCTGCAGGTACCTTCACTGCTGTTTCTCGTCCCCCTGAGGGCTGTCGAGGGTCTCCTTGGGTTCCCTCTTCTGTCACCAGACCTGTGAAAAGATAAACTGAGGCTTTTTTTTTTTTTTAATTTTTGTCTGTGTTGGGTCTTCGTTTCTGTGCGAGGGCGTTCTCCAGTTGCGGCGAGCGGGAGCCACTCTTCATCGCGGTGCGCGGGCCTCTCACTATCGCGGCCTCTCTTGTTGCGGAGCACAAGCTCCAGACGCGCAGGCTCAGTAATTGTGGCTCACGGGCCTGGTTGCTCCGCGGCATGTGGGATCTTCCCGGACCAGGGCACGAACTCGTGTCCCCTGCATTGGCAGGCAGGCTCTCAACCACTGCGCCACCAGGGAAGCCCAAACTGAGGCATATTAAAAATTTTAAGTTTGAGCAAAAATTGATTCAAATCGGGCAGCATCCAAACTAGCAGACAGGAAGGAGCTCCAAGGGTCAGTGCAAAATGGCATTTACAGCCAGAAAGGAGGGGGGACAAGGAAGTTACTAGACAAAAAGCAGATTGGTTATTGCAAAGTCACTTTCCTTTAGGGGATGGCAGGGGTCTAGCAGGCAGATTATTTAACTAATGCTGATTAGGCGATTTCTGATCTACTAGTTTAAGATTCCATTTCTCGGAATGGAAACTATAATTCAGTTAAGTCTTGGTTTGGTGGCGTGGGTCTTAGCATAAGCAACTCCATTTGGGGCCTGTTGCCTTATTTTTAACAGAACCATCAGAAAGCATGTGGATTACTGTGTTCATGTCTGGTTGGTTCATTTTTTAAAAAGATATTTACAACTGGAATATGTTTAGAGGAGACAGATAACCATGATAGATAAGAATTTGAAACTTTTTCCTATGATAGATGGTTGAAAGAAGTAGGAAACTTTCGTTTGAGGAAAGGAAAACCCTTAGAAATCTGGTGAGTCTTTTCAAACAATTTAAGAGAGAGAATGTTAACACCATGAAAGCAGAAACTTTGTTCTTTTTTTATTGCTGTATTACAGGCTGGAAGACAGTACCTAACATCTAGGAGGTGCTCAATTAATATTCTTTTTGTTACATAAATGAATGAGGAAGAGGAATAAACATGCTCTTGTTGGCCCTAAAGGGTAGAATTTAGAATAATTGCGTAGGGATTAAAGGGAGATTGATTTGGGTTCAGTAGAAAAGCATATAGTATAATGGTTAAAATCAGGGGCTCTGATTTAGAGTGCCTGGGCTGGAATCTGGTTTTACCACTATTTAACCATGTGTCCTGGAAAGAGGCAGAGGATTTCTCAAAGTCTCAGTTTTCTCATTTCTAATATAGGGTTAATAATAACAAGTCCCTCTTAGGGCAATCAGTACAATGCCTGCTCTACAGTAAGTGCTCAAGAAGGACTATTATTATCGCTGTTGTTATTGTTCATCTCATAACCCTTCGAGCTCACTAAAAAGGTCTCCTGGTACATGAACATTTCCCTGATAGGAGGAGCTTTGCTTCTTCAGGTAACAATTCACTGCATTATTGAATTGTTACCTTCTGGAATAGATTCCTTAACTGGATACAAGATTAGACTAAAATCACTCTGCTTTTAACTGTAGAAAATTCCAAGGTTATAAACCACACCCCCAAAACAAGAACTCAAGGGTAGTGACTGAGAATAAGTTTTGTGGAAGGAGAAGGGTTTTGTGGCCATGGTGGAAAATAAGGTAGTAAACCCAACTTCCACTGTTAGTTCCTCATCCCTGGGGAATTAGGAATGCAGGACAATTTCCTTTACTGGTTTCAGGGTATTTGAAATATAAAGCTATCAAACAAAAATAGTATACAAAAAAATATTTTTGTCCCATTGAAGAAGTAAACTTGTTTGAAATAAAACATTTTTTAAAAGTATTTTTAATAGTTTTTAAATAGTTTTTAAAACTATGATGATTTTTAATAGTTTATGAGCCTCCTGAGAAATAGGAACATGAGGAACATTGAAACTTTTATTTCCATTTCTCTTGCCCAATTTATCCCCTAAAAGCCTTTACTTATTCCAACTAAGTAAAAATAAAATGTATTTGCATAATAAAGGAAGCAATTACATAAAAAGGCGCAAAGCTCTTACATTTCAAAGCTCTTACATTTTTTTTTTTTCCGGATTCTTAACCACTTCACCGCCAGGGAAATCCCTAGGAATTTGCATTTTAAGCCAGCTAAGCATCTGATGGGCTTGGGGGTTGGAGAACCTACTTGCGGGTATTTGGGCAAAGGTAGGGACCTCTGAACAGTTTTCTTGCCAAGAGGGTGCTAGACGCATGGGGAGAAATATTGAAAATGGGGATGGGAAAAAAACTTATACTGAGTAAATATAAAACTTATACTGAGTACTTAGCACTGCCAACAATTTCCTTTGTTTTTTTTTTTAAATTTTTATTGGAGTATAGTTGTTTTACAATGTTGTATTAGTTTCTGCTGTATAGTGAAGTGGGGTTCCCTGTGCTATACAGCAGGTTCTCATTAGTTATCTATTTTATACATATTACTGTATATATGTCAATCCCAGTATCCCAATGCATCCCACTCCCGCCACTTTTCCCCCCTTGATGTCCATACATTTGTCCTCTACATCTGTCTCTATTTCTGCCTTGCAAACAGGTTCATCTGTACCATTTTTCTAGATTCCACATATATGTTAATATACGATATATGTTTTTCTCTTTCTGACTTACTTCACCCTGTATGAGTCTCTAGGTCCATCCACATCTCTACAAATGACCCAATTTCGTTCCTTTTTATGGCTGAGTAATATTCCATTGTGTATAGGTACCACATCTTCTTTATCCATTCGTCTGTCGATGGGCATTTAAGTTGCTTCCATGACCTGGCTATTGTAAATAGTGCTGCAGTGAACATTGAGGTGCATGTGTCCTGTTTTGTTTTTTTTTCACATCTTTATTGGAGTATAAATGCTTTACAATGTTGTGTTAGTTTCTACTGTACAACAGCTATATGAATCAGCTATATGTATACATATATCGCCATATCCCCTCCGTCTTGAGGCTCCCTCCCACCCTCCCTATCCCACCCCTCTAGGTGGTCACAAAGCACCAAGCTGATCTCCCTGTGCTATGCTGCTGCTTCCCACCAGCCAGCTATTTTACATTCGCTAGTGTATATATGTCAATGCTACTCTCTCACTTCAACCCAGCTTACCCTTCCCCTGCTGTGCCCTCACATCCATTCTCTACATCTGCGTCTTTATTCTGGCCCTGCCACTAGGTTCATCAGTACTGTTTTTTAAATTCCATATATATGCGTTAGCATACAGTGTTTGTTTTTCTCCTTCTGACTTACTTCACTCTGTATGACAGTCCATCCACATCTGTACAAATGACCCAATTTTGTTCCTTTTTATGGCTGAGTAATATTCCACCATATATATGTGCCACATCTTCGTTATCCATTCACCTGTTGATGGACATTTAGGTTGCTTCCATGTCCTGGTATTGTAAATAGTGCTGCAGTGAACACTGTGGTGCATGCATCGTTCTGAACCATGATTCAGAAAGGTATATGCCCAGTAGTGGGACTGCTGGGTCACATGGTAGTTCTATTTTTAGTTTTTTAAGGAACCTCCATACTGCTCTCCATAGTGGCTGTATCAATTTACATTCCCACCAACAGTGCAAGAGGGCTCCCTTTTCTCCACACCCTCTCCAGCATTTATTGTTTGTAGATTTTTTGTTGATTGCCATTCTGACCGGTGTGAGGTGATACCTCATTGTGGTTTTGATTTGCATTTCTCTAATGATTAGTGATGTTGAGCATCTTTTCATGTATTTGTTGGCCATCTGTGTGTCTTCTTTGGAGAAATGTCTATTTAGGTCTTCTGCCCATTTTTGGATTGGGTTGTTTGTTTTTGTGATATTGAGCTGCATGAGCTACTTGTATATTTTGGAGATTAATCCTTTGTCAGTTGCTTCATTTGCAAATATTTTCTCCCATTCTGAGTGTTGTCTTTTCGTCTTGCATATGGTTTCCTTTGCTGGGCAAAAGCTTTTAAGTTTCGTTAGGTCCCATTTGTTTATTTTTGTTTTTATTTCCCTTACTCTAGGAGGTGGGTCAAAAAGGATCTTGCTGTGATTTATGTCAGAGAGTGTTCTGCCTCTGTTTCCCTCTAAGAGTTTTATAGTGTCTGGCCTTACATTTAGGCCTTTAATCCATTTTGAGTTTATTTTTGTGTATGGTGTTAGGGTGTGTTCTAATTTCATTCTTTTACATGCAGCTATCCTTTTTTCCCAGCACCATTTATTGAAGAGGCTGTGTTTTCTCCATTGTATATTTTTGTCTCCTTTGTCAAAGATAAGGTGACCATATGTGCGTTGGTTTATCTCTGGGCTTTCTATCCTGTTCCATTGATCTATATTTCTGTTTTTGTGTCAGTACCGTTTCGGTGACTGTCGCTTTGTAGTACAGTCTGAAGTCAGGGAGGCTGATTCCTCCAGCTCTGTTTTTCTTTCTTAAGATTGCTTTGGTTATTCGGGGTCTTTTGTGTTTCCATACAAATTGTAAAATTTCTTGTTCTAGTTCTGTGAAAAATGCCATTGGTAATTTGATAGGGATTGCATTGAACATGTAGATTGCTTTGGGTAGAATAGTCATTTTCACAATATTGATTCTTCCAATCCAGGAGCATGGTATATCTCTCCATCTGTTTGTGTCATCTTTGATTTCTTTCGCCAGTGTCTTATAGTTTTCTGAGTACAAGTCTTTTACCTCCTTAGGTAGATTTATTCCTAGGTACTTTATTCTTTTTGTTTCATTATTTAAGCAGTACCTAACTTTTAGCTAAATAATATGAAACATGTAGATAATAAAATGATGCTCATGAAAAAGGAATAATATAGGTTTTTGCTTTTCAACAAGTCAACATTCAACATTCACTGGAAAGCCAACAAACATCAAAAGTAAAAAAGGCTTGTTGGAGATCAGGTCAAAAGACACTTGGTTTGGTGGATTGCTATTTGTGGCCATGCATTTTTTTAGATAGTAATAGGTGACCATTCTATTTATTGCATGTGTAGTCATGAATAAAGCATGTAAAATAAAATTAATACTATTCTGGGGGGGCTTTTTATTACTCCCTGTTGAAGGAAGAAAAGGACTAACAGAAAGTGGCAGATTAGGAGTCATCAAACAGTTGTGTTAGATACAGAAAATAAACGCAAAGAAAACTACTGAGAAAATAAGAAAAATACATACCTGTGGAATTTAGAGGAGCAAAAAGCAGAAGGAGCCATGTGTACTATAAAAACAAAAATAAAACAAAAAGACAACAACAACAACAAAAGAAACATAGAGATAAGCACCTGAATAGAAAAAGAATGGGAAGCAGAGAGAAAGACAGTGAAAATTTAGGAAGTTTTATAGTGACTATAATTCTTCAAGGCCACATTCAAAGTAAGTTATTATATTTTGAACTGCTTATGCTAAATATCAGGGTTTTTAAACTCTTTTGTTTATTGAAATGTATGTGCTTTTCTTTAAAACTTACAGCTATATTTTTGAAATAAAGTGTTTTTTTTGATTTCTAGAGAACTTTAAAATATTCAAAAGAATGACTTAATGGAAATTAACTTACAAACCATAACAATGTAAATTACTATCTGGTGAAAGTTAATGAAGAATAATAAATAGGAGCTAACCTGTATTGAGTAATTAATCCTATGTGCCAGACCCTATGTTAAATGCTTCCCTTGCATTGTCCCATTGAATCCTCACAGGCACCCCTGAGATCCTCATTTTAGGAATGAGAAAACTGAGATTCTCATTCACTCAGGGTTAGAACTATTACAACCACAGAATTCCTTGGCTTATCTGTCATGTTACACTGCCTGTCCATCTCTTACTTATAACTGCTACTGCCTCTGCCTTCTATAACAGCATTTATAGCCTCCCCTTCTTTAAAAATAATTACTCCAGGTTCCCTGAACCTACCATGCTCTCTGGCCTCTGCATTACTTCTCTGACTGAGTTGTCCTTATTGTTCAACCTCCACACCATTCACACACACACACACACACACACACACACACACACACACATTATTCCCACACAATCCATCTGTCTAATTTTTTCTTGGCTTATCAGAATGCAGGTGTGACCTCTGAGAACTCTTTCTTAATACAACTCTTCTTAAGTGCCCCCTCTTTTTGCTCCTTTTATGTGCTTGGCCAATTTCTCAAACATCTTTTCAAGATCTCTGCCACTGCAGAAACCCCGGTCTCCCCAAAGTTTTCTAAGTTTTCCTCTTTTCTTGATTTTCTAGGCATTCAAAGCACTCTTAGGTATATGAGTCAGGTCAATAAATCTGTTTCATAGCCAAACACTACATCCCCTTCCCCAACTCATGCTCATCAGAAAAATCAACTGTATCTAGTAGAGCTAAAAAGTGAGGCCCAACAAAATTTTCCATAGAACTTGGACAATGGAATCCATTCCTAAAACACTCTCTCAAATCCAACCCTTCTTCTCCATTTCCTCACATACTGCCCTCTCTAAGCCCAGCATCACTTCTGATGTGGTTTAATATAACTCACTAGGTGCTCTATCTGTCCAAGTTTATTCAGCCTATCTTCCTTCCAGTGTATCCTCCTACTCTATACACTGCACAATGCCAACTCCTTCTGAACCAGTAAATACTTCTAGACCACAAAATAAAGTAGTACTTTGATTTTTAAAAAAAGCTGTAATGGCTACACATTGTCTACTAAAGAAAGTCCTAATTTAGCCTGGTGGTTATAACCCCTCAGGAATATAAAACCTCACATGTTCCTGTCTTCACTCTAGGCATTTTTCCCACTATAATGTCTTTCTGCATTCTTTTTTTACCTGTCACTTTTACCTATTTAATAAACATCACACACACATGTGTTATCACTTAAGGTAGTAGTTCTCAAACTTTAGAGTCCATGAGAATCCCCTGGAGAGCTTCTTTACAATTTCATTGGCCAAGCCTCACCCTCCAGATATTTTGGATCAGTTGATTTGAGGTGGATCCCACTGATTTGTCATCCATCTCAGTTGTTAAATCTCCCATGAATTTTTCCTGCTCTCCCAAGCCTATCTCTTCCAAATTCCCATAATAATTTGTTGGTTCCTCTCTTATTGTAACCACAGTCAACCTTGAAATATAAGAAAGTGTGCTAATGTTTATTTGTTTTAGTTTCCTAAGGGGAGTGATTGAGTCCTAAGTATCTCTGTATTCTGTATTACACAAACACAGCACATTCTCAGTATACTGACTCAATAAATAAACGAAAATTAATTTTATATCATGAATCTGGTGGTGGTCAATATTTTTAAAGAGTTGGGTTTCCTTCTTTAATATTAGGTGAAAATTCCTGTTTGAAAATTGATGTGTGGAGAAGGACACCTTTTCCTTTACCCGATTATATTCAGTATCTGGGGTCTGCAAATTAAACTGATATATTACAGATTAACAGGAGAAAAATGGCTGATTCATATGCATATGAAAGCTAACAAAAGAAGTAACTAGCTCACTAGATGGTTAAACGTAGAGGCATAGATGCCTAACTCAGTAGGGGAAAAGGAGGGAGAAGAAAAGGCTTCTGTGGGAAGAACAAATAGGAGGGACAAATGGGTTTTTAGGAGAGCAGATGAAAAAGTTTGTGATGATGTTTGTCTGTGCAGGTGTGAATGGTCTTTCCCTCTTCTTCATGGCCTTATTTTCATTTATAGTAGGTTTACTCGTCTTCTTCGCTCCCAGTAGACCTGCCCCAAAGAGGGAATTTACGGCAGTCTTATTTCCCAGAAGTTACTTGGAGCTCTGGATGAGCCGTTCCTTCTGTTCAGTAGATAAAATTCTGCACATACGAGGATGGGAGAAAGGGCCACTGTCCATGGGAAAAGAAAGCAAGACCTTCAAAGGAGGTAAGATTGAGGGATTGGGGGTTTTATGCCTATTATCCCCCCTTTCTGCTTTCAGTGTAGATGGCAATGAGAACAAGGTTTCTTAGGGGTGAGCGGGAAAGGAACATGTAAAGGCATGGGGAAACCTACCTGAGCATCAAGGAGGGTTGTCTTCAAGGAAAAGATTATCACTGTTCTCAAAGATATCATCCTGGTGCTAGATTTGTCACTTGTTTCACATCCCTACTACCAATGCTCTCCGAAATCCCTGCTCCAGTGTAACTTATGCTTTTACTTCTCTCATATCTTGTTCCTACCTTTATCTGTCTATCTCTACCACATTTAACTGGAGGTCTATTGGAAGACAGTGAAGTGTACCATCCCTACAAATTGTGTCTATGGGAACAAAAATGGGTTTTTTGCACAAGTAACTAGGAAGGAGGAGGCTTATTGATGATTTTGGAAAGGGAGACAGAGTTTTCCTCTCAGACATTCAAAAAGTCAAAGCCAGAAGTTACTTACCTGATATAAAGTACTTTCAATCAAACATAATTGAGAGACACTGGTATTAAGGATGTTAAGTTCTGAAAGAGAGAAGAGGGATAATTTGGCTTATCCTAAGGAAGCTGGGTGAAATACTCTATTTGAATGTCACTAGAGCAGAAAGAGACTGACGCTGGGACACAGCAAAGTCCCCTAACACCCAGGCAGCACCAGCTTTCTCAAAATAACATTGGCTGGAAGTCAGTTTCAGGTGGTAGGCAAGGAACTAAGAGAAAATTCACCTCTGTAACAGGATCCTTTTAGCAGTGAGAGGTCTGCACTTTGGTCCCAGGAGAGGAAATTGTGAGCTTCCCTAGAAGGGATGGAAGGAGAAAGCAGAAGCAGGAAGGAGAAAGCCCTCTCCACTCTGACCTGTGTGTCCTTGACAGTGCTGTATTGTCTGACATGAAGTTCCTCTTAGAACATAGAATACCCAGGTGGGAAGACCTGGTGCTATTTATAATTCCCAGTGTGGCCCTGACACCTGCCAATGAGGTTGCTGTGTAATTATCAACCCATCCTTTCAAAATGAAGGGAATTTCAGGGGTCACTTGATTTTCATTCCTTAAAAAGGAAAACGGTGAGTTGGGCATCAGATAGAAACATCTGCCTCTGTCCTCCTCAAGTTCTGATTTCTACCCTTCAATAGTCACCAAATTCCCACCTAATTCCCCTTAAAAACCAAACAGTAGAGAGGTGTGTATATTTCAGTTTCTCCCCCATGATACATCCATGTTACAGAAACCACTGAAGCATGCTCCAAGACAATCATTTGAAATTAGCTTTGAGTGGGCAAGGTTTGCAAGGGTCAGTTATTTCCCCTGAAATGGGAGACAGCACTTTAAGTGTAAGAGAAGGAGAAACACAGCTATAAGGGACATTGAGGACAAGATTGGCCAAAACGTGTAAAGGAACAGAGCAAAACCAAATCAAGCATTAGAGTAGGATTTCCCAGGGCTCAGATCATGCCCATATCATATCCATATCAAAACAATTTTTAGGGTTCCTTTCCCTTCATGCCAGCTAAGCTCTTCAATTCTCTCTGCCGAGTCCCAAGTAAACCTAGGCCATCACCTGACCCAGCTTCTAAATCTTAATCTTTAGCTGTTTATCCTACTGTTCTCACCTGGATGTATCTGTTGCCCAAGGCAGGCTAAGTGTAGGACATGTCCATCTGTCTCCAGAGATCAACTTAATTAAAATGAGCATATCCTTCTCGTTGCAAACAAGATGGGTTTTTATTGATGTTTTGGGAAAACTCGGATGGAGTCATTCTCCTAAGATAGAGTACTGCATTTATTTACTGAAAGCCACTGGGAAGGAATGATTGATGGGCCAAGGTTTGCATTTCACCATATGTAACACAAGGAGTCTGTACTTAGTGTTGCTGTGTCCCTCAGTATGCAGTCAATGGAAAATATATCTGATTGGAGCAAGAGAGAGCTATTTAAGTGACCTCCTTTATTTTAGTATTAATGTTAGACCACAAATGAATCAGGTCTTCTATGTAAAAACTGGTATTTTAGAAGTTTTTTAAGTAAATAAAAAATTACTAACTTTCAGCATTGAAACCAAGAATGATCTACATATTGAAGCACATGAGACTTTTTAAAATCAGATATACTGATTCGCTGACCTATGAGACTACTGTAAATGCAAATGGGAGATTCCACCTGAAGGGCTTCTTTCTAAAGATTCGTATGACATTCGCTATATGATTACCGGGATCCTGCAGTAAATGTGCCCTCATGTTTAACTTGTTCTTGCCATGTCTGCTTACCTTGACTTTCTGATTAGTTTTGCTCCCACTGCTTTTTTCACCTGGGTTTCCCTTCCCAGATGCTTAATTGCAGGGAACTGTCTCCTATTCCAGGGAATTTATTTCTAATGTGCTTTACTGCACCATATTTGAGGCATTTCCTTTTATTGTGGACTGGCCGAAAATCACATCAATGCCAATGCAGTGAGATTTGTGAGAGAAGAGGATGGAAAAGGCAGAATTTGGCTGTTTTTAAACTCTCTTACATAAGTAGGCTCTACAGGGTATTTGAACTGTACTTCCTTGAAGAATAATTATGTATATCATAAAATTAGTCAACAATGAAAATTGTTACTAGACCAAGTACAGGACTAAGATAATCCCTCGGCTGTTCAAAACCTCAAGGAACACTCCTATCAGGTGAGAGTCATAGAGCAGGACCTCAGGAGTCAGAGGGAGGAGACAGAAGGTTCTATTTCATTTCCTACCTCTTCTAGCTTCTGCTTTACTCATTTGCTATAAGCTAAGTATGCATTTCCTTTATTCAGTCATTCGTTGGCTGGCTTCATTATCTTGGGGGAGTCAACCAATTAGAGGAAAGAAACTCTGAAGGAGAAGAGACATTTCATTGATTTTTTAGAACCTTCTTTAATCCAGAACCCTGAGAGGCAAAGAAAAGAGATTTCCTAATCATATCAAAAATCTTGGCAGATTTAAGCAAGATAATCCCATATAAAGCCTTTAGGTATCTCCATATTTGAAATTAGTCCAATCTCTGGAAAGAGAAGGGGATAATAGATGCCTGTAAAGGTACCTACTGTTTAAAAATTTTGTGAGCTCCAAAGAGGCTTCATGAAGCATCTTCTTTCATTGTCCTTCTATGCCTACCTACACCAAGTCCCTACCACAAAGAAAGGGTGTGCAGTAAAACCCAGCCTTCTGTTACACCTCTCTATGACTCCATCCATGCTGGGACTGAGAGCTGTGGGGGAATGGGAACAAGTACTGGAGGTTCACAGGAAACTGCATGCCTTCTGATTCTCCTTGTTGCCCATGGGAGGTTATGACCTACAGCAACTGTCTAGTAGTTGAGGCGTTTATGAGAGACAGTAGAGCAGAGACCCTAGAGAGCTCGTATACTTTTGGGTGCAAGAAAATGACGACCTCTCTTCAGAATTTTTTTTTTTCTGGGTCACAAGGACCCTTCTTAGATAATTCTTGGAGAATAAGAAAAGGCTGCTTGAAACCATCATTCGATGGCATCCTCTGATGCCTACCTGTGGTCCTCTGCCATGAAACCAAAGTACAGAAAACTCTGGGAGAGAGAATGATCCTTCCTTTGTCCCTTTCTTGTTCACCATATGCCGTGACTTGAGTCCAAGTGGAGTAGTCTGGGAGAATGCAGAATAGTTTAGGATATATGACATGAATATTCATTTCTCCTAATTTCAGCTAATCTCTTCCCATCATTCTGACTATTAAAGCATCTCCAAGGTCTTCATTTGAAAGACTTTGCACTCATACTAAGAAGTTAGAACTAGCCCATCCAGAAGGAAGGGATAGAATTAGATGCACTCTAAGTGTCCGTGTATAATTTAGGAGGCTCTGACTTACCATGGTCACCCACACCAGAGTGATGATGCCTGAATAAAAATTTGGCAGATAATGACAACCACAGTGATGGTGTCTGAGGCTCAGAGTCGGACAGGACAATTCGCTTCCTTTAATATAGCAATGGGAAACCTGGACATATATAGTTTCTTAAAGTATTCTTCCCAGACTGGGTCTCTCATACTAAGAATCAGGGCATGAAGACCCTCCTATATAACTCTGACAAGCTTAAAGGGGATTTCAAGAAGCAAGCCCTTCCCCGATGTCACATAACTCTGCATTTCTCTGCCGTTAAGCATGAGTGTAAAGTAGATAAGAATTTCAAGGAATGAGGGCATTACTTGAGGCACAGAATCCTTTTTTTTCTTTCCAGTCTTCTCTAGATATCAGGGCTTAAAACAATGGGGAAAAAACTTGGGAATGTAGGAAGCACAATAGAAGATGCAATATGAAGCTTTATTCCTCTTGATTCTCCAACACTGAATTTGTTCCCAAACTCTAGCTATAGAAAGCCCACCCCCAGGGAGTTCCCTGGTGGTCCAGCAGTTAGGACTGGGCACTTTCACTGCCATAGGCCTGGGTTCTATCCTTGGTCAGGGAACTAAGATCCCACAAGCCATGTGGTGCAGCCAAAAAATAAATAACTAAATAAATTTTTTTTAAAAATCCCATCCCCCCAATTCTATGGTACTAAACAGAAAGCATACCACACAGTTCACTGATCTACAACTTGACGATATTCTTCCAAAAGGCATATTTTAAAAAATAAGTAAATAAACGTAGCCCTGAAGGTCAGATTTAGAGAGATCTAGTTATGCTGTTGGGAGGGAAAGATACTCATTATGCATTGTAAGGACCTTACATCTCATAAAGGCTGGAAGAGAGAGGTAGATTATCTCTAAATGTTCTTCCCTGGAGAAGGAGCTCATAATAATTGATTCTCAATGAAGGTCCCAACACTAGTGAAAAATTTGCTGAGAATTTTATAGAAATTTCTGACCACAGGAATAAAGCATATAGCTTACTTCCTGTGGAATAAAAGTGTTTCCTTTAAGAAAATGACATGGGGCTTCCCTGGTGGTGTAGTGGTTGAGAATCTGCCTGCCAATGCGGGGGACACGGGTTCGAGCCCTGGTCTGGGAGGATCCCACGTGCCGGGGAGCAGCTGGGCCCGTGAGCCACAACTGCTGAGCCTGTGCGTCTGGAGCCTGTGCTCCGCAACAAGAGAGGCCCGCATGAAGAGTGACCCCCGCTTGCCGCAGCTAGAGAAAGCCCTCACACAGAAATGAAGACCCAACACAGCTAAAACAAATAAATAAATAAATTTATAAAAAAAAAAAAAAGAAAGAAAGAAAATGACATGAGGAGATGTGAGCACTCATAGGTCAGAATCCTGCCCACCTAAGAAACATGAAGTTTCCTCTCCAAGGCTGAGTCTCTTATCCTGAAGTATGTCATGAAGGCACCTCCTAGAAAGCTCTGAAGGGCTAAGAGACAAGGAAGCATTGTCTCTCGGCTTTAGTTCCACTCTTCACTACTTTGATTTGCAGTATTAGGGCTGGGATTATGCAAACCCCATTGCTGCTTGGCCAGTAAACTCTGCCAATAGCAGGTGCCAGAGGGAGACTAGAAGACTGTAGGAAGGAGAAGGGACTGGTTCTTTCCCATTTGCATCCTGTGTGTTTGAGATTCCTGTGAGCATCACCGCAGCAACACTGGAAGGAGGAGGGAGGGCAGGGGAGAAAGAAAAGAGGGGAAAGGGGGAGGAAAAAGAGAAAACTTACAGAGAAAAGTGCAGACATTATGTTTTTTTTCCCCTAAATACTGTGTGTATTTCCTAAAAACAAGGGCAATTTCTTTCACAACAAGAATTCAATTATCAAAAGGAGGAAATTAACAATGATATAATTCTAATCTATATACCTTATTGAAATATTGCCAGTTATCTCATTAGTGTCCTTCATGGCACGTTGTTTTATTTTGTTTCAATTCCCCAGGATCCAATCCAAGATTCCAAAGCACTTAATAATTATGTCTCTAGTCTTCTCTAATAGAGAAGATTTTCTCAGTCCTACTTGGTCTTTTATTACTTTGACATTTTTGAAGCGTGCAGACCAATTATTTTGTAGAACATCCCTCAATCTGGGTTTATCCACTGTTTCCTCATGGATTAGAATTGCAATGTCATGAGTTTGGCAGATTCCTTGGAATGGATGTTGTGTTCTTTCCCATGCATCATGTTAAGGAGGCACGTGAGTTCTATTTGTCCTACTCTTGGTTATCTTTAATCACTTGATTAAAGAGATGTCAACCAACTTTTCATCACTATAAAGTTACAATTTTTCCCTTTGTAATTAATAGGGGCCTTGTGGAGAGATAGTTTGAGGCTCTGTGAATGTCCACTTCCTCATCAAACTTTAACTCATTACTTCTAGCATCCATTGATGATTCATGCCTAAAAATATTACTATGATGTTTGCTAAATGATGGTTTGCCAAATGATGGATCATTCCTTTTATAGTTATTAATTGACATTCTACTGTAGAAGGGAACTTTCCCTTCTCCCCTATTTATTCCATTTTGTTTATTTGTTTATATATGTTGGTATGGACTCATGGGATTCTGATTTTATTCTATGTATTATATTCCATTACTACAATTATTCATTTTGATGCTCAAACTTTCCCAGATTTTGCTAGTGGGAGTCTTTCAAGCTGGCTCATTTGATTTTGAAGTATCCCTGTCATTCTTTGAACACTTTACTTTCTGGCATGGCAAGATGTTCCAGGCTCATCTTGTACTTTACTGCCTCGCCCTGGAATCAACCATTTCTCCAACGAGCTCTTGTTTCTTTTCTTTTAATGAAGGATGGTATTTAGAATTCATGGTCTGGATACTGGTGTGTCATAGCTGCTAGGCCTTCTCAGCAGACAGAGCTGACAGCTATGTTTAAGTATTCTCTCTCTGCCTCTCTCCCCCATCTCACTACCAATTTGCATTCACACAAGTAATCAATGAGAGTGTCTGTTTCTCCATGACTTCATCAGCAGAAGCTGTTTTCAATATAATCTGATTTTATAAGACAGTTTCCAATGGTCTTTTCTAGTCATAAAGGCATGATTCACACAGATCTGGGAAGGGACAGTGCTCAGTGTGCCACTTAAAAGTATATGCTGTAGCATAGGGAGATCAGCTCAGTGCTTTGCCTGCAGCTCTCAGTAGAAGGCAGGCTAGGTATTCCTCAGTAATCTCTGTCCACCTGCTCCCTTGTGTGTGGGAGACATAATAAGTGTGATCACAAATTACAGGAAATACATGAAGCCCTGACTCAAAGGCTGGTCCCTGATATTAGACATGGATTATTAAGACTCACTGCTAACTCTGGAGTCCTCACGTGTGTCTCAGTGAAAAAATCCTCTCTTTCAACTTTAAAGGCTACACATGAAAACTGGCCACAGAGGCAATTAAGAGTAGAAAAGAATATTGGGGAGATGAGTATAAGACATAAAGCAAAGCATTCCAGGACTGCCCTTTGGCCTGTCCTCCATGCTAAGATTCTTGCCATAGTAGAAAGTGACTGAAAACAGAAACAGGATAAAAAGAGTTAGCATGAAGCTCTATTCCACTTGATTCTGCCATAGCAAATTTGTTCACCAACGTGTGAAAACCCATCCCAGACTGTTTAATAGCATAAGATATAGGATATACCCATGACTGCCCCACAGTTTAGATGAGGTCCTGCCAGAAGGCATGACTCAAAAGATCCTGGTCTTGATGGTTAGACTCAATAAGTTCTGGGTATGGTCCTGGGAGGGGTGAAATTCAGTGTTCTGTTGATGAATTTTTAATCAAACCAAGACTGGAGGAAGAGTTAAGTAAGATGTATTCTAAAGGCTTTTCACTGGAAAAGGAAAGTACAATTCTAGTGTCCACCTATAGCTCCCATGCACAGCTACAGAGACTGAGGTTTTGCAGGGACAGACATGGAATCACTCCTCTATTGAGGGATGGAGGTGGAGGGGAGATGTCCATACTAAAAGGACACTAGGAGTGTTGGTGACACGTCACTCAAATATTTGTTAAAGGAGATGGAGGGAAACTGCATCAGGGTTCCTCTTCAAGTTTTGGTCTCTCAGACTAGGCTCTGAACTAAGAAATTACTACCGTGTGCTTGGAATTTTTGGTCTCAATCATCTTCATTTTCACATCCTCTATTTCGTACATGAATCTGTCTGACCTGAAAATAGGCTGCCAAATGGAGGAAAGTATGAGGATTGAGAGCATTGCTTCATTGAATTTTGTGGTGTATTAGCTAAAGCTTAGGTTAAAGAAATCTGGAAGGCCCAGGAGATGTTAGCAGCCAAAGAAGTTCCTTTTCCTTTGTCTCATACCATCTGCTTGTAAAATCCTATTTATAGAGCCTTACCTAGGTTGATCTGAGAAACTGAGGCTCAAAAACTAAATTTAATATCTCTTACAAGCTTTGGTTCAAGAGATAGAAAAGATTGTCATTATGACCTATAAGAGACCAGGACTTTGACTTAATATAATTTAGGTCACAGAGGCCACAATAAGGCATAAATGTCCTTTCTGGGCTTGATATCTCATACTGAGGTTTGGGACATGATGACTCTTCCTTCAGGGAAGGTATGCGAAATAAACCTACTCTTGTTCTGTAATATCTCCATACATATCTCCACATAAAGTCAGACCTAGGACAGTTGCCAGAAAATTCTGGAAAATTAGGACATTGCATGATTCAAAGCACTTTGTTCTTCCTCTTTGACATCCTCATGCTATTGTGTATTAGAGCCAAAATAGAAATGGTTGGGAAAATGGAGGAAATATCAGGAGCTCCATCACCTCTGATTCACTGTAAGTTTTTTAATCCTATTAATTATGTATTAAAATCAGATAGTCATTAGTCATTCCACTGTATCAAAAAAAAAAGAATAAAGATCTCCTCTCAATTATGAAAAGCAAACAAATCTTAAATATTACAGAGGAATTTGCATGAAACACAATACGCCACATCTCCTTTTGCTCTTATATTTAAAAATTGTTCCTGGGACTTCCCTGGCGGTCCAGTGGTTAAGACTCCGTGCTTCCACTGCAGGGGACGTGGATTCGATCCCTGGTTGGGGGAACTAAGATCCCACATGCTGCGTGGTGCAGCCAAAATAAATAAATAAAAATAAATAAATAAATAAATAAAAATAAAAATTGTTCCTGGTTACAGAGGCTGGGAATCTAGGGGACATAATCATGAAGCAATGTGACCTGTTCCTCCTGTCTGGGTCTCCAGTTATTCAGTGACTAAAGGTAAAATAAAGAAGGCTTGGAAATTGAGCTGTTTGGAGGTATAGAAAGAATGGACATTTTTCTTTGTCAGTGTTAATTTGCTCCTGATGTAATGACTTTTAAAGCCTCACCTAGGACAATAGAGTAGCCTGAAAGGAGAGGTTAAATTCACCACTCATGGCATTCTTACATATCAGGACTTTCAGGAGATAAGAGGATGATCTAATAACAGTACAGTCTTGAATTCTACCACTGATACTCTGTTCTCATATTGAAGGCAAAACACCCAAAACTCTGGATAAGTCCCTGGCCCAGTTTTCCTTATTATAACATAAAATCTAAATTTGCCTGGTATTGGGAGTGACCCCTAAGGAGACCTCTGTGGTGTAAAATTCATTGACTCTCTGCATTGCCCAGAAGCACAGCTATAATAACTCTATAGGGAACTGTGGCTACATGGTGTTAAGCTTTCTAACAGGAGCTTTCATTTGAAGGGGACACTAAAGAAGTAGTGTCCACAGGCTTTACAGTTCTATTGAAAAGGAGAGGCATGAAGTCCTTTCCCCGGGCTGGATTTCTCATACTGACTCCAGGCTAGGAAGTCCTCTGCCAGACACTCCAGATAAATCAAGGGAAACTAGTGAAACAAAATTTCCTCTCTTCTCATGACTTCAAGAAACTCTCTTTTATGAAGACAAACAGTGAGATTAACAGGAAATTTGGGCATGAGCAAACTGTACAAATAAAAGTGTCTGTATTTTCTACCGCTGTCCTACTATACTCTAATGTGGAGACAGTGACGCATGAAAAGTCAGACAGATGATAGGGTTGTAGCATTAGGCTGCATTGCATTTCTGTAGCTCACTCTCAGTTTATCCAACTGAAAAGAAGATATGAGAGATTGGAGAAGGAACCTAAAACTATTTGTTATATAACCAGTATATCCTGACCCCTGATTTGCCTGGGTGAATGAATGAGCCCTCACCTATTCACCCTAAAAAGTCACATTCCTGCCAAATACTCCCTTCTGCCCTCCACATCCTCTGCTTCAATAGCTCTCTAAAAGACCGCAAGGGGATTATTATATGAGGTCAAGAATCCATGCTGCAGCCTCTGGTCTTTGCTTCCCAGGACCAGGCCTTCATCAGAGCCCATAAACATGTAGAACTTCTTGCTTCCAGGTGCCCTGCACACATGGTCTGCTGAGCTTCTACAATCCTGCACAGCCCTCTTCTCCTCCACGCACGGTGGTTGACCCTGCCCGCCGATGCCCTGGATCCTTGTCAGGCAGGAAGGCTTAGCACCTTTCAAGGTGAGGAAAAATTCACTCTCACCTCTACCCTTTAGGGAAGGAGAAAGCTCTTTCCCTTTATGCAAAGCTTTTTTAGTGAGGTGAGAACAATTCTCTCTGCCTTCTTTCAAATGGGTTGTTCAGGCAGGAATACTTGGGCCCCAGTGCGAAAGTGTTGAGTAGGGGGGACCTTTCAGTTTCCACACAGAGCACATCACATCTGTGATGAGTCAAGACCGGTTCAAGCACCTGCACCACATTCTACCTGAAAGCATTGTTCTCATCCATTCTTCTTTTTTGTTCTCTATTTTCAGTTACTTATCTCTTTGCCATAAATAGAGTTGTAAAATGGGAGGATATTGTGAGAGACAAAGACATTGCATGAAATGAGAACCTCCAGATTTAACTTCGGGCATGTTGTGAGTCAGTGGATGAGGTTAAATAATTATCTGGCAAAACAAAGAAAGGTTAGGAGAAAGGATATGAAATTCCATTTCTCCAACTTCAGTATCAGACCATTGTGCCCTTATCATCCTGTGATGAGGTCTCTCCCAGGAACAAGAGAAGAGATTAATATTCATTCTGTCTCTTGAATCAGGTGATACAAGAGCTGGCTATTATGACTGGCAAAAGATCAATCACTAGTTTAGTTTATTCAGGGTCATAAAGATCAATCCTGTGCATAAAATGTGCATCTCAAGGCTTGAAACTCAAGTCGACTGCATAAGAAAAACCACTCTTTTCCTTTCATTTTTCTATTGCCTATGAATATTTAGCTTCTCAAATGCACTTTAGACCAGTTTTAACATATTACAGGACCTCTGATTTAATAAATAAATAATAAATGAGTAAAATCACTGATGTGTACATTTTGCATTTGCCTGTGTCGTGATTTTACCACTTTGAAAATTATACTTCAACAAGAGTTAAGAGTTTACAGATTTACTTGAGAGATGGATTGGGATTTTGTTAAGAATTGAGAAATTTATTAGAAGAAGAAATAGATGCTGAGAAAAGAGAAGGAATTTGGACTTAGGGGAAAAAAAAAGAGGTTTAATAGAGTTAAAAAGAGGAAAGCTGCTTTCCTGAAACTTAACTCCCCTCTCTGGGTTTGGTCCTGCCTTCCTTCCATTATCCACATTCAGAATCAAACCTACTTGGTCCCCGGCGGTAGTCTCTGACTCCTCGGGAAAGACCCTTGTAGCATGAGCGAGAGCCGGGAACACGTTAAGGAAGAATATCCGGGGGAGGCAGTGGGCAGATGCAAGAGATCTCAAAGATTTCCTTGCAAAATCCTCTTGTCCTTGGTGGGGGAGGAAAAAACCCATGAAACTCCTGTTTCTTCATTGTGCATTTCTCTAGCATGAAAGTCTTAGCAAGCTCCAGGCTTCCAATTTCACACTTCAGATCAACTATAAGAAACAAATCAAATAGTAATAAAATGTAAATGCAGGATGTAAATATTTAAGGCAAGTTGGCTCATAAATATGTGAGACAGACCATGAAATCTGTAAATTCCACTTTTAGACAACGCTTTTCTCCTTTCAGTTCCTCTGTACCTGCCCTGTCAGAGGGAAATAAGTATTCAGCCACTGAGGGGTCTAAGGAATAATATGGGGGTCTTGAGGTGGGAAATACTAGGGAAGTTGTCCAAAAATTTAGGGGCTGAAAGGAAAAGATTGAGGCTTTAGTGGCTTTAATAAGAAAGGTTCAGATATGGAGGAGGAGACAATATAATAGAACAGCTGGAACTCATAGAGGTCCTTCCACATGCCAGGCATGGACTAAGATTTTTACAAACATGATTTATTTAAACCTCCATTCAGTAAGCAAAGGCAGTTTTCACCCTGGCTTCATAGATGAAACAATGGCGCTAAGAGAAGATAAGGTTTCCAGGTCTTATGATTAGAAGGTGGCTGAATCAGGACTGTAACCCAGGAAGAAGTCAAACTAGTTGTGGAAGAGAATATGGTTTAGAATGTTTAGGAGGCTCAGCATAGAGAAAGGCCATTTCTTGTTGGAAATCCACTTCTCAAAGCTTGGGGATTTTCTGAGTCAAAATCATGGGGTTCTCCCAGGCCTCATCTATCCCTTCCCAGCCAAGCTACTTCCACTGCAGTTGCCTAAGCTCAGTGATGATTTGCCCAATGCACCAACTGGTCATTAATGCCTAATTCTCAAGGGCAGTAGGCCTGGGGAGGGAGGGAGGAGGGACCCCCCTGAAAGTTGGGCACTTAGAACCCTTTCAAGTTTCCCCACACTTTTTTCAGAGCCAGAGCCCTGAGGCCTTTCCTCACCACAGAAGGTAAAAACCAAACCTCTTCCATTTCTTCAAAATGGAAGAGTTAGTTGTCTACTTAGAAGTAATCCTTAAAAAAATAAAAAAGTGATCCTTGATATTTACCCCTTCCTCAACCCTAGGTTTCAGTCCATCAGCAAGTCCTCACAATGCCACCTCTAATATATATTCATTTGAGAGAGTCCAATTTTCTCCCTATCCACTGCCACCACCCTAATTCTAGCCACTCTCATCTCCAGCCTAGGTGACCACTGCATCCTAACTTTGTCCACTTTTGCCCTTCAAAACTTCATTTCCCACAATGCTTCAAACCAAGTTTAAATTCTTCATGACTCTTCATTGCATTTAAGAAAAACTCCAGTTGCCTGACAGTGGGCTACAAGGTGCTGCATATTTTGGTTCCCACCCACCTTCCCAACTTCCCCTCATGGCACCTTCCCCCATGGTCACTGTATCCAGCTATACTGACGTTCAAAAATATTTCTCCTCCCTTGCTTTTCCTCTCCTCAGAGATCATCTCCGTTGGAAACTCTCTTTTCTTAGCTCTTACAGGGCTGGCATAATCCATACTTCATTTCTCAACTTAAATGTCACCCCACAGTGAGTCATTCCTCTCCATCTCCAGTCCTCATCTTCCCTTCAGTTGTTCACTGCTTCATGGCACTTGTGAAAATGTGCTATTGTTTTAGTGGTTGGTTTTCTTATTCTTTGGCTGCCCCATCCACTAGACTCTGAGCTCAGCTAGGACAGGAACTAAGTCTGTTTTGTTCACTGTGGGGTGCACACGCGCTTATTGTACTACCTGATTCGCGTTCTCTCCTCTTAGTGCTGGAAGTAATGACGTTTTGAGTTCCTAAGCACTGTAAAAATTCTGACAATTACGGTGCCTCCCATAGTAAAAATTATACAAAAATTAAAATAAAATTTCTACATATACTGAAATTAAACTAGCTTATTTGCAGATTTTCTTTTTTAAAAAATTTTTATTGGAGTATAGTTGATTTACAATGTTGTGTTAGTTTCAGGTGTACAACAAAGTGAATCAGTTATACATAACATGTATCCACTCTTTTCTTTTTAGAGTCTTTTCCCATATAGGCCATTACAGAGTATTGAGTAGAGTTCCCTGTGCTATACAGCAGGTTCTTATTAGTTATCTATTTTATATATAGTAGTGTGTCTATGTCAATCCCAATCTCCCAATTATTTATAGATTTTCTGATTACAAAATTTTGGAAAAATTCATTGAAATGGAACTTTTCCCATTTCGTTGGTGTCCCTGATTTGCTGGTAACCTAAGCACATGTGTTGTCTGCCTTTGGGTAATATACAGCTGCCCAGAACCAGAAAGGAAAAAACTGCTTCTCATTTCAACATCAGAGCAAAGGTTGTCTTATCGAGTAAACCTTATTAGTAAATCTGTAATGGAGCAGTGGTCACTGTTAGCATTACACCTCTTTTTCTACTGTGGGAACAACAATGAATCTTTTGGCCTCTCTTCATGCTTTCTCATCCCACACAGCCTGTCAGCCCCATAACTATTGACAAACTCTAATCCCTCAAATGAATTAACAGAAGGAGAACCTAGAGGAAAGAACTGTGTGTCTATGTGTTAGGGGGGAAAGGAGGCTGATTCTTTCAACAAACACGTATGTCGCACATGATGTGCACAGGTACTGTGCTAGGTACTAGCATGAAACAAAAACTGAGTAACATGCCTGTTTTCCACACCTCAGACCAGCATACATTTCCTTCTCTTTGTCTGAAGCCATCTGCCCGCACCCTACTCCACAATTCCTCCAAGAATGTCTTCCTAGGCTCTCAAACTCAGTTATGTTCTCTCTTTATATGCTATCAGAGCTTCCTGTAGTTCTCTGTTATAGCCCTCAACATCATTTATTTTAAGAAATTATGTAGTGTCTCTTTCATTTTAGATTATAAACTCCTTTTTTGAAAAGAGTGTTCACATTATCTTATGCACAGCTGTGTCCCTGGTACCTAGTACAGCATTAATGTATCAGTAAACAAATGAATGAATGGTACTGCTGACCTCAATATTCTTTCAATCAAATAGGAGTGAAAGACAAAAATATATTTACCGTTCAACATCATGAGCATAGTAATAAAGATGTGACAAGGGACAAGACAATGGGAATCTCATTTCTAATGCTAATCTAATGCTAATCCTGGTATCAGTGAAGAGTCCCTGAAGGAGGTGATGGATAAATCTTGAAGGTTGAAGAATTAGGGCAGGGAAGGGACTTCCAGAGGATACAGGGTGAGCAAAGGCAGAAGTGTCCACCTGCTATGTAGAGTCATCCATAAGATGGTTGGCCATAGGACTGTAGAGTTCATGGGAGAGTTCCAATATACTTGCTTCCTGGGAGTATTGATAAAGGACATGCAGTGAGGTCAGAATGATATCCTTATCCTTAATGACCTCAAAAAGATCCTGGCTACTTACATTTAATGTTTTCTGTAAATAGACAATATGTTAATAACCTCTTACAGAATAGACAGGGAATAAACAACAGTCACTTCTGTGACCCCTAGCTTTTTGTCCCTTTTTGGGGGGAAATCAGGACATTGGCCTATCTCTGAGATAAACATTTTCAGAATTCCTCATAGTCTGCTGGTAGCTGGTCTGCAGTCATAACAACAAGTTCTTAGACTAGCTTGGAGTGATCTGAGTATTCTGTAAACACCTAGAAAAATGTGCTATGCATAACCATGGTTATTAAAAATTATGTTAATAAAAATATTAGCTAACATTACTTATTTATTACATGCCAAATGCTTGTTGGCTCTTTGCACACATGAACTTTGATCTTCAAAAGAAACTGAGGTACAGAGAAATCAAGCACTTGCCCAAGGTCACTCAGAAAAAAAAAAATGGTGAAGTGTGGGCTCAATCCAGGTAGTCTGTCTCCAGAGCCCAAACTTTGCAGCTTCCTCCCTTTATGCTGTGGTTTCTCCTGAAAATTTAATGCTGCTTTTGGAGCCAACACCCACAAACACCCTGTACTTTCTCAGACATCTCGTAGAATTCAGAAGTCAAAGTTGGAGAGATCTCAGGAGGGGTAGACAGTCTGGCCACAGTTAGTAGATGCTAACATATGGAGAAGATGCTCTTGGAACAAAACCAGTGTTTCCCAAAGACTACCAGCAGTATACTAGGTGACTCTGAATATGCATGGGCAAACATTTCCATTTTAATAAATATATACTTTAAAAATATGTAATAGATACACATTATGCTAATATGCATGTATGCTAAAAAGATAATTATTATAATTACTTTCTAATTTTTAGAAATATCAAAAATAGATAACTGGAAAAATAATGTTATAATAATAACTTATTTAGCCATGATTCAGTGCAGAAGTTGTTTGATATTTCATTTATTTACTGGTTCATTCGACAAATATTTATTGAGCATCTAATATGGGTCAGGTATTGTTCACAAATAAACAAACAAACAAATATCTCTGCCCTTTCATAGCTAACATTCTAGTGGGGAGAAGCAGATAAAAATTTTAAAGCATAAATAAATAACATAGTATATTAAAAGATAATAGATACCATGGGAACATAGAGCACAGTAACAGGAAATGGCAATGGAGAGAAGGAATGAAATTTTAAATTTTCTTTTTTTTAACTAAAAATTATTACAAGTGAAGTTGAAGTCTTTAACTAAAAAAAAAAAAAAATATTGTTTTACATTAAGTTCCTTTCTCTGGGAACATTCTCTTTACCATGCCTAATTTTATTAATGTTTTGCCAAAGCCAGAGACAAATTTCCTTTTAAAGTAAATAAATAACAAATAATTAAAGTAAATAAAAATAAATACCACACAATTAAATATCTAAAGGAAAATATTAAATAACGGTAACAGTGCTGCATGGATATAGCCAAAAAAAAAAAAAAAAAAAAAAAAAAAAGGAAGAGTACTATCTGAATGGTTAAATTAGGGAATTGTTTAAATAGGGAACACCAAACACTTTTCCCTTCCTATTGCCTCTGTGTTGATAGGAGGAGAGGAAACTAGAATCACTCACCCCAACCAAGTCAGCTCTTGGTGCTCAAGATGAAAGTCTTCCTCACAAGGCTGGTGGGGAGGATCCCATCACCTAAGCACGTCTGAGTTTCTACCACCTGCAGCTTTCTTCTCTGCTTACTTTACATGACCATTTTTGTGGAGACAGCAGAAGATGAAATACAGAGAAGAATACAAAAGCTAGACTACCACAACCCATTCCTCTTTGCTACACAGCTACACTTACGTGCTGCTGACGTGCAAGTGTGTGTAGACTGACTGTCTAGGTTCTGGGGGAGGGAGGGACCCCTAGCTGCACAGAGCAGGATGCAGGCGCTCCCCTGGAGAGGACCCGGAGGCAATGCCAAGTGTGGAGGATGAGTTGCAACCCTTTCCTCAACCACCTAATTGCCTTCACGTCAGTTTTGCTAGAATAAGGCCCTGGCATTAAGTGTGAACCCAAGCAGGAAGATGTCCTCTCACATTTTAAAATTAATTACTTGAGAATGAGTAACAAAGAACCATAGCTAGCACTTACCGAACACTTACTCTGTGCTAGACATTGTGCTCATGCTCTACATGCATCATCCTATTTGATTCTCACGATGAGGTTCTACAATTATTTCCATTTCACAGATGAAGAAACATAGGTTCAGGAAAGTTAATTAACACGTCCCAAATCATATCTAAAGTCAATCGAGCCCAGGCTGTCTGACTCTGAAATTTGTACTAATCCTATTTGAATCTGTAAATAACCCTATGGGTTAAGAACAAGAGTATCTCCATTGCATGGAGGAGTCGCAGAAAATGTAATGGTTAGGAGAGCAAATGCTTGTGTTAGAAGCATCAGAGTTTTAATTCTGGCTCTGCCATGTATTAGCCATGTGGATTTGGGAAACTTATTTAGCTCCTTTAAGGCTTACAACGTACTTAATTGTCACATTTTAAGAGAACTTTTAATCTCTTAGGGCCTCGCTGTTTTTGTCATCATCGTCATTGTCACCATCATCTTCTTCATCATCATCATCATCATCACAGCTATCATGTATTAAGTGTTTTCTCACCTTAATTTTTTCCCGTGTCTGAAATTGCCACGCTGTTCCTTCAATCCCTTGGATCAAGAAGTGGCTACAATGTACTACCACCACTACTAATAATAGCAATAAGAGTAAATAGCAATAATAGCAATAAGAGTAAACATTTATTGTATGCTTACTACATGCCAAGTGCTTTTAGTGCATTATCTCATTCAATCTTTACAACTACTGCCTGAGATAAATACTAGTGTCATTTATAATTTATAGTTAGAAACAGAATTCATCTAGAACTCAGCACTGCTGATTTCACATCCTTTTTTTCCTACTCACCACCCAGACCAGCAGCTGGCTTGGGACCTCCAAAAGGGCATCCTTGAAATAGCATGGAATTTCCTGCAGGATATTGAACACTCCAGGAGTCTGACACCAGAAAGGTTTGAAACTATCCACCAACTGAGAGCCGTGGTTGCTCAAGGAATTTCTGATTCCTCTGTTCCAACTTCCTTTTCCACAGGGGAGTGCCAAACAACTCCAGGTCCTCTTCAGAGAGGGAGCTGGAAAAACAATGACTCACCTGAGAAGAACAAGCAGAGTAGTGCCAAGGAACCAAACAGACTCTTTTTTTAATTGCAAAGCCCAGCCACCCATTTTCCTTGTTAACAACCTTGAGTGGCTTTGAGTAAAAGATGCTATAAAGAACAAACATATTTGGAGTGATAATAATCTCCTATTACATTATATAACTTTCTCCATATTTGTTATTATTTTTTCTGATTGCAAATTTAATACATTTTATTGGAAAACCATAGAAAATGAAAAAATAACTAAGCTGTTTTGTATGATTCAGTCTAGATTTCAATAAAATTGAAATTATTCTCTTCCCATGGCTATACACCCTTACCCCATTTTTAAAGACCTGGAGTCCTGGGTAGGAGAGACCAAGCGCATCCCAGAGAGCAGCAGCGCAAATTCACTCCCCTCCAGCCCCTGCAGCTCCTTTCACCCATCTCGCCTCCCTCTTAGTCTGGTGGCTTACCATTGGTCGTTGCCATGACAACCAGCAGCAGCCAGGGCTGGCAGCCTCTACCGCAGCAGGGGTGGGGCTTTGGAGGAGGGGGCAGGAGAGGAGGAGCCAGAGGAGGTATCTGCTGCAAGTTCCTGGCTGCTTCTGAGCTCACCCCATCCTCCGAGAGGGAGGAGGCCTAGTGGTGATGCTGCTGCTTCTGCCGCCGCGACTGCTGATACTCCAGTGAGGCTGGAAGGGTGGTTCCTATTCGCACCGTCGCCAACCAGAGAGTGAGGGGAAAAAAATCCCAGCAGCCGCTGCTGATGTTGGGTTCGGAGGCTGCGTCCGACTCGGTCACAAGGAAAATGGATTCAGTTTGCATCTCTCCCTCCTTTCAACAGCTTCTCCGGGTCTCAGCATGGTAAGTAGCAGAGAGCGGGGTTATCTTCTTGGTTTAGCTGGCTATTAAATGACCTGTGTATACGTTTGTGGCCTGCACTTGAACAATGACTCCCTCAGAGAAGGAGAGGAAGATGTGGAGACAGTGATGGGGATGGGAGAGAGGAAGGTTGCCAGGAAGAGAGAAGTAAGAAGGCATTTGCTTGTGTTAAAAAAAAAAAAAAAAAAAATGGTGTTCTGATTTTATCCTGAACTGGCTCAGAATGCAGACTGAGCCACTTGGTTCCTTTCCTTCCAAGCTTAGCAACAGAATCAGGGGGTGGAAAAAGAGCTCACAAGAAATGGATGTTATTGAAGGGAATCATTTAATTTGCGGCTCTCACATATAGGGTTGGGCCTTCCTCAAAAACACATTTGGTGCTTCCTAAGCTTTCCGGCCTAGTTATAAGGTGATTTTGCTTATTCCCCTCATTGCTAAGAAAAGGTAGCCCCAGAATTTAGCATTTTATTTCATATTCTGATGTACTTTTGCCGAGAAACCATTTGCCAGATAGAGTTTCATTTTTAGTACATAGATTTGATTGTGAACACACAAATGGATACCCTATGGATATGCATATCATACAGACACATGTTACTTAGCATTTATGAAACATATTTATATGCAGAGTGTGCTTTGCAATCATTTTTATGGCTTATAAATGACCTTGCATGCTTGGAGGTAATTGCATATTTTTGAAACTATGCTTCTGGTTTGTATTATTATTCATTGGCTTCATTTGGATTAATGCAAGATTTATTCTTGTTATTGTCCCTTAGTTTCATTGTGACCCATTAGGACAATCTGTATCATAGCACTGGATGTGAATTCATAGCCTGCCTCTTTTCTTTATTTTTAATTGGGTTTGTGGGGGCTGATTTGAGAGCCCTGAATTTACAATGATAGGAAAGGGAGGTGGCTTGTGGTATTATTTTGTGTCTAGCATCTTGCCAAATGAATGTTGAAACAAATCAGTTTTCTTGAAATTCTACCCCAAGCCTTTCATGTTTGTACTTGTGTCCCAGGAAGCACAGATGAGTTGGAAGGTGAAATGCATTCATTTTTTTAATAGTGCTGCTATTTGCTGTTTATTCCTTCAGTATCCAGGCACCATTTTACAGTTCCCTCAAATGTTGTATTATGGGTCTACTTCTTTAGGTGGTTAAGTAGGAAAGTGGGACTGTTTTGAAAATCTAGGTATTCCCAAGTACCTTAGCCATCTCCAAATTAGCCTGCTTATACAATGAAATGAAACAAGAGAGTGAGCAAAGCTTAGGGTGAGAATGTGTGGCTTGCAGGCAAAATGGGGGGCTATTGTAGTTAACAAATGCTTAGTGGGATCCGCTTGACCTTTTATTATGTCACAGCTTTAAGGCAACTCAGGATACTAAAGACGCCTGAGATGAGTAGGGTACAGGGCTCCATTACCACCCAGGATAATGGAAATTTCATTGAATTAAAGCCAGAAAAATCCTTGCAGGTAAAACTGTTTTAGTAATATTACATTTATCATATGGACTATTTTTTATCCATCTCTCTCTTCTCTAACAATATCATTGTCAGTGCAAACATTTTTTACAATGTTAAAAAACGTTTGTTCTAATCCTGCCTTTTATTTTACACACTGCTCCCCTTCATTTACAATCTTTACATGTATTTGAATCAGGTTTATAGTTTAATTTCTCTGAGAATAAATGTCCGGTTTGGTTTATATATGGGAAGGCTCTTCAGCAACTTAATAGGAAGAATGGATTTAATGTGCTCATGGCATGTCATATATTATATAGATTCACAGCTCCATCAAGTCATGCTACCATAGGCCTTATTATCACAACTACATAAAGTAGAGCAGGGAAAGGGGTACTGGGCTTGTATGCCATAACAAAAATTTTATAACACTCTGCATCCTGAATCGTTAATGGTAACTTTTGACTGGCAAAAATTAAAATTTCAGTAAGCTTGAAAAAATTAAGACGTTGTAGTTGCAGTTGCATTGTATTTCATGCATTGAAAACAGTTACCTTGGGCTTTGTTTTATTTCCTTTGTTTCGAGTTTTCATTGGGATGTGGTTTTATAGGTGAAGTTGGTACAGTTTGAGCAGAGGCAAATCACTCTAAGTCGTGGATATAGAACTGACTCTCAGCAGTGAGTTTCAGCTGTGTGGTCAGACCCTGATGGACTAGTTTTTGATCCTACAACTTGAGACGATTATATGACCTTTGCTGAGGGGCCACAGAAAAGTGAACTGTTTTTAAAGGACTACAAGTTGAACTCTCTAAGAAAGGATAAGGAAATTAGGATTATTTTATTGGGAGAAGTGAAAACTAAGAGATGATGATCATTTACTTCAAAGAGCTGGACATTGCTTACTGACATTTTTTGGAGCCTAAAGTATGGTCAGTGGGCTTCAACTTCATTAGAAAGGATGAAGATTAGAAATACAAAATGTAGAACTTCCTGATAGCAAATTTGAACTGTCAACTGGATAACCAGATAAGGCAGTGCATCCTTCTTCAAAACCTCCAAAAGTATGCCATAAACATGCATTTATTGGAACAGGCTAAATTCTTTCTGAAGAACTTCACTGGCTTTTTCTAGAGTAAATTGTCCGTATAAGAGTGTGCTTTAGTTGTTTAACATCAGGTACTGCTAGACCTGCAACAGTAAGACTCCATGTTGTAATGGGCTTCTAAATTACAGAATCTGAATATTTTTAAAGAAATCAATTGACCGTATGCTTGGAGAAACGTGTATGTTATCTTGTCAGGATGCAGGGAACTGAACGTTGTCCTCTTCATAAGATTCCTTTCTCAGCAGCTTTATGGAATGTGATGCCTAACAGCCATATTAACATTATTCCCTTTGGTATGAATAATTTTAAAAAATGAGATGGCGTTTAGTGTGGTCCAGATACAAAATATCAATAGTTCAAGAGCCATCAATCTGATGTCAGAAAAAACAAAATATATGGAAGATACATACATTTGATTATTTAAATATGCTATTTAACAGCAAGCAAATTAATTAATTACCTTTTTCTCAAATACTATTTTGAAAATGCCATTCTTGCTGCAATATTAAACATTTTGACTGGTATTTAACTTTTGTAAAACTTGTTTTAATTGGGATAAAACACATATTATCTAATTTCTCACTTTGTGATAGGATGTTCCTTATTTCTTCAAGTGACTTCAGAACATATTTCAGTCTTATGTACATGCTTCAAGTCTCCATCAGGGGAACTTAGAAAATAGCTGGAGAGTCAAAACTGTTTTCTACATTTTTCATAGGTTCATAAAAAGATTAATGCTTTGTTTTCCATAGTTGGAACCAAAAAGAAAACAAAATTTATCTTGGAAGTTTTAACGTAAATTACTCAATTGTTTTTTACTGAAATAAATAAACTAGGTGTATACTTGGGTGTTACCCTGAGAGGTCAGTTACAGTTCCCCCTGTTTGCACATCCCAAATGTTATTTTACCAAGTGAAAATGTGTTTTCAGACATGACGAATTAATCAATTGAAAAACAACTATTTGTAGAGCTCTTATATGACTAGCACAATCTGCATTTTCTAGGAAAGTAGAATTTCCTTGTGGGCGGTATATAAGCTATACACACATGAAATAGTTAATGACGAAAACAATATACTTGTAATTAGCACCATCATTACGCCTTATCTTAATATAATCTTTTGTAGTTCTTAAAGTCATTTTACATTCTTTATTTGTCATCTTATATTCCCCGAAATTCTGTCATGCCAGTAAAGCTAGTGTCATCGTAATTACTTTAAATTAGTGGAAAGAGGCTCGGGAAATTAGACTTGTTCAAGTTTTGGGTTCGGTAAATAGCCTAGTTGGGCCCTAATTCCAACTCTCATGAGCTCAAATCTGCCATATTAGAAAATTTAGCAAATTATCTTACCGATTTGAATTTTAAAATATCAAATATAGTAAACTCTGCATTAAATGTAGTTCATTTTTATTTGGACATTTATTTGAATATTTCAGGTGCCGTGATTTGTTCTTTGATCATATTGGATTGCCACATAGATTAAATGCATTCTTCAGTTATCAGCCAAAAAAAAAGGGTAGACACAAAAATTATTTTGGAGAAAATCTGGGATTCATGATATTTCATAAAAGCATGAAGCATTTGGGGAAAAATTGGAACTTTGTTGGACCGACGTGCACTTATTTTATGCCTAAGTATTATTTTTATTTTTTTTATTTATTTATTTTTAAAATTAATTTATTTATTTTTGGCTGTGTTGGGTCTTCGTTTCTGTGCGAGGGCTTTCTCTAGTTGTGGCAAGCGGGGGCCACTCTTCATTGCGGTGCGCGGGCCTCTCACTATCGCGGCCTCTCTTGTTGCGGAGCACAGGCTCCAGACGCGCAGGCTCAGTAGTTGTGGCTCACGGGCCTAGTTGCTCCGCGGCATGTGGGATCTTCCCAGACCAGGGCTCCAACCCGTGTCCCCTGCATTGGCAGGCAGATTCTCAACCACTGCACCACCAGGGAAGCCCTATTTTTATTTTTAATGACCTAAAGCTGGGGGGTAGCACAGTTTTTTTCCTGTGGTTAGGACCAAATTAATTTCTATAGGTCCTGGACCTTGAAGAAATTTAGTCCATACCTCCTACCTGTATGTCCTAAGCATCCCTCTACCTACATGTTCTTAAAAATTAAAATGATATTAACTCATAAATAAGTGTACATCAGTTTAACAACTTTCTGATATTTCCTGGACAAATACTTTTATACTTTTCTGAAGTATCAAAAATCAAATACTTTTTTCCAAAATATTGTAGTTTTTTGATGTCTCCCTTTCTTTGCTAACACTGTAGGCACGTACTTTTCCGACTGTTTGGTAATTCAGCGCTGGCCAAAGAGTAAATCATGCCATCTGAACTATCATTTCACATTTGTGAAGTGTCCTTTATAATTAATTAGCTTGCAGTACAAGTGACATCTGTCATATTAAAGGCATTCTGCTTTAAATCAATATTCACCAATACAATTAAATTTTCTTTTAAAGGCTTTCTTATTTTACATTTAAAACATATATCCAAATTGTTGGAAAAAAAAAGAATAAAGCAGAAATGTATAAGAAAATCACCCATAAACCTACCATCAAGAAATAATTACTGTTAGTACTTTGAAATATTTCCTTCTAGATTTTTTTCTATCTGCCAGTATAAACACACTCAGATATACTATTTCATAAATGGGACCATACTCTAAGCATTGTTTTATAGTTTTTTTATTTTATATAAGGTGGCCATCTTTCCATGTTAATGAAATATGTCTCTAGTAAATTTTTAATCTCTGTGAGTATTTTTCTTGATGACTCAAGATACTTTCCCCACTTTGGGATCTTCACACTTTGCTTTTAAATACAGGTAGCTCCTGCTTGATTTACAGCAGCTGTGAGTCAAGCATGATTTTTCAGGAAATATGAGATCTGTTGTTCTGACCTGCCACTGCATCTCACAGTGGGTATTAAATTAACCTGGGTCATCTCTTGTCTGCTGATAATGAATGAGTTTTAAGCTCAACTCAGTGAAATCCCTGTTTGAATTGCTAGGAATTTCACCAGGCGCATGCATAAGCGGCAATTAAAAAGACAAAAACAAATCTCTTCCAGATTCATGTTATTTTTCCTCAGTATAGTAATGGCATCCTGTAGTCTTAACCTCTGTGACCAACTTAAATTCTTCATAAAAACATTTAAACAACATACCTTAGCTGTCACATGACTTCTCAGACTAAACTAAGATATATTTTTGGCATCTGTATGTTTCTTAAACTGGTATATAGTTTTTAAATGAAAACCCAGTCATCTGACTCTTCCCTTTTTAAAATATGAATGGTTGGATTCTTCTTATACTTTAAGTTTGAGCTTTAAATATAACTCCTTGGAGAGGTTTCCTTAAGTATATCTCCACTATTACTCTCCGTACCCTCTGTTTCCTTTGTAGCATTTATCAAAGTTGTAATTATAGAGCTATTTATTTGCTCACTTGATTTTCCCTGCCCTTCACTAGATTGTAAACTCTGTGAGGGCAGAAAATGAAACTGTCAATTAATAACGAAAGCCTTGGCACGACATATGTGCTCAATAAACAGTGGTTGACTGAACGAATAAATGGGTGCTCCCCTGAAGGACCTCTGGCCTAAGATTGTAGACAAGCTTTCCTAGCAGGTTTTCAGACTGTGACTCTCATTCTTGTACTTTGGCTGTGAAAACAAAATGGATTGTATTCATATATGTGATATTCTCAGGATTTTAGGATGTTGATAAAGGAAAGCCAAATTCTTAAATGACAAATCACAATATTTAAAAAATCCATCTTTAAAAATTGTTCACTACATACTATGACATAAGTAAGAAAGGCTGTGAATATTTCTGTGGCTCCATTTATTCCCTTTCAAAACTGAATTGCAAGTCAGAAATAATGAGACCATTAAGGGAATACCTTTGGATTCACTATAACTTATTAAAATAAATTAGTAATTTAATTATTATTAGCATCAAATTATATGATACACACTCAAAGCTATTTTGCTATTCTAGAAATCCACTTTACTAAATTCTCTAATCATAAACAAATCATTGCTTCATATCTATATCCAAAAATGAGGCTGAAACAGTAATGGAGACAATAACCTTACTCAGAAGATGAATTGAGGAAAAATCTTGCTTTCATGAACCTTTTGAAATCAAATATAAAACTAGTGACCTGGAGGAGAAGGGGTATGCTTGGCAAATACAAAGAAATATCTTCAAATCATTGGGAACAGCCATCTCTATAGGTGCCTGACCTGCTGATACATTGAAATTTAAGTATGAGGAAAAAGTCTTTGTTCCCTTTCTTTGTTTGGCATCTAAATCAAGATAGCTCACTGCACTGCTTGAAATTCTAGAGTCAACTGCAGTTAAAATATAGATGGAAAACGAAATCTGACTAAGTTTAGCTGACACTATCTGGTCAGAAAACAATTCATTGGTATTATTTTCAAGAAGGAAATTTTGCTGAGGTCTGTATGACTCTAAAAAAGCCTTGTGAGCATGTGCTTCAGAAAAGAGGGTGATATTGTCAAGCTGCCTTCTGATCCAAACTGGAAATGTTTCCTTGGAAAATGCTACCCAGTATAACCACAATGAAAATGTAAACCAAGCAAGTGTGCCTCACCCACATGCCTTATCTGGCTCTTTCTTGTGCAGCATTTCTTGGAGAGAGGTACCTTCCAAAAATAAGCATTTAATGGAGAGGTACCTTCCAAAAATGAATGGCTTCTCTAGTCCTTACTGACCCATATTTAAGGCCTGTAAACTCTTCATAGGTCAGATATACCTAATTTGAACATAGTTTCCAAAACAAAAATAGTTTTTTTAGATGCAATTATACTGATGAAAACAGCTAGACAGCATATTTTAAATGAGTCCCGGTCTTTAAAGTCTAGGATATTGTGTCATTCTACCAACAAGCCATTAAAAGAATAGCAAGACCATAATTTTATATATAACAATAACCAATATGGAGAGTTTATATTAAAAATAAACACACTGAATTCACAGAATCCTCAAGATGGTAATTCTGCTAATTGGCACTGAGGAGACAGAGAAAGGGACTTAGGTGTTTTGAAAGATATTATAGATCCCAAACTTGCTTTCTTATGAATTTCTTAGATAATTCAAATTGTGAAAATGGGAACTCTGGAATTACTGGAGTTTCTCTGTTGTCTGCTCTGCTAGGGTTACCTAGACCCCGAGGAAGGAATTCCTCCTACTCCACAGGCTTAGTCTTTGTCTCCTGCATCTCTTAAGTAGGAATTTAAGTGGTTGCTAATTAACCATAGAGGGGAATTTGTATTTCAGAGAATATATGATTCTTTGTTGTAGTAAGGAGAACATTTGAATTATGACTTAGTTTTATTTTAAAAGCACTTCATTTAATAAAAGTACCTACAAAGTTTAGAATTTATAGTATTTTGAGCTAGATGCCTGAAACATTAGCAATCATTAAAAATAAACCCTAGCTTTTAAAAAATGAATTAACAAGGACCCCCTTACCCCTAGTTAATTTTACATAGAAGGAGCATTTTAGCCATCTCGCTCTCTTCCTAGCTAGATTGTCCACATTCGAGGCTCCACAGGGTTCAGTGTCACCCTCTGAAACAAGAGAGAGGAAAATATCAGCCTGCAACAAGGGAAATTGATTCTTCTACCACTGTAGACCTTCAGGTTTTTTTCCTCTATAGATTGAAAAGAGCCCAATCTCTAAATGCGTGCTTAAACATGACCAATTCACATGAATGCTCTCATCTGGACAGGTTTAGCTACACACATTGTCCAATCTCTTTTAAGTGTGGTGTATTATTTTATATTTTTCTCTTTTCACTCTATTTACAGTTTTTGAAATCAAACCTAAATGGCTTAGCCAAGACCCCTGGAAGGTAGTAAAGAGACAAGATTAATATTTCTAGCCAGTCCCTGGCTATTTGCTTTCTGCACTTTCACTAACATTTGTAGGGCTTGAAAACATTAACTGTCTAAATTTATTTTATATAATCTTCTTGCTTTGAAACATCTTGCTTTGATGGCTGTATAGTCAACTGTAATCTAAGCGGAATTGATCTGTTCTCAGTTCACGTGGTGCCACTGCTAACCACATTCTTGACGTCCTCAAATGTTGTTTTTCTAACGAAAGGATCTTTATGACAGAGGGTAGCTGATGAAATAGTAGAAAAGCATTTTGTTCAGGAGACAGTCATTTTGCAAAGAAGCACTCTCTCTTGGGTCAATCTGAAAATTTTTTTCAGACTTGATGCTGACTCTATTCTTTAGAAGAATTGAGGACATCCGTAGTATCGAGTTTCCTTTATAGTTCAAGTAAACCAATTTATTCCAGGAACAAATGAGAGTCTTGACCCTCTTAATAACAAGAATATGTGACATGGTCTGAATATAAAAAGAATAAAAAGAAAACTTACTTTTACAACTTACTTTTCAAAGTTTTCCAGAAAAAGAGCTAAATTATTTGAGTACCTATTATGTATTTATTATACTGTTTTCATCCATGTCCATTTTTTCAGTCCTCACAAACAGAGGCATTGTTCTTCCCACTTTGCAAGAGGAAAATGAAGCTTGGATAGGTTAAATTCTTAGCCAAAGCCATTCAGTTAGTGAGTTTAGAGCTAAGATTGAAGTAAGAGCTATCTGATTTTATAGCACAGTGGTTAAAACCTGAAGCTTTGTGGACTGGACCCAGCTCAGGGAAGTGTTTGTAAACATATGTCAAGTGTTTGTAAGCAAAACTATATGTTTCCAGCACAATATTTTTAAAAACACACTTTGGTCCAAAATTTTATAATTTTGACATTTCAAAAAATATCTGAGTATCTCCCTCCTCTTAGGAAATAAGAAAATCTGGCACCACTAGGCCCACATCTCTTCATGGTAGACACATCTGGAGTTGAGTGATAGATATTCCTCTGGGTGGGTATTATGCTTTTCAGCATGTGCCACATCAACACCCCAAGCCCCTTCCCCACCAGTGGATTCACATTAACTCTTTGGCCCTTGAGACAGTTGGAATTCTGACCACCGTTTAGCCCATTTTCATTCCACTATACCATGTTATTTCCCAGTTAAGCATCGTTTTTGTTCTTTAGAGAAACACTCAGGTTTCATTAATATGGAACCTGAAATGAATTTAACCCAGCGGATGAGCATTTGATAAAAATGAACTATCTATATGAAATTTAATGCTGTTGATCTGATTTGGGGGCAATCACAATTAAGTTTCAACCAGACAACTTGTAGCTTCAGGTGTTTCCTCTATGCACCATCAATTATTTGTTTTATTTCTTTCATAATTAGTAAGCAAAGGCATTTTTCACAAGAATTAATGTGTTCAATACTTTATTTTATAAGTTACAAAGGACTTTCGATACTTTAAATTTCACAAGCATATAGGTAGAGAAGATATTATATATTATGTTGTATTGTATTATATTACATTATGTTAATTTATGTTATATCATTTATAATCACCCTCAGGATAAAGTTCAGATTGTCTACCTGTATCCAGCATCACCTAACCACTAAGTGAAAAGTATATAACTCAAATCGAGGTTTCTTTACTTCAGAATTTATTTGTTCTATGAGATGTGGCCCCACACAACCAAATGATCCATCAGTAACATGAATCAGAGGCAGAGAATTATGACATGATCTGACCTTCACTCTAAATCCTAACTCAGGCGCTAAGGGAATTTAGGTCACTTGATTATCCTCACCAAGTTCTTCCTTTCACATACAATCGGAGGATGTGTATCTGTATATGGACACAACTAAATAAACCAGGAACTTTTGATGGGGGTTGTGGAGGGTGGGGGGATGAATAAATAGCTCCTACATGTGTATCATTACCATCATCACTAATACCACAAAAGCCTAATTGAAGTTCCTCAAAATAGAAAGCATTCATAGACTTCCAATTGTTATCCCTGGTCCCTGTCCAAAAGGAACTTCTGTTTTTACAAGGAGAAAGGGCCAAATTTAAATAGAATATTAACACATGTAACACTTAGATGGAATACATAAATAGCACCACTGTTTTCAGCAGAAGTCTTTGTTTTTGTGATGTGACCACGATGGCTTCTAGCTAATTGGCCTAAACTGTTAACATGTGTGTTGACATGGATGGTTTTGAATCAGTATTCAATCCTATCTTCTCTAAAGATAGATGTTTCATTCGATGAGCAAAATATAATAATCTTTATGTTAATAAATAGAGATTATGAGGCACATTAATCTACTTTTTGGACCAAATTCAGGTTAAAAAACCTCTTTGAAATTTCTTTCAAAACACATTTGACATTAATGTTAGTTGTTGTTGCATTGTTGCTTTATGTTTGTTTCAGTACCCTTCCTAGATGCCAAGCAGTGCCCTAAAGTTGTTGCATACATGCACCAACACACTTTGAAGAAGGTAGTAGTATCCCTGTTTTATGCATAGCTCAACTAAGGTTTATTACCATACAACAATTTAATACTTACTGAAGATTATCTAACTGATAACAGATGGAACTAGATTCGGAACTCAAGTCTGCCTGACTCCAAAGTCATCTTAGGTAATGAGCTAAACCACTTCCCTCTTGTAGTGAAAACTTGATTGTGCTCCCCAAAATTAAAGTAAATAAAGAGAAAAGCAAGTATATTTTTAATGTTATTATTATTATTAAATATTAGTGAAGACCCAATTCTTGCTAAGTGAAGGATAGAAACACTGTTAAAATTGACATTCAAGAACAAAGTCCACATAACCATAGTTTCCTCAGTGAAGAAAGAAAATAAGGGGCTGAATGAATCCCAGTCCTAAAATAAGCCATTTGGAGATTTTGTGTTTTAATAACTCTTAGGAGATCATTTGTGAGTTATGTATATTTGTACAATGGAATCTGGGATTCTCTTTTTAAAATAAACATTTAAATAGGTATTAAAGTTATTTTAATAAAAGAAAATTACCTAGTTTTCCTTCCTACTTTTTTAAAGCAATAAAACCCCCAGAAAACATTTTATGCTGTGTTTTCCACAATTCTGTAAGCTATGAATATTTTTTTTTTTTCTAAAGAGATTCAGAGAGCAGTTTTGCAGGAATTTCATTTCTGGAAAAAAATCCTCAATTACAAAATAGACTGAGCAGCACAAATCCCAAACTTGATGCTATGAAGAGCACAGTTTCTGTGCTCTTATAGTTTCCATGGTTCTAAATTCATACAACTTTAAGATTTTTTTGTTTCAATTTTTTGCTTATAGTGAATAGCAGGAGTTTTGACAAGAGTAGGTTTGGGTGAGAAAAGGTTGAAACCTTGATTTGCCTGTCCCTGTATATATGGTAAATTAATTGTGACCTATGCCAACCATAGAATGTAATGAAGCTTTCTAAGCAGTATTTTGTAGAAAAAGGTTCAGTGACTTAGGAAAATATGTAAGATATATCTTTTAAGTTAGAAAAAAAGAGGTCAAAAATCAAAAGGTGGAATTTAGTCCCAATTTTGTGAAAAGGGAAAAAGTTACATGAATATATATATATTTTTGTTTGTTTGTTTGTTTTGTTTTTTAAGTATGAATCAAAATGTTACCAGGAATTAATTCTGGGTGGTAACTTAATGAGAAATTTCTTCATTGACTTTTTTATGATTTCCAAATATACTAAAATAAAATTTACTTATTTATTTAGCAAATGTGAATATTTTTGAAAGAACGATTTGGTCATCAAAATTTCTAAGTCATCCACAAATCCAAATAGTTTAACTATCTGCGTTGACTCTGTAGGGCTTCTGGAAGATGGAAGTTTTGCTCTCTCTGGATCATAGGTTCCAAATTGGTTTCCATAGACAACCACAGTGTCCCTGGTAAGCCATAGAGAGAAGAGAAAGGCTGAGAGGATAGGGTCCAGGCTCTCTAAGCACACACACACACACAGATACCCACTGGATGTCCTCCTAAAGTTTTGAGAAAAAGATCCTTTCACAAAATGATTTGAAAACCCAGTGATGTAGTTGATGTAATTGACATTCTGTGTGCCAAAATATTAATTTCTTTAAAAACTAAAATTTTTTTTTTTTTTTTTTTTTTTTTATTTATGACTGTGTTGGGTCTTCGTTTCTGTGCGAGGGCTTTCTCTAGTTGTGGCAAGCAGGGGCCACTCCTCATCGCAGTGCGTGGGCCTCTCACCATCGCGGCCTCTCTTGTTGCGGAGCACAGGCTCCAGACGCGCAGGCTCAGCAATTGTGGCTCACGGGCCTAGCCGTTCTACGGCATATGGGATCTTCCCAGACCAGGGCTCGAACCCGTGTCCCCTGCATTAGCAGGCAGATTCTCAACCACTGCGCCACGAGGGAAGCCCTAAAAACTAAAATTTTTTATTTTCACTTGGATACTCATCATCTTACTTTCATCAGCCGCTAGTGGTTTTAGTTCACAGTGTTTGTTAGAATCGGACAAAACTCCAAGCTTAACATCATGTGATTCAGTCATAATTCATTTTCATGGAAAACCTCAAACAAGGATTAAATGATGAGAGAGAAAAATGCACACAAATTCTTCAAAATTCTGACCTTTTTCCCTTTAAGAAGTAGGCGCAGTTATCTCCATCATGAAGGACCTGCTTACACTTTTGCTGCCCTCTCTAGTTCAGATGAAGTGAAATCTTTCTATTCTTGAGCCTAATAATAATGATGATGTTGTAAAGATGTTGATGCTAATGGCAGTTCATGCTTTGAGGGTGGGGTCCGGAGTTGCACAGCCCCAGGGAGCACTGTGAATGACACTTCCCAGAGTTGTGCAGGGGAGCAGTACTGAATAAGTACCTGCTGCGTGCCCTGTGAAGTTCTGAACACTTTATAAGCATAACACCTTGGTCGTAGGTACTGTTGTACCCCCTTCTTACAACTTTAGTTGAGGAAACTAAGACAGAGAAATGTTCAACCAGCTAACAAATGATTTACTGAATGTTTCCTAAGTACTTGTCTTTATATTACTAGGTATATGGGATAAAGATCAGGGCCTTATTCTCAAAAGGCTTATAAGTAGTAAAGGAAACAGGTCTATAAACAAGAGTTAACAGTAAAACTTGGCAAACATTGTAATGGTATGGCTTTCCCATTCAGCTACCAAAGGTCGTAGCCTCAAAAAAAAAAAAAACCAAAAAAACAAAGAATACCTTAACATTTGCCATCAAGATATAGAGTCTTATTTTAGCTGAATTGTATTTGATCTGTACTGAAGAAATAAAAACAGGATGTGAACAACTTTTTAGTGACTATTTCCTGTTGATTTATGTTACACATTGTAATACTGTACATTAGGTCGTATATTTTAACACTATCTGACCAAACCCATCTAATTGATGAGTTGTAAGATAATTCAGATATCTTATTTCTTAGGTGAATTACTAACCAAAGTTAGATTTTTCTCTTCATAACATCACCTGGTGAACCTGTTCAATTAGAAACTAGGGATATATTTAAACATTTTGAATTAGATCTTTAATATAGTCTTCAAACCAAATGCAAATGAATATTCTTTGAATTTGTGGCCCTGATTTTAATGCAAAGGAAAATGATGTTTAAAAATAATTCTAACACCTACGATGTGTTCTTCTAAGGTGTATGTATGGAGGAGTAGACAGTGGGGAGCATACAAAGATGAGTAAGACTCAGTTCCAAAGGTACAGTAAGCAGTAAGCATTTAGGCACTAAAATTATGCCAAGAGACACAGAGGCCTTTATCAGAACATAAGAACATTTGCAAATTGGGTATCACACATGTGAAAATCTATACAAGAAAACTGAGAAACATCCGTCAAGGCACATAAATGAAGAAATAGAGTAAATTCATGATGATTAAAGACTGAGTTTGCTCACCTGAAAGTGGGGGAGGGGCATTGTAACCTGCCTGGCCTTAGAGTTAAAAAGGAATGTTATAGTGACATGGAATCAAACCCTTTTTCAGAGAATAATGCAGACTGTGAATTTTTAAAATAAAGCCAAACAGAAGAACGTAAACATTAATCACTTTGCAGCATGAATAGTTTGCTGTGCTCTGAATTTTAATACACTTGAAGTTTTATCACTTGGGATGTATTAGAAAACAGAGTGTAAGACGGGAGTAAGGAATGGCTGTTAAATCCTGAAGAGGAAATTATGAATGGCTTCCTACAGTTTTTTGTTTCCCTTTGAACCTTTCTTGGCATGTGAATGTAATGAGGCCACATGCACAGTAAGTATTGGAAAACGTGTTAGATACATTGATTCCAGTTACAGTCAAGGGATTCTTTCATGATTATTTTTTCTGTATTTAGTACATAAAAAGGTAACCCAGCAAGTGAGGGAAAACGTTAAGTCCAGAGGGGGAAAGGTAACTGAGTATTTAATGAGAGTATTGATTCTGATCCACCTGCCTTCATTTTGGTGTTTTTCCTTTTTGAGCTGTGATTATCAGTATTCCACCCTCTATATTAAATAATCTATAAACCCTCTCTCTCTGTGTAGTCAAATGCCACTGAGGCAGAAACCTGTAAAAGCCTAGCAAATCTTTTAAACTCTTTATTTCCTTTTAAGTAAAAGGAAAGTCTTGGGCTAGTTTTCTACAAGAAGGACCCTTCCAGCTGTAAATATGTTTTTGACTCTGTGACTGTCCATCACATGTTCCATCAGTCCTGTGTCATAATAAATGCTTCCCAAGATAACAAAGCAATGTTGGCTTTTTGTCATTTTTCTCTTTCACTGTGTATAAGTGTGTGTGTGTGTGTGTGTGTGTGTATGTCTGTATGCGATGTTGTCGTTCAGTTTGGCAAAAAAGTAATTAAATCCAAGCCATACATCTAAAAAGGCATAGAACATGGTATACTGCAGGGCTAATTAGTCAGTCCAATGAATGAAAGTATTGACTTTACTTTTTCTTGGCTTCAGCCCAGATCCTGCGTCCTCCATAAGTGCTTACATTCAAGCACAAGGTGAATGATTGATTGACAGAGGTATTATTAAGAGGTTTCCTAGTTTATTTAAGGGGCTGTATTAGATTATATTCAAAGACTGTTTCCACTCAACATTATGAACACATGGAAGCAGACCCCCAAGCAGGAGCATTCTCTGTTCTACAAAATATTTGCTCTTGTGCATTCAGGAAGTCACTTTCTAGATTTCCCACTGGGGAAGCCAGCTTGCCATATGTGTGATATTTTAATCCAAGTATGAATATAGCTCTGCTTGATAGAAAAATATCCAAGGAAAGGATACAGGATTGTCCTTTTCATTCTCTTCCATTTCTCAGGAAACGTTTTACTGTTGTATATCATCAGGTCAGTAGAGTTTCTTGTAAAATCAGAGCATCCCTTCACTAGACAAGTATTTTTCCCACAGTTTTTGTCTTGATCCCAAGTTCACTTATCCTGGCTGTAATTTTTTTTTAGGGTGAGCCTGTGTGACACAGTGTGAAAGCACAAAACTGGGATACAGAAGTCCTGGGTTTAATCTTTGTTCAGCCACCAACAAGCTGTATGACATGAGCAGGTGTCCTATCCATTTTTTTTTTTTTTAACATCTTTATTGGAGTATAATTGCTTTACAACGTTGTGTTAGTGTCTGCTGTACAGCAAAGTGAATCGGCTATACGTATACATATATCCCCATATCCCCTCCCTCTTGCGTCTCCTTCCCACCCTCCCTATCCCACCCCTCTAGGTGGTCACAAAGCACTGAGCTGATCTCCCTGTGCTATGCGGCTGCTTCCCACTAGCTATCTGTTTTACATTTGGTACTGTATATATGCCAATGTCACTCTCTCACTTCGTCCCAGCTTACCCTTCCCCCTCCCCATGTCCTCAAGTCCATTCTCTACGTCTGCGTCTTTATTCCTGTCTTGCCCCTAGGTTCTTCAGAACCATTTCTTTTTTTAGATTCCATATATATGTGTTGGCATATGGTATTTCTTTTTCTCTTTCTGAATTACTTCCCTCTGTATGACAGACTCTAAGTCCATCCACCTCACTACAAATAACTCAATTTCGTTTCTTTTTATGGCTGAGTAATATTCCATTGTATATGTGTGCCACATCTTCTTTATCCATTCATCTGTCGATGGACACTTAGGTTGCTTCCATGTCCTGGCTATTGTAAATAGTGCTGCAATGAACATTGTGGTGCATGACTCTTTTTGAACTATGGTTTACTCAGGGTATATGCCCAATAGTGGGATTGCTGAGTCATATGGTAGTTCTATTTTTAGTTTTTTAAGAAACCTCCATACTGTTCTCCATAGTGGCTGTATCAATTTACATTCCCACCAACAGTGCAAGAGGGTTCCCTTTTCTCCACACCCTCTCCAGCATTTATTGTTTGTAGATTTCTTGATGATGGCCATTCTAACCAATGTGAAGTGATACTTCATTGTGGTTTTGATTTGCATTTCTCTAATGATTAGTGATGTTGAGCATCCTTTCATGTGTTTGTTGGCAATCTGTATATCTTCTTTGGAGAAATGTCTATTTAGGTCTTCTGCCCATTTTTGGATTGGGTTGTTTGTTTTTGTCATATTGAGTTGCACGAGCTGCTTGTATGTTTTGGAGATTAACCCTTTGTCCATTGTTTCATTTGCAACTATTTTCTCCCATTCTGAGGGTTGTCTTTTGGTCTTGTTTATGGTTTCCTTTGCTGTGCAAAAGCTTTTAAGTTTAATTAGGTCCCATTTGTTTATTTTTGTTTTTATTTCCATTTCTCTAGGAGGTGGGTCAAAAAGGATCTTGCTGTGATTTATGTCATAGAATATTCTGCCTCTGTTTCCCTCTAAGAGTTTTATAGTGTCTGGCCTTACATTGAGGTCTTTAATCCATTTTGCGTTTATTTTTGTGTATGGTGTTAGGGAGTGTTCTAATTTCATTCTTTTACATGTAGCTGTCCAGTTTTCCCAGCACCACTTACTGAAGATGCTGTCTTTTCTCCATTGTATATTCTTGCCTCCTTTATCAAAGATAAGGTGACCATAGGTGAATGGCTTTATCTGTGGGCTTTCTATCCTGTTCCATTGATCTGTATTTCTGTTTTTGTGCCAGTACCATCCTGTCTTGATTACTGTAGCTCTGTAGTATAGTCTGAAGTCAGGGAGCCTGATTCCTCCAGCTCCATTTTTCTTTCTCAAAATCGCTTTGGTTTTTCGGGATCTTTTGTGTTTCCATACAACTTGTAAAATTTTTTGTTCTAGTTCTGTGAAAAATGCCATTGGTAGTTTGATAGGGATTGCATTGAATCTGTAGATTGCTTTGGGTAGTATAGTCATTTTCACAATGTTGATTCTTCCAATCCAAGAACATGGTATATCTCTCCATCTGTTTGTATCGTCTTCGATTTCTTTCATCAGTATCTTATAGTTTTCTGCACACTGGTGTTTTGCCTCTTTAGGTAGGTTTAGTGCTAGGTATTTTATTCTTTTTGTTGCAATGGTAAATGGGAGTGTTTCCTTAATTTCTCTTTCTGATCTTTCGTTGTTAGTGTATAGGAATGCAAGAGATTTCTGTGCATTAGTTTTGTATCCTGCTACTTTACCAAATTCATTGATTAGCTCTAGTAGTTTTCTTGTGGCATCTTTAGGATTCTCTATGTATAGTATCATGTCATCTGCAAACAGTGACAGCTTTACTTCTTCTTTTCCGATTTGGATTCCTTTACTTCTTTTTCTTCTCTGATTGCTGTGGCTAAAACTTCCAAAACTATGTTGAATAATAGTGGTGAGAGTGGACAACCTTGTCTTGCTCCTGATCTTAGAGGAAATGGTTGTAGTTTTTTACCACTGAGAGCAATGTTGGCTGTGGGTTTGTCATATATGGCTATTACTATGTTGAGGTAAGTTCCCTCTATGCCTACTTTCTGGAGGGTTTTTATCATAAATCGGTGTTGAATTTTGTTGAAAATTTTTTCTGCATCTATTGAGTTTATCATATGGTTTTTATCCTTCAGTTTGTTAATATGATGTATCACATTGATTGCTTTGTGTATATTGAAGAATCCTTGCACTCCTGGGGTAAACCCCGCTTGATCATGATGTATGATCCTTTTAATGTGCTGTTGGATTCTGTTTGCTAGTATTTTGTTGAGAATTTTTGCATCTATATTCATCAGTGATATTGGCCTGTAGTTTTCTTTCTTTGTGACATCTTTGTCTGGTTTTGGTATCAGGGTGATGGTGGCCTTGTAGAATGAGTTTGGGAGTGTTCCTCCCTCTGCTATATTTTGGAAGAGTTTGAGAAGGATAAGTGTTAGCTCTTCTCTAAATGTTTGATAGAATTTGCCTGTGAAGCCATCTGTTCCTGGACTTTTTGTTTGTTGGAAGATTTTTAATTGCAGTTTCAATTTCAGTACTTGTGATTTGTCTGTTCATATTTTCTGTTTCTTCCTGGTTCGGTCTCGGAAGGTTGTACTTTTCTAAGAATTTGTTCATTTCTTCCAGGTTGTCCATTTTATTAGCATATAGTTGCTTATAGTAGTCTCTCATGATCCTTTGTATTTCTGCAGTGTCAGTTTTTACTTCTCCTTTTTCGTTTCTAATTTTGTTGATTTGAGTCCTCTCCCTCTTTTTCTTGATGAGTCTGGCTAATGGTTTATCAATTTTGTTTATCTTCTCAAAGAACCAGCTTTTAGTTTTGTTGATCTTTGCTATTGTTTCCTTCATTTCTTTTTCATTTATTTCTGGTCTGATCTTTATTATTTCTTTCCTTTTGCTAACTTTGGGGTTTTTTTGTTCTTCTTTCTCTAATTGCTTTAGGTGTAAGGTTAGGTTGTTTATCTGAGATGTTTCTTGTTTCTTGAGGCAGGATTGTATTGCTATAAACTTCCCTCTTAGAACTGCTTTTGCTGCAGCCCATAGGTTTTGGGTCATCGTGTTTTCATTGCCATTTGTTTCTAGGTATTTTTTGATTCCTCTTTGATTTCTTCAGTGACCTCTTGGTTATTTAGTAGTGTATTGTTTAGCCTCCATGTGTTTGTATTTTTTACAGTTTTTTTCCTGTAATTGATATCAAATCTCAATAGTGTTGTGGTCATAAAAGACACTTGATATGATTTCAGTTTTCTTAAATTTACTGAGGCTTGATTTGTGACCCAAGATATGATCTATCCTGGAGAATGTTCCATGATCACTTGAGAAGAAAGTGTATTCTGTTGTTTTTGGATGGAATGTCCCATAAATATCAATTAAGTCCACCTGGTCTAATGTGTCATTTAAAGCTTGTGTTTCCTTATTAATTTTCTTTTGGATGATCTGTCCATTGGTGAAAGTGGGGTGTTAACGTCCCCTGCTATAATTGTGTTACTGTCGATTTCCCCTTTTATGGCTGTTAGCATTTGCCTTATGTATCGAGGTGCTCCTGTGTTGCGTACATAAATATTTACAATTGTTATATCTTCTTCTTGGATTGATCTCTTGATCATTATGTAGTGACCTTCTTTGTCTCTTGTAATAGTCTTTATTTTAAAGTTTATTTTGTCTGATATGTGTATTGCTACTCCAGCTTTCTTTTGATTTCCATTTGCATGGAATATCTTTTTCCATCCCCTCACTTTCAGTCTGTATGTGTCCCTACATGTGAAGTGGGTCTCTTGTGGACAGCATATATACATGTCTTGTTTTTGTATCCATTCAGTGAGCCTGTGTCTTTTGGTTGGAACATTTAATCCATTTACATTTAAGGTAATTATTGATATGTATGTTCCCATTACCATTTTCTTAATTGTTTTGGATTTGTTATTTTAGGTCTTTTCCTTCTCTTGAGTTTCCTGCCTAGAGAAGTTCCTTTAGCATTTGTTGTAAAGCTGGTTTGGTGGTGCTGAATTCTCTTAGCTTTTGCTTGTCTGTAAAGGTTTTAATTTCTCCGTCGAATCTGAATGAGATCCTTGCTGGGTAGAGTAATCTTGTTTGTAGGTTCTTCTCTTTCATCACTTTAAATATGTCCTGCCACTCCCTTCTGGCTTGCAGAGTTTCTGCTGAAAGTTCAGCTGCTAACCTTTGGGGATTTCCTGTATGTTATTTGTTGTTTTTCCCTTGCTGTTTTTAATTTTTTTTTTTGTATTTAATTTTTGATAGTTTGATTAATATGTGTCTTGGCGTGTTTCTCCTTGGATTTATCCTGTATGGGACTCTCTGTGCTTCCTGGACTTGATTGACTATTTGCTTTCCCATGTTAGGGAAGTTTTCGACTATAATTTCTTCAAATATTTTCTCAGACCCTTTATTTTTCTCTTCTTCTTCTGGGACCCCTATAATTCGAATGTTGGTGCATTTGATGTTGTCCCTGAGGTCTCTGAGACTGTCCTCAATTTTTTTCATTCTTTTTTCTTTATTCTGCTCTATAGCAGTTATTTCCTCTATTTTATCTTCCAGGTCACTTATCTGTTCTTCTGCCTCAGTTATTCTACTATTGATTCCTTCTAGAGTATTTTTAATTTCATTTATTGTGTTATTCATCATTGTTTGTTTGCTCTCCAATTCTTCTAGGTCCTTGTTAAACATTTCTTGTAGTTTCTCCATTCTATTTCTGAGATTTTTGGATCATCTTTACTATCATTACTCTGAATTCTTTTTCAGGTAGACTGCCTATTTCCTCTTCATTTGTTTGATGTAGTGGTTTTTTACCTTGCTCCTTCATCTGCTGCATATTTCTGTGTTTTTTCATTTTGTTTAACTTACTGTGTTTGGGGTCTCCTTTTCACAGGCTGCAGGTTCGTAGTTCCCATTATTTTTGGTGTCTGCCCCCAGTGGGTGAGGTTGGTTCAGTGGCTCATATGGGGGACCGGTGCCTGTGTTCTGGTGGATGGGGCTGGATCTTGTCCTTCTGGTGGGCAGGGCCACGTCCGTTGGTGTGTTTTGGTGTGTCTGTGAACTTAGTATAACTTTAGGCAGCCTCTCTGCTAATGGGTGGGGTTGTATTCCTGTCTTGCTAGTTGTTTGGCATGGGGCATCCAGCTCTGTAGCTTGCTCGCCATTGGGTGGGGCTGGGTCTTAGTGTTGAGATGGAGATCTCTGGGGGAGCTGTCGCTGCTTTATATTACATGGGGCCGGGAGGTTTCTGGTGGTCCAGTGTCCTGGACTCAGCTCTCCCATCTTAGAGGCTCAGGTCCGACACCCGGCCAGAGCAGCCAGACCCTGCCAGCCACACAGCTTAGAATAAAATGAAGGAAAAAATAAAAATGAACAGATACAACCCCAAACCAAATGGTAATAGCAATACTAAACAGACAAAGAAACATCACACAAAGAAACATACCAAATGGTAATAGCAATACTAAACAGACAAAGAAACATCACGCAAAGAAACATACACACACACACACACACTTATAAAAAAAAAAAAAAAAGAAACAGCTAAAAAAAAAAAAAACGAACAGAGAACCCTAGGACAAATGGTAAAAGCAAACATAAACAGACAAGGTCACACAAAGAAATATACAGATTCACTCACAAAAAGAGAAAAAAGGAAAAGAAACATTTAAAAAATAATAATAAAATTTAAAAAACAAAATAAAAAGTAAAAATAATAAAATTTTTAAAAATAAAAAATAATTTTAAAAAAAGGAAGAGAACAACCAAACCAATAAACAAATCCACCAATGATAACAAGCACTAAATCTAAACTAAGATAAACGTAAAACCACAATCCAATCAGATTCAGAAAGCAACCCCCTGTCTACATTTGCTCCCAAAGTCCACCGCCTCAATTTTGGGAACATTTGTTGTCTAATCAGGTATTCTTCAAATGCAGAGTTTTTCAAGTTGATTGTGGGGATTTAATCTGCTGCTCCTGAGGCTGCATGGAGAAATTTCCCTTTCTCTTCTTTGTTCACACAGCTCCTGGGGTTCAGCTTTGGTTTTGGCCCCGCCTCTGCGTGTAGGCCACCCTCAGTCATCTCTTCCCCTCCCAGACAGGAGAGGGTTAAAGCAGCAGCTGATTAGGGCTCTCTTACTCACTCAGGTTGGGGAGAGGGAGGGGTATGGTAGTCATAATTGGAATGTGGGGCGAGCCTGCGGTGGCAGAGACCAGAGTGACATTGCAGCAGCCTGAGGCACACCGTGTGTTTTCCTGAGGGAATTTGTCCCTGGATCATGGGACTCTGGCAGTGGCGTGCTGCACAGGCTCCCAGGGCAGTGTGGGTAGTGACCTGTGCTTGCACACAGGATTCTTGGTGGTAGCGGTGGCGTCGTTAGCAGTTCATGCCCGTCTCTGGGGTCCAGGCTGATAGCCATGGCTCGTGCCTGTCTCTGGAGCTCACTTAGGCGGTGCTCTGCCTTCTGTGGGCACATGGAGTGGGAATCCTGCCTCCTCACACACCCCAAAACAATGGTCTCTTGCTTCTTTGGCAAGTCCAGACGTTTTCCCAGACTCTCTCCCGGCTAGCTGTGGTGCACTAGCCCCCTTCAGGCCGTGTTCACACAACCAACCCCAGTCCTCTCCTTGGGTCTGACCTCCGAAGCCGGAGCCTCAGCTCCCAGCCCTCACCCGCCCAAGCGGGTGAGCAGACAAGCCTCTCGGGCTGGTGAGTGCTGGCCGGCACCGATCCTCTGTGCGGGAATCTCTGTGCTTTGCCCTCTGCACCCCTGTTGCTGCGCCCTCCTCCGTGGCTCTGAAGCTTCCCCTCCACCACCCCCCATCTCCGCCCACGAAGGGGCTTCCTAGTGTGTGGAAACCTTTCCTCCGTCACAGCTCCCTCCCACTGGTGTGGGTCCCATCCCTATTCTTTTGTCTCTGTTTTTTCTTTTTTCTTTTGCCCTACCAAGGTATGTGGTGAGTTTCTTGCCTTTTAGGAAGCTGAGGTCTTCTGCCAGTGTTCAGTAGGTGTTCTGTAGGAATTGTTCCACTTGTAGATGTATTTTTGATGTATTTGTGGGGAGGAAGCTGATCACTTCTTACTTCTCCTCCACCTTGAAGGTCCTCTCCTGTCCATTCTTGATTTTTGTTTTTTTCAACTATAAAAAGAGAGAAAAAGATATGCCTCTTTTTTTTTCTCTTTGCTCCTCTTGAAAGAAAAAAAACAAAGTGTTCAGAAGGGTCTTTTCATTCCTTTGCCTTCAGATGTGTAGGCATATTTGCAAACTGATGGAGGAATTCTCTTTTGAAATCCAAAGTCCTTTTATTTGCCTGTGGTACTGATTACAGTTATTTAGGGACCTTGCTTATTTCTCCCATTACCCTACAGTCTCCACAAGGGAAGTGCAGTAGGGAGAGAGAGGGAGAAAAGGAAGGAGAAACACAATCTAAGGAGTAGACTAGAATTTAAGAAAGGGTGATGGAATTGCAGATGGCTCAAAAATGCACATAAATTTAACCTTTAAATTTTATAATATATAACTGTAAAAAGTAAAACTGCATAAATTTGCCTTGACTGGTTGGAATATAGTGAAGATATGGTGAAAGAACATTGCAGAAGGCATGTGCTATAAACATTTTAAACAATATTACAGGTACAAAAGATTTAATGATATGGAAAGACAGAATATATTTAGTGAAAAGCTTAGATTTTAGAACTCTATTTCTATTGAAAATATGTTCACATATGCATAGGGAAAAAAGACATGAAGGAAATATAAAAATGTAAAATATGGGGAATTCCTTGGTGGTCCAGTAGTTAAGGCTCCGAGCTTCCATTGCCAGTGGGGAATAGGGGGCAGAAGCTCGGGTTTGATCCCTGGTCTGGGAACTAGGATCCCACAAGCTGTGCAGTGTGGGAAATAAATAAATAAATAATAATTAGTAAAAAATTAAAAAAACATTTTTTTTAATGCAAAAAGTGTTTAGGTGGTAGAAAGGTGAATTTTATTTTTCATTTAAAAATTTTTGTTGATAAGATTTCCTAGGTTTTTTCCAATGAACATATATTACTTGGTTAATAAGACAAGAAGCAAACCAAAAAGAACTTTTTTGTTTTTGTTTTGTGTTCTTTGGTTTTATTTTGCTCTTTTTCTCCCTAGTTTCCTAATATGAAAGCTCAGGTTGGTTATTCAAGACCTTTCTCTTGTTTCAATTGAAGTATGGTTGATTTACAATATTGTGTTAGTTTCAGGTGTACAGCAAAGTGATTCAGATATAGATATCTAAAAATATATGTAATAGATTGTTTTCAATTATAGGTTATTACAAGATATTGGATATAGTTCTGTGCTATACAGTAAATCCTTGTTGCTTATTTATTTTATGTATAGTAGTTTGTATCTGTTAATCTGATACTCCTGATTTATCCCTCTTCCCTCCCTTTCCCTTTTGGTAACCAAAAGTTTGTTTTCTATGCGTGTGAGTCTGTTTCTGTTTTGTATATAAATTCATTTGTGGTTTTTTTAGATTCCACATATGAGTGATATCTTATATTTGTCTTTCTCTGACTAACTTCACTAAGTATAATATTCTCTTGGTCCATCTGTGATGCTGCAAATGGCAATATTTCATTCTTTTTTATGGCTGAGTAATATTCTATTGTGTGTGTGTGTGTGTGTGTGTGTGTGTGTGTTGTGTATACACATGCCACATCTTCTTAAGCAACCCATCTATCGATGGGCACTTGGGTTGTTTCCATGTCTTGGCTATTGTAAATAGTGCTGCTATGAACATTGGGGTGCATGTATCTTTTTGAATTAGAATTCATATTTTCCAGATATATATCCAGGAGTGGGATTGTTGGATCATATGTCAACTCTATTTTTAGTTTTTTAAGGAACCTCCATACTGTTTTCCATAGTGCTGCACCAATTTACATTCCCACCAACAGTGTAGGAGGGTTCCCTTTTCTCCACACCCTCTCCAACATTTGTTATTTGTAGGCCTTTTGATGATAGCCATTCTGACTGGTGTGAGGTAATACTTTTTTTATAATTTTAATAATTAGTTTTAATATTAATGTAATATTTATTGCATTTTTTAAAGATTTATTTATTTATTTTATTAATTTTTGGCTGTGTTGGGTCTTAGATACATGCAGGATCTTTGTTGAGGCACATGGGATCTTTTGTTGTGGTGTGCAGGCACTTCATTGTGGTGCACGGGCTTCTCTCTAGTGGCATGTGGGGTTTTTTTCTCTTCTCTGGTCATGGCACGCAGGCTCCGGGATGCATGGGCTCTGTAGTTGTGACGCGCAGGTTCCTGAGCACGTGGGCTCCAGCGTGCATGAGCTCTGTAGTTTGTGGCACGCAGGCTCTCTAGTTGAGGCATGCAAGCTCAGCAGTTGTGTTGCGCGGGCTTAGTTGCCCCGAGGCATGTGGGATCTTAGTTCCCTGACCAGGGATCGAACCTGCATCCCCTGCGTTGTAAGGCAGATTCTTTACCACTGGACCACCAGGGAAGTCCTGGTAATAATTCATTGTGGTTTTGTTTTGCCTTTCTCTAATAATTAGCAATGTTGAGTATCTTTTCATGAGCCTGTTGGCCGTCTGTGTTTTCTTTGGGGAAATGTCTATTTAAGTCTTCTGCTCATTTTTTGATTGGGTTGTTTGTTTTTTTAATATTGAGTTGTATGAGCTGTTTGTATATTTTGGATATTAACCCCTTGTCAGTTGCATCATTTGCAAATATTTTCTCCCAATCCACAGGTTGTCTTTTCATTTTGTTTATGGTTTCCTTTGCTGTGCAAAGGATTTTAATTTTGATTAGGTCCCATTTGTTTATTTTTGCATTTATTTCTTTTGCCTTGGGAGACTGCTCTAAGGAAATATTGCTACAATTTATGTCAGAGAATGTTTTGCCTGTGTTCTCTTCTAGGAGTTTTAGGGTGTCATGTCTTTTAAACCATTCTGAGTTTGTTTTTGTATATGGTGTGAGAGTGTATTCTAATTTCATTGCTTTACATATAGCTTTCCAGCTTTCCCAACACCACTTGCTGAAGAGACTGTCTTTTCTCCACTGTATATTCATATATTAATTGACCATAGGTGTGTGGGTTTATTTCTGTGCTCTCTATTCTGTTCCATTGATCTATATGTCTGTTTTTGTGCCAGTCCCACACTGTTTTGATTACTGTAGCTTTATAGTATAGTCTGAAGTCTGCAAAGGTTATGCCTCTAGCTTTGTTCTTCCAAAAAAGATTTTTTATGTTGCCTCTAGCTGAATATTTTAGAAAGTTTCTGATGGATATTAGGGAAGGAAAAGCAGGCCTCATATTCTTTCACCATTAAGATAAATCGTTTCATTGTTCTCATTTGTTTTTTTAAAAAACATGAATTAAAATAATTATCAATCATAGTGTATGTAGGAAATGAAAGCCCTAGAATTTAGACAAGCCAAATGAAGACCAGCAATGCTCTCCTGCCAGTTTTAAGCTGTTATGATATTAAAGAAAAAGCCACAAGATCAGGTTAAGCAAACCAGAGTGATTACATTATCATTGTCAATAGAAAAAAGTGAGCATTCTTGATGTTCTATCTACTAATAGTTTTGCAAATTAATATTGGGGTCATTTCGTTTTTGGAAATTATGACCAATTGGTTTTTATTCACGGATATTTTTCTTAATTTACAAAATGATAAATCATTATTGTTATCTATTAGTATTTATTCAGTACATACTCATACTGTAATCCTTCTTAGTCATTCTAATTATATTTTGTTGTATCTATTATGAGCATGAATTGCTTTTTCCATAGACTATAGGTCAATTGAAGAGTTTCATTTGTCACTTTTGCTTAATTTTATTCAGTGTCCCTACAATTTTTTTGTATCTGCTCGAGCATCCCTTACCTCACCCACCCCCTTTCAACATCCTCTTTCCACAGTTTGCTTCTCTGTTACTTATCCCAGACACCCAGTATGTAAGACCCAACAATTTGACGAATGTTTCACTGGCAGAGTAGTCCTTTGCACTCAGTTCTCCCTTTGTCTGAATTCCTATCGTGCTTGTGATCACTGCCACACTGTTTAGTGCATAATTGTTCTTCTTGTTTCAAATGTTCTCATTTTGTCTCCACATCTATATTGAAAGGCTCTTGAAGAATTTACAGTCCTCCTCCATTTTCCAGAAGTGGAAGGAAGCCTCTGTTATATGGTATCCAGTATGCCATGTACTATGCTGGGTGTTTTGCTTATCTCATTTAAGCCTGTTAATTCTTCTGTTAAATTGGTATTAATATCCTCATAAGTCGTGGAAGAAGACTAAACTCAGAGAGGTTGCATACCTGCCTGAGGCCACACAGCTGGTTAGTGTCCCAGCTGTCTGACTCTGGGTCTCTAAATGTTTTCCATTCCACCATATCGTCTGACTGGTTGATAATATGTCACTTTCACATTGTAGCTCATTTATCATTTTATTTAATTTTCTACTTTTGTATACTCTTGCTTTGGTTTGACATAATTGAGGTAAAACATCATGATAGAAACATTAAATATAATCAATTCTTGCTTTTAAATGGTCTTCCCTGTTCACGCCAAGTTTTCTTCCTCTCTTGGTACGTTCCCCATGATTTTTTTTTCCACTCACCAAAACTACATTAAACCTCAAAGTGCCTAATTCATTAAACTACTGCTCTATTCCATGAACAGTATTAAAGACATGAATACATGGATTGACTCTCTCTATTCCCTGCATGTAAGAAACTACCTTCTCTTTATTTCAATTTGAGATTCCTCTCCCCCTCTAAATTATTCTCCCAATAGTGGAGGCAGCACACTTGAGACAAAAGGCAATGAAGAGGAAACAGTGTTCTGAGCTTAATTCCCTGTAGTGCCTCTAGGATACGCAAAAGCCTGTAGTAACCTGACCTCTGCAGGAGACAGCAGAAGTGAATATTTACAGAGAGAATTCTGAGTAGGAAAAGGCTCCCTTTCAACTGTGTTAACTTACAGGAAGCTAGAGAAGACAGTCTCAGAGCCTCCCCCAAATTAACCAGCACATGCCCACTCTTCTGTCCCACCTTGTTTCTCTTTGTCAGAAAGTGCCTGGGTTTTATCTTCTTAATGCAATGTGTAGAACTAGGAGGAGTAATTTAAAAACAGGCGACAAAGATGCTAAAGGAAACTCTCTGAATGAGTCAATCCAGGCTCTTCTAACTCTTTTCCTTCCTCATGAAGTTCTCTCCAGAATTCAGGTGGGACCGAAAATGTTGTCGTCTGGGGCCACTCACCGCATATTGTAGACAGTCAGGAGACAATGGCCTGAGCTGAGATTTAGTTGAGGGTTAGAGAATATTACACATGTATATTGTTCTTTAAAATGGTTGTGTTTTCATTCTCATGGTCTACTGGCAGAAGTTCAAAGGAAAAAACATTTCCAGAAAACAACTTGGCAATTCATACCAAAAGCCTTAAAATGACATACTCTTTGACCTAGCAATTATGCTGTTAGGATTATATCCTAGGGAGATGATTGGATAAAAATCACTTTATCATTTATCTTCAGTATGACTTATACTACCAAAAAATTGGAAACAACCGGTTATGGCCTGGATTGTGTTCTCCCCCAAAATTTATACATTGAAGCCCCAAGCCCCAATGTGACTGTATTTGGAGATAGGGCCTTTAAAGAGGTAATTAAGGTTAAATGAAGTCATAAGGGTGGGAGCTTAATCCAGTATGACTGGTGTCCTTATAAGAAGAAGAAGGTTACTCCAGGAATGTGCAGACACAGAGAAAAGGCCATGTAAGGACACGAGGGGAAGGCAGTTATCTGCAAGCCAGAAGAAAGGCCTCATCAGAAACCAACTTTGCTGGCGCCTTGATCTTGGGCTGCCAGCCTTCAGCACTATGAGAAAATAAAGTTGTGTTATTTAAGCCACCCAGCCTCTGGTGGTTTGTTATGGTACCCCTAGTAAACTAATACACAACCTAATCATCCAATAATAGAAGAAGATTATGTGAATTAGAGTACAATCCAACAATGGAATATAATGCAATCATAAAAATAATGATTTATACCTACTTATAGATATAGACAGTGCTCCCAACATGGTTTTAGTTAGAAAAGGAGGTAACTGAAAAACACACATAGTATGATCCCATTTATATAAAAATGTGTTTGTATGTGTGTGCGTGCATGTGTGTGTGTGTACAATGTCTGGAATTATATGCAACAAACCCTCACATCCTTTCCAGATATGGTTTTATTCCTCTTTCCCTCTCACCCTCCTCGCCTTCCCCTTTTTCTTCTTTTGCTTGTCTGTAAAGCCTGTTTTCCAATGAACATGAATTATTTTTAGAAATATAAATTCCTATATATATTTCTCCATATATAATTTAGACATATATATTTTTATCCCATATTTTTAAAATGGCTTTTATATGGAATAAAACGTGCCCAGGTTGTAAAATTCTTTAGCTCAGCAACTGTTACTATCTTATAAACCAATGCATGTAATATCATTAAATATTTAATTATCTTCTTCATCATTTAATTTAATCTGTTTTATTCCCTTAATCAAAAACTTCCCTTTCTATACCACTCGTCATATTTATTCAGCATTTTTGAGTGATGAAACATGTAAACATTTTACTTTTTCTGTTTCTAAAACTTATATAGCATTAAGTGCTGAGAACATACACTTGTAGAGAGAAAGATCCAGATTTGAATGCTGGTCCAGCCACTTAAACAGTATAATCTTGAGAAAGTTATTTAACCTTTCAAAGTCTCACTTTTCTTAGCTGTTAAGTGTATAATAATATACTTTTCTTAAAAGTTTGTTGTTGAGATGCAATGAGATAACATATCCAAAGCACAACAGAGAGGTTCAGGGCAAGGATTCTGGCATCAGAATGCTGAGGTTTGAATCTCAGCTCCCTGACTTTTTAGCTGTGTGATTCTGGACAAGTTAATAACCTCCCTGTACCTCAGACTCCTCATATCGGAATAATGATGCTACGTACATAACTGAGATTGTTTTGAATATCAAATGTGTTGATATTTATTAAATTCTTATAACAGTATGGCACATAGTAAGACTATATGGGCATTTATTAACTCTGTGAAGAATTAATATAGGGATAGTATGTAGTATTTACCATCAAAATCATCACATTGTCAAAATCTAATAGTCCAGGTGTTTTAATATAGCAAAACAACTGTATATTTGTCAGCTCTTTTCTTGCTGTGTAACTCGTGAGAGCACCTTGACTTAGGAGCTTTTTTGAGAATTTGTTACTTTAAAAATTTCTATTTATTATAAAAACAGATATTAAAGGACACAAGAAGGAAGAAGATTCCCCTTAGTATCCTCGTTTAACTCTTCAAACACTCCTCTTTCCTTCCAGCCTGGCTAATACATATACGAGGTAGCAGTTCTAATTAGAGTGTATATTTTTGTGTGTGGGCCTCGTACTTTTCTCAATAGAAGAGACTCCCTGTACCTGTCAAGGCCAGAGAGGAGCCTGTTAGTTCTGGATCCTATCCCCTCTCACCTTCTCAAGGTCTTTTCTCCTGAATCATCCATTTCTTCCTCTCAATTGAATTTCTCACATTAGCTTGTAATATGCTCTTATATCTCAAATCTTAAAAAATTCCTCTTTTGACCTCAACATCCCCTTTAATCATTATCCCATTTATAGTCTGCCCTTCACAGCAACACCTGTTGAAAAATCTGTGTCTTGTGCTGTCTACACCTATCACCAACACTTTCTCCTTGACCTGCTCTAGACGGGCTTCCATTCCCATCACTCCCCTGAGACTGCATTTTTCAAATCCCCAACAACCACTGTGATGGGAAATTCGAGTCATTTAGTCCTTTCCTTATCTTGACCTTTTCTTTTTTTTTTTTTCTTCCACACACACACACTGTATTTTATTTTTACAAGAGATAAATAGACTGACACCAAGCATTGTACATGGATGACCACAACAAAAGCAACAATGATTGCAATTACCAAACATGAAACACACTCATATTATGTCATAATATTGACATTCAGTCCAGTAATCCTTCACTGTAACAGCTCCTTTACTTTGCAGTGAAAATTGATTTGTATATTCTTTGCCTCTGAGTCCTTGTGGGATTTTTTTTTTTTTTTTAATTCAGACAGAAAGTCACACAAATTATACTCATCCTCATCAGTTCACTCAGTCCCATCTAATTAATTTTTTTTTCATCTTGATCTTTTGTTAGCACTTTTATGAGTTCATCAGTTTTTCATTAGAGTTCTGAAAATGCTTATTCATTCAGTTCAGCAGTACAGTCAGTTACCAGAAACCTGTACTTGTCAGAGTCTTTTCCATGAATTTCTTGAAGATGAAACCCTTTTATAGGAACATATTTGCAAAATCATCAGAGTACACCCAGAACTGTCTGTAAATGACAAAAGACTTAAAAATGACCACTGTTAAAGATTTGATGAAAGTTCATAATAATGCAGTTGACAAGAAAATTAGTTATTTCTGAGATATACATTTTAAAGTAATAACTAGGATTATTACTTATAACATTATACCAGAACATATAAGATTTTTAGAAATTTCATGCAATGTCTGAAACATTTATATTAACATATTTCCATACATATTTCCATACAAATACAAATATAAGATTTTTAGAAATTTCATGTAATGTCTGAAACATTTATATTAACGTATTTCCATACAAATACAAATATAAGATTTTTAGAAATTTCATGTAATGTCTGAAACATTTATATTAACATATTTCCATACAAATAACCCAATGAAAGTTTAGTATTAGTTGTTTTGTTTGTTTTTTTATACTGCAGGTTCTTATTAGGCATCAATTTTATACACATCAGTGTATACATGTCAATCCCAATCGCCCAATTCAGCACACCACCATCCCCACCTCACCGCAGTTTTCCCCCCTTGGTGTCCATATGTCCATTCTCTACATCTGTGTCTCAACTTCTGCCCTGCAAACTGGCTCATCTGTACCATTTTTCTAGGTTCCACATACATGCATTAATATACGATATTCGTTTTTCTCTTTCTGACTTACTTCACTCTGTATGACAGTCTCTAGATCCATCCACGTCTCAACAAATGACTCAATTTCGTTCCTTTTTATGGCTGAGTAATATTCCATTGTATATATGTACCACAACTTCTTTATCCATTCGTCTGTTGATGGGCATTTAGGTTGCTTCCATGACCTGGCTATTGTAAATAGTGCTGCAATAAACATTCGGGTGCATGTGTCTTTTTGAATTACGGTTTTCTCTGGGTATATGCCCAGTAGTGGGATTGCTGGGTCATATGGTAATTCTATTTTTAGTTTTTTAAGGAACCTCCATATTGTTCTCCATAGTGGCTGTATCAATTTACATTCCCACCAACTGTGCAAGAGGGTTCCCTTTTCTCCACACCCTCTCCAGCATTTGTTGTTTGTAGATTTTCTGATGATGCCCATTCTAACAGGAGTGAGGTGATACCTCATTGTAATTTTGATTTGCATTTCTCTAATAATTAGTGATGTTGAGCATCTTTTCATGTGCTTCGTGGCCGTCTGTATGTCTTCTTTGGAGAAATGTCTATTTAGGTCTTCTGCCCATTTTTGGATTGGGGTGTTTGTTTCTTTCATATTGAGCTGAATGAGCTGTTTATATATTTTGGAGATTAATCCTTTGTCCGTTGATTCATTTGCAAATATTTTCTCCCATTCTGAGGGTTGTCTTTTTGTCTTGTTTATGGTTTCCTTTGCTGTGCAAAAGCTTTGAAGTTTCATTAGGTCCCACTTGTTTATTTTTGTTTTTATTTCCATTACTCTAGGAGGTGGATCAAAAAAGATCTTGCTATGATTTATGTCAAAGAGTGTTCTTCCTATGTTTTCCTCTAAGAGTTTTATAGTGTCCAGTCTTATATTTAGGTCTCTAATCCATTTTGAGTTTATTTTTGTGTATGGTGTTAGGGAGTATTCTAATTTCATTCTTTTACATGTAGCTGTCCAGTTTTCCCAGCACCACTTATTGAAGAGACTGTCTTTTCTCCATTGTATATCTTTGCCACCTTTGTCATAGATTAGTTGACCATAGGTGCGTGGGTTAATCTCTGGGCTTTCTATCTTGTTCCATTGATCTATGTTTCTGTTTTTGTGCCAGTACCATATTGTCTTGATTACTGTAGCTTTGTAGTATAGTCTGAAGTCTGGGAGTCTGATTCCTCCAGTTCCATTTTTTTGCCTCAAGACTGCTTTGGCTATTCAGGGTCTTTTGTGTCTCCATACAAATTTTAAGATGATTTGTTCTAGCTCCGTAAAAAATGCCATTGGTAATTTGATAGGGATTGCATTGAATCTGTAGATTGCTTGGGGTAGTATACTCATTTTCACAATGTTGATTCTTCCAATCCAAGAACATGGTATATCTCTCCATCTGTTGGTATCATCTTTAATTTCTTTCATCAGTGTCTTATAGTTTTCTGCATACAGGTCTTTTGTCTCCCTAGGTAGGTTTATTCCTAGGTATTTTATTCTTTCTGTTGCAATGGTAAATGGGAGTGTTTCCTTAATTTCTCTTTCAGATTTTTCATCATTAGTGTATAGGAATGCAAGAGATTTCTGTGCATTAATTTTGTATCCTGCAACTTTACCATATTCATTAATTAGCTCTAGCAGTTTTCTGGTGGCAGTTTTAGGATTCTCTATGTATAGTATCATGTCATCCGCAAACAGTGACAGTTTTACTTCTTCCTTTCCAATTTGTATTCCTTTTATTTCTTTTTCTTCTCTGATTGCCGTGGCTAGGACTTCCAGAACTATGTTGAATAATAGTGGTGAGAGTGGACATCCTTGTCTCGTTCCTGATCTTAGAGGAAATGCTTTCAGTTTTTCACCATTGAGAATGATGTTTGCTGTGGGTTTGTCATATATGGCCTTTATTATGTTGAGGTAGGTTCCCTCTATGCCCACTTTCTGGAGAGTTTTTATCAGAAATGGGTGTTGAATTTTGTCAAAAGCTTTTTCTGCATCTATTGAGATGATCATATGGTTTTTATTCTTCAGTTTGTTAATATGGTGTATCACATTGATTGATTTGCGTATATTGAAGAATCCTTGCATCCCTGGGATAAATCCCACTTGATCGTGGTGTATGATCCTTTTAATGTGTTGTTGGATTCTGTTTGCTAGTATTTTGTTGAGGATTTTTGCATCTATATTCATCAGTGATATTGGTCTGTAATTTTCTTTTTTTGTAGTGTCTTTGTCTGGTTTTGGTATCAGGGTTATGGTGGCCTCATAGAATGAGTTTGGGAGTGTTCCTTCCTCTGCAATTTTTTGGAAGAGTTTGAGAAGGATGGGTGTTAGCTCTTCTCTAAATGTTTGATAGAATTCACCTGTGAAGCCATCTGGTCCTGGACTTTTGTTTGTTGGAAGATTTTTAATCACAGTTTCAATTTCATTACTTGTGATTGGTCTGTTCATATTTTCTGTTTCTTCCTGATTCAGTCTTGGAAGGTTATACCTTTCTAAGAATTTGTCCATTTCTTCCAGGTTGTCCTTTTTATTGGCATAGAGTTGCTTGTAGTAGTCTCTTAGGATGCTTTGTATTTCTGCAGTGTCTGTTGTAACTTCTCCTTTTTCATTTCTGATTTTATTGATTTGAGTCCTCTCCCTCTTTTTCTCGATGAGTCTGGCTAATGGCTTATCAATTTTGTTTATCTTCTCAAAGAACCAACTTTTAGTTTTATTGATCTTTGCTATTGTTTTCTTTGTTTCTATTTCATTTATTTCTGCTCTGATCTTTATGATTTCTTTCCTTCTGCTAACTTTGGGTTTTGTTTGTTCTTCTTTCTCTAGTTTCTTTAGGTGTAAGGTTAGATTGTTTACTTGAGATTTTTCTTGTTTCTTGAGGTAGGCTTGTATAGCTATAAACTTCCCTCTTAGCACCGCTTTTGCTGCATCCCATAGGTTTTGGGTCGTTGTGTTTTCATTGTCATTTGTCTCTAGGTATTTTTTTATTTCCTCTTTGATTTCTTCAGTGATCTCTTGGTTATTTAGTAACGTATTGTTTAGCCTCCATGTGTTTGTCTTTTTTACGTTTTTTTCCCTGTAATTCATTTCTAATCTCATAGCGTTGTGGTCAGAAAAGATGCTTGATATGATTTCAATTGTCTTAAATTTACTGAGGCTTGATTTGTGACCCAAGATGTGATCTATCCTGGAGAATGTTCCATGTGCACTTGAGAAGAACGTGTAATCTGCTGTTTTTGGATGGAATGTCCTATATATATCAATTAAATCTATCTGGTCTATTGTGTCATTTAAAGCTTCTGTTTCCTTATTTATTTTCATTTTGGATGATCTGTCCATTGGTGTAAGTGGAGTGTTAAAGTCCCCCACTATGATTGTGTTACTGTCAATTTCCTCTTTTATAGCTGTTAGCAGTTGCCTTATGTATTGAGGTGCTCCTATGTTGGGTGCATATATATTTATAATTGTTATATCTTCTTCATGGATCGATCCCTGGATCATTATGTAGTGTCCTTCCTTGTCTCTTTTAACATTCTTTATTTTAAAGTCTATTTTATCTGATATGAGTATAGCTACTCCAGCTTTCTTTTGATTTCCATTTGCATGGAATATCTTTTTCCATCCCCTCACTTTCAGTCTGTATGTGTCCCTAGGTCTAAAGTGGGTCTCTTGTAGACAGCATATATATGGGTCTTGTTTTTGTATCCATTCAGCCAGTCTATGTCTTTTGGTTGGGGCATTTAATCCATTCACGTTTAAGGTAATTATCGATATGTATGTTCCTATGACCATTTTCTTAATTGTTTTGGGTTTGTTTTTGTAGGTCCTTTTCTTCTCTTGTGTTTCCCACTTAGAGAAGTTCCTTTAGCATTTGTTGTAGAGCTGGTTTGGTGGTGCTGAATTCTCTTAACTTTTGCTTGTCTGTAAAGCTTTTGATTTCTCCATCAAATCTAAATGAGATCCTTGCCAGGTAGAGTAATCTTGGTTGTAGGTTCTTCCCTTTCATCACTTTAAATATATCATGCCACTCCCTTCTGGCTTGCAGAGTTTCTGCTGAGAAATCAGCTGTTAACCTTATGGGAGTTCCCTTGTATGTTATTTGGCATTTTTCCCTTGCTGCTTTCAATAATTTTTCTTTGTCTTTAATTTTTGCCACTTTGATTACTATGTGTCTCGGCGTGTTTCTCCTTGGGTTTATTCTTTATGGGACTCTCTGCGCTTCCTGGACTTGGGTGGCTATTTCCTTTCCCATGTTAGGGAAGTTTTCGACTATAATCTCTTCAAATATTTTCTCTGGTCCTTTCTCTCTCTCTTCTCCTTCTGGGACCCCTATAATGCGGATGTTGTTGCGTTTAATTGTTGTCCCAGAGGTCTCTTAGGCTGTCTTCATTTCTTTTCATTCTTTTTTCTTTAGTCTGTTCCGCAGCAGTGAATTCCACCATTCTGTCTTCCAGGTCACTTATCCGTTCTTCTGCCTCAGTTATTCTGCTATTGATTCCTTCTAGTGTAGTTTTCATTTCAGTTATTGTATTGGTCATCTCTGTTTGTTTGTTCTTTAATTCTTCTAGGTCTTTGTTAATCATTTCTTGCATCTTCTCAATCTTTGCCTCCATTCTTATTCCGAGGTCCTGGATCATCTTCACTATCATTATTCTGAATTCTTTTTCTGGAAGGTTGCCTATCTCCACTTCATTTAGTTGTTTTTCTGGGGTTTTTTCTTGTTCCTTCATCTGGTACATAGCCCTCTGCCTTTTCATCTTCTCTGTCTTTCTGTAACTGTGGTTTTTGGTCCACAGGCTGCAGGATTGTAGTTTTTCTTGCTTCTGTTGTCTGCCCTCTGGTGGTTGAGGCTATCTAAGAGGCTTGGTGGGAGGCTCTGGTGGTGGGTAGAGCTGACTGTTGCTGTGGCGGTCAGAGCTCAGTAAAACCTTAATCCACTTGACTGTTGATGGGTGGGGCTGGGTTCCCTCCCTGTTGCTGTGGTGGTCAGAGCTCAGTAAAACCTTAATCCACTTGACTGTTGATGGGTGGGGCTGGTTTCCCTCCCTGTTGGTTGTTTTGCCTGAGGCAATCCAACACTGGAGCCTACCCGTGCTCTTTGTGGGGTTAATGGCAGTCTCTGGGAGGGCTCACACCAAGGAGAACTTCCCAGAACCTCTGCTGCCAGTGTCCTTATCCCCACAGTGAAACAGAGCCACCACTCGCCTCTGCAGGAGACCCCCCAACACCAGCAGGTAGGTCTGGTTCAGTCTCCCCCAGGGTCACTGCTCCTTCCCCTGGGTCCTGATGCACACATTACTTTGTGTGTGCCCTCCAAGAGTGGGGTCTCTGTTTCCCCCAGTCCTGTCAAAGTCCTGCAATCAATTCCCACTAGGCTTCAAAGTCTGATTCTCTAGGAATTCCTCCTCCCGTAGCCGGACCCCCAGGTTGGGAAGCCTGACGTGGGGCTCAGAACCTTCACTCCAGTGGGTGGACTTCTGTGGTATAAGTGTTCGCCAGTCTGTGAGCCACCCACCCAGCAGTTATGGGATTTGATTTTACTCTGATTGCGCCCCTCCTACCGTCTCACTGTGGCTTCTCCTCTGTCCTTGGACGTGGGGTATCCTCCTTGGTGAAGTCCAGGGGCTTCCTGTCAATGATTGTCCAGCAGCCAGTTGTGATTCTGGTGCTCTCGCAAGAGGGAGTGAGAGCACGTCCTTCTACTCCGCCATCTTGGTTAATCTCCTCCCAACAAGTCTTGACCTTTTCTTATCTTGATCTCAAAGAAGACTGTTGACCAGTCCCTTCTTGCTGTTTTTCCCTTCATGGATTCTATTACTACACACTCACTGACATTTTCTTCTCTTTCACTGGCTCTCCCTTCTCCATTCTTCTGGCCGGTCCTATTTCTACTTTCCACCTCTAAGGATTTGAGTTCGGCAAGGCTCAGTCCCAGGCCTTCTTCAGCTCTCTAGCTATACTCTCCCCAGGTAATCTCACGCATTCTCATCCATGGGATGGCAACACCCATGTACAGTCCTGCCTTCTCAGAAGTCCAGGCTCATATTCAATCACCACCTCAACATCTCTGATAATATATTTACTAGTCTCTCAAACTTAACTGGGACAAAGCAGAACTCTTGACTTATGTGCACGTCACCCTGAGCACAAACTGTTCCTTCACCAGTCTTCATCTTGGTAAATGACATTGATATCCTCTAAATTTTTAAAGCCAATCTGTGGAGCTGCCCTTGATTTCTTTCTTTCCCTGATAACCCAAATCCAATCTATGAACAATCCTGTTACTTTTACCTCAGAACATCCCCTAAATTGGTCTAACTTTTTCACCTCTCTTTCCACCTTCCTAGTAAAAGCTGCCATCTTCCACAGCTGGAACCACCTCAACAACTCACTAGTGGGATTGCCTGCTTCTCTCCCCTCTTACAGTAAATTCTCCTTACAGAAAACAGAGCAATCCTTTTAAACATAAATCAGATCACAAATTTCATTTCGAAATCATTTAATAAGTACAACCTCCTTATCAAAGTTTACATGGTCCTGAAAATTGACCTGGCACACCTCTCTAATGTCAAATTAAACTAACTACTCTCTTCCTCATGTGCTTCCCTTTCTTTACCTCAGACACGCTCTTTCATGGAATGCAATTCTCTCTTACTTTAAGAAGTTGCCTTCTTCTCATCATTCAAATCCCAGCTTAATGTCTTCTTTTCAGAGAGGCCCTCTCAGATCATCCAATCTAGAGAAGCCAACAGACACTCCTGTCACCTCACTCCATCTTAATGATCTGTATAACACTTGTCTCTGATATTTTGTTTAAGGATGTGTTTGCGTTTTCTCTACCACCAGCACTCTATCTGTTCATTTCCATATCCCTGAAGCCTAAAACAATGCCTGAAGAGTAGGGACTCAAGTATGTGTTGAATGAATGCTCTAGACCAGGGATCACATAAGCATTTCCCCATGTGACTGCATCGTCCACAAAACTATCTTTAAAAAATAATAATTAGTCGGGCTTCCCTGGTGGCACAGTGGTTAAGAATCTGCCTGCCAATGCAGGGGACACAGGTTCGAGCCCTGGTCTGGGAAGATCCCACATGCCGTGGAGCAGCTAAGACCGTGTGCCACAACTGCTGAGCCTGCACTCTAGAGCCCGTGAGCCACAACTGCTGAGCCCACGTGCCACAACTACTGAAGCCCGTGCACCTAGAGCCCAGCTCCGCAACAAGAGAAGCCACCATGATGGGAAGCCAGCGCACTGCAACAAAGAGTAGCCCCCACTCGCCGCAACTAGAGAAAGCCAGAGCGCAGCAATGAAGACCCAATGCAGCCAAAAATAAAATAAATAAATAAATTAAAATAATAATAATAATTAATCTAATTGATACACCATCTCATATTTTTTGGACATTCAGGTCATTTCCTTTTTTCTTCTTTTCTCCTCTATTGATTCCCTCCCTCTCTCACTCCTTCCCTTTTTAAAAAAATATCCACCTGTGGACTTCCTTGGTGGCGTACTGGTTAAGAATCAGCCTGACAATGCAGGGGACACAGGTTCAATCCCTGGTCCGGGAAGATCCCACATGCCGTGGAGCAACTAAGCTCGTGCGCCACAACTACTGAGCCTGCGCTCTAGAGCCTGCATGCTACAACTACTGAAGCCTGCATGCCTCGAGCCTGTGCTCCACAACAAAAGAAGCCACTGTGATGAGAAACCCCTGCACCTCAACGAAGAGTAGCCCCTGCTCGCCGCAACTAGAGAAAGCCCACGCACAGCAACAAAGACCCAACGCAGCCAAAAATAAATAAATTAAATAAATAAATAAATAAATTTCCCCCTGTACCTTCCATCCTTTATTTTCTTTTGTTTTCCATTATTAGATAATGCTGATATGAACATCTTTAGGCGTGCACTTTTATTCTTCCTCTCAGTTATTTTCTGGGAATAATTTGCCTAGGGATGGAAATCAGATCAAAGAGTAAGACACACCCTGTAACCCTGAAAATCTGTTACCTTTCTCCCCAACCCTTGAGTCCTCTATCACCGAAAATGAGAGATGGCACAATGATATGAGGAGATACAGAGGTTTCCAAGAGTAATAGAGTGGACAGTGAATGCTTTCCAATAAGTAGTAGGAGAATTAGTCAGTATGTGAAAGGCCTTAATGATGCCCCTGAACTACACATAGCCTCATAAATTGCACTCTTGGGACCTTTGTTTTCCTTTTTGTTTGTTTGTTTAGTTTTTGCATACATATATAGTATCTTTCTGTGTGTTCTACTGGGATTTTCATTGTATAAAACTCTAAAGCTGTTATATTTGATTCTGTTGAACTTTTTCTTTGTGAAATACAGTTTCTATTTTTTCAAACTTTAGAAAGTTATTCCTTTGAAGAGCTGATAGTCCATTTTTAGCTTTTTCTATGATTTGAAAGTCATAGTTAACTTATTAAGCAACCTGAAGTTTATTTTGATATATGGTATAAACTGCAGGTTGTCTAAGTTTTTAAAATATATTTTTCTTTGCTCTATTTAATATTACATACATCTCCCTTCAAAGAAGTTACTTTTACCTTTCCTAAAATTAGCTGTCATTTGTATTTTAGCAATTAATCATTAAATCCTTCTGTTACCAACAGAAATTATTTACATTATTTGTTACAATGCCATATACATTTCTATAACTGTTTAGGTAAAGTTGTGAAATTAGGAAAAAGTGTACATTTTGATTACCTCAGTACTTCTGTGTTCTCATTATGTCTTCACACTTTAATTGGAGAAATCAAGCTTTAGGGACCCATATTATTTTCTGAGTCTTTACTAAACTGTTCATTACTGCATCTATCTTATCTAGTATAAGTTGATGCTGAATAGCCTTTTAATAGATAAATTTGTCCTTTAAAAGTTAAATAATGTATGATATAGCTTATGCGTTAGTTTAAAAAAATTTATGGCTTGTATTTTGAGATGAAAAACAAGTTAATCATCATTAATACTTGATACATTCCAGAAAAGAAAAAAGAAGAAGCTGATCTTGTGGATTGATGTGTATGTATAAAATTTTGTATTGATTGATATACATAAATACATCAAATTTTCCATCATATGTCTTTATCAGAAATCTTCAGAATGCTCTAAAAATGGTATAGATTGATATTAAGCATCACAAGTAAGTGCATTATCATCCCAGGATTTAAAAAAATGCTACCAGCATAAAGTAATATGTATTGAATTTTTACCACCTGCCTGGCACTGTGCCAAATGCCCACATTGCCTCATCTCATTTCATTATGATAATTGCCCTGAGTGGTAGATATTACAGATATTATTGTTATTGACCATTTCATAGAAAAGGAAACCAGGATCCAGAGATTATATAACTAGGCTCAAGTTAAGTGGCAGAAACTGGATTCACACTCAGGCCCATCTGACTCCAGAGCCCCTTTGATACTATGCCTGACTTGCTTTCAGTAGCTCTATTGTCTTGTGAAAGCTATAGCTTTTCAAAGGTCTTCTCTAGACTTCTACAAAAATGTCAGGACCAAGTTTAACCCTGTGGGTAGAGGGAGTAAAGACAAGTCTCCCTAATGCCCCATCACAGTCTCCGCTCTGCTACCAAAGGCAAAAACTCAGGCAACGACTTCATTTATGAAGAGTTCTCAGCTAAAGAAAAGAGATCTATGGTTAATTTGTATTCTTTGTCCCAGTGGCTAATTCTGTGCCTTGTCCCTTGAGTTCTTCGTTTTTGGTAGTAATGTTATATGTGAATGGAATGAGTCCTACCCGGTATAATCACTACACAGAGCATACAAGCTGACCTTGACCCAGCACTTCACCAGCCCTTTCCTTCATGCCTCCATGCTGATACATAAATTAGCTTATTTCATGACCAGCAGTTTTAAATCACAGGGATTCTCTTTTTTTTCCTCTACGAATACTAGTTTCCTTTAATCAGATAGCATAATTTATGTGAAAGGGAAGAAACTAAGTATTTATTAAGTGCCTACTGTAAATATGACAGCATCTGGCATAGTTTCCTAAACACAAGAAGCACCAGTAATTGTTCATTTTTCTTATCTTCCTTCTTTTATCTCCTACCCTCTGCACTTTTGGTGTTTTGTTCCCTGTTACTCACCTGTGTTAACAGATGGCAAACTCTAGAAACAGCAGCTACCACCTGGGAAGGGTAGAGCGCTGGCTGTTTATAGAGACAGGGACAATCGGAGGAGAAATGTGTGCAGCCCTGAACTTCTTTGGTGACTTTAGATGACAGAGGGTGCCTGTCTGCCCTCCTTTTCTCCTCTCAGCCTCTCTTCTCCCCTTACCTGTCCCCAGTCTCCACTGAGTGGGGAAGAGTTCCCACAAACAGCTGTCTTAAAGAGATTTATTAGGTCTTGTTTGTAAAGCTTTTTCAATTCTTCAAACAAAAAGAAATGTAGTACAGCACGTCACACGGAACAAGATTTTGTTTAATGTTTTATAAGCATGAGAACTTTTCATGAACAAAACCTTTCTGAATAGCTCAGAGGTGAAGTATGTAGTAATTCCAAGGCTAAATGGTTAGACTGTTCTAATCTCTGCACGTACCCGGGTAAGGAGGGAGGGCAAGAGCCTCCCTGTCGGATTCTATTGACCTTGACTAACAAATCATTTCTGCTGTAAAGACAACACGAATGCAAATTATCTTCGGTAGAATGCTTCGTTCTGATGCTTTCGTCACTAGATAAAAATATAAGGTGCTTTGAAAAGGAATTCTTTCAAAGCATTGTACTTTCATTTAATCCACTACAGTTGGAACATTAGTAATCACAGTGACTATTCCTTCTTAAAAAACATTTAAATGTTTATGTTGGGTCTTTCTCTTTGCACTGATATCTGTTTATGATACTTTTATATAAATGTTTTTAAGTAAGCTGTGTTCCTCTTTGTTAAAGCAATATAGGATATACACACCTATGTAGATTAAAGTAAATTATCTCAATTATCACTATGGGTCCCCAACTGGAATATGTCTAGCTCATTGATACCCTACTATTAGTGAATGCTCAGACCCTCTAGCCATTAAATACTTGTAGATGGAATAGCTGTAAAAAAAAGAAAAGTTACTGTACCTTGGTTAATTTTAAACAATTAACTAAAACAAATGACAGAGGCTCTGGAAAGAATTGTGCTTAATATCTGGTTAAACCTTCTTGTTAACATCCTTGTGTAACTATTGTTGGTGTTGCTATTGTGTCTTAGGTCTATTTCCTCTCATTCCCACACTTTGCCTGGTGTAGATGATCTCCCCTTTTTTGTGGTTCCTAAATCTATGTTTTCAAGACAAGTTTCCATATTACCAATTATTTGTTGGACTTATCAACTTGAACATCCATAGACCTTTCCCTTATGTTCCACATTTCACATCAACACCTACTCAGTTATTCAAGCCAGAATTCCTAGCATCACCAGTGATACCTCTCCTTCATCCCTCCCATAAATCCATTCTGAAATCATGTCAATTTTTCCCTCCACAACATCTTTATACATCCTTATTTTGTCTACATTATTTCAGTAACCTTTTAGCAGGTTTTTTAGCATTTGGTTTCTCCAAAGCTGCTTCAGAGATCCTGGATTTATCTAATGAGCTCATTCTTGATCATGTTACTCTGATTTTTACAGTCATCCCAAGAGTCCTTGCTGCCTATGGAGTAAAGCTCCACCTCTGCAGTCTTAAAATCTGGACCCAGTTTACAAGTCTTATATCGAAATATTCACAGCTGCTCCCTACCTGTACCCCCATTGCAACACACATCAATGCAAGTTACCGTCTACCCATAATGGACTAATCTCTAATCCTTAAACCAAAATCTTTTATATACATGCTTCTTACCCTACCTGGTGATAGAGTATAGTGTTTAATAGACCAAGCTTTGAAGTCCTTATTCCAAGTCCACACAGACCTGGAATAAAATACAAGTTTTGCTAATGACTAGCTATAAAGCCCTGGCTAAATTACTAAACCTTCTGGACCTCTGTTTCTTAATCTGAAAAATGGGCATTTAAAACAAGTTAACTCATTGGGTTGTTATGAAGAATGGAGTATAAGTGCTCAGTACAGTACCTTATTTATAGTAAATTTCTGATAGATAATAGCTTGTATTACCCAGAATGCACCTCTTCTTACACCTGAATTCTGAAACTCCAGCCATCCTTAAAGTTAGAGCTGAGTAGTAACTGTTCCTGTATAGCATTCCTTGACCTAGACTTCTCCCAGGTCTGCCCACATGAAGTCATTGTTAATCATCCTTTTATCTAAGTTCCCAGAGCATTATTGTAATCCTTCTATTATAGCATGGGTCTCAATCTTTTATTATTTATGGATCTGTTTCCCCCACTGGAACGTGAGTGCAGGGCAATAGCTTGTTCATTTTGTGTCCTGGGACCTAGCACAGATCCTGGCATATAATAGACATTCAGTAGTTATTCACCAAATTCAATTCGTTAGATACTTTAAACATCCTACTTCCCTTCTCGTCACACCATTTAGTGGTTGTTTTGCTTAAAATTGAAAAGATAAGCCAGTGATAGCATTTTCTAAGCTCCCATTTTATGAAATTAATTTAAGCTGGAACCATCAATATAATATCCCGTCTCTAAAAAGCAGACTTAATAATAAGAAATGAATCTTTTTTTTTTTTTTTTTTTGAAAAGGAAGCATTCAATATCTTTAGTTCTAAAATTGCAGGGCTTGTTGGCACAGTGAGGTCAGTGTGTTGCATCATCGCATTAGAAGAACTACACAAATTTATTAGCCACTCAGTATGATTGGGGGTTTCACTCTAGGCATCAGGCAGATGTTCAAACATCAGAGAATGGCTACAGAGTGCTAGACACAAAAAGCAAGTGCCTAGTGAAACCTTAGCTGTTATAAGAAACATCTTTAACAAAAAGTACATTTAACTGAGCCCACAGGGAGAGTGTGTTATACCAGATTCACCAATGACATTTACTAAGGAGTAGATTAGCTTTTCTCCCCACCAGAAAGGAGGTTAGTACACAGAGAAAAGTATGAGAGATGCCTGCCAGGATTGGATTCTCTACTGCTTGCTCTAGGACAATGTCTTTTTTTTTTTTTTTTTTTTGAGAGTTTTCATTTTATAAAAAACTGGATTTTCAACTTCTGTTGAAAAAGCAGACCTGTAATATTGGGTAGCTGCTTTTCCACAGAGCAAGCTTCAGTGGCAGCCAAGAAGCAATTGCCCACTTAACGAAGGCTGTCATCCCACAGTACATCCAACTACTGCATCCCATTGTCGATACTTGCCTCCCCTTCACCCATTTCTGTCTCCTGACTCAGCTCTGTAGGGCAGGGAGTTGTGCTTTTGATCCCTTGCTCTAAGCCTCAGTTTCCAAATCTGTAGAATTGGTATAGCATCAACTAGCTTGCGGGATTTTTGTAAGGACTAAATAATGTAATTTATGTGCAGCGCCTCACTGAGTTCCTGATGTCATAGTAAGTTCTCTATGAATGGTTACTATTTCTTCAGTTTGCTTTCAAAACCGTTATTTATGGAGCTTCTTCTATGTGCCAGGTGCTAGGCTGGCTGTGGAGATATGACGGCGTGCAATGCAGGCATGGCCCCTGCCTTCAGAATGTTTATGATTTAGCATCCAAGGAAATGTCAGCTATCATTCTACTGGCCATGTGGGTTTTGTTTGTGTTACGCAACAAGGGGGGAAAAAGTCATTGGGTTGCTCTGGGAATAACTGCACTGGACTGAGGGGGGAAAAAAGCAACGGAGAGGCTTTATAAAAATGCATTTCGAACTGAACATTTTCCAACAGCTCTTCATTCTTACTGTTTCCACGAAGCTGCTCCTCCCCAGGAGCTTCCTGTCTCAGTACAGGACCTTGTTATCTACTCAGTTGCCCAAGGCAAAACGCTAGAAATATTTTGGTTCCTCTCTATCCATTCCTCTCTCCCCCACCATGTTTAATTCTTCAGGAAATTCTGCCAGCTCTTCTTGCAAAGCATGCCCTAGATCTGTTCACCTCTTGGCATCTGTACTGCTATCAAACACGCTGGTCCAAGCCACCATCACCTCTCCATTGGATGACTGCACAGCCTCCTGACTACTCCCCATGCTTCCCCCCCAGCAAACTTTTCCTATAAAGGGCCAGTTAGTCAATATTTTAGGTCTTGTGGGCCATATAGTCTCTGTCGCAAGTGCTCAGTTTTGGCCTTGTAGCACAAAAGCAGCCATAGACAACAATTAAATGACTGGGCTTGGCTGTGCCCCGGTCAAACTTTATTTACAAAACAGGCCGCAGGCTGGATTTGGCCTGCAGACCGTTGTTTGTAGTTAGACTCGTTTAGCTGAAACCCCTGCAATGGTTTGTCAGAGCACTAAGAATCCCCAGCTCTCCTGATCATGTTCTACGTGGCCCTCTTGATCTAGTCCCCTTTTGTACACCAGCCACGCCATCCTTCCTTCTGATTTTCAGGCACACCGAGGTGATTCCTGCCACAGGGCCTTTACACTAATTGCCCGGACTTCTCCCCTGTGTTAGCACGGCCATGACCACAGTTCAGACTCTATCCAAATTATAATTTAAAGTTATACATTGCTATCTTTTATGACCTTTTCAGTACTTACTATCATCAGAAAATATTGTATATGTTAATGTGGTTAACTGCGTATGGTGGTCTGTATATACATCCTAGTTTGAAGCCGGAGGCCAAGACCAAGGCTGTTGTTTCTCTGCTCTATCCCCAGAGCCTTGCTCAGTACCAGTCACAAAGCAGGCCTCAAAAAATATTTTTGGAAGAAAATTAAGAAAATAAATACTCTCAATCAGTGGAAACCACAGTACCACTAAGCCTGCAGAACCTTATCAGTCAGTGCTGGCCATGGTTTTATTCTGCCTCTTGACCCACGATTGCCAAGCATGGCTGGCTGAAAAAGATGGAATTGTACCATCCCTTTCAACTGGAAAGAATTTAAATTTCAGAAGGACAAAGAGTAAAATCCATGTAACAAAGAGCCCGTATCATTGCTAAGTTTATACTGATGCCTGCTGTGTGGCTGGTCTTTGTCTTCCCATGGCCCTTTGCCTGTGCTTGAGGTCTGGAGGGAGGTACTTAGAGATTCCTAATAAAGAGATACTTTATAACACAAGTGCTATGTGTGGGGTGTTAATATTTTTTTCTTTTTGTCTGAAGTATGAAAGTCAGGAGATCCAAACTACATTTCCCAAATGGACTCCTTGGCTTGAAAGAGACACGAAAGTCCTTTGTCCAATAAGCCATCCTGATTCTTCATTGGAAAAATATAAACATACTATTATAGGAAGACAGGAAATAATGTAATACAAATATTAGTCTGTTCCTGCTGTCATAATGGGACACCACAGACTGGGAGGCTTAAAAACAGAAAAATTGCTTTCTCATGGTTCTGGAGGCTGGAAGTTCAAGATCAAGGTGCCAGCAGAGTTGATTTCCAGTGAGGCCTTTCTTCCTGGCCTGTAAAAGGCCACCTTCTCACTCTGTCCTCACATCATCTTTCCGCTGTGCATGTGCATCTGGTGTCTCCTCTCCAGATAAGGCCACCAGTCCTATCAGATTAAGGCTCCATTCTTATGGGCTCATTTAACCTTAACTACCTCCTTACAGGCCCTATCTCCAGTACAGCCACATTGGGGGTTAGGGCTTCATCATATGAATTGGGGGGCACATAATTTGGTCCATAATAGTCAGGAACCTTCAAATGCTACAATTTCATGTAATATAGATTTCTTTATTGACTAATTGGGAAAAATACATATATAATATAGTATTTGCTGGAAACATGAGTGATATATTCCTTGGGAAATCTATGTGCTCACTCTTTATTTTATCAGCTCTAATATTTTACACCCAGTCTTAATTTTGCAATTCTTAATACATTAGACATCAGAGTTTCCAGATAAATGAGTTCTACATGTGAAATTCACTCTGTCAGTGAGACTGGAGAACAAAGGAAAACCTTCACTGTGGGGCCTTTATCACACATTGTAACAACACAAAGACACCCAGTGGGGTTTGTGTCCCTTGGGTTAAGAATGGAGCCGTTTACCACAAAATGGTCCCCCTTCCTGCCATTTCTCACATGCTTGGCCCTTTCAGGGCACTTCTCCCTAGAGAAGTGAAAGAGAGCAGTTGCTTGAATGATCAAGGAGCTATTCTTTAATTATTTGACTTTTTTTTTGTTGTTAATATTTATTTATTTGGCCGCGTCGGGTCTTAGTTATGGCATGCGGGATCTTTTGTTGTGGGCTCTTCATTGCGGCGCGTGGACTTCTCTCTAGTTGTGGCACACGGGCTCCAGAGCACACAGGCTCAGTAGCTGTGGTGCACGGGCCCCAGAGCGCGCGAGCTCAGTAGTTGCTGCGTGCGGGTTTAGTTGCCCTGCAGCGGCATGTGGGATCTTAGTTCCCCGACCAGGGATTGGAAGGTGGAAGTCTTAACCACTGGACCACCAGGGAAGTCCCTATTTGACTTCTGAAAATATGTAAGTTTTTATTTACAGAGCAAACTTTGCTGAGTGCTTACCATGTATGAGTCACAGTGCTAAGTAGCTTTATGAATATTTACATTTAATCCTATCAAAAACTCTAAGAGGGAGTATTATTGTTATCTTTTAGTTGTCCATGAGGAAACCAAGATTTAGAATGGATAAATAAAACAAACAAAATCAGTATGCTTGGGGATTGATTCCATATGAATCCAGTTTCAAGGGTGAGCCTCTTCACTAATGTGAAAGTTGTTTCTCATTCATTAGCCATTTGTACAAGAACTGGACTCAAGCCCTTTGTCATTATAACTTAACGTGTCAGCATACAGGCAGAACATTTTCTGTGCAACATTTGATTCTTCACGATCCAGCATCCCACATGAAATTCAGTTCAGTCCAAGGTTTATCAGCATGTACTTCTCGGAAGACACTGTTAGGCAAGCGGTGTGAATAGGACAGGGTTCTGCTTTTCCGGTGATTGACAGGTTGGCAGTGGTGTCTGACAGAAGCACAGCTGACAAAGTGCCCAGTGACATAGAAATAGCTTCCGCTAAGAGAGCTGGAGAAACAGAGGAGTAAGGGAATAAATCCAGCTAAAAGTAAGGCAGGGTGGCGTTTCAGATAAGAATCTGGGTTTGAGTCCTAGTTCTGTCACTTACAAGCTGTGTGACTGAATAAGGTTCTGTAAAGCTGTTTCCTCCTCTATAAAATGAGGATAAGGGTGGTCTTCAGTTATTAAATCCGCTGTGCGAATTAATGAGATAAATGCGTGGATAGTGTTCAGTACCATGCCTAGCACACAGTAAGTATTCGATAAATATTAGCAAATATGGTTGTTGCTGTTATTGTTATTATTTTCAATCTAGTGAAAACAAAGACAACTAGTCTGCAGAAAGTGAGATTAGAGATTTAGAGTTGACAGGTTTATGTGTGTGTTCTGTATCTGTCACATATTTGCCCCATAACTTTGGACATACTTTCAACTTTTCTAAGCTGCAGTTTCTTCATCTCTTAAATGGAAATAATGAGGACATCTACCTTGTAGCATATGGTGAGGTATAATAGTAGCAGCAGCTGATATTTTTATTGTAATTACAATGTGCCAGGAATTGTTCTAAGGGCTTTGTATGTATTATTTCACATAGCAATCCCCACAATAACTCTGTTAGGTCTTAACTGTATTATAGCTGTGCCCATTTTACACATGATGACACTGAACACACAGAAGGTAAATAAATTCTCAAGTTCATTGGCAAGTAGGTGGCAGAGCCGTGATTTGAACCCTGGCACTCCACACTCTTTAACACTGTACTTTTCTCACTTGTTACACAAGTCTAGGATACCTTTAGCAGAATGTCCATTACAGTGTTAATGTTCAGTAAATCTTCCCAGTTACTGTTATAAATAATAACATATGGGAAAATGGTTCCTCAGAAGAGGTAGCCTATGAGATGCACTTTGAAAAATATAGGTCAGGAAGTAAATAGTTAAGCAAACTCAGGCCTTGAGGGAATTTTTGCATTTAGACATTCTAGACAGAGTAAATAGCTTATGCAGAGATACAAAGACAGGAAGTCACAGCACATATATGGAGAATAGTGAGAGTTCAATTTGGCTGGAACTTAGGATGAGGGAGGAGGTCTTGGACGATAAGCCTGAAAAAGGTCAGCTGGGGTTAAACTTTGGAGTGGTTTAAATGGAATGAAAGGAATCTGATTTTGAGTAGAAAGAGACACTCTCAGGCAGAACCCTGATGGCACCTTGAAGATGGGTTGCAGGAAGCAGAGCCTGGATAAAGGGGAGACTGGTAGATGGCTACTGAATTAGTTCACGTGCCATATGATGCTGTCCTGAGGTGGACCAAGTGGCCGTGAAACTACATCAGAGCAGAATGTCAGCCTCTGTCCGTTTATTTACATCTTTGGTAATTACCAATTTTTATTGCTAGAATCGTCGTGTTTTCAAGCCAGCTGTGTCCAGGGTTGTAATTTTTGTCCTTCAACTTGTTTAATTTACCCTCAGAACATAAACTCTTGGTAGCTGGGCAGAAGTGTGCTTTAAGCAATTTTTCTTGCAGGGACATTTATATGTTAAATGATTCCAGCCTTTATCCCCATCAGAGAAATGGAGAGCAGTTCATTTCCCTGTGCTTGATTGCACAGGCTTCTCTGGATGTACCATGGCATCACCAACATTTAAAAGAACCTTGTTTTTTAAAAGAGCTCCTAATGACTCTCCTGGGTGAAAAATGAAGGCACTGTGGCATGTGAGCAAGTAGGGGGCATTCGCATTTACATTACATGGAGTCTTTTTCACGTCCTATGACTTGTAACGCTGACTAATCGTTAATAAGCATTAGAAACATAGACAGCTTTTTCTGCATGCAGGCTTGGTTCTGGTGAAGACTATTATGAGAAAAATTCAATCTCCTGCCTTAAAAAGTACTAACTTATGGGCACTGGCTCCTCTGGTGACTTCATTTTTATTAGCAGAATAAGTGTGTGATTTATACATGTTCAAAGATATAGGAATCATGAAACAGATCATGCTAAAGCAAACCAATGGACTACCGGTTATTAAGTTAAATATGTGAACAGCAGTAGTTCTTCAAATGTATGTAACTGAGAATTTCTGAGTAAAAATCATTTTTAGAAAACCGAAAAGTGTGTATTTTTATACTAATGGGTGGACAAATAAAGATGTACGTACAAAAATGGAGAAAAATATAGAGTTATATAATTGGCTGGTGTTTTGGCAGGTATTTAATTCCGCAGTAATGGAACCAGCTAATGTTTCTTGAGTACTTTACAGGTTTCAGGCTCCATGATAAATACTTTGCGTGTATATATATATATATATGTGTATATATATATAAATTATATAAAATAGAAATTTATTAATTATATATTTTATTTAATATATTTGTTATTTGTGTTTCCTATATTTATTTTATTTATACATATTAATACATTTATGAATAGTTTATAAGATATAAGCACGCCTAAACTCTCAGGAGAGCAGCTGAATCCAGAAAATTGTTCTTCTTCTGACAGATTAGAGGTCTATCTCCGTGTTAATTCTATTACTATTTTTTTATCCATGAATACAACTTAGGTCATCAGGCTTTTTCTAGGGAGGATTAGATGAGGAAATACCTCTATCAGGTACGTCTGAATGAAAGGCCACTAAGCAGTGCTTGGAGCTTGGTGAAACCCTGCTATCCAGGATGGCTTGGACACTCCAGAGAACCCTGAGAAGTTTACCTGTTCCTCTGTTGCCTCTGGCTAAGTCTGATGCATTCAAAAGTCCATGTCTTTCTAACCATATACTTATTTTGGATTTTCTCAACTTGGATCCTATACTCTCAGAATTTCAAAATTTGATTTCACCTCCGCAGAATTCATCTTTCTGGAACCCTCATCTATCTTTAACACAAGTAATAATCAGAAACAATAATGACTAAAAATGCTTGCCTATATTATTATAAGCACACGATATTTTTTTTTTTAAAGATTTATTTATTGATTGAGTGAGTGATGGCTATGTTGGGTCTTCGTTTCTGTGCGAGGGCCTTCTCTAGTTGCGGCAAGCGGGGGCCACTCTTCATCGCGGTGCGCGGGCCTCTCACTATCGCGGCCTCTCTTGTTGCAGAGCACAGGCTCCAGACGCGCAGGCTCAGTAGTTGTGGCTCACGGGCCTAGTTGCTACGCGGCATGTAGGATCTTCCCAGACCAGGGCTCGAACCCGTGTCCCCTGCATTGGTAGGCAGACTCTCAACCACTGCGCCACCAGGGAGGCCCCACACGATTTATTTTTTAACTATATGACTGTATTAATACTCACCAAAATTCTGTGCACAATTTTATGGATGATGAATCTGAGGCTCAGAAAGTCTCTGAATAAGCAAAAGAACAAAAATAAACTCACAAAAGTTCAGATACTAAAGTTGATAACTTGTATCTTGAATACATAATAACATCACCCCAAGGTTGTTTGTGTCTTTCTTTTTGTTTTTAAACGCAGCCCACAAAGTTGGTTCTTTAAGCTCTTAGGGAAAAAAAGTGTGTAGGTCAGAGGAGAGTCTATTATTTGCAGGCTCAATAGCAGATGTGAGAAATACAATCGTTAACAATAAAAGGGGAGAGTTACAAAAGGCCACAAAAATCAACCATAAGCACTGAAACCTCAGTCTGGAGTGATGAGGGAAGGGTGTGTATTCTTATCCTCCTGGGTGGATGCTAAGGGAATAATTTGGCCACAGCAAAGACAATCACTAATCATTGTAGTGGTGATGCAGAGACTACAAGCCAAGCCTTTGTTAATCTTGGGAGTCTCTGTTTAATAAAGCAAGGAGTGGTTAATCCGGCAGAATCTGATAAAATCCAAAACCTTGGGAATCTAAAAGAATAGGTCTTGAGTTGTCCAAATCATTGCAAAACAGTTTTAGTCTTTATTTTCCTGCACTGGTAAATATTTTGCTGATGTGCTGTCCTCAGGTCATGGGTAAGTGTTTGTTAGTGTAAATCTAAGTTTCATCCCCCTAGGTTTGTCTGTCTGTGTTTTCCCATAGGATCTGTTGTTTGGGGAGCACTCAGTGGGTCTACAATAGGGGCTGAGGGCAGACCTCATTTCCAAAGAGGGTCTCACATTTAAACTTTGATGCTATGTCCACGTGAGGTTCTGTGTGCAGTCACAGAGCTACCTTGACAGGATTGAAAAATGTCCATCATAAAATCTAAAAATTTTGTCCCATTGCAAGACCTTACAGCCTTTAGTGAACTATGATTAATTTTATATAATAAATGCTGCAACTATTTTTTGTGAGGAGCACAGTTATTTTGCTTTGCATCTTTTGCTTAGAAACAGTATTGATGGGTTTAATAGGTTTAAAATACATAACTTTTGAAGAATTGTTTTGGACTTTATTTATTTTTAACATCTTTATTGGAGTATAATTGCTTTACAACGGTGTGTTAGTCTCTGCTGTATAACAAAGTGAATCAGCTATACATATACGTATATCCCCATATCTCCTCCCTCTTGCTTCTCCCTCCCACCCTCCCTATCCCACCCCTCTAGATGGTCACAAAGCACAAAGCTGATCTCCCTGTGCTCTGCAGCCGCTTCCCACTAGCTATTTTACATTTGGACTTTATTTTTTTAATACAGCTAGCCTTTGAGAGCCTTTGGCAATTTATAAACATCATAGAATGTTTCTCGAGTACATTTTTAAGAGTCTTAGCATGTTCTTAATAATGTCATAGAAAAGGTCAAGTTGGAACCTGGTGGCTCCTTGTCTTAGACATAGTATCATCAAAAAAATATGACATAACAACCTGGAGAAGACTTGTTTTCCTTTGCCAAGCATAGTTTACTAACCATCCTATAAGTCCTTGATATCTCCAGCTAACTTTTGGAGACAGGCCAACTCCCTGTGTTGGCTCATTTACTTGTCTTTTTTTTTCTTTGAAAAACAAAGGTGGCGGCAACTTGCATTTTAAAAAGAGAAAGAAAGTGAGAGAGAGAGAGACAAAGAAAGGAAGGAAGGAAGGGAGGGAGGGAGGGAGGGAGGGAGAAAGGGGAAGGAAGGAAGAAAGAAGGAAAGAAAGAAAGAAAATAGGGGAAATAGCTGGGTAGTACAGGGAAGGGATATTGAACCCAGTCTTTGATTAACATTGGAAAAATGCCAACCTCCACACAGGAGCATAATCTTCAGTTCTATTTTGCAAGGCTGAGCCTTTTGGAGAAGAACGTCACTATGAGGTTAAGGGCTTCAAGGGCCTTCTGGTAGCTCTGGAGAATTCACAAGGAAATCAGAGCTAACTCAGGGGTGATACCCTAGACCAAAAACAGGGGAAGGAAAACAAAGACAGACTCCCTACATTCAGTAGGATAGGATGTGCTATAGAACATTCTCAGATAAATACTGAGAGTAGCATTGGACTGTCCAATTGGGTAGCTCATCCATGAATTATTTTCCAGGGTAATGGAAAGACAGTAAGGAAAATCTAAGCTGAGTTTGTTTTGCCCAATGTCAACTTCATCTCATAAGTGAAGAGAAGAGATTTTTAAATTATCTGGGATGTAAGTTTCCTTTGAGATAAAAGTCTGATGCCTGCATTCTACTGTGAGGAATATACAGATTCCAATTAGAAAGGATTTCTCCTCCTCATACACACCCACTCAAGTACTGTTATTCGAGTACCATAAGCGATATTTGTACTTTGATTAACCAGCCTTCTATGTGAAAGCTATTTCAAATTAAGCGGATAATATAAGGCTTATTGAGACAGTATGCGTGACAGTGATGACAAACACTGGATCGGCTCAAACCAGATAGTCTTGGCTCCTAGCGTGTCCTACCTCCTACAAGCTGTGTGATGCAGAGCAGGTCACCTAACCTCTCTGAGCATGTTTCTTTCCATAGAAGGAAGGATCCACGAGTACTTTGTCATAGTGTGGGTGTAAGGATTTATAAAATGATCATCTAAAGAATTAACACAGCAACACATTTATTTATCACAGCAAGCACTCAATAAAGTCGATTATGATTACGGTTATTATTTGAAAGCTTTCTTACAGAGGAAAGCCAAACACTGAGGACCGGGATAGTATATGGAATTCTAAGAGGGAGAATCAAAACTCAGTCCTATTTAAGGTTTTCAGTGCTGTAAGTCTGCAAGCCTTGTAATATACTGATGCTATGCCAAGCATTGTGCTAGGCATGTTTCTAAGCCATTAATATCCATACTTCAGTAATTAATTTGCTCCTAACACAGAAATAGTGTAGGGTTGATTAACAACTAAATAAGTTAAAAAGGAAACGCCTGGAGATAGGTATGGGTAGCAGAGTTAAGTACAGGTCATCGTTTCTTGAAGGACCACCTGACCAACTAACTCACAAATGTAAGATTGTCCACGGCTGTGCTCTTTCACTTACTCAACAAGCATTTATTGACTGCTCCCAATGCACTTTCTTGACCATGCTGCGTGAATAAACCTCCACCTCTCCCTCCCTTACCCTGCTTTACTTTGTCTTCTTAGCACTCATCATGACCTGCCATACTGCATACTTATTTTTGTTTTGTTATTGTTTGCCTTCCCTCACAAAACCGTAAGTTCCATGAGGATCAAACTTCACTGGTAGTTTCCTCTCCCCCTGGTACAGAGTAAATGCTCAATCAGTATTTCTTGAATAAATGAAGGAACGAATGAATGAAAAAACAAACTTGCTGCTCCCCACAGAAGAGCTCAAGAATGAGCTGATTTATGAAGAGAGCAAGATCTCAGAGGGAATGAGCCTGCCCGGGAAGCTGGGGTTCAGAGGGGGCTGCTCTGTACCTTAGTAGCATCAAATAAGCAAGCAGCAGGGTATGACACACACCACCGAGCCAGTAGTGCAGCACCGACTAGCCCTGCTTTTGTGACAGCTTAAGGTGGCTCTAATTATCTTAAGGAACGTGTTGCAATCCCACCAGAGTCCTACAAAAAATCCACTAAAAAGTACAGTAGTGTAAAAACATGTATGATCCCCTTGGTTTGTGGGGAGCCAAGAGAGACAGTCACAGGTAAGGCGATATCAAAGTCACAGTACACTGTTTGGCAGTGTGGTTTGATAGTGGCAGAACTGTTGTCTTTGAATATTGTGTGCCTGTGTGTATATATGTGTGCATTCAAATGAAACCCTGAGCTGGGTCTTTTGTAATTGGGTCAACATTAATGGTGTTGTCACCTTGATTGCTAAGGTTAGGTGACCTGGAACAGCAGCAGGAGTTCACCTCGAATGCTGTTTCTTTTTGGCAGTTTTGCTGACACCTATACTCACGTTTCAGTCAGGCTCAGGTATTGATTGTACTGACCATTGATTCTACACCAGTAGCATTAATTCAATACTTAATTAGAGCTCACAGGCTTTCCCTGAAGCTAGGAAGAAAACACTTCCTTGTGCATTGCTGAAAGGAAATTACTTTCCTGTCATTAAAATCTAGAATAAGTACTGCCCACCTCTATCAGTCTTCTGGATAAGTATTTTCTTTCATGGAGTAACACATATATTATCAAACTCTATAGACAATTACAAAGTAAAACATAGATTTCTTAATTATCTGGTGAATTAATCAAAGAAGCAAGCAAAATTCCTTGCCTCTTGGGAAAAGGTACATACTTATATTTATAACCTTTACATTCTTATGTATTGAGCAAATTATATGTGTTCATTTTAGAAAATTTAGAAAACAAAGTAATAAAATTCAAAGGACTAGACACATAATAAATGCTGCTCTCAGCTATACTCCCTAAGAAGTAGCATTTTGGCAGTCACATTCTGAAGCTGGAAGAGGTATATTTGTTGAAAAGTAGATTATCTGATAAGTTTTTTGCAATGCAGTTATCATCAAAGTTATTTAAAATATACCATGTGTAAGTGTTTTTAATTTATATTTGGAGAAGTGCTGAAATTATTTTAATATTTAGGTAAGTTTTTCATATGGTAGCCTAACAATTTAGCTTAACAAGTTTGTGTTTTAGTTAATTAGGTTTTTTGCAGCAGGCTATGTCTGTAATGTACTTCCAGGCCTGAATGGACAGTGTTCTGAACTCATCAACTCCATCATCCTAAGAAGGCAGGCCCTTAATGAAGAGTTAGTTGTGTAGGATACCATGAAGAGCTGCAGTAAAGCATCTCACTGGGCCTTCCAGCTCTAGCAATTTATGATTTTATTCCAGTGCTTCCCCACATAAAAGGAACTCACAGGTCATTTTAGAGACAGTGTTCCTCTTCACCAACACTATATGTGAGGTTTGCTCTTCAAGATGGGTTGCAGTCATGATAACAAGCACTTTATTTTCCAGCTGTCATTTATCAAGCACATCCTAAGTGTCATTTGCTGTGCTAAGCTCTGGTTGCGAAGACAAAGCCTGATAGAGCTTTGACTCTAGCCCGTTCATTATGCCACATGATTCCTGAAAGATGAGAGAAGAACCTGCAAGACAAGATTTCAGGATTATTGTGACCATCCCATACTACTTCTAAGTTGTCTGAAAATTCTTGGAAGTGCACATATGCTGAGCATCAATGGGGAGAGAGATGGCATTGAAGGGAAGTGTCATGGGGACAACCCCCAGGTTCTAGCCTGGGAAAGGCTCTCAGTCAACAGGGAGTGGCTTATCCTTTAGAAACAACACTATGACCAGACTTACTTGTCCCAGCTGCCACGGTTAGCTCTCTAACCCCGAGCAAGGTACAATCTGGCTTCAGAGTGCGCTGACAATATATATTTACATATGTCGTGGCAATCAGTCTTCAATTTCTTCTCTATATCTGAGTGATTAATGTGTGTCCTCCATTCTGATTCTATAATTAAGCATTAGATCTTAGTGATACCTACATTCCTACCTTACATTTTATTTACCCTTACATGACCTTGTGCAGGAGTATGTGTAACAAGAATGCCTTCTCCATGGTGGCCTCTGGCCAAAGCCTGTATAGCCGGTTAAGAGTGTGACTCAATGGGTCTGGTGTCCAGGAAATAAGGTTTTCTAGTTGTTAAAAAAAGAGAGAGAACTAGTTATACCCATAATCAAGTGTACTTTGAACAAGCATGGCTCATGGAACACATTAAAACACTATATTTTTATTTTCCATTGTTCCCTTTAAAACTTAGATTCTAGGCACAGTCTTTCCATGACCATGAGTGGAAAATGGGCAGGGCTGTGACTTTTCTGGTCAGTCTTAGGTAATAGAAAGTCCTGTGATCTCTTTAAATCACACGTAGTCTTATTTTAGAAACTGGACTGTCTAGTCCCAGAGGGTGATCACAACTCTGAACTTGATGTGATGTTAGATTTTCTCTGACCAATATTGGAAGCTGGCGTCTTGTAGTGTGCGTGCGTGCGTGTGTGTGTGTGTGTGTGGGGGGGTGTCCTTATCTTTTTCTCACCCTCCACGATGGTTGGAGCATTGGGAAAGGGAAGGGCAAAGGAGCATGTGGGAGTTCTTTTTACTTGAACCGGTACTGTTTCAAGATGGCTTCGTGTTCTCTTCCCTGTGGCCTTTTTGCTTTTTCTCCACAAGAGGAAAGAGTTTAAAGCTGACTCTTTTACCTTGTGGACATTTTTGAGAGTTCTTCAGAGGCTATCATATGGGCCCTGGAGCTGTTACTCTCATGAGTCAGGCAGTGTCGCTCCTCTGGCTGGCCACCTGCTCACTCCACTGCCAGTTTTCTAGAGGGACACTCCAAATGGACTCTCATGGGTGAAATCCCATTGCCTCTTCCAGGTAGCACTCTTGGGCATAAGTGAAACACCCCAAGGCCAGCTTCTTCTCTCATGTGGCTTAAATTTGAGGGTAAACTCACATATTCTTTGATTTGCTGTTAGAGGGAATACAGCTGCAGGAGGAACTCTCTTCTACTGTCCCAGTAAAGCAGCTTACCAGCCTCTCAGCTGCCTTCCAGATTTCCCTGGTGGGAGTCAGACTCGAGTCCATTGCCTTTAAGGATCTGGGAGAGCCGTATCAAGCTCTTCCAGTGGGCGCATTGAAGTCCCTCACTAGGCTTCAGTGGTGAGGATGGGTACCCCCATCCCTTCCCTTTGGTGAGGTTTAAGGAGCAGGTGTGACATACCATCCTCTGAAGCCTCTTTTCCAAAATCAGCTTAACAAAGCCCTCCTCTTTTCCACCCTCCAACATTTTATATCCTACATCTTCTTTTAAGATCCTTGGGTGAAGACCCAAGGGTCATGAAACTGGCTCTCAGGACGTATGCTGAAAATGTACTGTATTTTGATCTGGTATCTCTCTTTGGCTTGCAACACCTTTTATATCTTCAGCCTTCGTTAATATGTTAACATTAGTGTTCATCACCTTATGATCATCTCATGATGTTATTAAATCCCAGTAACAGTCATGTGAGGTGGCTGATACTCTTATCACTTTTTTTCCGATGTAAAAGATTAAAACTTAGAAAAGTAACTGCCTCAAGGCCACACACCTGGTGTGTAAGTGGCAGAACCAGTAATTGATCCTAAGTTTTTCTCACTACAAAGCCAAGCTGTTAATCATCAACCTCATATTTATTAACACACATTATAAATCTAAAAGTTCTGTAAAGGAAGTGCTAAAATAGTGTTCAGTACTAAGTCATCACCTGACCTATACATTGAATTTCCATACAATGAATTTTCTTATAAAACACACAACCTGAAATTCTCGTCTTCAAGGCATTGCTGCTTAAACCCATCGTATTAACATTTTGAAAATAAGTGTGTGTGTGTGTATGTATATATTCCATCAGACACTTGTGTTGATGGAGACATTTAAGTCACTCAGCTTAATCAAGGAGAATCCTGACTACCTTTAATGAGAATGTTATTTTCCAATAGAAGAACAAGCATGTTTCATGAGCAGAATCTTAAAATCAGTCAGCAGCTATTAGAATCAATTCCTGTATACTTTTTAGATAGCTAAAACTAGAGATCTATCACAGCTTAAATGCATTCTTGGTCAGAATGTGTACCTTAGGGACTTCCTGGTGGCGCAGTGGTTAAGAATCTGCCTGCCAGTGCAGGGGACACGGGTTCGAGCTCTGGTCCGGGGAGATCCCACATGCCGCGAAGCAACTAAGCCCATGTGCCACAACTACTGAGGCCGCACTCCTAGAGCCCACAAGCCACAGCTACTGAAGCCCACACGCCTAGAGCCCGTGCTCTGCAACAAGAGAAGCCACCACAACGAGAAGCCCACACACTGTAACGAAGAGTAGCCCCTGCTCGATGCAACTAGAGAAAGCCTGCACGCGGCAACAAAGACCCAACACAGCCAAAAATAAATGAATTAATAACAACAAAAAAAGAATGTATACCTTAAAGATTAAATAGGTCGGAGAATTGTGGGAAGAGCCGGTTCAGAGTGACATCTCCAAACTTTAACGGCTTCACTTCTAAATTTGTATCATTACCATCTCCGTTAAGGGAAATTAAAATCTCAGTGCTGTTTATTAGTGAGTACTTTCTTCTTTATTTCTCCCTGTCTCCAGGGGAAAAAAATACTTGAATGTCTTGATCTAAAAACAAAAAGATAAAAAGTTATAACCTTCTTTATTTATAGTCCTGATTTATAACACCAAAAGAGCAGAGTTACAGCAAGGCTAGAACAGGGCACAAAGAAAAGACATAGTGATAATCATATGCTTTCAGCTCTATAATTAATTTTATTAGGAGATGTTTTGACATTAAAGTGGGAAGTATTTTCATTGTGCAAAATCAGGCAATACTAAATCTAAGAAATTAAAATTAAACACAGCATTCCAAATGTCTATTATGATAAATATTTCTGGAAATATTCTGGCTTCTTCTCTAAATCTGTGTTCTTTAGTGGAGATTACTGGGCCTGACATCAGCTAGTCAACGAATATCTTACCTAAAAGGACAAACGCCCATCCCAGTAGTAGGAGAGGTAAATGAACACGTATAAGGTCTTAGAAATCATGTGTCTTGTCACTTGAAAAAGAAATGCACAACCTAAAAGTTGAGACAAAACTGAGGACTTAAGCCCAGGTCACAGCATCTCAGATAACTCTGAGGGACTGCTCCAAAGAGACAAGAGGGGAGCCAGGATATATAGGAGTTTTTGCAACAAAGACCAGGTAGTCGGAACATCAAAAGATTATTGTTAACTAAAGGAAGCCAGATACATCAAGTTAAGGAACTTAGTGCTTTTCTATGTATGGGAAGATGCAAGAGTCTGGGCTCACTGAAATCATTCCTTTGATGTGCACCTCAGCTATCTGGGGCCGGGGTCCTGTGGCTTCTCATCCCGAGTTCCCTCAGGGCGCATCTTTGAGGGGTGGCTGCAGAGGCTGATGACTTGATGGCAGGCAGCCTGTTTCTATCCTCAGTTCCCTCAGGACTCACTGCTAGGGTGACGCTAATGTGATGGCTTGATGGCTGCAACATCCTTTGTTTACAGATACGGCAGGCAATATTTTCATTCACTATCTCATGTGATAACAGTAACTATGGACACATCAAATCTCTATCAGGCTCAGTGTCTCTTCGGTCTCTTCTAGTAAACTTCTGTCTTCCCTTGGGAACTCAGCTGGGCAATAGTAATACACAGCAGGTGTGTATGAAGAATTGACCTTAAAGTCTTCAAGTTGCTACCAGTTACCAGAATATCTTCAAAATTTTAACATTGAAACAATACGGGGCTTACATAAAATCTGTGTTAAAGATCCATGTAAATACCCAACATCAGAAACCTTTGAAAATGGGGTTTTGATGAACTTTAAGATACCCCTTAGTAGCTAATGTTCATTCTTTAAATCAAATGGATTAATCTTCCTGGAATGTTCTTGGTAGTAATTGAAACAAAATTTTAATCTTAATTAATCAGGAAATTACACGAACTAGAAAACCGCATCTCTTGCCAGTGGTAGATGAGAAGCAGTTTACTATGTTTCTTTCTTAAGCCAGGATAAGGAATAGGAGGCGGGAAAGAGCATTCGTTTATAGGAATTGCCTCATTTAATCTGCCCTGAGGCTCCGAGAGAATGAGTTGCCCAGAGTGGTAATAAGTTGGACTGCAAACTGAGACCAGAACCATCAGACTCCTGACTTCTCAACCAGTGCTCATTCTAGTCTACGGTGCTGACTCTATTATTTCACAGAAGTGGTACCTAACTGAGTTACCAACAGCAGTGTGTGCTAGAAAGCACAACAGAAACATTTAGTACCATGCCTAACAAACAGAATTTTGAGATGGCCAGTTAAGGCTAATCGTTAACAAATATGAGAATTCAGTTGGTGGAAATACTTGGAAGATAATTCCTGTAATAATAACAAGCAACACTTGAAGTAAGCTTTACTGTTTGAAAATCACTTTCATATTCTATAAGTTGCTGATTTGAGTGTCATGCCATCCATTTTTTTCAAACAATGGAACTAAGACAGTTCTGGTAATTTTTGACCATGGTGACATTGTTGGCAGAGCTAGCATTCAAACTGAGGTCTGCCAGGTGAGAAACACATTGAAATAGAGACACCCGAATAGCAAGGATCTCCCGGGTGCTGACCCCAGCATATGCAGATCCACAGGAGTCCATTTTCTGGGGATTCCCCTCTGACCCTCTGCGTTGAACCTTGCAAAACTGGTAGGCAGTCTGCCTGGGAGAAGGCTGTTCGCTGTTTCTTGTAATAGAGCATTTTCTTCTCGCACAGATGTCTGCAAGGGCCCTCAGGGTGCCCTCCTACACCTCCTCCTTTTACACAGAGGATAAATCAGACTCTGTTCATGCTCATTAGACACAGAAAGCAGTTTATTAGCAGTTTGTTATGATCTGCATGTAGTTTGTAAGTCTTACCCCCAAATCAATTTCTGTTGTTCTTCTTGGAAAGCAATCTGTTTTGTCAATAACCTTACTTACAAAGATGCTGAAACAGCAACAGCAAATGGAAGGACGGAAAGTATATCAAGAATAAATAGGAAAACAAAAGGGCATGGGGAGCAAAATGGAAAATACCAACCCAAAAAGATAATAATTAGGAAAGGCAAGAATCAGGTAGTACAGTAACAGCATAAACATAAAGAGAGACCTTTTCCTTTGTTCCTTCCCTCCTTTGTCAGACACAGAGACCAGCATGGACTGAAATTGCCCATTTCAGTTTTTCAATACAGATCCTCTCTCACAACCAAAGTGAGTGATATTATCCTGAGTAAAGTTTTTTCTTTTTAATTCGCATTTATTCAATGAGCATTACCTGGTGACAACCACCTGTCAACTATCGTGCTCCTCAGTGGGGACGAAATAATTGATAGCATCTCTCCCATTAAGAACCTCAGAGTTTAATGGATTTAAAAAATCCTCACCTGAACCATAATTTAATTATGAATAACAGTTTTGCACAGGCAATCTGTTATCAATTTTAAATTCTATAAGCATGATAAAGATTTTTACTTTAGGTATTTCCTTGAAGGTGCTGGGAAGACAGAAGAATTCGAATATAACATTGTAAGATCAAACGGCAGGGTGGTGTTAGGTATGTCAGAAATCATATTATGAAAGAGAAATATAGCATGAGATTAAGAGCAGATTCTAAAGCCGAACAGATCTGAGCTTAAACCCCCAGCTCATGAAAAAGTACCAGCTGTGTGACATTGGCAAGCTACTTAACCTCTCTAAGCCTTAGTTTCCTTACTTGAACAATAGGAGTGATAGTACTTACCTCTTCAGTTTTTTGTGAAGATTAATGACATGATACAGGTAAGATCTTTAGCACCTAGTAAATATTCAATACACATTTGTTATTATTACTAGTAGTATCAGTCATTATTATTACTATCTGAAAGATAACAATAAGCCCTATGTTTTCTCCTATATCCACCATTGAGGCAGATAGGGGAGAAATGGCCATATTTAAATGATAACGCACTCCACTTTTTACAAGAGATGCAGCCATCTCTTTTTTCTGTGATGATGATAGCAGCTATGAATAGAACTCTGGAAGCCACACAAATACATGGTAAAAGAGAAGGACGTTAAGAATTACTCCAGAAAGATGGGGGAAGGGCATAAAAATGGCAATGATTCCAAATGAAGCCACTAATCTTTTATATAGTTATGTTGGATGTTATGGGAAATACATGGAGTCACATGACCTGTTCTCTTAGCTGCCATTTAATCAAAGCTTTATACAGAGTCAATTAAATGTGTCAAAAAATGGCCTGGAAAGCTAAGGTGGTTGGAATCTGGAGATGCAAATCAGGAGTCTGTATTAATCACCTTTCTTAGAAGAACAGCTCAGGGACAGGGAAAGTGATCGCCCATGCAGAATATAATCTAACTTGCAACTGTTCAGCAGTATTTACTTTTTAAAACCCACATATTCCAACATGTTCCAAGATTTTCTGTAGTGATGCTTTGTATGCACAACACACTTATCCTAATTGAAATGCTGAGTAGTTTGTTTCTCTGAGGTTCAAATTCTTGATACATCTTCTGAATATCAAATACCCAGAACAATGCTGCAACGCTGGCAGATGGGCAAATAAATGTGTTATGTCAGGTTTCAGCCGTGAGACTAAGAACGGCTCATTTCAAAACCATCCTCAGCCCCAGATGGCTCGAAACAAAATAGTTTTGAAATCTAGGTGACCTATTTTTCAAAACTATTGTTGTGATTATCTTGGAGCAAAATAATCTAGATAAAAGGAAGAGGAGAGCATTGCTGTGCTCTCTGGGACTCTAAATCTGAGGCTCTTTTTCCCGAGTAAACATGACCATGAATTTAAGAGATGATGCAAAACCTCTAAATAACATACAGCATGTTATTCGAGGATCTGCTGCTTTCACAATTCCTGTAAAAACCTTATCCAGAATCCCTCCAAATAATCCCCTGATATTGTCAGGCCTCAGAAGTAGGGGCAACTGTGTATAATTCCTAGTCCAGACCTGGATACTTCTATTTTTTTATTTTTATTTTTTAAAATATTTATTTATTCGGTTGCACCAGGTCTTAGTTGAGGCAGGTGGGCTCCTTAGTTGCAGCTCCTGGGCTCCTTAGTTGTGGCATGTGAACTCAGTTGTGGCATGCATGTGGGATCTAGTTTCCTGACCAGGGATTGAATTTAGGCCCGCTGCATTAGGAGTGCAGAGTCTTATCCACTGCGCCACCAGGGAAGTCCCAAGACCTAAATACTTTTAGAGCACTGTTAATTGTTACACCAGAGAGCAGCTGCGAAGCAAGTCTGTCCCGAGTGAACTGGAATATTACCATTGCTTATCCCACATCCCCAAAGGACTTTTTTCATCTTTAATGATTTCTTTCCCCCTAAAAATTCCAAGCAGTGCCCTTTATTGCCAAACTAGATCTTCGTGGCTTTATTGATCTCTCTCCCCTAGACCATTCAAAATGGAACTGATGTGATTCTCGTTTCTGCATCACATTGTCCTGTGCCTCTGGCCTGAAACCCTCACCTTCCTTCCCTGCTCATTCACTTTGTTCCAGTCTAACAAACGTGCCTCGATTCTTCCTAGCACCTCTATCTGCTTGCATTCTCTATTAACTTAAAATGGCCTGAAATCACTCAGCCTTGGCCCACAGTTAAAAAAACAAACACAAGCACATTGGTAGAAAATCACTCAATGTACCACTCTGCAGAGCTTGAGCATTTTCTATGTGCCAGGCTCAGAGCCAAACACAATACTGTGCACTTTGCATACATTTCTTATATTTAACTTTTGCAACCATATTTTCAGATAGCTATTATATTATTAAGGCTATTTTGTAGACAGGAAAGTGAGGCTTAGGGAAGTTAAACAACTTCTTCGGTCTTGTAGATGATGAAATGGCCAAGCCCATTTCAAACCACGTACAGCTGACCTCAAATTCCCCTTCCCTAACCCCTGAATTTGCTGCTTCCCCATTAAGGACAAACTCTTGTGTTTCTGTCTCTGCAGGGAAAGTTTTTCAGGGAATAAACATTTCAGAGAACAAAGCTTTTTATTTGACAGTATCCAACCCTGCCTTAGCCTTTTGAAATTATAGCACTTCAGAGGGGTAAAGCTTGGTGATTTTTCTGTCCTTTATTTTCTCCTCTCCCCCTAGTTTTTATTGATGACACTTGAGCATATTCTTTAGGTTTCCAAAGTGCTGTCTCAAATATCCTCTCACTTTATCCTCCTGAAAGTAAGGAGGCAAGCTAGGCAAGGATGGAATTAAGACTTTTTAGATGAGAAAGCAAACATGGAACTGTTAAATATGTTGTCAAGGTCTTGCATCTGTAACTAAAACTGATGTTGGCCGACTCTTAATTCAGGGATACCCTTATCATATAAGGAGTTCTATCTATCTGTCTGTTTACCTATCTATCTGTCTATCTATATATATATCTATCCATCTATCTATCTAGACAGTGAATAAAAACGGAAAAGAAAACTACTGATCCAACTCTTTTGCAAATCAGTTTAAACTGCCCCAACTTGTGAAGACATCATGAAGATGGAGTGAGTACCAGAAGATCTTCCTTCTGTATCACCATTCCATGCAGCAGACTTGAGTTTGAGTTTGAGCTCAACTTCTTATTAGCCTGGTTAACTCAGGGGATTTAGTAAATCACTCTGAATCTCATTTCTTCACATTAAATTAAAATGATGGTAGTTCTTACCTGATGGAGTTTTTCAGATGGGTTTAAAGTGGATGCCTATAAAACACATAGCACAATGCCAGGCACACAGGACACAGCACATTAGATGGGTTTTCTTTTTATTGTTGTTATTGTTATTGAAGAACAAGAAAGACATTAAAAGATATTTCTCTACAACACCTTGTCTCATTATCTCAAGTGGCAGGTGTAGTAACTAACAAATAAGAGGAAGATGACAAAATAATAGTGCTAGAAAATGTACATTTGGCATGTTTACATGGGGCCTTCATTTATGAGCATATGGTACATTAGATGGTAAAAGAAAACTGCTTTGCATTATAAGTATTCTAGAATAAAAAAACCAAATTGAGGTCAAGTGTCTTGTATCCTTGGGACTTAGCTCAATGCTTGGCAGTGCTTTTTAAAAATGTAGAATTATGAATAAAGGAATAATTTGTTTAATTAACTTCTTATTTGTCTTTTTAACCCTGTCATCTTACAGTGTGCCTGCCACAAAATAAGGTTTTAATTCAGTATCTGGTAAAGTGGATTGTTGTTCTTTATAATAAATAGCATCTTCTAGATATTGGATTGAATTTGATTGAAGCCCCTTTGGAGAGGTGAAAATGCCTTCTCACAGGTGGTGGGAAAGTACAAGATCATTTTAACACCATATGTCCCAGATATGTTATGCATCTCTTCTTTGGGGTTTTAGACAATTCATTATATTTTTTAAAAAGCTAATGTGTTCGAGATTGTTATCCCCAGGCTCCCGTGAAGAGACAACTGTATAGCCACAGCTGGTGAATAAGATAGAATGAGCACTTTTTAAGCTACGTGCTCTTCTTTCCTGTAATGTCTAATGATGGTTTATACAGACTGCATAATGAATGAGCACAGGCAGAGCCGTAATTGCTAAAAATAACTACGGCAAAAGGCATAAAAGAGTAATAGAGAATCATCTTGTGAATATTGAGTATCAACTTTTTACTATATTTGGATCAATGATTACCTGTTTTAAAAAATTCCGTATGCTTGAACACCCAGCATTGACAGCAAAAAGGTTTTTTTTTTTCTGAAAACAGTGGCCAAACTTCGCCCCATGGCATTGTCCAAAATTAACATTAATAACCCCAAGGGGCAATTGTAAGAGAACATACCACCTGGAATGTACAAAAGTCATTGTGTTTAACTCTTCCCCTACCCTGTTTGAATAATTTTTTTAAAAGAGCACACTAACATTTCCTATTGTTGGAAGAGTTACTTTACTTGCTCTCCATATTTCAGTTAACATATGTGGGAGGCTGCTGATTTGTTGAGTTTAATTGTATCTTATGCTCAAAAGATGAAATCTTCTCTCACAGATTATGTGCAGAAATGGAACTGTTTTGTTTCTTAAAGATTTATGTAAACTAGCAAGTGGGTATTAAAATCACAGTATTATATGCTGGTTTATAAAATGTTTAGTTAAGATACTCAGTGTCATATAATTCAACATACAAAATACATATATTTCTGGATTTTGTGTATCTGATTATGTGGGATGTATGATATTGTTTTTCTCTATGTCTGATATTAAAATGGGAGTAATGTAATAAATGCTGGAGAGGGTGTGGAGAAAAGGGAACCCTCCTATGCTGTGGTGGGAATGTAAATTGGTGCAGCCACTATGGAAAACAGTATGGAGGTTCCTTAAAAAACTAAAAGTAGAGTTGCCATATGATCCAGCAATCTGACTCCTGGGCATATATATGGAGAAAACTAATTCAAAAAGATACATGCACCCCAATGTCCACTGTAGCAGTACTTACAATAGTCAAGACATGGAAGCAACCTAAATGTCCATTGACAGGTGAATGGATAAAGAAGTTGTGGTATATATATATACATTGGAATACTACTCAACCAGAAAAAGGAATGAAATGCCATTCGCAGCAACATGGATGGACCTAGAGATTATCATATTAAGTTAAGTAAATCGGACAGAGAAAGACAAATACTATATGATATCACTTACTTGTGGAATCTAAAATATGATACAAATGAACTTATTTACAAAACAGAAACAGACTCACAGACATAGAAAGCAAACTTACAGTTACCAAAGAAGTAAGGAGGTGGGAGGGATAAATTAGGATTTGGGGATTAGCAGATACAAACTACTATGTATAAGATAGATAACAATGTCCTACTGTATAACACAGGGAACTATACTCAGTATCTTGTAATAAACCATAATGAAAAAGAATATATATATATACGTATACGAATCACTTGGCTGTACACCAGAAATTAGCACAACATTGTAAATCAACTACTTCAGTAAAAAAATAAAATAAAATGGGAGTAACAAGGTATAAAGCCCCAGTATTTAGAAAAGTCAACCCTATTGAAATGTAAAATTTATGGATTATATTCTAAACTTTCTGCTATTTCCCTTAGATTCAATACTGTTCTAATGATGCATGGTTAAATTTTTCAAAATTCAAAATGTAATTAATCACATAATATTCATATTTTTCCTCTCCCAGAAATGCTTTGCTGATGCTGTGAACTAACTGTGCTAGCATTGTAAAGGTCATGCATTCTCCCCTGCAATAACAATATGAAATGAGGTTGCAGGGGAAAGAAAAGGAAAAAGATTACAAATGGAAATGAACTATATTTTCTACTTTTAATTTTTCAAAGTAGGTAATTCTTTGAGAAAATCAGTTATTGTGGCATTAAAAGAACAGTAAATTACAGTTAGATTTGTTTTATCAGACAAAACAACAAACTTGACATCTTCAGAATCAGATGGTTTAGTTTTTTATTTATTTCACTTCTAATATAACCAAAATATTGTCACCATTCTCCTATTACTAACATAGTCCCATGTCATCCTTTCATTAGCTATACTTTGCTGGGGCTGGTGGTCACATACTTAAAAAAAAAAATCTCAGGTCAAATTCTCTTCACTCTATAAGATAGAAAAGAAATAAGAAATTTCCATCTATGGTATTCTGGAGCTCTCTGGTGCAAATCCTCAAGGATTTAGACATTTGGGAAATCATGGAGAGGAATGTTCAGGAAACCGCCACTCCTTACACAAAGAACCTCCCATGTGCACAGCACATAATCAAAAACAAAGAAAAAATAAAGGGGGGAGAGGAGGGAGTAGAAAGGAGAGAAAATAGAAAATAGGGAGGGAAGGAAAGGAAAAAGGAGAGAGGAATAACTAAAAAGAGCAAGGAGACAACCTTGAAATATGTGATAGCAAGTTATAACAGCATCCTTAAAAGATTGCACAGGTATTTATAAAAGCATCCGTGTGATAATTACAACAAGCAGTAAAATATTAAGATTAGTCATTTGCAGCAAAGTTGGGTAGACAGTACAAATAGCAATTAGCAATTAAAATGTTAAGCTATGGAGGACTCTTTAGAAATCATTGAGTTCATTGGCTTTAAAATGTTGGACCTTTAAGTATAATGTATGTCAATTATACTTAAATTAAAAAAAGAAAGAAATGTAAAAAAAGAAAAAGTAGCTTTGAGAAGCTTGGCAGTCTATGATCATTCTAACTCTGATTTTGTAGATTTGCATATTCAAATAAATCCAGATTCTAAATTTAAAAAAAATGTTCCACCTTCAAATACTTTTGTATTGCAAACTATTTATGAATACCTAGGATAAATAGGACCTGTTGAAAGTATGGTGGAGTATGGTATTCCATAATGGTTTTTGAAATACTTATCATCTCTAGGGGAAATCCTTCCTAAGAGGTCCCAGCCATGGGAAAAAAATAAGGAAGTTGACATCCATTTCCTCCCATACTTTAGCATGGAAGAAGTATGATTTAAAACTAAAAATATCACGAGACGTCTTGAAGGGGCTATCTTTTACTTAGAGAGGAGTGTTTTTAAAAAAAGCCTCCCTCTATTTATGGATTTTTCCCTTTCTCTTTATACTTCAGTCAGCTTTTGCTTTTTTTTTTTCTTTTTTTTGAGGTTATGTGGATAGTTACACACAAATTTAGAGTTGTTAAATCTTCCTGGGGAATATGAATTTTATCATTAAAAAGTTACCCTACTCATCTCTAGTAAAATTTATTTTTCTGGTATTAATGTAACCATCACAACTTTCTATTTTGTTTTTATGTTACATAAAATAAATTCATATAAATATACATATTTTTAAGACTATTTTATATCCTTATGTTATAGATAGGACTCTTAAAATTAGGCTATGATTTTGGCTTTTTTTGTTTGTTTTTCCCAGTGTGCCAATTTTATCTTTTTAACTGGTATATTTTATTCATTCAAATTTAATGTGATTACTGATATTTGGCTTTACATCTACTACTTCGTTAAATGTTTTCTGTTTGCCCCAGGAGTTCTATATTGGTTTTTTCCTTCTCCTTTCTTAACTTCTTTTGGATTGATAGGTAATTTTGTGATCATTGAATTTCTTCTTTTTTTTAATGTAGAAGTTATAGATTGTTTATTCTTTTAGTGCTAACCCTAGTAATTATAACATATGCTTGACTTATCAAAGTCTAACTTTAATCTACATGTCTATCTTTCTTCTCATCCTTAAAGCTATACTTACTCTTCTTGAATTATAGAATTATATGCTTTTATTTTTGTGAATTATAATTATATAGATACACTGCAAGAAATATGTTCATTTAGAATTTGCTTAGATTTTTATCACTTTTTCTGTTCCTTTTTCCTTCCTGTATCATTTTCCTTCTGCCTATGGAATACCCTTTAGGATTTTCATTAGTATGCATTAAAAATGTCTTTATTTTCCCTTTATTCTTAAAGGATATTTTCAGTGGACACAGGGTTCTCATTTGGCAGTTACTTTCTTTCAACTTACTGAAAATATCATTCCACTGTCTTCTGCTTTTCATCGTGCTATTGAGAAGTTAGCTGTCAGTATAAATGTTCTTTTGTATGCCAGCCATCTCTCTTTTTCTCTGACAGCTTTTAAGATTTCCTCTTTATCTTTGATTTTTGCTGGTAATTATTGGACTTATTGAGTCTATGGATTGGTATGTTTCAACAATTCTGGAAAAAATTTAGCCATTATCTCTTTAAACATTGCCTCTGCCCCATTCTGTCTTTTGGATCCTTCCATGGCTCTGTGGAATGTGTGCCAAACTTTTACTCAAAATCCTGTGTCTTCTCTTGTCTCTTGAGTCATTTTCCATCTTTTGATCTCTCCATGCTTTTGACCTGTCTTTCATTTACTGAGTCGCTCTTCTGTTGTACCTAAAATGCCAATGGACTCATCTACTGATTTCTTAATTTTTGTTGCTATTTGATTTTGCAGCTTAATACTTTCTATTTTGTTCTTTCCCAAATCTCCTATATCACTTTTTATACTTTCAAGTTGCGTTTCAACATTTTTAAGCTTGATTTTTATCTCCTTGAATTAAGTACGCATAGTTGTTTTACAGGCCCTTTCTAATAATATTACAATATTTGAAGTCTTTGTGTGTTTCTGTTGTATCTTGGTTCTGCTGGTTCTTACACATGCTATCTTGTCTCCTCATTTATTTGGTCACCTGTGATTGTATGCTGAGCATGGTATTTCAAGAATTGTTAATAGAAATTATTTGAGTTCTCCAAGTCAATTTCCTTTTGCCTTTCCCAGACTCCTGAGGGTAACAGCAATTTGGGTTTACCTTAATCTATATTTGGGGTTTGAGATTCTCTGGGTCATCCAGATGTCTCACAGCCAGCCTGGAGTTTTTATGAAGATTGGTTTGCTTGTATTTCATCTTTTCTTTTAGTATGCAGCATTCTGAGTTCTCAACCCAAAGCAAGGACAATTTAATTGGATTCTAACTTTTTTCCTCTAGACCTATTGGTCTATCAAAAACTCAGTTCAGCCTCTTAGCCATTCTCTCCTGAATCAGCAAATATGGTCAGACCCAAAGCCCCAGGGTGCTCTGTGTTCTTGGCTCTGGGTTTCTATATATCCCCAAATCTGACTGGTAATTCTTTATAATCTTATTTGTTTTTAATGCTTTTTAAAATTTGGAATTTTTCTCCCCAGCCTTTTAAATTGTCTTTATTGGTTGAGAGTTGGTCAGAATTATCCAGTCTGCTATTAATTAAATAGCATCCTCAATGTACTTAAAAATTTACCATTTTTCCTACTATTAATTTCCTCATAAATAAAAAAGGAATTACGTGCTGCTTTAGACTGATTTAAGTGAATTGATGCATGTAATGCCCCAAGAATAGTATATGGTAATTGGTGAACATTCTGTAAAGTTTAGCTTATACTGTTTTTCCTAACATTATTGCTATTTTTAAAAAATATCTCATGTAAAAAATGGAAACTTGATGTTAAGGAAGACTCACATTTGCAAAAAGACATAGTCAACTATCAAAAAGTTAAACAAATGTTAAGCAATTTTTATTAGTATAATAAAGATATACTAATTCTGCAATCTACAATCCTTGAAGTGAGAAGAAATTTGAAGTCAGCAGCATTATATCATTCCTGGCTAGAAATATCTTAGATGTAAAGTGTAACAAATTAAATTTATACAATGCATTATTTATATTCAGGATGTGTTTATTTTTGGAGATTGCCAGTTTTGACAGTTTCCTTTACTCTCACTTTCCTCCCCTCCTTGTACACATATCTAAATTGTTAGCCATATTTCTTAAAGGAATCTGCCTAACTAGAATTACTTGAATTTATGAACTCAGCATAACAAAGAATATTTATTTCAATCCTTAGCTAGGGTTACTGTTTAAGCTTTGCCTTGAGAAGGAGAATGGGAAGTGTCTGTGTTTGAAGCTGGAACGTGTGCCCTTCCATTTTTGCTTTTAAACATTCATAGACATGACCATTATTGCCATCAGAGTGGAAGGGGTGGGTGCTAGGTGCTGTGTGGTCATGGTGTCTAAATTAAGATGGATGAGGGAGCAACTGAGTGAAACATCCAATTCCTAGCTTTAAAATATTCCCTCCCCCCTCCACTAACTGATATTGGCAGAGCAATTTTATAATGTGAGAAAGACACACAAAGAGAGGAGAATAAAGCCCTAAGTATTATTAGTGAAAAAACTCCAAAATTTGCTCCCTGGCTTGTGTGTTCCTACTGTTTCAACAGATTTCATGGGATTTTACAAAGGACTCTATGCAAAATATCATTTTCACACCAAAATAAAAAAGAGAAATAAGAATTTATAAAATGATGGATACAAAGGCATTATCTAATCAAATCTTGTCATTTAACAACATGCAAAAAATGAGACCTTACGGAGCATAATTTGCTTTATTACAAATAAAATTCACTAAATACCTTCCTCAGGATGGGGCAGACCAGGTGGGAATCTTGATCCTAGGAGTCCAGGCAGTTATTATCTGGAGTAGGTAGGAAACATAGCTTCTGCAGATGAGTGTGGATTGTAGCCAAGAAGGGAAGTCCAGAACAGGAGAGGCCGTTTCAGACATAGGTCTGATGGTAGGTGTGAAGTTAGAGACCTGAGACAAAGCCAAAGGTCAGAACTCAGAAGCTTGGATCAGAAAACCAAGTTCCAGAGAGCTTCAAGATGGCGGAGGAGTAAGATGTGGAGATCAGCTTCCTCCCCACAAATACATCAAAAATACATCTACATGTGGAACAACTCCTACAGAACACCTACTGAATGCTGGCAGAAGACCTCAGACTTCCCGAAAGGCAAGAAACTCCCCACGTACCTGGGTAGGGCAAAAGAAAAAAGAAGAAACAGAGACAAAGAATAGGGACAGGACCTTCACCTGCTGTGAAGGAGGAAAAGTTTCCACACACTAGGAAGCCCCTTTACTGGCGGAGATGGGGGATGGGCAGGGGGGAAGCTTCGGAGCCACGGAGGAGAGCACAGCAACAGGCGTGCAGAGGGCAAAGCAGAGAGATTCCCGCACAGAGGATCGGTGCCGACCAGCACTCACCAGCCTGAGAGGCTTGTCTGCTCAGCTGCCGGGGCGGGCGGGGGCTGGGAGCTGAGGCTCGGGCTTCAGAGGTCGGATCCCAGGGAGAGGACTGGGGTTGGCTGCGTGAACACAGTCTGAAGGGGGCTAGTGCGCCACAGCTAGCCAGGAGGGAAGCCGGTAAAAAGCCTGGACCTGCCTAAGTGGCAAGAGACCATTGTTTCGGGGTACGAGAGGAGAGGGGATTCAGAGCACCGCCTAAATGAGCTCCAGAGATGGGCGCGAGCCGTGGCTATCAGCGCGGACCCCAGAGACGGGCATGAAACACTAAGGCTGCTGCTGCAGCCACCAAGAATCCTGTGTGCAAGCACAGGTCACTATCCACACCTCCCCTCCTGGGAGCCTGTGCAGCCCACCACTGCCAGGGTCCTGTGATCCAGGGACAACTTCCCCAGGAGAACACACGGCACCTCAGGCTGTTGCAACGTCACACCAGCCTCTGCCACCACAGGCTCGCCCCGCATTCCGTACCCCTCCTTCCCCCAGGCCTGAGTGAGCCAGAGCCCCCGAATCAGCTGCTACATTAACCTCGTCCTGTCTGAGTGAAGAACAGATGCCCTCAGGCGACCTACACGCAGTGGCGGGGCCAAATCCAAAGCTGAACCCCAGGAGCTGTGCGAAGAAGAGAAAGGGAAATCTCTCCCAGCAGCCTCAGGAGCAGCGGATTAAATCTCCACAATCAACTTGCTGTACCCTGCATCTGTGGAATACCTGAATAGACAACGAATCATCCCAAAATTGAGGTGGTGGACTCTGGGAGCAACAGTAGACTTGGGGTTTGCTTTCTGCACCTAATTTGTTTCTGGTTTTATGTTTACCTTACTTTAGAATTTAGAGCTTATTATCATTGGTAGATTTGTTTATTGATTTGGTTGTTGTCTTCCTTTTTTTATATATATATATATATACATATATATATATATATTTTCCTATTTCTCTTTTTGTGAGTGTGTATGTGTCTGCTTCTTTGTGTGATTTTGTCTGTATAGCTTTGCTTTTACCATTTGTCCTAGGGTTCTGTCTGTCCTTTTTTTTTTTTTTTCTTTTGTTTTTTAGTATAGTTTTTAGCACTTGCTATCATTGGTGGATTTGTTTATTGGTTTGGTTGCTCTCTTCTTTCTTTCTTTTTTTAATTATTTTTTATTTTTTATTTTTCATAATTTTTTAATAACTTTATTGTATTTTATTGATCTTTTTTCTTTCGTTCTTTTTTTTTCTCCCTTTTCTTCTGAGCTGTGTGGCTTACAGGGTCTTGGTGCTCCAGCCAGGTGTCAGGCCTGAGCCTCTTAGGTGGAAGAGCTGAGTTCAGGACTTTGGTCCACCAGAGACCTCCTGGCCCTACATAATATCAAATGGCGAAAGCTCTCCCAGAGATCTCCATCTCAATGCTAAGACCCAGCTCTACTTAATGATCAACAAGCTCCAGTGCTGGACACCCCATGCCAAACAGCTAGCAAGGCAGGAACACAACCCCACCCACTAGCAGAGAGGCTGCTTAAAATCATAGTAAGTTCACAGACACCCCAAAACACACCATCAGACGTGATCCTGCCAGCAAAAAGAAAAGATCCAGCCTCATCCACCAGAAAACAGGCACTAGTCCCCTCCACCAGGAAGCCTACACAACCCACTGAACCAACCTTACCCACTGGGGGCAGATACCAAAACCAATGGGAACTACGAACCTGCAGCCTGTGAAAAGGAGACCCCAAACACAGTAAGTTAAGCAAAATGAGAAGACAGAGAAATATACAGCAGATGAAGGAGCAAAGTAAAAACCCACCACACCAAACAAATGAAGAGGAAATAGGCAGTCTATCTGGAAAAGAATTCAGAGTAATGATAGTAAAGGTGATCCAAAATCTTGGAAATAGAATGAAGAAAATATAAGATACGTTTAACAAGGACCGCGAACAAGTAAAGAGCAAACAAACAGTGATGAACAATACAATAAATGAAATTTAAAATTCTCTAAGAGGAATCAATAGCAGAATAACTGAGGCAGAAGAACAGAGTGACCTGTATGATAAAATAGTGGAAAAAGCTACTGCAGAGCAGAATAAAGAAAAAAGAATGAAAAGAATTGAGGACAGTCTCAGAGACCTCTGGGACAACATTAAATGCACCAACATTCGAATTATAGGGGTCCCAGAAGAAGAAGAGAAAAAGAAAGGGACTGAGAAAATATTTGAAGAGATTATAGTTGAAATCTTCCCTAATATGGGAAAGGAAATAGTCAATCAAGTCCAGGAGGCGCAGAGTCCCATACAGGATAAATCCAAGGAGAAACATGCCAATCACATGTATTAATCAAACTATCAAAAATTAAATACAAACAAAAAATATTAAAAGCAGCAAGGGAAAAGCAGCAAATAACATACAAGGGAATCCCCATAAGGTTAACAGCTGATTTCTCAGCAGAAGCTCTGCAAGCCAGAAGGGTGTGGCAGGACATATTTAAAGTGATGAAAGGGGAAAACCTGCAACCAAGATTATTCTACACACCAAGGATCTGTAGATCTATACAGCAGATACAATGGAGAAATTACAACCTTTACAGACAAAAAGCTAAGAGAATTCAGCACCACCAAACCAGCTATACAACAAATGCTAAAGGAACTTCTCTACGCAGGAAACACAAGAGAAGGAAAAGACCTACAATAGCAAACCCAAAATAATTAAGAAAATGGTAATAGGAACATACATATTGATAACTACCTTAAATGTAAATGGATTAAATCTTCCCACCAAAAGACATATGCTAACAGCCATAAAAGGGGAAATCAACAGTAACACAATAATAGTAGGGGACTTTAACACCCCACTTTCACCAATGGACAGATCATCCTAAATGAAAATAAGGAAACACAAGCTTTAAATGATACATTAAACCAGATGGACTTAATTGATATTTATAGGACATTCCAACCAAAAATAACAGAATACACTTTCTTCTCAAGTGCTCATGGAACATTCTCCAGGATAGATCATATCTTGGGTCACAAATCAAGCCTTGGTAAATTTAAGAAAATTGAAATCGTATCAAGTATCTTTTCCGACCACAATGCTATGAGACTAGATATCAATTGCAGGAAAAATATCTGTAAAACATTCAAACACATGTAGGCTAAACAATACACTACTAAATAACCAAGAGATCACTGAAGAAATCAAAGAGGAAATCAAAATATACCTAGAAACACGATGACCCAAAACCTATGGGATGCAGCAAAAGCCATTCGAAGAGGGAAGTTTATACCGATACAATGCTACCTTAAGAAATAAGAAAAATCTCAAATAAACAACCTAACCTTACACCTAAAGCAATTAGAGAAAGAAGAATAAAAAACCCCCAAAGTTAGCAGAAGGAAAGAAATCGTAAAGATCAGAGCAGAAATAAATGAAAAAGAAATGGAGAAAACAATACCAAAGATCAATAAAACTAAAAGCTGGTTCTTTGAGAAGATAAACAAAATTGATAAACCATTAGCCAGACTCATCAAGAATAAAAGGGAGAAGACTCAAATCACTAGAATTAGAAATGAAAGGGGAGAAGTAACAACTGACACTGCAGAAATACAAAGGATCATGAGAGATTACTACAGGCAACTCTATGCCAATAAAATGGACAACCTGGAAGAAATGGACAAATTCCTAGAAAAGCACAACCTTCCAAGACTGAACCAGGAAGAAATAGAAAATATAAACAGACCAATCACAAGCACTGAAATTGAAACTGTGATTAAAAATCCTCCAACAAACAAAAGCCCAGAACCCTATAGCTTCACAGGCAAATTCTATCAAACATTTAGAGAAGAGCTAACACCTATCCTTCTCAAACTCTTCCAAAATATAACAAAGGGAGGAACACTCTCAAACTCATTCTACGAGACCACCATCACCCTGATACGAAAACCAGACAATGATGTCACAAAAAAGAAAACTACAGGCCAATATCACTGATGAACATAGATGCAAAAATCCTCAATAATACTGGCGAACAGAACCCAACAGCACATTAAAAGGATCATACACCATGATCAAGTGGGGTTTATCCCAGGAATGCAAGGATACTTCAGTATAAACAAATCAATCGATGTGATACACCATATTAACAAATTGAAGGAGAAAAACCATATGATCATCTCAATAGATGCAGAAAAAGCTTTTGACAAAATTCAACACCCATTTATGATAAAAACTCTCCAGAAAGTGGGCATAGAGGGAACTTACCTCAACATAATAAAGGCCATGTATGACAAACCCACAGCCAACCTCGTTCTCAATGGTGAAGAACTGAAACCATTTCCACTGAGATCAGGAACAAGGCAAGGTTGCCCACTCTCACCACTATTATCCAACATAGTTTTGGAAGTTTTAGCCACAACAATCAGAGAAGAAGAAGAAATAAAAGGAATCCAAATCAGAAAAGAAGAAGTAAAACTGTCACTTTTTGCAGATAACATGATACTATACATAGAGAATCCTAAAGATGCTCCTAGAAAACTACTAGAGCTAATCAATGAATTTGGTAAAGTAGCAGGATACAAAATTAATGCACAGAAATCTCTTACATTCCTATACACTAACAAAGAAAGATCAGAAAGAGAAATTAAGGAAACAATCCCATTCACCATTGCAACAAAAAGAATAAAATACCTAGCAATAAACCTTCCTATGGAGACAAAAGACCTGTATGGAGACAAAAGACCTGTATGGAGAAAACTATAAGACACTGATGAAAGAAATCAAAGATGACACAAACAGATGGGGAGATACACCATGTTCTTTGATTGTAAGAATCAATATTGTGAAAATGACTATACTACCCAAAGAAATCTACAGATTCAATGCAATCCCTGTCAAACTACCAATGGCATTTTTCAGAGAACTAGAACAAAAAATTTCACAATTTGTTTTGAAACACGGAAGACCCCAAATAGCCAAAGCAATCTTGAGAAAGAAAAATGAAGCTGGAGGAATCAGGCTCCTGTACTTCAGACTATGCTACAAAGCTACAGTAATCAAGACAGTATGGTACTTGCACAGAAACAGAAATATATATCAATGGAACAGGATGGAAAACCCAGAGCTAAACCCATGCACCCATGGTCACCTTATCTTTGATAAAGGAGGCAAGAATATACAATGGAGAAAAGACAGCCTCTTCAATAAGTGGTGCTGGGAAAACTGGACAGCTACATGTAAAAGAATGAAATTAGAACACTCCCTAACACCATACACAAAAATAAACGCAAAATGGATTAAAGACCTCAATGTAAGGCCAGACACTATAAAACTCTTAGAGGAAAACATAGGCAGAACACTCTATGACTTAAATCACAGCAAGACCCTTTTTGACCCACCTCCTAGAGAAATGGAAATAAAAACAAAAATAAATAAATGGGACCTAATGAAACTTCAAAGCTTTTGCACAGCAAAGGAACGCTCTTGCACTGTTGGTGAGAATGTAAATTGATACAGCCAGTATGGAGAACAGTATGGAGGTTCCTTAAAAAACTAAAAATAGAACTACAATACGACCCAGCAATCCTACTACTGGGCATATACCCTGAGAAACCATAATTCAAAAAGAGTCATGTACCACAATGTTCATTGCAGCTCTATTTACAATAGCCAGGACATGGAAGCAACCTAAATGCCCATCAACAGACGAATGCATAAAGAAGTTGTGGTACATATATACAATGGAATATTACTCAGCCATGAAAAGAAACAAAACTGAGTTATTTATAGTGAGGTGGATGGACCTAGAGTCTGTCATACAGAGTGAAGTAAGTCAGAAAGAGAAAAACAAATACCGTACGCTAACACGTATATATGGAATCTAAAAAATAAATAAATAAAAGGTTCTGAAGAACCTAGGGGCAGGACAGGAATAAAGATGCAGACATAGAAAATGCACTGAGGACATGGTGGGCGGAAGGGTAAGCTGGGATGAAGTGAGAGAGTGGCATGGACATATATACACTACCAAATGTAAAATAGATAGCTAGTGGGAAGCAGCTGCAGAGCACAGGGAGATCAGCTCGGTGCTTTGTGACCACCTAGAGGGGTGGGGTAAGGAGGGTGGGAGGGAGACGCAAGTAGGAGGAGATATGGGGATATATGTATATGTATAGCTGACTCACTTTGTTATAAAGCAGAAACTAGCACACCATTGTAAAGCAATTAGACACCAATAAAGATGTTAAAAAAAAAAAGCTAATCCAATATTTCTAAAAAAAAAAAAAAAAAAGAAAACCAAGTTCCAAGTGCAACATGTCATACATTTTAGAGATCTGAATTATGAATAAGGTAAGGTTCCTTGTAGAATGTTCCAGCATGGCATAAATAAATAAAGTCTATTCAAACTGTTCCAAGTTGTATAGCTGGTAAAGACATCTTTATCAACACCTTAAAGTCTGCCATTTAGCAAGAATTTACTATGTATCTCACACTATGATTTACATCCATTGTTTCATTTAATCTTCCAAAATACTCATGACTTTGGTGATAACACTGTTCCATTTTTATCCATGAGGAAACTGAAGCTTAATAAAATTAGGTTGCCCCCAATTCCCATAAGTATCTGTCTCTTTAAGCTCTTTGCCTTCTTAGAGACATACTACCCTGGTCCATGTTCTTTAAACATTTGTTTTCTCTGCCTGATTGAAAAGTCTGGGAAAGAAAGAACCCCATCCTTTTTATTCACTACTTAGTCCCCATTTCCAATCACAGTACCCAGAGCAAAATAAATACTTGTTGAGTGAACTAATAAATGAGTAAATGAATAGAGTATATACCATTTTATCATTACTTCTATGGACTGGGAACTACCTCATTATGACTCTAGGAAATTGCAGGCTCTGGGTTTGTTCGCCTTGTATTAGGCACAGACATCTATTTCTTGGCAGCAATAATCATATTCTCTTTTGCCATCAAGCCCATGTTCTCAAAGTCCCTCTGAAAATAAAAATAAGAAAAGTTATTTTTCAATAGCCAAGACATGGAAACAATTAAATGTCCATTGATAGATGAATGGATAAAGAAGATGTGGTATTGATACATATATACAGTGGAATACTACTCAGCCATAAAAAAGAATGAAATAGTGCCATTTACAGCAACATAGATGGACTTAGAGATTGTCATACTAAGTGAAGTAAGTCAGAAAGAGAAAGACAAATACCATATATTACTTATATGTGAAATCTAAAATATGACACATGAATTTATCTACCAAACAGAAACAGACTCAGACATAGAGAACAGACTTGTGGTTGCCAAGGCAGAGAGGGAGTGGGGGAGGGATGGATTGGGAGTTTGGGATTAGCAGATGCAAAGTATTATATATAGAATAGATAAACAATGAGGTCCTACTGTATAACATGGGGAACTATATTCAATATCCTATGATAAACCATAATGGAAAAGAATATGAAAAAGAATATATATATATATATGTATAATTGAATCACTTTGCTGCACAGCAGAAATTAACACAACATTGTAAATCAGCTATACTTCAATAAAAAATGTAAGTTGCAGAAGAAAAAAAAATTATTTTTAAAGGTAGATCCATTTATGTCTCTACTGTCACAGAATGTTGTCATTTAACATGTTATCTTTTCGACATTAGTGAATAATTTTCAGAAAGATTGAAGAGACTAATTGAGACTTTTTAAGAAATAGTATAAAGATTTCTATTCCTCTCTGTTCAGATACATTAATTTGTTACCTAGTCATTTACTACTTGGAATGTGTCCCTGTAACTGATTCAGAAATCTGCATCAAGATATAAAATAATAACATTACCTTATATTTGCATAATGTAATTAAGTTTTCAGAGCTGCCTCCTGTCACATCTATCATTTTAGTTTTTTTATGTTTCTCTTTAGCAGAGCCTTGGTGCATTTTGAATTCATTGTGCCATAATAATATATAGCTGAATATCATCAAAACATTGGTATTGAGGTATAAAACTACAACCTTCATTCGTACAGCACTATATAAACTGCTTTCACATATATTATCTTAATGGACCTCACAACAACCCTAAGAATGAGATAAAGCCGGTATCATCTTTATTTTACAGACCAGGAAATGGAGCCTTAGAATTCAATTGACTTGTTTCTGAAGGTCACCCAGCTAGTAAATGGCAAAACTCAGGCTAGATTCTAGGATTTCTGACGTTTAAGTGAAATAAGCTACTCACAAAAGAACACAAATTGTATTTTTTACTTTTCCTTGACACTTCACTGTAGATGCAGTGCATACCTGTTGGTTTTAGATATTTTACTTGATTTTTCTTTTGTTGATAGCTAATATATTTAATGGAAGAAATGATGAAGTTGTGTGTCACAGTAGAATCTATATAATCTCCATAATGTTATGGAGCACTTATAATAGTTTTTGAAATTTTTAAAATATGTGAAACAAAACAAATCTCCAAGATCCCTTGGAGGCTAACTAAACCAATTCTGTAATTGTAAGAGTGAGTAAACTGGATTTCAAGGAAATTAAATGACTTGCTTAAGTTTAAGAAGGTAATTAATAAAAGAGCTCAGAATGGAGCTTGTGTTTCCTGAGTCATCTATTCGTTTAGTACTCCTTCAGATTTTATTAAGCCTCTGTTATATGCAGATCACTCTGTTAGGCACTGAAGGATTCGAAGACTAGTAGAGTATCATTGCCTTTAGATAATTTGTAGTCTAACGGAGAGCTGAGGCAGGCACAGTGATAAATGAAGTACAACGCAGAGTATGATGTGACCTTAAGAAAAAAGTACAAGCAGGAGAACAAGAAAAGAAAGACTAGAATAATATTTTCACCTCCCATTTATTTCTTTTTAATATTTATTTATTTATTATTTATTTTGGCGGCACTGTGTCTTAGTTGCAGCACGCGGGATCTTCATTGCAGCACACGGACTTCTTAGTTGCAGCATGCAGACTCTTAGTTGTGGCATCCATGCGGGATTTAGTTCCCTGACCCAGGGATCAAACCTGGGCCCCCTGCATTGGGAGCGTGGAGTCTTACCCACTGGGCCACCAGGGAAGTCCCCAATTTACTTTATATTGACTTCAGAGTAAGTCATTAATATGTGACTTGCTCAGTTACAATAGACCACAGAAAATATTTAATTGAATTTTTAAAATATCTTGTAATGCATACTATATACATCAGTATATATGTACATATTTATATAGAGATACGTATGTAGATCCATGTGCGTATGTATAGAAATATTTATGTGTAATTGTAGGCATGTGTATATATATGAATAATTATAGATGTGTACATAAACATTTGGGGGGTTGTTTGTATGTATATTTTCTTTTTTTCTTCTGTGTACAATTTAAATTTTTTCCCCAGTTTTACTGAGATATAATTGACATGTAACATTGTATAAGTTTAAGGTGAACAATGTGATTTGATAGGTACATATATTGCAAAATGATTGTCACAGTAAGTTTAGTCAAATTCCATCACCTCACATAGCTACAATTTTTTCCCCTTGTGATAAGAACTTTTAAGATCTATTCTCTTCAAAGCTTCCAAATATACAGTCTTGTTAACCATAGTCACCATGCTGTATATTATATCTTATACCTGGAACTTTGTACCTTTTGACCACCTTCACCCATTTTGCCCACCCTCCATCCTCCACCCCCACCTCTGGCAACCACCATTCTGATCTCTGTTTCCGTCAGTTTGGATTTTATAGATTCCACAAATAAGTGAGATCATACAGTATCTACCTTTCTCTGTCTCTTGTGTGTGTATTTTTATACACAAATACATACATGCAAGTATATATAAGTTTCGTAATGTAGATCCTTAACATTCTCAGAAAAAAAGTGAGATCGTCTCAACTCTCCTAATGTAATTAAGTTTTCATTACACAGTCTTAAAATATCATTTAAACATTGGACAACTCCATGAATCTAAACTATTTATATCATTCATTTGATAGGTCTTATTTGCTGCCACAGCTCAGCTCCTCAATTTTTTCAAAGTACCTCTTTTTAGATTAAAAGATCATTCTTAGGCCTTTCTACACCCATCACCCATACCAACCACTGGCAGTATTTGAGGGCTGATTTTCACAAGGAAACAAAATGTGCTGTTGTTGAGGTGGTGATGGGCTTCACTGCTTCAGGAGAGTCACTGCATTGCTAAGCAGAAGGGCTCCTTGGGACCTTGGGCAGTCACCCAGGTTCACTCACCACTCACCTCAGCTCCACACTGCTTTCAGGGTACTCATGATTCAAACCCAGGAATCCACAACATTACAGATGGCCTCCCGGCATGGACCTTTGAGGTCACTGCAAATGTTGTATTTCTTTGATTAAGACACAGTTCACTGTATTACATTAACATTGATTTGCTAACATCTTTTCATGAAAAAAAAAATGTCGATTGTAAGAAGCATCTCAGTTTCAGGAACATTGTATTGTGAGGGCAGGGGGAGTTCACATTAGAATGGAAGGAACAGGAGTTAAAACTGTGAATGAAAAATAATAAGTTTTAAGAGCTATTTATTTTGCAGATTGATTACTAAGCTAATCATAATTAAACCAAGTGTCGGCAATCATAATTCCAGCTTGTTCCACCTCCCACATGATTAGCTGTCAGTTAAGTCAGAGTTTTGAAATGTGGGGTGCATCAGAATCACCTGGGAGCTCGCTGAAGATGAGGTTCCCCATTCTCACCCGAGAGCTCTGGATTCAGAATTTGTAGGGGGTGGAGCCTAACAACCGCCTCCCAACCCCCCACCCCAGGTGATACTAATTCTCTTCAAGGTTTGAGAATCAATGTCTGAAACCCCGTGTTGAGGGAAATGTGAATCTTTCTTTGGTCCACATTCCTTTTTTTATTTTATTTTATTTTGTTTTCAGTTTATTCTTTTCAAGCTGACAGTCTCCTTCCATTGTCACTTGAATCCTCATTTGCGGCTAGGGTCCACATGCTAGATACACGTTTCACCATGTGTATTTAAATGTGAAAAATATTTTCATACTGTTTGACTCAATAATCACACACTTCCAAGAATGTCTCCTAAGGAAATATTTGTTGATATGTATATAATATATATTTAAAACTCCCTTCTCTCTGACTTACAGTCTTAGGAAACCTTGCTCAGAAATCATCCTCAGCTTAAGCTTTTTTCTGACTTTCCTCAGACTAGTCAATGTAGCCTACATCAGAACAGCCCAAGTTCTGTTCTGTGGAAGCATTTGGTTCAGATTATGACTCCTTGCCAACAACATCTTGTTACAGTTCCATTTTTCTAAAGAAGACTCTTTACTTACTATTTGTGACCTGATTTACATATCAAACATTGACTCATCACAAATTCAGTATCACAAACCCACTGTTACATACCACATCGGTAGTCTGAGTCGAACGTTTAAGGGAGAATGCATGATGAAACATGTATATATCTGTCCCTTTTGGAGTGGGATATGCCACCAGGGAGGATGCACCAATGCTAACCAAACTGTGGTAGCAACAGCGTCATAAAACTGAGTGAGAGACTCTCACGGGGCGTGGGGGGGCATTGTTGCTTTGCCTCCATCTAGCATTAATCCAGGATTTCCCAAAGTGTATCGTTAGATGGGACACTGACTGTTTTCTTTTTCCCCGTAGCAATGTATATATTGTAGCATATACTAGAAAATGTTACTAGCATACCACAACTTTGGTTTTACTTGGATGGAGGCTAAAATTGATAGACTTTAAGGGAAAAAAATGAATTGATTTAAGGAAAAAACAATGAAATAATATTATAGTTGGTGTGTAGATATAGTGAAAATCGTGAGGGAAGAATGAAAATGCCTGACGTTTGGGAAGCACTGCATTTAACAATACTGATTATACATGGAACATGGACAGCCAGTATCCCTGAGAGCACATGTCCATTTCTGGCCTTTCTAATGCTGGACTGTACTTGCCAGGGACTTAGCACCGTGCATGGGACATAGGATTAATATGAATTAAATCACAATGCCTTGTATAAACTGTTTAACTTCCTGTATGAAAAATATACAGTTGCCCTCAAAGAAGGCCTAGGAGTACAACACAGAGGTAAACACTCTTAAGCTTTCATAGCAGAAAGAATGAAGCACGAATTTCAACCCCTCACTAGCTGTCATTCTCTGAGTAAATTATTAAACCACTTGGAGCCTAAGTTTTCTCATCTGACGAATGGAGATAATATTTAGGTAGATCATAGTTTTTTTGATAAATGGCAAGATCTATATAAATTTCTCAACATACTGTGTGGCACATTGTAGGTACTCAATATTGTAATTGTTATGTTTTTTTAAGAGGTGTTCATTTTATTAGGTAACTATAATGTGTTAAGAAAAAGTTTGTGAGTATTTCTTTTTTTATTTTTTTATTATTTTTTAAAATTAATTAATTAATATATTTTTGGCTGCTTTGGGTCTTTGTAGCTGCATGTGGGCTTTCTCTAGTTGCGGTGAGCGTGGGCTACTTTTCGCTGTGGTGCACAGGCTTCTCATTGTGGTGGCTTCTCTTGTTGTGGAGCACAGGCTCTAGGTGCACAGGCTTCAGTAGTTGTGGCACACGGGCTCAGTAGTTGTGGCACGCGGGCTCAGTCGTTATGGCTTGCAGGCTTTAGAGCACTGGCTCAGTAGTTGTGGTGCATGGGCTTAGTTCCTCCAGGGCATGTGGGATCTTCCTGGACCAGGGCTTGAACCCGTGTCCCCTGCGTTGGCGGGTGGATTCTTAACCACCACACCACCAGGGAAGTCCCAAGTTTGTGAGTATTTCTGATAGAAAATAGTAACACACAAGCATCACTGGTAAGGGAACAACTGTAAGAAGAGGAATAAGGCAAGGGAAGATACCATGAATGGATACCTCAGCCAAAGTCCTGAGATCCCATCCTTGCCAGTGCTGACTGAAAAGAGTTGCTGGTCAATTCCTTATTGGAATGTATTTGCTGGCCTTAGACCCATTCTGGATACTCAAGTCTTAAGGAAGATAAAAAAAGCTAGCATCACTTTTGAGCTTTTCTTTAAATCAGTTAGCTAAGGTAATTCACTTTTGCAAGTCTTTCCTTATTAACGTATTTTAAGATTTTTCTGCCAGAGTTACCTTTTATTTGTAAAAGCTGCATGATATTTCACTGTAGAATTTTTCTCATTGATATTTAGGTTGTTTCTAGTGTTTTGCTTCTATTACAAACAATGCTATAATGACTATCCTTATACAAAGGTAATCTCACACGTGTAAGTATATGTATAGCATAAATTCCTAGAAATAGAATGTCTAAATCAAATGGTGTATGCGTTTTCAGTTATTAAATATATTGTCATATTGCTCTGCAGAAAGGTGCTGGTTTACACCCCCACTGCAATATAAAAGTGTTTCCCCACATTCATGCCCAAACAGTGCATTTAAAAAATGTTTTCTTCTGATAGGTAAAAAGTGGAATTTTAATTAATTAATTTATTTACTTATGGCTGTGTTGGGTCTTCGTTTCTGTGCGAGGGCTTTCTCCAGTTGTGGCAAGCGGGGGCCACTCTTCATCGCTGTGCGCGGGCCTCTCACTATCGCGGCCTCTCCCGTTGCGGAGCACAGGCTCCAGATGCGCAGGCTCAGTAATTGTGGCTCACGGGCCTAGTTGCTCTGCGGTATGTGGGATCTTCCCAGACCAGGGCCCGAACCCGTGTCCCCTGCATTGGCAGGCAGACTCTCAACCACTGCGCCACCAGGGAAGCCCAAAAGTGGAATTTTAAATTGCAAGTCCTTCATTACACATAAAGTTGAACTTTTGCTCTCTTTCAATGCTTTGTGTCAAACTGAATGACCAACCTCCTAACCACAAACTTTATCCTGAGGTTAGAGTCAGAGCATTCCTGCCCTGGAATTGACTGTAGGTTTCCCTTAGTCCAACACCCTCACTTTGCAGACCTGAGAGTTGAGGCCCAAAGTGAAGAGGGTTTTGCCAATGTCACGCAGTTCCTCAAACATATTCTTTACTTGCCAAGTGACCATTCACTGTCTCTGAGTCAAGTAGTCTTTGAATTCCCTTCTAGCTCCAGTAATCCGCCGCTTAAGGTGCAGAAAAGATGTCACACATAGTGAACTCACATAAAGAACTCTGAGGTTCAAACACAGCTTGAGCAAGACACGTTTTTCTGTACATTCACAATGGGCTTAACTGATGCAAAAGACATTCCAAGGAATCAAGAAATCAGAGGACAATTATCCCTTAGGGCAAAGCATATTCTCTCTTACAGCACCAATGAGCAGATTTCAAAGAGATTTCATTCACGCATCTTGGGTGTAGCAGATGATGAGATAAAATTATCCCAGCTGATTTGTGTGTGTGCGGTTGTTGGCCTGTACCTTGCTATTCGCACTCTGCTGTGTTGTTAGTGCTGTTTTCTCTCTCTGGTTCCATCCAATAAATGCTGCATTTTTTGGAGAAGTGAACAAACACAGCTCCAGCAGGCCTCTGACTGCCTGCACACACTGTCACACTGCAGGGCTGTTTCTTCAGAGGAGCTTCTTAACTCCACCCCAGAGCCTTTCTTCAAAGTCAGGATTGACAGCAGTATCAAGTATTAATACAGATGATTATTGACAGCCAAAGATGTTTAGAAGTTAAGGAAGGAAAATCTCAGCCAGGCTTCTCTATTGAGAAATGACCATGTTAGTTATCACAGAGAATCCAGTTGATTTTCCATGGAGAAGCTGATTGATTATTAATGGATAATTTAGTCCCCAGAAAGAGTAAATCCCTCCTCCCTGCTTGCCTTTCCTCTTACTTTGTTCCACCTCTAATGTTGGAGACTCTTCCTCTTGTCCTCTCTAGCGCCAAAAGCCCAAGTAGGGGGAGGCAAGGAGAGAAGGGGTAAGTACAACCCCATCTCTTCTTAAGAGAAGAAAGTATGGGAGACCTGGATTTTAGTAGTAGATCTATCATGAGCTGACTACAGAACTTAGAGCAAGTCAAAACATTTCCCTCGGTATCATCTTTATCTCTGGGGTTTTATACTACTTTGAAATTCTAGGATTGGCTTTTCTATGCCTCGTGAACCTTCTATTTTATTGCAAATAAATTCCATCCATTTCAAATTTTGCCAAGTACATTTGTCAGAAGTTATTCTTTTGCAAGCAGACAGAAACACAACTCAAAGTGATGTAAGCAGTAAAGATGATTTATTATGTCATGTAAATGGAGAGTCTGGAGAGAGAGATATACTCAGACATGTTAGTGCTATTTTCTCTCTCAGTGTTCTGTCTTGCTGACTCTCAGTCTTCCTCCCTCTTGAGTTCTACTGCACTCTCTGTGTTAACTCTTGTGTTGGCAAGGTAGCCACTACCTGATCCAGACAAACATTCCATCAATTCAAGCAAAATAATTCCATCAAAAGTCCTGGAATTGAGTTTCACTACACAAAATTGTGTTCATCCTAGAATCAGTTGCTGTGGTCAGTTCTGGATCATGTACCAACCTTTTGCCAGGCAAGTAGGAGAGAGGCAGAGGGGGAAAGCAGTTGACTCTACTGAAATCATATGAACTGGGAATGGAAGAGGGATGTTTCCCTGAAGGAGTTACCAGAAGAATGCAGAGGTGATGAGCAAGCAAAATGAGTGGGCAGTAGGTTTTAGAATCATTGAAGCCTAACTTTTGCTAACGAGAAGATTCTCTCCTTACTTTTCCAGTAGACTGCTTATCATCTTTCTTGCACTAACTATGAGGATGAGGATAAAGAATTAGCATTCTCTTTATCTTTAAAATACTCTGCCGTTACCACTCAACCACAAACCAGTGTCCGATGGCAAAATGAATTAACTTATTCCTCTGTCTTTGGATCCAAGCTTTCTTCTTCAATCTAATCCCAGGATACCCTCTCCCTCCACCCAGAATCATATTCCTTCTTTATATCTTGTCCCTATCCTTAGAGATTTTTTCATTCATTACATTGGTCCTTACCATATTTTGTTCCTACAGTTCTTGTAAAACCAAATCCTTACTATAGCCTACAAGGTTCTACATATTCTCACTCCCAGCTATCAACTTTATCCTCTATCACTTTAGCCACAATGGGCCCTTCATAAATGCTCTAACCAGTTGAATATGCTTAAATATCAAAGAAGCCTCCCTAAATTTTCCTTCCTGCTAGAATGAAGTAATTCATGACAGGTTCATACTCCCACTGAAAATAACAAGAAAAGCCAAACATGTTACACAAGTCACACTTTAAAGGCATTAGAGAGCTGCAGAAGCAAGGAAGACTAGAGGGACTAAAATTCCACAGAGGTGAGAAACTTTCAGAGGTGATCTGAAGATCTGCAGTTGCTGTCTTCCCTTGGAGGGTTGCTAATTCTTGGTTCTGGCTACAGGCTAAGACCCTGGGCTTGGTCCTGATCAGAGCTTTTAGCAGTGACACAATGAGGAAACACAACCACATAGCTGAATTTCCCTCACAAGACACTTGCTAAATTCTAAAGCTGCCATTACCTCTTCAAATATTACTTCTCCCCAGGTTTGCCTACTTTCTCCTCCTGGAGATATCATGAGATACATATTAGACTTTCTTATTCTGGCTTCCATTTGGCTTAACCTCTTGTATATGTTTTTTGTTAATCTCTGTCTTTTTGTTTATGCTATTGAAAACTTTCTTCAGCTCTATCTTCCAGTTCACTCAATATTTCTTCATCTGTATTTAACCTGATATGCACCACCAATTTAATTTTTTTTTTAATTTATTTATTTATGGCTGCGTTGGGTCTTTGTTGCTGCGCGCGGGCTTTCTTTAGTTGCGGTGAGCGGGGGCTACTCTTCGTTGCGGTGCACGGGCTTCTCATTGCGGTGGCTTCTCTTGGTGCAGAGCACGGGCTCTAGGCACGCAGGTTCAGTAGTTGTGGCACTTGGGCTCAGTAGCTGTGGCTCTCGGGCTCTAGAGCGCAGGTTCAGTAGTTGTGGCGCACAGGCTTAGTTGCTCAGCGGCATGTGGGATCTTCCCGGACCAGGGCTCGAACCCGTGTCCCCTGCATTGGCAGGCAGGTTCTTAACCACTGTGCCACCAGGGAAGTCCCAATTTAATTTTTAACTATATTTTTTTCTACCTAAAGGTTTGAGTTATTTTTATGTATAAAAGTTCAATTTTGGTTATTTTATAAATCATATTTATATGGTTATTTTCATTATTTTATAAAAATTTTTCTATTTTTATAACTAGCACTTATATTTTTAATCCCTTATTTTATTTTAAAGTATTTTTAACATACATAATTTATGTAGTATGCCTGATAATTTCAGTATTTGAATCTTTGTTAGTCTGATTTTGTTGTCTGCTCCTCCTCAGTAAACTTTCTACCTTGGATCATTATTTGGGGTAATTCTTTGAGGTCTGTGTTAAAGGTATGTTTCACAAAGTGGTTTCGAGTTTGCTTCTCTCTGCTCACTTAGAGCACTGGTTTTTCAACCAACGTGTTTTTACCTAACACAAGTAGTTAAAAACAGGTAGTACACGTTCAGGCCACACATCCCCATGAAGGATGACTTGTGGTTCCATCTCAGGAAATCGTTTTCTCCCTTCCTCACACATCAGCAAGTCTGAAATAGGCATTTTGTCTTAGTGTTCTTCTGGTAGAGCAGGTTGATTTTTAGTTCTCTTTGGAAATCTTACACAGTCTCCTTCATAAAAAGTAAGGCCTTACTCGTGGCAAACACTAGGGTTTATTTCCTGTCCCCAGTGCTCAAGAGTCATCACATTTTGGCAGATGTTCCTAGGATAAAGCCATCTGTGGTATTTGTTTACATTTCTGGCATCCTATTTTTATTCTGTTACTGGATGCTGCTATTGTTGTTAATCTATAAATTTTAGGTAATTTTTAAGTGGGTAAAATGTTCAAGAAAACTAGTTCACTGTATGGATGGAAATGAAATTCTCCTTAATTCCTCTTTATTACCCAAGCCCCTCAGCCCTATTCCCACCTCACTTGTCTTTCTACCCACTCTCTTTAGTCATGGTTTTATTCTTAAAAGACTCCTTCTCTAATTGTTTTTTTTACCACTGTAGACAACTTCCCAGAATGTGTCTGTCAGTTATCTTTTCTTACCCTGGAAATCTCACTACATCTATCCTTATCCATATCCAATGTGGTTAGATCCTGATTCTGTCTTGTTTAACAATTGCAATACTTTTCTTACCAAATGCATTTGTCTTACTAATACACAACTCTGCTCCTGTCATGCACCTATTCAAACCATTAGCAAACCCTGTGACCTACTAAATAAGGCCTTTAACTGGCCTAAATTACCTTTCCAGCTCTATTTTCTTTCAATTTCCTTCACCAGCAGCACAAACTTGGTGTGCCTTAGTGTTTTTCATACCATATGTAATACTTGGGTGTGTATATATTCTCTGCTCTCTTAGATGGGGGTCACAGCATGAGCAAAGGCAGGAGGGGTAGAAGGGTATAGGTTAATTTCAGCAAAAGGTGGGTAGTGAATAGATCCTTTACAACCAAATCTTAGATTACACAGACTGTGATAAATGAGGTTTGGGCCAGATAGCAAAGAGCTTTTAATGCTGAAATGTCATTATTCTGGGGACCACAGTGCACCAATGAAAGACCATATTATATATATTTTTATATCACCACTTTGCACAGCACTAGAGAGCGTACACGAGTGACATGCCCTGAAGCTGTGTAACGTGTCAGTCTCAATAAACCTCATTTCATATAGAAAAAAGTCTTAAGCATGGCTGGCATTCATTATCTGCTTACTAAATTTTGTCCATCCTCCATAGGGATTTGTCTTAACATCCTTTTTATAATTACCTAACCTTTGTTGGGACAAGAAAAGTTAAGACAGGTAGCAGTCTGTATATTGGGAAGATCTCCATAGAATATTGTTTTGTTTTTGTCTCTCCTTTAAAATGGAAGCAAATTAACATAATATTATATTCAGATTTTAGATACTGGATCCATTGTGGCTTTAAAATATATAATAGAACTATGTGTTATTCTGCATAACTTTTTCAGAAAAAAATGCTTTGATTTTATATAATTTGTGTCTAAGTCAAGTAAGTCCTCAATTCCTATAAATCAGTATGCATTAAATGAGTATACATGAAGAAAAAGTCCCTGAGCTTTCTCTCTCTCTCACTCTCTCTCTCTCTCCCCTTCCCCTTCCGCTCCCCCTGCCCCCACAAAGATAGACCCTCCACTTCTGTAACATAGGAGAAGAAAGAAACAAGCCTTGCTTTGCAGGTCAGAAGCGAGGGAGGAGCATACATGTCTGGGCACAGGCTAGGGCTGCTGCAGTTGGAAAGTGCTCTTTCCATTAGATAATGCCATAGGAAGGAATCCAGTGCATCTAGCTCTCTCTAAAGAAACACGGGAACCGGTGTAGCCAAACTGCAGACTAAGAGAAGCCATCATAAATTTCACCTGCCTCAAATCTAAGGAAAAAAAGCCTGCACCCTTGAGAGTCTTCTACTTTCTGGAGTGTTATCGAATGGGGGTCCCACTGCTCGCCACTTACAAAATCAACTACATACTTACAAATGTCGGTAGAAAGGAAAGGTGCCTTTAATCAGAATGCCGGCAGTCTGGGGAGATGGTGGAGTCAGTGTCCCCCAAAAACCCCCTCTGAAGATTCTGCTCAGCCTTGAAACTTTTAAAAGGAAACAGGGAAGTAATCTCAGTTAATCACTGAGATAAGGGGTCAGAGTTGTTGCCATCCCCCACGGAGTGCAGGCTTGTCCTCTCCTCATGATCTTCCTGTAGATGTTATCTTGTTCACACAATTTGGTCACGCAGTTTGTTCGGGAGATTACTGAAGGGGAAGCTAAGGAAGAGATCTGGTCATCTGTTAATTACTTATTCTTCATTTCTACTTCTTCAATCTATGGAAAGAACTGACAAGTTAGGCAATGTATTGTGTGATTAAAAGATTTGAAAGGTGGGCTTGAGCCAGAGATGAGTAGAGTACGGAGGTGCCTGGTTAAAAGTTACAATATAGCTTTGCTAAAGTGACAAGGAAAGGGGCTTCCTGCTGAAGGCGGTTTCCTGCAAAGAGCTGCTTACAAATCCCCACTTGTCAGGACATCATTCCATTTCTGTGGGATTATGGGCAAACATCTGTCTTCTGTAACTTCTTCATGCTGACATAGGGTGCCATATTCTCAGAGCAGAAGATGTTGACATAGGTCTGTCACATCTCTTTGCTGACAATTTTAGTTGCCCACTTACATATACGGGCAGAGCAAGCTACAATTATTTTGATGCCCACAAAGATATAGATTATTGTGAACAATAATGTTAATCCCATTCTCTTGAGGCCAGTTCTTGGTATTGTGCTAGCCATAGATTCAGTACTGCTCTGAAGATGGAGCAGCTTAAGTCATAGCTATAGTCTGGTCATCATGCAGTTAGCTTTTTCCTCTGGTGGCAGTTATAGTATCTGTAAAACAACTCAGGAGTGTGCACCAGACACTGAGTCTATGACTCGATTGTCCTAATCATTAACTGCTCTGTTTTGTACTTGGCGGGGGCCCTGCAGGGTTCTGCTCATTTCCACGAGTGTGGAAGGAAACCGGGCAATTGGTGCCAGTTTGCTTTTCTTTTTTATCCTCTCAACCAATATATAGGCTTTTCTTTGTTTAAGCTTGTGTTAAAGAGCAATTAATTTAACTGGATTGGTAGCTATCTATAAACTGCCAAATTTAGTACAAAAATTACCCCATAAGAGTCCCGAGTGCTGATGTGGAAAAAAGGGAACTCTCCTACACTGTTGGTGGGAATGTAAATTGGTGCAGCCACTATGGAGAACAGTATGGAGGTTCCTTAAAAAACTAAAAATAGAGTTACCATATGATCCTGCAATCCCACTCCTGGGCATATACCCAGGCAAAACTATAATTTGAAAAGATACATGCACCCCAATGTTTATAGCAGCATTATTTATAATAGTCAAGATATGGAAATAACCTAAGTGTCCATCAACAGATGAATGGATAAAAAAGATGTGATATACATATATATATATATATATATACACACACACATACATATATGTATATATATAAATACACACACAATGGAATACTACGCAGCTGTAAAAAAGAGTGAAACAATGCCATTTGCAGCAACATGGATGGACCTAGAGATTATCATACTAAGTGAAGTAAGCCAGACAAAGATAACTATCATATGATATCACTTATATGTGGAATCTAAAAAATAATAGAAATGAATTTATTTACAAAATAGAAACAGAGTTACAGATAAAGAGAAAAACTAGTGGTTACTAGTAGAGAGAGGCAACGGGGGGAGGGGCAAAATAGGGGTAGGGGAGTATGAGGTATAAACTACTATGTATAAAATAAATAATATATTGTATATTAGCCATTATTTTATAATAACTTTAAATGAAGTATAATCTATAAAAATATTGAATCACTATGTTGTACACCTGAAACTAATATAATTTTGTAAATCAACTATACTTTAATAAAAAAAAGAGCTCTGAGCGTTAATATTTATATCTTCAGTTTGGTATGATTCTAACTTGATCATGAATACTCATCCTCAGTCTAAATTTGAGAATGAGGGGAGAAAATCCTTCTGGTCCTGTATCTAGGAATGGTCATACAGTAAAACAAATTGGCTTACTTGCATGTACTTCTATTTTATTCTATGCCTTCAAGTTACTCGGCCTCCATTGTAGAACCTTAAACAAACACAACATTTGTCACAATTTGATAAGCTCTGAGCCACATATATATGCATTACTTTTGTCAAAAGGCCAAGAGGACATAAAACTTAACTTCTATCCCTGTCAAAACAGTTTAGTTCTCTATGTTTTATTTTCTTTCATTTGTTTCCATCTTTACTGTATTTTTTTCAAAGTTGAACTCTGACTCTCAACAAAGAAGAATGAATCCGAACAATACTAAGAGATAAGAAAACCTTGAGAAAGATGCAGTCTCAAAAGAAGATGTAACATGAAGGCACATTCAGGGAGTCAGGAGAGGCCAAATTACACATCAGACTGCAAAAGCTGCAGATGGAAATTACCAGTCGCAAAGAGGGAGTGGGAGAGAATGAAAAACAGTGGCTTTGACAAGCATAGCCTATCCATTTTCCAGACAATGATAGGATCTGTAGGAATCTTGTTGGGGTGGCTCATTTTCCTGCATGGCCTCTCCATCTCTCAGGAAGTTCTGGCCTGGGGTAATGACTACTTGTGATGTAGACAGCCCACCGAGGAGTCCTGTTTCTATTTTAGCTGCCCATAATCGAAATGTGATCCCAAAATTAGCCACGAAGGCAAGATAGGAAACACCCTAAAAGATAACAAGCTGCTGGCATCCCTCTCAAATGAACTTTATCTTCTCTAGCCAAAATAGACCTTTAAAGGAATTTTTTAAACCTCAGTATTTTTCCAGTATAAGTGGTAGCAACTGCCAGCAGACAACTCCATTAAATCTTAGATGGAATGAGAGTGATCTTCTTTGACACCAAGAGAAGAGCTAAGTTCCAGTGTGGCTATTCTGATCATCAGTTTAAATATATTAATTAATTAGCCATAAAATTCTTTAATAAACCAGTTAATGGAAATGTTGTTAGAAATAAGTATTTCTTTGAGAAGGAGCGAAGACCACAGATATGCTTAATGGATTTGATTTTCTACTGAAATCTGATTTGTGTGATCAGAAGTTCAACCCCCAAATTAATTATAATTCTGAGTCTTTAAACCATTTAAATCATTCTGTTAACCTGAGTTTTTAACAATCCTTTGAAATTTTGACTTGACAGGACTAAGACTAAAGTGCAAAAATTTGAACTTAAAAATTACCATAAAAATAAATTAATTGCTTCAAAAGCATGGAAATAGGGCATATTAATTTTTAATTCCATTTTTTGACATTTTATGCCCCCTACCCCCTTGCCAAAAATAAAAGATTAATTAAGCTTTCAGTACTTCTATTACAAAGAAATGTGTTTGCAAAATCTCTTTGCCATCCCTAACCCCACGCATCATCCACCAGTCTATTTTGTTCATTGCTTTTTAATTCTGGAAAATGAACACGGAAAATGATTTGTAATTTGTAGCTGTGACATGAATAGATGAGACTATCTCAGTGACTACTTACCATGGTCTCATCAACTGTCAGATGTCTAATAGTAATAATAATGCTAAAATGTATTGAGTTTTACTAAGTGCCAATTACTCTTATATGTATTTGCATATATTAGCTTATTTCATCCATACAACAACCCTATGAGACAGAAATTAAAAGCTGGGCAGAGAGGAGTTAAGTAATGTGTCCCAGGTCACACCCTAAGTGGTTAGGGCTGATCTTTAAGCCGGGGGTCTGATTCCAGAGCTCTTGCCCTTAACCATTATGCAGCATCATTTTCCTGTACTTTTTAAGATATATGAGTATGTGATGATGTTTGTAAATAGCTAACATAAAGATAGGAAAAAATATATATGACTTATGCTGTTTTCATTAAATAAAAGTTATCTACCATTTTCAATTGTATACAAAATTAATGGTACAAATAATTATCATTGTACTGTTTGATAAGACAGTGAAAAAAATCCACTTTCTCTAACTTACAGAATGAAATCATTTGTTTTCATTTTTTCACAGTTTTACAGTATTTATCGTCAGCATTGGTGTTGACAGTTTTCCCTGTTACCATGAACTGTTTTGTTAATCTTATCAGTCCCCACAGGCTTTTAAAAAGACAAATGTTCTAATCTAACTTGACAAAAGCAAGAAATCAGAGAGACAGAGATTGAAAGAGGGAGAAGAGAGACAGAGTTTGAGAGAGAAACAGAGATCTTTGTGTTGGTTTCAGATGCTTTTCCCATACTCCCAGGCCAAAATTACAAGTGCCATTCTCTCTTCTTGCCAATCATCAATCTATTCATTCATTCACTCTTTCTTTCATTTAAAAAATGTTCATTGCATACCGTGCTGTTTTTATGCTAGACACTTCTGGGTTTTTTTTTTTTTTACCTCCTTATAGTGATCAAAACCCAACACTATCCATTTTCATAGGGCTTCCATTTTAGTGGGGGGATAAATATTGATCAAAAAAAAAAAAAGCAAATATATAACCACAAGCTGTGATACAATGCTATTTAGAAAAAAATAGCTGATGCTATGAAAACATGCACTAAATGCATGGCCTATTCTGGAAAAGCTGGATGGCTTCTGTTGTAGTTTCTTAGGGCTAATGTGATGACCACAAACTTGGTGGCAAAATGACAGAAATGTATTGTCTTATAGTTCTGGAGGCCAGAAATCTGAAATCCAGTTATTGGTAGAGTTGGCTCTTTCTGGAGGCTCTGAGGAGACCTCTTCATGCCTCCTCTCCTAGCTTCTGGTGGTTGCTGCCAATCCTTGGTGTTCCTTAGCTTGTAGATGTGTCACACCAATCTCAGCTTCCATTGTCCAGGCCTTCTCTCCTTTGTGTTTGTGTGTAAATTTTTCCTTTTCTTAAAAGGACACCAGTCCTTGGATTAGGGCCCTAATCCAGTATGACCTCATCTTAACGTGATTACAACTGAAATGACCCTGTTTCCTAAATAACGTCACATTCATAGGTACCGGGTGTTTGGACTTGACCATGTCTTTATCAGGGAGCACTTGAGTCACTTACATTTGAGCTGAGATCATTAGACTCTGGAGGAAGAGAGGACCCTGCAGAGGGAGTGGGATGTGTAAAGGTCCTGAGGCAGGAAGGGGCATTCTATTTGATGACTTGGAAGAAGGACACAGAAACAGATGCATCTACAGGGAAACACAGGAGTGAAGACTCAAGAATGTGCAGACTCAAGGACGTGCAGACTCAAGAGGCACAGGTGCAGCACATAGGCTCCCACTCGGTGTCCCCTCACACAGCTGTGGACAGTCACAAGCCTGGCCACCTCCACTGTAGTTCCAGTGCTCCTTCCTCTGCATCCCACTAATCAACAGCACCTCCTGTGTCCTTGAGCAGAAAGAGGGAAAAACACTCCCCTCTTCCAGGTGAGGCTGTAGGACAGAAAGTCTGTTTGGCCAAGCTTGGGTTGTGTTACATGAACACAGTGCTTGGAAGAAGACGAGTTAGGTTACATCCCAGCTTTGTAACAACTTGGGTAAGTGACTTCATGCTTTTGAGGGCCAGTTTTGTCATCTGTAAAGTGGGGATCATAGTATGTCTCAGAGTCTCATTGTGAATGTTAAATAAGATAAAGCATGTTCGAGCACTTTGTAAACTTATAAACTTGTAAAAAAAAAAAAAAAAAGGAAAAAAAGGAGAAAGAATGCTAGGCAGTACTAGGAACAGGGGAGATTAAAAATCCTTGGCCTTTTAAGCCCAGCACAGTTCATGCAAATATCTTCCCAGTGACAGAAAAAGCAGGGCTGGGGGATGGGGAGATTTATTAATATCATTTCCCAATCTGTCTACTGTGGAGGAGGTGAGATGGTTAATAATAACAATAACATTTAATCTGTGTACAGTGGAAAAGGTGGGAGAGTTTTTTGTTTTGTTTTATAAATTTATATATTTATTTATTCGTTTTTGTCTGTGTTGGGTCTTCATTGCTGCACGTGGGCTTCTCATTACAGTGGCTTCTCTTGTTGCAGAGCACGGGCTCTAGGCACGCGGGCTTCCGTAGTTGTGGCACACGGGCTCAGTAGTTGTGGCTCGCAGGCTCTAGAGCGCAGGCTCAGTAGTCGGGGCACATGGGCTTAGTTGCTCCGCGATATGTGGGATCTTCCCAGACCAGGGATCGAACCCGTGTCCCCTGCATTGGCAGGTGGATTCTTAACCACTGTGCCACCAAGGAAGTCTGGGAGAGTTAATATTAATCATTTTAATAACTGAGTTTATGTACCGTGGTTTATGGGTAACACTAATTTTCTTATATAAAATCTCATGCAATGCTTGTGTCTCCTAAACCCCTTTCTAAAATAAAACTCACATATCAGGGGGATGGGAGAGTCTGTAAACACAAACCTTATCTGCTAGCATGTTGGCAGGAGTGGTTTATCACATTTACTGAGCTTGGGAAGGCTGAGTGGGGTGAGGCACTGGGCCAGAAGATGGTGACAAAGGTGGGAGAGAAAGAGGCCAGAATGAGGCTCCAGTTACCTCCAAACCCCCAGGAAGATCCTGGGAGACAGGAAAGAAACAGAAGAGATTTTTTTTTCACCCAGGACTGACCTGTCCACTCTAAGGGTCTCAGCTTTCCCAGAGACAGATCAAAGTATGTCATTGTCAGAGCTGTCATGAAGGTGGGGCTTATCACACAGAGGATGACACAGTGTATCTTGCAGTGGCCACACTGCCACACAGCTCTGGAGAATGACCTGCAGACTGACCCAGAGCTGAGAAGGGAGGAGTTGGAGGCCTGGGAGCAAATGATGTGAAGCATGTGGGAAGCTTTTTTGATCCCTTCACCCGTGTCTTTCCAAAATATATTGTGACTTCATATACATATATGTGCACATGGTGGTATATGTGTGTGTGTATATTAAAAATTACACTTTGTGTTTTGTTCATCATATTGCTCTTTTGATTCAGTAATATATCTTGAAGTGCAGCTAGTCTCATTGGTTCAGTATATCTACTTATGTATCTTATAACTATTGTATACTAGTTTATAGACTGGACATACCACTTTATTAAGCCAGTTCCTTTCACATGGATGTTACATTGTTCCTAATTTTTCCCTATTACAGTGTTGTGCAGGTATGGGTTTGACCTTTATGAATTCCTTCATTGTTACCTTTTAACATGCTATATAATTTATATATTTCTCTTGCTCGTTTTTTGTCTCGCTCTCCTAGAATATAAGCTCCATGAGAGCAGGGATTTTTGTCTCCTTTATCTACATTCTATCTATTGATCTTCAGCACCTAAAACCGCATCTAGCAAATATTCATTGGAAGAATGCATACGGCCACATTCTGCCTCCACATATAGCTGTGGTATATTGTCCTCTTACTAGAATTAAACTCTCAAAGGGGCGGGGATAGTCACCCTCATCTCTTTCATCTGCAGTGCCTGGCATAACGCCTTTCTTAGAGTGGGAGCTTAATAAATTTCAGAGACAGACACTCTAACGTACTGTTTAATACTTCATTCAGCCCTATGTGACTTTGCATCTCAGCTTAACAACTGATTCGTTGTAATTTTGGCCAAACACCAACTTAGAAAGGATTAACAGCAGCTTATATCTGGTCCCTCTTACCACCTCTACAGCTCTCACCCTGACCTAAGCCACCACCATCTCTAAGCTGGATTTTTGCAGTGGCTTCCAAGCCAGTCTCCTTACTTCCACTCTTATGAAAATACTTCTACTCTTACCATTGCAGTCAGTGAGACGCTAAAACCCAGGTCAGATCAGGGCCCCCCTCCTGTCAAACCCTCTAATGGGACCTCACTCTGAGTAAAAGCCCAAGTCGATGTAAAATGGCCTAAGAAGCACAGCATGGTCTGCACATGCTGCCTTCCCATTAATGCCTGCCCTCAACTTGGCTGCTTTCCTAGCTTGCTCACTCTCTCCAGCCTGGCTGGCTTCCTTCAGCTCCTGGAACTTGGATGTCTGTGCCCACTGCTGAGCTCTTATACTTGCCCTGCACTCCTGGAATGCTTCCGCCCAGGCATCTGCATGGCTCACCCCTTCCAGTCTTTAGCCAAATAACACCTGCTTGGTTAGGCTTTCCCTTATCTAAAATCGCAACCTACCTGGACAGTTCCCATCACCTTCCATGCTTTTATTTTTCCCCATAGAACTTTGTCATAATCTAGCAGAGTACTTATTTATTTATCATGCTTATTGTGTGCCTCTCCCAATTAACATGTTACCTCCATGAGCTGGAGATTATGTCTGTTTTCATTTATTTACTCAGTGCCAAGACCAGTGATTGGCAGCTATTAAGTGTTCAAGTAGACATTTGTCAAATAAACTGATTTTTAAAAAGATCTCTTATTTGATACGTACCTTGCTAAACCCTTCACCTGCCTTAGTCCATGGAATTTTCATCACCACCCTCCAAGAGAGGCACTGAGTGATAGAGTGAAGACATGGGCTCTACAGTCAAACAGCTTGGATTAAATCTTCCCCAATCAGTACTTACCAGCTCAGGGCTGAATGAAGTTCAATCATTAATCTTCACTAGGTCTCTGTTACCCCATCTGAATGAATACAAGGGAAATATTACTGATTACTGTTTACTACTATTGGTTGTATTTTGTCAGACTGTCTGAAGGAACCAGGTCAATACTATAAGAAGTTGTTCAACCACAGCCCTAGATTCAGGCTTCCAATCCCATCTTATTTAATTATCTATCTCATGTGATCATTTAAGACTTAATAGCTATTTTGTGTGCCCTGTTTTGCAGGAGTAAAGTACTCCCTTGTCTTACCCTATTTCACACAGGAAAAATGTTAACTGCTAGGTTATAAGTGCCCTGAAAAATGGGATTTATCACTGAAATGCCCTAAGTGACTACTTCAATCAGGGCTCAGCGCATTGCTGCAATAATGATACACAGCCTTGTGTTAAATCTTTGAAACACCCTGGACAAGAAATGTGTTTGCAGCCTTATGCTTTGATTTCTATAGAGCAGGACTTATTTTTGATTCATCTGAGAGTTTTAAAGCTAATAATAGATAGAAAAAGAGGAAAAAAAAAGATACTCCCTTTCTGATCCTAAAGGAGAGACGAGTGCTATGTAGTGGTTAAAATGAATGTTTTTGAATCAGGCTGACCTGATTTTAAATTTTGACAGACACATCATAGGCTGTCAAGAAACAACTGAATCAGTGAATGGCTCATAGACATACAAGCTGTGTAAAGTTGGGCAAATTTAGAATTTTTAATGTCTTCTCTTGCATAATGGGAAAATTATATCTACATCAAGAACATGTTTTAGAGAGAGACTATATGTGCAATGGTAAATACTGTGCTTGACATATAGAAAGATTTCAATAGCATTATTATTTTTTTTAATTTATTTATTTTATTTATTTATTTTTGGCTGTGTTGGGTCTTCGTTGCTGCGCGTGGGCTTTCTCTAGTTGCGGCGAGCGGGGGCTACTCTTGGTTGCAGTGCGTGGACTTCTCATTGCGGTGGCTTCTCTTGTTGCGAAGCATGGGCTCTAGGTGCGTGGGCTTCAGTAGTTATGGTGGATGGGCTCAGTAGTTGCGGCTCACTGGTCTAGAGTGCAGGCTCAGTAGTTGTGGCGCACAGGCTTAGTTGCTCCACGGCATGTGGGATCTTCCCAGACCAGGGCTCGAACCCGTGTCCCCTGTATTGGCAGGCGGATTCTCAACCACTGCGCCACCAGGGAAGCCCCTTCAATAGCATTATTATTAAACAATTTTTTAGTCTACAGCTCAGCATGTGGAACCCTCCTCCCCCAAATTTAATGTTTTACATGAGGTGTAAGAATAGAGGTGCGCTTAGTATCAGATATAAAAATGAACCCTTTCCAAATTCTCTCTTGTCCCTCCTCCATCCTCCCCCTAACTCGAGTTAATCAATAGTCTTGGTATATACATAATTCTTACTAAATCTTCTCATATAACATTTATTCACTTCTTCCTTATTTCCTCAACCACATGACAAATCATCTCTCATCATTCAAGACTCTGCTCAGCCATCCCTTCTGTTAGAAGCAGTCCTAGTCCTCCCCAGGGAATTGGATCTCCTCCTCTGTGCTCCAGTAGTGTCTGGTTTGCTTCCCTGTTACAGCACTCATTACATTTTCAAACTTGCACTTCATTATTTACATGGCAGCCCCTCCCAGGGGGGATAGGTGTAAAAAGTATTCATAAGTCATACATTTGAGGCTGGACTAGATGACTTGTATTCCTACCTCAGAGCATTAAAAATCTAATGCATGTAAACAGCTTAGCACAGTGGCCGGCAGTGGTAAATGGTCAATAATAATAATGATGATGATAATTAGCAGTAGTAGTAGTATTCAACTGTCACAGTATGAGGTGAGTAAGCAGATGAAGTATAATAATTATCTGTACAAAAGCTATGATGATCTAGAATATTATAGGCCAGCACTCCAGGGTTTTGGAATATCAAAGATTGCTTACCATACGAAGAGGAAATAATGGATCTCAGAATCTTTCTTGTGAGTCCGTGTACAGAAAAAAAAAAAAAATTGAGCCTTTGAGTTTGCTTTTCCTAACAAAGTTGTCTATAGAAATAGTTTAAAATCTTAAATGAGAAATTGTAATTCCTAGTTTCTCTGCCAAGGGATAGGTAGTAAGCCAAAGAAAATACTGGGGGAAAAAAATGTGTTTCTCAGATGTGAATTGCTTACATTTGAAATTATATTGCTTAAATTTCTAAGTACTTAGATACTATTAATATACTGCAGAGTTTAATATGGGGTAAAAATAACATTATGATTAACTGAATGGTAAGTTACACTCACCTCCCTGAGTGCTCTGTACTCTTGAGTCTGTAAGATGCTCTTGGGAGAGGCTGGCAGGGAGCAAAGGCTTCCCTGAGAAAGGCAGGGTTTGAGAGAAAGAAGTTCCTCGCCAGCCCCACCCCCAACCTGTGATTTTTTCAAAAAAATCCTGAAACTCCAATCTAACTGACTACATGGTCCCTTCACGAGAAGGGGCCCAGCATACAGTTTGAAGGAGCCTGTTTCCATCCTGTTGATTCCCGTTGTCAGGATTTGCAGAGTGGACAGTTGTGCCGGGACACTCTGTGCCTAATGGCTGCTCCTCTCTTCAGTGGAGAGGAGAGGCATTTTAGAGTCCGAAGCATTTCAGATTTGATTTAGGAACGCGGTCTCTATGCTTGAATTAATTCCAGCTTTTCATGATGTGCTGTCAGAAGCATGACTGTGTTTTCCAGCTTCACCCGTAGCTTCAGCTGGTTATCTACCCTTAATTTCTCTTCGCTCCACTTTCCTCACTGAATTCTTCTTCAGTTTTCCCTCAGAAACGTTATTTCATTCAGATTATAGAAATTATACAATAATTATTACCGAAATCTTGGGAACGGGGAAGAAAAGCCTTACTAAGTTTAAATTAAGACCTCTTATCATCTACCACTCGAAGAAAACTATCGCTATTTGAATACCTGTCTTTATATATGTTACATAGTTACTATTCAACTATTGCTTTTTGTGTACACAAGTACTATTTACTTCATTTTAAATGTCTTAAAATCTTATTTTGTTGCAATCCATTTCTATAAAGTGCTTGGAAATTGTTTTCAAATGAATTGTGGAGTAAAGTTTAAAAATAGGTAAATCGATCAACGAATCATGAACAAAAAGATGGTATTGCTGTCCCTCACATGTGATTCTCTAAAAACAAATGGGTGTTTCTAATACAGCATCTTTGTCGGGTTTATAGACCCTCGAGTAAGACTGTCCATGTTATGTCCTAACTGTGCTGTTTACTACCTATATAATATTGCACAATTCATATTTCTTTTTTGAGCTTCTTTTTCCTTGTCTGTAATGCTTATAATATTGTGGATTAAATGAGAAAATGAATATCATTTAGCATAGTGCCTGGCTTATACTAAGTACCTGAAAATATTAGCTCTTGTTATCTCTTGGCACATGTATGCCTCCGTTCATGCCAGTGAGTTTGTTGACGGTATCCACAATCTTCCCAAGTCCCATGCACAAGGACTGGGTGTCATCTTCAATGTTCCCTTCTCTTTCTCACTGCTTCCCAACAGTCAGCATTTGTGTGGACCCTTCGCACATCACAGACCAGTTGGAGAAAAGTGTAGTGGTTTTAGTCCATAGACACTTCAGGCTCAGACACATCTTGACTATGCCACCTACCTAGCTCTGTGACTTTGAGTAAGGGACTTGACCTCCTATCAACTCAATTCTCTCATCTATAAATAAGGAGTAATAAATGCGTATATCTCATAATCTTGCTTTAAGTGTGAAATGGAAGGATGCACATAAAATGCTGCATTGTTCACTGCTTGGCACATAGTAAGTGCTCAATAAAGAGAAGACATTGCATGATGATGAAGAAAATGATGATGGTGAGATGAATAAGCATTCCTTTTGGTTAGGAAAGAAAAAGGCACTTCTGTTCCTCCATCCTAATCCAAACTTCATCTCTTTGTATCTGAACATTGGTAATGGATTCATATCCGTACCTCTAACCTCTAGTTTCTTTCTGTTTCATTCTGCCCTGCATATAACATCAAGATTAATCTTACTTTAAAAAAATTGCATCATGCCTCTTCTCTTAAAAATATTTATCAGATCCTCAGTACGTTTTAAACAAAATATAAAGTCAGTATTTAAGCAGTCAAGACATTCATAATTTACCCTCCCCTTATTTTTCTAGTTGTACATCCATTGGTTCCCCAGAATGAACCTTCCACACCAGACATTGTAATCTGCAATTATTCCTCACACTTACCTTCCACGTGTCCTACCTTCCTGCCTTTCCTTGATCTCTCCTGTTCATCCTCCATGTTCCAGCCTTAACTGTAAGGCCTTCTCTTTTGGTGAAGTCATGTATTTATTCAGCAATATTTATTCAGACTCTCCTTTGTGCCTGGCACTGTACTAGGCACTGAGATTCAACAAGGAGCCAGAGAGACATAGTCCTTGCCCTTGTGCTCCTAGTCCTTTTGTTCTCCTGCGTGTGTGTGTGTGTGTGTGTGTGTGTGTGTGTGTGTCCGTGTCCTCACCCCTTTGGCACATGGCATATGCAGCTTTGTTTGGTGGATACATATTGTATTATCTTCAACTCTGACATGATAACTTGCACATGATTATGATTCAAGAGGTAGATGCTTATCTGCTTTTTGCAATGATTTTCCTGTAACATATGGCCCACACGCTGGGGCTAGGTTGACTACTTTCCATTAGTCAACTTCACAGTCTTGCTTCCAAGATCCCATCAGTTTAAAAAAATGTAGTTAAACATTGGCCTCTGGGATAAAACTCAAAACAGAAATCTAAATGATAAAAAATAATAATAATCTATATTATTCTGTAATTTATTATACTACATGGTACCATATTATAACATAAGGAAGATATTGATAGCCAGTTTCTCTTTAGTAGAGCGTGGTAAATTAAATGCAGTTCTTTATAATAGAGCTATACTGTATATCCAAAAGTTATTTTTTTCAAACTTTGTGTGCTTTTTACTCAAGTAATATTAAACTGTATAAATCTTAACACAGAAATTGTCCTGCCTTTTTTTAAATAGCAGGTACACATTATTCACCTCCTGTATATAGAAATTTCTGCTTATGTTTGACACTTTGCAAGGGTGCTTTTATGATAGTTTTTTTTTAAATTCAGGGTCTTTGAAAGCAGTCACCAAGGAAACAATAGCATAAGTTATATGTGTTTCACTTATACCTAAAATAGAAAGGCTTGCTATCAGTTATAAATACACTTCTCTGAAGCCCACTCCCTCCAGAGATCTGGGTATTTTTCTTTAATTTTACATACCAGTATTTTGGGTTTTTTCTTTTTGTTTTTTTAATAATAGTATACATATGAAGGAAGTGCCTACTTAGGCAGGGGCTCTGATGCATGTTTCTTGCTCTGTCTGACCTTGAATACACAATCATTTCCTGCTGGTTTGAGATTTCTCCCCCATGTCCAATGAAGTTGGTACTCCTCACTCTACATTAGCTGTAAAATACTTTCAATCTAGAAAGAAAGGACATTGCAAATAAGAATGTGTAGCATTGGGAAAGCACTGGAATCACAACTAACTGCTGAACACTCATCTACAGGAAGACACTGGAACTCACGAAAAAAGATACCCCACATCCAAAGACAAAGAAGCTGCAATTAGACAGTAGGAGGGGCACAATCACAATAAAATCAAATCCCATAACTGCTGGGTGGGTGACTCACAAACTGGAGAACAGTTATACCACAGAAGTCCACCCACTGGAGTGAAGGTTCTGAGCCCCACGTCAGGCTTCCCAACCTGGGGGTCCAGCAACGGGAGGAGGAATTCCCAGAGAATCAGACTTTGAAGGCTAGTGGGATTTGATTGCAGGACTTCAACAAGACTGGGGGAAACAGAGACGCCACTCTTGGAGGGCACACACAAAGTAGTGTGCACATCAGGACCCAGGGGGAAGAAGCAGTGACCCCATAGGAGACTGAACCAGACCTATCTGCTAGTGTTGGAGGGTCTCCGGCAGAGGGGGGATGCGGCTGTGGCTCACTGTGGGAACAAGGACACTGGCAGCAGAAGCTTTGGGAAGTACTCCTTGGCGTGAGCCCTCCCAGAGGTCACCATTAGCCCCAGCAAAGAGCCTGTAGCCTCCAGTGCTAGGTCGCCTCAGACCAAACAACCAACAGGGAGGGAACTCAGCCCCACCCATCAGCAGACAAGTGGATTAAAGTTTTACTGAGCTCTGCCCACCAGAGCAACACCCAGCTCTACCCACCACCAGTCCCTCCCATCAGGGAGCTTGCACAAGCCTCTTAGATAGCCTCATCCACCAAAGGGCAGACAGCAGAAGCAAGAAGAACTACAACCCTGCAGCCTGTGGAACGAGAACCATATTTACAGAAAGATAGACAAAATGAAAAGGCAGAGGACTATGTACCGGATGAAGGAACAAGATAAAACCCCAGAAGAACAACTAAACGAAGTGGAGATAGGCAACCTTCCAGAAATAGGATTCAGAATAATGATAGTGAAGATGATCCAGGACCTCGGAAAAAGAAGGGAGGCAAAGATAGAGAAGATGAAAGAAATGTTCAACAAAGACCTAGAAGAATTAAAGAACAAACACCTGGAAGAATTAAAGAACAAACAAATAGAGATGAACAATACAATAACTGAAATGTAAAGGACACTAGAAGGAATCAGTAGCAGAATAACTGAGGCAGAAGAACAGATAGGTGACCTGGAAGACAGAATGGTGGAATTCACTGCCGCTGAACAGACTAAAGAAAAAAGAATGAAAAGAAATGAAGACAGCCTAAGAGACCTCTGGGACACCATTTAATGCACCAACATTCGCATTATAGGGGTCACAGAAGAAGAGGAGAAAAAGAAAGGGACTGAGAAAATATCTGAAGAGATTATAGTTGAAAACTTCCCTAACATGGGAAAGGAAAGAGCCACCCAAGTCCAGGAAGCACAGAGACCCCCAGGAGGGTTAAACCCGAGGAGAAACACACTGAGACACATAGTAATCCAATAGACAAAAATTAAAGACAAAGAAAAATTATTAAAAGCAACAAGGGTGCTCGCTTCGGCAGCACATATACTAAAATTGGAACGATACAGAGAAGATTAGCATGGCCCCTGCGCAAGGATGACACGCAAATTCGTGAAGCGTTCCATATTTAAAAAAAAAAAAAAAAAAAGCAACAAGGGAGGGCTTCCCTGGTGGCGCAGTGGTTGAGAATCTGCCTGCCAATGCAAGGGACACGGGTTCGAGCCCTGGTCTGAGAAGATCCCACATGCCACAGAGCGACTGGGCCCGTGAGTCACGATTACTGAGCCTGCGCGTCTGGAGCCTGTGCTCCGCAACAAGAGAGGCCGCGACAGTGAGAGGCCCGCGCACCGCGATGAAGAGTGGCCCCCGCTCGCCGCAACTAGAGAAAGCCCTTGCACAGAAACGAAGACCCAACACAGCCATAAATAAATAAATAAATAAAATTAAAAAAAATTAAAAAAAAAAAAAAAAAAAGCAACAAGGGAAAAATGACAAATAACACACAAGGGAACTCCCATAAAGTTAACAGCTGATTTCTCAGCAGAAACTCTACAACCAGAAGGGAGTGGCACGATATATTTAAAGTGATGAAAGGGAAGAACCCACAACCAAGATACTCTACCCAGCAAGGATCTCATTCAGATTCAACAGAGAAATCAAAACTTTACAGCCAAGCAAAAGCTAAGAGAATTCAGCACCACCAAACCAGCTCTACAACAAATGCTAAAGGAACTTCTCTAAGTGGGAAACACAAGAGAAGAAAAGGACCTACAAAAACAAACCCAAAACAATTAAGAAAATGGTAATAGGAGCATACATATCGATAACTACCTTAAATTTGAATGGATTAAATGCTCCAACCAAAAGACACAGGCTCGCTGAATGGATACAAAAGCAAGACTCATATATATGCTGTCTACAAGAGACCCACTTCAGACCTAGGGACACATACAGACTGAAAGTGAGGGGATGGAAAAAGATATTCCATGCAAATGGAAATCAAAAGAAAGCTGGAGTAGCAATATTCATATCAGATAAAATAGACTTTAAAATAAAGAATGTTACAAGAGACAAGGAAGGACAATACATAATGACCAAGGGATCAATTCAAGAAGAAGATATAACAATTATAAATATATATGCACCCAACATAGGAGCACCTCAATACCTAAGGAAAATGCTAACAGCTATAAAAGAGGAAATCAACAGTAACACAATAGTAGTGGGGGACTTTAACACCTCACTTACACCAATGGACAGATCATCCAAACAGAAAATTACTAAGGAAACAGAAGCTTTAAATGACACAATAGACCAGATAGATTTAATTGATATTTATAGGACAGTCTATCCAAAAACAGCAGATTACACTTTCTTCTCAAGTGCACATGGAACATCCTCCAGGATAGGTCACATCTTGGGTCACAAATCAAGCCTTGGTAAATTTAAGAAAATTAAAATCATATCAAGCATCTTTTCTGCCCACAAAGCTATGAGATTAGAAATAAATTACAGGGGGAAAATGTAAAAAACACAAACACATGGAGGCTAAACAATACGTTACGAAATAACCAAGAGATCACTGAAGATATCAAAGCGGAAATCGAAAAATACTTAGAGACAAATGACAATGAAAGCACGACCATCCAAAACCTATGGCATGCAGCAAAAGCAGTTCTAAGAGGGAAGTTTATAGCAATACAATCCTACCTCAAGAAACAAGAAAAATCTCACATAAACAATCTAATGTTACTCCTAAAGGAACTAGAGAAAGAAGAACAAACAAAACCCAAAGTTAGCAGAAGGAAAGAAATCATCAAGATCAGAGCAGAAATAAAAGAAATAGAAATGAGGAAAACAATAGCAAAGGTCAATAAAACTAAAAGCTGGTTCTTTGAGAAAATAAACAAAATTGATAAACCTTTAGCCAGACTCATCAAGAAAAAGAGGGAGAGGACTCAAATCAATAAAATTAGAAATGAAAAAGGAGAAGTTACAACAGACACCACAGAAATACAAAGCATCATAAGAGACTACTACAAGCAACTCTATGCCAATAAAATGGACAACCTGGAAGAAATGGACAAATTCTTAGAAAGGTATAAGCTTCTAAGACTGAACCAGGAAGAAATAGAAAATATGAACAGACCAACCACAAGTAATGAAATTGAAACTGTGATTTAAAATCTTCCAACACACAAAAGTCCAGGACCAGATGGCTTCACAGGTGAATTCTATCAAACATTTAGAGAAGAGCTAACACCCATCCTTCTCAAACTCTTCCAAAAAATTGCAGAGGAAGGAACACTCCCAAACTCATTCTATAAGACCACCATCACCCTGATACCAAAACCAGACAAACACACTACGAAAAAGAAAAATTACAGACCAATAACACTGATGACTATAGATGCAAAAATCCTCAGCAAAATACTAGCAAACAGAATCCAACAACACATTAAAAGGATCATACTGCATGATCAAGTGGGATTTATCCCAGGAATGCAAGGATTCTTCAATATATACAAATCAATCAATGTGATACACCATATTAACAAATTGAAGGATAAAAACCATATGATCATCTCAATAGATGCAGAAAAAACTTTTGACAAAATTCAACACCCATTTATGATAAAAACTCTCCAGAAAGTGGGCATAGAGGGAACCTACCTCAATATAATAAAGGCCATATATGACAAACCCACAGCAAACATCGCTCTCAATGGTGAAAAACTGAAAACACTTCCTCTAAGATCAGGAGCAAGACAAGGATGTCCACTCTTGCCACTATTATTCAACATAGTTTTGGGAGTCCTAGCCATGGCAATCAGAGAAGAAAGACAAATAAAAGGAATCCAAATTGGAAAAGAAGAAGTAAAACTGTCACTTCAGATGACATGATACTATACATAGGTAATCCTAAAGATGCCACCAGAAAACTACTAGAGCTAATCAATGAATTTGGTAAAGTTGCAGGATACAAAATTAATGCACAGAAATCTCGTGCATTCCTATACACTAACAACGAAGGATCAGAAAGAGAAATTAAGGAAACAATCCCATTCACCATTGCAACAACAACAAAAAAAATACCTAGGAATAAACCTACTTAAGGAGGTAAAAGACCTGTACTCAGAAAGCTAAAAGACACTGATGAAAGAAATAAAAGATGACACAAAGAGATGGAGAGATATACCATGCTCTTGGACTGGAAGAGTCAATATTGTGAAAATGACTATACTACCCAAAGCAATCTGCAGATTCAATGCAATCTCTATCAAATTACCAATGGCCTTTTTTACAGAACTAGAACAAAAAATCTTAAAATTTGTATGAAGACACAAAAGACCCCGAATAGCCAAAGCAATCATGAGGGAAAAAGAATGGAGCTGGAGGAATCAGAGTCCCTGACTTCAGACTATACTCCAAAGCTACAGTAATCAAGACAATATGGTACTGGCACAAAAACAGAAATATAGCTCAATGGAACAGGATTGAAAGCCCAGAGTTGACACCTATGGTCAACTAATCTATGCCAAAGGAGACAAGGATATACAATGGAGAAAAGATAGTCTCTTCAATAAGTGGTGCTGGGAAAACTGGACAGCTACATGTAAAAGAATGAAATTAGAACACTCCCTAACACCATACACAAAAATAGTGCTGAGTGCTGAGTGAAATTAAACTTGGGAGTATGTTGAATAGCAGCAAGGATCATGAAATCTCAGAATATGGCTTAAATAAAAATTTAGTTAACTTTATTGTTTATTTAACTGTTATACCAAGCTTTAACGTTTGCCTGAAATCAAAACAGCCATTCAGGTGCTTGCACAAAGCAAAGGAAATTTCCCATAATAAACCGTATTATGAATCATCTTTGTTGAAATTGTGAAATATGTTCCTCATTCTCAGTATTTTCCTTGGATCTGGACCAGTGTTCATTAAATTGAACTTCATGGTGGTCATTGTGACAGGTACTATGAGTACAAAGATGAATGAGACAGTTTCACCCTCAAGTGGGACTCAGTCACCTAAAGAATAACTATGATTTAAATGAATTATGGCCATAGCCTGCTAAATGTGCTTTCTACATCTGTGTTTACCCCTTTAGTCCATTCCATCCTCAACTGCCAGAGAACTTACTAAAACCAGAATGTGATCAAGTCAGTCCCCTGTATGAAACTCTGGTGACTACACACTGCTGTGGGGATGAAGTCCAAACCCTTTAACATAATTTATACTGTTCTCTACCAACTGTTCCCTGCTTACGTCTCCAAGTTCATCTCTGAAGTTTTCCCATTTTTTTTACCAAGTTCTTGCCTATATTTTTCTCCAGAGCATCATTTATACTCTTTTTTACCCCTGGCCCTTCCTACTCAGTACTCCCTCTATCTAGAACATTCTTTGTTCCTACTCTAACCCTTAGCTGGCTGATTCTTTCTCATCTTACAGACCTTTGTTATATATCACTTTTCCTAAGTCTTTCCTGAACCACCAAAATGCCTGTGATTCCTTTCTCTTTTCATGTGTGCAGTTTTCACACTGCATGAAATCGCTGATTCCTCCTCTGGGAAGGACGGGACCCTGTCCCTCTTGCTTAGCACAGATACCCCCCCTCCAGATGTTTCACATACGTTTGTGAATTGATGAATCAATAAATTAAGGAATGAGTGCTGAATACTATAAGTGTCTTTAAAGTGAAAATAGAAACCTAATTGAAGGAATAATTTATTCCACACAGGAGAGGGTGAAGAGGTGTGAAAGAAAGTGATATGAGATGACATTGGATCTGGCCCCAAAATATGAGTAGGATGGAGTTCACCAGAGATTTGAGGAGGAAAAAGAAAGCCAAACAAGGAACTGCATTAACAAAGTTTGTAGAGCAGATTAGTTCTGGAAGAATCCTACTTGCTTTGGATTTCAATTTAGACATCATTTCTACCAAGCCTTCCTGACAACCCCCCTTAAAGAGGTTAGACGTCTCTTGTATGTGTGCTGAGAGCTCTTTTACTGTATATTTCATGAAGTATATTTCTAATATGAAGATTTAAACCTGAGATCTAAAAAACAAATCCATCAGGAATAATAAATTTTGATTGTATTTATATTACATTCTTTCGTATGAAAAATTTAACCTGTTGACTAAATAATTTGTAGTAATAAAATAATTGCTATTATTATTATGTGATAAAGAGGGTAATTCGGTGGAACAATAGGAGAGGAAAAAAGTAACACAAAGAACTATACAAGCCTGACGCATCCCAATCCTGAAGATGCATAATAGCCACCTTGTTGAATGTTAGCATTTCAGATCCATTTTCTTCTAACAGACGTATAAAGGGTTAAGAGTCTTTTGACCCCATAGCCACACCACCACATTCCCTTTATATAGGAAAACTAGAACTCCAGGATTGGACTGGCTTATATAGCAGCTCCCCTCCTTTATATGAAATTGCTGTGTTAGGTTCATGAATGCACAGTTCATGAATGTGTTTTCCTGCATAAAGAAGGGTTTAACATTTCTCTGCAGGTCACTGGGAATAAAGTAAGTTTAATTCATTCATTTTAAATACTAACAACATCTGACTCTAAAGCATCATCTTTGGAAAAGAAGTGGGGGAAAGACTTAGACAAGCTAGCAAGGTTTTGGTGCAGTGGACATATCCAAATGTTAGTTATGGAGAAGTGTTGCATACACATGAACTCTAGCTATTTTATATTACAGTTGCTTTTCAAATCATAATTCAGAGGCAACAGCCTTATTGGAAACTCTTAAGATTAATATCGTCTTGTAGCTTAGGGCAGAACCAGCTGCAAAGCCAAGACTCCTGGGAACACTGGCCCTGCCAATGCAGGTCCCGTTTTGCCAAAAGCATAAGCATGAATTGCTTTAGTCTTTTCAGGGATCTCTGAGCTTTTCCTAGTCCGTCTTTTTAACACAAAGGAATGATAAATTGTTTCTTCTTCCCTTAAAATCTAAGCTGGCTTTTCCTGGATAGTTAGGTCCTAGAAAAATAATAATAATGATAATGATAATAATTTCTAATCATTTTTACACACTTTAGTTCATTTATTCCTTGCAAGAGCTCAGTGAGGTAAATATATCCCTTTCCAAATTTTACAGTAATGGAACAGAAGTTTAGAGAGTTTAACTAATTTCTCAAGTATATACATCTAGAAAGTTTGACTCAAAACCAATTTTTCTGATTTCAAATCTCAAGCTTCTAACCACTACATCCCATGATTCTATTTTTTTAAGTCCCCACTGACATTTTTATGCCTTTGCCACCTCTTTAGCCTACCCACAACCAGAGTGGAATCCTGCCCTTTCTTCCAGTAAGTGTTATTATAGCTAAGAGGCTTTGGAGACTGACAGATGTATATTTGAGTTGCAGCTCTGCCATTTCATAGCTGTGTAATTTTTTTCACGTTAACTTCTCTGAGCCTCAGTTTTCTTATCTAAAAAAGTAGTATGAGTAAATATCTGAAAGGATTAGTTGGGATTGTTAATGGGGATAATTTTGTGTACCTAAAGTGGTTGTACCTTAGCACAGTGCCTGGCCCAGAGTAAGAACTCAATAAGGTAGGCAGGATCATTCAGCATCACCATCATTCAGGCTCAGCTCACATGCCACCTTGTCTGTTGTCTTTATGCGTTCTCAGTCCACTGTAAGCTACCCCAACAGCATTTATCAACTGTATCATCCACCGCATTCTAGAATTCGTTTTCTCTCTACAGATGTTCGTCTCTTGCCTCCTCCTCTCGGCCAGAAGCTAGTGGAGGGTGGGAATGATGCTTACAGTTTTTAACCTCTATGAAAAGCCAAGAATAAATAGAATATATAGTGCCTATATTTTCTTGACCACATTTTTGATAAAGAATTGTGTGATATTTTAGGATGTGAGAGGCAGTAGAAAATGTAGCTGGACATCATATTAGGATTTCTAGGCTAGTTTTACTTTCCTGGACAGACTATGCAACCAGGATTATAACCAAAGAACAGTAGCGTAGATTCATCATATTTAAATACTGATTAATTGATTGAATAAATGTTTCTAATGTCTTGATTTTAATCTTGAAGTGTGTGTCTTAAAAAAAGAATGATGCTGAATGGAAATTTTTTAAAAATTTATTTTATTGAAGTATAGTTGATTTACAATGTTGTGTTAATTTCTGCTGTATAGCCAAGTGATTCAGTTATACATATATATATATACATTCCTTTTCATATTCTTTTCCATTATGGTTTATCACAGGATATTGAACATCGTTCCCTGTGCTATACAATAGGACCTTGTTGTTTATCCATTCTATATATAATAGTTTGCATCTGCTAATTCCAAACTCTCAACCCATCCCCCCCACCTCCCTCCCCCTTGGCAACCACAGATCTGTTCTCTATGTCTGTGAGTCTGTTTCTGTTTCACAGATAAGTTCATTTGTGTCATATTTTAGATTTCACATATGTGATATCATATATATTTGTCTTTCTCTTTCTGACTTACTTCACTTAGTATGATAATCTCTAGGTCCATCCATGTTGCTGCAAATGGCATTATTTCATTCTTTTTTATGGCTAAGTAGTATTCCATTGTGTATATATACCACATTTTCTTTATCCAGCTGAATGGAAATTTTAAAATCTGGACATTTTGTTATAAAAAATAGACACTGAGTTTCCCTAAACTCTAAAAGACATAAAAAGGCTACAGCTGGGAACAGATGATCCCAAGATTATTTCAAATGCAGCGTACTACTTCTAGTCTCCAAGAAGTGGTACCTGAGGAGAAATAATGGTGGGGAAGGAAAGAAGCTTCATCTATTTGTGTTAATGTCACTCTCCCTTCTCTGTGGTCTCTCTCTCAGGGGTTTTGTGCCAGTGCCTAAATAAGTCTGTAGAGAACCAAGAATATGAATGGCTTTTTAATATTTGAGGGCTTCCATAAGTGTGACACTTGAATTATCATTATTTTTGTGTATCCCTTGTCATTCTTACTCAATTTAAGTATCTTGAGGACAACACCTATAGGCTATTTTGTTTCTACCACCTTAGCCAATAGTTGAAATTGAAAGCACTCAATAAATGGTAACTCTCATATGTCATGAGCTGTGTTAGAAGATCTCTTACATTCTTTTATGTAATTGTCAAACAATCCAAAGCAATAGTTCTATATACTCCCACTCCTCTAGCCCCCGTTTTAGAGATGAGGAATATTGACAGCTAGAGAACTAATGATTTATCCGAGATCCACATCTACTGAACACATAGGTGGAATTTAAACTCAGGTCTGTCTGACTCCATAGTCCATACTCTTAACCAGGAGTTCTCAGGGACACCTGTGCATCAGAATCACCTGGCAGCTACTATATCAAAATCTCTAGATTGGAGCTCCAATCACTAAAGCTCTCCAATAGATTTTAACACAACCAGACCAAAGATTTGGGAAGCTTTGTTCTCAAACACTACACTGTATTTCCTCCTCAATAAATGTCTACTGAATGAATGAATGAATGATGACTATAACTCTTCCATTGATAATATATTCCGACATTAAGATTTGCTCTCAAGCAATGGTCCTTATTTTAAAATGCAATTGCTCCTGAGAGCCTGTCTCTAAATTTTCTGATATCTTTGTCAGAGACTTGGTTGCAGAGAAATTCAGCCTTGGTGGCTATGGGAGGTATCTGATTAAGGACAGGGTAGGACCAGAGGATAAGCTAAAATTCTCACCTTTGGTGCCTCACCGCATTGCCTGAGGCTAGCACTACCATCATTGCAACTAAGAGCTGGAAACCTAGGGATCACTTAAAATTCCTTCAAGTTTTTTTTTTAATTAATTAATTTATATATATATATATATATATATATATATTTTTTTTTTTTTTTTTTTTTTTTTTTGGCTGTGTTGGGTCTTCGTTTCTGTGCGAGGGCTTTCTCTAGTTGCGGCAAGCGGGGGCCACTCTTCATCGCGGTGCGCGGGCCTCTCACTATCGCGGCCTCTTTTGTTGCGGAGCACAGGCTCCAGATGCGCAGGCTCAGTAGTTGTGGCTCACGGGCCTAGTTGCTCCGCGGCATGTGGCATCTTCCCAGACCAGGGCTCGAACCCGTGTCCCCTGCATTGGCAGGCAGATTCTCAACCACTGCGCCACCAGGGAAGCCCTCAAGTTTTTTTAAGTTATGAAGCCGTCTCCCCATGCCCACCCCCCCACCAGGATTGGCCCTTAGTTGAACAAGTCTTCTGTCCCTCCTCCAGATCATCTGCTACTTCAGATGTTATCAGCGACAAGGGCTCTGAGGGTGGCCCAGAAACATTCCATCTGTGTGCAGTGATCCCTTCAAGCTCTCCTTTATGCTCTGGAGCATGCTCCTTTGAGGGGTGATGTCCCTCTGCATGTGGCAGCCTTTCTTGAAGGCTGACCTCAGACTGCTTAAGGAAAGGCAGCACAAGTGCCCATCAACTGATGAAGGGATAAATAAAATTCAGTTTCAACCATACAATGGAATATTATTCAGCAATAAAAAGAAATGAAATATTGATACATGCTATATTATGGGTGACTCTTTTGAAGTAGAAGAAGCCAGTTAATAAAAAAAAATCCACATATTGTATGATTCCATTTATACAAAATATCCAGAATAGACAAATCTATGGAGAGAAAAAGTAAATTAGTGATTGCCTGGGTTGGGAGAGTTTGGTGGGCAATGGGAAATGACTGCTAATAGGTATGGGTTTTCTCTTTGGCATGATGAAAAGTTCTAAAATTGATTGTGGTAATGGTTGTGCAGCCTTGTAAATATGCTAAAAAACTGAGTTATGAATTTTATGATATGTGAATTATACCTCAATAAAGCTGTCCAAAATGGGGAGGGGGCAGCACAAAGCAACAGAAGCATTTTAGTGAAATTATATATGAGAATCATGAGATTGCCAGGCACCCATCACAACTGGAAAAGACTTTGGAAAGTTGCTCTCCAACAGAGGGGTATGTAGGGCCATACGTATGAACAGCTGCTTGCCTTAAGGTATCTATAAATTGATTCCATCCTCAACTTCCTGTGATGCTTTTTTCTCTCCTGAACATGTCTAATTTATTAATCCTATTCTTTTTTCCAGCTCTTATGGGATGAAGTTCACAATAATTCCCAGACTAGAAATATATGAAGTCAGGCACATATTTTATATTTTTTGAAAGGATTATAAATTAAAATGTAAAATATGGCTGTTGCTTTGCACATTCTTGCTGCAAGCAATGACAGAGAGCTGGTACTCGTTATTTACAATGGGACAGAAGAATGTAATGTTTAAAAGTAGGACGTGATTCCATCAAAGTCTCCATGTGACAGAGCTGCCACCTCCTTTTTCATCCCCATGGCCATGGCCCCATTTAGGGCTGCATTATTTCTCGCCTGGACCATTGAAGCAGGCTCACTAATTTCCTGCCTCCAGTCTCTCCCTCCTTAGTAACTCATCCTCCATCACACTGCTGGAGCTACCTTTCTAAAATGCAAATATGAGGCAGGCTAGCCCAGGGTACACACCTTGGGTCTCAGTTTCAAACTGCCTGGATTTGAATCTGGGCCTCACCAGCTTTCCACTCAGCCCTCTTAGGCAAGTTACTTAATCTTTCTGTGAATCATTTTATTTCCCCACCCCCCTATTTTTAGTGAGGATTAGATGAGAGCAGTATTTTAATTGCTGAATCCAATGACAGGCTCATGGCAATCAGTCACTGTAAGCTTTTATTATTATTACACTTATATTCAAAGGCTGCTGTGTTTCTCCATTTCTACCTAATGAAATCTAATCATTATGAATTAAATTTAATCATCGATTATTCAGGAGCCTGTGAAATCTAACCCCAGTCTCTCTTCTCCCAGTTCACAACCTTCTCTACATACATCAATTGTGTGGCTCCATGTTTTTCTCAAGTTCCTTCCTCTGCCATTTGAGTATCTCCAGTTAGAAAAGCCCATTCTTCATTCAAGATGACGATATGGCCAGGAAGTGACTGGGAAGCTTTTCCCAAACTGCCCTTTCCTCTGTGTTGTGACAGCACCATAGGGGTTTGAGAGAAGTTGACCAAAGTGAGATATATTTTATAGGTAAAACAAACCAGACTTCCTAGTGGACCGGATAAGGGAAATAAGGGATAAAAGAAAAAAAAAAAAGGATGATTTCTAAGCTTAGATCTGGAATAACTGGGAATGTGCTGGTGCCATTTATTGATATGGGAAAACTTGGGAAGGATAAGGTTTTTGAGGAACTAGTAAAAAAGACCTCTGTGTTAGTTAGGTTAGGTTTGAGATACCAATTGGATGTCCAAGTGGATTTGGTAAGGAAGCAGTTGAATACATGAGTCTGGGGTTTGGGGAATGGTCAGGGCTATGGATATAGCACTGAGAGTCATAACTGTATAGGTGGGGCCAGTAGAGATAACCTGGACGAAGCCCTGGGGACCAGCAACATCTAGAGAGCAGCTAGAGGAAGAGAAACCTGTTAACTGTATACGTGTGAGTTTACTCACCCAGAACCTGCTTGGAGTTAAGTACTATCTTACTTATCTTTGTGCCTAGTGGTGTTTGTCATACAAATTTTCAATAAATGCTTGTTGAATTCATTTCAATTCTAAAAGCAAAGAATGGTAACCACTTAGAAGTCTCCCAGCCATACACTTTAATGATTCCACAACATGCGCAAAACAAGCATGAAGGACAACTCCAGCATCTAGCCGAGGGTGGACTATGGTGGACAGGTCCGTGACGGCTGGAGACAGTTGGATCCAACTTCCTAACCTTTGCCTATCCCCTTTCCCTAGGGACACTCTCCAAAGGGCATGGCCCCAGTGCTCATGGATAAATGGCAGAAAGCCCAGGATCCCAGCATGGTCCTCAAGGCTGAATACCAGGGGTCTTGGTAGAGCAGCAGCTGCTAGAACATATGGGCCATCAGCAGGAATTCCCCTTAGTTCTGGACTGAAACGCCTAGATGTACACAATACTCAATTTTCTGAAAGGTTGCATGGGAAACTCTCTAGTATCTTCTTTATCTAGTCATGTTTTTTTGCATTGACTCTAACAGTTTAGTATTCATATTTTTCTTACCTCCTTGTTCCTATGACACATTTAAGAATTTGTAAATCAAGATACATCTCTCTTTTTTTCCTCTCCTCTTTCTACTGTTCTGACTAGGCCTTCATCATCCTTCACCTTGGCAAGTTTAATAGCCTTCTATCTGGTCTCCCTGCCTTCATTCTCTCCCCCACTCTGCCGCCAGAATAACCACGCCAAAGTACTGCTCTATTAGGGCATCTACCTGCCAAGAGCTCCTGCAGCTTCCTTGTTACTTACTGAAAAATAAATAAATAAATAAAAGGTTCCAAAATTCTAAGGATGGCATACCAGGTCTCCCAGAATCTATCATTTCCAGGCAACTTTCCAGCATTAATGCCCATCAACCATATCCTGGGTTGTAACTAATCAGGCCCCCATTTCCCCCAAAATAGTTACTATGCTTTCTGTTTGCTGTATCTTGGCACCTGCTATTTCCTTCACCCAAGGTTCACCTGTTTCTCCACCTGTTACAATCCTACCCGCTCCTCAAGTTCCAGGCAATGCCACCGTCTTCAGGGAGCCCTCCTTACTCCTTACTTCTCTCTTGAGAAGGAAAAGTTCTTGTCTATATTTTTGAAACAACTAGTGTTTATTTCTTTACGGCAGTTATCAGATAGATGATGGTGATTATGATGAAGATATAGATAGATAGATAGATAGGTAGATAGGGATAAAAGTTTGTTGTTGTTTTTGCCTTGGAAAGCTAACACTTTCAATTTCAACATACTGTACTTAGCACAACATATATAAGCCTATTGACTAAATGAATAAGTGAGTGACCCAATTAACTCAGCATAATTAATCCCCACTTCTCCCAGTTTATCCACTGTATAATTCTAGATCTTTATGCATCAGATTTTCTTAAAGTTGGGTCTCTCTGTAGGGTGACCATAGGTCATCACATAGGTGACTTCCTTTCACAAATACTAATTAAGTGCCTGGTATGTCCCAGGTCTTGTGATGGATTCTGAGAAGCAAGTTGTAAATACAAACACATTCCTGCTCTTACAAAGCTTACAGATTATGGAGGTGACCACACTTGAATAACAAGGGCATGTATTAACCTGTGGGTAAGGTGGGAGGCTTCGGGGAGGAACTGATATGCCAGCTGAGACCTGATGGAGTCATAAAGGTTAGTCAGACTAACCTGTCTGTGTGGCAGCGTGTGAGAATGAGGATACGGGGAGGACCATGTGAGGAGGCTGGGCAGAGGATGGAGAAAAATGAAAAGTCCTTATGGGAAGAGAGGAAGAATCAGAAAAAGACATTCCTTACGGCCAGGGTATAAGTGAGTGATGTGGAGGAGGTGAGGCCTGGAGAATGGGCAAGTTCAGGCATAAAGAGCACTCTGAGATGTGAAAGATATACTCATACATGTATTCATAGGTCTTTGAAGGGTTTTAAGCAGGGCGTTGACATGACCAGACTAGCCCTTTGGAAAGCCGGCCCTAAATTGATGCACCAAGTGGACGGGAGCTCTCGGAGGGGGCTCGCGCAGGTGGCTCAGGCTGAGTGCCTGGCGGGCACATGGCCCAGGTCTTGGTCACAGCGGTAACTGCTGTCTCTGCCTCTCCCAGGGCTTCTAGGACAGCGGCTGAGGAGACCTTCCCGAGGGGCAGCACGCAGTAGCTGCTGAGCCATCGCGCCCGGGAGAAGCAGCAGTAACATGGCAGCCCCTGCTTGAGAGGAATTAAACACCAACAGACTCCATTCCGAAAGGAACCATGTCCAAGAAAGGGCGAAATAAGGGCGAGAAGCCCGAGGCGCTCATTGTCGCCCTTCAAGCTGCCAACGAAGACCTCAGGACCAAGCTCACAGACATCCAGATAGAGCTGCATCAAGAGAAGTCCAAGGTGAGTGGGGCTCCCCGAGGCTGCAGCCTGGGAGGCTCTGGCCCGGCTCTGCCCGCTGGCCTGCCTCAGTGGGCTCCTGTCTGCTGGTTGCCAGAGAGGGCAATAACCCCTGGACAGGGGGAGATTCCCTGTGTGTGGCAGGAGGGAGTTGAGCACAGGATACACAGAACATGAGAAAAACCTGCCCGTGGGGCTGAGCTCTGCCCCCCCAGGGGGCCAGATGTAAAAACTGAGACCACACCTGCCCCCACCAACACCTCTGGACACTTAATAGGCATACGGCCTTGGGTAGGTTCCACCCTTGCCCTCTGTAGTCATTTCCCCTGTGGCATTTCTCAGATGTGTCCCTGGTGTCACTCCACTGCTCAGAACCCTGCAAAGGCTTCCTGCCTCTCAGTCACAGGACTTTCCCCACCACTGCAGGACTCTCCCTCCAGCTGTCTCCCAGGCCCATCTCCCACTGCTGTCCCCCAGATCACTCTGCTTCAGCCTCTTCGCTGGAGCAGGAGACATACGCCCATCACATTTGGGCCTTTGCCCTTGTTCTTCCCCAGTCAGCGGCATGCTCCTTCCTCACCTCCTTCAGGTGTCAGCTCTAGTACAAGCATCTGACCACAGTGTCCAAAACAGAGCACTTCCTGGACCCACGTACTCCCTAAGGCCTGCCTCTTCTTGATTCATCTCAGAGCAATTTCTATGTTTATTTATTCACTTGTTTAGTGCTTCTCTCTCCCCAGTCAAGTGCAATCTCTATGACAACAGAGTCTCATCTTACCTCTCTATTCCTAGAGCCTAGATAAATGTCCAGAACTGAAAAGCTCAACATATATTTGTTAAATGAGTAGATGAATGACATGACCGAAAGGTGATTTCTTCCCTATACCTTAGCTTCTTCATCAGTCACATACTGTTATCCTGTAGAGCTGGGATGAGGTTTAAGTTAGACAAGTACAAAAAGGAGTTATGCGGAGTACATGAGAAAATTTATGTCAGATGCTCAGAGAGCAAACTCTGAAAAAAAAATTCATAGTAATATCTCTTCTAAAATGCTGTATGCTTGAGTCAGTTGCTAACTAGACTTAAGAAAGTCTCTTTACTTCTCTGAATCTCATCCCTTAAATGAATATGCTAACACTTATCTTACTAGAGTGGTATGGATATCAAACAGGGTCATGGACAGGAAAGCATTTTGAAATATGTGACAGGCATAAGACATTTTTGCAAACTAGAGACAACCAGGTCAGCATAAAGTTGCCTTAAAGAGATAACGCTTTGTGCAGTAAGGAAATGTTCTTGATCAAGCTATAGATCACAAACCAACAGATATCCGTATTCTTTTTAATCTACCTCTTCTTCTTTGACATTACTATTACATTTTAATTAGTTATTTTCACCCAAATCTATTTCTTCTGGTTTGAGCAATAATAAAGCTTGGATTGGCCAAAGCTCCTGGCCTCCTGTCTCAGCTAAGCCTTGACCTTGGATAACCAGACCCCAATGTAAAGTTTGTGAAGGATATTATAGTTTCCACGAAGCTAAAAGGAATGTGATGTCCAAAAACGAAAACAAACAAAGAAACAAACAAAACCCAAAAACTTTTGTGTAAGAGTCAGAAAACCAGAATATTGTCTTCATCTCTCCTTGGAGACAAATTTCAGTGTTTCAATACCTCGATCTGTAATTCAGTGACTGAATCTGTTTCTCCATATCTGTGTCCCTCAAGCATCACTGGGCATTAGAATAACCTGAGGGAACTTATTAAAAACTGAGATCCCTGGGCCCACAACCCAGGGATTCTGATAAAGTAGTTGGGTTAAGGAGCAGGACTGCAATTCCAGCAAACAGTCCAGGCAATCCCCATGGAGGTGGTTCTCTGCCTTCACGTTGACAAACACTCCACTCCATGCTTCCTTCCAGGTTGACAATCTATAAACATTTCATTGGTTTTAACTTTCCCTGGGGCAACATAACATTTCAAGGGAGGCAGACTCCTTTAATTGTAGAAACAACAGAATGACAAACTACCTTCACGGGAAGAAACCTATCCGTCTAAAGACCTGCAACCATAACCTGCCGCTGATTTACAGAGAGCAAACTCATGAGATTTTAAAGAGGCCGAGGCCCGACAGACCCCACCCTGCCATTTTCCACACATTCAAGCCTTTTAAAAGGAGTAACTCTTGACCGCAGACAGAGCTGTTTATCCTGCCTGTTTATCCAGGGCCTGGCCCCGGGGTCTAAGCCAGCAGGTCAGGGGTAATCTCCCTTTCCTCTGACAAGAGACAAGAAGCCAGACCCTGGAATAAAAGCACTGCCCTATTGTCCCCTCTGCTGCCCCCTCCCCAGTCTCCCTCTCCGCGGCAGTTAATTACAATCCCAGCACAGGGGTGACAGCAAAGCCTCACCGCCTGTCAGCAGCATTCCCCAAAGAGCAAAGGGAATTTAGAGGGCAAACAAGTCATAAAGCAGTTTTATTAAAATAAATACGATTGTGTTTCCAAAGGCCCAAGCTTTAAGAGAGAGAATATGAACAATGCCAACATGTGAATTCACACTCTCAGTTTGGCTCCAAGGCTATGATGATAAAATGACAATTTAGCCACTGGGGAGTGGACTAGCTAAAGAGCGGAAACCTTTGGAGCGATGGGGCATTACTCATTTTTCCAGAAAGACAAATCATCCCATTGACATTTGCAGAACACATTGTAGTAGAGCAGAGTCACAAATGCTATACTTTTTTGAATGTTTACTATCTGTCACACACCGTAAGAACTGCATTTCCTCCTGACATAATCCCAGCTCTTTCCCTTAGCGCCTGAGTGACCCTGAGCAGGTTATGAAATCCCTCCGCATCTTCCTTTCCTCATCTGTCGTATGGGATAATAGTCGTGTTTACTTCCTAAGTATGTGTGTGTTATTTTTTGAGGAGTTAGTGTCAAACATGTTGTGTTATAATTCAGTTATCTCACTTCATCCTCACTATCATTCTCTGAGGTGGGCATTGTTGTGATCCACATTTTACAGATGAGGAAACCGAGGCTCGGTGAGGTAAAGCAATTCACCCAGAGTCACATGCTAGTCGGCGACAGAGCTGAGTCTTCAACTCCCCTTCTCTCTCCTCCCAAGCCAATGCTCTTTTTTTTAAATATGTTTTTTCCCCAGTTTTATTGAGATATAATTGACATATCACATTGTATTTGCTTTAGGTATACAACGTAATGATTTGATATATGTATAAATTGTGAAATCATTACACAATAAATCTAGTCAGTATCGGTCACCTCACATAGTTACAAAGTTTTGTTTTCTTGTGATGAGAACCTCTAAGATATACTCTCCTTGCCACCTTCAAATATTGTTAACAGGATTGTTAACTATAGTCGCCATGCTGTACATTACTTCCTCAGAACTTACTTATTGTATAACTGGAAGTTTGTACCTTTTGACCCCCCTCGCCCATTTCTCCCATCTCCTACATCCTGCCTCTGGCCACAACCGCCAGTCCATTCCCTGTATCCATGAGCTCTAATTTTTTTTTTTTTTTTTAGATTCCACACGGTATCTGTCTTTCTCTATCTGACTTATTTCACTTGGCATAATGTTGCAAATGACAGAATTTCCTTCCTTTTTATGGCTGAATAACATTGTGTGTGTGTGTGTGTGATATATCACATTTTCTTTATCCATTTTACATCAGTGGACACTTAGGTTGTTTCCATGTCTTGCAAAGCCTATGCTTAAAATATGTGAAGGTCTGGAAAATACTGAAAAGTTTAGGCAGAGGAAGAGAGAATGTAAGAACTTTTCTTTACACTATTGTGCAAAATTTCAAAGGGAGAAACAAAGTGAGAGAGGGAGTGGGAACATACCCCTATCCTTCTCCCACAGATGCGTGCATTTCCACTGCAGGGAAATGAAACAAAAATACTAGACACAGTCAACTTCTGGTGAGTAGAAATTATCTAAAAGTTTCGCCAATCGCTGATAGGAATAACCATGCAGATAGGTAGGTCATCTTGACTGGACTCCAGGCATAAGGGCCAAGAGGATATAACTGTGAAGAGCCTGTGGTGGATAGGAAAGAACACAAGGTGGGGTCTTTTTTTAAAATTAATTAATTTATTTATTATTTTCTTATTTTTTTGGCTGCGTTGGGTCTTTGTTGCTGTGCGTGGGCTTTCTCTAGTTGCGGCGAGCGGGGGCTACTCTTTGTTGTGGTGCGCGGGCTTCTCATTGTGGTGGCTTCTCTTGTTGCGGAGCACGGGCTCTAGGCACGCGGGCTTCAGTAGTAGTGGCTCGTGGGCTCTAGAGCACAGGCTCCGTAGTTGTGGCGCACGGGCTTAGTTGCTCCGCAGCATGTGGGATCTTCCCGGACCAGGGCTAAAACCCATGTCCCTTGCATTGGCAGGCGGATTCTTAACCACTGCGCCACCAGGGAAGCCCAGGGTGGGGTCTTTACGCTGGATGATCTTGTCATTTCTGGGCCTGCACTTGTGCATCTATAAAACGAGCAGATTGTAGACAACATAAAAGAGCTAAGGTCCTTGCAAAACGGTCGGGATTAGTTAGGAAAGGAAACTGCTTTAGCTCTTCGGGACCCTTCCCTGACCACCGAATTAGATGACACTGTTCCCCTAGTTCCATGTACTCTATCACATCACCCTGTAATACTTTCATCACAAGACTCTGTACTGTCTGAAGTTATGTTATTCGTTTATTTGCTTGTTTATTGCCTGCTGCCCCCACCCCAATGAAATATATGCTTCTATGGGTAAGAGACCATGTCTGCTTAAGGGATCCCCTAAGTAAGGTATCCCCAGAGCTTGCATTGCTGCCGGGCATGTAGGAGACATGTCCTACTTGCTGAATGAATTTCCATGGTTCTTTTTAAGACATTCCCAACAACCCCAAGGGATAAGTACATTATAGTATTTATTTAGGTGGGCAACCCCAACCTTGGGTGGAGAAAGTATTTCCACCCAGGTCTGTTTTTCTTAGAGCAGCACTGAGCCATTAAGCCATGGTATTTCCCTGTCTGCTCCGTGGACACCATGATCCGCTGCTCAGGGTGTGTAATCACACCAGGGATTGCTGTGAGATGTGAAATCCACCCACCCGATTCCCCAGGGTTTGGTCTTCTCCCTCAGAGGCAGCCTGCAGCTAGGGTGAACCCCACAGGCACAGAGAGGATGAAGCAGGAGCAGAGGACAGGGCTCCAGGGGTAGGGGCAGTGGGGCAACAGGCCTGGGATGCAGGCTCTGGGAGGATTCGGCTCCAGACAGCACTTGCCACCTTGGACAGCCCTGTAGACTGCCAAGCAGTCCTCACAAGAGAGCCTGGGACGAAGGCAGCATGCGATACTATTCTGATTTCACTGAGAAAGAAAATGAGTTCTAACCAGGTAACTCATTTGCTCCCAGTGACACAGCTAGTAGAGCAGCCAAAATGGGAATTCCCATCTTCTCTAAGGCAGTGATCAAGGTAATGCTGTCTTATTCCACTGCACTCTGTTGCCTCCAGGGCACTCTCAGAAAACCAGCCAACCTTCTCTACCCTCAGGCTAGTACTCTAGAGCTTCCAGGTTCAGGGACCACACTGGGCATCCAGTATTTCTTGCTTTCTGCAAATTTAGTTTTATTTTCAGGAAGCCTAAGTAGCTAAAAGCAAGAAATGAAAAGAGAGAAGCTTCTATTACTTCCCCAGCCTGTATAAAAAAATCTCCCTTATGGATCAAGTTCCTGTGGCGGCAGCCTTTCCCTCTTCACATCTCCTGTTGGAGAGTTACTCAGTGCCCACGAAAATCCCTGCCAGCCTACCATGAGTTTAGATCTCCAGCAACATCCGATGCAGATAATCCAAGCTGAACCTTTTGCTAGCTTGTCTTGTCTTGATAACCTCTCAACCCTCCTTATCTTCGACAGGCTGTCCAATGTTTAATCCTAGATTTCTAAGGTCACATTAAAGCTCAAACACCACCCTCTTTATCTTGGCAGAACTTACAGTGGCATTTTTCAAAGGCCAGAACAGAATGAGGACAGAAGAAGAAAATCTAATGTGAGGCCTGGGAGGGCTAGTCATGAATTTTCTTCCTTCTGTCATAGTGGAAGCTTTCCCCAGCCAGATTAAATTTTCCTAATGATCTTTATTTATTTTATTTTTATTTTTGATAACACCTCTGGGGTAAAAGGGATATGGGAAGTGTACCATTCAAAGCTCTGTTCAGTGCTCACCCCCTGGCCCTGTCCCACCCCACTCCCAGTCCTTCTTCGTACACATAATCCAGGTGTCTTCCCAGTTAAGATTAGACGCCACCAGGGGACTCAAGACATCTTGAGGAAAATGTTATCTTTGAACATCTCTTTCTATTAGGAAAATAGTTGCTATGGTCTTGATAATGTAATAATAGTAACATTCGTCTTACTACCATAATATGGGTATTTAGATTTATGTTGTTGTTGGTATTAGTATATCATTGCATGATATAATATTAATATATGCTATAATGTTCATCAAAATTAATATCTAGTATCTACCATGTATTAATAATTATTAACCTCCCATGTGTTCCAGCCTTTCCAAAGGACTTTTGCTACATTATGGAAGTCAGTCCTCGCAACAATCATATGAGAAGGATATCACCAATTCTAGTTTACACATGAGACTGAGGCTGAGTCAGGGGCCCCAGCGTGCCCAAGGTTTCAGAGCAAACTAGGAGATCTGGGATCTGACCTGACCTGGCTCCTGGCCCACACTGGACTCTGCTCAGCCTTCTTTATGTTGTGCTTATGTAGAGCCTGTTTCCCTCTTTTCTCATCAGAAATTCAGGTGCAACAAATACTACCTACATCATAGAGCTGCCTAGGAGGTTAAATGTACTGATAGGTGTAAAGCCTTTAAAAAATTACCTAACCCATACATAGTAAGTTAAACCCTCAATGAATGCTTACTCTTTACGTGATCGAGCTGAAATTTTTCTCTATAAAACATTTCCACTAACAAAATTGATTCTCTCTCCAATCAACTAAATAATTTTTTCCATTTCAAAGTATTATCATCTTCACATTTTTTCACTGTTACTCAGGGGTAGTTCTTCATCTTGTCGTATACTCATTCTCATGATTTACATTAAGATACTAAGATCTGTTTCCTTAGTGGTGCAATCTAAGCTGCAAATAATTTTCAGAAAATGATTTTACTACAAAATTTCTATTGGTTCTTTTTTCCTCCCAGATGTCAGTCACATTCTTTGTATCTCCTTCACAGTGAAACTCTTCTCCCAAGCCTAAAAAAATCATACCTAGAAATCCTGCCAAAAATGACAGCTTCCAAGACAACCAAAATAAGCAGACATAAAAAAATGCCAAATGTAATTCAATACCTTTGAATTTTCTTTGAGTTCTATGGATTCCTTTTATGTGATAGACAAAAAGGCCAGTGTTAGTTTTGTCTTCATGCTGGAATATATTTCCCATACACCTGTATTTTCACTTTTTTTTTCTTTTTCATTCATTTCCTCTCCAGTCTATACTAATCTAAAAGATTAGTGTTTATAAATAAATTTGAGAGAAATTACAGAGTCACAAAGTGGTACAATCTAATGCACCTGCAGAGAATCTGACAAATAATTTTAGATCAAGAGTATCTCCTCTTATATCCAATAATAATATTATTACCTTACATTTTATAGTACTTTACAGTTCAAGCTACTTTCCCATTCACTATCTAATTTAATCCTAAAAATAATTCTTTTACAGGTATTTTTAAAATTGTAATCAAAGATCCTCAGGATAAAGCAACCTTCTTAGAGACAGCAGATGATGAAATCAAAATACAAACCCAGAATTCATTACCCTTTATCCATTTTCACTACAACTTTTTATTGTTTTAGGAAGAGTTGCTAAAATTCCCTTAGTAACTTGTTACCTATCAGCTTTTAATGGTCATGATACTGTTCCAAATGCCTAAGGAACATAAATAGTCCTGCTGAAATTGAAGATGATCAGTTTCCTATCATTCAAGCTAAAGTTAACTTCCCCAAGGTCCTAGATGGAAGGTAAATTACAGAGTTTCTAAATCAGTGAAAAATAAGGCCCCTCTTGTCAAAAAGTGCATTATCTAAAAGAAGAATCAGCAAACATTTTCTGTGAAGGGCAAAATAGTAAATATTTTAGGCTTTGTGGGCCAGACAGTCTCTGTGGAACTACTCAACTTCATTCTAGCGTGAAAGCAGCCATAGGCAATATGGAAATAGATGGGCCTGGTTGTGTTCCAATAAAACTTTATTAACAAAGACTGGGGGTGGGGCAGGAAAGATTTGACCTATGAGCTGTTGTTTGCCCACTCATGGTCTAGAAGATACTTCTTCAGTTCATTGTAGAAAAATGGAAAGTTAGATTTAGGTTTTCATCACTGAAGCACTGAGAGAAACATCAAACAGAGGACAGGCAAACATTATATGTTAGGGGTTTTTTTGTTTTATTGTTTTATACAGGGAAGGGATGGATGAGGGCTGCTCTGGGTAACAGTGCAAGCCTATGTTCTCTAAAACGTTGACAGGATATATTATTCCTGCCTCTGGTTACGAGGCTAGCCAGGGAAACATATTGGCTTACATTCTTTAATTCCACACATACTCTTTGTCTTCTTATCGTGTGCTGTGCTGACAACCATTGGGTAGACAAAGATGAACAAGGCTCACTGGCAGCCTTCTAGGAGTTTCCAGTCTGAGGTGAGGTAGGAGAGGAGGTGGTGAGGACAGACAAGTATGTAAAAAAAATACAGCATAAAGAAAAATGTGGAAGAGACCAGTAAGGAGGTATTAGCAAACTGCACTGAGAAGACAAATGCAGGAGAAATAAGCTTGGTCCTGGGTGATCAGGGTGTCATGATCAGAGAGGGTGACATTTAGTTGGGTCATGAGGAATGAAAGGATCCCAAAAGGAGCTGAGGGAAGGGCAGGTCAGGAAGAAGAAACTCAGGTAGGCACACAGGTACAGCGATGTAGGGCATGTGCAGAAAATAGGATAATCCCCCGTGCCTGGAGAGGTAGAGTGAGGAGTTGACATGGGAGCTGGAAGTCCAACCAAGTCTTCTGAGAGCTGAAAGATGCAGCTGACATGTTGGGATTTTATTCCCCAGCAGAAAGGAGTCCTGGCACATAAATCAGATCATAACAGGACTTTACTAAGAGAATGTCAGCAGCAGTGTGAAGAAAGTTCGGTTCATTAAATGAACCTCCAAGAACTCTGGAGCAATGCTGTCCAAAAGAGATATAATATGAGCCACAAACGCAAGCCACATATGTGATTTTAAAATGTCTTATGACCACAATTTTAAAAAGTAAAACTAAACAGAATTAATTTTAATAATATACTTTATTTTACCTAATTTATCCAAAATATTATAGTTTCAACATGTAACCAATGTAAAAATTATTAATGAGATATTAATGTTTACCTCATACTAAGTCTTCAAAATCGGGTATGTATTTTACACTTAGGGCAGGGCTCAATTCAGATTTTCAATATTGCAAGTGCTCGGTGTGGCTAGTGGCCACCGCATGGGACAGCACAGCTCTAGAACATATGAACTAAAGGGTATCCGGGAGGGGACCTGAGCCTAGGCTGGAGGCAAGACCCAAGGACAGTCATTTGGGGATGCCCGGCTGCATATTTTGCCAAGTCTCCTTGTGCCCTGAGTTCTTTTAGAATAACCTACATGGGAATAATTGCTGTGCCTTTAAAATAAAATATTCATAAAATGCCATGTGGACTTAGAAAATCCTGTTCTAGCTAAAGGTAGGTAAACTGTTAAGGTAAGTGAAATCTCAGACACTTTACATTATAATTACAATGGCTTCAATAAGGAATTTGGATCTTAATACTTTTCAGCTGGAAGGGCTCTTAATTATTTTATGAAACGTTCTAAATTTACAACTGGCAGAGACTCAGTATCACTCACCTAGATATTACTCCTGGGGCTGCCCAGTTCTTCCCTTTTTCCAGGTTACTGTGTGGGTGTATGTGTGTGCGTGTGTACGTGCAAACGACAGAGACAGAAGAACAAAGAAAGGCAGGCAGCAGAGATGAGGAGGGGGGAGGAGGACAGTACAACAAGAGCCTGGTGAGGCTTTTTTAAGCTACAAATGCTGGGGCCCTACCCTGATCTACTGAATCAGAGACGGACTCACAGCCAAATTAAGGTAGTGCCATTGCTAATCTATGAAGAGACCTATATTATCATTAGAAATAGTACAAAACACAGGAGAATTTTTTAAACCAGAATACCTGACAGGTGAAAAGATGAGAGGGAATACTTTATTAAATTCCTTGGAGCGTTGGCTTAGGTGGGAGAGAGAGGGAGATAAGAGTGCGGGGTAGTGAAGGATGCAGACACCCATGTAGCAGAAATAACAACAGCCACTGAACGCCTTTAGCACAGGGCCCTGCACTGCAGGGTTTTGAGCTGGTGTGTGTGGATCTGTAATAATTTTGGGGGTGGAACCAAGCTGCCATAGTAAGAAAGGTAAGGTTGAGGACATATCAACTGTCTTCATTTCTCACTTCCCCCTTAGCAGCAATTAGCTTCTCTTCCAAAAAAAAGGGGACGGAGGAATATTTTATACTATCACTTTAGGCACCAATTTATTAGCCTGATCATAACATTGAACTGTGGACCAACCTGGGCGTCCCGGTACACTCACATTTAGCAGTTTGGACCTTGCTAGGGATGTGTAGTCTAGAAAGCTCTCCAGGTGATCTGTTTTGAACTCCTGACCGGGGTGAAGACTATTATAGTACCGCTTCCTAATTTTAACGTGTACACCAGTCACCTGGGGATTTGTTACACTGCAGGCTCTGATTCCTAGGTCTGGGATGGAACCCTTGCATTTCTGACAAGCCCCTGGGTGACGCCTGTGCTGCTTGTCTGCAGACCACACAGAACAGTAAGGCCCCAGAACATCAACTATTTGTCTGAATAAAGTAACGTGAGCACCCTCGGGTATTTCCTCCTTTCCCACTGCATTCCCAGCATTAAAAGGCCTGTGGTTCCCCTCGCTCCTTCCACAGGGGGCTGGAATTTGAAAAGAGACGAGGCATGAAGAGATTACAGGGGTCTGAGCTGCCAGTCCTGCCTCGGAGCACGCCTGACTGATGAGGCTCACCTCTTTTCATCCTTTCCCCTCTCTGCCTCCAGGTATCTAAACTCGAGAGAGAGAAGACTCAAGAAGCCAAGAGGATCCGTGAGCTGGAGCAGCGCAAGCACACGGTCCTGGTGACGGAACTCAAAACCAAGCTCCACGAGGAGAAGATGAAGGAGCTGCAGGCCGTGCGGGAGAATCTCATCAAGCAGCACGAGCAGGAAATGGCCCGGACAGTGAAGGTGCGGGACGGGGAGATCCAGAGGCTCAAGTCGGCGCTGTGTGCGCTCCGGGACGGCAGCAGCGACAAAGTAAGGACAGCGCTCACCATCGAGGCCCGCGAGGAGGCCCGGAAACTGTTTGATGCAGAGCGCCTTAAGCTCTTACAGGAAATTGCGGACCTGAAAACGGCCAAGAAGCAGGTGGATGAGGCGCTAAGCAATATGATCCAAGCGGATAAAATCAAGGCTGGGGACCTCAGGAGTGAGCATCAGTCCCACCAAGAAGCCATCTCCAAGATCAAGTGGGAGTCGGAGCGGGATATTCGGAGACTGGTTAGTAACCCAGGGCAGAACCATTCTCTTTCCAGGCTTCAGAGCGCTGTGGGGTTTGCTTTTTCAGGTGTTTTTCATGAGCGGATTATAAACAGTGCCCTCCTTCTGTCTAGTGCTATGGCCAAGATACAAGATAGGTCAATAGATTAGATAAGTAGATGCGCCCAGGCCAAAGTTGGCATTGTAAAAGGTAAAAGATTTTGGAGTCACCTTTCTCATGAAAACTGGTTTCTTCCAGCCCCACACGTATGGAGAGTATGGGTTTAATGACTCCTGTTTTCTTGGATGTCCATGGAAATATTCTGAATTATGAACTCTTCCAAAATCAGCATGTTTTGTAGGCTTGCCATTTATAAAATGTTTTGGGGTTTTTACAGGGGAAAGGGAAGTTTCTTTGGCTTTCAAGGGCTCTGAAAATGGCAGCCACTGGGAGCTTCCTCTGGGATTCACCTGTCTTCTCTCCAGGAGCCGTGTCTGAAAGCAAGAAATAGAGCTATAAAACCGCTAGTCATTTTACAAATGGATCTTCTTTCCCAGAATAAACAGGGGCCATTCAAAATAGGGGCCATTATAATTCTTAAATTGGATGTCATTCCTAAATAGCTTATTTGCTATTACAAATTTCCAAGACTTACTTCAACCCCTACTGAGTTGAGTCTTTCTTTTTAATATGTATGACCAAAAGCCACGTCAGTCTCTCACTATGCTTAGAAGTAAAACAAATAGAATTATTGTGTGAAAGCCATAATGTTTCAGATTGGCCTTGTCTTAGAAGTATTTATATGCATCTATATTCAGAATGTTTAGCATTAGTTATATCTTGGTTATATATTAACTATCACCTGTTCGAGTGTACTTTATGCTTCTCTAAAAATATTTTCTTAGGAAAAACTACACTTTCCTTCTTGTGTGTGCCAGGTCTAAGCATTTATATTCTAAGAATTCCAATTATGTTCCTTAGACGATATCTCTAGGATTTCAATTTTATGTAAAAAATGGTTATCGTAGAACATTTTAGAAAACTAAACATGTGATTTTCTTTGTACTGCAATACAGTGTGACTGTAAAATGTTGCCTTTGCTACACTTTCCAAATTCTTTATCTGCAATTCATACTATCGCATTAGTTGACAATAAAGACCAAACACAGTGCAGAAATATTGGTCTCTGCACTGCCTTTGGTTTTTAAGACAACAATTGCTGATGAAGAAAGAATCAAGACTGTGAACTCTGGAGTCAGCAGGTAGGTAAATGAAAAGGAAGCTTTACATTAAATATTTTTGCTTGTCTATGGTTTTAATGTAAAATCTACAAATATATCTACCTGTTGGTCTGTAATTTTTTTCATGATTTCCTTTCACCAGCACATTGCAGAAGCAGACATGAAACCCCTCTTAATAACAATGTAAAATCTAATCTGTCTGACGATTTGTTCAAAAATTGGGTGCAAACAGAAAAACAGGGGAAACTTTTTCATTAATACAGATGCACTTGTCTTCCATTTTTTCCTTCTAATCCTGTTCTTACTGCAACACCCAGTTTTATTTTTGGAACTGAAAAGGAGAGAAATGGGAGCTATTCTGTGTAGAAAATTTTCCCAGGGAATTCTGGTATGTACCCCCTCCCCATCTAAGAACTCGAAATTTGGAAGATTTTCAGAATTCTGAAACCAGAGTCCATATTTATAACCAGCATGCAGTAGAGACTCCTTGACACTAGGTACTGGATATTCTACAGAAAACCACTTTGGGAAAATGCTGGAAGGATAACCTTGGCATAAGTATAGCATAGTGCCAAATAGAATGGGCTCTAGGGTCATAAGACTGTATTTTAAATCAGGCTTCATCATTTATTAGTCATATGACCATGACCAAGTTCTTAACCCTTTGGATCCTCAGTCGTCCCCTGTGAAATGGTGATAACAGAACCTATATGATAGGATTGTTATAAAATTAGACAAGGTATGTAAGGCTCTGAATGCCTTGAATGTAGAAAAAGATCAATAAATTTCAGTTATAATGATGAGGCTGATTATATGGGTGTAGTGGGGTGATTTCCCAGCCAGTTCAGTTATGTAGGGTGCATAAGAACCAGCTAGGAGCATACAGATCTGGAGCTATGATAAACTGGAAATAAACCATAGATGACAGATCTAACAAAGGAACGTGCAACTTAGATGAGAGTAACACTGGACTCAAGTCTCCTGCAAGGAGATAAAATAAAGACAATGCTTTTACTCCCAAATTAACAAGACAGTGTTTGATTACTTGCCAAGTTATCAGATGATGTCACAGCACTATGGCCTCCCAAAAATGATCTAAAATTTTATCCTGTGACTTGGAGGCAGTAGCTCACAGAGAGTTACATGTGCGAAGATGTGATTGTATAACACAGTTTCTGTCCCAAATATATATAAATATGTGTTTTGGTCTTAGGAACACAGCAAAGAAAGATTTATACCAAGTGATTTGTTATATATAAGGAGACATTTTTATAAAGAGGAGAACAGTATAGTATTGTTTGTATTAAATGTGTCTATTCTATTTCCATTTTTAAGATTCTCATGGAATATAATGAAATGAGAAGAAAGGTTTTACCTAATGGCTATGCTTTCTTCAGAGATTGTTTATAGATATTAACTTCACTAGCCCTCACCCAGGGATGGCAAAAAGTTTTCAGTCCAGTGGACCTCTGATCAACTGGTATCAAATGCTTTTGGCCTTTAGTTGAGAAGTATTTCTGAGGCCATGCCCAAGCTTAACAAAAATGAGTGTTGGATTCTATGACATACATCACAGCAAGATTCTTTTTGACCCAGCTCCCAGAGAAATGGAAATAAGAACACAAATAAACAAATGGGACCTAATGAAACTTAAAAGCTTTTGCACAGCAAAGGAAACCATAAACAAGACCAAAAGACAACCATCAGAATGGGAGAAAATATTTGCAAATGAAGCAACTGACAAAGGATTAATCTCCAAGATTTACAAGCAGCTCATGCAGCTCAATAACAAAAAAACGAACAACCCAATCCAAAAATGGGCAGAAGACCTAAATAGACATTTCTCCAAAGAAGATATACAGATGGCCAACAGACACATGAAAGAATGCTCAACATCATTAATCATTAGAGAAATGCAAATCAAAACTACAATGAGATATCATCTCACACCGGTCAGAATGGCCATCATCAAAAAATCTAGAAACAATAAATGCTGGAGAGGGTGTGGAGGAAAGGGAACTCTCTTGCACTGTTGGTGGGAATGTAAATTGATACAGCCACTATGGAGAACAGTATGGAGGTTCTTTAAAAAACTACAAATAGAACTACCATACGATCCAGCAATCCCACTACTGGGCATATACCCTGAGAAAACCATAGGTCAAAAAGACTCTTGTACCAAAATGTTCATTGCAGCTCTATTTACAATAGCCAGGACATGGAAGCAACCTAAATGTCCATCGACAGATGAATGGATAAAGAAGATGTGGCACATATATACAATGGAATATTACTCAGCCATAAAAAGAAATGAAATGGAGGTATTTGTAATGAGGTGGATGGAGTTAGAGTCTGTCATACAGAGTGAAGTAAGTCAGAAAGAGAAAAACAAATACAGTATGCTAACACATATATACGGAATCTAAGGGGAAAAAAAGCCATGAAGAACCTCGTGGCAAGACGGGAATAAAGACACAGACCTACTAGAGAATGGACTTGAGGATATGGGGAAGGGGTGGGGTGAGATGTGACAGGGTGAGAGAGTGTCATGGACATATATACACTACCAAATGTAAAATAGGTAGCTAGTGGGAAGCAGCCACATAGCACAGGGAGATCAGCTCGGTGCTTTGTGACCACCTAGAGGGGTGGGATGGGGAGGGTGGGAGGGAGGGAGATGCAAGAGGGAAGAGATATGGGAACATATTGTATATGTATAACTGATTCACTTTGTTATAAAGCAGAAGCTAACACACCATTGTAAGGCAATTATACTTCAATAAAGATGTTTAAAAAAAAAAAAAAAAATGAGTGTTGGGATCAATAAATATATCCCACAGATATAGGTGGGAAAATAGTGACTAATATTACCAGGTAATTTCTATTCCGGTTCTTGTCCCAACCATGATTTTCTGACTGTAATAGTAAAATGGTTGCTAAGAACTGGCTGCTCTGAAAAATGGGTAGGAATGGAAAGAGCCATACAACATGAACCATGGAAGGACAAATTCACCACTTGAATGCAAACATATTGGCCTTAGGAAATGATGAGCCTACTGGAAATACTGTAGCTTCTTCAGTTACAAATGAGCCGTTCATAGTTGTTACTGCTATTTAAACTGAACTCAAAAGTCATTCCCCCAAACAGCAGGTAACATCACACATTGTCCTGGGAAACATTGTGGTAGAATATTTAGCATCTGTCTTTATTAACACTAATGAACTGTTTTAAAGTTAACTTTTGCTTTCCATATCCAACCAAACCAGACTGTTTCAAACAATATATTGAATCACAGCATCTACATAGGATATACTAGAGAGAAAAAATTACCCTCCTTGACACCTAATTAGTCTAGGATGGCCGTTCATTACATATTCTTGCCTTGTCTGATTCCTGAATTCAGTATATTTGTCATATTCATGATTTTTTTCCCTATATCAATCAGCAGAAAAAAAGTTAAGCTCATGCCACTGTAAAAATGCATTTCTTTGCAGCATTGTTAAATAAAATGTCACGGGTGTCATTTAATTCAGATGGATGAAATCAAAGCCAAGGACAGGATCATCTTTTCCCTGGAAAAGGAACTGGAGACCCAAACAGGCTATGTACAGAAACTCCAGCTGCAGAAGGAGGCTTTGGATGAACAGCTCTTTCTGGTCAAGGAGGCTGAATGTAACATGAGCAGTCCAAAACGAGAAATTCCGGGAAGGGCAGGAGATGGCTCTGAACACTGCAGCAGTCCTGTAAGTCTATTCAAGTTGAAGTTAAAAACTCAGGAGTCATCTTTTATTTAGCGCCTAAGTTTTACTTTTCACTTAAGCTCTTTTCCTGTTTACTACAGAGCAATCAATTCCATCTCCTACTATAAAACAAGCAAGTATCTTGGGAGCAGGGTTTTCTAAACTCATAGACAACAAAGTGGTCTGTACTGCATTAGCTGATCACAAGAGAATTACATATCTTTTAAAATCCTTTATAGAATTTTTCTAGCCGTGATACCTGTCCAAACATCAGCATATTATATGAATCATAAATTAGATGAAAATACTTTGCCTCTTGGCAAGACTGGTCATTTTCCCTTGTATGAACAATTGAGTTGAAAATTGGTAAAAATGGTTATCATGTACAGGGGTCAAAATGTATAACTGTGTAAAAGACTAAACCATTTATAATCATCATCTGAAAGCTTCAAGTCTGATTGAGTTTGACACTTATTTTCCTGGATTTTCATCATTTTATATGAGAAATTATTTTCAGAAGTTTAGTGATAGAAATCAGCTTGTATATAGTTTACTTTCATATTTTATACCTTTTGAATTATTTAGTGCTAAAAAAGATGACAATGTATTTTTTAGGAACAGAGGTAGGTTCCAAAGTAGTACTTAGAACTGACTAATAAATAATTTATGAATATATGTGTGTGTGTGTACATATATATATATATCTCCCAGTAGGTGGTGGAAAGAATACTGAACTAGGATTCAGCAGATGAAAGTTTTAGTTCTGTCACTGACACTTACCTGCAGTGTAGTAAAACTGTCAAGAGAATGGGCTCTAGAGTCATACCCTTTAGTTTAAATCCTGGATCTGCCATTTGCTGTGTGACCTTAGGCAGATCCTTTGACTGCTCAGAGCTTCCTCATCTGTAAAATAGAGGCAATAGTGGTACTCCATAGAGCTGGTCTAAGGTTTAGAAGAAAAGATATGTAAAATATAGAGCATAGTGTCTCGCACACAGCATCCAATACATATTAGTATAGACCTTGAACAACTTAACGACCTCCCTGAATCTTACCGGTTCTGCTGAATCCTCTAGGATATTGTGAATCAAGGAATAGAGCGTGTGTGAAACTGCTTTGTCAACAGTACAGCACTATCAAAATGTAAGATGATAATGGAATTGCAACTGTATAGGTCCTATGGACTCTAGAGCACAGAATTAATCTATGACTGCTGTGTGTAAAGTGATTCCATGACTATTATGCCAGTGGGGAAGCCAGCTGATCTGGGCAGAATCTACCAGTGAAGTCTGTCCTATAATCTACTGTCTTCTATACATGAAGGTAACGCGCCAGCCTTCTGAGTCTGACCTTTTTCTCCGGGGTATGCAGGAATTTGCAAATCCCATCCTTATATCCTGCTCTATCCTCTCTTTGGCTAAGAGTAATAGCAGGACATCTGTCTAGGCTGTGGGAAGCAATGTGCAGCCGTGACACAAGGGATGAACCTCATGTAACCATGAACCTCATGTAATCACAGCGTGACCTTGGTCTCACAGCTCACAGATCTCATAAACTGATCCAACCATCTACCACTTCCGTTGCCAGGAGCCAGGGCTCCAGGGAGTATCTGCCACATGGAATTCATTTACAATTTCAAGCAGGCTTGATCTTAAACCCAAGCAGTGAATATTGGGGATTGGAATAGGGTAAATAGTTACTCTTCTCTGAATAAGAGAACATTTTACTCTCAACTCATGAGCCAAATGAAAGGAACCAAGCCTATTACTTTTATGAGCAGTATTCTAAAATTTTGTGAAAAGTATTATTGAAGAAATAATACTTTTAATTTTAATTTTCATGTGTAGGATTTGCGAAGAAATCAAAAGAGAATAGCTGAGTTGAACGCCACTATAAGAAAATTAGAAGACAGGAATACCTTGCTTGGAGATGAACGAAATGAATTGGTGAGTTCTAAGCAAAATTTTTTTATTTTATTATTTTTTAAACATTTTGTTATAGTAGTATATACGATGTTATAGAAGTATAGCACAATAAAGAAAAGTGCACAAATAATAAGGTATGGCTCAGTAAATATGCCCAATGTGAAACACCCATATAACCACTACCCAGGTGAATAAGTGGATGATTACCAGCATCTCAGAACTTCCCCTTTGTGTGACCTCTTTCAATCACCATCCTTCTAAAGTTAACCACTATACTGAATTCTCTCACTATAGAGGTCTATTGCCATTTTTTAAATGTGTTGTAGGGAATTCCCTGGCAGTCCAGCGGTTAGGACTCGGCACTTTGACTGCTGGGGCCCAGGTTCAATCTCTGGTTGGGGAACTAAGATTCCCGCAAGCCGTGCAGCCCAACCAACAACAACAACAAAATATGTTGTAAATGGAATCATATGATAATTACTCCTTTGTGTCTGGCTTTTTTGCTCAGCATTGCATTGGTGAGAGTCATCCACTGTGTTGCATGTAAAATTCATTCATTTTCACTTTCTATCATATTCAATTATACATGATATAATTATATATTTATTGTAAAAGTATAAACAATATATGATATAATATGTATATACAATTATATGATAAATATATATATATTCATCTATTGTTAATGGACATTAATGTTGTTTCATACCAATTTATAGCTGTTAGTGGTGCTGCTACATGTCCTGGTGAGAAAACGTGTTCATATCTGGGGGAATATACTAAGGAACAGAATTACTGGATCATAGAGTATGCATGCAGTCAGCTTCAGCAGTTGCTACCAGTTTTCCACAGTTGTCTTAACAACTACATTCCCCCCAACAATGTATGAGAGTTGTAGTTTCTCCATGTCTTTGTCAACATGCAAAGATAATTGGTCATTTTAGTCATTTTGGTGGGTGTGAGGTATATTCTTATTGTAGGATTTTCATTTTTATTTTCCTTCTTACTAATGAGGTGGAGTAACTTTCAAATATCTATTGGCCTTTTGGGTATCCTGTGTGATTTGCCCTTTGTCTTTTGCCCATTTCCTTTTGTGTGTTCATTTTCTTATTAGTATTAGGGACTTTTTACATCATTTTTGGATGTTTGTGTTTAAAATATCATGCTCTGTGCCTTACATTTTACATTCTTTTTGGTGGCTCTTGGTATAATGAAGTTATTTTCAGCCTCTAAACACAAGGGACACATTCTCTTATGTCTTCCCAGTTAAAACGCGTGCGGGAAGCTGAAAAACAATGTAAACCTCTTCTGGAAAGGAACAAGTGCCTCGCCAAGAGAAATGATGAACTGGTGGTGTCTTTGCAGCGCATGGAAGAGAAGCTAAAAGCCGTTACCAAGGAAAATTCAGAAATGGTGTGTACCACAGACTCTGCAAAACTGCAGCTTCCTTCTTTTTATTACTCTATTAACCTGACTTCCTGGTATTTCCCAGTTTATTTTTAAAATACAATGCTATTTGTGAAAGCTTAGATTTTTCCCTTATGTAAGCAAGGAACACATAAGGAAGAAATTAAGAGAAGGTTGCTGGCTCTGAATTTTGGGGGGTTTCTAAATTTTGCCGAACGATGGGAGCACTTCCAGGAATCTGTACACTCTCCAAAAGCTCCAAAATAGAGAAGCAGAGTTTCAACCTAGCTCCTCAGCCACAGAAACCTCCTTCCAGGATAAACAAGGTCCTACTGTATAGCACAGGGAACTATATTCAATATCCTGTGATATTCCAGAATGGAAAAGAATATGAAAAAGAATATATATATATATATATATATATATATATATATATATATATATATATATATAAAACTGAGTCACTTTGCTGTACAGCAGAAATTGACACAACGTTGTAAATCAACTAAACGTCACTAAAACTTTTTAAAAAATTAATAAAATTTAAAAAAAAGAAACCTCCTTCCAAGAATTTCACTAATGTGCACTTTGTGGAACCGTACAGTGGGTACCCCACATCTCCTAAGATCTTGCATAGTAACTGAGAATAGATGCCATCATTTGCATTATATATAGAGGTGACGTGCTACCGTACTCCTTCACAGACTTCCCTTCCAGTTGTAGAGATCTTCAGACATTCCCAATGATTTCCACCTATTATAGCAGACAAAATGTACTTGAGGGTGTTAGTTGGTGTGTGTGTGTATTGAAGCTGGGCGATTTTCACATTTAGCTGTAGCCTCATAAAGTTGCTACAGATATTTTATGTTAACCACTAAAGTTTGGGATTTTCAAAGTCTCCGCCTACACTTTCTTTTTTTTTCAACCCAGAGAGAAAAAATTACATCTCATCCACCCTTGAAGAAATTAAAATCTCTGAATGACCTCGATCAAGCTAATGAAGAACAAGAGACAGAGTTTCTAAAACTTCAGGTCATTGAGCAACAGAACATTATTGATGAGCTCACAAGGGTAGGTCTTGATTAATCTATAAACTCTAAGCTGTTTCCAAGGACAAGTAGCCAAGAAATCAGCATACACTAGAAGCATTTAATAATTTTGGTAACACAAATAATAGCTGCAAAGCACATTAAAATAATTCCCAAATGCATTATAATGTGAGTAGGTGGATTGTGTGATGTCTCTTATAATTGCTTTCCAGTATCAAGATTCTGAGGCTCAGAGATTAAATATTTTGCCTACAATAACAGGACCATAGGTCTCTTGTTTCCCAACACCTGATTCAGTGTCTGGCACATAGTGGTAGTTTAATAAATATTTGTCAAATGAACAACAGTATCATAATGACATAACAGCTGAAATTCCAGTCCAGATCTTCTGACTGTGACTTCAGTACCTGCTGAAGCAGGTAAAGCAGTTGTTACTCCCATCTGCATCGGGCTGAGGCCTGTGTTACCTACAGCTTTGGGCTGAGACCTGTATATGTGTTTGGGTTTTCCTCTTTGCCTCTGTCTTTATTCTGTGAATGACGTCTGTGATCACTCTTCACTTCAGGACCAAGCCAAGGCTCACAGAGGTGAACTAGTGATGGAGGAGTTTCAGGCAGTAGTCTCCAGAGTAGGGTGAGCAAGATAATTTACTGCCATTGAGGGAAGAAAAGATTATAAATTCTGCTTTATAATTATTTATGGTTCACCCTTTTAAAATTTTCCATGTTGAGTGTATGTTATAATGCATATGCTACGTTTGGAGGGTCATCTAAGTATAAATTTTAGAAGTTTTGGATATATTAAGGTTGCATGATCAAATTACTTTACTTATAAAGGTGAAAAATCAACAAAGTTAACACCACTGGCTTAACCAGATTATGTTAAACATGCGCTTCAAAGCTCTATGCCCCTCACTTCACTTCCACATCCTTAATAACTCATAAATCTCACAGATTCACTAGTCCAGGAATTTGCTGGCTTTGAGTATCCTGAGTTTAAGCTAAAAGTTTCTTACAGAATTTTGAGATTTTGAGGCATGTCTACCAGACTTTCAAGGAGACATAAGTATCACTTATTCCATCCACTTTTTAAAAAAATATTTATTTATTTATTTATTTATTTGGCTGCGTCGGGTCTTAGTTGCGGCACACGGGATTGTCATTGCAGCGTGTAGACTTCTCTCTAGTTGTGGTGCACGGGCTCCAGAGCACGCAAGCTCAGTAGTTGTGGCTCGTGGGCTCTGTAGTTGTGGCACGCAGGATTGCCCTGCAGCATGTGGGATCTTAGCTCCCAGACCATGGATCGAACCCGTGTCCCCTGCATTGTAAGGCGGATTCTTAACCATTGGACCACTAGGGAAATCCCTCCATCCACTTTTGAATTTGTACAGTAAGTATATGGAGTATTTAGCAGGTGAACACCTAAGTCCCAGGATATCTCATTTCACAAAAAGAATGAATTAAGAAATCGATCGTTATTTCTAGATATTCTTTGAATTTCCCAGAACTAACAAGGACCACCCTCTCCTCCAAAAAAAGAAAACACTAGATGATTCCAACCAAGCAGATACCCTCTTCCCATTTTCAGAGGCTACAGGTGAGAACAAGGATCCAAGCATAGTCAAAAGATAGCTTTCTGTGCTTTTCAAGTGATTAAGTGAACAGAATGTTTTATTCTTTAAAATAAAATAATATTTTTTTCAACACCTAAATTTAAAATAATTTGGGATCTGAGAAAATTGAAGAATTGTGCTTTGGGAGAACATGAATGACTATTTTGTTCTTGATTTCAAGTGTAAAACACTTGAAATCTGATTAGCAACACAGTGTACACAGTGTACTTCCTGACTGTGAGGCTGTCAGATCCACATAATCAGGAAAAGTTGTAGAATATTCTTCCTTTGAAAATACTTAAGTATCAAACCCAAAGTTGCCAAAATTTATAAAACATAATCTTATTTTAAATAGAAATATGTAATGCCTCAGGGGAAAAACAACTCTGTCTTTGGGGGAAAAAAAAAAAACCCTACGGGGAAATATGTACCAACTCAAGATCTGAAAAGTCGTTAATCTATTTTCCAGGACCGGGAAAAGCTCATTCGTAGGAGAAAGCATAGAAGAAGTTCCAAGCCAATTAAGGTAATGAGGAAACTAGGTTATCAGGCTTTTGCCACACACAGAGCCAGAGAAGTGAGGCTTGCCAAGGAATCTTCCTGCAAAGATGCGATAAATCAGATGTTCCTGAATTGCAGCAAACCCTGGGGTTTATCTGCCAGAAGAAAACCTCTTCTCTTGACAGTTCTCAGAAGTCCAAAAATGATTGCGTTGTGGATCTTAACCTGAAAGGGTTTGCTTTAATATGAGTTCCTCTTAGTGAAGAAGCCACTAGGTTTGACACAGAAAGGGTTATCTGACAAGCTGGAGAGTCACACTCCAAGAACATGCAAGAGATACTTATGATTTGATATCTCCCCTGAATAATATTAGCATCCGATACCCATCCTATAACTGATTAATATATTTTCATTATTCACTTGGGCAATATTATTGATAATGATACTCTCAATCCACGAATATCTGTATAGCCTCTTACAATCCACAAAGTTTTGTTATTTAATTTGTCAATGTGTTTGATTTTTGCTTTTAACAGTTGCATCATTTGATTTGGATGTAGAATTAGATGATATGAGTTGATAATCCCCTTCCCATAGATGCCTGGACTTTCAGAATTCCTTGATTATATTTTAAATACTGGACAGAGAAAATGACATAAAATCATCATGGTATAAAATGTAACATAAAAGAGGATACAGTGTTTTTATGAAGGGAGCCAAATATTAATGAATCTTCCTCCGAAATATCAGAAGTGAAATAACATAGGACAAACATTTATTGGAATTATTGTGTTCATGCCTAATATGTTTATTTCATCAAAGAAGCATTAAAGGATCCATGTCTTCTCTGTTCATTTGCATGTTTGCCAGTTGACAGTGCTTTAATAATATGTTGACTTTCCCCACTGTTAGTTTTGTTGGTAAATATGTACTGTCCCTCCATTAGAGGCCTGTTTTGGACCCATTTATTGGCTACGATGAGGACTCCATGGATTCAGAAACATCATCCATGGCCTCATTTAGAACAGACCGAACGCCAGCTACTCCTGACGATGACTTGGATGAAGTAAGCTTTTTCACTTCTCTCATCTTTTGTGATATTGTCACCACATCTTTCGTTGAAGGGGGAGAAAAAACATTTCACTTTTTATCTGCTTTATGAACAGTGCATAATCTCATAATAGTGACCAATATTGAGACTGTGCTTGACTTTGTTACCTCTTAGAAATAGCTTCACCTATGTTATGTAGCCCTTGTAGAAACTTCTCTGAAGTTCAGCTCTGTAACTTGAAGACTTATTTCAAAATAAAATTATTCTCCCAGATTCTTCATCCAGAGAAGGCGTGAACCAAAGGAGAAGCTTAGAGGAACGGCTTTTAAATAAGTCTAAGACAGTGTTTAGCAAAGTTTCTTTGTCGGCCACCTTCATCTGAACTATCTAGGGGGTTCGATTACCATGAAAGTTCCTGGACCACACAACTCCTGACTCAGGATCTTGAGGGTGGAACCCCCAAATCTGCATTTTTCACAGAACTCCTTGGTGATTGTATTATGCTCTGAAGTTTGGGACCTAATGCTGTAAAACTATGTTTTTATAATTTATCTGGGGAAGAAGTTGTTAGATATGAATGTATTGAAAGGAACTGAAACTAAAACTCTGATTATCATCTCCTCAAATTTGGATCCAAAATCTGGGTGTACGTTTTTCTCATTTGGATCCAAAATTGTCTGTAATCCAAGCCCAAATGGGTAATAATCAGAAATGTATAAATAAGCAAATGCTTCTCTTATTAATGAATACTTAAATATTTCTGAAATGCGCATCTAGAAAGTGTCATAATATTTGTGCCCATACACATACTTTAAAATTAAGAATAAAATCACATAGAATCCAATATCATACAAACCTTCATTTCTCTTTAAAAAATGGACAAATGCTAATATTTCACATTGAACACAGGACCTGAACATAACATAATTATTTTTTGACATTTTTTTTTAACCTCAAGAGTCTAGCAGCTGAAGAATCTGAGCTACGATTCCGACAATTAACAAAAGAGTACCAGGCTCTCCAAAGAGCCTATGCCCTCTTGCAGGAGCAGACTGGAGGCATCATTGATGCTGAAAGAGAAGCCAAGGTTAGTGTACATCTGGGAGAGTTCCCTGAATAGGCTTGCGACAGTCACAGCATAAAAGTATTGCAGACATAAAAGTACCAATAGGGTAGCTTTCTCTGTACCCTTCTCTCCACTGCAGTTTTGAACTGCTTTATCTTTTATGTCAACAAACCTTGGATCTAGAGACATTAGAACCAGCTTAGATCGATGCTTTTGTTCCTTTAAAGATACTTGAGTACATAGTCTTATTTTTGCTATTTGAAAACTTGTATTTTCAAAGCTAAACAATGTTGAATTTTGATAATCCATGTTTTTTAGTTTCTTGCTTTTTAAAAAAAAAAATTTTTATCTTTCAAAAGCAATGGTTAGCCAGTTCTTTTTCTTAGTTAATAAGTGCACAGTATTACATTGACAGCTTGCTGAGAATTGTCACTAACAGTATTTCACTTAACCCTTGTGCCAGCCCCCTAAGGTGGGTATTATATAAAAGAGGAATTTGAGGCTCAGAGAGGTTAATTGAATTGCCCAAGATCACACAGCTAATAAATGCAAAACTGGGATTCCAAGTCATATCATACTGGGTCAGTTGTTTTTTCCATTATGTTGCAACTGCCTCTCATAAGTCTGTTTTTTAAAAAAAACCACATACAGTACTAATACTTGACATTTATTGAGTCGTTGCTGTGCTTCAAGCATTGTACTGAGTACTTTATATGCATTATCTCGTGTAATCCTAAAACAACTCTATGAGTTAGATGCTATTATTAACTCCCTTTTACAGGAGAGGAAATAGTAGCTTAGTAGAAGTTAAATGTAGCTTAGTTAGGTTAAAACCAGGGTATGTAGCTTAGATGAAAGCTAGGATATGAACCTCATCCTTCTGAGTTCAGTCATAACCACCATGCCATAACTGCCTCGTAGGTTAGTTTACCTGGGGCAAGAAAGAGTGTGACCATCCAGTGATTTTATCCTACTTCCTAATTAGAAGGTCTACAATGTACTGAGGAGTGTTGTAGGAACTACTGTTAGTTGGTTAGTGGGAAAGGATAGATATTATAGCTATATTTTTAAATGGTAGCATACATACATACATGCACATACACATACATAAGAGAGTAAACATTAAAGAAAACCCACCGTGATTTGGAATAGACAGGTAAGCAATCATTAGGAAGGGATGTGTGTGTGTGTGCTTTCATGTCTGTGCCCTAATACTGTAAGAGTTGTGGATTCCTTTATCAGTATTTACTACCCATTCTTACCAGCATAGGATTGGTCAACTGAAATAATAGCATATGCCTGGTTTTTTGGAGAGGTGACGACATAGAACCCAGTTTTCTTTCTCTAGTCTCACTCTCCCATCAAAATACAGGTTTAGCATTGTTTATGGCCATTAAAGTAAGACAACTTACTATTCTGAGCAAAATAGTCTAAAACAAATCAAGATGTTGGGAAAAGAGTAGTAGAGTAAATTCAAAGAAAGTAGAAATGCAAAAATAGTATAGATGAAAAAGTATCAGTGAAAACAGAAGACCTAATCATTTCAAGACAAGGAAGAAAAATAGGTTATACTCAACACCCATTCAAAGTTAAAATAATTCTTTTTTTTTTTTTTTTTTTAATTTATTTTCGGCTGCGTTGGGTCTTCGTTGTGGTTCATGGGCTTCTCATTGTGGTGGCTTCTAGTTGCAGAGCACGGGCTCCAGGCACACGGGCTTCAGTAGTTGCAGCACACAGGCTTAGTTGCTCCGAGGCATGTGGGATCTTCCCAGACCAGGGATCAAACTCGTGTCGCCTGCATTGGCAGGTGGATTCTTAACCACTGTGCCAACAAAGTTAAATTAATTCTTGGCAAACAAAGCTTGGAATTTTTTAACCTGATAAAGGTAAATATAACCTTTAACAGTCCAAAGAAATATTCTCCTCACGGTGAATAATAAGAAAAGAATACTTACCATCGCTGATTTTGTTCAACTTTGTTGAACCTATCCAGATCATAAGACAAGGAAAAAAATACGTGTATGACCAGAAAACAAAAAAAGCTATTTTTCACAAAAAGTAGGATCATATTAAGAGAGAATACAAGTGAATCTAAAAAATTACTAGACCAAATGAAATAAGGTTGTTCCATACAAATCAGTGTCCCAAACTGCTGATGTGCACACATGTGCACACACACACACACACACACAAAACACATGATAGATACATATATACATACATACATACATAGATTTGTATTTAGATTTAAATATAGGGCACAAAGTTGGCTTTGAAAGAACGGAAGGATTTTTGGGGAGGCAAAATGGGAGAAGGCTTTCCAGAAGGGGAAGTCGTTCAAATAAAGAGAGAAGCGGAGAGGTACAAGGCATATTTAGGAAACAAGGAGATCACCAGCAGGTAAGGGATGGACCCTGTGTTGATAGTGGTGGGAAAAGATTGGAAACATAAGAGAAGTTCTCGAATCCCAAGCTAAACAGTTTGAATTTTAACCTGATGGTAAAGGGAGCCACTGAAAGTTGTACACAGAGAATTTAGGTTGTAAAAATAGATTGAAAAGATTCTTTGGTGATAGAATATTCTTTTTTTTTTTTTTTTTTCCCTCGCTTGTTGAGTTCTAATCAAGGAACATGAGGGGAAGAAAAATGTTGTGTTGCCATTTCACTTACCGAGTTCTGGAATTTTGATTTCACTAGGCTCAAGAGCAACTCCAGGCAGAGGTGCTAAGGTATAAAGCCAAAATTGAAGATCTGGAAGCGACTCTGGCTCAGAAAGGGCAGGTAGGCATTTGGTGGCTCCCACTTCCGCAGATGCAGACAATTCAGTCTGACCCTCCTCTAGATCACGCTGTGCATGGGCCCATCCAGGACACGGCTTGGCTCTCCACAGTGACCTTTCTCAAACTGTGTCAGAATGTTCAACTCTCTGTTTCTGTCCCTGGTGTTTTGTTGGCCAGAGTGTGAACCCAGCTACAACAGTGAATGAGGCTGGGCAAGAGAGAGAATGCCAGAGGAAGAGGAGCCCTGTACACATAGCCTAGAGCGGTCATGAGCTGCTAAGACCAAGACCCACCCCCTCAAGCTGCATTCTTTGCCTCTATGCTACATTTATGGTTCTGCATTTTAATGTTTTCCATCCATATGTATCTAGCCTGTGTGCATTCTGACCCTTTTCACTTTTTGCCTGTGTGGTCACTTCTGAGTCCCCAGAAGGCTGGTCCTGGATTATTCAGACTTAAAAAGATAGGGATAGTGAGTGACAATAAAAAGGGGGTTAAATTTTCCTGGCAACTTTGGCCCCAGTGTCTTGGAATAAGGAGCAGGCCGGGGTGGGTGTCATTTACCAGTCGTTGGCAGGCAAACAATCCGGGTGGAGAGGAGACAGCTCTGGCAAAGTGGTTTGACGACACATGCTCTTTCATGCCACTCTGAAATGCTGACTGCGCGATATTCTTTGTCAAACAGGATTCACACTGGGTAGAAGATAAACAACTTTTCATTAAGAGAAACCAGGAGCTTTTAGAAAAGGTATGTGGGGCGCAACACCCTAGTGGGGCAGAGGAGAGAATGATGAGAGATCCAGGAGCAGCAGGGGGTCCTCTCAGGAGTGGCACAGGGGCTAGGGGACGGGGAGGCTTTTCTGATGCTGTGCTCCCCTCTGCTGAGTGCCCAACTGTATCTCTGTCACTGCCATCACCATCAGTTGAGTGGCACGTGGTGTGCATGGCTCTGCGCTGGGCGTTGTGCCGACTTGAAAGGACGTGATCCCTGAAACCTATTGATTTGTTACCCATATATATATACTGTACGTATATATATACACACCCACACATGCACACATCCTATGTGGTTGTCCATCTACAAGAGCACCCTGTGAATAGGACTTGTTATTTTGTGCAAGGACATGCTGCAACCCAGCATAGACTGTGTTCTTACTGTTAATTTTTTGCTAATGTTGGCTGCTTGTTTGTTTAATTTTTATGAAAGAACATTTCAAAAGATGCATCCAGAGCACAAAAGAGCATTTCCAGGAGGTTGGAACAAATCAAGATGCAAAGGCATGGTTTTGGCCCAGTAGATAGAATTAATTTGGGTTAGCTGAACATAGACTTTTGATTAAGGGCAGTGAAATACAACAGAGATCATTTTAAGTTCAAACGTGGCTTTTCCTTTGGTATTTCCCTTTCATGATGTGAAACGATTACAAAATAATCTCATATTATTCTTGACAGAAAGAGAATTTGAAAGCCCATTTGAAAAAGGGAAATAATTCTGTAGGGTGACGTAGAGTTATATAGAAATTATTTTAGGATTGTTTCTACCAATATTCACTAGCCTTGACAAGTAATAAAAGTTAACCGCAACACCCTGGTAAGCATGAAAAGGTAAAGAAGATGCTTGTCCTCCCCTCCCTCTGGTCCTGTCTCACTTTCTACATGATGAGAGAGACAGAGCTGATGTATAGAAGGGGGGTGGGTATTCCAGGATCGAGGACTGGTACTCTGAGAAAGGTTACAGGTCCCTATAAAGAAACTTTATGGACATTAGCCCTGGTCTATGAATTGTAGCCACCTGTGAACCACTAATATGATGGCTAGTGCTAACCACCAGATCCAGGAATCTCCCCAAATATCCCATCTCTGATGTCAATCCAAGATTCTAGGAAATAGTCAACTTCTGAAAACTTTCAAAAGTTTACTAGACCACAAAAATCTAGTGGAAAAAACTTGAGTTGGCTACATAAATTAATGTTACATAGTATCTCACTTTCCCCCATCTTTATTTTTCTATAATTTTTCTATATCAGGAGGCCATGAGAAAAAGAAGATTTTAGTAGTCTCCGAGATGCCCAGTAATAAGTGTTATTACACTTATTTATCATCTAAAAAAATAACTCCCATTATGTTTTCTTTCTGATTTTCTTTGGTCTGGATTTCTTTGGGCTAAAAGGGGAATTTTTTGAGCTCAGGCTTCTAAGAGTAAAAGAAAACCAAAGTGACAATAAAGCTAAACATTCTACTTCAAGTGTTTATCCTTGAGAAAGTAAGATTCAACCTACATTAAAAAGCCCCTGATTTTTTTTTTCTAAATTCAAGATTTTAAATAGCTACTGTACAGAAGGCCCACCCACACAGCTAATATCGAAGGCAGCCCCAAACCTATTGCAGATCATGAAAATGTTCTGATCCCTTGTGGACACGGGCACTGTGTACAGGGCAAGGCAGGTTTGTACACAACTAACTTAATTCCATGCTTCATCAGGTTACGCTAGATGTCCTACAGGAAAGCCCTATGGGAAAACAGAAGGGAGAGTTGTCACTTTGGATTGAGGAGCCAGGGGAAGGCTCTTATGTTAGGAGACGTCAAGGAAGTATAGGATTTCCTCATGTAGAAAAGGGAATTGGGGAGCCCTTTTCAGGCAGAGGTGAGCACAGACAGAGCTCCTGGAGTAACCAGAACATAGGGTAGATCTGGGTTTCTAGATTCAAGTGTGTGTGATCACATGTGAGTGTGTGTGTGTGTGTGTGTGTGTGTGTGTAGCCATGACAGTGATAACACCTAAATCTGGTGAGCAGATTATTAAGGTTTTTGAATTCCATTGAGGACTTCGGCTTTATTTTGCAGGTAACTGGAATTCAACAAATGTTTGTGTAGGATCAGAGCTGTTTTAAAAAAATATTTCTTCAACAACTTGTAACTCCAGAAATAAGAGGTGTCAGTCTCCATTATTTGCACCATTAAATCTAGTTCTTGGACACTGTCCCAGACAATAAGGGACAGATTCACTATTCATAGCGTCCCTAGACTTTATCTCAATGAATGGAGGCATCCTCCAGTATTTTCCTCTATGACCGGAAATACTCAACCAAAGGATAACTAGAGGGAAAACTAAAGATTTATTTTATTCACATCTACTTGGGACTTTTTTCATGTTCTAGACAATTTATTCACTGTGTAAATGAATGCTGTCCATGCTTGCTTTGCAAAGTTGTAGATGCTTTTCGCAATGTCCACCTAACTTGAGGATTTACTTTATCAGATAGAAAAACAAGAGGCAGAAAATCACCGGCTCCAACAGGAACTGCAGGATGCCAGAGACCAGAATGAGCTGCTGGAGTTTCGAAATCTAGAGCTAGAAGTAAGGAAATGATGATAATGATAATAAAAATATTAACATGCACTGAACCCATTCTTTGTGTGAGGTGCTAACTTAAGCATTTCAGATACATACTCTCATTGGACCTCACAGCCACAACCAAGATTTGATAGATGAGGCAACTGAGGTTAAATAACTTGCCCAAGTCCTGTGACTAGTACGTGGTGAAGCACTGATGCAACTCAAAATTGTCTGCTCAGATACTATACTTTACAACACTGTTGCCTTTATGAACAAGGCTAATGAATAATTTTTAAATAATTTGAATAATATATTTCAAACTTTATCAATATTTCATTGCTTTTAAATAATCATTTCCATCCTTCATTGAATTCTGACTCCAGAAAATATTACTTCAAGAATTATAGTTTAAAATGTACTATATACAAAAATATTTTATTTGTAGACCCTTGAATTTGTAAGTAAACTTTTTATTCTGTAATGCATTCTGCAAAAGGCTAAGAAGCAAGGTAATTTGTTTTAGGAAATACTTTGGTTAACTTGACCAAGTTTCAGAGTCTTTGTTTTTAAGTAAAACATATCAATCAAATCAAATGTTGACTGTATCATGCAGAATCTGGCTTAGGGTCTGGTTGAATGTGTGCTGATATGTAAAGGATAAGAAAATTTCCCATTTGATTTCTTTGTTATTTTGCCAGCAATTTCTTCTTGAGGTTATTTTACATTAGGTTTGGATAAAGTTAGCAGTTGGTATGCTTCAGTGAAGAAGAGTTAAGTCATCTTTGGTAGCCCACAAATCTTACTAATAAAGCTTGAGTGGATTGAATATGCAAAAGACCATGTGCTGCCATAAAACTTCATGGTCAGAAGAACATTCTTTGTGATACCTGAAAGCTGTAAATATTCATGTAGTTTAAAATGGAACTCCCCTTCCCACATTCCCTTGATCAAAAAATTTGCAAAACTGTATGACACCATGTTAAATTCTTCTCCCACATCTCTTAGTTGACTTATCAGTTCTTTTCCATTAAATTCAAGCATGAAGATCTTGAGTTCGATTTTTTTTTTTGCCAAATGGCATATTGATAAGCTGCTGAAATAGCATAGAGGCCACAGACAACTGGTTTAGTGATTAATCAGTTGTTGCTTTTTTTTTTAATTCCCAAATATTCTTCACTGTATTTCAAGGAAAGAGAGAGACGATCCCCTCCATTTAATCTGCAAATTCACCCATTCTCAGATGGTGTGAGTGCTCTACAGATCTACTGTATGAAAGAAGGTGTCAAGGTAGGCAGATGTTTCCTTGTGTATGTTGTAGACAGTAGAAAAACTGGGAATTGGAAAAGGGGAGGTTGTTTGTGACTGTTTTGTCTTTTGGTCACTGGATGTCATTTTGATACAAACTATGTAGGAACTGATAATAGTCACATCTATGGGAAAATCGACAGAACGTATACAAAATAAATGTGTGACAGATGTATGAATGGTAACAGCAAAAAAAAACAAAAACAAAAAAATAGGAAGCCATGATTATTTAGAACAGAGTAACATAAAGAGTGATACAGAATCAAAATATTAAGATAATTACCCTTGATTATCTGGAGGAAATATTAAATAAATTCAATATTTTAAGAAACATATTTCAAGGATGCCAGGAAAAAAGGTATTTGTTGAGTCCCTTTGTTGTGCTGTTCTAATTGCTATGGAATTCATCATCTTGGAATTTCAGTGTTAGAGGAAACCTTGAAATCATCTTGCCCACCATCTCTTTTGATGTGGGTGTTTTAGGGAGGATTTCACTTTTGGAAGGCCTTGGGGATTATAACATGTTGCTCACTTAGACAAAATATAATTTTGTCTTTAGTGATATTGGAATACATTTTAAATATTAAGGTCGAGTGGAGGTGGCTCCATCTCCTGGAAAATATATTGTCCCTCAATGTAACAGAATCACATAGTGACTGACTATTCCAGAGGTAAGGCTAGGAAGCCTCCCGCTCTTCCTGGTCTCTCCTTACCTTCTGCATGGCCCTTCCTGCTCCCACTCTGAGCTGCCAAATATACCTGCTTTAGTTGCCTTCTCTCTACCTCTGAGATTGAGCTAGACTTTTGTATTTCTGGCAGTAGGGATCTGCTATACTGTTATCTGAACCTGAGTAAGAGGAGAAAGTGGTACTTTCTAATGGGGAAATTAGGTCGAAAATTGTGCTTCTTTGACTTCTGTCTTAAATCACTCTCATGTTGTTTAAACTTCTGGCCTTCCTGGGCTGCGTGAAAATTTGTAAACCAAAGCAATTTTTTGATTCAACTCTAATTCAATGAGAAGCACTTTACTCTGTCTTTTCCTTAGATGTTTTGTTTTTAGATAAATCACAAACAATCTAATCAGTGCATGTAGTTTATATACAAGGGAACTCTTTTAAATGGAGTTCAGCTGCTTCAAATTGACTCAGGGACTATAATAAAAATCAGCTGTTTTCCATAGGATGGAATTAATGCTAAACACCTAAAAAATAGAACTGCTCTGTAGTTTTCTATGTGGCAGTCAAAATCTCAACCAGGTCAGAATTCCATTAATTAGAATGAAATTGGTTGGTTATTTAAATTTCTTTCCTGTTACTTTTCTTAATGCTTGAAATCTACCACAGTTGAAACAATTTTCAACAATCATAAGAAAAAAAGTTACTGAGCAAATCCCGAGTCCTTAGTACATCCTAGACGCTTTCATGTACAATCTCTTTATCCTCAAATCAGCCTATGAAGGAAGTATTTATTTTGCAGTTGGCGAAACTGAAAATGCACTGTTAAGTAGTTTTCCCAGGTTCACACAGCTTATAGAAAGCAAAGTGGAAATGTAAAAACAGCTGTGCCTGATTGAAAACAAACCCAGGAAGAGCAGGTCTCAAAATGTCCTAACTCAAGGTTCAGGCAGGCACTGATAGAATGGTAAGCCACGACTTGAATGAATCTCCTTGATTTTGCAGGATGTGAACATCCCTGATCTCATAAAGCAGCTTGATATCTTGGGTGATAACGGGGTAAGTAATGAATTGATTAAGTGCAGTAAAGATATGAATTTGCCTAAAGAGAAGCAAAAAATACTTGCCAATGCATCACGTGTAAAATAGTAGCCAGTGAAGGGAACTATACTCAGTATTTTGTAATAACCTATAAGGGAAAAGAATCTGAAAATGTAATTATACACATATATATATGTGTGTAACTAAATCACTGTGCTGTACACCTGAAACTAACACAACATTGTAAATCAACTATACTTCAATTAAATAAATAGAAAAAAACAAAAAAATAATAGCAAGTGAGACAGCAGGTTCACTTAAGCACGCGGCTTCTGGAAAAGTATCAACAAATCTATCAAACCACTCAGCTAAGGGATTGTAAGGATCTCTGGAAGGTAGTGGCAGAAGTGGGAACTGGTAAGGTGCTTTTCATGCGCAGGTTTCAGGTTTGAATGCCAAGGGAGTCTGCGGTGATTAAAGCTAATTACCTTCTGACTGTTGCTGGGAGGCATATGGGGGTGAAATTAATCAGTCATGCAGTTGCAAATGCTGCTAAATAGTAGGGTTGGTGGCAGCCCCATAAAAATGCACTAGGAAGCTATAATCCCTTTTCTTTCTAAAAACACCTTCCAGACAGGGTCAAGGCATATTAATTCAGTGGGAGGACCATTCACTGAAGATACTAGATGAATGATGTAGGTAGGTTGAAGTAGTCACACTATTTTTTTCCCTTGAAAAATTACCAAAGGAGAGAACAAAATCAATTAAATCACATCAAACTGCTCTGAAGAGATTACTCTTTATTTCATTTTTTTAATATCTTTATTGGAGTATAATTGCTTTACAACGTTGTGTTAGTTTCTGCTGTATAACAGAGTGAATCAGCTACACGTATACATATATCCCCACATCTCCTCCCTCTTGCGTCTCCCTCCCACCCTCCCTATCCCACCCCTCTAGGTGGTCACAAAGCACCGAGCTGATCTCCCTATGCTGTGTGGCTGCTTCCCACCATCTTTATTTCATTTTGGTTTCTGCTTTTCTTATGACTATTAATGCAGTATGCTTACAGTGAAACATAAAATCAAGTCAGCACTAGAGATATAAAAACACCACATTTAAGGTTCTTTTTACAGGTTTTGAATGAACTCTTTGTTAAGAATTATTACTAAATAGAATAGGCCGTTTGTGAATGTTCCATGCATGCGTATGTGGCAGGCAAGTTAGGCAGTATCTTCTGATAGTGTAAATGTCAAAATGTGTTTTCAGCTTATTTTCTTTCTCCCCACCTCTCCAACCCCCGCCACAGAATTTAAGAAATGAAGAGCAAGTGGCTATAATTCAGGCCAGCACTGTGCTGTCCCTGGCAGAAAAGGTAATAAATCATACTAACATTCAAATCATCTCAGTGTCTGGCTTAACACTTGGGGTTGAAGGACAACCTCTTTGCACATGATTTTGCATTATTGAATACCTAATAAATATTTTATTCTTCAGGGTGATATAACCCAGGTAGAATGAGAACACACAAAAGAAGAGTCTACACACTGATTTAGGGTGGGTGGATAATTCTTGCTTTGAAGTCTCTTAAAAATATAATTCTGTAAAAATGCAAAACCTGGATTACATTACTTAAGCCATCCTTACCAAGCTAGGAAACCAATAAAGAAGGGTTTTGTTAAGTGGTAAATTGGAGCATGGCTCTTTCTGTGGGCTTTTCCTTGGGTGTGTACATACCAGTTATTCCAACTGATTCTGTAACTTGGTGGTGGCTTCCTGCACCTTCATTTAGAAAGCCCAACCTGGGGACTGTCAGAAGAGCAACACTGAGCGTTCTCTCACCCCCTTGTGGCTAAACCTGGTAAATGCAAGAGAGGGAAAAAAGGAATGAGCCAAGTGAAGAAACCTGGTAACTGGCCGTATTCACGGCACCTTGAGAATCGGCACATAGTTGACAGTCATGTGTACATGGCTGGATAAAGTAAGAACTTATGTACTATAAGTTCCTTGAGATGCTTTCTTAATTTCTAAATGCATAAAAAAGCATGTTGTAAATTAAATGAAACCATGAGCAAGCATTCACCTTGTTCCGGTCTGAAATGAGGGAATTCTACTGGTCAAATGACCCAGTTAAGTTACTCAAACAAAACAATGACATTTAAAAAAAATGGCAGAGGGAGAGGGAAGAATTGCTATAAAATAAAAAGTTACTTAAGAAATATTGAAATGGTCCTTTTTTGCATCCTGATTCAAGCAAACCAAGTGTGAAACAAAGGACATTTTGCTGACAACTGGGGATATTTTAATATGGACCAGGTATCAGAGGACAAAAGGAATTAATGTTAATTTTGCAAAGTGTGGAAATGGGCTTGTGGTTATGTTTTTTTTTTAAAGACCTTAAGTGTTAGGGACACATACTGAAGTATTTCATGTGAAATATCTGGGATTTGCTCTTTTAAAAACTTCCTCCCTTCACAATTTAATAACAGACCTTATCACTTTCCCTTTCCTCTTGCCATCAAATTAATAGCACCACATTGTCCCTAACATAGGTCTAGAATCCAGAATTTGGCAAGAGGGCCCCTTGGGAGCTGGCCCTTACCTATTTCTCCAGCACCCCACTTCCTTCCTTGGTCACCAACCAAGGTCCAGCCATGCACAAATCCTTTTGGGGCTCCAGTCTCCTCTCTCCTCTCTCCTCTCTTCTCTCTCCGGCGCTCTTTCTCTCTCTCTCTCTGTCTCTGTCTCTGTCTCTATCTACCTCTACATATTTTCATCTCTTGGTCCTTTACACTGTTCCTTTTGTCTAGATTTTCTTTTCTTCCCTTTCTACCCTTGTCTGGCTAAATCTTAATCATTAGACCCTCCCATAATGGGGAAGCCTTCCTATTCACCCAAGCCCAGTTAGGTCTTCTCACTCTGTGTTCCCACAGTGACCTGTGCTTCTGCTACCATGGCTTTTAGCAACTGTAATACAACCACGCTTTTTTTTTTTTTCTGTAGTTTACTAGACTCTACACTCCATGAGGGCAACTCTGGAATCTGTTTTTCACTCTTTGTTTTCCTAGTTTTTCACACCAGAGCATCTCATCCAGTTGGAGTCATGAAAGGCTGTGATTCTTTATTGCAAGCTTTCCCTCAAGCTTCCTACTAAAAGCAGAAAGTACCGTATAGCACGTAGGAGCTGTTCTAGTAAAGCTTTGACGTATTAGTTCGTGCGTCCACTTACCTCCTTTGCAAAACAGGTGTGAGGGGTTCGGATTAAACAATCAAGGGATGATGCCTACGCGCTTAGCACTGTGATTGAAAGTGAGGAACCAGCTGAATAAGACACAAGCTTGTCCTTAAAACACTCATGGTCTGTGCAATTGCCTTTTGTGCAAATCTTTGCAATTCATAAGCTAAAGTAACCCCCCCCCATGTTTGGGATTCACAGATAAACATTTCTACCTCCACGTAATTGTAAATATCACCTTGAACTTCCTGAGACCACGCGTTTGAATTATCTCTCTACCATCTGAGAGTGTGACCTTTAGCCAGAGGTTGAGCCTAGCCAAGTTTCCAACAAGGAAATCCTATTGTGACTTCGTATTAAAAATAATAAGAGCAGTGACCTTATGTGAGGACATGTTATGGGCCAGGGACTATGCTAAATACTGTCTGTGCATCATCTCATTGCTCCTCACAACCACCCTATATTCATCCACTATTTTCATTTTATCTGTGAGAAAACTGTGGCCTGGGCTCTTCATTCCTCACCCTGCATCATCCATGTAGTCAGGGTCGAGAGCCAACATACAAATCTATAGCTAAAGCCCATGACCGGACTACTTCACTTCACGGTTCTCTTAAAAACATAGTGTGGGATTTCTCTGCTGGCACAGTGGTTAAGACTCCGCATTCCCAATGCAGGGGGCCAGGGTTCGATCCCTGGTCAGGGAATTAGATCCCACATGCATGCCGCAACTAAGGAGCCCACAAGCCACAAGTAAGAAGCCCGCCTGCTGCAACTAAGACCCAGCGCAACCAAATAAATAAATATTAAAAAAAACAAACATGGTACACAAGAGAATTTGTTTCTCAATGGTAAATGGGCAGCAAGCAAGAGGAAGCATTTTAATAAAGCTTGATGGTACACAACTGCAATATGAGGCTGTTTACAAGAAACCCATGACTTTGGACTGAAATTTGTTTCATGAGGGAAGCCATGTGTATGTACAAGAGCTGAGAGATTAGCACCTCTCCAGTCTCCACGGCCTTTTTTCTTTCCCCATGTTCCTTACAGCCAAGGGGCTGTTGGATATGGTGGCCCCTTGTGAATACCAAGGCTTTAGTATATAGAAAAATGCTCAGTACACCACATAATTTATCACAAACAAACTAAGAAGAAATAGTTGGTAGTGAGGCAAATTTCTAACAGTGTGGAAGTACAAAAATGAATGTTAACCAAAAACTAGAACGTATTGGTTACCTAGTACGTGCAGTACACTGTCAGTAGGTCCTTAGGTTAATTACACCCTTTAATCTTCACATTATTATTAATCCCATTTCACAGATAAGAAAGTTGAGGCTTAGAGAGACCAGGTAACATTTCAAGGCCACATAGCCATGAAAAGCTAGGATTGGGATTAGACCCAAGGTAGTTGGCTTCTAGGACCCACACACTTAATTATTTGCCCAATTGCCTCCCTGAGGGATAAGCTGATGGTTAACTTGATGGAGACCCATTATAACAATTTATTCTCTGAAACCATATATGTGGTAGGCTCACACTATATTATTCAAAGTCTAAATTCATTCAGGGTATTGATCTGTGCTAATATCAACACCATCTAACAGAATGATATATTCTAAGTGTTAGGAAAGATAAGTTTCTGTGTGATTTAAAATTTGTCTCCACTCAACAAAAATGATTCCTCAACATTTAGCTGTAATCAGTGTCATACACTGAAAAAAATGCCATTTCTCCAGTCTCACCTGGCCTTCTGTCTTTCATCATGCTCCCTCCAATCATGGAGAATTAGACATACCTTCTGCTTGGAATTTGCCCCTCACCTTTGCTTAGTCATCTCTGACTCATTCCTTACACCCAGTGCAATTGTCATTTCCAAGAAAGCCTCCCATGGTGTCCTCCAATGAGGGCAAAACATGTGTTGGTCTTATTCACCATCACAGCCCTAGTACCTAGCACATTGCCTCACACATGGTAGATATCAATGAAGCCTTTCGTTGAATGAAGAATTAATGAATGAGTGGAAATTTATAAACTTGTTTCTGAGCTAAGAGATAAAATGTACCAAGTTTTCACTCCAATTCTTAGTCTGCTTCCTGAGATATAAGGGGAAGAGACTAAGCAGCTCAGGAGGCAGCACCATTTACACCATGTCAAGCGATCATGTCAAACACTTGTGTCTGGTTTACCCCTTAGTGGATCCAGCAAATTGAGGGAGCAGAGGCTGCCCTGCACCAGAAAATGATGGAATTGGAAAGTGACATGGTGAGTAAAAATGAGATGTCAGAAAACAAAAGAAAAATTGACAGGACAAATGGAAAACAACTGTTTTCTAGCAGTTTTACCTGGCACAGATGGAAGTTTGTAGCCTTGCCATTATTTTGTGTATAGACTGTGAAACAGAATGCCAAGAAGTACCCCACAATTTCAAGTTGTAGCCTCCAGAAATATCATGTTGTAATCTCGTAGTATTTCCAGAACTAATGCTGAGGAAAATCCAGTTAGGTGTTTTCTTTCTTAGGCTAAATAATTTTTCCACCAACTTTACAGAAATGATGAGTGTAACTTTGGTATTAAAAATCCCCAAGCCACCTCACTCCCATTAAGATGGCTACTATCAAAAAAAACCCAACAAAAAACAGAAAATAACAAGTGATGATGAAGATGTGGAGAAACTGGAACCCTGTGCAATGTTGGTGGGAATGTAAAATGGTGCAGCTGCTATGGAAAACCGTATGGTTAGTGGTTGCTCAAAAAATTCAAAATAGAATTACCATATGATACAGCAACACCACTTCTGGGAATACACCCAAAATAACTGAAAGCGGGCTCTTGAAGAGATATTTGTACACCTGTGTTCAAAGCAGCATTATTCTCTATAGCTTAAACATGGAAGCCACCCAAGTGTCTGTCAATGGATAAGCAAAATGTGGTATATCCATCTATAGAATATTATTCAGCCTTTAAAGAGTAAGGACATTATGACACATGCTATGACATGGATGAACTTTGAGGACATTATGCTAAATGAAATAAGCCAGTCACAAAAAGACAAATACTGTGTGATTCTACTAATATAGGGTACCTACAGTAGTCATATTCATAGAAACAGAAAGCAAAATGATGGTTGTCAGGAGCTAAGAGGAGGAAATGGGGAGTTATTGTTTAATAGGTACAGAGTTTCAGTTTTGCAAGATGAAAAGAGTTCTGGAGATTGGTCTCATAACACTGTGAATATACTTAACATTACTGAAGATAAGAAAGTTTCTGTGAAACTTTTTTCTGTGAAACTTTCTTATCCGTGAATATACTTAACACTACTTAAAAATGGTTACAATTATAAATTTTATGTTGCGTGTAGTTTGCCACTATTAGCTTTTTTTTTTTTTAAATCCCCAAGCCTGGGAATTGGTCATTTTTAACTTACAGCAATACATAGACTTTTATAACAGTACTGTCATTACTGTTATCATTATTACTAAAAATCAGGTAGTGATTCCTATCAGGTTAGGGAATCCTATAGTAAGAACAACAAGTTGAATTTATATAGCATGTGACAGCTTACAAATCATTTGCTCATATTTTACACAGGACTTAACATTTTACCAACAGGTTAAGCTGTAAAATCAAAACATATAACAAGAACTGTTTATATTCAAAATACCCTTGAACTCTTTAAATGCACAAATATTAATTAAGCAATCAGCTTGTTACAGACACCGTTCTAGGCACTGGAGCTCAAAGGTAATTAGGAAAGTCACTAGCAAAATCGCATGCAGGGGCTTCCCTGGTGGCGCACTGGTTAAGAATCTGCCTGCCAATGCAGGGGACACGGGTTCGAGCCCTGGTCCGGGAAGATCCCACATGCCGCGGAGCAACTAAGCCCATGCGCCACAACTCCTGAGCCTGTGCTCTAGAACCTACAAGCCACAACTACTGAAGCCCGCGTGCCTAGAGCCCGTGCTCCGCAACAGGAGAAGCCACCGCAATAAGAAGCCCGCGCACCACAGCGAAGAGTAGCCCCCGCTCGCCGCAACTAGAGAAAGCCCGCGCGCAGCAACGAAGACCCAACACAGCCAAAAATAAATAAATAAATAAACAAATAAATCTAAAAAAAAGAAATCGCATGCAGACATATCCTCTCTCAAAAGTTGATGCAATCAAGTTTACCTTCAGTGTTATAAGAGGTCCTTGTTCCTTGTTAAGCATACAGAGAAAGAATTGACTTGTGCTTGGAGCTATGTTCTATACAAAGATACATTTTTTGATGCAAATGGCAAGATGCTCGCAATATGAGAAACACACAGAAACTGAGGACAAGCAAGGGAGCATCAGATTTACGTTTCCCAGCTCACTCTGGCTTTGCAGCAAGAGCAGACACTCACTCATTAAGTGGCACTGTGGGTGGAATTGCCTCCACAGTCTTTTTTTTTTTCTTTCTTTTTAAAATAAAATTTATTTTAAATTGTGGTAAAAAACATACAGCATGCAATTTGCCATCCTAACAATTTTTTTGTGTACTGTTCGGTAGTGTCAAGTACATTTGCCTTGCTGTGCAATACATCTCCAGACCTTTTTCATTTTGCAAACCTAAAACTCTATACCCATGAAACAACAACTCCCATTTCCCCCTTCCCATGACTCTTTTTATTTATTTATTTTGGCCACACCAGGGTCCAAGTTCCCTGACCAGGGATCAAACCCATGCCCCCTGCAGTGAGAGCACAGAGTCCTAACCACTGGACCACCAAGGAAGTCCCCCATGACTCTTCTTAAAGCAGATGCCTGCCCCCAACCCCCTGCCTCCACCACCCCTTCATAAGTCTTAGCGAGACAGGTAGATGGATAAATTGGTCAGTTAGTTGGTATGTGGATGGAGTAATATGTGTGGTTAACTTTGTGCCCACTCTCTAAATTATCTTTGTGTTTGCTAATGATACATAGATGAGTTTGAATAAATTGTTTTTTATTATACAACTTTGCTCTATTACATTTCATAAAATTCTTACAAAAATATACTATCCCAGTATATTTACACAGATATACTTATTAGTTAGCATCTATAGCATTTATCTTGTCAAAAATCTACCCTTAGGGACTTCCCTGGCGGTCCAGTGGTTAAGACTCCATGCTTCCACTGCAGGGGGCATGTGTTCGATCCCTGGTCGGGGAACTAAGATCCCACATGCCGTGCAGTGAGGCCAAAAAACAAACCAATAAACAAACAAACAAAAATCTATCCTTAATGACATACTCTTAAATTGGTATAAAAATCCTTTAAGACATTCCATGTGGATTGTTTGTTATATATTTTTTGCTTCTTTCCATTGACTTGTACATTCCCTGTGTGAAACTATAAAAGTTGAACTATTTCCCTAAAAGACAAAATCTGTGACCCTACAAATAGTAGTGATTTGTCTTACAGTGGAATTAGAGAAAACACTAATCAATACAATTTATATATCACTTTCTCATTAACTAAGCTGACTCTATCTATTAATGTGGCCCTTTTTTCTAGGAACAATTCTGCAAAATCAAAGGCTATCTGGAAGAAGAGCTAGACTACAGGAAACAAGCTCTCGACCAAGCATATATGGTAGGTACAACAAGCACTGGAGACACTCCGAGTGTTTACGATTACATGCTCTGGGGTAAAGCATCCTGTGTAATTGGTCATGTCATGTATTTGAATAGACCACAATGTGCAGCTCATTTATTCAGAGGTTTCCAGTTCTCATTTTAGAACAAATATATCTCTAGTTCTTTGCTGTTACAATACTCTTATAATAGTTAATAAATATTTCATTATACTTCATTTTTTAAAAAATTGAATTGTGTTGTTAAATAATATTTAAATGAACAACAGATTGGATGGCAGTGTAGATTAAAGAGAAATTTTATTAAATCAAATCTGATTGTTGGGGAGCCTAATCTAGGGATAGAATAATGATGTATTTAATGTGATACATATTTTTAATTCATTTATTTCTGACAACAACCCTAAGAGGTATAGGGAATATTATTATTTATATATTACATATGAGAAAATGAAGGCTTAGAGAGAGAAAGAACTTGGCCCAGCTTGGTACACAAGTAGGTAGTGTTTAGATCTGACTCCAGACATTGTGGCCTTAACTACTGTCATCCAGCCACAGTAAGAATATATGGGTATGTATAAAATGGATAACTAATAAGAACCTGCTGTATAAAAAAATAAATAAAATAAAATTCAAAAATGAAAAAAAAAAAAATAAAGAATATATGGGGAAATGGGCTGTGCCTTTTTCTCTCCTCCAGAAGATTGTACTGACTGAGGAGCACATTTGATCCACTCCCCTGTACCAAATTCATAAAGCATCATTCCCCATATTGGACTACAGCTTGCACTTCTTCTCTCCGTGTGGACACCACCCTGCCCCCCACCATAATACACTGTAATGACTCAAGAGAAAAAGAGGAACATTTCGAGGAGTTGCTAGTAGAGATTTTTATAATGCTTTCCTGGAAGCAGCCCGAGTCACTTTTGGGAAAAGAGTGAAGCACTTGGCCCCTGCTTATAACAAAGATGAATTAGTACTCCCCACCCAAGATGAATAAGAGATTCTGAGCACTGACTGATGGGGAAAGGAGATGATGAGTATTGGCCGCTGATTAGAGAATGAAGAAGGAGGTAATTTTTCCCTCCCTTCGTATCCTTTTAGCCTTGCCTTCTCTACCTACACACGATAAGATTAAACTGCATGTGTGTGTGTCCCAGGACTGAAGACTCATTCAGATAATTATTAATATATTTAACTTTTAAAAGGTGAGACCTGCTTAGTCCAGGACAGGAGCTTGGAGAACATCCCTCACCAGGGCGTGTCCTTTCACCTATGTCAGAGTCACAGGGGATAAGATGATAGATTTTGGTAACTGTATCTGAAGCATGTGAAAGAAAAGAAAACTGGGATATAAGAAAGAGTAGACTCTTCATCTAAAAAAGAAAAGCCTCAAGGAAGCATTTTATAGCTAGAGCAACTATAAATCTCAGAGTATTAAAAAACAGACCAATTCCAAAGACTCTAGGCTATATTTCCCAATTTTTATTTTAAGAAAAAAATGTAGACTCTAAAGCCATCTTCAGAGGTGTGTCATGTGGAAGAGAGGTGGCATTGTGTGTGTGAAATATCTCCAATTTCAGTTATTTTATTCCAACTTGGACCACTTTTCAATGCTTATTTCTAAAAATATGGCCACCACGATAGATGTCTTTAAATATCTGTCAAATGAAAGAGAGAACAAACTTATTTTCAGCTGCATTTGAGAATAGAAGGATACACAGTTATTATAACAAAGTAAAGACTTCCTAAAAATGAAAAGTATGTGAAATGGACAGGATCCCAAGAAAAAGAACAAATTCTCCGTCATCAGAGAAGTTCACGTATTGGCTAGATGATCCTTATGGCATCTTATAAAGGGGATCATCAAAAGGATATTTAAGCTGGAGAAGCTTTTTTTTTTTTTTAATTATTTATTTTTGGCTGAGTTGGGTCTTCATTGCTGCACGCGGGCTTTCTCTAGTTGTGGCGAGTGGGGGGCTACTCTTCGTTGCGGTGCGCGGGCTTCTCATTGCGGTAGTTTCTCTTGTTGCGGAGCACGGGCTCTAGGCAAGCGGGCTTCAGTAGTTGTGACACACGGGCTCAGTAGTTGTGGCTCGTGGGCTCTAGAGCGCAGGCTCAGTAGTTGTGGCGCGTGGGCTTACTTGCCCCACTGCATGTGGGACCTTCCCGGACCAGGGCTTGAACCCGTGTCCCCTGCACTGGCAGGCAGATTCTTAACCACTGCACCGCCAGGGAAGTCCCAGTGTGTGAGCTTCTCATTGCAGTGGCTTCTCTTGTTGCGGAGCACAGGCTCTAGGAGTGTGGGCTTCAATAGTTGTGGTGTGCAGACTCTAGAGCGCAGGCTCAGTAGTTGTGGTGCACATTGCTCTGCGGCATGTGGGATCTTCCCAGACCAGGGCTAAAACCCGTGTCCCCTGCACTGACAGACAGATTCTTAACCACTGCACCGTCAGGATAGTCCCTAAGCTAGATAAGCTTTGAAATGTATTTTGTTGCTAGGATCCTGTGAGACTAAAATAATACATCCCTCCACATGTACACACATGTGTACCTTCACACACCACACTTAAGATGCTAAATTCCAAGGTTTTCTAATTCTATTTGCCAGAGAATCCAGGAACTAGAAGCGACTTTGTACAATGCTCTGCAGCAAGAAACTGTTATCAAGTTTGGTGAATTATTAACTGAAAAACAGCAAGAGGAGCTGAGGACAGCAGTGGAAAAGTTACGGCGGCAGATGCTGAGGAAGAGCAGAGAGTACGACTGTCAGATTCTTCAGGAGAGAATGGAGCTCTTACAGCAAGCCCATCAGGTGAGGATGTAGTCACTACATCTGTGTTGGGTGGTACTAAGAAAATGGGACCAAGTGCTTAGTACATAGTGTTGAGTATGAGTATGGAGAAGCCTGGGAGCTAGAAGCTATTTTCAAAGAGTAAAATAAATAACTATTGTTTTCCACCTACACTCAGAAACAGGACGATGGTTTTATAATGAATTAATCTGAAGAAAATTGGCACTTCAGAAGCACTGTGTCATGCTACTACTTTTGCAACTACTTTGTCATGAACTACCCCTTGAATCTCATGGAGCCTGATTATGTCCCTTATGCTGGGAAGGGACTCTCTGGAACTCACTCCAGGACACAGATAATGCTTTCCTGCTGTTACTCATCCCAGGCCATAACCTAGCCTGATCTAATAATCCAAAGAGGGTAAAAGGGAACAAGGACCTTTCTCTTTATTCCCAGAATAAACAGCAACAGCAACAAAGCATGGAAGCTGCCTCTTACTTATTGGCATTTGCTATAGGTCAGGAACTAAACTAAGGGCTCTACTTCCATCATTTCATTTAATCTTTGCAATAGCCCACTACTGTAAGTATTCTTATTATCCCAGCTTAAGAGATCGTGACAACTGAAGAAAAGAGTGCTTAGGTGATTTGCCCAAGATGACAGATAGTAAGCAACAGAGCCAGAATTACAACCCAGATCGGCCTGACTCCAAGGCCAGTGCACATAAACATTGCACTATACTGTCTGCTACAGCTTGAGTCATCTATAATTTATATGATTTATCTAGACCAACAAGGCTCAAGATAAACACCTAATATTAACTTATAGCCTTAAGAATTAAAATTCTTAATTCCAACTATTTGTTCATGTCATAGATTGACAGGCAAAGACTAGGGTCCTGGTCAAAAAGCAGATTCTGTAATAATTCCAGAATTGAAAGTTCCAGGCTAGGGTATTCGGTACTCATAAGCTGTAATAAGCAACTGGTACAAAATCCAGATGGGCTATACAAGAAGTAAGAATCATGTGGTCATTAGAGATCAAGGTGAGTAGAAAAGGAACAGGGGTTATTTTTTGTGGATCTTTACAGGCTAACAAATGACCCAAGTTAACAGGGAACTCTGAAGCCATTTTGTCCCAGAGATGATAAACACATGCATGTTTGTTTCACTGGTTCTTGAGATTCCATCATAAAGGTTAGGATTTTGACTCTGAAGAGAGTTTTAAAGCTTTCAATAATAGACTGTACGGTATCATTGCATTAATGCAGGCATTCTTTCCTTCTGTAAGGGAATGAACATGTCGTCTGCATAAATTTCTTAGGCTGCAATAGCATTTAATTAATTTCAGCAAAGAAGGAGGTGTGTCATGGAACCACAGAAGTGTTAATTTTTAAGATGGACAAACAGTTATCTAAATTTTTTTAAGATTAAAGCCTTGTCAATGCTTTTGTGTCTCTTCAGTCAGCTAAGGTACTTCACTCCCAAAAGAGATGGTTCTGTCTGTTTTGTTTTAAGTTACCCAGTCTGAACTGTTAAGTACATTATATTTCTAAGCCTCAGAGAGTTTCATTGACATTTTCTGTCTCCCAAACAGATGTTCGTTAGAATATGCCTCTCCAGTTATTTCTTACTTTTCTTTCCTTTCAATCAGTAGCTTTGATTTGAGAGAATTATTCCAGAAGGCATTGGCCAGGATTTGTCATATATAAGTTTATAATGCAGTCTAAATTCTAGATCATATCACTAACCACTTACTAGACATTTCTGTTTGAATGTTTTAGAGTGAACTCATATGAAACATACCTAAACACACATTCCTATCCTTACTTCTCCCTTCTCTCCCCATCTGCCTGTCTTGGTTAGTAGAACTATCATATCTCAAGGCACTCAAGCTGAAAACCCTGGGGTCTTCCTTGTCCTTCTCACCTTTTCTGATGTTCTATTCTTCCTCAAAAGCCTCCATGATCCCAGTTTCCAGTTGAGTCTAGTCTTGCTATCTCCAGGTCCTTCAGTAGCTGGCTACTCCTCCCCTAAAACCCAGATTTGAGACAGTCTTCATAGCTTACCTTCCTCTCTGTTCATGCAGAACTCTTCCTGTACCCCTTAGGCCATGATTTCCCACCTCCAAGCCTTTGTTTTCCTGACTGCTCACCCCAAAATGTCCTTCAGAGTCTGCTGCACTTATCCAAATCTTCTCATTTTTCCAGTCCCAGTTTAGATCCACCTCCTCAGAACACTCTCCCTGATGAAGACAATGAACTACATACTACTGAAAAAATCGACATTCCATACCCTTTTTATACACTCATTCAGAACCATTTATCGAGGGCCTGCTTGTGCTGGGTGCTGGGAATGTGATGGTGGACAAAGACATAAAGGTCATTGTTCGCATGTATCCTACAGACGAAGAGGGAAAAAGCGACAGTGCAAATGAGCAATAGCCAAGGCAATTTCAGAGAGTGGCAATAAGTGCTCTGAAGATGTGTGTGTGTGTGTGAGAGAGAGAGAGACAGAGGGAGGGAGGGAGGGAGAGGGAGAGAATGAGAGTGAGTTTGGGAGTCGGATTAGCCTCTCTAAACTGGCTGATCAGAGCAGGACTCTGAAAATGTCAAAATCCCAAGAAATCAGCCGCACAAAGATTTTGGCAAGGTGTCCCAGAAGTTAGGGTCAGCAGGGGCTAAGTCTCTATCCTGGGAATGTTTGGAATATTTAAGGAGCAGAGAGAAGGCCAGTATGGCAGGAGCACATGGAGCCAAGGGAAGGTTGTTACGAGATGAATCTGGAGAGGTAAGACAGGCCTAGATCATGCTGGGCCTTGAAGGAGTTTGGGTTTCATTCTGAGAGCAACTTGGCTAACCCTCCCTCTCCCTCTTCCTCGCCCCCTTAAAACTCCAGGACTGCCGTGATCATTTCACATTCTACGAGTTCACACTGGCTGCTATAGGTGGAGGCAGGATGCACAGGATTAGAAGCAGGAAGAGCCGGCAGTAAGCTCTCACACGGTCATGATGGGGGACTTGGTATACTTCGTAGCAGTAGAGACAAAAAGTGGTAGAAAAGGGATCTCTTTTGGACTCCATAGAGTTTACTGTTAGACTGGATGGCAGGCTGGCAAGCAGATGGGAAGGAAAAAGACATAAAGCCCGCAGCACCCAATGTAGTCTACCTAACTCATTTAATAAATATGTATACGCAGCTTCTTTGTGCTAAACACTGTACGGGGTGTTAGCGATCGGCGATGAAGTTGTGCATAGTTTCGCCATTGTTTACTTTTTCTGCTTAATCTGTTTTTCCCTGTGTTTTACATTTTTTCTCCCCACCTGGATGCGATAGTTCTTTGAGATCAGGAACTAATTGACGCCTTGCCTGTATTCTCCATCACATCCAGCACAGTCCTGAACACGTAAGAAGGTGCCCAACAAGCACAGACTTGGTGGCTGAATAGACGCCATAGTAATCTCATGATTTTATTGGTGTAGTGCGTGCCTCCGCATCCAGCAGACACATGAAGGAAGTTCTTGCACACTCAAGGTAGAAAGAGCTAGCAAATTTATTCTTTCACTGTGTAGCTTTGGAGCATACGCAGCACTATGGAAATACAAGCGCACACATCACACACATTTATCATTCACTGTCACACACGTTCATTGTCACATAATTTCATGGTCCTTCTGACAGAACACACCCTCCTCTCCTGCACAAACCTCGCCCTCTTTCCTTTAAAGCAGGATTTCTCAGTCTCTGCACTACTGACATTTTGGGCCTGATGATTCTTTATGGGGGGGGTGGAGACTGATCTGTGTACTGCAGGATGTTTAGCGGCATACTTGGCCTCTACCCCTTAGGTGCTAGTTGCACCCCTCCCCCCAGTTGTGACCAGTGATCACACGTGATTCAAAACTGTCCAGAAATTAGATAGTGGTGATGGTTGCACAACTTTGTGAATATACTAAAACCACTGAATATTACACTTTAAAATAAATTAACTAACTAACTTTTTTAAATGTCCAGACGTTGCCAGATGTCATCTGGGGTGCAAAATCACCCCTAGTTGAGAACCACTGTTTAGAGAGAGGAAGATATGATTTCCAAGTTCAACTGTTCTTTGTTCTAGCTTCCCTTTTGTCTCCCCACATTGCATTGTAAAACGTCTCCTTCTATATTATCACGTTGTTTAGCTTCCATCGTTTTCTTCTTAGACTCCAGTTCTCCATTTTCTAATTATTCCCAAAAGAGGCATTAAATTACAAGCTTGCCCTGTGTAACCCTGTACCATGAATATACAAGGCCTTTAGATTGCCCGAAGGAAATCTGAAGACTCTTTTCACTTATAAATTACTGTCTATGTAATGTCGATTTCAAATCTGTGCTATTTAAATTACTGGAATTTTGTTACAGTTTACAGGTAATTTCAAAAACAGTTCTGGAACTTTTTTGTCTTCAGGATTACTTGTGTTATTCTTGTTATGTTTGGTTTTGTTTTTCCCCTAGTTTATCAGTTCCTTCTTTTGAATTTTTTTGAAGTGGAATTGCTACCTTGTTTTGTGAAAATTGGTCAGTGCTGTTTCGTGAGGAAATTCCACCCTGAAACAGATTTGAAATAAGGTTGAAAAAAAAAAGGTAGAACAGAAACCGATGGGATAATTGCATTTGTGTGAGCCAGTTTTAGCCATTTTTTTAATGAGGTAATAAACAACCAAAAACCTTAATCCAAATGGTTTACAACAAAGTTTGTTTCTTGCTCTCTAGTTCTGGGACATACAGCTGCCTCTACAAGGATGTGGCTTTCCCACATCTCACTCCCACTCACGTTCCACTGGCCAAAACAGGTCTCCTGACCAAGCCCAAGGACAGTGGGCTGAGAATCATACCTCTCTCACAGGGAAGGGGTCTTCAGGGATAGATTGACCCAGAAGAGAAAGGGGTGGCAAATATTTTTAAAATATAATCAATGACAATGATTTTCACTGTGAGTACGGGTAATTTTTGAAACATGCAATAACCCTCTGGGTACAGAAAAACGTATATGTGACGTTTCCAGATGTTATGTTTTTATAGGAAGTTCTGTGTTTTAGGTTGGTGAATGATCTTCTTGTTTAACTTAACAGACTGAAAAGCTTCTTTTTCCCTCCCCTTTTTTTTTCAGAGAATTCGTGACTTAGAAGATAAAACAGACATCCAGAAAAGACAGATAAAGGACTTAGAAGAAAAGGTACATGTGAAGTTCAATATGTATTTCAATCTTTATTTTTTAGATCAGACAATAATATTGTTTTCACTCACTGTGTTTTCTCTCTTCTCAGCTATTGTGTATTTGTGTAGGCAGGTATAGTTACAGTAAACGTAAACTCTGCCTGTAGTCAGGCAGCAGGATTCTAGCAAAGCTTCTGCCTTCGGTTACATTTTTGCCTTTTGTGTTGATTCCTGTCCTTTTCTATACGTGTTTTCTTTCCTCAGTTTTCCCTTTCTCATCTTCACTTCTTTGCCAAAAGCTTCTTCTGAGTTTTGTCACTCTACGTTCCTCTTCCTTTTTAAAATCTTTTTAGTCCCTTTCTTAAAAAGTCTTTCCCATTATTCATAAAAAGCCCTTTCCTCCTTGTGCTGCAATTCCACCTCAATAATACGTTCAGAAATTTAGATTGACACATGAAAACTATGCCCTCATGTCACTTCCCCAGTGGTCTGAGAGAGGAACTGCTTCTTCCAAGTCAGCCAACACTTTTGGCAGGGGTGGGGGTGAGGTAAAGAGGGCATTTGGAAATGTGTGTGTTCTGGGAGAAGGGAGAGGGCTAGCGCAGGAATGCTCCTTAGCTGCAGTGAGTTCAGCAGTCTTGCACAACAAAGAATTATCCTGCCTAGGATGCCAGGGGCGCCCTGCCAAGGAAGACAACAGGGATGGCAAGAGGTGTTCTATGGAGCTCCAGTCTCATTGACTGGAAGTAGCAGCCCGAATCCCTGTGCTGCGAAAAAGCATGGTTGTTTTGCAGTATCTTCCATGGGCACCCAAGAAGCAAATAGCAAACCACCTGCCATTTCCGAGATAGTGATTAGAATTTGGTTCGTCCCAAATGGCTTTTATAGTTGCCCTCATGTGAGCTCAAAGGCCACTGGTAGGGTCCAGTAGCCAAACAATCAGCCACCTAGATTCTTATGTAGGCTGGGTCTTCATGTACTTATTTGAGCTTGGGTAAGTGACTTTACCCACTGTGTCTGAGCCATATCTATTCAATAGGGATGGTAACACTCACCCTCACCTCCTCTCATGGGTTCCATGAGGAAAAAAAGGAGGTCACTTACATGAAAATTAGGAAACACTAGAAAAAGTATAAGTCAAATTAAAGTATATTTTTTAAAATTTCCAAATGTAAAGTTATATATCTTATACAAAATTTTAAATTTGAATTTTCCTCATTTCCAAAGTGTGCTATTTAGTTCTTCAGGGTAAGAGTGTAGTAAACGAAAAGCTGCGTCTAATTTCCCAGTGTTTGGCAGGAAGACCCACAGAAAGCAGGGGTTGTCCACAGTTTCCCTGGCTGTCAAAGGACACACCTGCTATCTTCCGTTTTCCACGTATTTGAATGGCTACCCTTGGTCCTAGTCAGTCTCTCTGCTAATTCGTAAACAGTCCTGGGGTGGTTCAAGGAGAAAGCTGCCAGCTCTGCCCCAGAAACTTCGTTCAGTTCAGTCCCCACTTAACTGAGGAAAAACAAACAAATAAAGGAATTTTCTAACATCTAGTCAGGTCACCACCCTAGCCAAATTAAGTGTGAACTTTTCATTTTACAGGTCTGAACTTCCTAAATATTTATGATAATAGGTTAATGTACTTAACAGAAAATGACGATTATTTAGCTATCAAAGCAGCATATTCCATATGTAGTACTAAACTAAGCCACTTCAAAAACAATCCAGTTGGTTTTTGATTAGAGGTTAGAATGACAGATGAGGTTTATAAAGTACCTTCTATTCACTTGACCTCAGTTCTACTCATCCACAAGCACAGTAAAAAGGCTAAAGATCACTTATGTCAGGGATAGTCTTCATTCTTTCCCCTGGAGTACTTGAACACCTTCTCAGGGTACATACAGTATTCCTTCTTTGTTCCTAATTCCCACCCACACAGTGAATATAAATCAGGTGATAAAAACAAACATAGCAAAATTGCTTCCCATGTGCCGCTCTTCACCATCCAAGGCACTTCCACGTTCATCATCTCATTTGATGATGAATTATCATCATTAATTATAATTATTAATTATTATAATAAATAATAATTGTTATCATTAATTATAATTATTAATTATTATAATAAATAATAATTGTTATAATTAATTATAATTATCATGAGAAATATACCACAGATATTATGTTCCCCTTTTATACAGATAATAAAACAAAGGCTCAGAGACATTAAACAACTTTCCCCAAATCATATAACCAGTCTATGGCAAATCAAGACCAGAGGTCAGGTATCTGACCTTAAGTGCCACAGCCTGCCTACCACATAGCATGGAATTTAGACTCTCATTGTAAATCAGGTGATGGGCATCCCCTCATGCCCAGAGAGATAGCTCTGACACCTGACCTTCTCATGGGAATAGTGGAAGCCTTCCATTCCTCTCCTCCATCCACTCCTGCTACAGGTGCCATCCCATTACTATCCATCTTCAAGGAATGGAAAAAAAAAAAGGACAGAGTTTCTGCTTTTCATAGTACTAGACCAGTCACTAATACATGGCTCTTCACACCATGTTTATAACTTGTTCATGCAATTTTGCCACAGTGAAGCAAGAGCCTTGTAAATATGGCATTAAAGGAAATATGCAAATAATATGCCCAATATAAGACTGCCATACAGGACCCTATTCAAAAATGTCATGTCCAACAGAAGGCTCCTGAAGTGTGATAACAAGGCAAAAGACTTCATGACTCTGTAAGAGTAAATCACTGAGGAGATCAGTATTTGAAAAAACTGATCTGACCTATGACATTTTATAATTAGTATACAGTTGGTTTTCTACCAGCAAGCATGTTTTCCAGCCAAGTATGGATGTGGAAAACAAACATGTTTTCCATCCAAGTATCTGCTTCTCTGGTGAAGGTTCATGGTGAAGAGAGAAATATCGGACTCCATTTAACTTCTATGAGTCAAATAAGGAGAAATCTATCTCAGAAGCATGACAGCCTGGAGCGGCAGCGTCCATTCACTGTGTGAAGTTACCTCTGATGAATAAGCATAGTTCATACCAGTAGAAGGACCACATATCCTCACTCAACCAGGACAGACCCAGGTTATACCTGTTGCCCTGATGTAATTACTAATACAATTCCATTTCCCTCTGAGGAGTGCCCCACTGTGGATAAGTGATCGTATGTTTACCCTACAGATTAATATTCTTCCTGCTCTGCCTTAGTCCTAAAACCTAACACGTTAACCATATAATGATAGCACTGAGTGATTGTGTACACTTTGATCATTTTTAATTTTTTAAATTACCCTCTCACACATTAAAAATAGAGACAATAACATGTAATAGAGTAGGACTTGGAAGGTCTAAGCTCTAGGCTTCACTATACCATCAGATTATATGCAATTAGACTATTGAGTGCTTATTTTTCTTACTTATAAAATTAGGAGCTTAGACCGATTACCTGTTAAGACCCTCTCAGAATTCTAAAATGTATCAGTCGATGTTAGTTGAACACCAGTTATTCATTGCATTGCTTTACCAGTGGATAAATAAAAGGTATGTTTTTTTTTTTAAATAAAAGGTATTTGGTGTATATATGAGAAATGGTCAGATTTGAGCAAAGTGGAAAAGCTGAGGTTTTGTGCGACCTGAATGGCAGTACAGAAATTCAGATTTACATAATCTTCTTCTTTTTCTTCTGCAGTTTCTGTTTCTATTCTTGTTCTTCTCTCTTGCCTTTATTCTATGGCCTTGATGTCAAGGTGCCTCTTACAGGTAAGATTCCATTTAATTCTCAAAATGTGCTTCTAAGAGGTATTTGATAAGAAGGATGATGCATATAGTTACTATGCCCATGTTTTTAAAAAACAAATACACTGGGTATTTAAATGCCAATCTTAAATGCCATAAAATGAGAAATAGATCCAATCCATTTGGGTGATTATTAAAGAAATGAAGCAACCATGAAGCATGATGGAAATCAAGGATTTTTTTCTAGCTAACTGTCTTGCTTTGGGAAGTCATGATGTCTGTGGATCTGTGAATTCTCATTGTAGCCCCTCATTACACTGAAAGAGTCGTTTCTGTATCTGCAAAGTAAAAAAATATGAGTATGTTTTTAGTGTCTCTTCCAGGTTGAAAATTCTACTTCTGTAAATCTAACAAGTTAAAAATGACTGATTTTTTAACCCTTTCTCCTAGTCCCTCTTCATCAGGACTCAGGAAAACAGGCTATTTAGGGAAATTGGATCTTGTTTTAAAATAAGATAGTTTTCAATGTCAATTTAGAAAAAAATGAAGACTCACTATTATATTCTCAAGTCAGTTTCTTATGAATACAAGTATAAATCATCTTAGACAGTGACTCCCAATGCTATTAAAAATACAGATTCCAAAGCCTTACCTCCAATTTAATGAAGCAAATTACTGGACATAGGGATGAGACAGAGGGTGAGAGAGGTGGAGAGTAAAGATTGATCTATATTTTTAATAAGCATACCAGGTGATTCTGATGTCTACGCAGGTACAGAAACCACAAACCTTAACACCATTATTTAAAAATGAACAAGGGCTAGCTGCTATTCTAAATCTGTTTACCATGGTGTGTGTCCACTTTGGTTGTCCTATTAAGTTATATTATGCAGGGATCTTTCCTGGACCTCACGTTACTTAACATTTTCTATAACAAGTTGAAAAGTGGAAGAGAGACACTTTCTCTCTCTGTGGGTATCAACTCTGTTACCTGGATGTGAAACAGAAAAGCAAAAGTATTTTAGCATGACCTGATACAAGGAAGGAGTGAAGCAGATAACCCCAGAAAGTTGTATCCTCATATACCCAACTCCCTGGCTTTATTCCTTCCTCCAAAAGATTTTCTTTTCAGACTGAAAATCATCCTCTGTCTGACAAGAAGGGTGGTAACCTTGCAGCACATAAAGAAGAGGACTTAGTTTCTTAAACTGAATGAGAATATCTAAAGAGAAATGGGCGAGATTCTCTAGGAAAGGATCAAAATGGCCAGAGCATGAGAAAACAAACAGCCCTCCCATCCCCCAAATAACAATCGATCAATGAGGCAAATAAGGTCCATTGAGACACAAGTACTACATGGTGGTGTAGGGAAGAAAAATCAAACTTCATAAATACTAGCTAGAAAATGAGTAGTCTTGAACATTAATATCAATAATGACTAACAATTACATGCTAGGTGCTGTTCTAAGCAATAGATACATTAATCCTCACAAAACCCCCTAGAAAGTAGGTGTTGCTTTTATTTATTTTTTTTACAGCTGGAGAAACTACAGCATGTGATTTTTCCCAAGACCATATAGCTACAGTGGGCAGGACTAGGATTTGTACCGAGACAGCCTCACGCCAGAGTCCACTTTTAACCCCATTCTGCCTCACAAATGAAAGAGGGCCTTTCTCTCACATTTTGAGCATTATTTATCTTCATATATATGAGCAATCAGAGGGGTCCTATCTACAATCTGTGTACTACTACATAGCTCTTGGGTTTTGAAATTGCAATGCGCTCATCTCCATACCTTTTCCAATTTTTTGTAACTCCTCGAGGGATATACAAAATTTAATTTGCTTTTCCTCCAGGGGCACGCATGATTGACACTTAGGAATGGTCAAATGAAAAAATGCAATTATAATTAATAATAATAATATGGCAAATTAATGTGGCAGTGAATCTGGGTAGTAAAAATATGTAGAGGACAAAGGCTGAGTAGTTTAGAGTGTACAGCTTTGAAGTTAACTCTACTGTTAAGTTTGAATCCTGCCATATACTAGCCATGTCATGGTAGGTTTAGACCAAGATTAGGTTTCCTATTACATAAAATGGTTATAATTATATTAACTACAGCATGGTATTATGTTGGAAGAATTCAATAAGATTATACATATGAAGGATTTGCCACATTGACTGGCACATGGTTCAGTAATCAGCAACTCTTAGCTATTATAAAAAAGAAAAAAAAAGTTGGCTATCACATTTACTGAGTTTGCAAATATACAAGTTTGAAAATGAAACCTCTAAGTACTTCCGAGTACTTTACCACCTAAACCAAAAGGAGTAGTTACCTTTTCATCTCTTCTTTTCCGAGAATAATCTGGATTTCAATAATACAAGGGAATAAGGCATTACTGGAAAGTGATTAATGCTACTTATATGTGCAAAGCAGGCAAGAGAGAGGTAGGAGGAAGTAAGGAAGAAAAGTGCTTTCTTATTGGCGGGTAGTAAGAGCATGCTGCAAATAACCAGAAAAATATTTTTCCTATTAAATTAATGATTTATATTCTGCTCTAAACCTAAGACTAACTTAAATTGTATATAAAGATAGGCTCCTTAAAATGAAATGACTTATGCTTCTTTCCTTTTAGCAATTACCTAAGTCATTTTTCTCAGTGATGATCTAGAAGCTGCTGAAGGCTCCTAAGGTACCCTTACTGCTTTCAGTGGTTGCTGACTAAATAACTCAGTTCATGCGTTATCGTGGGACTTTTACCTTAAGTAAGGGAACCCCATGTAGTTTCAGGAGATACTATCTGCTCATGCATTCATTTTTTTCTTGCAGTTTTATTGTGATATTATTGACATACAACACCATATAAGTTTAAGGTATACAGCATAATGATTTGACTTACATACATCGTGAAATGATTATCACAGTAAACTTAGTGAGCATCTACAAAATTAAAGAAATAGAAAAAAAATTTTTTCTTGTGATGAGAACTCTTAGGATTTACTCTCAACAACTCTCAACAACATGTTTTCTTTACTCTTGTATCTCAAATACCTAGACAGTGTCTAGCACATAGTTGACAATCAATAAATGCATTTTTAATGATAGTAATGATATTATAACAAGGAAGAGGACATCCTGTTTTGCAGTTGAAAAAGTACATTTCGTGTCCATTATTTTATGTAATACAACAGTTCTGGAAAATAGATACTATTATACCCCTCTAAACATTAATTTTCTAATTAAAAATTAGCAAGTAATAGCATCTACTATTTTTCTGAGGATTAAGTAATATTATATAAGTAAAGTAACCAATATAGTACCTAGCCCATAGAAAGGATCATTAAAAGCCAAGTTCCTAGGACACACCAAGCGTTCTGTTTTAGATCATGCATTCTGAGACGTGCTTCCCTCTACCTGGACCACATTTCCAACAACACCATCAGCTAGTTAATGTCCATTTGTCCTTCCCATCTCAGTGTAAAATTAGGGACTCAGGGAAGCCTTCCTTGATCCTCTAGCTTCAGTTAAGTTTCATTCAATGTTATTTATCTTCTTTACTAGGATTCTCATGGACCAATTATCTAACAATCCTCCATATCAGTTTCCTCATCTATAAAATAGACGTAAGAATAACAGCTACCATTTATTGAATACTGTACAATAAGTTGTATAGAAGGGTTGATAGATTGAAAAGTATTGGGAATGGCCCTTAGGGTCCCGGATGGTACAGTATAACTGGTTAGATAGTGGTACCCTTTACCATGAAAAGCATATATGGAAATCAGGAATAGGGCATGATTGCTGTTCATGATTTTTGGCTATTTGTCATAACCAGAGGACAGAAGTTAGCTACAGTTTGTTAATCAATGTGCCTCTAATTACGTGGTCCATAAAGGATCTGAACCAACTTCTAACAGTTAGAAAACTCTAAAGAACAGTGAACATAAGTAGCCTATCAATTGATCTCGGCACATATTTGCTAGGTTTCTTCTGTGAACCGGGCAATGTGGCAGGTACTTGGATACTAGAGTCAGAAGTCAGAAATGACATCACTGTATTCATCAACTTAGAGTCTGGTGGCGTGTCGTAAACTCTCAGAAGGGATGACTGCAGTCACTGTTTTACAGAGGAGGAAACTAAAGCTCAGCGCTGTAGAGCAATACATTCAAAAGAATCCCTGAGGTTTTGTAATATCCAGAAGGGCCTTCTGAATCAAAGATGAATTTGTATTTTATACAGTTTTAGTTACAATGACCTTTAGGTCATTGAAAATGGGTCATCTGTGGTGACCCGTTGGATACTACTTCAGTTATTCATAATGCCTGTTTGAATAAAACTGGCTTTGCTGTAGAAATCATAGTTCCTTTTACAGATACTCAATTTGCAGAAATTTAACATTCTGGGAGACTGCCTATAAATCCATCTGTTTTTTAAAACCAGCATGGTTTTACTCAAATGATGGGCTTTACTTCAGTTGTGATGGGGAGAAATGGTGCATATGTGCTTTGAAACAGAGTTTAGGATTTATCTCTGAGGTTATATAAATTGAAAATTTGCAAGTAAAAGACTTTTATGTTTGCATATTTATTTTATATATAAAAACACTGGGTGTGTGTGTGTATGTATATACATATATATTTATAGAGAGACCGTGCACACGTGCACAGACACACACACACCTTAGAACATCTTTTATACACATTCAGATTAATTCTCTTCTTTACCAGGGACTATGGGAACATTATAGCTGTAACGAGTTGTTTGGGGCTCTCATCTCAGTGGGATGTAAGTCTGAATGCAATCTATTTTTTTTTAATAAATTTATTTATTTATTTTTGGCTGCGTTGGGTCTTCGTTGCTGCGTGTGGGCTTTCTCTAGTTGCGGCAAACGGGGGCTACTCTTCGTTGAGGTGCGCGGGCTTCTCACTGTGGTGGCTTCTCTTTGTTGCGAAGCACGGGCCCTAGGCTCGTGGGCTTCAGTAGTTGCAGCACACGGGCTCAGTAGTTGTGGCTCGCGGCCTCTAGAGCACAGGCTCAGTAGTTGTGGCGCACTGGCTTAGTTGCTCCGCGGCATGTGGGATCTTCCCAGACCAGGGCTCAAACCCGTGTCCCCTGCATTGGCAGGTGGATTCTTAACCACTGCACCACCAGGGAAGCCCTGCAATCTATTTTTATCAAAACAAGGCTTTCATTTATTTCCCTCTCTCATCCTTTAATTAAATCTTAGGTTGGTTCCCCAGTTTTTTTAGTCATTTCCAGTTCTTGAAAGTCTAGCCTAATTTAAAAATTCAGCTTCAGTCTCTGCTTCATCTCATTTCTTCCCTTATCCCCATGGTGAAGGAGGTTCACGAGCTGGCTCTAAGAGGTCTCTTCCTCTGCCCTCTCCAAGGTTCAGCTCTTCTGGAGGGCAGGGAAGAGGAAGAGGAAAAATGATCCATGCCTCTCAACCCCATGGGCAGTGGTTATGGCCCCCTCCCTGGTGGCTGAAGCTGTTTTTCTGGCTGTTACTGACCAGTTCTTGTTGTGTTTTCTATGAGAGGTGATGGGGCCATTTGGAGGGTCATATGTGTGAATTCTTTAGAAGCCCAGTGCACTATCCCCTGCCTGGCTGGGGCCCAAGCCCTTCCACTGAGACTCTGGATCTCATCATTGGTGGTACTGGCCTCAGCTTCTTGTCGGGAAGGAAGTTACTGCCCCTGTCTCGCCTTGCCATTCCTCTCCAGTTCTCTGCCTAGATAGACAAAGGAGGATGAGAAATAGATGAGCATTGCTCTGTGTTTGAGCAATAGAATGCAAGTCTCCTTTGTGCCAGCACCACCAATCTCTATGCCTTTTAGCACCCTCCCCTCCTTCCCACAGTGTACTTTCATCCCAACCACTGCAGTTCCTTCCTACTGATTCTCTTCTGTGACTCAGTCACTCTTTCATCTCAGTCTAATCTAGTCTTTGGGAGTAGACAAAGTGGCTCTGCAAATACAAGTTCGAAATATTTCGAACTTGCACCTATGGCACCTATGGCAGGAATTTCTTTGAATCTCTAATTTGCCTCTGTATGGTGGAGTGGAAGCATCCTTAAGGTACTATGTGCCTCCTTTTCCACCACTTTGGATCTGGGTCACTATTTCTGGAGTGCCAGTAAAATCCTGCTACAGAATTAGTATCTTTACCTTATAGACGGGGATATTAAGCCTTGGAGAATTTAAATGACTTTTCCATGGAAATCCCATTTTCTCCATCCATGCCATTCACATTCTAAAGGCCATGTCCTTAGGCAGCACATGATAACATGTCTTCTGTGCCATTTTCTGGCTTTCATTGGAATAGCATATTATGTCCTAAACGTCTACCCAAGCGAAAACCCAGGCACATACACTTAAAGAGGAACAGGGCTAGGAGACTTGACTGGCATAGCCCAGGGAAATACCTTTTCAGAGATATCCTGGGACCAAACAGGAAATCTGTGTGGCAGAATTCCCAGGGAATCCTCAGGTCAGGACCTTGGGGTAGAGACCATCTGCCATTAAATACAATTGTTGGGGAGGAAATGTGACATAAAAGTAAGTCACTAAAAAACATAGATAGACCTGCTTTTAAAATAATATCTTATGCTACTGACAAGGGCTTAATTTCCAAAATATACATACAGCTCATACAACTCCACAACAAAAAAACAAACGACCCAATCAAAAAAATGGGCAGAAGACCTAAATAGACATTTCTCCAAAGAAGATATACAGATGGCCAATAGGCACATGAAAAAATGCTCATCATCGCTAATTATTAGAGAAATGAAAATCAAAACTACAATGAGGTACCACCTCACACCAGTAAGAATGGCCATCATTAAAAAGTCTACAAATAACAAATGCTGGAAAGGGTGTGGAGAAAAGGAACCCCTCTTACACTAGTAGTGGGAATTTAAATTGGTACAACCACTAGGGAAAACAGTATGAAAGTTCCTCAAAAAAATAAAAATAGAGTTGCTGTATGATCCAGCAAAATCAAAAATATAAATGCATCCCTATGTTCATAGCAGCACTATTTACAATAGCCAGGACATGGAAACAACCTAAATGTCCATTGTCAAATGAATGGATAAAGAAGATGTGGTATATATATACAATGGAATATTACTCAGCCATCAAAAAAGAATGAAATAATGCCATTTGCAGCAACATGGATGGACCTACAGATTATCATACTAAGCAAAGTAAGTCAGAAAGAGAAAGACAAATACCATATGGTATCACTTATACTTGGAATCTAAACATATCTATGAAACAAAAACAGACACATAGATATAGAAAACAGACTTGTGGTTGCCAAGGGGGAGGGGTTTAGGGGAGGAAATGAATGGGAGTTTGGGATTATCAGAGGCAAACTATTATATACAGGATGGATAAACAACAAGGTCCTACTGTATAGCACAGTGAACAGTATTTAATATCTGTGACAAACCATAATGGAAAAGAATGTGAAAAAGAATATATATATAATATATATCATATATATATCCATATATATATATAACTGAGTCACTTTGCTGTACAGAAGAAATTAGCACATTGTAAATCAACTATACTTCAATAAATTTTTTTAAAATACAATAAAATTAAAATAATATTTTAATTGAGCTTCTCAAGGTATTGGCTTAGAAGGTCCCAGAGAAGGCAATAATGATAATAGCTAATATTTCAGGCCACTTATATGAGACAAGAACTGTTAATTGCTTTACATGCCTTATGTTGCAGTAACCCTTGAAATAGATACTTCTGTTCTCTCATTTTAAATTAAAGAAATTAAGCTTAGAGATTTTCTTTATATAACATGCACAAGATCATGCAGTTCCAAGAGGTGGTAAAAAATAAAAGATGGTTTTTTCTTTAAAAAAAAAGAGTTTGTGCTTTTATTCTGTTTCAGCTATTGACAGAAATGATGATTAAAGAATTTCTCCCTCTGTTTTACAGAGTAACCGAAAACACGGATAAGACCGCAGAAAAGCAGATACTTCTAAACCTTCAAAGATGGCAGAAATGTTTACAGCAGTGAAAGGGAGATCAAAAGCTTAGAACTATAATGTAGCCAGGACTACAACTGTGTATTTTAAAGCCATTATTCAAGGTTTCTTACTTGACAGTTCCTACATGACCCTGTTGAAAATCTACAATATATGCTGCATTTAATGAAACATGTATAGGTCAAACCAGAAGGAAAGAACTATAAACATATATTGCGTGAAGAAAACAATTCAGCCATGGAAACAGTTTCAGCAGATCAAGCAAAGATGTGTCTTGGGCATGGAACCAAAGTTACAAAGAAACATTCTACCCCTGCTGTGCAGGGGAGGTCATTTTAATGTAACACTACACCCCCATGGAAACACTAGTCCTGAAATAAACATCATTTTAAAAAAATCAAACAAAAAAATAAGGGTGGGTGGGGATTGAAGCACGAGGAATACCTATGAGGAGCTATTTACAATAAAATATTTCATTTGAAAAGTCTGGTTTCTTACTACAGGGATTTGCTTTTCTGTCTTTATTATTGTTTAAAACTCAGGAACTGAGACATCTGCAATTTGAGTGAGAAGAAAAGCAGTGTCTGGTTTGTTTTGCTGCAAACGGTGGAGCTTGTGGAATGCATTCCACACAGATGAGAAGTGGATCACAGTGACCCGGACTAAACTGGCAACCAAAGTGAAAGACCCAGGCGAATGCAACATAAGAAATAACAGCAGATGTTGATGCTTCCTTGGCCTTCTGTCACATCTGTGGTCCTCCACGAACAACAAACTGATCTCATATTGAAAATTAAGAAGATGATGCTCTAAATCACAAGCTCCCTGACTTAGTTCTGTTTAGAATGTCAACGACTATAGGGCCAGAGGCACCTCTGAATCTTTCCATTTCCAAAATACTGGTCTTCAAATGGCTGCTTAAAATTGCCTGCAAATAACATGTTATGCGATTTGAGACAAATAGAGGCGATAAGTAAACTTCTACCAACAGTTGAGTTTACTGCAGAGATGTGACTATTAAATGAAATTATGATTATTTTTAGAAGTATCCTGATATGCTTAGAGCATTCTGACCTCTTGTCATTTAGACTGATAACGTTTTTTTTTTCCCCTAGAGATCTGACAGCAACAAGGTAGCTCTACTTTTTTATATAAAAGTAACATTGTGTTACTGATAAGGTCATTTTCTACCAGAGACAATTAGAAGACTGGTACTTTCCTAAGTTATGTAATACTGAGTCTTGGATTCAGCTCTGAGAGCAAATAAATGTTCCTGAAAAGCTAATTTTAGCCTCATTTACTGTAGATAACAAAACAGCCTCAATTTTTCAAATTGTCAACGTTTTATTTACAGGGCTAGCATTCCCATGCATTAAGAATGTGTGTAGGGAACCAGAAACTCTTTCTGTGAAATGCTACACCAATTCTTCCATACATGGGTTCAGTATCTTATTCTTCAGTTTTAGCACTGGCATTTTCAAAGCCAGAACAATAACTGAAGAATGTACAAGAAAAGCTACAATGCGGGAATCCCACTTTTTGTTCTTATATTTACTGCTGACCCAGGTATCTTTGGCCCAGTCACTTAACCTCTCTGTGCCTCAGCTTCCTCGTCTGCAAAATGAGGTTAAAATGCTTTTTCATAAAGGTTTTTTGTTTGTTTGATTTTTCTTTTTTGTTTTTTGAGGTTTTTTTTTTTTTTGCAATTCTGGAACAAGAGGTGCTTAAAGTAGCACGAAGTGCTTTGTAATTATAATGACTGCTATGTTTGACTTTCTTGTGTTGTTGAGAAAGAGTCCCCTGTGTAATAAAATAGTGCTTCAGTTTGGTTCAATCTAAGCACCGTAGCACTGAAGCTTTCCCATCAATTACTAGCAATAAAGATTGAGCGATCCAGAACCAGGATCCCTAATCACCTATAGTAAATAGATCATTCTCATGCTATTGAACAAGTTAGAAGAATGTGTAATTTCAATGATAAGCATTTTCTAGCTCTCCTTACTGTATATGCATGCCATAATACAAAACTCCACTTTTATCATAGGAGAGCCAGCCATGAAATTAAGGTTTGAAGTGAACTGAGAGTATCACATAATTAGTCTAATTATCCCTTTCATTTGGAGGGGGAGGTCTTGTGAGATGTCCTACTGGGAATATACAATATAACTATCCTTCTGCTGGATTCTTTGTTCAACTGGGTAGGTTCAATATTAAGTATGAATAGTACATGCATTGTGCAGGCAATATGAAAAAGGGTGCTACTACAGTTTGTGACCCAACACTTTCAAATCTCAGTCAGAACATATGGAAGAGGATAAATTACTCTCCCATATCTTAGACGAATTTTCCATTGGCCATTCCAGGGTACATCTGAGCAAATTCATACCCCATCTGCTCCACCAAACCTACTTTCTTCCTCTTCATCTTGCTTTCCCCACCAAGAAACTTGTAGGTTAAATTTTATATCCAAGCACTGACTGGGGTTTGAACAATCAGAAATATTTATTAAAATAATGTAGTTTAATCATGTACCTTATCTGCTATAAATCTGATTGTATCACATACACACAAAATCATACAAGAGCAATGCCCATGAGGATGGCCATCTAAGCAGCTTTAGATGTGTGTAGGGAAAATGCAAAAAAAAAAAAGGGGGGGGGGTTTAGCTTAAGATCCAGGAGATTAGCAAATTTCTCTAAGATTTTAAGCTAAAAGGTGATATTTTTACCATACCTTACTCATGATCCTCAAAATTAACGTATCTTGGGATAGGGCTAAATATTTTGATAGGCACATTCTCTGTTATCCATTTCCACAATTATAAAAAACATCAGCAAAATTGTACATGTGTGTTCCAGTCACTCATGGATCCACAGAAATGGACCATATCTAAATGAATGCTTCCCTTGCATACTATGTTCAGCAAGCATAAAAAGAGTGTCTCAATAATGGAGAGGTTTATTGTGACTCCACTTCTTACAGAGATCAAATGATCCCCGCTTGGGTCTTTAATATCTGCTTTAATTTCTACAACTTAACTATCCTGACATATTTGGCCAATGGGTTAGCAGCAATCAGAATAGCATTCTTCAGAGTTCATTTTACTTAATTTTTCTTAACAAAGTCTTCATCTCTTGGAAAATAAACATAACTGAAGATATTAAAGAAACAGTTTGAGATAAAACGAAAGTCCCAATTTAGCACGGCTATTGAGGACAGGAAAAGTTTCATGAGAAAGGGAAAAGAAATAGAAGACTATATTTGACTATAAAACTAGAAAGCATCTATTACTAAATTGACTGTCTAACTTTTTTTAATGGCCACCCAAGTTTTGTTTTAGGTAACACTAGAATTTGCTAAAAATAACTATCAAATCCCTTTTAACTTACATCATATAAATGAAATTTTTGCCAATAGCAAGGTTTTTAGGGGTGGAAGAATAAATTTTGCTTTGTTTTTTTTCCATTTATTAAAAAAACTGCTCACGTAGGTGGCATGGTTCTTCTAAAGGATAGAGATGATGTAGAAGGCTCATGAGTCATCACTGGAGTAGAATGAGGACATATGTTTTCCACTAGTAATAGAAGAAATAAAGTTTTGCCAAACAAATTTTTGCTACAGTATTTTATTTCAACTTACTTTTGTGGTTTTCCATTTAAAATAAATCTCTGGCAAATTTGTTCCTTTTTGCCTATTTATTGTCAACTTTTTCTGTAAACCCATTGTATAATTCATGTGTTCAATGTCTTTGATGTAATTCGTAAGTTCATTGTTTTAAGATGAAGCATGTCTTTTTAACCTGCCTAGGTTTTCATGGAAACTGTAAAATTAGTATTCATCAGTTTTGTGTTGATGCCAAATAACTGGATCATATGTGTTATATTACATCAAAATAGATGGGCAGCATAGACATTTTATTTTTTAAATATTTAATTGCATTTTTGATCTGTCAAGGAATGGTACAGTATATATATATGTATACATATACATATATATATGAATGTGTATGTATATATTTATCTGCTATATTGAAAAAGTTCGATATAACTTGAGAGATAGTCATCAAAGCAAATCTTAGATGACTGTTTATGTCATGAGTTAATGCTTCCAGGATGGACCCAAGCCTCTCCTTAAGTGGACTTCTACTTTCTAAAGGGAAAAAAGTAGGTCAAAAGGTCTTGAGGGCCAAAAGCTTCCATTCTGTTCAACTGCCTTGTCATTTCTATATAATATATTGTCTTGAGACTGAACCTCAGGCATTGTGGCAGGAGGATTCAGACATAACAGAAGTTGGAGTTGATCCTCTATGATCCCATTTCAGTACTAGGCAGAGCAGATTCACATTCCTTTGCTGCCTTTAGTTTGGCAGTTTAGTTCTTTCTACATAAATCTTCTATCGTTAAGAGTACAAGACCAATGTTTAATCATTATCACTAAAGATATACTTCAAGGGGCAATGTGGCAAAAATAAAAGGACTATAATTTGCTATATTCAACCTAGTATATGAAACTCAGAGGTACAGGTGGTTGATTGGGTGAAGTTCCCTGTTTTTATCTTTGTGTTTTTGCACTGAGGTCTTTGAACCCATGCTTTTATTTCCATCCTTGTGATATCAAAGTTCTGTAGGGTGGGAGTGCTGTAGATAAACAACTTGGAGTCCAACTTTGCCTACAGTCAAGCCTCTACAAACTTACTATAGTGTGGATGATGCAGTTTCCCAAAAGCAGATCCCCAGCGTCCATTGATAACAGCAATCACTTATATTTGATTGATAAGTCACAAAATGTGCCTATTTCCCTACATTAAACATAATAACTTCCCACAATGAGGCAGATCAAAATCCACTTTTATAAATATGTGATGTAGATATATACACATATACATTCTGTATATAGTATGATGGTGTGAGCGCTTACTAAATGTGTACTTCTGTCCTAGGATTGGGGAATTGGGAAGGGGTTTTCTGATGCTGCTCGGTAACTCATGTTTTTGTTTAGCATCTGGTATCTGTGCTCTTCCCCTGCTTGCCTGTCTCTTCTCCCTTTTCTCTTCCTTTTGTCCATTACTACTATTCCCTGTTTTTGACTGAGGCAAAGAACTACTTATTGGTTTTCCAATTACCCAAGCCCATAATCTAGCCTTCTGGTGATGCCAGTGGTTTTTCTGGAAAGAGCAACAGAGTCCAGCACAATCTACAGTATTAATATTAGCCCAAAGTCACATATTTTTATCAGCTAAAAATCTCATTCCATAAAGGGTTTATGCCTGCTTGAACCTCCACGATACAATTCCATGGGGACTCAAGTACAAAGCCCATGCATGGGAATACATAATTCCCCAGATGTCTACTGTATTAATGCAGCCAGGGGGTCAATTTCTCAGAGTTTTCATTCAATCAACTGCTTCAGTTGGGGTTCTTTCTCTCCATCTCATTAGCATGACTCCATATATTGCTTCAGTGCTTGTTTATCAATGGAAGAAAAATATAAATTCACTGAGTTTCACCAGAATGATCCTCTGAAGTACACCAAACATGTACATGTACTGTATGTTATTACCATAGAGATTGGAATCAACTTATTGTATGTAAAGTTTTATGAATGGTTATTTTATAATTTATGTATTTAATACAGGAATCAATGAGCTCTGGTGTTTTAGTTTATATAAAAATAAAACAAACTGCATTTTTAAAAACTTTATCTTGCATTGTCCATAGGTTTTTGTTTTGTTTTAACTCAATCTACTTTAGAAAAGCAGGGTGAGGGAAATCAGGGTTATCCGTATAATGTTGGGGAACAAACTCTACATCAAAGATGGTAAATAGGTTTCTTCTCATCTATCCACTCTGAATTTTTTATTGTACCTGCCAGGGGCACTATGGTGAGGAGTCCAAGGCACAATTTACACTCATGAGGAGGGAACTATGGTCATTAGCATGCCTGCTCTGAATATAGTTTGGGGAAGAATCTTGCCAGCTATTTGCCTTTCTTATTCTAGCTATTACTTCTTTTCCTTTATCCACCTACCTTTTTTCTCTACCTTGTAGACCCACTAGATGTAACAAGTTAACAAGCGTCTGTTACATGACCATCCATTATATGCCCATCCCTATGGCCTGGTATGAATGGGTCGACCCTCAAAGAGCTTCCAGTTTATGTGGGAAACGACCCATGTATACATGAAACAAATAAAGAACCAATATGGCACAATGTGAGGTATAATTTTATAGGTCACTATTGAGAGCAATTAAAAATAATATTAGTCTTTGGGGGTGGGCTTGAAAAATCCATGCTAAGAATGGTTCTTAAGTTGCAACCTCTTATCTTTAACTAGCAAAAAGTGTCACTCATCAATTTAAAGTTCTGTTACCCGTTTATAGGAACCATCTCCTGTGTCACGTCAGATCCCTAAAACAGAGAATAAGACATAACCCCAGCCCTCAAGACATCATGACTATGTTATTTGATGAAGACTTACAATTGCCTGAGTCTCTATGAGAAAGGTACCAAGCATATCAGCATGCCATGAAATAGGCAATTATTGTTATGGATTCTGTCTAATGTTATAAATGAAAAGTTTTGATGAACTCCAGTTCTGGTATATAACTCAAATATGCTAATCATGTCAACAGCTCAACTGACTTCTTCTAGCTCCAAAACAAAGTACCCTGGTGTCTTTTGGAGATATTAATGGGGGCAGGGAACACTTCCTACCATAGTGCCAGTGGGACAAGTAAACAGCCACTAGGTTCATACAAAGCCCACACAAAGGGACTCCTCCTATGGGCTCATGATACAGCTCTGCCTCTGACCTACAGGTGAGCAGCTTTCATAGGGGTGCAGATGTGTAGTCAAGTGCTTACCTACCCCATGGGTAAAGATATGTGTCCAGTGGCTGATAAAGAATGCTTACTTTATTTAAACTATTTTGTATTTACATACGAAATGTCAGAGTGAATGATGAAGGCTTTTTTGCTCACTGAAAATGCTCCAAATAAAAATGTGTTTAACAAATACATTTTTGCATGTAGATGCACTTATAAATATGAAACCATTGGTTTTGATCAATCGCCTCTATAACAAAGAGGCATTGGGAATCTGTGCCTGTAATTACGGTAAAAATATTGAGAACAAGGGCCACTACATCTACATCACCTTCATGAAGCTCCATATGACGCTCTTTTTTAGAATTTAGAAGGAGAAGGAGAAAACAAAACAAAACAACAGCCACTGCAGGAACTAGATTTTTCTTCCTTTATAATAAGAAATAAATAATTTATTATGTAAATTATTTTGCCCTGACTGCCTAGAAATGCATGAACAAATCTAAAATTTAATTACGGAATCTTGTCAATTATTTCTATTTTCTTTTTACTTTACTGATTTCACTCTTTTGCCTTTAATTTACTTTAGTTTTGCCTTTAATTTACATCACCTCAGATGTATTTTTGTACAGCCACAGGGTATAAATTCAATATTTCTTAACTGCACATTAAATATTCTTAGAGCTACTATAGGAAAGTATCAATATGTAGAAAAATATTCAAAACGTGGAAGTAAAGCAAAATGATGAGTATTTATCTTTCTAATTTCATTTCAGAGTGGTTTCTAATATGTCGATTGAAAAGTCTTTTGACTCTGGGGAAATGCAGCAATTGATGAGAGCCCAGATGTTTTACAGCCCTGTAAAGCTAGGAGCTAACTTGCAGAAAGTTGATAAGGTGAGACTTTTTTTTTTTTTTTTTTTTTTTTGCGTGATAAAAAAAGAAAAACTCAAAGATTAGGGGTTTGTCCTATATGCAAATTAACCACTTTGGTTTCTAGCATACTGCCTTCTTTCACTGTACTTTGCCCCATTCTTCAAATCTTTCTTGAATCAGGTCAGTCATTCTACTGGTTTCTTTATTTAATGAAGTATATAAAACTTGGACACATGCTCATTAATTTTTATGAGAATGACATTTTTAACAATTTGAAAAGAGTGCTTTTTCAAAAGGCATTCTAAGGGATATAAGACAAGATATGTTCCTTGCTCTCAATGAACTTCTGGTAAAATAAGGCAGTTAAGTCCCCAAAACAATGAAATAGAAATCAATACAGGAGGGTTAAAAGCCACCATCTACTAAGTATCCTGAGTTAATCTTTGATTCCAGACCTGTTCCATCTCCTAGTTCCCCCAAGTCGGTGAGAGCTGTTAGATAGAATTATGATAGATTCATGGGCTTAATTCTCTCCCGCTTTTCCCTCACCTTCCATATCCAGTCCTTCACAAGTTCTATTGATTTTACTTCTCCCACCTGTCTTCTATTCTCCATCACTTCTATTAAGAGCTTCTCGCCTGAACCCTTGCAGCAGCTTCTTAGTTAAATTAACTGCTTCCACTTGTGTCCTCTTTATATATAACCTACTTGTGGTTTCCAGCTTGATTTAATGTGCAAATCGTAGCAGCTTGTTCTCATCTTTAAAATTATTCCTTGCTTTCCCATGCCTACCTGGGGTTGACTCTCAAACGCTTATGGAACTAAACATGGGATTTGGGGCTGGGGTAAGACGCTGCAGCCAACACAAGCCTGTTATTTTGTCTAACCCAGCTATAGGAAATAAGGCTCAAAGTCTCAGCGTGGCCATTTACGTCCTGGATACCTCTTCTAAAGCTTGAATATTCAGCTTAGCCATCGTCTTCCTCAAGAGTTGGACACAATATCCTTTGTTCTCCCAAAGCATTCTATGTGTATTCATCTTGTCATTTACCAGGTAATTAAAATTATTTGTTCTGTTCATCCCCACTTATACCCCCAGTTAAATCTGAGTTATTTGAGAGCAGAGAATATGCGTTTTTCAGTTTTCAATCTTCAGCAACTAATACATTTCCTAATACCTAGCAGAGCCTCACTAAATTATCCTAATTTTATTGTTTATATATTAGACTGTGGAAGGAGCCCTTTTTCCATGTTTTTATTGAAGTAGACTTGATTTACAATATGTTTCAGGTGTTCAACATAGCTATTCAATATTTTTATAGATCATACTCCATTTAAAGTTATTAGAAAATATTGGCTATATTCCCTGTGCTGTACTTACATCCTTGTATCTTATTTATTTTATACCTAGTAATGTGTACCTCTAATCCCTTTCCCCTTTCTTGCTCCTCACCCATCCCTCTCCCCTCTTCTCACCACTAGCTTGTTCTGCATATCTGTGAGGCTGTTTCTGTGTTGTTATATTCATTTGTTTATTTTTTAGAGAAGTATCACTTCTCATTTGGATGATAAAAGAAGGCTCCATGAATGTGGAAATAGGTAAACTGGGTCATTTTTTGGAAATTTATTTTATTGTTGTCTCTGGGGTTTTGTTGGTTGGTTTTGTTATCATATAAAGGTTTTGCTGTTTCTTCCTGTTGTTACCTTATTTTATATTTTGAACAATAATTTTGGTCCATAAACCAAAAGCTCTTCAGAAAACAGGCAAAAAGACTAACACATTCCCTACTCGCTTCCCTTATCCTTCGGGTTGAAGTTCTCTATTCCCCTGTATTCTACCCTCTGACCACAGGAGGGGAGCATTTGTCTAGAAGTCCAGGAAAAAGTGTCAGCTCAAAGAAAATCCGAAGTTGATTTTATGGGGCATTTTGTGTCTCTTGGTTTTGTGTTTCTCCTCCGCACGTCCATATGAAAGCAATAATCTAAATATAAACACTGTCTTGTCCACTTTTCTGGCGTGGTTTTTCACCATCTTGGTTTTTTTCAGTCTCTCCTTACTTCAGGGAAGCTGGGTTGTTGTCTTTACCCAGGCTGCAAATTCATTTGCAAACACCAAGGCTCAGGGAAACTTAGAGACCAATTACAGCCTCAAAATATTCCAGACTCGCTAAGATGCCAGACAAAAAGGGTCAAGGCAGTTCATCAGATTCACTCCCTAATTCTCCCCCTCCAAAGCAAGTCCTTCCCAGAGAACAGACAAGGGAAGGTATGTTATTGTGTCTAGAGTTTCTCTGTGTGAATGTACTTGAATTCTTTTAAATGGCAGTGTTATGTTTTAAATATCTTTGCCAAAACATATTATGTTTCCTAAAGGAATTTTTAAAGAAAAAATAGTGATTCGTCCTTAAAAAATATTTACCTCCCAAGAAGCACAAGAATGAAAAAAAGCAATAATTTCTGATGGTTTGTACAAAACATTGACTAGATAAGCTTTTATTCTATTAGTCTGCCATTCTTAACCGTAAATGACATTTTATACATCACTCTGTAATTGACAAAGGATCCCTGCTTCTTAGTGCTGACATCTCCCCAGTTATATAGGGGCTGCTGTGGGAAAGAACAGTTCAAAACAAGCCAGGTACTTCCATTTTATTTTAATTACTGATGGACATAAAGCAGAATCCCAATTATGTTGGTCTTTTCTCTTTCTGGCCTATTTTTCTTTCTACTCTGTTATGAGAGGGAATATGTGTTTGGAAGACACACCGGGTCCCAGCCCTAGCTTTGCCACTAGGTGTGTGTCACTGAGTTACTGAAACATTTGAAGCCTTCCTTTCCTTTTTGTAAAATGGGATAACTAAGATAATTCCCCTTGTTGGGCTGTTGTGAGAATTAAATGAGATATGTAGCAGGGTTAGTACCAAAAGTTTTAATGTGTGGCTGAGATATAAGGACTCGATCAACAATAGGCTTCATAAGTCACATTTTAATTATTTGTAAAGTCTTCAGTTCATTTGTAAGTATAAAAGGATATACTATAGACGATCAATATAAAACCATAAACTATGAAAGAATAGTATATGCATCTTACCCCAGACATCCCTGCCTTCACAATCCTTCCTGACTCCTGGCACTCTCTAACAAAGCCAAGCAATATGTATTCTGCCAGAGCATTGCAATATTACGTGAATAGGCAGGCATTTATGTAGAGGACTAAGCAAAAATCCTACTCCTCAGGCTAGGGTTAATAGTCAGCAGAGGAGGAGCAAACAAGGGGCAGCGCAAACAAATCCTGGGCAAAATGCCAACATCAGGCATTACCGGGAAGCCTATGCAATAACCCTTGCAGTACCCCCTTGGCACCACAGGGGTCGCTATAAGGAACCGCTGTGGTCTGGGGTACCTCTGACTCAGACTACTGACAATGAAGTTTTCATCTGAGCATTAACTATTTAATTTTTCATTTGTGTACATTACAATGAGAGTCATTTTTTTAAGACCCAGAAGAGACAAACATTTACTCATTCGTTGATTCCTTCGTTTATTTCTTCAGTTTTCAACAAAATTTTATTGAACAACTACCATGTCTCACTCATGCCTGTGTATGAAGGAGAAGGTGTGTAAGTGACTTGCCTATTGGCAGAACTAATAAAGAGCAGAGCCAAAATGTGGGTCAGATGATCCGACTCCAAGTTTAGTCAACTTTCCACTTAATTCATGTAATTAATGCATTGTATAATACATTATATAATCCTATATATTATGATACATAATTATATTAATATAATTATCAATATAGCTAACATATAATTAATTATATATTAAGTGAATAACAACCAAACAATTGCTGAGCCCCTATCAAGTGTCAGAATTTTTTTTAAAATTTATTTATTTATTTATTTATGGCTGTGTTGGGTCTTCGTTTCCGTGCGAGGGCTTTCTCTAGCTGCGGCAAGCGGGGTCCACTCTTCATCGCATTGTGCGGGCCTCCCACCATCGCAGCCTCTCCTGTTGCGGAGCACAGGATCCAGATGCGCAGGCTCAGTAATTGTGGCTCACGGGCCCAGTCGCTCCGCGGCACGTGGGATCCTCCCAGACCAGGGCTCGAAACTGTGTCCCCTGCATCGGCAGGCAGACTCTCAACCACTGCGCCACCAGGGAAGCCCCAGAATTTTTTAATACATTTTTTTCATAGGCTGTATGGCCTCCAGAGTGGTCTTTTGAATCCCAGTCCTGTTCCCCATTTGCTCTATGACCTTTATCAAGTTAATGAATGTCTCTGAGGCTCAATTTTCCCATCCATAAAATGGAAATAATACAACGTGCCTGGCAGGGTTATGGTAAGGATTAAATTTAAATAAAGTAAAATGAACCAGTATAAAAACAGACGTAAAATGCATGGTACTGGGTAGGGTTCCAGTTCTTACCACTTGTGTTTTAAACAACTTTGCATTTACTAATGAGGAAACCAACACATAAAAGTTTGGTAACTTGCCCAAGTTTATTCAGCTAGTGAGTGGCCGAGCTAGGATTTGAACTCAGCTCTCACTTGAAAGCTTGTACTCTTTCCGCACTACTGTGCTGCCAGTGTGCTTTTTTGTCTCCGGACAGTTAGTGGGTCCTTGAGGTGAGAGAACATTTAATACTTCCCCACGGCGCCTGGGGAAGTATACATATAATAGTCGACACAAGTCTGTTAAGTGAGCAACATACTTAGACAAGGGGAGAAGACAGAACAGCAAAGTTTTGTTTTTGTTTCTCTTTTTCTGTCGACAAGTAATGTACTAAGGGTACCAGGAAACACAGCACACTTGTTGACTAACGATGAAAGGATACGGCCCTTCACTATATGAAAGCTTATGAATCCACTGTGATCTGCAAAGAATCCCTTTGCCTTTTGACCCCTTTTCAAGTGGAAAGCAAGGTTCTCTTCCCATTTCCCATCCTCTGCCTCAACAGAAGGGACCACTGGCTTCCCGCAGCCTACAGAGAAAAAGATGGGACCGGGGGAGTTAAGGCAGGGCTGACCCTGAGTGTGGACGACTCAACACTGCCTGCTTGGTGGGAATGGAGAGGGCACTCAAGACCCCCTTGCTCCTTCTACTGCCTCTCTCTCTCACACACCCAAACATTCTCTTGGAGTTAAAAACGAATACATATTCCAGAAAGTCCCTGGGCAAAATCAAAGTGAGTTACCAAGAAAGGCCATAATGAAGTTATTAAAATCCATTAACAGAAAATTCTTTTTTTTTTTTTTAGACTATCTAGCTGCCTAGTCTACAGCCCTGAGGAGAAATGCATCATGAATGATAAGGAGACATCCTACTGGGAAATAAGATTTTACCGAGACCGAGTTGAGGAGACGTATATGGGGAAATTGGATCAGCCAAGACAAGCTGTCAATGGCCAGGCAAACAGCGATGTGCTGGTCAGCAGGCTCAAGGAAGAGAGGGCGAGCCTTGGTTTATACTCTGCAGATTTCTCTGAGGTAAATGCCTCCACCATGGCTGATTTCAAGCTACCAATGACAAAATTCCTGAATATTTAACAGTTGGCCTTCAGGACTGTTATAAGCCAGCTCAAGCACATCCTGACCAGTCATTTTGAAAGGATGAGGTAACTTCCTGCCAATTTGTTACCATATGAACAATAATGTGCCTTTTTAAAGTAGGTATATGTTTATCCCTTTAAAGTGTAGTGTGCTCTATACCCCACCCTACCACTATAATAGCAGTGCTCACTGAGGGGTAAATAGAGTTAAGATGGGGTGTCACCACAAATCAGTGCATGTCAAAACTGGTGAAATCGGAATCAAGTCTGTAGTTTGTATTGTTCCAAAGTCAATTTCCTGGCTTTGCCATTGTACTATGGTCATAAGTTGTTGCCATAGGGAGAAGCTACATGGGACTCCTATTTTCCTAACTTTGTGTTTACGGTTATTTTAAAATAAAAAGTTGGGGGAAAAACCCTCAAAAATATAGGAAAATATAAAGGTGACAGTAAAATTTCCCCCGAAATTATACCATACAGAATTAATCATCAGTATCGTTAGGTGACCATCATCTTAGACATTTTTCTTTGTAAATATTCAGGTGGAAGGAGAGGGGTTGAGGCTACTTTTAGGGAAATGGAGTTCTATAGAAGATCCTATTTTTAAATACAAAATGTAATTGTATTTGAATGTAACAAAAGAACCTGATGTTAAATTGTAAGAATCAGTGAATTTCAAATACGTTTGCTGTGACCATGCGTGCGTGCACACACACACACACACACAATGGAGTATCAGGTTTCTTAAATGACCTGACAAAAGCCTGTGGGACCATTTCTTTGGCCCTAAAATTAAGGCTCTGAAAATTATAAGTTGAGTTCATCTATTTCCTGTTACCAAAGATCATACCACTAAGAAAGAAAGCCTTGAGAGAGCCAGCCCATGAAGGTTTCAGAAAAGAATGCAAAAACAATGAGCATTAACCCTTCAAAACATCTTAGAGCCTTGAACCACAACTGTGCATTCTGAATTTGACTCCCTGCTTTGTTTCATAGCTAAAGCTTTTGACCTTACTGTCCTCTTTTATATCTCTTAAGGCCACTGATACAGTAGTACAATATTAATGAAAAATAACAAAAACAATTTAATATTGATATTTTGTCAAAGAGTTCACTGGTTGTGTACTTCAATGAAATAATAAAAGCCATCTTACAGATACAGCAAACTTTACAATTTTTAAAGCTCTGCACAGTTTTTAACCTCCTTTGAATGTCATAGCAACTCTGCGCAAGAGTCCAGGCTGGTATTTTATCCCCATTTTACAAGTGGTGACAGTGAGGCTCACAGCAGGTGAGCAACTTGCCTACAGTCATAGGGAGTAAGTAGAAGGGCCACGGGGTTTTACAGATTCCTGGACTTTTTCCCTTTCTATCACATGTTAATAGAAGCTTAGTATCACGTTAGGACCCTTAAAACCCCCAAATAGTAAATGTAATTTAATACAGCTTGTAATACACTCAGGAAATTAAAGCGTACAAGAAAATTGAAATCTACTCCCCTAAAGAAAAATATGTCAAACCTACTAAGAGGTTAGTAGGATTTTTTAAAATCATATTAGCAGATTATCCCATCTTACAAAGCAGGATCCAAGGGAATAGAACACAGGACAGATAAGGTTTTATTTTGGATAGAGAAAATAATAATGGATAATATTTTTAATATGCCATGGCAGTGCTACATATTTATCTGTATTACCTAGTGCTCAAACAATCCATTGAGGTAGACATAATTGTTATCCCAAATTTGCAAAAGAAGAAACTGAAGTTTGAAGAGGTCAAACAGGTAGGAAGCAACAAAGGATCTGGGATTGGATCCCATGTTTATCTGATGCAAAATCTTGCATTTTTAGCCAGAGTGAGGCCATACTATACTGTGGAGACTAGAGGGAGGCCAAACAATCAAAACCCAAGACTAATTAAAGGTACAGCTGAAAAAACTGAAAAAGTAAATTTGATCTTTGGGATTGTCATGTATTCTTGGCCCCCTTCTCCTATTCCCCTTCTCCCCATAGTTATCCAAAGCCACTGGGTATTTCCTCTCATCCAGATCTAAAGTTACTCTCTAAAAAGTATCTGGATCTCATTTAACATAAGGGACAAGTGACTCTTCACAGTTTTAAAATCCTTGCTCCTGAAGCTTTAGATCAAGCATTAGTTAATCCTTTGGAAGCTTAAATTGCTTAGTTCTCAGGAACTGGAGTTTGAGGATAGAAAAAAAAAACAATTCTAAAAAATGTGACATGTAGTCAGTTGATTAGTTGATTTTGATTAGAATGCCAAGACAGGGAATTCCCTGGTGGTCCAGTGGTTAGGACTCTGTGCTTTCAGTGCCAAGGGCCCTGATTTGATCCCTGGTCAGGGAACTAAGATCTCACAAGCAGCAGGGCCAAAGAAAAACAGAAAAAAGAATGCCAAGACAATTAAATGGAGGAGAAATAGTCTTTTTAACAAATGGTGCTGGGACAACTGGTCTCTACATGTAAAAGAATGAATTTGGATTCCTACCTCACACCATAGACAAAAATTAACTCAAAATGTATCATAGTCCTAAATGGAAGAGCTAAAAGTATAAAACTCTTAAAAGAAAGGTGTAAATCTTCATGCTCTTGGATTAGGCAATGTTTTCTTAGATATGACACCAAAAGCATAAGCAACAAAAGAAAAAATAGTGAAACTGGACATGATCAAAATTTAAAACTTTTGTGCTTCAAAAAACAGTCTCAAGTAAAAAGATGACCCACAGAATAAGAGAAAATTCAGAAAATCTTATATCTGATAAGGGACATGTGTCTAAAATATTTAAACATGTCTTCAAACTCAGTAGTAAAAAGCAAATAGCCAATTAAAAAGTGGCCGAAGTATCAAAATAGTTCACTAAAGGAAATATACAAATGGCTAATAAAGACACGAAAAAATGCTTACCATCATTAGACTTCAGGGAAATGCAAATCACAATGAGATATCACAGTAGGATGACACTAATCAAAAAGAAATATAATGATCACTTTAGGCAAGGAAGAAATTGTAACCCTTATAAACTGCTGGTGGGAATGTAAAGTGGTGCAGCCATTTTGGAAAACAGTTTGCAGTTGCTCGAATGGTTAAATATACAGTTACCACATGATCTAGCGATTCTACCCCTTGGTGTATACCCAAGAGAACTGATGACATGTCCACCAAAAACTTGCACATAAATGTTCATAGCAGCATTATTAATAATAGCCCAAAAGTCGAACAACCCAAATATCCATCAACTGATAAATTAATAAATAAAACGTAGCATAACCATACATTGGAGCATGATTTGGCAATAATGAAGTAATAATATATGCTACAACATGGATGGACCTTGAAAACACTGTGCTAAGTGAAAGATGCCAGTCACAAAGGACCACATATTACATGATTCCATTTATATAAAAAGTCCAGAATAGGCAATCTATTGAGACGGTAAATAGATTAGTAGTGTCCTAGCGCTGGGGGGCGGTGGAAGGTTTGAAGGTAATGGCTAAGGGATAAGGAGTCTCTTTGGGGGGTGATAAAGATATTCTAAAATTGTTGTGGGGATGGATACAGTACTCTGTGAATAAATTAACAGCCATTGAACTGTACACTTTAAAAGTGTGAATTATATGGTATGTGAGTTATATTCCAATAAGGCTGTTTAAATATAGCAATGCAGCTGATGGGACTACAAATCAAGACTATGATAAGATGTCACTGCAAACCTATTAGAACAGATATAATAAAAAATAGTGACAATACCAAATACTGGCAAGGTTGTGGAGAAACTGGATCTCTCAGCTATTGCTGGTAGGAATGTAGAGTAGTACAGTCACTTGGAAAATAATTTGGCACTTTCTTAAAAGAAATCTATACATTCACGTACCATACAACCTAGCAACCACACTCCTGGGCGTTTACTCCAGAGCAATGAAAACTTATATCCAAATGAATTCCATACATTATTGTTCATAGCAGTTTTGTTTGTAATTTCAAAAAACTGAAATAACCAAAATGTCCATTCAAAAGGACAATTTGCTTAAAAATGTTATGGTACAACCACACCATAGAATACTACTCAGCAATAAAAGGTAATGAACTATTGATACATGCAACTTGGGTGGATCTCAAGTTCATTACGCTGAGTGAGAAGAGCCAATCTTATGAGGTCCCCTATGTGATTCCATTTATACAACATTCTCAAAATGTCAAAATTATAGAGATGGAGAACAAATTACTGGGTTGCCAGGGGTTAGGGATGGTGGAGGCAAGGGAATGGGTGTGGCTATAAAGAGGTAGCATGGGGAAGACCTTTGTGGTGATATAATAGTTCTGTATCTTGAGTCAGGGAGTGGTTACACTAACCTGTAAATGTAACAAAATGACATAGACCTATGCATACCTTGTACCAATATTAGTTTCCTGGTTTTGATATAGCACTGTTGTTAGGTAAGATATAATCATTGGAGAAAACTGGGGGAAGTGTACACAGGAACCTCTCTATACTATCTTTGCCACTTCCTGTAGATCTATAATTATTTCAAAATAAGTTAAATATACGTATGTATGTTCCTATCTACCTATCACAATATACACTGCCATAAGTATATATATTTATCTATGACAATTCAGTTGGCAGACACTCAGTAACTATTAACTAAGCTATTTCTTGAGGAGATATGTATAAATGTATAGGAAATGCAAGAAAATTTATTAAAGTTAAGCACACTACTCCTCGCTCCTCTCAGACGACGCCCAAGATAAAAACCAAGAGAAATGAGTCATCCTTTGGAGAAGGATGTGCCTTATCTACACTGCAAATGTGTGCAAATAAATGATAAATAAACATGCCACACTCCCTAAATTTTTCCCATTCTAAATATACATTATAATAGTGGATTTTAATTTCTCAAGCTGTCTAAGTCATGGCTGTGATCCCCCAGTCTGGAGGAAATGCTGTGCTTGCAAGAGCTATGACTTCATTTCCTTCCAGAGCAAGTTCCCCCCTTTCAGGTTCTTGCACATGTGAAATTCCCTCGTCTTTCACTCCATGGGGCAGCTGGTTCCCAGCCTTGGAGTAAATTCAAACATTGTGGTTCAGAACATGCCAGCAGCTGCCAGAAGGATCCTAATCTTTCAGTTCCTGGGCCACTGGGGGAAAGGGTTTTTGGCCAAGGTAATCAGAGACTGACTCCACTTAATACAAACCAGACAGCCAGGGTGGAGGGCTTCCCCTCGGGAGCCTGGCTTAGATTCTCATCCATACAGACTCCTTTCGCAAGGTCTCAGCTGCATGGACCTCGTCCCTCACTGATCATGCCCCTCCCCAGCAGGAGTGGAACAAAGCTCTGTGAACTCGGGGGCCACACACCAACTTGAACTCCATCTCTTAGGGTGCCGGGGCCCACCAGGCCAGGATGGACTCAACAAGGATGCCCTCACCACACTGGAACCCACCTCCAATGATCTTTGTATCTCTCATCACAATTCCTCAAGCCTGCTACCCAACTCCCAAACTTCCTGCTATACTTCACGTTGTTATATATATTTTCTTACCTCCTACAAAGTGTCATACCCCCCACATCAAAGTCCAATTACTATTGTTAACATTATTATTGACAGTCACCATTTCAAAAAAGCTTATTATGTTCTAGGATTTTATATACAGTATTTAATTTAGTCATGACAACAACCATCAATGTTAGACAATTATTTTCTCAATTTTCCAAACAAACTAAAAACGATATCAGCAACAACTGAGGTCTGCATATTTCCAAGTCCTTGCTTATAATGTTGCCACCATAGGTCTGCCTGTGATACAGAAGGACCTGTCTTTCCATGGTCCATGCTGTGACCTTCGGAATGTGAGACACCTGAGCTTGAACCCTGTTAGATGACTCTTGATCAGTGGCCCTTGTACAGCACATAGGCGTCTGAGCCCATTTCCTCATCTGTAAAATTGGAGATGATAATAATGCCTGCCTCACTAAACTGTTGAATGAATTAAATGAGATAATAATGTATGTAAACTACTCAGCCTGATACCTGACAAAAAATGGACCCCAGTGAATGTCTCTCAAATGAATTAAGAAATGAGCCTATAGCAATTAACATGAATAGGGGAGAAAAGAGACAAAATGCCAATGACTCACAGGACTCAAAGTCATATTTGGCTTTGTGACACTGGCCAGACACATTTGGATAAGGGAGTCCCATGGCTCTCTCCCAATTCTATTGCCTGTTGCTGTCTGTAGAAGTTCAGTGCTAATCAGGCCACACCATGCCCTTGGGAGCAATTCATTTTGGTTCTATAGGCACCAACGACATCTCTAAGGCAGCTGTTCAAAAACCCTTTTTTAAAAAAAATTTATTTATTTTTGGCTGCATTGGGTCTTCATTGCTGCATGCAGGCTTTCTCTAGTTGTGGCGAGCGGGGGCTACTCTTCGTTGCAGTACGCGGGCTTCTCATTGCAGTGGCTTGTCTTGCTGCGGAGCACGGGTTCTAGGTGCGCGGGCTTCAGTAGTTGTGGCATGTGGGCTCAGTAGTTGTGGCTCGTGGGCTCTAGAGCGCAGGCTCAGTAGTTGTGGCGCACAGGCTTAGTGGCTCTGCAGCATGTGGGATCTTCCCAGACCAGGGTTTGAACCCATGTCCCCTGCAGTGGCAGGCGGATTCTTTTTTTTTTTTTTTTTTAAATCATCAAAATAACCTATCAGGGTTTATTAGAAAACACACCAGATAAGGCAGGGTTCCTTCAAAGCAACCACGGGAGGAGTCACAATAATTCAAAAAGAAACCCTTCCACGCTAAACTGACAACACTGCCACCTGCCCGAGTGGGGACAGAGCCCAACCTGGGGGCAAGCATCCTACCCACAGGCTGGACCGGGACCGGGCCCACCCAGAGTCTCTTTGCAGAAGACCTCAGCCATCTCACTTCATGTACTTGTCCTGCTGGTCAGCCAGGATTTTGGCTGAGGACTTGGCATCGTAGAAGAGCTCACTGATCTCCTCGAAGTGCTCCTTCTCAGTGCCGTCCTTCCCGTTGATCTTGGCCAGCAGGTTGGCTGGGGTCAGCAACTGCACCGTGTACCTCAGAGTGGTCTTGGTACCAATCTCCCCCAGGTGGTTCAGCGCCTTCTCACTGATGTTGATTCCCTCTGTCTGAGCTCGGATTTTAATGATCTGTTTCATCTCCTGCAGGGTGTACAGCATGGTCCGGATGATCATCACTCGGTCCAGAAGGTCGAGAGGGATGCCGTGAGGAGAGGTGATGTCCTCTGTGCCCCTGATGACACAGTTGCCTCGGTTGGACGCAAAGATGATGATGGGGACGATGGAAGACTCCAGCGCCTGGTGCAGGTAGGTGAAGCACTCAATGTCCAGCACGTGGACCTCATCAACGAACAGAACCCCCAGAACCAGCTCTGCCACGCCCTGGTGGATGTACTTGTTCACCACCTTGTTAATCTCCCCTCGGAGTTTGTGATCTCTGTCTTCTTTGGCTTCATGAGCTGGCCCATCAGGGACAGGATGTCTTGTCCCCCCTGGGGCCATGTGTTGGCCACGTCCAAGTCATGCAAGGTCACGTCTTGGATGACTTCCTTCTTCTTGTGCACATCCCCCTTGGGCAAGGGGACGTACTTTTCAGCTTCAAGGTCGAATTCTGTGGCATAGGTATCACACTTGCCCTGCCTCTTCACGGCCCCACTGTTGGCTTCGATGTAAATCACATCTCCAGCTTTTACTCGCTCTTTCTGCAAACTTTCAAAAACGCTGGGGTCCAGTTTCAACTGCTTGGTCCCCTTGGCTGTCTTGAGCCCTATGATCACGTGGCTGATGGTCTTGCCCTAGCCCTCCATGGGGTTCTCCGTCTCACATGGGGTGAGCTCCGTGACCTCGCCTTCATATACCTCCTTGGTCTCCTTTAGCCGCAGCCCAATGATCCTGCGGAAGTTCTCCATCAGCACTTCTGTCTCCTTAATCTCTGTGGAGTAAACTTCACTCTCCACCATCTGGCAGAAAGGGACCTTACTACCCAATTCCTGAGCAATAGCCAGAGCTAGACCTGTCTTGCCAGTTGCAGGAGGCCCTGCCAACAAGACAGCACTTCCAGCCATTTTCTTGCTTTTGATTAATTTCACTATCACTCTACGTGCCTTGCACGCGTTCTCCTGGCCCACGAGCCCCGAGGCCACCGGCTTGGCCAGGCCTCTCTCGTCCAGCTCCAGCCCCTTCACGTGGCTGTGGGAGGTGATGCGCTGCGTCTTGGTGGTGCTGTTCACCTTCTCGATCTTCATCCTGCACACCTGGAGCCCGAGCGCCCTCTGAGCCCTGGCAGCCCGCAGGTGGATTCTTAACCACTGCGCCACCAGGAAAGCCCCCAAAACACTTTTTTTTGAAACTGAAGTATATAATGGTTTATAATGTATTAGTTTCTGGTATACAGCAAAGTGATTCGTTTTATATATATATAAACCAAATATATATGTATTCTTTTTCATATTCTTTTCTGTTATAGTTATCACAGGATACTGAATATAGTTCCCTGTGTTATATAGTAGGACCTTGTTGTTTATCCATTCTATGTTAAAATAATTTTCATCTGCTAATCCCAAACTCCAATCCATCCCTCCCTCACCCACCTTGGCAACAACAAGTCTGTTCTCTATGTCTGTGAGACTGTTTCATAGATAAGTTCATTTGTGTCATATTTTAGATTCCATATATAAGTGATATCATATGGTATTTGTCTTTCTGTTTCTGACTTTCTTCACTTAGTATGATAATCTTTAGGTACATCCATGTTGCTACAAATGGCATTATTTCATTCTTTCTTATGGATGAGTAGTATTCTATTGTATATATGCACCACATCTTCTTTATCCATTCATCTGTTGATGGACATTTAGGTTGTTCTCAAGTCTTGGCTATTGTGAATAGTGCTACTATGAACATAGGGGTTCATATATCTTTTTGAATCATAGTTTTGTCCATATATATGCCCAGGAGTAGGATTGCTGGATCATATGGCAACTCTATTCTTAGTTTTCTGAGGAACCTCCATACTGTTCTCCATAGTAGCTGCACCAACTTATATTCCCACCAACAGTATAGGAGTGTTCCTTTTTCTCCACAGCCTTTCCAGTATTTGCTATCTGTAGACTTTTTAATGCTGGACATTCTGACCAGTGTGAGGTCACACCTCACTGTAGTTTTGATTTGCATTTCTCTAATGATTAGTGATGTTGAGCATCTCTTCTTGTGACTTTTGGCCTTCTCTGTGTCTTCTTTGGAGAAACATCTATTTAGGTCTTCTGCCCATGTTTTGATTGGGTTGTTTGTTTTTTGTTGCTGAGTTGTAAGAGCTGTTTGTATATGTTGGAAATTAAGCCTCTGTCGGTTGCATCATTTGCAAATATTTTCTCCCAGTCCTTAGGTTGTCTTTTTGTTTTGTTTATGGTTTCCTTTGCTGTGCAAAAACTTATGTTTTGATCGGGTCCCATTGTTTATTTTTGCTTTTATTTCTATTGCCTTGGGAGACTGACCTAAGAAAACATTGGTATGATTTATGTCAGAGAATGTTTTGCCTATGTTCTTTTCTAGGAGTTTTATGGTGTCCAGTCTTATATTTAAGTCTTTAAGCCATTTTGAGTTTATTTTTTTGTATGGCATGAGGGTGTGTTCTAACTTCATTGATTTACATGCAGCTGTCCAGCTTTCACAATACCACTCTTTGAAGAGACTCTCCTTTCTCTATTGTATATTCTTGCTTCCTGACTGTAGGTGTGTGGGTTTATTTCTGGCTTTCTATTCTGTTCCATTGATCTATACATCTGTTTTTGTGCCAATACCATACTGGGTTTTTTTTGTTTGTTTGTTTGTTTTATTTAACATCTTTATTGGAGTATAATTACTTTACAATGATGTGTTAGTTTCTGCTTTATAACAAAGTGAATCAGCTATACATATACATATATCCCCATATCTCCTCCCTCTTGAGTCTCCCTTCCATCCTCCCTATCCTACCCCGCTAGGTGGTCACAAAGCACCCAGCTGATCTCCCTGTGCTATGCAGGTGCTTCCCACTAGCTATCTATTTTACATTTGGTAGTGTATATATGTCCATGCCACTCTCTCACTTCATCCCAGCTTACCCTTCCCCCTCCCCGTGTCCTCAAGTCCATTCTCTACATCTGCATCTTTATTCCTTACCATACTGTTTTGATTACTGTAGCTTTGTAGTATTGTCTGAAGTCTGCAAGGGTTATACCTCCAGCTTTGTTCTTTTTCCTCAGGGTTGCTTTGGCAATTCTGGGTCATTTATGCTTCCATATAAATTTTATGATTATTTTTTCTAGTTCTGTGAAAAATGTCATGGGTAACTTGATGGGGATCAAATCTGTAGATTGCTTTGGGTAATATGGCCATTTTAACAATATTAATTCTTCCAATCCAAGAGCATGTGATATCTTTCCATTTATTTGGATCATCTTCAGGGAGTTCCCTGGTGGTCCAGTGGAACCATCTTCAATTTCCTTTATCAATGTTTTATAGTTCTCAGCATATATCTTTCACCTCCTTGGTCAGATTTATTCCTCAGTATTTTTTATGTGATTTTAAAAGAGATTTTTTTTTTTTTACTTTTCTTTTCTGATATTTCAGAAATGCAACAGGTCCCTGTATGTTAATCTTGTATCCTGCTACCTTGTTCAATTTGTTTATCAGTTCTAGTAGTTTTTGTGTGGAGTCTTTAGAGTTTTCCATATATAGTATCATGTCGTCTGCATATAATGACAATTTTACCTCTTCTCTTCCAAATTAGATACCTTTTATTTCTTTTTGTTGTATGATTGCTGTGGCTAGGACTTCCAATACTATGTTGAATGGAAGTGGTAAGAGTGGGCATCCTTGTCTTGTTCCAGATTTTAGTGGGAAGGCTTTCAGCTTTTTGCCATTGACAAAAACACTGTTTTTGAGAAGGACTCACCCAAAAATGTTATATCTGAAGATCTCTCTCTCTCTCTCTGTCTCTACTGCTAGACAGAGGACTAACTCCATACAAAAGCAAAATTCATGGGGACACTGACTCATATCTGTGTTGAGCCCAGTGTCTCTATATCATCAGCTCATCAATTCTGAGACTTTGAGATTTTACCTACTAGTAAAATAGGGGGGAAATAGGGAGAAACCTCAAAAAGGTATTTTGTAAAATAAAGAAGATTTTAAAGCAAAAGCATAGAAAGAACTTATTTCCATTTTTAAAAATTGTATAAAATTTGATTAACACTCATCACAGTGATCTTTTTTTTCTTATTCTACTATATACCCATGAAAACTTTGTTATGGAACTAACCTCAATATATGGACAGGTATTTAGGAATGACTGCAGTATATTATTTGTTTCATAAAAATCCAGAAACACTGTTACTATTCTCAGTTTACATAGGAAGAAACTGAAGATACTTAGGGTAAAGAGATTTTTCAAAGACACAGTGCATTAGACTGAGTGGGTGGACTCAGACCCAAAAAGTTCAGAATTAGGAAGTTCTCATGGTGCAGTGCCAGCAACCTATGAAATGCTAAGTAATTCACAAAATCTTAGTCACAGCAAATTTTAGGCTACAGTTAGGTAGCTGTAAATATATAAAGGAAAATTGAAATTTTCATCAGTTATCTTTAGTTTTTCCACTCCCCAAAAAACAAATTGTATATCTAGATAATCTAAAAATATGGTTACTGATTCAATATAAGAATAATGTTCATCTATATATTGCATTTATATATATATTCTCAAATTAAGAGAACCTAGCTTCATCATTCTCTCTTTGTGTTCCTCCCTTGCCTCTCCTCTTTTCCAACATCTAACACATACCCCCCTACATTCTCAGTGCTACCTAATGTCTTGACCTTTCATATACTCTGTACACTATAGTAGGAAAGTGTTGGGGTGAGTAAAGTTTTTATAAGTGTGTATATGGTTTTAGAAACAATTTGATAATGATAACATCTTGGAAACTCAGCTAATGAAAAGCCACTCAAGGGACTTCCCTGGTGGCGCAGTGGTTGGGAGTCTGCCTGCCAATGCAGGGGACACGGGTTCGAGCCCTGGTCTGGGAGGATCCCACATGCCACAGAGCAACTGGGCCCGTGAGCCACAACTGCTGAGCCTGCGCGTCTGGAGCTTGTGCTCTGCAACAAGAGAGGCCGCGATAGTGAGAGGCCCGCGCACCGCGATGAAGAGTGGCCCCCGCTCGCCGCAACTAGAGAAAGCCCTTGCACAGAAATGAAGACCCAACACAGCCAAAAATAAATAAATTAAATAAATAAATTTAAAAAAAAAAAAAGCCGCTCAAACTTTGATGCCAGGTCCCCATATCACGATAAAGTATTTCCTCCTGAGGTAAGGCTGCCTGGCTCAATCTGCTAAGACTTCTCAGCTCCTGAGTCTTTAGAATTACTGCCCTTTAGAGCCACTATTTTAGAGCAATGCCTAGTGTCACCATAATTGTTGCATTTTTTGGTGGACTAGACACCCTGCATGCAAACACTTAAGCTGACCGCACACATCTGAGTGAGCCAGTTTATAGCCAACTCCATTCTTGGGAATAATCAGCGGAGCTCCCAAACCAAGTCCCATGGACCTCCATTCTTCAGGGTGTCATTATGTGCTCCTTTCTGCTCCCTCACTCCAAACAACAGCAGGTGCAATAGAAACAACAATGCTTCATATTCAGATTTATTTAGTTAATGCTGAATTATGTTATTTTCATATAGGCCTGCTCAGAAACTATATGCTAATATTCATTATGAGTTTCCAAATACACTGAGTTTGTCAAATATATTAAACCAAAGTACCCATTTTTATAGGATTCAAGGAGGTAACTTAAAAAAAAAATTTCCTGCACTATTATTTGTGGAAATGTGGCTTGGGAAATTATGTTCAAGCATCAATGTGTTAAACCAGAGTAGCTTACTTGAAACTTTTCAGATGTGTAAAATATTTCCCTAACTTTATACCCTAGAGTGAAAAGATAAATTGCAGATGCTTTTATTCTCCAGAATTCATGACTCCCTGGACTTGGGCCTGAAACATTCTATAATTTTTCTCCTTTCCAGGACCCAAGGCCACCTCCCTCCATAAATCTATCCTCAGCTATAATTATAAAAGCGAGAGTTTAATAAAAGCACGAAATGTTCCAATAACCATGCTACATGCAATATTTCACTTAAACCTCTGGTTAATGCTGTGAAATACCTATAATTATTGTTCCCATTTACATATGAGGGATCTAAGCCTTGCTAGGTGAAAGCATTTTCGAGATCACTTGTATAATTCTTGGAACTGAGGCATACTGTCTGTAGAGCCAGCGTCTTTCAACACCTATTCTTTCTCTGCTGCCTAAGTCCTAGTGCCTATACTGATTCTTTATTATACTTGACCTTGTAGAAAGCTGCACATGACTCACACACTTCTGCGGCCCCCAGTGCCTTAACAGTGTTTCATCAGCACTTTTGTATTTAAATAGAGATAGAAAATAGCCAAAAGGATCAAGACATCTGCAGAGGGGCAAAGGAGACTGACTGGCTCTCCCTTCCCAGACAAAGGCTTTGTCCATCTTAGTCCTTTGTGAGCTGCCCCACACTTGAGGGATCCTCAGGGAACACAAAAGACTTGGGAAAAGGGAAGAGCAGTCCAGCTGACTGATAAAAAGCCTTCTCTGTGTCGTGTCCTTCTAACTTGGACCCCAGTGAATACCATTTGTTTAAATAATGATGAGCACATAATAGATATGATGAGGTTGCCAAGAGCTCATCCATTCAGCCTCTATTTGGCTAAGGGAAAAACAAAAAAAGAAAAAGAAAGAAAAAAACCCACCCTGATGTGGTTATGACATGGTTCATTGGGCTCAGATTTCGCCAAACTGAAGTTTGAACTGGAATCCCAAGATCTATCAGTTCTAAGGAATAAAGAAGTTGGCAGATGAACAGGACCTGCCTCCGCCCTCAAAACAAAAGTGGGAGGAGACAACTGGTAACTACTTAGGAGTAACTGTCAGAGCAGCAGACCTCAGTGTTACTCCCTTCCTGTTACTGCCTGAGCTGGGGGGTGAGGTGGGTAATGGGCGATGGGTTTTAGATGGCAGAAGTATACAGGGGAAAGACACTGACCTTTGGTGTCACTGGATTGAGGTTGGAGGCCTAGCTCTTTCTTGCTCAGGTTATGTGCTCTTGATCAAGTTAACATTACTTCTCTGAGACTTGGTTTCCTTCACTGGAAAAAAGGGGAGAAAATATAGCCAACAACTTTTATGAAAATTCAATAATTTTGTATGCCTAGAGTCGAAATAGAAAAATTTTGCTCCTCGTTGAAAGCAGAATGCCCACCACTGAAACCATGGATGATGCATTAATCTCTTCCCATCTCTACCCTCACCCAAGAGCCCTAAACTCTCCTCCCTGTTTTAGCCACACTTCACATAAAATTTTAAAAAGGAGCATGTAGTGCTTAAAATCCAGTATAGTAGTTTAAAAAAAAAAAAATAGAGATGCTGGTGAAGCCATTATGTTTCGAGGTATCCATGAGGCTTAGTCATCTCCAGGGGAGAAAATGGGAGATTGTTATAACTCATCATGCACCAAAATTCACAGCTATCCCTGTTGTACCCTGAAGGCTGACATTCTAAGTTACAGAGGCATCAGCACACCTTCCTGGCCTCCAGCAGAGGGAATTCAGAACTGCCCACTGAGGAAGGGCCACTGAATATTGTTCTTGCAGGTGGAGGCTGCTGTGTGATCCAGACTTCTCTGGCAGGAATGCTGCAGCCCAACTAGCATAACTTGTATCTCATGGCGTTGCCAATTTTATTTCCCTTTATCCAATTCTCTGTGTAAGCAAGGGGAGGTACCAGATGGTGGTAATAAACTTGCCCATTGATTGGAACCCTACACACCAAGAAACCTTACTATCTACATAGTAAGTGTTACCAAACTCAGGTCCCCCCAGAGGCAGTTGTTTGTAGAAAGGGAAGTTGCTTTTAATCAGAATGCCAGCAATCTGGGGAGTTGAACTCAAGTGTCTCCCAAAAACCATTTCCCAAGATTCTGTTCGGCCATGAAAGTTTTTAAAGGGAAAAAGAAAAGTAATCTCAATTAATCATTGAGATTGGGGGTCAGAATTGTCACCATCCCCCACTGTGTGCAGGCTGGTTGACTTGTGATCTTTCTTTAGATGCTATCTTGTTCACACAGTTTGTTCACAAGATCACACTGAAAGGGAAGCTAGAGAAGAGATCTGGTCAGCTGTTAATTACTTATTCTTCATTTCTACTTCTTTGATCTATGGAAAGAACCAACAGGTTAGGCAAGATATTGTGTGATCAAAAGATATGAAAGGTGTGCTAGGGTGGGATATGAGTGGAACTTGCAGGACCCTTGATTTAAAAGTTAGTTACTATGTAGCTTTGCTTAAATTGACAAGAAAAGGGATTTCCTGCTGAGGGCAATTTCTTGCAAAGAGTTGCTTACAAATGTACTCAATAAATGGAACAGACTTTATAATTTAAGACAAGAACAGTGGGGTGAGAACCTTCTTTCCAAGATACGAAGAATTTCAAACCATGTACAGATCATCATCAAGGCAAGTCCCAGATATTATCCTCACAATTCCCAGAAATATCATCTAATCTCCATCAATTTTGCCCAGACTTTCATTTTCTTTAAACTCAGTCTCTTCAAGCTGGTGCCTAATTAACTTGTTATTCTTCAAAATACCTTCTTTGTCAACTTCTCCCCCATAGTTCCTGTAGGGGAGGAAAAATAATTTTCCCTCTACTCTTCTAGGTTCTTGGCTGAGAACCCCGCGTAATAAGAGACAAATTAACAGGAGAAAAACAAAAGTTTAATAATATGTATACCTCCTATATATGTGGCAGATACCCAGGAAAACTGAGTACCTCCCCAAATGGCCCAAGTCACCACCTTAAATACCTTCAGCTAATGACAAAAGAAAGATGTGTTGGGTGGGGAGGAGGGCACCTATGGAAGTTTTACAGACAAAGCACAGTAAACAAGGATTTAAGTCCATGCCTTCTCCATTGGTAAGAGTTTCTACAGATTTGGCCATCCTCCTCTTCCTGGTAGAGACACCCTTACAAATAGGGATTTCCCTTATAAATATAAGTATAAAGGGTAACTTCTGCTTGTTTTCAGAGATTCTCCTGTGTCTGCAGCTTTTCAAAAATAATCTACCCAAAATAACCTATATGCCAAAGAGGAGTATTTTTTTTTAATAAAGATTATTTTATTTATTTTTTATTTTATTTTACTTAAAATTTTTTTAAAATTTATTTATTTTTGGCTGCATTGGTCTTCATTGCTGCACGCGGGCTTTCTCTAGTTGCTGCCAGCAGGGGCTACTCTTTGCTGCAGTGCGCAGGCTTCTCATTGCAGTGGCTTCTCTTGCTGCGGAGCATGGGCTCTAGGCACACTGGCTTCAGTAGTTGTGGCACTTAGGCTCAGTAGTTGTGGTGCACGGGCCTAGTTGCTCCAGAGCATGTGGGATCTTCCCGGACCAGGGCTCAAACCCACGTCCCCTGAATTGGCAGGTGGATTCTTAACCACTGTGCCACCAAGGAAGCCCCCAAAGAGGAGTACTTTGAGGTGGTATGTTTTTTTTCCCTTCACTCCATTCTCTTTCCACTCGTGCATTACCTCCCTTCTATATAAGTGGACTCTATTTATATCAGAAGTATACCCAAATTATTCTAAAAATAATGATTTGAATGTTTTGAAAAAACATTTGAAAAAAATGATTTGAGTAATCTCATATGTATTTATGTGAACCATAACCCCCAGCCAACTGACACACATACACCTACCAAAAGTTATTATGTAAAATCAAGAGTCTGAGATATAAAAAATGACCAGGTCACAGCAAAGAAACCAGCCATCCTCTACCCCTCCCCCACTGCTGTGGATTTGCAGAGAAGGATTTGCAATCCTCACACTAAGAAGCTGGAGGTTATGCTAGGCTCCATGGGAATAAACAAGAAAATAGCAACCAAGTGAATTAGACATAACTACCTAAATAACTCAAGTAAAGGACAGCATTTGCTCAGTAAGTACCTGAACATTTAAGCCTTGGAAATTTTATCTTGGCCTGATTTGGTCAATTAATTAAACTATTTTAGTTTACTCTTTTTCTTTGCCTAACTGTAACTATCTATCCCCAAGCTAAACCCACCCAGGGTGGTGTTTCAAGATAACATAATCCCCCAATTTTGATCTCAGTGTGAGGCCCTTCAGAACTCAGTCACTGGGGTCCAGAATCAAACAGCACTTAAGAATCTGCTCTTTCAGTTTTCATACAAAGAACTTCCTGGGACACAGGCAGGTACCTGACTGACTCAGCCTGACATCTACACCTACCATGGCCCCCACCCGTAAGAAACTAGACCACCAACCCTTCAAGGGACTCCCAGTAAAGGTGGAACAAGTCATTTTTCCCAGGACAATCATGGTTCCCTCTGCCCGTGACCTGGTAAGGGAAGCCACAAAGAGTGATTAAGGGTATGTCCTTGTTTAAAAAGTTATTATCAAGTATTACAAGATGGTATAGCTGACAAGTTCCTCAGCTGAAAAGAGAAACACAAAAGTCTAATTCTATACTCTGTTTTTGAATGCCAGTTTAAGAAAAAAAAAAAATTCAAATGATAATGATTATGCAAGAAAAACACAAGGCCCCACCAGACTCCTAGAAATGCATATGAAGATACAAACTAAAGAAGCCAAGAACTTCCTAAGGAAAGATCTGTGAAGGGGTCCAGAGGGAAGGTCTTAGAGGGAAAAGAAGTTAAAGCCAGAAGACTAGGTGATGCTGAAAACTCGGCCTCTGTGCCCTGGTGCCAAATCGAATCTCAGAGACAGAGTTTTGGGTGAAGCAGAAAAGAACAGCTTTATGGCTTTGCCAGGCAAAGGGGGACACAGCGGGCTCGTGCCCCCAAAAACTGTGTGTCCCAACCGGGAGAATTTGGTGAGGAGTTTTATAGAAATTGTTCAAGGATGGGGCTGTTGATAAGGATGAGAGTTTGTGCAGGGCCTGCACTCCTTTAATCTGGTCTCCTGATGATCTTTTCTGGTTCCTTCAATCTGGCCTCAGGTAGTCTCCTGATGAGCTTCTCGAGGTTATCTAGAATGAAGAATGCTAACATCTTCCTTTTGTTGGGGGTTTTAGTTCTGTAAAGAGCTCAAAGATATTGTTATGAGTATCCCCTGAGGTGGAATCTGTCCCCCTCCCTGGCAGGACCCCCGGGGTGGGGGGGGGGATACACAATGCATATACACAACTGTGTACATACTATGTTTCCACAACGGAACTTTGGATACACAATGCATATACACAGTAGTGGACATACTATGTGCCCACAGAGGAACTATGGGTACACAATGCATATACACAACTGTGGCTGGACCCCAGCAGGCTGCCCAGGCCCCCCCTCAGGGAACTTTGTGTACATTATGTATATACACAACTGTGTATGTAATATGTGCTCCTCCCTTTTCTTTGCATTTCCTCCTTTCCCTGATTAGCAACTGTTGGAATCTGCCCTTTGGGATTCAGGGAAGGTCATGGAGGCTGGAGTCTATTCCTTACAAACAAGAAATAGGGGACAGAAAGGTTTCCATCCCCAGGAGCCCCACAATGTACAGCTCGGTTTCATAGGGAGGCCATGGAAAAGGAGATTTGGGAAAAAGAAAGAACATGTCTGGCACCAGGACAGAAAACATAGAAAAAGAACAAAAACAGGAAAAGTAGATTTTATGAAATCTGGACATATATTTGAGATGTTAGTGTATTTGCAAAAGAAATGATTCAACCTTACAGCTGCTGATGGGTGAGCAGAGATGGCTAGGCAATCCAATCTCATTTGAGTTGTAGATCCTTTTTTGTTGAATACTTTGAAAAGGCAAAACGGGATCAATTTATCTCTCTAAATTCATTGCCATTTAATGAACATTCTCTTCTATTTTGATAGCAGATTTTATTCTTTTGGTGCAGTGTGAGGGGGGACTAGGGGATGTGAGTGAAGAGTTCTGCTTTTCCCCTCAACTAACTGTTCTGTGATGATCTGATTCCAATTCAGCTATACTTCCATATAACCATACATATATAACTATTCCACAAACTGTAAATACATACTTTGTGCTAAGCATCTTCAGATTTTTATGATCTCTTCTTTATATAAAAGAACTAAAGTTAAGAGGTTTAGAAACTTATCCAGAATCCATGGCCAAGATTTGAAGACACGTTTTTGGCTCCTAGATCGAAGTTCTTTCCACCACACCTGTGCAGATCTCAGAATGTGGGCCTCAGACCAGCCATATCAGCATCACCACCGGGGAGGGCATTCATTTCTAGCTATGGCATTACTCTGGATATGAAATAGCTGAGAAAATTTCTGTATGAAATTTGAAAAATCTATGCTGTTAAAACACCATATGGGATGAAAGAGGAAGCTGCAAAGCAGTGTGTATAGAATAATTGCATTTTAAAATAAATTTTATATAAATAGGCATGTATATCTATGCAGAGAATAATGACTGGAAAGATTTAGATGAAAATGTTCTCTCTGGGGTTGGAATTATGGGCAATTTTTTTCTTTTTTTAAGTTTTCTTTAAGAAGCATCTATTAAATTTTAAAAGTTCATTTTTGGTAATCTTCGCTGAATCTAGATATCTAAGGGAAGAGAAAAGTAAGGCACAGAAAAACTATACGTTGGCATAAAAGAGCCCCATAGACTGTCACTACTGAAGTTTTCTGGGGGTAAACCCACCAAGCCCAGAGGCTCGCAAGCATTCTCACCTAATTTAAATTAAATTAAATTAAATTAATTTAATTTAATCCTACAATTTAATTCAGCCTCTTGCAGCCCCTCCACTCCCTGCCAGAGGGGCTCACTCTTCTGGCCCCCAGGGGGCAGCCCTGTGTAGGTTTACAAGAGCTTTCTTTCCCCTCCCCCCCTCCCCCCTCCCCCACCTCAATGTGACTAATCAGGCGTCCTGTTAGCCATAACTCATCTAAAACCAGGGTATGAAGGATTCTGGGCGCATTAACAACAACAACAACAAATACTGCAGGCACAAAGAGATATTATTTTATAAATAGAGGCAAAATCCCCAAATAAACAGAAAAGAAACAGAACGCGAACCACCCGCATTGCTCAGCCCTAGCACCAAAGAATCTCTAGCTACAATGGTATCTTGTTTGTGGAGGGTAGGGGAAGGTGGGAAGCATAAATACAACAGAGACACTGGATGCAGGTCAGATTGCTTAAGGAAAGGTCGAGTTGGGCTGTCGAGCTGTTTAACCTCGGGCAAGTCCCTGAATTCCTGTTCCTCTAGTTCATACCACTGTCAGTTTCCCAATCCCCACCTTTGAGGATTGAAGGAGTGCTTTGATAACTGTCAAGTTTACAAATGTGAGAGTTTCCCTGCTGTGCTGGTCTAAGGAAAACCACACTCCTGTGTGTCTCCTCTCCTCTCAATCCCCTTCTACAACGCTATTTCCCTTCTGACACCAGACCTGTGAGTTTTCCATACATCAAGCAATTCTGCAACACCACCTGGGTGTCCTACAATTTAATTCAGTTCTGACGCTATCTACCTGGAGAGAGCTCAGATCGCACAGGTTAAGGGCTCAGTCACACAAGACAGCCCTCCCCCTCCCCCTCCTGCCAATGGGAATCTCATGTCCCAGGTTTCCCCCTGTACTTCTGACCTAGGGGCTATGAATCTCACGTTCCCACGATGCCCTCCTTGGTTTCAGTTTATTTGCTAGAGCAGCTCACGGAACTCAGGAAAGCATTCACTTACTAGACTACTAGTTTATTATAGAAGGATATAACTCAGGATCAGCCAGATGGAAGAGATAGATGCACAAGGTAAGTTGTATGGAAAGGGCTATGGAGCTTCCATGCATTTTCTAGACACACCACTCTCTCACCACCTCCAAGTGTTCACCAACCCAGAAGCTCATCAGATCTTGCTGTTCTAGAATTTTTATAGAGCTTTAGTCTCCAGCACCCCTCCCCTTCCCAGAGGTCAATGGGTAGGACCAAAAGTTCCAACCCTTTAATACATGGCCTTCCATGTCTGGTCTTAAGCCTTTTTTTTTTTTTAATATTTATTTATTTATTTGGCTGTGCCGGGTCTTAGTTGCCGCACGCTGGATCTTTAGTTGTGGCATGTGGGATCTAGTTCCCTGACCAGGGATCAAACCCAGGCCCCCTGCATTGGGAGCGTGGAGTCTTAACCACTGGATCACCAGGGAAGTCCCCCAACCCTTTAATTACTTGATCTTTTTTTGGTGACCAGCCCCATCCTGAGGTTTCGTTGGGACCTCACTCTAAATCACCTCATTAGCATAAACTCAGGTGTGATTGAAAGAGCTTGTCATGAATAACAAAAGATAATCTCGGGGCTTCCCTGGTGGCGCAGTGGTTAGGAATCCGCCTGCCAATGCAGGGGACACGGGTTCGAGCCCCGGTCCGGGAAGATCCCACATGCCGCGGAGCAACTAGGCCCGTGAGCCACAATTACTGAGCCTGCGCATCTGGAGCCTGTGCTCCGCAACAAGAGAGGCCGCGATAGTGAGAGGCCCGTGCACCGCGATGAAGAGTGGCCCCCACTTGCCGCAACTAGAGAAAGCCCTCGCACAGAAACGAAGACCCAACACAGCCATAAATAAATAAATAAATAAATAAATAAATAAATAAATAAATAAATAAATAAATAAATAAATAAATAAATAAATAAATAAATAAATAAATAAATAAATAAATAAATAAATAAATAAGATAATCTTATCACTTAGGAAATTACAATGGTTTGGGGAGCTTTGTGCCAGGAACCCAGGACAAAGATTAAATATATTTCTTATTATACCACAAAATTTGCTCCAGTAGATCCATTCTATGCCCTTCTCTGAGCTAGTCTGTGCCTTGAGTTGCTGATGTCTTTGGACTGTATTGTCCAGACTCCCTTGCCCACTGGCTTCTGTTGGGTTTGGCCCATGGGAAGGAACAATAAGAGATTAGAGAAAGGAGGTGATAGCGGCAGACGTGAGGATGTTTACTCCTTCGCTCCCACTCTCTTCTTACCAGACACCTATGTTACCTTAAAGAGTCCTCAGGAGCCTAGGGGCCATCATCTCTACTATGCACTGCTGAAGGCTGGAAGGCATTTTTGAGATTTTGGAGGGGTTTTGTGCTAATCATTGAGTGGTAAATCTTCTTATTCACCTTCAAAGAGACATCATCTCATGGACCTTATGTTGTAGTGTAGAAGACACTCATTAACAAATTTTTACCCAAATAATGGTTTAAATTACATTTGTGACAAATGTTATGGATGAAAGTTGGAGGGTGAGAGTGTAGATATATCAAGGGACAGTGCCCAGTCTAAAGTGTCAGGGGAATCCTCCCTAAAGAAGAGATATTGAAGTTGAGACTTAATACTCTTGAAGGAGACTGCTTTGCCCCACTTTGCCCTTCACCAAGCCAGTGACCGCCCCCCTGGACTCCTCCACCAAGAGTATCTGACAGTTGGCGCTCTGCAAACCATGCAACAACTCCCCAATGTCTTGTTCTAGCACTTGGGCAGGAATGAACTTTAAAATGAGTACATTTTTTTTTATTATTATTGAGGTATAGTTGATGAACAATATTATATAACTTTCAGGTGTACAATATATTGATTCACAATTTTTAAATTTCATTTATAGTATTATAAAATATTGACTATATTCCCTGTGTTGTACATATTATATTTCATCGTAGCTTATTTATTTTATATGTAGTAGTTTACACCTCTTAATCCCCCATCGCTCTATTGCTCCTCCCCCCTTCCCGTTCGCCACTGGTAACCACTAGTTTGTTCTTTACATCTGTGAGTCTGTTTCTGTTTTGTTATATTCACTCATTTGTTTTATTTTTTAGATTTCACATATATGTGATATCATACAGTATTTGTCTTTCTCTGTCTGACTTATTTCACCTAGCATAATGCCCTCCAAGTCCATTCATGTTGTTGCAAATGGCAAAATTTCATTCTGAATTATGGCTGAGTAGTATTCCATTGTGTGTGTGTGTGTGTGTGTGTGTGTGTGTGTGTATCACATCTTATTTGTTCATGCATCTATTGATAAAATGAACACTTTAAAATTATCAATATATTCCTTTGCACTCTTGTTACATATGGGCATTCTACTTCTTGCCATGCATATACTTTAAAGATGCTCATTTTAAGGCCCCTCATGCTAGACTGTAAAAGAGGATGGTCAAATAGCAGTCTAATTATTGTGATTTGCAGCATTTTTCTTTACTATTGGAAAATTAACCTGGAGCAGATGGCAAGGGTGAATATATTTGTTTAATTTATCTTAAAAATGGTTCTGGGTTATGTTGAATAAATATATTAGCCTTTGAATCTCAGGATAGTTTCGTCAGATTTTAAGTGTGTATACATCATATTGATTCAGAATCTGGTTCTAGCACATGCTGTGGATATTGTGATTTTACAAAGTCATCACAGACTGGGAGAAAGGGAGCTTTCACTCTGTTAAATACAGGGTTGTCAAAGCTATGAGGCTTAAACTTAATTTTGCACTGGACTTTGAACCATTCTTGAAATCCTCTAATGTTTGAGCAAAAGAAAAATTTATGCATGTAAAACTCTCTAGTCCCAGCTATTTGAGAATGGCAGCAAGCTTTCTTGTTATTGCTCAAATCACATCACACGTAACGCCATAATAATCAGTGGGCCTCCACACCAGTGAAGCCCCAGCTTCCTCATCTATGAGATTAGGATAATACTAATACTTTCTATGATTGCTAGGAGGTTTAAGTGAGATATTATTAAAAAAATCTGCAACGCTCAGAGTTTAGAATTTGGGATGATGAAAGGTCCCTTTCTGTTTTTTACTGCTCTCATCAAAAAATCCAGTTAGAGAACACAACCTTACTATGACACTGAGAAAAGTGAAAAATTCAGTGGTTTTATCCTAAACAACAACAGAAAGAATGTGTTTCTAATTAAGGAAAAAAATACCTTGACCACCAGCTTCCAAACGTCAACTTCCTGAAAGAAAGTGGAAAAATCCAAATCTGAATAAAAATCTGCAGCTTCTCCAATTCCCATGCTCAGGGCCATATCAGCTAATACTCTGGGAGGGAGTCATTTCCATCCACCAATGAAACTAACTTCCCTTTGCAAATCCCCTTTTATAGGCAGAATTCCTTTTCTATTTCCTTGTGGTTTTATTTCACTCTGTGGGCTGTTTGCAATATTCTCGTTTGAGGGAGTGAAAGGGAGAGAGGGGGCAAAATGCAGGGTGAGTTCCTCCAAATGTCAGGCTGGGTAGTGCCAAGACAGCTGGGCCTGAAACCCTGCACCCAAGGAGGGGCACTGTTGTGGCTGGAAAGGATGTGAGCTCAGCCTCATCTGGTTTCTTTTAATGCTCGCAGCAAAGGGCCTGAGTTATTGCATTCTTTCTTGATGTCTTACATAAAATCAGATTATTAAGTGCAGAGACAGTCAACTGTTCTCTGTCCTCCTGGCTAGCGTTTTACCATCACCATAGCAACATCAATAAACAGAGAAGTAAATTAACCTCTGAAGAAGAAGGTCACTGGTTTTACTGTCCAAATGGCTTTTACTTTCCCTGCTTAAATACACACACACACACACACTCTCACACTTATGCACACTATTGTTGTGGTTGTTTTTCTGGTTAAATTTATGAGCTATTTGACCCAATGGTGACAAGACAAAGAACGCAGCTTGGTTCCTATCACCCTTTTGTTTAAAAAACCTTCAATTATTCCCCATTGCCTACAGAATTAAGTCCGATTCCTTTGCACAGTGTTCACCATCTTGATCTCTTTCAAAGCCACATCTCCATCGTTTATTCATCAGTGGCCCTCTTAAACCAGTCAAGGAGGAAAAAGGCCTCATTTCCTTATAAGCCTCTTGCCTGACTTGGCACTTCTGTCCATGCCTCCAGCTATCATCTCAGTACAACCAAGGCAATCTTCAAGCCCACCTCCAACACTGAATCTTAAACTTCCCCTCCTCTCTGTCTCTACTGCCACCAGCCTGGACCAAGCCATCCCCAGGTCCAACCTGGGTGACATCTGCAGGAGCCTCAGCCCTGGGCTAAGCCCTTCTGCCCCTGTCCTGCGTGGTCTGTTTTTGACACAGCAGTCAGAATGAGCTTTTAAGACATAAATTGTATTAGTTCACTCTCCTGCTTAAAACCCTCCCGTGACGTTCCTGGCACAAAAATTAACTCCAAAGGCCTTACTGGGTGGGATCCCCACTGGGTCCTGTGTGACCTGGCCTGTGCCCATCTGTCTGACTTCATTGCATAGCCTTCTTCCATCCCTGGCTCTTACTCTCCAGAATCACTGCCTTTATTCCCATTCCTTACATGTGCAAGCCCTTTCCCTGCATCTGGCCTTTGCATTTTCTCTTAGTCTAGAACAGTTTCCTCTGATAGTTATGGGGTTGATGCCTTCTTATCACCGTTCAGGTCTCCACTTAAATGTGTTCTCCTTAGAGAATTTTGTGGTTACCCTATCCACAGTCATACCCCTCCAATCCCAGCTCAACGCTCTATCAAATTGTCATATTTTGTTTCCTTGATAGCGCTTACCACTATCTTATGTTACCTTGCTTACTAATTTGATAAATTAATTTATAAATCATGTGTCTTTCTTTTAGAGTATAAGTAGGGCAGGGACTATCTTTGTTTGCTCACCACAGAATTCCTAGCTCCTAGTAACATCTCTGGCACACAAAAGGCCATCAGTAAATATTTTTTGAATGAATCAATGTATAAACCTCATTTTTCAAGACGCAGTTTACATGTGACCTTTCTTGTGAAGCCTTTGTTACCCATTACTAGAAACTTCATCTCCCTCCCATATGTATCTCCTACACGACATTGGTCACTTTCTTCCTTTTTAAAAATTTATATATTTGTATTTATCTATATATTCTGTTCAATTCTTTTCCATTGTAGGTTATTACAAGATACTGAACATAGTTCCCTGTGCTATACAGTAGGTCCTTGTGGTTCATCTATTTTATATATAGTATTATGTATATGTTAATCCCAAACTCCAAATTTATACTTCCCCAACCCCTTCCCCTTTGGTAAACATTCTAAAAAAATACTATTTTTTTAGATTCCACATATAAGTGTTATCATATTATATTTGTTATCATATTATATTTGTCTTTCTCTGTCTGACTCAGTATGATAAACTCTAGGTCTGCCTATGGTGCTGCAAATGGCAATATTTCATTCTTTTTTATGGCTGAGTAATACTCTATTGTATATATGTACCACATCTTCTTTATCTATTCATCTGTTGATAGACAGGTTGCTTCCTGTCTTGGCTATTGTAAACAGTGCTGCTGTGAACCAAGCCTCTGTCATTTATGGCAGCAACCTCCATAATATACCTTTATACTGGATTTCTATCCTTCCTTGTGTCAATCTTCCTTTTCCCTCACACCTGATTCCTGAGATCACTTGCCAAATAAACTATCTGTAAATAAGTTCTTGCCACAGGCTCTGCTTAAAAGGACCTCAAAATAAAACATTAACTTTTCCTTTAAGAACTTCCTTTGCTTTCAACATTGGTGTTGAAAAAACTGGTTATACACATATAAAACAATGAAGTTGGTCCCTTACCTTATATCATACAAAAATTAACTCAAAATGGATCAAAATCCTGAACATAAGAGCTAAAACTATAACATTCTTAGAAGAAAACACAGGGGGAAAGCTTTATGACATTGGCTCTGGCAAGGATTTCTTAGATATAATACCAAAGGCACAGGCAATGAAAGAAAAAATAGATCAGTTGGACAGCACAAAAATTTTAAACTTTTGTACATTGAAGGGGTCTATTAACATAGTAAAAAGGCAACCCATGGAATAGGAGAAAATATTTGCAAATCATATATCTGATAAGGGGTTAATATCCAGAATATATCAATAACTCCTACAACTCAGCAACAACAAAAAACAAACAATGAAATTTAAAAATGGGCAAAGGACTTGAATAGCCATTTCTCCAAAGAACATACACAAAGGGCTTTTGTATATCTTTTAAGCACATGAAAAGATGATCAGCATCACTAATCATTAGGGAAATGCAAATCAAAGCCATAATGAGATATCACTTTACACCCATTGGGATGGCTACTATCAAAAAAAACAGAATATAACAAGTGTTAGCAAGGATGTGGAGAAATTGGAACCCTTGTGAATTGCTGTTAGGAATGAAAAATGGTGTGGCCTTTATGGAAATCAGTACAGCAGTTTCTCAAAAAACTACACATAGAAGTACCATATAATCCAGCCATTGCACTTATGGGTATCTACCAAAAAGAACTGAAAGCAGTATCTCAAACAGATATTTGTATGCCCATGTTCATAACAGCATTATTCACAATAGCCAAAAGATGAAAGCAACCCAAGTGTCTATTGACAGATGATTGAATAAACAAAATGTGGTGTATACATGCAATGGAATATTATCCAACCTTAAAAAGGAGAGGGATTCTGGGACATGCTACAACATGGATGAATTTTGAAGACGTTATGCTAAGTGAAATAAGCCAGTCACAAAAGAACAAATACTGTCTGATTCCACTTATATGACGTACCTAGAGTAGTCGAATACATAGAGACAGAAAATAGAATGGTGGTTGCCAAGGGCTGGAGTAGGGATGGAAGTTATAGTTTAATGGGTACAGAGTGTTAGTTTGGGAAGATGAAAAATCCTGGAGCTGAATGGTCACGATTGAGCAACAGTGTGAATGTACTTAATGCAACTGAACTGTATACATAAAAATGGTTAAAATGGTAAAATTAAAAAAAAAAAAACAAGAAAAACAAAACAAAACAAAATAAAGCCCTTTGCTGCAAATTATAGAGACAGACAGTAGATTGTTGGTTGTCTAAGGCTTCAGGGGGTTGGGGAAAATAAGGAGTAAGTACTAATGAGTAAAAGGTTTCTTTGGGGGGTTATAAAAATGTTCTAAAAGTTATTGTGCTGATGGTTGCACAATTCTGTGAAATACTAAACACTATTGGATTGTATATTTAAAATGGGTAAACTATGTGATATGTGCATTATATGTCAATAAGGTTGTTATATTTTTAAAAAAGAAACCTCTTTTGCCATTGGACGCTCCCTCTACTTAGGCATCTAATAACGATTTTGGCTGTCCATCACTTTCCTCCTCATTATATCCAAAAATTCATATTTCTTTCTTCTTCCCCATCAAAATTAACTATGCCCCATTTCCTTTTCATCCTGCTGTCTAAAAATTAATATGATATATGTCTATGTTTTTTAAAAGGCCTAATGAGTTCCTATGAATAAACACATTTGATAAAGAGCCTCTGAGACTTAAAAGATTGAACTAATGTGGAAAGTCCAGGAAACCTGGCAGACCTAGGGGATATATTAAAAGAGGTGTCACAGCAAGCACACTAAAAGCTGCCTGTGATCCCTTCTCTTTTTGCTGCCAAGAGAGACAGAAACTATCAGTCATAGTGCTAAGCTTTCACTTTCCAGAAAGGAAAAAGAGAGAAAATGGAGGAGAATATCCCAGCAGCCTGAGTCACTGGACTCAGCATTACAGTAGTATTCTGGATTACTGTTGGTTCCCTGAAAGATAAAATCCTGGGATTCATTGAAGAGCTCAAGATTAGAAAGGGCAATCTGGGTTCTAGGGCAGCCTGTTCTATGTCAAAGATAAACCAGATACTAGCTAAAGTGGTAAGGACAGATTTTAGTCAGGAATATCCTACTGCAATGGGAAAAGAGTTCAGTATGAACAGAACTCAACTTTGATTTGTACAAAGGAGACTGGGTGTTCTAAAGGGAGAATGAGGGAAAACGGAGGACGGTGAGCAGAGGCTCAATAGAACCAAGGAAGTGAAAAATGACAAAAACTGGGAAGGTGGGGTTGGTCCATGTGAATCCCACCTGGTTTGTTAATTGACGCCGTGTATGGAAGTTGGGCTCCTCCCCTCCCACAGGGGATGAGAGACAGGGGACCCCATCTTCAGGTGTTGGTGGAACAAACAGTGAATTCTTTTGGCAACCGTAAGTTTTCTCAGGCCCCTTTAAAGGGGCTAGTGTCATTCTAAGGGTGAGGCATTGAGCTGGTAGAAATGATGTCAGCATTTTGTTTTTGTTTCTTCTTTTTATTTTATTTTATTTATGTATTTATGTATTTATTTATTTATTTATTTATTTTACGTCTTTATTGGAGTATAATTGCTTTACAATGTTGTGTTAGTTTCTGCTGTACAGCAAAGTGAATTGGCTATATGTATACATATATCCCCATATCTCCTCCCTCTTGAGCCTGCCTCCCACTCTCCTTATCCCACCCCTCTAGGTGGTCACAAAGCAATGAGTTGATCTCCCTGTGCTATGCGGCTGCTTCCCAGTAGCCATCCATTTTACACTTGGTACTGTATATATGTCAGTACTACTCTCTCATTTCATCCCAGCTTCCCCTTCCCTGCTGTGTCCTCAAGTCCGTTCTCTACATCTGCATCTTTATTCCTGCCCTGCCACTAGGTTCATCAGTACCACTTTTATAAGATTGCGTATATATGCGTTAGCATGGAGTATTTGTTTTTCTCTTTCTGACTTACTTCACTCTGTATGACACTTTCTAGGTCCATCCACCTCATTACAAATAACTCAATTTTGTTCCTTTTTATGGCTGAGTAATATTCCATTGTATATATGTGCCACATCTTCTTTATCCATTCTTCTGTTGATGGACATTTAGGTTGCCTCCATGTCCTGGCTATTGTAAATAGTGCTGCAATGAACATTGTGGTACATGACTCTTTTTGAATTATGGTTTTCTCAGGGTATATGCCCAGTAGTGGGATTGCTAGGTCATATGGTAGTTCTATTTTTAGGGGTTTTTTTTGGCTGCATTGGGTCTTCATTGCTGCGTGTGGGTTTTTCTCTGGTTGAGGGGAGTGAGGTCTACTCTTCATTGTGGTGCGCAGGCTTCTCATTGTGGTGGCTTCTCTTGTTGCAGAGCATGGGCTCTAGGTGTGTAGGCTTCAGTAGTTGTGGCACGTGGGCTCAGTAGTTGTGGCTCGTGGCTCTAGAGCACAGGCTCAGTAGTTGTGGCACACGGGCTTAGTTGTTCTGCAGCGTGTGGGATCTTTGCGGACCAGGGCTTGAACCTGTGTCCCCTGCATTGGCAGGCGGATTCTTAACCACTGCACCACCAAGGAAGCCCTATTTTTAGTTTTTTAAGAAACTTCCATACTGTTCTCCATAGTGGCTGTATCAATTTATATTCCCACCAACAGTGCAAGAAGGTTCCCTTTTCTCCACACCCTCTCCAGCGTTTATTATTTCTAGATTTTTTTTTATGATGACCATTCTGACTGCTGTGAGGTGATAGCTCATTGTGGTTTTGATTGGCATTTCTCTAATGATTAGTGATGTTGAGCATCTTTTCATGTGTTTGTTGGCCATCTGTACGTCTTCTTTGGAGAAATGTCTATTTAGGTCTTCCGCCCATTTTTTGTTTGGGTTGTTTGTTTGTTTTTGTTTTTTTTTTTTTAATAACACTACTGTTTTTGTTTTTTTTTTTTTTTAAAGGAATTCCTTTATTTTTATTTTTTATTTATTTATTTTTGGCTGTGTTGGGTCTTCGTTTCTGTGCAAGGGCTTTCTCCAGTTGTGGCAAGCGGGGGCCACTCTTCATCGCGGTGCGCGTGCCTCTCACTATCGCGGCCTCTCCCGTTGCGGAGCACAGGCTCCAGACGCGCAGGCTCAGTAATTGTGGTTCACGGGCCCAGTTGCTCCGCGGCACATGGGATCCTCCCAGACCAGGGCTCGAACCCGTGTCCCCTGCATTGGCAGGCAGATTCTCAACCACTGCGCCACCAGGGAAGCCCTGTTTGTTTTTTTGATATTGAGCTGCATGAGCTGCTTATATATTTTGGAGATTAATCCTTTGTCTGTTGATTTGTTTGCAACTATTTTCTACCATTCTGAGGGTTGTCTTTTCATCTTGTTTATGGTTTCCTTGCTGTGCAAATTCTTCTAAGTTTCATTAGGTCCCATTTGTTTATTTTTGGTTTTATTTCCATTTCTCTAGGAAGTGGGTCAAAAAGGATCTTGCTGTGATTTATGTCATAGAGTGTTCTGCCTACGTTTTCCTCTAAGAGTTTTATAGTGTTTGGCCTTACACTTAGGTCTTTAAATCCATTTTGAGTTTATTTTTGTGTATGGTGTTAGGAAGTGTTATAATTTCATTCTCATACATGTAGCTGTCCAGTTTTCCCAGCACCACTTATTGAAGAGTTTCTTTTCCCCATTGTATATTCTTGCCTCCTTTGTCATAGATAAGGTGACCATAGGTGCGTGGGTTTATCTCTGGGCTTTCTATCCTGTTCCATTGATCTATATTTCTGTTTTTGTGCCAGTACCATACTGTCTTGATTACTGTAGCTTTGTAGCATAGTCTGAAGTCCAGGAGCCTGATCCCTCCAGCTCCGTTTTTCTTTCTCAAGATTGCTTTGGCTCTTCGGGGTCTTTTGTGTTTCCATACAAATTGTAAAATTTTTTGTTCTAGTTCTGTGAAAAATGCCAGTGGTAATTTGATAGGGATTGCATTGAATCTGTAGATTGCTTTGGGTAGTATGGTCCTTTTCACAATGTTGATTCTTCCAATCCAAGAACATGGTATGTCTCTCCATCTGTTTGTATTGTCTTTGATTTCTTTCATCAGTGTCTTATAGTTTTCTGCATACAGGTCTTTTGCCTCCTTAGGTAGGTTTATTCCTAGGTATTTTATTCTTTTTGTTGCAATGGTAAATGAGAGTGTTTCCTTAATTTCCCTTTCTGATTTTTCATTGTTAGTGTATAGGAATGCAAGAAATTTCTGTGCATTAATATTGTATCCTGCAACTTTACCAAATTCATTGATTAGCTCTAGTAGTTTTCTGGTGTTAGCATTTTGTTCATGTCTTTATAGGCCAAGTTGGAGACCTAGTCAAGAAGAGATCTCAGAGGGCCTGGCTGGAGTTTGGTCAGGGAGAGAATCTTTGTCATCTATCACTTACGAGCTGTGTGATCCTGGGTGAGTCACATATCATCTCTGATCCCTAGTTTTTAAGATCAAAATCAAATATTTCTAGGCCCAGTACCTTTACCAACACCCCACCCCTACCATAGTTTCTTATTGTGCTGAAAGGAAGGGGGCTTGGATTTGAATCTCATTTCAGTACTTATTAGCTTTATAACTTGAACAAGTCATGTAGTCACAGTGTTGACACCCTTAAAATGATGACAAATGACCTTTACAAAGACTAGAATCTCTGGCTCCTGCTTCATTACATTTCCTTGAATATTCCAAATGTGTATATCATGGTATTGATACTTGGGGCTTTCACTATTTTGTATGGTTAAGTGAAAAAATTTTAAGTACTCCCACATCCTTTGGTGGAGGACTGGTTAAATAAACCACACATTCAAACAATGGAATCCTAAGCAAAAATTTAAAAATAGATCTTTATAATAGACTTAGAATAAAGGCCACGGAACAAAAAGTGGAAAACAATGAAGTTACAGAATAGGATTATTAATTAGACCTTATTTTAATTGTTATTAAATAAAAAAACATATAAATAGGTATTATATGAATATGTACATGTACATATTTATTTGTATAGGAATAAAAGCTTGGTTGAATATACACCAAGCACTAATATATGTGGATTGTAGACTATTGTGTGTGTATTATATGTGTGTGTATAGGTGTTGGGGAGCAAGTGATGAATTAAATTTAAGATTAGAACACATCAATGAGGATACCACTTTTTCCTTTATAAAACAACCAATACTGTGCTAACCAGTTTAGCCTTCAATAACTTATTTAATCATCTAAACAACCTATAAGGTGATTATTATTAGTATGATTATTATTATTCCCATTTTAAAGATTAAAAAAGTGACACACTGAAAGATTAAGTAACTTGCTTGATATCACACTACTGTAAAGTGCCAAAGTCAAGAGTCTACCGTGGCACTGACTTCAAATTTTTTCCTCTTTAACCAATATTTAGCTTCCTAGCTAATTGCTTTGAAATTAAATAAATAAATAAATAAATGCTTATCAGCAGCGTAATGTCTAATTCCAAGATGTTTGTTCTCTCCTTATCAAAAGATACCAACTGCAGATCTCTCCATTTACTATGGGGAAATATTTCCAGTATAGGAGTGTATATAGGTGCAGGAGCACCTGTCCATATTATTTTAATACCCATCAGTAATATTTGTTCTTACCAACATGTAGTTTAAAATCTTCAGACTATCCCTTTGTTTTCCATACCTTTATAAATAGTCAACAGATTGAGTGAGGGGGAGATCCTATATCTAAAAGTCAGAAAAGTGTTGCTCCCCACTTCTGCTTATTGCCTCTGCCTTCTAATAATCTGAGGGAGAGTGAATGTCTGTAGATAAATACCTGTAGATACAGCCATAAGGCAGAGAACTCATGGTTGGAGAGCAAAAATAGGAATGAAAAAGAAAAAATTTTCAACTGCTTAAAGAAAAAAAAAGCAGTTTAACTGGAATACAATTTGTCAGTTATCCAACATCCTCCAAATAGAAATAGTTTTAAAAGATGATAGTAAAATGTCAACTCCCTTTGGGTCAAATCCAGCCAACTTTCTCAGCAAAGAGCATGGAGTTAGCCATAGAAGGGAAAGAGGGAGTGGGGGATCAAACATAACCCCCTGTCTCCCCACCCCTGCCACACACACACGGCATTTAGTCATTACATAAAATGACCAAGGAAGCTCAGATTCTTGTCTAGAGTCCCTTATTGCGTGACATCCACCTGTTTAAAATTCCCATTTCCCCCGTTTGTGAAATGACATCCTTCCTACTTCATCTCTCACAGGGAACAATTGCAAAGTATGGATCCTTTGCTGAGTCCTTTGAACACAAAGGATTTATAAATAGAGGTATGATAAAGGCAAAGTAATACCCGGGGCCAGTGATGCAGGTAGACTGCTCTTCTTTTTCCCTTTTTCCTCTTTCTGGTCCCTATGAACCTTGATCTCCTGCTTCCCACCCTTCCCTGATCTCACTGCATCTGAAGCCACCCAAAACCTATTTCATAGGCACATTCCCTGTTCTTTGTTTAATCAGACAGTTTTCCTAACATTTCAAAATGACAGAAACTACTTTTGCTTCCATCATTTAAACTACTTTTTGTTTCCATCATTTTGATGTAGGGGAGGTGGCCCATTTCATAACAGAAGAGAATAAAGTTCCATCCTGCCCAGGGACAGAGACTGCTAGCCAGTCTCCAGAACCATATTCTCTTCATGGGTGTGCAGCCAGAAAATGTTTTCCTGGCTGCCTTGTGGTTAGGTGTGATTGATCATAAAAATCTCCCAGCTCTCATCCTCTTTGTTCTTTCCCCTTCCCCTGACTTGATGCTAAAAAAGGACAGCATTCCACTGACAGCATTCCTAAAACAAAATGTCATTGTTTTAGGTTATATTGTGGTAAGGCCACAGCATTAACTTCTCTTGTATTCGAGCCATTATGCATTTGCGGTTTCTTTGTTATAGCAGCTCTTTTCACCTAATACAAGCTTTCATCCACTTAAAGAAAGACTGGTATGAAGAGGCCATGGTTAAGAATTTGATCAGGTTAATAGAAAACTACAGTGTCAGCAAAACACCATGATCATCCATATTGGTTGGGAAAATAAAGGTCCCAAGAGATAGACTGAAAGGCCAAGAAATCAGATCAAAAGAACTAAATAATTCTATATCTAAAAGAAGAGTTTTAGAAGTTTTCTAGAGTAACCCTAGAACGGTGAAAAAGCTAAGAAAGGCACATATGGGGTTTGAATATATAGACTGGAGATACGAAAGGAATATACTAAAGAGAGGATGAAATGGAGCAACAAAATGGTGGCAGTGTGAGTATCTGCAGAGAAATTGGCCAGTGACCATTGCTAGTGGTCTGACCGGCAATAGGATTTTAGGAACATGAAAACCTTACATTAAATTTTATATCATTAGCTTTGTTATGTGACATAACTCTCTTTAACTAATATAGTACATTTCCTTGTACTGGGATACTTTAAGAAAATCAAGAAAAATATGCTGTAGGTACATCTGGGTCATACCCAGCCTACAGGAGAATAAGATAGACAGAAAGGTAAGAGTGACAGTAAAAACTCATCAGAAGCCAGCAATATAAAAAAGAAATGAATAGGAAAAAATGTAAGCCTCCAAGAACTTTTGAGGTAATGGGAGGAGTCTGGATTTTCTACTATCTATGGAGAAATAGTAATGCAAATTATTCTTTAACACTGGCTCTGAAGTTGGACTGCCTATGATTTAACCCAAATCTTACCAGTTACTAACTGTGCATCTTTGGACAAGATAATTTATCTCTCTGGGCCCCAGTTCTGGGCCCTCTAAAAAGAGGATAATACTAGAACCTATCGCCTAGTGGTGTTATGAGGAATAAATTAATTAAATGATGTTAATAGGAATAAATGAATAGTGTCTGGCATATAGTAAGCCTTCAAGATGTTTTAACTATTATTATTGTTATCATTATTTTTACTATAACATCTGAAAGATAATGTAGAGGGGTCAGGAATTGGTGAATAGCAAAGCTTTTAGAGTATGTAGTTTTAAGAAGTGAATTATGACAAAGTGACATTTATGTCCAACTATTATACATGAAAGTAAAATTAGTTGACAAAGAAAAAAATGACTGCCTAAATAAACATTATTAAAATGAGGTTATTTCATGCCAAAATGGCTAGTATTAAGAAGACTGACCATTCTCAAATTCAAACTAGAATTCTTATATAGTGCCAGTAGGAATAAAAATGATTATAACCACGCTGGAAAATGGTTTAGCATTATCTATTAATATTAAACATACACAAACCTATGGCCCAGCAATTCACTCCTAGATGTATTCCCAGTAGAAATCCATGTGTGTGGTCACTAAAAACTCTATAGAAAGATGTTTATCTCAACATTATTCTTGATATCCTCAAACTGGAAACAACCCCAATGTCTTTCAGGAGTAGAATGGACAAATAAATAAATTCATACCATGGAATACTACATAGCAATAATAATGATAAATGCACTCCTGCTACATACAAAAACATGGGTAAATCTCACAAAAATAATATTGAGAGAAAAAAGTCAGACACAAAGGATTAGGTACTTTGAATGCACAAATGAATGAATGGTTTGAAATTAATAGTTCATTTATATGCAATGAATACATAGAGTTATGAATAAACAGTGCAATGAATATATAAGGAACTTACAGTGTTGAATACTATATAGTGAGATGAATGTATAGTGTTAAATGTCAGGGTAGTAAGGACCTTGAAGAGGTAGCAGTAATAATTGGGAAGGGGCACAAGCAGGATTTTTAGTAATGTTCTAGTTTTTTCCTTGGGAAGTGGCTATTCACGTATGTTCACTTTGCTGTAATTCTTCAAACTACATGCTTATGATTCGTGCCCTGTTACACTTCAGTGAGAAGTTTTTTAAAAAGAGGACCCTTAATAAGGTTGGATTCAGGGTTAGCTCCCACTAGATCAAGGTGATACTTGTTCTCTACTCCCAGGATCACAAACTTTCAGTCTCCATCATTGTTCATAGAAAAGACTCTGGTCTTACCACAATATAACCTAAAAACAATGACATTTCTTAAAGGAACTAAGCAATAAATCACATATTGCTGTCAGTTCCCCACAAGCCAGTAATTCCATTCAGAGCTGTTCAAAGGCTTAGAGAAATGAAAAAAGTTCTTCCATTTCCACAAATCTATTTGTGTTACCATTTTCATTGCTCTGTGCAGCAGGAATTTTCTTTCTTCCTTCCTTCTTCCCTCCCTCCCTCTCTCTCTCTCTCTCTTTCCCTTTCTTTCTTTCCTTCCTTCCTTCCTTCCTTCTTTCAATTAGCTATTTGAGATCCAATTTGAAATGCATTTGAATAGATTCTTACCAAAAAATAGTGATATGTGTATTTTTCTGTAAAAAAATTTTCAAATTCATTCACCCAATCATTTCTATATTTGGTGATATCATTTTGCCACCCAAAATATTTCATCATAAATTTAATAATCAGAACTCCCAATTAAAAAAAAAACCCTCATTTTCATCACTACTTACACTTGTAGTTGTATATTTACTTGGCTTCTTTAATTTCTGTCTCACACACAAGACCATTAGCTTCATTAGGGCAGGGAATAAATCTTTGTTGGTTCTTTTGTTATATATCCAGTTCCTAGAAGATATACAAATAAAATAAATGACTAAATACTGTTGTGAGTTACCAATGTCAATATGTTTCCAAACATTCTTAAGGGAGCAGCAACAAATCTTATGCAGATCCCTGATACATCAAGTATATAAAAGTGGAGTTACAATGCAGGATTGTCTTCCAGTGTCTCTATACAATCCTAAGGAGACTCACAGCAGAATATGAAGACAATGTGACTACCTAGATAGATAATTATATAGTTCTCTGTACCGGGTAAAACTATTCATATATCCAGCTAGCAGGAAATCTTCTGGATGCATCTAGCAGACCTGCAATAAATAGGAGCAAAGCAAAGCAGAAGTTGGACCACTGTGAAACTATCATCTTCAACCTCCTTGGTCTACCCAACTCTCTTATTTTGTGTGGACTCTCCCTTAACATTTTTCAGCAATTTGTTCAAACCTGTGAAGTTGTCAAGTAGAATAGTAAAAATATGTCTTTACTGAGCAATTACTCTGTGCTTGTGCTGTGCTAAGTGCTTTGCAAACATTATTTTATGTAATCCTAATTATTACAGTTTGTAGCTGAAAGAAGTTGAGTGTAGAAGAGACTTAAAAACTGAAGATTGGGGATTCCCTGGCAGTCCAGTGGTTAGGACTCTGCACTTTCACAGCCCGGCACCCAGGTTCAATCCCTTGTCCAGGGAACTGAGATCCTGCAAGCCACGTGGCCAAAAATAAAAAAAATAAAATAAAAATTTAAAAAACTGGACACGGGATTTAAATCATTGGTTCACTCATTGACTCAACAAATATGTTCTTTTGAGTGCCTGCCTTGTTAGGCCTAACCCCTATTTACACCTAAACAACTTTACTATACCACCACCAACCAAGTGCCTTATGTCTGTCTGTCATGGCAAGATACCCCACTATACCCCTAAATCCATTTATTCTTTTTCCTTTTAACTACTAGTGAGAAGTCTTTTAGCTTACTATTTTAAAAAAAATTATTATTAATATTACTCTGAGAGAGAGCCAGTATCAGTCAGAGGAAGATGTCTTTGCCTTGTATGCTCTGCATGCTAATTCTACTCTTAGGACTATAAAGGAGCTGACACCGTTCTCCCAGGTACAGCAAGGATTATGGTCACCCTGACCATGGCCTTGACCAGGAAGCTTGAAGGAGCAGAGACTGGGCAATGGACAGAACCACGCGAGAGAAATCAAAAACACAGTGGACTCCCAAGCGTCCATCTGTGATTAACTCCATGGGAACCGAAAAGTGATTCAGGGAGAAATTTAGAGACTATTTTCCATCTTATCATCTACATTCCACATGTGCTCATCATCACTTTATAGTCCAGATGTTCCTTTTCTGATCTTAGGTTTTACTTACACTCCTATTCAGGGCACCATTTTCATCTGAAGATGCCTGAGTCCTTTTCCCTAGAATCAGATGGATAAAACAAGACAACATAAAATGAAGAGGTTGTATCATCCAATTTTGCAAGAAACAATTTAGAACCCTCCTCCAAACCAGGGTTTCTTTCCTTATTGGGCCAAAAGGTAAGTTAATTAGGAAGTATGACATTTCTATTATTTTGTTCTTTGACTCAAAGTAATTCACAGATATACACAGGGTTGACTCGGATTTGACTTTGGGACATACACAATGTAGCGGGGTAAAATCAGCCCAGAGAGATAATTTCAAGGCTTCTGAACAACATGTCAGAAATAGTGACCTGAATAGGCAGATTGGCTTCTCTAGGAAATGTAGCTCCAACCTCAAGGGAACTAGGTGACTTCTGAGAGGTGAGAATATGTAAGAGACTCACATTAGTTCCCAATAAACTTCTGAGTACACACAAGGATATAAGTGGTTGTGTGTGAGTGTGTTTATCCTTGTGGTTTGCATAAACTGTCCAGTGTAAAATGCATGCATTTTCTGCTTTTTTGTATGTAATATTTCATTTGCTAGAAGTTATTGAACTGAATATTGTAAGATATCTACTCAGAATTACTAGAAGTGTTAATGTACTGTGTAGAACATCAATATAAAAAGCATGCAAGCTAACTTCACTGGAAAAGTAGTTATTTCCATCTACGCTATCCTATGTGAATTCATTTGTTCATTTATTAACTTAATACATTCAACAAATATTTACTGGGTCCCCATACATGTGCCCACCACTGTAAAAGGCACTGGGGTTATAATAATAATTTTTAAACAGAACAAAACATTTACCTTCCAGGGGAAGACATAAACAAAATAAATAAGTATATTAAATTGCATGATCATAAGCTAACTCTATTTTTAGTTTCTTAAGTAACTTCCATACAGTTCTCCATAGTGGTTGTACCAATTTACATTCCCTCCAACAGTGTGGGAGGGTTCCTTTTTCTCTACACCCTCTCCAGCATTTATTGTTTGTAGATTTTGATGATGGCCATTCTGACCGATGTGAGGTGATACATCATTGTAGTTTTGATTTGCATTCCTCTAATAATTAGTGATGTTGAGCACTTTTTTTTTTTTTTTAACTTTGGGTTTATTTATTTATTTATTTATGGCTGTGTTGGGTCTTCGTTTCTGTGCGAGGGCTTTCTCTAGTTGCGGCAAGTGGGGGCCACTCTTCATCGCGGTGCACGGGCCTCTCACTATCGCGGCCTCTCTTGTTGCGGAGCACAGGCTCCAGATGCGCAGGCTCAGTAATTGTGGCTCACGGGCCTAGTTGCTCCGCAGCATGTGGGATCTTCCCAGACCAGGGCTCGAACCCGTGTCCCCTGCATTGGCAGGCAGATTCTCAACCACTGTGCCACCAGGGAAGCCCGAGCACTTTTTAATGTGCCTATTGGCCATCTGTTTGTCTCCTTTGGAGAAATGTCTATGTAGATATTCTGCCCATTTTTTACTGGGTTGTTTGTTCTTTTGTTACTGAGCTGTATGAGCTGTTTGTATATTTTGGAGATTAATACCTTGTCAGTTTCTTCCTTTGCAAATATTTTCTCCCATTCTGTAGGTTGTCTTTTTGTTTTGTTTATGGTTTCCTTTGTTGTGCAAAAGCTTTTAAGTTTCATTAGGTCCCATTTGTTTATTTTTGTTTTTATTTCCATTACTCTAGGAGATGGATGGAAAAAGATATTGCTGCAATTTATGTCAAAGAGTATTCTGCCTATGTTTTCCTCTAAGAGTTTTATAGTATCTGGTCTTCCATTTAGGTCTTTAATCCATTCTGAGTTTGTTTTTGTATATGGTGTTGGAGAATGTTCTAATGTCATTCTTTTACATGTAGCTGTCCAGTTTTCCCAGCACCATTTATCGAAGAGATTGTCTTTTCTCCATTGTATATTCTTGCCTACTTTGTTGTAGATTAATTGACCATAGGTGCATGGGTTTATTTCTGGGCTTTCTATCCTATTCCATTAATCTATATGTATGTTTTTGTGCCAATACCTTGGGGTTTTTTGCTTTTTTTTTTAACATCTTTATTGGAGTATAATTGCTTTACAATGGTGTCTTAGTTTCTGCTTTATAACAAAGTGAATCAGCTATACATATACATATATCCCCATATCTCCTCCCTCTTGCGTCTCCCTCCCACCCTCTCTATCCCACCCCTCTAGGTGATCACAAAGCATGGAGCTGATCTCCCTGTGCTATGTAGCTGCTTCCCACTAGCTATCTATTTTACATTTGGTAGTGTATATATGTCCATGCCACTCTCTCACTTTGTCCCAGTTTACCCTTCCCCCTCCCCATGTCCTCAAGTCCATTCTCTAGGTCTGCATCTTTATTCCTGTCCTGCCCCTAGGTTTTTCAGAACCTTTTTTAAAAAAATTTTTTAGATTCCATATATATGTGTTAGCATACAGTACTTGTTTTTCTCTTTCTGACTTACTTCACTCTGTATGACAGACACTAGGTCCATCCACCTCGCTACAAATAACTCAGTTTCATTTCCTTTTATGGCTGAGTAATATTCCATTATATATATGTGCTACATCTTCTTTATCCATTCATCTGTTGGTGGACACTTAGGTTGCTTCCATGTCCTGGATATTGTAAATAGAGCTGCAATGAACATTGTGGTTCATGACTATTTTGAATTATGGTTTTCTCAGGGTATATGCCCAGTAGTGGGATTGCTGGGTCATATGGTAGTTCTATTTTTAGTTTTTTAAGGAACCTCCATACTGTTCTCCATAGTGGCTGTATCAATTTACATTCCCACCAACAGTGCAAGAGGGTTCCCTTTCCTCCACACCCTCTCCAGCATTTATTGTTTCTAGATTTTTTGATGATGGCCGTTCTGACTGGTGTGAGATGATATCGCATTGTAGTTTTGAGTTGCCTTTCTCTAATGATTAGTGATGTTGAGCATTCTTTCATGTGTTTATTGGCAATCTGTATGTCTTCTTTGGAGAAATGTCTATTTAGGTCTTCTGCCCATTTTTGGATTGGGTTGTTTGTTTTTTGGATATTGATCTGCATGAGCTGCTTGTAAATTTTGGAGATTAATCCTTTGTCAGTTGCTTCATTTGCAAATATTTTCTCCCATTCTGAGTGTTGTCTTTTCTTCTTGTTTATGGTTTTCTTTGCTGTGCAAAAGCTTTTAAGTTTCATTAGGTCCCATTTGTTTATTTTTGTTTTTATTTCCATTTCTCTAGGAGGTGGGTCAAAAAGGATCTTGCTGTGATTTATGTCAGAGAGTGTTCTGCCTATGTTTCCTCTAAGAGTTTTATAGTGTTTGGACTTACATTTAGGTCTTTAATCCATTTTGAGTTTATTTTTGTGTATGGTGTTAGGAAGTGTTATAATTTCATTCTTATACATGTAGCTGTCCAGTTTTCCCAGCACCACTTATTGAAGAGTTTGTCTTTTCCCCATTGTATATTCTTGCCTCCTTTGTCAAAGATAAGGTGACCATAGGTGCATGGGTTTATCTCTGGTCTTTCTATCCTGTTCCATTGATCTATATTTCTGTTTTTGTGCCAGTACCATATTGTCTTGATTACTGTAGCTTTGTAGTATAGTCTGAAGTTAGGGAGCCTGATTCCTCCAGCTCCATTTTTCTTTCTCAAGATTGGTTTGGCTATTTGGGGTCTTTTGTGTTTCCATACAAATTGTGAAATTTTTTGTTCTAGTTCTGTGAAAAATGCCATTGGTAGTTTGATTGGGATTGCATTGAATCTGTAGATTGCTTTGGGTAGTATAGTCCTTTTCACAATGTTCATTCTTCCAATCCAAGAACGTGGTATGTCTCTCCATCTGTTTGTATCATCTTTAATTTCTTTCATCATTGTCTTATAGTTTTCTGCATAGAGGTCTTTTGTCTCCTTAGGTAGATTTATTCCTAGGTATTTTATTCTTTTTGTTGCAATGGTAAATGGGAGTGTTTCCTTAATTTCTCTTTCAGATTTTTCATCATTAGTGTATAGGAATGCAAGAGATTTCTGTGCATCAATTTTGTATCCTGCTACTTTACCAAATTCATTGATTAGCTCTAGTAGTTTTCTCATAGCATCTTTAGGATTCTCTATGTATAGTATCATGTCATCTGCAAACAGTGACAGCTTTATTTCTTCTTTTCTGATTTGGATTCCTTTTATTTTTCTTCTCTGATTGCTGTGGCTAAAACTTCCAAAACTATGTTGATTAATAGTGGTGAGGGTGGCCAACCTTGTCTTGTTCCTGATCTTAGAGGAAATGGTTTCAGTTTTTCACCATTGAGAACGATGTTGGCTGTGGGTTTGTCATATATGGCCTTTATTATGTTGAGGTAGGTTCCCTCTATGCCTACTTTCTGAAGGGTTTTTATCATAAATCGGTGTTGAATTCTGTCAAAAGCTTTTTCTGCATCTATTGAGATGATCATATGGTTTTTATTCTTCAGTTTGTTAATATGGTTTATTTCATTGATTGACTTGCATAAATTGAAGAATCCTTGCATTCCTGGGATAAACCCCACTTGATCATGGTGTATGATCCTTTTAATGTGCTGTTGGATTCTGTTTGCTAGTGTTTGTTGAGGATTTTTGCATCTATGTCCATCAGTGATATTGGCCTCTAGTTTTCTTTCTTTGTGACATTTTTGTCTGGTACCGTGTTGTTTTGATGACTGTAACTTTGTAGTATAGTCTGAAGTCAGGGAGCCTGATTCCTCCAGCTCTGTTTTTCTTTCTCAAGATTGCTTTGTGTATTTGGGGTCTTTTGTGGTTCCATGCAAATTGTAAAGTCTTTCTTTCTAGTTGTGTGAAAAATGCCATTGGTAATTTGATATGGATTGCACTGAATCTGTAGATTGCCTTGGGTAGTATAGTCATTTTAACAATATTGATTCTTCCAATCCAAGAACGTTGTATATCTTTCCATCTGTTTGTGTCATCTTCAGTTTCTTTCATCAGTGTCTTACGGTTTTCAGAGTACAGGTTTTTGCCTCCTTAGGTAGGTTTATTCCTAGGTATTTTATTCTTTTTGATGCAATGGTAAATGGAACTGTTTCCTTAGTTTCTCTTTCTGATCTTTCGTTGTTAGTGTATAGAAATGCATCAAGTTTCTTTGTATTAATTTTGTATCCTGCAATTGACCAAATCCATTGATCAGCTCTAGTAGTTTTCTGGTAGCACCTTTAGGATTTTCCATGTATAGTATCATGTCATCTGCAAACAGTGACAGTTTTACTTCTTCTTTTCCAATTTGGATTCCTTTTATTTCTTTTTCTTCTCTGATTGCTGTGGCTAGGACTTCCAAAACTATGTTGAATATAAGTAGCAAGAGTGGGCATCCTTGTCTTGTTTTTTTTTTGGCTGCATTGGGTCTTTGCTGCTGTGCATGGGCTTTCTTGCTTTATCTATTTGCAGCGAGCTGGGGCTACTCTTCGTTGCAGTGTGCATGCTTCTTATTGCAGTGGCTTCTCTTATTGCAGAACATGGGCTCTAGGCGTGCAGACTTCAGTAGTTGTGGCATATGGGCTCAGTAGTTGTGGCTCGTGGGCTCTAGAGCACAGGCTCAGTAGTTGTGGTGTATGGGCTTAGTTGCTCCACGGCATGTGGGATCTTTGCGGACCAGGGATTGAACCCATGTCGCCTGCATTGACAGGCAAATTCTTAACCACTGTACCACCAGGGAAGGCCCCTTGTCTTGTCTTGATCTTAGAGGAAATGCTTTCAGCTTTTCACCATTGAGTATGATGTTAGCTGTGGGTTTGTCATATATGGCCTTTATTACGTTGAGGTATGTTCCCTCTATACCCACTTTCTGGAGAGTTTTTATAATAAATGGTGTTGAATTTTGTCAAAAGCTTTTCCGCATCTATTGAGATGATCCTATGGTTTTTTATTCTTCAATTTGTTGATGTGTTGTATCACACTGAATGATTTACGTATATTGTATAATCCTTGCATCCCTGGGATGAATCCCTCTTGATCATGTTGTATGATCCTTTTAATGTATTGTTGGATTTGGATTGCTAGTATTTTGTTGAAGAGTTTTGTGTCTATGTTATCAGTAATATTGGCCTGTAATTTTCTTTTTCTGTGGTATCGTTGTCTGGTTTTGGTATCAGGGTGATGGTGGCCCCATGGAATGAGTTTGGGAGTATTCCTTCCTCTGCAATTTTTTGGAATAGTTTCAGAAAGATAGGTGTTACTTTTTCTCTAAATGTTTGATAGAATTTGCCTGTGAAGCCCTCGGGTCCTAGACTTTTTGTTTGTTGGGAATTTTTAAATCACAGTTTCAATTTCACTACTTGTGATTGGTCTATTCATATATTCTATTCTTCCTGGTTCAGTCTTGGGAGTTGTATCTTTCTAAAAATTTGTCCATTTCTTCTAGGTTGTCCATTTTATTGGCATATAGTTGCTTGTAGGAGTTTATAGATTGTAAGAGTGGACTGAACAGGAGTAAAAATTTGGGAGTCATCAGCCTGTAGATATTATGAAATTGTCAAAGAAGTGAGAGATCCTGCTGGGAGATCAAGTAAGATTACAATTGGGAATACAGCATTGGATTTAGCAATATGGAGATTATTGGTGATCATGACAAGAGGAGGGTTTTTTAAAAAAATTAATTTATTTATTTTTGGCTGCATTTGGTCTTCGTTGCTGTACACGGACTTTCTCTAGTTACAGCGAGCAGGGGCTACTCTTCGTTGCATTGAATGGGCTTCTCATTGCAGTGGGTTCTCTTGTTGCAGAGCACAGGCTCTAGGCATGCAGGCTTCAGTAATTGTGGCACACGGGCTCAGTAGTCGTGGCTTGCGGGCTCTGGAGCACAGGCTCAGTAGTTGTGGCACACGGGCTTTATTGCTCTGAGGCATGTGGGATCTTCCTGGACCAGGGCTCAAACCCATGTCTCCTGCATTTGCAGGCAGATTCTTAACCACTGCACCACTGGGGAAGCCCGACAAGAGGAGTTTTAATGGAGTGATCTAGAGGAAAAGATGTGGTAGAAAGTTTACAACGAAAGCCTCCATCCCTTCTTTCCTCCTTGTATGTGAATATTGTTCCCCACATCAAGAGGGAAGTCTAATACTCCTCCCTTTGAATTTTTGTAACTTGTTTGACCAATAGAATTAATATTCTAGGAAGTAACAGTATGCCCAGGCCTCTTCAACACTTATGTTTGGAGTGGTCCCACTTGGAACCCAGTGGCCATGGTGAGAGAAACCCAGGCCACATAGAGACGCTATGTCTAGACTTTCCAATTGATAGTCCATTTAATAGTCAGGATCAACTGCCAGCTATGTGATTGAGGCATTGTAGATGTCCAACCCAGCCAACCTGTTAGATGACTCCAGCCTTAGCCACCATCTTGAGTGCAACCATGTTGTAGGTTGGGTTCCCCAGAAAGTAGATTCTGAGACACAGAGGTTCCATTAGGGACTGCTTTGGGGATATATGCCTGTGGAATGTATGGAAGGGAAGGGTGGGAAACAGGATTGACAAAGGGAGAAATCACGCTGTTAAGCAATTCCATCAGAACCTCAACTGACGCTTTTAGGGAGTTCTGAGGATGGGATGATACCTTGTAACTGCCCCAAGTTGGGATGAAAGTGTTGTGCTTTATATCCTCTATATTAACCAGTCCTTGGATATGGGCTACTCTGGGAAGGGTATGAGACCTTGGGTGAGGTAACCCTCACAAACTGAGGCTTTCCCTGAAAAAGACTGACAGCTGAGGGCTGTCAGCCAGACTCCCAGCAAGTGCTGTAATAATTTGTTCATTTCTGAAGCAGGATCTGATCGACACATCCCAGGGTTCACCACATACTTCATGATAGATCCCAAAAGAGAACTACCCAGCTTAGCCCAGTCAACCCACAGAATCATGAGAGGTGACCATAAATTGTTGTTCTAAACAATAGGGTTTGGGGGCAAGAATTTGTTGAGCATTCATGGATAACTAGACAAGAAGGTGGAACACGGACTGAGCTTTGGAGAAGCTCAATGTTAAGAGGGCAGAGAGAAGAAGAGGAGCCAGTAGAAAGACAGAGAAGGAGTTACCAGTAAAGCAGGGGATAAAGCAATCTGTTGTGGCAGACTTGGCCCTGTAGACCCTCATTCCGTCCCTCCTCCCCTTCTTCTTGAGTCTGTGTGGCAGTGGGATTGACCACTGCGAGCTGCTTTTTCCAAGATTCTGATGTTAGTTGGTTTCCAGCTGGGATTAGTTTATGAAGGACATTGATGGAAAATTGGAGGGAGGGAGAAAAGGAGAAACCAGGGATTCTCTCCTTCTCTGCGGTCGTGTCTCTTATTGTGGACATACCCCTGTTCCGGCTCCGGCTTCTGCTAGACAAACTCTTCATGACGCCAGCTTCTGCTGGGTCCCTCAAGCCCATGGGCACCTCCTCTCCTCTCTGTTCCTCGAGCCAGGGTTGATACCGTGTTTCTGCTGTTGCCCATCTCTGGTTTTCTCACTTTCTCCTTTTCAGCTCTTTTGTCACCTGTGTGATCAAGGCTCTGAATTAAATTCCCTCTTGTCAAATGCTAAGAATAATTTTTGTTTTCTTGATTAGATCCTGAAAGCCAAGTGAAGAAAGTGTGTCAAAAAGAAAGGAGTGATTAACTATGCTAAATTCTGCTGAGGGGTCAAGTAAGATGAGGGCTGACGATTGATTATTAGAGTGAACAAAATGGAGGGAGGTCAGTGGTGACATGACCAGAGTGGTTTCAATAGCGTGTTGGGCAAGAAAAAGGTCAATTAGGTTAAATCAGGGACCACCTCTGCAGCCATGGTAGGGCCAGTCCCCCAGAGAATTGACACAGGGAAGACATAGAATCATTGTGGGGAAATAGCCACAGTATCCACTCTCACTCTCACTGAGAGGGATGCAGAAGATTAAGGCCACAGGAGGGAATTCATCGATGTGGAAAGAGCCCGCGATCAAAATCAGAACCTTCCAGTGAATAAACTCCAGGACTTAAGTTCGTGGCAGAAATACATGCCAAAGCAAGAAGGTAAAGTAACATAAGGAAAATTCAGAAACTCTGGTTAAAGCAACAGAAAAATTCAGAATGCCTTCGGGGAACAGTGACTTTCTGCTTTCCAAGCCTTACTTTTGGAATTGGACAAACCAATTAACAGTGTATTGTGGGTGAATTTATTGCAGGAAGTTAGTATATGCTGATAAAATTTGTTTATCTGCAATAAACTTCAGAATACAACATTTTTGAGTAGTGATTCCATTTGAGGGACGCTAATCCAAAGAAATAATCCTAAAAAAGGAAAATGTTTTGGCATAAAGATGAATACTGAACTAATATTTATTAGAATAGAAAAGTTGGAAACATTATTAGTTTAGGAATCTGGGAATATGTAGTTAAATTATAGGGCATCCACTCAGAAGACTATTATGAAAACCATTAAAAGTTATGGTTCTATACATCAAAAAATACAGTTCATCTTTTAAAATGAAGGATGCAGCATTTATATGCAGAGCATAATTATAACTAAGTGGAGGTATGCCAAAGTTTAAGTACCAGTGTGAAGGTAGTGAGACCCTGGGTAATCTTTCTACTTTTCTCTGTTTTATTCATTGATAATGTATAATTTTTTAATAGTAGAAAAAATAAATTCTTTAAAAGGAAAAAAATTCCAGGTGATAGGAGACAGATTATTTCCTATTGGAGAAATTCTGTATTTATAAGGAGGCACAATAGTGATGGCATCTTTTAAGATAGGCTATATTTTAGCTAATTAAAGTCTTAATCTGAGTTCCAATTTCTTTGGGTGCTTGTGATTAGCAAAATATTTAACTTGTGTCAAAGCTGCCTCCCTCGCAATCTTTCTTATCCTATTACTGAAGTTTTTAATGTCATATCATGATGCTTGAACTGAAAAAATTGCTTATATGCGAATGTCATAGCCAACTGCTGCAAGTTTCTGGGATCCTAATTATATAGATGAAAGCTTGTGTTGCATGCAAATGGATTGAAAACCTTCACAGAGAGAGGAATAAGAAAAAAAAATATGCTGTAATAAAAATATCTTTAACACAGTCTTTAAGAGAAAAAAAATGGGGGACTGAGTCTGAGACGAAATTATGCCGTTCAAATACATTACGAGTTCTCAGTCTCAGATCTGAAAGATTCTGTCCACAAATCTCCGCATCCAGAACCAACACCCTTTTCAAACCACTCTGTTATTTCAAAACCTAAATGGATAGCTTACATGTTATGCTTTCTTTGTATTGTTGGAGAGTACATGCTAACAAAAGATAAGGGAGCTCTCAGATAGTAAGCTCAGAAGAATGTCAATGTCAACCAGTATAGTACTTCCAATAAACCCCAAGAACAAAGAAATATTTGGGATTCCGTTGGAAATGAGGAAAATCCGACAGTTCTTTTTGCTTCTTCTTAAGGTTAACCAAGAAGCATCAACCAACATTATCTGTTTGGCTTTGATCATAGCAACAAAACATTCCAGATATCTTATGCAGACAAGGAGTAGAGGTCTAAATTTCAATTCCCCTTACATTCCTCAAATTATTCTAAAAGATGAATAAACGGTGGATATGTTGTTTTGGTAACCCAAGAGGTTCTAATCAGGTATATGAATGTTTTCTCAAAAATTTAGCATTCTTCCTTCCCTCAGGTCAGACATTATATTTTTCCCTACTCACAATAGTTCAGATTCCTCTTCACCCACTTATAGATTAATGACAAGCCTAATTCATTCAAGTTTTAACAGCACCTTGGGTCAAAAACAGGGTATAGTATTGGGCAATGGGTATAGCGTAGTTTTAAAAGCGTAGGCCTATGGGTCAACATTCCTGATTCAAATCCTGCCTTTACCACTTACTAGCTGAGTGACTTCATTCCTGTAGAAGGATAACATTAGTACCTTCCTTCAGGGGGTATTGTGGGACTCAATGAATTAATACATATGAAGCACTTAGAGTGGTGCCTGGTACATTGTGTGTACTTCATAAAGTGTTAGCTGTAATTACAATCAGCAACCTTTGTGTCCGGCTCCAGGAAATTCCTTGGAGATGATTATACCCACCCTTCAAGATAATGTGGTAGGACTGATAATTAATCTCTCTAGCTCATTTAAGTGAACATCTGGTAAAGTTTTCATTCCAAACAATATCAATCGGAATGACTCGGCCAGACCATGATTAAATAAGGCAAATATTCTCTAATTCTACTGTATTGCTGACCAAAAATGTTTTTCCCCCTCTGCTTGGAGCCAGAGACAATATTAAGGCTCGGTGGTAATTCATTTCATTTCACAGACAAGGGAGTGGTTAAGCTAAATACAAAGATTCCAACTACAAATATCTGGAGAAATATTTTTTTAAGAGCAGACTCTTACAAACCATTCTTATTCTCCAGGAACGTAACCACCAAATCTTGGTTATTTAGGGTGATAATTTCTCTCTTATAGAGAAAAAACGTAGAGGCAATATAACTGATTGACAAATGGCAGTCTTCATCAAAGTTGCATGCCGCTCTGTAAAATGTAACACCTCCTTGTCTACAAAACCTTGATGATCCCAGGGATTCTAAAATTAGCAAAGGACTCCATACTCCATAAGAATAATAGAGATGAGGAGATCTTTGAGGTTATCTTTTGTTCAACCACCACTGTTTAGACAGGGGATAATTTAAGAGTGAAGCAGAAAGCTGATTTATTTAAGGCCATGTGGCAAGTTTAGGACAAATCTGGGACTAGGATTAGGTCACCTAACTCCTAAGGCAGTGCTTTTCACATCTTTCCCATGCTTCCCCAAACTCCACTGCCTGCAATTATGGATAAGAGGGTCTTGGCACCTTAACTTCCAGAGAGATATCAGCGTAGATTTCCTCCTTCTATTGTCTTTTTTGCAAGTTGAAACCAAAATTCTTTTCCATCCTGACCACCTGGACTCCATATGTAGCTTTTTGGCTCTTTTTTTTTTTTTTTTAATTTTATTGAAGCATAGTTGATTTAATGTTGTATTGATTTCTACTGTGCATTTTGGCTCTTTAAGTTGTGGATGTGCCCAAAAAATTCCAGTAAGTGATCAACATACATTGTACCTGGGAAGGTTCTAACTGTCTATTATTGAAGATGCAAAATGGACCAGGTCCTGGGCTAAATACTTCATAGGGATGACTTGATTTACTGCTCACAAGAATCCTATGATCTAGTTAATATTATTAACACTCTTTTGACAGATGAGAAGACTGAGACTTAGAGAAGTTAAGTCAATTGCCTAAAGTCACACAAGTATGAAATATCAGAGTCTAGTCAGACACTTTGATAATCTTACCCCCAAACCTGTGGGTAAGTGTTTTTCTATTTTGGGACTGTCACTACCATCCATAGATCTATCACTGTCCGAATGTTCTATTTCTTGCTTTAAAGTTCACATGAACGTGCTCTAGATTTGTTGGCCTGGTGCTGTTTTTTCCAGTATTTTATTTCATTTATTTCATAAAAACAGATACAATAGTTAGGGCCTGGCATTGTTTTAAGCAATCTATATATATCGCACATATATTTCACCTTTATCACAACCCAATGAGTTTGGTAAAATTAGTAATTAGTATCCTCATTTTATAGGCAAGGAAACTCAGGCATGTGTGTAACTTGCCCAAGGTCACACTGCTAGTTAATGACAGATTCTACCATGAAATTTGCATCATTTAATTTTATACTTTTTTCTCTTCCTTTCTTTATTTTTGATTAAGAGCATATTTTCAAAAGAAAACATAAAGGAGAAAGGTTTTGCTAGAATGAAGACTGGGTCGTCCCAGATTTCTCCTCAACTCCTATTCCATGGTAATCTTTGGGGTATATACCAAGGATCAGAATCTGAAAATCACTGCTTTAGAATGTGCTTAAATAATTTTTTTAAAGTAATTTTTTCTTCCTCAGTTATTTCATATAATTGTTACCTGTTCTTAAACCAAAAGAATTGTGTTGCCAAAGATAATAACTTGCAGATGATTACACAACCATTTAAAAAGTGATAATTGTAAGGGCTATGTAATAACATTGCACAATGACTAAAGTGTAATAGTAAGTGGAAAAGAGGAACACAGAACTGCATGCATTCTATGATGATAGCTGTATAAGAATCTATGTGTCTATATACCTTTGAGTGGCTTTGGTAGAGCAGTGGAATTATGGGTGATTTTTTCTTTTTAAAATTTTATCTGAAGCTATTCTATTATCTAAATGAAAAACAACCACAACAAAATACCAAAATAAAGAAATATTCCTGAGAAATGACCTGTTCTTAACCTAAAGGAAAGACTTAGTTGTAGGTGAACCATCAGGATAGTGATTCTTCTCCAGATTATGTTTTTGGGATTTGTGTCTCATAATGGTCTTCTAGCATTTGGTAGATTATGTTAAAGACATTGCTCTGGAAAGTTAGCCAAGAGCCTGATAAATTGAATTATGCCCATCCTCTTTAAGTATAATGTAGCCATTAAACATACTATTTATGGTATGTTATGATATAGGAGTATGTTCACTTACTTAAAAAGCAATATAATGTAGTATGCAAATAGAGTACGACAGTTATAATATAAAGGCAATACAAAGGAACAATGCAGAAAAGAAATACATCAGAATATTAAGGTTGTTTGAATTGGAAAGAAGACAGTTGGATCATTTTTCTTCTATTCTTTTATTTTTCTATATTTTCCAAATATTTTGTAATAAACACAGATTATATTATAATGTAAAGCTGTGAACTGCAGTTTTAAGATGAATTAAGAACCTGAAGTCAAAAGTGGGGGAAGTCAGCATCTTATTTGAGGATTCTGAGAGTAGCAGAAATTGTCCAGAGTTCCATTTCCCATCTCTCATCCCTCCATGAGGGATGAGAGACCAGAGGGAATGGAAGATCTTTGAGGCCAAATGTAACCCTCAGCTTTCTCAAAACCACAGGGGTAGCGGATGTTTCAGTCCCTGGGGTCTTGGACAAAAGTGAATCTTAAAAAGAGCATGCACCTTGTGAAATGTTAAGACTATAGCCGTCCCTCTTCTCATGGAAGCCATTTGTTTTTGTTTTTAAACACAGCTCGACTTCAAAGATATTACAAAAATTAGAAAAAGGAAATGTTATATGGATTGCATTTTCCATTTGAGACAGATAGAAACGATTCTATTTAGGAATTACCTGCAACATCTCAGAAACTCCCAAACCTGGCTGGTTATCAAAACAACCTGGGAGGCTTTTAAAAATAATAAGTGATTGGGCTCACAGGAGACTGTGACTCAGTAGACAAGGGATGGGTGTCGCTCTGGTTTGTTTAAGCAAAGACCTCTAACCAGGCAAAAAAAATACCGTCTTTGTGTGACCAACCTCATTCTGATTTTCTCAGGCATGTTCTGATTTTAGAACTGAACATCTTGCATCCCAGGAAAGTCCTCAATGCTGGGCAAATAGGGCCAGTTGGTCATCCTAAATCATCTTCGCAGACTCCTAACCAGGACATACACTTGACTCACTTTTAGTTATGGTGCAAACACAGAGAAATGAAGAACAGAAAGAATGGAGTGAAATCTTTGAAATGCACAAGTCATCTTTCTTGGACCATTGAAGCCATCAAAGTGATCACATTAGAAAAAAGAAAAACCTTTTAGTTTTTTTAATCTTCTAACTTCCTGAACGTTTCTCCTTTCCAATGAACATTTTATATAAGAGAATACAATAGGGAATCTTAGCTGTTATGACTCCATTTAAAAATGCCTGTTAGGAATAAGCCAAAAAGAATGACAATTTTATCCAAAATATAGGTCTAATCCTTAGCCATCAGGGGTAAACATTGCCTTTATTTTTGTTTCCTTTTTTTTTTAAATTTAATATTCCAATGGTAAGATAATGAACTCAAACATTAACGAAAGTGCTTTCTTTCAAAATTTGGGCTGGAATTAAAGTGTTTGGGTCACTTGTTCCCTCTGTTGAAGTTGGAATGGGTAGCACAGAAATTCTTGCGCTGTGTTACCCTCTTCAGCCTTTGTTCAATAACAATACAGTTGGAGGTGTGGAATAAGAACTTGAACATCAACAGTGGGAGGAGTGCTGTGTGTTATTATTAGAGATTTATTCTATTATGGGGAACACACATTGAACCCTGAGAAACTACACAACTTTAAGCAAGCCTCTTATACATGTAGTGAAGAGTGACTTTTGCCCTTTCTGTACCAAATCATAGTGTGGAGGCAAAAACTGACCAGTTATTTTTCAATCATTGTCCCAAATAAAGACATACAATTTTCCCCAGGAAAAACAAATCACTCTTATTTTTACCTTTCTCAACTCTGTGTTAAGGAGAAAGAAATTACATGGAAGTTCTAAAAGATATGATTTCCTAACAAGTCCTCTTGACATTCATCCCCAAGTGCAAAATCTTGGAGAAAACTGGCTTATAGAATTTTAATAGCTTTGGCTATGCTTTCCAAGTGTCTTATTTACTTTAACAATAGGCTTCCTAACCAGGTTCACAGAGCAGGGAGTCTATGGCTCAATCAGTCTGTCGTCTAGCTGGGACCAAGGAAAATCTGAGGGATGGCAGTGCTGTGGAGAAGCTGAGGTGACCAGTGTGCAGTGTGCAGTGGCTTAGCCTACCAGCTCTGGAAGCAAAGTGATTGTGTTCAAATCCAGGCTTTCCCTCTTACTGGCTCTGCAGCCACAGGCAAGATATTTTAACTTTAAGCCTCAGTCCCCATCTGTAAAATGGAGTAAAAATGCTGACCCCAGAGAGTTTTTTTGTGGCTTGAATGAAATAAGCAAAGCACCTAGCACACTGTGGGAAGTGAGGTGTGTACTCAGTAAGTGCTGGTGGCTGGTGGAATTCTCTCCCCCTCATTCTTTATGTTCCAACCACGTGGGATAGATTAGTTCCCCCAATGAACTACATGTTCAATTTCAACCGTAGACCTTCACTGATGCCCTTGCACCTACAAAAAGCTCCCTAGCCCTTCGCCTTACTAAATCTTATCATCCTTCCAGCCTCGGTTTTGGGGAAGCCTTCCCCACTCACCTAAACTTTAGGCTGATCATAACATCTTCCTGAACTTTCCCTTTATTTGTCAGGACTGGCACAGAATAAAACTTAACCAATGATAATTATTTACTAATATCATTCTTATTTAGAAACTTTTTATCATAAATCAAATAAATGCAGTAAAACCCAGCTTTACAAAATAATGGATTCTCCCACCTCTGTTGCACGTTAACCAGATTACAGCAAAAAGTATCACGTAGCATTTGCCAAACTCCAGTCATTCTTACACTAATATCATGTTTTTGCCATATCTCTACAATATCCGTACTATTTGCCTAGAATTTTCTTTACATTGGTTCACTTTTTGTTTACATTGATTTGTTTTGAGGAAATATTAAATCACAACCCTTAATGAGAAACCAGTCTTTGGGAACTACTCATCTATTCCATCTCTCTCCTTTTCCATGTCAGGAGACTGGGGCCTGGAGAAGGGCAGGAACTTCCCTACAGTCTTTTACCAAGTACGTGTCAATGGCTTATCAATGGAGATAATTCAGGTTTCCTACTTTTTAGCCTGCATCTTCTAGAGTATTCCATGTTGACTCATGTGAGTTTCATTCCGGACAGGTCCTGTTTTAGTTTGATTGACACATTTGTAAGGGACTGACAGAATAATCCATACTTGTTTTGATAACTTACAAAGCTAACTAAGGAACACACTGGTGGTAGTTGTTGCTAACATAAAACAATGCCCTATTCCAAAGGAGTAATTTATGTTTCATGACTGACCGGTGACTTCCTTTCCTATCTCTTAAGATCCACTCCAGTAGCTTCTACCTACTTTACCAACAAGTAAAAACAAAAAAGTTAATTAGAACAGACTTCATTATTGCAATAACAGTATTGTAATGGAAAAGCTGCTGCTTCTTTATAGTTTTATTGAGATTAATTCACATTTCATATAATTAAAGTGTACTATTCAATGTTTTTAGTTTAGTCACAGGGTTGTGCAACCATCACCACAATATAATTATAAAACAATTTTTCCCCCTAAAAGAAATCAGTATCCACTACCAGACCATCCCCATCACCCCTCCTTCCCCGTCCCCAGTAATCACTAATCTACCTAACCTACTCTGTCTCTATGGATTTGCCTATCCTGGACTTTTCATATAAATGGAATCATACAATATATGGTCTTTTGCGACTGTCTTCTTTCACTTAGCATAATGTTTTCAAGGTTAATCATGTTGCATGTATCAGTACTCCATTTCTTTTTTCTATTTTTTTGCCGCAAAAAGCTTTATTGTTTCCGTTTGGTCCACGTCTTGGGAGAGGGCTCCAGGGTGGTTAAAAAGCTGCCTAGTGGCTGGAGAGAGAGGCTTTGGGCAGAAGCCCTGACACCAAAGGGGCTCCTCAAAGGTCGGTGGGCTTCAGAGGTTCCTAGTCATTCTTGAGGTGAGCCTTTGGAAGAGATACTCGCCCAGCCCAGCCTGGGGACCAGCCAGCCTGCAGAGGTTGGTCAGGTGGTCGCCATCTTCTTGATGAGTTTCACCTGCTCCTCCAGGAAGCGGCTCTCCAGGAAGTCACAGAGCTGGGGGTCTGCGTGGGCAGAGTGCAAGGCATGCAGATCCACAAGGACCTGGTTCAGGCTCTTCTCCATGACAATGGCGGCTTCCCTAGCATCCTGGGTTTTGCCCCACTCATCTTGAGATGGTTTCTGCACGTCCTGGAAGAGGGCACTGTCGTGGCGCTGGGTTTGCATTTTCAAAAGACGCTGGGTGCCCTCGTGCTTCTCCTCAGCCATTTCAAGGAAAAAGTGGCCCACGCCCACCAAAGCCACATCGTCGTGGTCAAAATCGAAGCCCAGAGAGAGGGAGGTGTAGGAGGCCCGCAGATGCATGTTGACCAGGCGATTGATGGCGGCCTCCACCTGGGTGGAATAATTCTGACGAACCTGGGAGCTCATGCTTAATCGGTAATAAGGAACTAAGCTCAAAAAATGGTGCTGGCTGGGCCTGGAGGCCGAGGATAGCTGAGTGGCTGATTCCGAAGGTTGCGACTGGAAAAAAGGTTGGAGGGTAGTTGGAGGGGGGAAGCACGGGGCAACCCTGGCTCTGTTCCGTCCAAACACTGTTGAAGCAAGAGACAAACCTGGGGGGACTGCCCAGCGCCCAGCGATCCGTTTCTTTTTATAGCTGAATAATATTCCATTGCATGAATACATACTCATTAGTTGATGGACATTTAGGTTTCCCACTTTATGGTTATTATGAATAACACTGCTAGAAATATTCAGGTAAAAGTTTTTGTGTGGATGTATGTTTTTCTATCTCCTAGGTGTGGAATCACTGTGTTACGTGGTAATTCTATGTAAAGCTGCTGTTTTGCCTTCCCCGAATCCTTGACTCTTCCTTTTAGTAACAGTCCTTCCCACCTCCCATTTTGCTGTATAATTTCTCCCACTTTGGCTACTGTCAATCTACTCATCAGGATTGAGCCACCTCCCTCTGCCAAGAGGTGAGCATGTGATCCAAGTCCTGTCAATCAGATGCCCTTTCCCTGGAATTTGATTCTTTGGCAGAGGGCCAGTGAGGCTGAAAGAAGGAGGAACTCGTTCATCACTTTCTACCATCTATACCTCAGAGCTGTGCTTAGTCTTCAACTTTTTCTTCAAGTATTGAGTTATACCGAATCCTTCCAACAAATTCTTTCATTTTTTTTTTTTTCCTTAAGCAGGTCAAAGGTAGCTTTGTTGCTTGCATCCACCTTTAGCCACATCTTTGGATAAATAAAAATACATTCCTATTTCTTACCCTAAACTAGTCTTTCTGTTCATGCTGGAAGTTAGTCAACTCAAATCTTCCCCCCACCCCAGTCCATTGTCCAAAAGGGAAAGGAAAAACACTCTCCATTATATGCCCTAATCCCCCAAATGAGGAATTCAAACAAGTCCCTGGATTCACCCTGTGTCCCAAAGACAAAGATGCTTATGCCAGCACTAAGGGCAATGGTTTCTTCTTTCTTGGTCAGGTTATATTCTGAGGCTTTCACAGCAGGCTGGTCCCTGCTCTTTCATGTATATAAGGAGGATGCAGTCAAAACAAATTAAAAGCTTGGATGCCTTCATCCTGTATTAAACCACAGACCCACAGCAGGGTTCTTCAGATCCAGAGATTAGGTCCGGAACTCTTCTTTCCTTCTGTGAAAGACAAAAATGCACAGGACAATGAAAGAGATGATTTTATTTAGGCTATTGCAATATGGAAAATGTTCATTAATGAGGAGCATCTCAAAGGAAAGGACAGAGACCTGTGGTTTATAGAGGGAAGTAGACAAGGAATCATGAGGCAGAGTGGAGGAGGGTTTTAAATGAGTCATATGGGAAGGGTGGTCCTTGGTGGTTAGCTCTCCCCTGAAACAGTAAAGCTTGAGGAACAATTAGATGAAGTTCAATGTTGTCCTTTCCTTCCCCCTTCCTTCCATCCCCCCTTCCTTCTTTCTTTCCTTTCCCCCTTCCTTCCTTCCCCCTTCCTTCCATCCCTCTTTCCTTCCTTCCTTCCCTCCTTCCTTCCTTCCCTCCATCCTTCCATCCCCCTTCCCCTCTCCCTTCCTTCCTCCCTCTCCTCCCTCCCTCCTTCCTTCCTTCCCCCCTTCCTCCTATCCCTCTTTCCTTCCTTCCCTCCCTCCCTCCTTCCTTCCTTCCCTCCTTCCTTCCTTGCTTCCTCCCCTCCATCCTTCCATCCCCCCTTCCCCTCTCTCTTCCTTCCTCCCTCTCCTCCCTCCTTCCTTCCTTCCTTCTCTCCTTCCTTCCATCCCCCCTTCCTCCCTCCCTCCTTTCCTTCCTTCTTTCTTCCTTCCATATTGTTTTTCATTCAGGAAATATATACATATTGAATATCTACATTTATGCTGGGGCTAGGGCTCTGGGCTGAAGGTAGAGTATCCTGCTGTCAGGTCCTTGTGAAAGGAAACAGAGCTTAGTAGGTGTCTTGACCTGCATAGGCTGAGGGAACACTGGGTTTTGAGGCACACTCTTTTCCTCTTACTGCCTCTTTCTTATCATTCCCCTTCCCATGTCACCTCTCCTCTCTTGGTTTCTGTGTCTTGGATCAAGATACCCCTTTGTCTGGATAGCACGTCTACATTTTTGTACTAACTCCCAAGTCAATCTAAATACCAAGGAATTTTTCTAGATTTCAAATGAAGTCCATGAGATAGCTTTAATGTCTCCTACCAAGCACCATGGAATTCTTTAACAGAGATGATCTACTTTTTCTTAGTTTTATGTAAAGTGGTATCTAAAAGCAGCTTCAGGATAGCCTGCAGTCCCCTCTTCCAACAGCTTGCCTCTCCTAAATGCCTCACATAAAAATTCTAATAGGTTCTCAGAGCTGAATGAATCTCTCCTTCCCTTATTTATATTCTATAACAATCTGCCTTATTGAAATCATTTATGAATGTCTGCTCTGGTAGTTTGTAAGTCATTTTTTATTCATATGTCTATCTTCTAAAATGCTTTTTACACCTATCAGTTGTAAATCTTCCTGGGTTTGAGGAACAAGTGTGAAATGTTCTTAGTATAGGAAAAAAAAAAAACAAAAACAACTGTACTTAAGTGGAAAACTATACATTGTCTATAGCATATCCTTCCAGTGTTATCTTATTCTGATTCCATGGGAGTTACAATTTTGTAAGCTGTAAATAACTGATAGCAAGGTAAAATAATTCTTGTCTATAGACATGCAAATTCTATCCAGTTGAGGAAGTCTAGCTGACTTCCGGCTCCCATTGTGGAAGAGTCCTCTTTCACCTCTATTTCACGTTCATTTCAATATTCCTGATCTATAAATGTGTCTTTTTTTTTTTACTGGCACTTTTAACACACACCTAGTTTTCTCATTAATGAGTTAATAAAATCTTTGACACGTGTTCATATTTATATCTATATGAGAGTCATAATTTAACCTTTTTTTGAAAATTATACTTTACCAAGATTGAATTGCATTAAATTGCTCAGATCATCAAGGTTCACTGAGGAAATGGGTTCAGGGGAAATAAAGTGTAGTAGTGAAGAATACAGGACTTGCAGTTGGACTCCCTGCATTTAAGATCTACCCAGATCTACCACTTTTTTTTTTTTCCTAAGCTCTCTGACCTTAGGCATGCTACTTAGCCTCTCAGTGCCTCAGCAGAGATAATAGAACATATTTTATAGGATTATTGTAAGGACTACGTGAGCTCCTCAAACAATGTGTGGCAGTTAGTAAGGGCTCAATAAATACCAGCTATTGATATTATTATTTAATAAGGAAACATGTAAGTAAATTCTGGGTCCCAGTAAATCTTAGCAGGTTAAAGACAGAAAGCAAAATTTTTCCAGTCACATATCTCAAGTATTCACGTCACAGTTCCATGTATAGGAGGACAAGTTGAGGTGACCGAAAGAGGTAGAATCAAACTCAGATCAAACTTTGAGCTATTATTCTGCAATCTTGTCCCACTTTGCAAATAAAGCATTAAAATGTTAGCCCTGGGATTTTCAAAACAAAGCCTCTTAGTTGACAGACAATGGGCCCTTCCTGTTTCTCTCTTTTAGACCACCTCCCACACCCTCACTCTCCCAGGATTTCTTAGGAATCTCTCCTCTGACTCAAAATAGAAAATGGGCTGAGGCACAATTATCAGGGTTATGTTGGTCTCAGGAGACCCATTTTCAAGGTACCAATTTAGAAACCCTTTCTAGCCAATTCCTGCTAATGTATTTTCTGAGACATTTTTGGGTCCTCCATGACCTTACATTTTACTGTCTCTCTTTTTGGCTAGTTGATAAAAAAGCTCCTTCCTAAGTATCTCTGATTGGGAGTCAGGAAGACAAAGACAAAAGGAAGATAAAGAACCCAGAAACAGTAGGGTAGGGACGGGAAGTGTCAGACTGAACTGGAAAGCCAGCTTGGGAGAAGCAGCCTTTATCTGCACACACATGGCAATTTGTGAACTACACTCAGGAGGAAGAAATTATATCTCAGGGAACCAAACACAGTGCTTGCGTTGTTTTTTTTTTTTAGGAGGAAAGTTTTGTTTGTTTGTTTTTTGTTTTTAAGCTGCTTTTGTTTTATCTGAATCAGAACAAATTTTTTAAAAAATTTTGATACATAGTTTTGGTTTGAATTGTCTGGTTTTCTGCTATGTGCTCATCTGCATTGGTAAAAGATGAAAGCCAATCTATTTTTTTCTTAAAGTGTCAGGTTTCTTAATTATGAATTCATGAACCCTTAAGAGGTCAAGATAGGTGACCATTTGAAGTATATATATTTTAATAAATTCTTCTGGGGGCCTTACTTTTATTAGCTACTTAAAAGGGCTGAAGATTAACCCAAATTTAAGACTCACTGCTTTAGACGATTTTAAAAGAATGGAATCATTTTATCATTTCTTCCAGTCAGTAGGCAATAGGGACATGCACATGAAGAAGAGATTTTTTTTTGCATCATAATTACATTTATTGTTGTACAAAACTGTATCACCATAAACTAGTGTCCATTAAATATTATAAATTGCTATTTTTATTAACATCTTCATTGGAGTATAATTGCTTTACAGTGGTGTGTTAGTGTCTGCTGTATAACAAAGTGAATCAGCTATACGTATGCATATATCCCCATATCTCCTCCCTCTTGCGTGTCCTTCCAAAGAAGAGATTTTGACTCAGCCTTTGTTCCATCTCCTCCAGTGCCAGAACTTGGCGTGAGTGAAATTCAGGGAGGGAAAGAGTGACTGCAAGAAGCCACAGAGCGTGTGATCACTGCAATTTCACAGACTAACAAGAGACCACTTTTCAAAATTCTTGTTTATTCTGTGCCACAAAAAAAATAAAGTGAAATGGGTTCATCTTTCCTTTGGAGAAGTAAGCCTTCAAGGTCAACTGGTTAAGTGATGTGGACCAATTTCATTCCAGTGTTAGATAATGTTCTGATTATTTAGAATGTTTGGAGGGGTTTGTTCTCTGATGAGACTGAAAAATCACCACATTAAGGCTATCAATGATTCATCGCAAAGGTCCGGGGGTGGGGGGAACTACTCCCTGCCCTCAGTACAGCATAAAGGGTTGAATTCATTCTCCCAGCTTTCAACCTGCTTCTGAAATGTTCTGAACTGGATAAAGCAGAGGGGCACAGGGGGAGGGGGGAGTCCATTGATTGTTCAGCTTGCTTCCTCAGTAGGCAGCACGGCCATATTTAAAAACTTTTTAATCATGTATTTAGCAAGACTTAAAAAAAGGTTGTTGCTTTCGACCAACGAATTTCATATTTAGGAATTGTTTACCTCTGAACAACCCCATAGCGTCTCTAGAAGTAGACCCTGACCATCATTAGTTTAAAAAAGTTCTCCAAGTGATTCTAATGTGAAGCCAATTGAGAATCATCAGAGTCAGAAAAATCTGGATTTTTTAACACCATTTTACGATAAATCACTTCAGACTCAAAGCCTGTTTGCTCATCTGTAAAGTGGGGACATGCAACAAATATTATATTAGACTTCAAGGAATATGGAAAAAGGAAAAAAAGAAGGGCACACTCTTAGAATTAAATGTTAATCCTTTTCCATCCTACAATAGACACTCTCCCCCACAAAGACTTATAAAAATGACAAATGCCTCATTACCATATTCAAATGTAATGAATTTAAAATAACTGGGTTTTTTAAGGTGATTAATTCTGACCAAGCACTTTTTCCCCCTTTGCTGAGTGAATAATAATAACTAATTTACAGTAAGCAGGTGATTCACATTCTACTCACACTCAAGAGATTTCCTGGCTAGAACCAGTGTGGAAGATCAAGCTATCTTGGCTGGCTGCCTATTCATCCATGGGATTATTCTTTACAACAGACCCAGCCACAGCAAGAGGAATTTATGCCCAGCTGAGACAATTGTCCTTATCACCATGCATCTTCTGGGAACATTCCCCAATCTCTGCCACATGTCCTTTGCCTCCTTTTGTAATAATACCAGCAACCATTTTTGAGTGACTTCTCTGTGCCAGTCAATTTGTGCTAATTATTTTACATATAGTATTGCATTTAACCCTCACAACAGCTTTGTGAATGAAGTATATTATCTCCATTTCACAGATGAGGAAATAGGCTTAGAGAGGTTAAAAACCTGCCCATGGGCACAGAGCTAATATTTAACACCTGGATTTGAATTCAAGTCTCTCTGGCTCTTAACCACTACACTAAATTCCTTCTTGGCCTTCCCAGATTCTGCCCTTTGTTCTAGCTCAAATCAGAGAACAAATAAGGTCTGCATCTCAGAACACTGCTACTTTGTGTTTTTATTAGGCTAATAACTAACATTTTTGAGGGCTTAGCAGGCACCGGATACTCTATATTTCTTATTCTTTCCTTTGAGCCACCTCTTCTAGATTATCTACATGTATTTTTAAATTTTTAAACTAATGGATTTTTTTACACATTGACAATTATGTATATGTTCTTACATACATGTATCATGTCTACTCACTTTAGTTCTCACTCTTTGCTCCTCCCCCTCTGCTCATAGGAAACTATTTACAGCTCCAAATACCAGCCACACTATCTCTTGCTTCTGGGCTTTTGCATACAGTCTTCCTCTGCGAGGTGTTCCTTCAAGTTCATTTTCCTTCTCCTTACTTATGCTTTAGAACTCGGTTTCCCACACCTTCCAAAGATGGCTTTACGTGGCCCACATCTGAGCTGATCTATTTGGTAGCACTTACACTGTGTTTACATATTGTTTATTCAAACTTTGTCTCCCCCGTGATGTTGGGAGCCCCTATACCACAATGACTGATGCATCAGCTGTTCATAGCAAAGTGCCCACATATGGTAGACCCTTGGAAAAAAAATTTTTTTTAGAAGTTACATTTTTATTTTTATTTATTTTATTTTACTTTTTTTTTAATTTAGAAATATGTACTTTTTAAAACACATTCAATAATATCAATAAATATGTGGATGCACAGGCCAGCTGCCCATGGATGTGTTGTTTGGCCTGTACACTGTTTTACAAAATACAGAATTAGCTGCCAACATTAAAAATATATATAATAATTCAAATTTTCACAGATTTCTCATCAATGTTCTAGTTTTCTCAACTCCTCCCTCATCATTGTTCTTCCTAGTGAAGACCAAACATACCAAGTACTTTTTTACAGTGTTGCTTGGTTGTTTTTTTGTTTTTTGTTTTTTTTCACACACACACACACACACACACACACACACACACACACACACACAGACACACTGTATTTTATTTTGACAAGAGATAAATAAACTGACACCAAGCATTGTAAATGGATGACCACAACAAAAGCAACAATGATTGCAATTACCAAACACGAAACACACTCATACTATGCCATACTATTGACATTCAGTCCAGTAATCCTCCACTGTAACAGCGCCTTTACTCTGCAGTGAAAATTGATTTGTATATTTTTTACCTCTGAGTCCTTGTGGGATTTTTTTTTTTTTATTCAAACAGAAAGTCACAAAAATTATAATCATCCTCATCAGTTCACACAGTCCCATGTAATTAATTTTTTTTATCTTGATCTTTTGTTAACACTTTTATGAATTCATCCATTTTCCATTAGAGTTCTGAAAATGCTTATTCATTCAGTTCAGCGGTATAGTCAGTTACCAGAAACCTGTACTTGTCAGAGTCTTTTCCACGAATTCCTTGAAGATGAAACCCTTTTATAGGAACATTTTTGCAAAAGCATCAGAGTATACCCAGAACTGTCTGTAAATGACAAAAGACTTAAAAATGACCATGGTTAAGGATTTGATGAAAGTTCATAATAATGCAATTGACAAGGAAATTTAGTTATTTCTGAGATATACATTTTAAAGTAATAACTAGAATTATGACTTATAACATTATACCAGAACACATAAGATTTTTAGAAATTTCATGTAATGTCTGAAGCATTTATATTAACATATTTCCATACAAATAACCCAAAGAAAGTTTAGTATTAGTTGTTATTTTTGTTTGTTTGTTTTTTTATATTGCAGGTTATTAGTCATCAATTTTATACACATCACTGTATACATGTCAATCCCAATCGCCCAATTCATCCCACCCCCACCCCCTACCCCCACCGCTTTCCCCCCTTGGTGTCCATACATTTGTTCTCTACATCTGTGTCTCAACTTCTGCCCTGCAAACCGGCTCATCTGTACCATTTTTCTAGGTTCCACATACATGCGTTAATATACGATATTTGTTTTTCTCTTTCTGACTTACTTCACTCTGTATGACAGTCACTAGATCCATCCATATCTCAACAAATGACTCAATTTCGTTCCTTTTTATGGCTGAGTAATATTCCATTGTATATAGTACCACAACTTCTTTATCCATTCGTCTGTTGATGGGCATTTAGGTTGCTTCCATGGCCTGGCTATTGTAAATAGTGCTGCAATGAACATTGGGGTGCATGTGTCTTTTTGAATTATGGTTTTCTCTGAGTATATGCCCAGTAGTGGGATTGCTGGATCATATGGTAATTCTATTTTTAGTTTTTTAAGGAACCTCCATACTGTTCTCCATAGTGGCTGTATCAATTTACATTCCCACCAGCAGTGCAAAAGGGTTCCCTTTTCTCCACACCCTCTCCAACATTCGTTGTTTGTAGATTTTCTGATGATGCCCATTCTAACTGGTGTGAGGTGATACCTCATTGCAGTTTTGATTTGCATTTCTCTAATAATTATTGATGTTGAGCAGCTTTTATGTGCCTCTTGGCCATCTGTATGTCTTCTTTGGAGAAGTGTCTATTTAGGTCTTCTGCCCATTTTTGGATTGGGTTGTTTGTGTCTTTAATATTGAGCTGCATGAGCTGTTTATATATTTTGGAGATTAATCCTTTGTCTGTTGATTCATTTGCAAATATTTTCTCCCATTCTGAGTGTTGTCCTTTCGTCTTCTTTATGGTTTCCTTTGCTGTGCAAAAGCTTTGAAGTTTCATTAGGTCCCATTTGTTTATTTTTGTTTTTATTTCCATTACTCTAGGAGGTGGATCAAAAAAGATCTTGCTGTGATTTATATCAAAGAGTGTTCTTCCTATGTTTTCCTTTAAGAGTTTTATAGTGTCCGGTCTTACATTTAGGTCTCGAATCCATTTTGAGTTTATTTTTGTGTATGGTGTTAGGGAATGTTCTAATTTCATTCTTTTACATGTAGCTGTCCAGTTTTCCCAGCACCACTTATTGAAGAGACTGTCTTTTCTCCATTGTATATCTTTGCCTCCTTTGTCATAGCTTAGTTGACCATAGGTGCGTGGGTTTATCTCTGGGCTTTCTATCTTGTTCCATTGATTTATGTTTCTGTTTTTGTGCCAGTACCATATTGTCTTGATTACTGTAGCTTTGTAGTATAGTCTGAAGTCAGGGAGTCTGATTCCTCCAGCTCCGGTTTTTTCCCTCAAGACTGCTTTGGCTATTCGGGGTCTTTTGTGTCTCCATACAAATTTTGAAATGATTTGTTCTAGTTCCATAAAAAATGCCATTGGTAATTTGATAGGGATTGCATTGAATCTGTTGACTGCTTTGGGTAGTATAGTCATTTTCACAGTATTGATTCTTCCAATCCAAGAACATGGTATATCTCTCCATCTGTTGGTATCATCTTTAATTTCTTTCATCAGTGTCTTATAGTTTTCTGTATACAGGTCTTTTGTCTCCCTAGGTAGCTTTATTCCTAGGTATTTTATTCTTTTTGTTGCAATGGTAAATGGGAGTGTTTCCATAATTTCTCTTTCAGATTTTTCATCATTAGTATATAGGAATGCAAGAGATTTCTGTGCATTAATTTTGTATCCTGCAACTTTACCAAATTCATTGATTAGCTCTAATAGTTTTCTGGTGGCATCTTTAGGATTATCTATGTATAGTATCATGTCATCTGCAAACAGTGACAGTTTTACTTCTTCTTTTCCAATTTGTATTCCTTTTATTTCTTTTTCTTCTCTGATTGCCGTGGCTAGGACTTCCAAAACTATGTTGAAAAAGAGTGGCGAAAGTGGACATCCTTGTCTCGTTCCTGATCTTGAGGAAATGCTTTCAGTTTTTCACCATTGAGAATGATGTTTGCTGTGGGTTTGTCGTATATGGCCTTTATTATGTTGAGGTAGGTTCCCTCTATGTCCACTTTCTGGAGAGTTTTTTTTAAATGGGTGTTGAATTTTGTCAAAAGCTTTTTCTGCATCTTTTGAGATGATCATATGGTTTTTATTCTTCAATTTGTTAATATGGTGTATCACATTGATTGATTTGGATATATTGAAGAATCCTTGCATCCCTGGGATAAATCCCACTTGATCGTGGTGTATGATCCTTTTAATGTGTTGTTGGATTCTGTTTGCTAGTATTTTTTTGAGGATTTTTGCATCTATATTCATCAGTGGTAATGGTCTGTAATTTTCTTTTTTTGTAGTATCTTTGTCTGGTTTTGGTATCAGGGTGATGGTGGCCTCATAGAATGAGTTTGGGAGTGTTCCTTCCTCTGCAATTTTTTGGAAGAGTTTGAGAAGGATGGGTGTTAGCTCTTCTCTAAATGTTTGATAGAATTCACCTGTGAAGCCATCTGGTCCTGGACTTTTGTTTGTTGGAAGATTTTTAATCACAGTTTCAATTTCATTACTTGTGATTTGTCTGTTCATATTTTCTGTTTCTTCCTGGTTCAGTCTTGGAAGGTTATACCTTTCTAAGAATTTGTCCATTTCTTCCAGGTTGTCCATTTTATTGGCATAGAGTTGCTTGTAGTAGTCTCTTAGGATGCTTTGTATTTCTGAGGTGTCTGTTGTAACTTCTCCTTTTCGTTTCTAATTTTATTGATTTGAGTCCTCTCCCTCTTTTTTTTGATGAGTCTGGCTAATGTTTATCAATTTTGTTTATCTTCTCAAAGAACCAGCTTTTAGTTTTATTGATCTTTGCTATTGTTTTCTTTGTTTCTATTTCATGTATTTCTGCTCTGATCTTTATGATTTCTTTCCTTCTGCTAACTTTGGGTTTTGTTTGTTCTTCTTTCTCTAGTTCCTTTAGGTGTAAGGTTAGATTGTTTACTTGAGATTTTTCTTGTATCTTGAGGTAGGCTTGTATAGCTATAAACTTCCCTCTTAGAACTGCTTTTGCTGCATCCCATAAGTTTTGGATCGTCGTGTTTTCATTGTCATTGGTCTCTAGGTATTTTTTGATTTCCTCTTTGATTTCTTCAGTGATCTCTTGGTTATTTAGTAACGTATTCTTTAGCCTCCATGTGTTTGTGTTTTTCACGTTTTTTTTCCCCTGTAATTGATTTCTAATATCATAGTGTTGTGGTCAGAAAAGATGCTTGATATGATTTCAATTTTCTTAAATTTACTAAGGCTTGATCTGTGACCCAAGATGTGATCTATCCTGGGGAATGTTCCGTGTGCACTTGAGAAGAAAGTGTAATCTGCTGTTTTTGGATGGAATGTCCTCTAAATATCAGTTAAATCTATCTGGTCTATTGTGTCATTTAAAGCTTCTGTTTCCTTATTTATTTTCATTTTGGATGATCTGTCCATTGGTGTAAGTGAGGTGTTAAAGTCCCCCACTATTATTGTGTTACTGTCGATTTCCTCTTTTATAGCTGTTAGCAGCTGCCTGATGTATTGAGGTGCTCCTATGTTGGGTGCATATATATTTATAACTGTTATATCTTCTTCTTGGATTGATCCCTTGATCATTATGTAGTGTCCTTCCTTGTCTCTTGTAACATTCTTTATTTTAAAGTCTATTTGTTATGAGTATAGCTACTCCAGCTTTCTTTTGATTTCCATTTGCATGGAGTATCTTTTTCCATCCCCTCACTTTCAGTCTGTATGTGTCCCTAGGTCTGAAGTGGGTCTCTCATAGACAGCATATATATGGATCTTGTTTTTTTATCCATTCAGCAAGCCTGTGTCTTTTGGTTGGGGCATTTAATCCATTCACGTTTAAGGTAATTATCAATATGTATGTTCCTATGACCATTTTCTTAATTGTTTTGGGTTTGTTTTTGTAGGTCCTTTTCTTCTCTTGTGTTTCCCACTTAGAGAAGTTCCTTTAGCGTTTGTTGTAGAGCTGGTTTGGTGGTGCTGAATTCTCTTAGCTTTTGCTTCTCTGTAAAGCTTTTGATTTCTCCATGGAATGTGAATGAGATCCTTGCCGGGTAGAGTAATCTTGGTTGTAGGTTCTTCCCTTTCATCACTTTAAGTATATCATGCCACTCCCTTCTGGCTTGTAGGGTTTCTGCTGAGAAATCAGCTGTTAACCTTATGGGAGTTCCCTTGTATGTTATTTGTCGTTTTTCCCTTGCTGATTTCAATAATTTTTCTTTGTTTTTAATTTTTGCCAATTTGATTACTATGTGTCTTGGCGTGTTTCTCCTTGGGTTTATCCTGTATGGGACTCTCTGTGCTTCCTGGACTTGGGTGGCTATTTCCTTTCCCATCCTAGGGAAGTTTTTGACTATAGTCTCTTCAAATATTTTCTTGGGTCCTTTCTCTCGTCTTCTGGGACCCCTATAATGCGAATGTTGTTGTGTTCAGTGTTGTCCCAGAGGTCTCTTAGGCTGTCTTCGTTTCTTTTCATTCTTTTTTCTTTAGTCTGTTCCACAGCAGTGAATTCCACCATTCTGTCTTCCAGGTCACTTATCCATTCTTCTGCCTCAGTTATTCTGCTATTGATTCCTTCTAGTTTAGTTTTCATTTCATTTATTGTATTGTTCATCTCTGTTTGTTTGTTCTTTAATTCTTCTAGGTCTTTGTGAAACATTTATTGCATCTTCTCGATCTTTGCCTCCATTCTTTTTCCGAGGTCCTGGATCATCTTCACTATCATTATTCTGAATTCTTTTTCTGGAAGTTTGCCTATCTCCACTTCATTTAGTTGTTTTTCTAGGGTTTTATCTTGTTCCTCCATGTGGTACATAGCCCTCTGCCTTTTCATCTTGTCTATCTTTCTGTGAATGTGGTTTTTGTTCCACAGGCTGCAGGATTGTAGTTCTTCTTGCTTCTGCTGTCTGCCCTCTGGTGGATGAGGCTATCTAAGAGGCTTGATGGGAGGGACTGGTGGTGGGTAGAGCTGACTGTTGCTCTGGTGGGCAGAGCTCAGTAAAACTTTAATCCACTTGACTGTTGATGGGTGGGGCTGAGTTCCCTCCCTGTTGGTTGTTTGGCCTGAGGCAACCCAACACTGGAGCCTACCTGGGCTCTTTGGTGGGGCTAATGGCAGACTCTGGGAGGGCTCACACCAAGGAGTACTTCCCAGAACTTCTGCTGCTACTGTCCTTGTCTTCACGGTGAAACAGAGCCATCCCCCAACTCTGCAGGAGACCCCCCCCACACTAGCAGGTAAGTCTGGTTCAGTCTTCCCCAGGGTCACTGCTCCTTCCCCTGGGTCCTGATGTGCACACTACTTTGTGTGTGCCCTCCAAAAGTGGAGTCTCTGTTTCCTCCAGTCCTGTCGAAGTCCTGCAATCAATTCCCACTAGGCTTCAAAGTCTGATTCTCTAGGAATTCCTCCTCACGTTGCTGGACCCCCAGGTTGGGAAGCCTGACATGGGGCTCAGAACCTTCACTCCAGTGGCTGGACTTCTGTGGTATAATGTATAAGTGTTCGCCAGTCTGAGTCACCCACCCACCAGTTATGGGATTTGATTTTACTGTGATTGCTCCCCTCCTACCGTCTCATTGTGGCTTCTCCTTTGTCTTTGGATGTGGGGTATCTTTTTTGGTGAGTTCCAGTGTCTCCCTGTCGATGATTGTCCAGCAGCTAGTTGTGATTCTGGTGTTCTCACAAGAGGGAGTGAGAGCACATCCTTCTACTCCGCCATCTTTGTTCCTCCCTCTCAAAAATTTTTTAAATAAGGGAATTCATTCCAATTTCTGTAATCCACACTAAACCACCTAGGTGACACCACATGCCATATTTCAAATCCTTGCCTTGCCAGCCTTGGTGAGGTGGAACCAAAAGCTATTTATAGCAGGACTGTATAGAACTATTTTACTTGATCAATGACTTTCTCTTTTCTTTTTCAATTATTAACTTTTCCTGGGCCATTCTCAAACTTTGCATTTTGACAGACATAGAAACGTTAGCTAAAATCAGTCTGGTGCAGTTTTAGAAACAGGACTAGGGAGCAATTAGATTAATTAAATTGCTAATCTCAGTCCAGATTTTTTTGTCCTTCTTGACACCTGGAATGCAATTTCAACTGTTTGGAATTAATGTTAAAATTTAAAGCAGAGTGTTTTGGCTTAAAAAAAAAAAAAAAAAGCCAAAACAGGATGGTATGGTGTAAAGTGCAAGATCTTTTTCCTGACTCTGAAACTATAAATCCTTGCCTCCACATAGAAGGTCAAAGCACTCTTTTCAAAGAAAAAAAAATCTAGAACCAGTCAGGGCATTGTAGTATAAGTAAGAAAAATCCCAAGTTGTATGATTTGCAATCAATATGAACTATTGCCATTTAATACAGGGAATCCTGAGAGTTCTGAAGATTTGCTCCTTGAATGATCCATCAGTTCCCAAACCGCATTCAGGTGTTTAAACTGCCTTTAGGTGTGTGAACTGCCTTTGACAGGACCTATGGGGTGTGGTGCTGAAAGAACAGTTCCTAGGGAAGCTTCTTCACCTACACCAGCACAGGGAAGTAAGACCTGGGAATCTTCTCCAAGTTAGGAAGCATCAGCAACACGAAACAAAAAGAGTTTCAGTAGAGACAGTATCCAATTAGAGATAACAGAGGACAGTATTTCTCAGAATGTGCCCTGACTGAGAATCACCTGCAGCAGAAATAACTGGGAGATGCATGCAAATTTCTTGAATGTATTGGGACTCTTGCTTATCTATTGTCAAACTGCCTTTTAAAAATGGTGTACCTACAAACATTCCCAGAAGTGATGAGAACATATTTTGCTATATATTTACCAGCCTGAACCCACTATAGATCAATCATTAGCAAACTCTTGCTGTGAAGGGCCAGATAACAAATACTTTCAGTTTTGTGAACTGTGCAGTCTCTGTTGCAATTTTTCAACTCTGTAGTTGCAGTGCGAAAGTAGCCGTAGGCTACAGGTAAACAAATGTGTGTGACTGTTTTCCAATAAAACTTCATCTGTAGACATTGAAAATTCAGTCATATAATTTTCTCATGTCATAAAATATTTTATGATTTTTTTTGCCGCTTATTTTATTTTTTTATTGAGATAAAAAATCACATAACATAAAATCAATCACCATTTTAAAGTGTATAACTCAGTGGTTTTTAGTATATTCACAATGGTGTGCAACCATTACCCTTCTGTAATCCCTTTTTTTTAAAAAAAAAATTGATGTATAATTGACATACAACATTATATTTGTTTCAGGTGCACAACATTTGATATTTGTGTGCCTTGAAAAACGACCACCACAATAAGTCTGGTTATTAATATCCATCACCATATATAGTAAGAATTACTTTCTTTTTTTCTTGTGTTGAGGACTTTTAAGATGAACTCTTAGTTTTTTTCATACTATTTAAAAATGTAGAGGGACTTCCCTGGTGGTCCAGTGGCTAAGGCTCTGCGCTCCCAGTGCAAGGGGGCCCGGGTTCGATCCGTGGTCAGGGAACTAGATCCCACATGCCACAACTAAAAGTTTCCACATGCCGCAACTGAAGATGCTGCATGCTGCAACAAAGATCCAGCACACGGCAATGAAGTTCCCGCGTGCCACAACGAAGATCCAGTGCAGCCAAATAAATAAATAAATAAATATTTTTAAAAAATAATAAAGGGCATGGAAGAGCTCATGCTCTTAAAAAAAAAGTGTAGAAAATATTCTTAGTTTGTGTGCCACAGAAAATAAGTCATTGAGCTTGGATTTGGTCTGTAGGCTGTCGTTTGCTGACTGCCAGGATAGATGCCATAAGTCAGCTGTAGTAGTAATTACAGAAATTACTTTTGGATTTGCACTTAACTTTTGCAACATGTATAAAAGGTAAAACTCCTGAATCTTCCCCTATGTACTCCCATCATTCCCTTTTAAAGATATAGGAAGAGAAGAAACTTTTATTTCAATTCAATGGAAAAAGTCCTGCAAAGGTGTCTCCTGCAGAGGAGCTGCCTGACTTAGCCGCATGGACATAAATTAAGTCCTCAAGTCTCCGACCTTAGACCACTTCTGAACCTCGTCGTGAGAACTTCTGAGGCCATCTAGAGTTGAAGTGAGATGCTGAGCCTGCAGTAGGACCAGCTGATGAAGGCTGCATAGACAAGAGTCTGCCACTGATCTCACTCACAAGATTTGGCTTCTCTGGCTTAAATATTTGGGGCGAGGGTCTTACACAACTAATAACTCATCAAGATTTTGCCTAAGAATTTCTCCCTAAATTTCATATAAATTTCCACATTATATTACCAATCTTCTTGGATCCTTATAGCAACTTTGCAAAATAGATGTCTGTTAGGTTTACTGTTCCATTGTGTAAACTGTAAAGATTCAGAGAACTGAAGTGGCCTGCCCGAGAGCCCTCTACTAGTAATTGATGCTGCCTGAAATAGAATCCAGATCCCCTAATTGGTCTTCCCACTGCTTCACAAGGACTCTCAAAAAACTCCCACTCAACAAAAAGACAAAGCATTTTATTTAATTCAATATATATTTTATTGCATATCACTGGGCACTGTACAATAGTTTTGTGCATTTGTGCTGGCACCGTGACTATTATATAGTAAAATTCTTTTATTAAAATATAATTTTGAATCATCTGATCATATCCATATCCATATAACCATACTCAAATATTATAAATGTAGATATTTTGATAATTAGTGTAGTCTTAAGCACTAAATGCTAAGCAGTGGAAGGAATTGTATAGACGTATAAGACATGGCTGGGCTGGCCCACTTTTCTTTCTCTCTATTTAAAAAAAAAAAAAATTATTTATTTATTTGCCTGTGCCAGGTCTTGGTTGCGGCACGCGGGACCTTCGCTGTGGCATGTGGGCTCTTTTTAGCTGCAGCATGCATGCGGGATCTAATTCCCTGACCAGGGATCGAACTCAGGCCCCCTGCATTGGGAGCATGGAGTCTTAACCACTGGACCACCAGGGAAGTCCCTGGCCCACTTTTCAACAACTTTCCTGATGGAAAAAGAGCATGAGTATGAAATCCTCACCTATTAAAGATTCTGACATATGTTTCTTTGTGACAAGCAGAATTCTAAAATGGCCCCCAACAGTCCCACTATCCTGGTTGTATACGCTTCTCCCAGTTCTTTAATCAAACATTAATCTAAGTCCTGCTCTGAAAGGATTTTGCAGATGTAATTAAGGACATTCATCAATTGATTTTAAGTTAGGGAGCTTATCCTGGGTGGGGCCTTACCTAATCAGGTGAGACTTGAAAAGAAGTCAGAGACTGAAAGCAACAGAGATTCTCGCTGATCCTGAAATAGTGAACAGCCACGTTGTGAACTGCCTAGGAAGGGGAATCACATGGCAAGGACATGAGGGTGACCTCTAGGAGCTGGGAGTGGCCCCTGTGTGACAGAAAATGGCTGGTGGGCTTGCAACTGTAAAGAACTGAATTCTGTCACCAACCAATGAGCTTGGAAGAGGACCCCAAGTCTGCTATGAGGTCTCAGCCTCATCTGATACCTTGAGTTCGGCTTGGTGAGACCTGAGCGGAGAACTCAGCTAAACCTGTCCTCAAATTCCTAACCCTTGAAAACTATGAGATAACAAATGTGTGTTGTTTAAGCTGCTAAATTTGTGTAAATTGTCATATAGCAATAGAAATGTAATACTCTCTTATACAGAGAGAATGATTACATAAAACCTTTCTTCAGGTGCCCATATGCATTATTTACTCTTGTATTTCATCCCCCACCCTGCCCCCCAGTGAGACAGAAATCTGCTCATCTCATCAGTCACAGCTCTAAGCTTTTTGCTTTGCTGTTGAATCACTGGTTTTCCCACAGCTGTTCTCATCCCTTGACAAAAATGTTCAACTCTCTTCTTAAACACACTGCAGACTCATTTGGAAATTTACCTGCCAATTCTAAACCTTTCTCCAGATACTCCTTGCCCTACACATTGAGATTTCGTGCTGTTTACATTCTCTTCACCTCCCACACCCACTCAGCGAGGGGTGGGAAATCTGTATGCTGATAGCTGGAGACGTTATCCCTATCAGGAGAATTTCAGTGTTTTCTACAAAAGCACTAAAATCTTTAGTAATAGAACAGAGGTCCTAAAAATGATTTTCAGACAGCAATATGAAGACAGGAGAAATTTGGGCAGAGGGCAGATGCAGAAGTATTTGTGACATCTGAAATCAATCCCTGGAGCTCATGGCTATAGGTAAGGTTAATATTGCAAAACAGGTCAGACCCAGTGCATACTCATTTTCCTAATCAAAAAACTTTCTTGCCTCTCATTCAGGGTCCCAACATTCAAGCCCTGTCCAATCTTCCTGGCCTCCCAGCACTACCCTGCAAGCGCTGTGCTCTCCATCCAAGCAAGACTGCTCTCTGTTCTCCCCCATTTCTCAACTCTTCCAGGAATGACCGCACCCATCTTCCTCTGTCAAAATCCCCCTCACCCTTTGTGACTTGCAGTTTGCTTTTCAGAAAGTTTTTGCTGATCTGTAGCTCTCTTTTCCTCTTGTGACACTTATTACAATCTAAGCAGCATTAAATCTGAATACTTCTCTTATCTCCTGTATTATAAACTCCCACAGCACCTTGAATATTCCCTGGCACAAAATAAGTACTCAATAAATATGTAATGAATTGAATTGATTAAACAGACTATTTCCCTTTTGTCACTCCAGAGAGTTCTTTCCCCTTAGCTGAGAGAGAGTGGACTTGGCTCAGGTATTGTCTCCTCTGCCTTTGAATTATTTTAGGACAGCAAACAGAACTGGTCTTTGGATTAAAAAAAAAAAAGAAGAAGATTGAATAGGCTAATTCAAGAACTCACAGTTTTTTATAAGGACAAGTTTCAAAGTGGTTTCTTAGACGTTTTCAGTGTCTTCAAAGGTTAAAAAAAACAACAACAAGCACGCTTGATTTCTGTATCATCAAGTGTTCTAGAACTTGGGAAAGAGTACTTAAAGATCTACAGAAATAGTTATATTTCTAATAAAAGTGAATCTGCCTTCCCCATGGGGAGTTTTCATTTATGCCTTGTCCTGAATTAAAGACTTCTCAGGATCCAGATGTAAAAAGCACTGGTAAAAATCCAAATGGTAAAATAAATCATCATTGTATGATCTAAGATTATATTCTAATTACTGACTATTGAATTTTTAAATAAATAATTATGGATTTGCCAGCCAATGTCAAAAATTATATCCATAACAAAGAATAATCCAGCTAACAAGATTACATCCTTATTGTATTTTGTTATAAGGGTAATTGCCAAGGTACATCCACTGGAATTATCACAATATTATAGACGTTTTATAAATCCTATCCAAACCTTGAGTCACTCACATTTTTTAGTTCGAGAATCAATTTTTAGTTAAAAGTAAGCCATAAAATAATTATATTAAAGATAAAATACTTCACTAGGTAATTAATCTACTACTATAATTTTTGCATGGTATTTAACCTCAATTTCTTTTGAAAACCCTGTTAAATTATGTACTCAGTAAATGTATGGTTTTGAGAATTTTAGATTAGTCCATCTTGATATACTCTAGTTATTCCCAGAACAAGTCAGTCAATCTTATTGTAAAAGACTGCAATGTATATTTTTGTAGGTATAAATTTTATAGCCAAAAAATTAATTCTTTCTGATATACTAATGATTTTGTAGTGTATTGTTTGAGTGTATAGTCATATTGAATATTTTTTGGAAAAGAAATAAACAATGTTACAATTTCTAGTGACCAGCCCACATTAAAAATTATTAAATAAGTTATTAGACATCATGTAGTCAGAGCTGAGTAAATTTTAATATGAGCTCTGCTTTAAAATAACAATCTTTAAAAACTTCTCTCTGTATCTTATTGTTTTTAGTGTATTTTTATATAATAAGTTTCACGTATACATGTGACTGTATCTTTGGTCTAGGATACCTTTGGAGACAAATGCCTAAGAGTTTTAGGATTAGAATAGAAGGTAATCTGACTTGGTTTCCCAAAATATGTTTTCACTTTGGTCATGACTCGGACTGATTCATAATTATTAGCTATATACTATATACAGTTCTCCCTACAATTAAAAAACAAAAATTCCAGATACCATTAATTCAACACATGTTTATTGTTAATCTGTTGAATCACAGAAATTGGTGCCAGGCACTGAAGGAAATCAAACAACAACATTTATAGAGAACAGTTGTAGCTTAGTATGCCATATCTCGTGTTTTTTCAACACCACAGCTTTTTATTCCCATTTTATTGAGGAGGGCAACAGAAGTAGAAAGTTTATCCAATTCCCCCAAATTCACTAAGCCAGTGGTGGACCCACAGTTGTTGGTCCAGTTTGCCTGACTTCAAGTCCCACGTGTTTCTCAAATGTAACACACTTCACATGAATACTCTGATATTTCTTAATCAGAGATGGAAATTGGGGCTATATGATTAATCTAATTACCTCTTTACATTTTTCTTCATGTTTCCAATATAAATCACTATAAAAACTTGAAACATGGAAGGGATCCTGCTTCCTATCCATTCTTCTTAATTTTGAAAGATCTGGAGGAATAATATTATTTATTAATGGAAAAAATGAAATCAGACAAAAGCCCTGAGATACGAAGACATTGCCAAAATGCCAAAACATTGTCATGTTTTCTGAATCTGTACATAGCTATAAAATTGTCAATGAAAGAATTATTCACCATGTTTCCATTTTTTTCTCCCGTATCTCTTAGTATCTGTCATTCATACTCTTGCCTGTCAGCTATTTATGTTGGAGCCAGGATGTTCGCTAGTCTTGTGGAGCCAGCAAATTTCTGTCTGCAATGAAAAAAGCTTCTCTTCTCAGATTGTCATTTTTCTTTTGACTACCTTTCTTTGCGCTTTATTTCATTTAGGCTCAAGGGAAAACTGAAATAAAGTCATCTTTTTAAATGTTAAGTGTACATTTCATGTCTGGGGTCCTTGAGCCACTCAAGTTACGATAACAATATTTCCACTAAGAGCAAATTGGTTGGTTTTTGACCCTGTCTCTAACAGAATTAGTATTGGTTGATTCAGAAACCCAGTCTTCTGAAGACACACACCTGTTAGAGTTTGAGTTGAACATGTTCTGCCCTAATGCATGAAGTATGATCACCTTTGTTTTAGGAGGAGATACCATAAAGTTACTTTTGCAAGTCTTGGCTCTCTAGGAGTAAGGGGGCTTCTGTATATTATCCCTGACAAGTGGTTATTTTTTAAAACAAGTAAATAAACTAGGACAGTAGTTTATTTGGTAAGAAAAAGAGTTATAAAAATCGTAAAGGATCAAGTTCCAGCAGATAAAAGATCCTAGGAGAATATGAGAGATTAATATAGATTAATGCTTCTTTTTTCATTTGGAGAAAGAGAGAAAGAACAGGTAAAGGATACATAGGGCACTTCAACTCTATTTTGTTTTATTGCTTAAAATATATGTCATTAAAACATGATGAAAAGTTAACATATATAAATTCTAGAGAATGCCTGCATGGGCATTTGTTAAACTACCCTTTGCTTTTCTGTAGTTTTGAAATTTTCGTTGAAAAGGAAGGAAGGGAGGGAGGGAGGGAGAGAGAAGTAAATAATTCATTATTGTTATATTTTTCTCTGAATGGCAAAAGGTAAGAGAGAATTATTTTTATTCTGAATAATCAGAGGAAGACTGGTATAACAATAATGTAAAACCAATGAGATTAATTTGTAAATGAGCAAAAAAACAGGAAGAGTAACTGGAAAAACAACAAAATAAGTACATTTTAAAAAATCTTGGAAACGTATTATGAACATTGTGGCTTGTAAAGAGGTTGCACAGGTTATAAGTTTTGTTTGTTTTTTCGGTTTTATCCTTTAACTCGACTTATGTCTGGCCCTTACTTAGAGATTTTCATTTAGGAGATTAAGTTGCACCTGTGAACTGGCATCAAGGAAATTAGAGCATTCCACGTGATCATCTATTATCATCTTAGCAGCTACTTCGTTTGTCTTGTTCCCACTTAAGGCAAAAGAAACTTCCGTGACTGGGAATGGCTTTCAAACATTTGAGAACAGTAATATCAAAGAGAGATGCTTTGTGTATAAAATGGGGAAGGGAACCCCCAACAACTCCGCACTAGGAAGGTGATTATGTCTTGTCTTATTAACTAATCCTTTGGTGGAAAGGATTTGCCTCGAGGACATTTTATAAGCCCTCATTTCACACCCTCATCGTAATGATCATTTTCTCACTCAGCTGTCCAACTGCTGAGATGCTTCGCATGAGACGAAAACTTGACTCTGATGAGGAGCCTAATTTTCCTTTATTTTTATTTTTCATTTTAGATAATAGGTCTTCATAATAGAGAGCTAACAGCTTTGCTCAATAATTCTCCATCAGCAATTTTCAACATGCTCAATAAATGTATTTTGATCTAAAATAACATCCTGGACACGCATTTAAAAAATCACAAACTTTATAATTATTGAAAGTTAACTTGGGGCTTCCCTGGTGGCGCAGTGGTTGAGAGTCTGCCTGCCAATGCAGGGAACACGGGTTCGAGCCCTGGTCTGGGAGGATCCCACATGCCGTGGAGCAACTAGGCCCGTGAGCCACAATTACTGAGGCTGCGCGTCTGGAGCCTGTGCTCCGCAACAAGAGAGGCCGCGATAGTGAGAGGCCCGCGCACCACGATGAAGAGTGGCCCCCGCTTGCCGCAACTAGAGAAAGCCCTGGCACAGAAACGAAGACCCAACACAGCCATAAAATAAAAATATAAATAAATAAATAAATAAGCTAGCTCATTTAAAAAAAAAAAAAGTTAACTCACACTTACAGAAATTTTGAGATTTTGGAAAATATAGAAGTGCTTGAAAGAAGAAACTAAAAGTTACTCATAATCCTACAACTCATCTTTCTGTTAATATTTTTATATGTATTCTTATAGTTTCCCCCCTACGTATATATATTCATGAAATAGCAGGGATCTTTTTTTCTGTGTACACAGTTGGGATTATTAAAATTTTTTATAAGACAGTTTTATCATTGTGCATATATTTGAAAAACAACCTGTTTTTAGGTTTCTAATGAACACTTTGGTCACCAAATATTGAGCTGAAACGGAGTAGTGGCCTGTCAGGAAAATTCTTAGAGTGTGATGGAAGTATATTAAAAATAGTCATTTTTAAACATACAAAACACATACAAAACATTATTACAGTGTCAATTCGCTCCATAAACCCGTGCAAAGTTAAAGTTGCAGGACATGGTTAAGCTCGTTATTACAAACTCTGTGTGATATTAATGATATATCTAAATATACTCTGAGGAAATGGGGAACTAATGTTTATTGAGCACCTACTGTGTGTCAGGTAGAGTGCTGAATAGTTTGCAAAGATTGTCTCATTCCTATATGGCATTTATAGGGTGAAGAATGAGGTGTCTAGTGTCTGTACCCATGAAGTGGGAAAGAGATAATGTAGGTTCAAATTCTTGCAATTCAAGGAAGGAAAAGACAGAGGGTGGGTTCTGATCAGAGATATTTAAATTCACTGTTGAGTCAAGGTAAACTGCATAAGTCCTCTATTTCCTCCTTGTTTTGAGTATGGAGGCACAGCCTTAGTGAGTATTAAAATTTTATCTTCTGTTGGGTAGATTTTTGCCTTATAAGACTGCAGTGCAGTTTATTTCGCATAAAAGTTATCCTAGCCTCTGCTGTATTGGGATTGCTCCACGCATGTCATTGCTTACCGTCTAGAAGTCTCTCTGCCTTCTTCTGATCTATAGGTAATAGAAGACACCTCCGGAATACATTTCTCTAAAGTTATAATCGGATATGCAATGGGCTTACTTCACAAGTCATCTCAGTGCAAAGTGGCAAGTCATTTACTGCAGTTACAGGAAATGCAAATTTGATCTGGTGTGTGACAAGTTGAAAGCTCTATTTTGTTGCCCATGTTGTAGAAATAGCTTGCTGTTTGCACATGGTTTTGGATAAATTTTTCACTAGGAAGTGCCTTAAGGTGGCCATAGGCATAATGGTGCTCTTATGTTTGTGACTGCCCTAAGTAATGTCTCCTCTACCTTACCAGGGAGAGATGTAACAAAATCACTATGTGTTCATGGGGCTAAGGCCTTCGTTGGGTGGACATTGGTAGGATATTTCTTTATGTGAATGTTTGTCTTAATTAAAGTTAACTTCTGCCCAACAACAGCTGGGGGTACTTAGAATAATTTCCTTTGTTAACATCTTACTTTTAGTCTTTAACTGTCTCTTTGGATTCTTACAACAGAACTCTGTTGTGGAGTGGTTTTTAAGAGCACAGGCTCTGAATTAGCTGGTAGAGGATATGAATTCTAGCTTGAAGTACTAGGTGTGATACTTTGGGCAAGGGACTTAACTTGTCTAGGCCTCGTTTTCTCCACCAGTAAAATGAGAATAATAATCATCCCCAATTTATGGGGTTGTTAGGAAGGTTAAGGCAATGCATATGGAATTCTCAGCACAACGTCTTACTCAAGGAATGAAGTCCTTAATAATCCTGTCAAGTGGGTGAGGTAAATATGAAGGAGAAAGACATCTAGAAGTTAAGTAAGATGCCTGGCCTAAGGCCACATAGTTGCAGAGCTGGAGTCAGATCAGCCATTCCCATTTCAGTCTTCATTTCAAGACTGCTTGGCTTTCTTAATTAAACACGTATGTGCATATGCAGCTGTTGACTCTTAAATGTGATGTTTCATCAACAAATGTAATTATGGAGCATACACATAGCAACAGACTAGTGGTGAGGCAATGAAGCTCTAAAAATGGGGCTTATCTATGCCCACACGTGGGAGCACAGACAAGCCTGCATCTGCATTCAGAATGTGCTTGTCTCAAAGGAAACCTTGGACTCTTGGCCCATATTTTGCTTCCAGTTATGATTCTGTCATAACTTGGGCATTTACTCAATGCTTCAGCTTCTTCACTAGTAAAATAATGGCACCTGCCTTGTAGCGTTATTAAGATTAATCAAGACGTAGTGGAAATCCTTAGGACTGAAGCTGGCACAGAATAAATAAATAAAATAAATGTTAGCTAATAGCTTTACTGTTGCCCTTGCTGATGGTGGAGGTGCCAGTGGCGTTTATAGAGAGTCAGATGGGGAAGACTTCAAGTCTTTCCTGACAGGCCAATTAAAATGTTGGCTATCTTATTTTCCTCATAGCTCTTGTGGCTATCCGACCTAATCTTTCTTACTTACTGTCAGTTCCCTGCCACTAGAATTATGTTCCACAGAGGAGGGAACCCAGGACAATGCTGGACACATAGCAAGTATCCCACTAACAGTCTGTAGGTGAATTAATGAAAGGAGGAAAGATGAGAGCAATAGGAAAGAGGAGGGGGGAAGTGACCTACGGGAGCAAAGAGGGAGGGAATGGCCCGTTTTCCCGATTTCTCACATGAATTTCTGAGTCCGTCCATCATCAACCAGCATTTGTTAAAAAGGAGCAGCTGCCCAGAGGAAGTCAGCTTAAGAAATCACGAGTAATTTTGATAGAACACAGACAGTTTTTAAGTGTCTTTCTCCTCACTGGGGATAAGTATAACTTGTGTCAACATACTTGGCTTTGATCTGAGTTCATGTCAACTTCCATCCCTCAAACTTCCAAGGCTTTTACAGGCCTGTCAACGAGATCCCATTTTCCAATATCCTAATTCCCCCCCCCCCACATTGGAGTTCAGAGTTTCAGTTCATCAACTTCAGTGCAGATGCCTTTACAGATCTTGTCTGTGTGCACGAGAAGCCTGCCAGATGCTTATGGGCATTAAATGAATTAATACAAATATGCGAGACAATTACATTAATAATGAGTGGCACACAGCAACCGCATCATAAACGTTCCCTATTGTTGTTTTTATTATTGTCATCATTATCCATTCATTCAAAAAGGATTTACAGAGTACCTTAGGTGCCTATAGATGCTCTAGACTCAAGATATTCAAAGGTAGACTAAACAGATGGGGTATCTGCCTTCATGGAGCTTATGATGTAGCGGAGAATTCAGAAGATGAAGTTGGGCAGACTAGTGAATGACTGAGCTACCCAGATGGGTGGTTGTAGTCTACACTCTTGCTGGGGACAGGCCCCCATCTGCCTTGTTTCACACTGTTGCTCCAGTACCTTCTGAAGAGCATAGTAGGCACGGAGTTCATGTTGAAAGACTAAATAACCGCATGAGTGAATTTCTGAGATGGGGCCCAGTGGAAGGTGGGCGTTACAGGTTCAGGGTTTAGGCTGTGTGGGCACCTACGATGTGAGCTCTGCAGTTTGTGGACTCTGTGTTTATGTGGAAAGTCTGGCTTAGAGTGCATGTGGGTGGACGTGGAGAAGAGGACGGGACTGTGAGAGTGTGCACCAGCACGAGTAAAACCTGTGTGTGTGTCAGCTAACAGAAACTGCAAAGTCTTTGGTTGTCCATTCTTGAGGTAAATCTGGACCCTTGTGTGAGGTCAAGGGTACAGTTCTGGCCTCAGTAAGTGAGGTATCAGCCAGGGGGCTGTGCTATGAAGACAGGGTATGAAGAGTATTTTGCAAGGCAAGTCTGATCTGTCGTGTAATTGTGTGTGATGCAAATTAAGGGTGGATAAAAAGCAAAATCTAGGGTGGTAAATATGAAGGAAGAATGGGTTGAAATGTGTGAGTCAGTTACAGGTTTTTGTGATTGTCAGGGAAGTAAGCTCGTCTGTCTGTACGGCTCTGTAAACCAATAATTCAGGAGTTCATTATGTGAGGGTGCAGGTTTGTGAGGCAGATTCTAGAACTGGGAGCAATTGTGAGACAATTCTAAGATTAGGATGAGACAGGTCTGGGATTGTGAGTCTGGTAAATCTGAGTTTGTGCGTGTGTGTTGCTCTAAATCAGGAAGGACTTGGCTTTTAAATCAACCCACCTGAGCCAACAAGGTTTCTTTATCTTAGTAGGGCAGAGAGACTTGTGTTTGGAAGGCCAACTCCGGAGTGAGTGTGTATAAAGCAGGGTTTGTGCGCACGTGTGAGTGAGGCGAGTTCTTGAGTGTGAATCTGAGGGTTGCTGGGCGAGCGGGAAGCGTGCGTGTGTGTGCGCGCGCGCGCGCCAAGTTGGATTTCTCCTTTGGATGGGCGGCGGGGAAGCGTGATCGCGGGAGGCCACACGTTAGGGTCTGGGCGCGCAGGAGGTGCGGCCGGCAGGGCGGGCGAGGCGGGCGAGCAGAACACGCCGCCGCTCCGGCCCCCGCGCCGCGCTCGCTGGCTCGGGGCTCGCAGGGGACTGGCAGGAACCGGAGCAGCACTGCCGCCTCTGGCGCGAAGGCTCAGGCGCCTCCTCCCGCCCCAATCACTGTGGCTCGGCGCACGCTGCCGGCGGCTGCCCTTTCCGCCTCTCGGGAAGAGGACCCGTGGGCCAGTGTCGCGATCCAACCATGGCCTCGGGCCGCAGAGGCTGGGACAGCTCCCACGAAGACGATCTGCCCGTGTACCTGGCCAGGCCGGGCACCACCGACCAGGTCCCGCGGCAGAAGTACGGCGGCATGTTCTGCAACGTGGAGGGCGCCTTCGAGAGCAAGACGCTGGATTTCGATGCCCTGAGCGTGGGGCAGCGGGGCGCGAAGACTCCCCGGAGCAGCCAGGGCAGCGCCCGGGGCTCGGGGAGCCGATCCGGCGCCGAGGGGGACACACCGCGCCGGGGCCAAGGCCGAGAAGAGAGCCGGGAGCCCGCGCCGGCGTCGCCCGCTCCCGCTGGGGTGGAGATCCGGAGCGCCACGGGCAAGGAGGTTTTGCAGAACCTCGGCCCCAAGGACAAGGTAGGTGGGCCCGGAGCTCCTCTCCGCCTGCCCTCGTTCCCTTCCCAGCCCGGGGCGCCATGGCCCAGGCGCAACTTTCTCCTGCTCACTTTGCAAGGGGATGGAGGACTAGGGGGAGGAAAAGGGCATCCTCCTCTGAGTGCAGCGAGCCCTCCCGGCCCGGATCTGGATTATTCGCGCGTGTCTTCAACTGTAGCATCTTAGTGCGCGCGGGACGGGGTGCGTGGGTCCCCTCGCCTCCCTGCCGCATCCCCGGGCCATCGGTTCTGTGTGGGTGTGTCAGCCCGGCCAGCCCAGGAAGGCTGAGTGATTTCCAGCCCTTCTCTAGGTCTGAGTACCCATCAGCACAATTGTCTTGGTCTCCCCTCTGACTCTAGATTAAATCTCAACCCAGGTCACCAGGGCAGAGGGCAGACTGGTCCTGGGAAAATGGGGTCATCTCCATAGTACCCGGATGAAAGTACAGGGTGGGCGGTCTCCCCTCTCGCTCTTCCGACATCAGCTCTGTCCCTGAAACTTTTGAGTGTGGAGCCACTAGACTAAACACCCAAAACCCCATGCCTCTCTTCTGTCCTAGATCGACATTTCACATCTGTGTTTGTAAAGAGTATATTTTTGTAGGTAGCTTGACACAAGACTGGGGATCCAGCTGTCTTTGGAAGAGTATTAATTGTATTTTTTTAAAAATAGGCGAGAGGATTAAGGGTACACATTAAACTAGCGTGAGCTGCAAGTTCCCTGCTGCTTTTCCTTGTGCCAAAGCCAATTTCTTGTGTGTGTGTTTTTTAGAAACTCATGTCACACTGAGCTGACTTAAGATATGGCACTGAAACCCAACTTGCCCTGATTTATTTGTTTATTTCGTAGAAAATTAGGACCATAGTTCAGAAAATTCAGGGCCTGGGCAGAGTTGGAGTATTCAGAGTTCAAACGGACGCTTTTGAGTTGGGGAACAATAGTAATCAGATACCTCACCCTTGTCTAGATAATGGCTGCAAAATCCAGCTGCATATATTATACTGTGCTAATACTGTTATGAATAATAACCTGAAATGGAAATGTTTGCCTGAGAACAATTACAGTTAATGCTAACCCAAGTTTTAGATGTTTTTCCATTAAAATGCAGCGAGCCAGTGAAAGGACAGAACTTCTCTGCACTGTGTGATTTTTGGAAGTTTAAAAATAATAAAGCTTTAAGTATTAATAGTGGGAAAGAAAGTACCGAAATTAGTACTGTTTTAAGGTGTCTTTGGGGACCAATGTCATTGTGCCTTGGAATCACTTATTTAGTTTGTGATTTTCACATTATCCTTAGTATACGGGATTTCTCTAGGCCTTGCTCAAATACCCTTTTAGGAAAATCTTCTGATCTTTTGGAAAGGGTTTGGCTGATTTCTAAACTGAAGAATGGCCCTAGGGAAAGATTATTGCCTCTCTTCAGGTCTGACTTTGATCAGTATTGAAATGTTCCCTTCCTGACTCTAAGGGGTGGGAGAGGTGATGGAAAAGGTCGGTAACAATTGCTCTGAGTCAGTACTATTCCCTTTGCTGGAACACCCCTGATGTAAGCCAGATAATATGCCTGGTTTGCAAGATTTAAGAATGGTAACTAGAGAAAGGGAAAATGTTCCTCTTTTAAACCCAACAAGTCTTTCGTTTTCCTTCCTTTTGCAAACCCTGTACTTTTGCCTCTTAATTGAAAAATAATAATACAACCAGGATTTCTAGTGCTACGTGGTTATTTCTAAGTTCGGGTTTGCTGTCAGCTTCATCCAGACCATGTTATTATCTCTAATTTGGTTGAATCACACTGTTAGAAGAGACAGCAGAGGTTATCTACTTCTGAACTTGATTATCTCCTTGAGGGCAGGGATCGGGTGTTTGGATTTAACTTCGTGGCTGAAATGCCTGGCACATTGGAGGTGCTGGATAAAAGTTTGATAAAACCCCCTTAATGAAGCCATCTCTTTTGCTACATAGGTACAAAATCATCATCTGGCCTCTGTTTAAATACTGCCATTTTCAGGGAGCTCACTTCTTCATGAAGCAATTTTGGATGACTTTACGTTAAAAAAATTAAATAAGCCCAAGTCTACCACCTGTAGTTTCTACAAACTATTCTTAGTTCTGACCACTGGAAATATAAGAATAACTATGTTTCCTTATTCTGAGATAGTTTAATCATTTTAGGCATGTAGGCTTGTGTATCTGTCAGAAAAGGTGGGGTAATGCCACAGTAACAAACAGTCCCCAAATCTCAGTGGCTTAATCAAACAATAACTGTTTTTTGCTCCTGCTCCTTGTCTATGATGGATCTGCAGGGCCGCTCTGTTCATTATTGCTCCTCAGAGACCTAGATTGATGGAGGTCCCATGTCCTCACATCCATGGTGGTAAAAGCACGTTGTAAATTGCTCACAGACTCTTAAACTCCCACAATGAAGTCATGAGCATGACTTATGCTCATATTTCATGGGCCAGAGCAAATCATCAGTCCATGTCCCACTTCAAAAGAACTGAGACAGTACAATCTTACTGGGATCCTGTAAGATAGAGGTTAGAAATATTTGGGAAGTAGCTTTAAGATCTCTCCCAGATCTGGGGTGCATTAGTGGGATGAAAACTGGCTCAATCCTTACAAATTATATGACCATAAATGTGTAACGTATTCTCTGTGCCTTAGTTTTTCTCTTTTGCGAAATGCAGATAACAGTGACTACTTTGCGTATGGTGCTCAATACATGTTAGTTACTGTTACTCATTGATTTTTACTGCCTTTTATATGTTTTAGAGCAATTATCACATTCTTCCTAAAATTCTCCTTTTTAGCCTTATTATTCCTAGCTTCTTCAGCTCTGCATTGTATGAGCCTTTTATCACTTGGATTTCCTTTTCAGGTTATACTATATTTTGTAAATATTCTTTTGAATATATAGTGCCCAGAACTGAACACAGTGTTCTAGATGGGATATGGCCATGGCAAAATGCATTAGGCTAGTTACTTTCCGTGATTTATACACAACATATGTTTCTGTAGTAAAGATTACACATAATAATTCATTAATCCATGTCCTACTGTTGTCTCCATAATAAACTCCATGTCACTCAACCTTCAGAAACTTTTCCACATAAGCCAGGATATCTACATACTATGTTGGTACAGTTGAACTTAAAACAAAACCAAAAGGAAAAAATATTTTAACTGCAGGATTTTATTTTTTTCCTCTGTAATATTCATCACCATTTTGCTCATTTTTCTGTTATAATGATAATTTTGAAGCTTAATTCTATAGTACAATATCCCTTACTCCAGTTTTGGACTATCTGCAGATTTGATAATAAGTATCTCTTTTTGAGCACTTTCTATGTGCCTGACATCTCTATCTCTTTATCTATGTCTTTTCCAGACATGTTACTGTAATGCAAGGCAAGGACGGACCTTCCCACTACATACACCTTAGAAACCGTCTCCATCTCCCTGCCAGTCCGTTATTCAGAATTCTTGGAGCTCAGTTGCTCAGTCTTTGAGAACAGTTGCTGCAAAATCCTTATTCTTCCAAGTTGATTTTGAAGCTATAGAAAGAGGTTTTTAAAATATCATGATAAAATTAAAATATGCTTTGTCTCTAGCATACCTAGTTATTAATTCCCACCTGACGGAAATGAGTTTAGTTAATAAAAGAATAAATTATGAAAGGGTTAAATAACAAAAGTGTTTGGCAGAATAAAAATGTCACTGAGTTATACTCCAAATGCCATGTTCCAGGTTTGAGGTATTACTGGCTGTTTCTATTGTGGTTCTGGATCTATTTGTAAACACCTTATTAAATTATGTATTTACATTTTTCTCCTGATAGGCATTCATATTGCCAAACTCTTCCACATAACTTTTTGTTTATGATTTTTGACAGTCAGTACATAAAAAAGCAATTCTAAGTGAAAAGTAAATATTTTTTCACCATTTGTCAAGAAGGTTTCCATGCATGCAGAAAGGAAATCACTTCTAGCAGTGAGGAAATTACTAAAGGGAGGAGAATTATGATATATCGTCTGCCAAGAGCAAATGATTCTGCAGACTCTGTCATCCAGTGAAAACAAAGTAAAGACATGATTATGTGGGTCTATTGATAACTCCCTTTCGGGAACTGGGGGTCATTTCTAGTTCCCTGCTTCTCACATGGGCCACTTTTGTGCAAGATTTTTCCCTATGAAGTCAGCAGGGCTTTGGGCTGTAGGAGGAGAGAATTTGAAACAAATGAGCTGTGCCTCTTACCTTTTACCATTTGTCTTTTTGTTGTCCTGGGTGATGGTTTTCAAAATGATTCAGAGAAATTGAAGTCTTCCTCCTTAACCTACACAAAGGAAGACAGCTGGCAATAGAATTCTAGGCTTATAAAGGCTTCTCTAGTCATCCAAATCGAAACCCTGTAGTGTAAATGAATTTTACAAGGCTGCTCAGACAAACTAAAGTTTGCACTCAGGCTGGGAAAAAAAGTTCTTACTTACCTGGCCCTCAGGCCACACTTGAATCTGGGAGTACATTTACTTAGCCAAACTTGGATGTGTTTGAAACCATTCAGAACTTTAGTTTAGTCTGACAGTAGGCATTTGAGGGACATAAAAAATGTGCCTTCTAAGTAATGCTGCGATTGGCAGAGTTCCCTCAAAGTAATGGGCCCTGGAGACAAGGTTTTGCTGACGGCTCTTGTAAGTAATGTTTTAGAAGCCAGAGGATGGTCTGTGATACTTTTCTGTGAGCGATTTCTATAGCTGATTCTCTTTATGATTAGTTTCCAGTAATCAAATAATGTTCCTGTGAGACAGTGGATAAAGCTTCCTAGGAAGAGGAAATCTGGCCTAGGGGAATGGAATCCTTGAATGCAAGTTCAGCCCTTCTTTTGCAAGAGGAGGCAGAAGGTCTGTTTGGGTGTGTAAGCACTTTTAAAAAACTAAACGTTCAGGAAAATGTCATGTTAAAATTTATCTGTACTCTTAACGTGGACTCACATGGCATTCAAAAAACAGTTCAACTCCATCAAAAAAACAGTGAGATGAGGCAGAAAAAAGACAACTGGATAAAGCATTAGCTTCCTTTAACCAGCTAGCTATACAATTTAGGCAAGTTGCCTCCCTTTTCTCTGAGTTTTAGTTTCCCCCTTTCTAAAATGAAGGGGCTGGACCAGTGGTCTCTAAACTTTTCTGATTGTGTACCTTTATGCAAAAATTTTTTGAGCATGCTCTCTTTCTATATATGTGTATATATACATATATGTACACACATGTGCATATATATAAATTGCATCTACAAATAATATATTATTATCTTACGACATTATTAGATACAAAGAAAAAGTACAAACTAAAAAAGAAGAGATATCATCATAAATATAAATCCTGATATTTTTTTCTTGTACCCTGGTGGCTCATCTTGCCCACCCAGTTGGGTGAGTGCTTGTAAGTCTATGATCTTTGGAACAAAGCCATAGCAGTCAGTGGTTCTAATATCAATATAATAGTCATTAATGAGTTCACTGTCAGCCTGAGTCCTTCAGGGACATATCGTCTTTTATGGACCAGTATCTAAGAGAAAAGTTCCAAACCATTGAAGGCTTGTGATGAGGCTGCAGACCAGGTGATGGCTAATGCTGAGTGTACTCTTTATAAATATATATGTCTGGGGTTGGGCCAGTGGGGTGTGGATAACAAGGGTCACCATAAATATGATGAGGAGTCCCCAAATCTCCCTTCATGCACTAATTTTCTCTTTTCTCATTGATTCAAAAACATTCACTAAGCACCAGCTATGTAGGTGAGCAATCAAAAACTAATGTTAGAGGAACAAAGGTGAACCAAATAGATACACATTAGGAAAACATAAACTGCCTTTTGTCATAATCTCTCAGAGAAAACTGCCATCAACACAAGAGTGTATTTTCTTTACTCCAAAATAAAAGTGGGAACATGCGGTATTATCTGTTTTTAAACAGGTTTTTTTTTTTTTACCACTTTTTAAAACATTTAATAAACTTTATTTCTGAGAGCAGGTTTAGGTTCATTGCAAAATTGGGTGGAAAGTACAGAGATTTCCCATATTTCTCCTGCGCCACTCTTGCATAGCCTCCTCCATCATCAGCTTCCCCCACCAGAGTGGTATATTTGTTGCACTTGATGGACCTATTGACACATTCTCATCACCCAAAGTCCATAGTTTACATTAGGGTTCACTCTTGGTGTTGTGCATTCTGTGGATTTTGACAAATGTACAGTGACAGGTATCCATCAGTACGGTATCATACAGAGTATTTTCACTGCCCTAAAAATCCTCTGTGTTCCGCCTGTTCATCCCTCCCTTTCCTCTAACCCCTGACAACTATAAATATTTTTACTGTTTCTATAGTTTTGCCTTTTCCAGAATGTCATACAGTGGGAATCATATAATATCTAACCTTTTCAATTGCTTTCTTTTAGTCAGTAATATGCATTTAAATTTCTTCTGTGTCCTTTCATGGCTTGATAGCACATTTCTTTTTAGCACTGAATATTCCATTGTCTAGATTAACTACAGTTTATTTATCCATTCACTTACTGAAAGACATTTTAGCTGTGTCCAGGTTTTGGCAATTAGGACTTAAAGCTGCTGTATACATTCATTTGCAGCTTTTTGTGTGGACATAAATTTTTTTCTCTTTTATTTATTTATTATTTATTTTTTTAATAGATCTTTATTGGAGTATAATTACTTCGCAATACGGTGTTAGTTTCTGTTGTACACCCAAGTGAAGCAGCCATATGCATACATATGTCCCCATGTCCCATCCCTCTTGAGCCTCCCTCCCACCCTCCCTATCCCACCCCTCTAGGTCGTCGCAAAGCACCGAGCTGATCTCCCTGTGCTATGCTGCTGCTTCCCACTAGCTAACTATTTTACATTTGGTAGTGTATATATGTCGATGCTACTCTCACTTTGCCCCAGCTTCTCCCTCCCTTGCCCGTGTCCTCAAGTCCATTCTCTTGGACATAAATTTTTAGTTCATTTGAGTAAGTTGAGTGTGATTGCTGGATCATATGATGAGTATATTTAGTTTTGTAAGAAATCTCCAAAGTAGAAGAAGTAAGAAGTCTTCCAAAGTAGCTGTACCATTTGTATTCCCACCAGCAATGAATGAGAATTCCTTTTGCTCCACATCCTCGCCAGCATTTGGTGTTATCACTATTTTGGATTTTCGCCATTCTAATAGGTGTGTAGTAGTATGTCATTGTTGCTTTAATTTGCAATTCCCTAGTGACGTGCAATGCTGAACATGTTTTTATATGCTTACTTGTCATCTGTATGTCTTCTTCTTGTGAGGTGTCTGTTCAGGTCTTTTGCCCATTTGTAAATTGGGTTGTTCATTTTATTACTGTTTATTGTTTTAAGAGTTCTTTGTACTTTTTGGATAAGAATCCTTTATCTCATGTGTCTCTTGCAAGTATTTTCTCCCAGTCTGTGGCTTCTAATTCTCTTAACATTTTCTTTTGTGGGGCAGAAGTTTTTAAATTTTAATCAAGTCCAGCTTACCCATTACTTCTTTCATGGATTGTACCTTTGTTGTTGTATCTAAAAAGTCATTGTCATACCCAAGGTCATCTAGGTTTTCTTCTATCTGATTTTCTAGGGGTTTAGAATTTTGCATTTTATTGATACATTTAGATTTGTGATCCATTTTGAGTTAAATTTTGTAAAGGGTATAGGATCTGTGCCTAGATTCATTTTGTTGCATGTGGATGACCAGTTGTTCCAGCACCATTTGTTGAAAAAGACTACCTTTGCTCCATTGTATTCCCTTTGTTCCTTTGTCCAAGATCAGTTGCCTGTATTTATATGGGTCTATTTCTAGGTTCTCTATTCTGATCCATTAATCTATTTGTTTATCCATTTGCCAAAACCACTCTGTCTTGATTACTGTAAGTGTTGAAGTTGGATAATGTCAGTTCCTTAGAGTTTTTCACCATTAAGTGTTCAGATTGTCCATTTCTTCTTGTGTGAGTTTTAGTGGATTGTGTCTTTCAAGGAATTAGTCCATTTCATCTGGGTTATAAAAATTATGGGTGTAGAGTACTTCATAATATTCCCTTATTATCCTTTTAGTGTACATGGGATCTATAGTGATGTCCCCTCTTTTATTTTTGATATAAGTAATTTATGTCTTCTCTTTTTTCCTTAATTATCCTGCCTAGATGCTTATCAATTTTATTGATCTTTTGAAAAATCAGCTTTTGGTTTAATTTTCACTATTGCTTTTTTTTTTGATTTAGTTGATTTATGTTCTAATTTTTATTCTTTCTTTTCTTCTCCTTACTTTGGATCTAATTTGTCTTTCTTTTCTAGTTTCTTAAGATGGAAGCTTACACTATTGATTTTACATCTTTCTTCTTTTCTAATATATGCATTCAATGTTATAAATTTCCCTCTAAGCAGTGCTTTAATTGCATCCCATGGATTTTGATATGTTGTATTTTCACTTTTATTTAGCTCAAAATATTTTAAAATTTCTTTTGAGATTTCTGCTTTGACCCGTGTGTTACTTAGAAGGGTGTTGTTTAATCTCCAATTATTTGGGGGATCTTCCAGCTATCTTTCTCTTATTGATTTCTAGTTTAATTCTATTGTGGTCTGAGAATAAATATTATATGTTTTCTATTCTCTTAAATTTGTTAAAGTATGTTTTATAGCCCAGAATGTGATATATCTTGGTGAATATTCTGTGTGAGCTTGAGAAGAATGTATAGTCTGCTGTTGTTGGACGAAATAGTCTGTAGATATCAGTTATATGTAGTTTATTGATAGTCCTGTTGAGTTCAACCATGTCTTTACTGATTTTCTGCCTGCTGGATTTGTCCATTTTGGATAGAGGGGTGTTAAAATCTCTAAGTATAACAGTGGATTTATCTATTTCTCCTGGCAATTCTATCAGATTTTGCCTCACATACTTTGATGCTCTGTTTTTAGGCATGTATACATTAAGAATTGTTACGTCTTCCTGTAGCATTGACCCCTTTATCATTATGTAATGCCCTTCTTTATACCTGATAACTTTCCTACTTTGAAGTCTGCTCTGAAATTAATACAGCTACTCCTGCTTTCTTTTAATAAGTATTAGCATGGTATGTTTTTCTCCATTCATCTACTTTTAGTTTATATCTAAAGTTGATTTCTTGTAGACAACGTATAGCTGGGTTGTGTTTTTTGATCAACTCTGACAATCTGTCTTTTAATTGGTGCATTTAGACCATTCACATACAAAATGATTATTGATATAGTTGGGTTAATATTTACTGTATTTGTTACTGTTTTCTACTTGTTGTCCTTGTTCTTTGTTCTTATTTTTGTCTTCCATTCTTTTTTTGCCTTTTATGATTTTAATTGAGCATTTTATGTGATTCCATTTTCTCTGTTTTCTTCACATATCAGTTATACTTCTTTTTTACTTTTCTTATTGGTTGCACTAGAGTTTGCAATATACATTTACAACTAACCCAAGTCTACTTTTCAAATAACACTGTACTGCTTCACAGGTAGTACAAGTACCATATAGTAACCAAATATTCTCATTTCTTCCCACGTGTTCCTTGTGTCATTGCTGATATTCATTTCACTTATATATAAGTATAAATAAATAAATAAAGGAATATATTTTTGCTATTATTATTTTGAACAAATTGTTACATATTAGATCAATCCAAAATAAAAAATAAAAATTTTTATTTTGTCTTCACTTGTTCCTTCTCCTGTGCTCTTCCTGTCTTTATGTAGATCCAAATTTCTGAGCTATATCATTTTCCTTCTCTTCGAAGAACTTCTCTGAACATTTCTTACAAGGCAGATCTATTGCTGACAAATTCCCTCAATTTTCATTTGTCTGAGAAAGTCTTTACTTCTCCTTCACTTTTGCAGGATATTTTGCAAGTTCAGATTTCTAGTCTGTTTTTTTTTTTTCTCTCAGTACTTTAAGTATTTTACTCCATTCTCTTCTTGCTTGCATTATTTCTGAGAAGTCAGATGCAATACTTATCTTTGCTCCTCTGTAGGTAAGGTGTTTTTACCCCCTCTGGCTTCTTGCAAGATTTTTTTTATCTCTGATTTAGTGAAATTTGAATGTGATGTGCCTAGGTATAGTTTTTTCATTTGTTTGCTTTGTTTTTTTGGCTTACCATTCTGTGAGCTTCCTGGATCTGTGGTTTGGTGTCTGACATTAATTTGGAGGAAATTCTCAGTCATTATTGCTTTAAATATTGCTTCTGTTTCTTTCTTCTCCTTCTGGTATTCCCATTATGTACATGTTACACCTTATATAGTTGTCCCAAAGTTCTTGGATATTCTGTTCTGTTTTTTTTTTTTCTTTTTCAATCTTTTTTCTCTTTCCTCAGTTTTGGAAGTTTCTGTGGTTATAACCTCAAATTCAGAGTTCAGGTTTTCCTCAGTTGTATCTAATCTACTAAAGAGCCCATCAAAGGCATTCTTCATTTCTGTTACAGTGTTTTTGTTCTCTAGCAATTTTTTTTTTTGATTCTTTGTTAGAATTTCCATCTCTCTGCTTATATTATATCTCTGTTCTTGCATGTTGTCTACCTTTTTCATTGACACCCTTAACATATTAATCATACTTTTTCCAAATTCCTTGTCTGATATTTCCAACATTCCAGACATATATGACTCTGTTTCTAATGCTTATTCAATCTCTTCAAACTGTAGGGTATTTTTTTGTTGGTTTGTTTGTTTTGCTTTTAGTATGCCTTGTTATTTATTATTATTATTTAAAATTATTTATTTATTTATTTGGCCATGCTGGGTCTTAGTTGTGGCACGCAGGATCTTTGTTGCAGTGCATGTGATCTTTAGTTGCAGCATGCAAACTCTTAGTTTTGGCATGTGGGATCTAGTTCCCTGACCAGGGATCGAACCCAGGCCCCCTGCATTGGGAGCGTGGAGCCTTAGCCACTGGACCACCAGGGAAGTCCCTGCCTTGTTATTTTTTTTTGAAAACTGGACGCAATGTACTGGGTAAAAGGAACTACAATAAATAGACCTTTACTAATGTGGTGGTAAGATGTGGATGTAGGGGAAGCATTCTGTAGTGCTATGATTAAGGTCTCAGTCTTTTGGTGAACCTGTGTCTCTGAACTGTGAACTTCACCACTTTCACAGTCCTTCCCTGCCACCTATTAGGTGGGACAGGATGGCTGGAGGGGGCTGGAGTTGTGTATTTTCCCTCTCCCACACAGGAGGCTGGAGGTGGCTAGTGCTGGGTATTTCTTCCTCCCCCTCAGGGAGGTTAGGCTCTGATAAAACCGCAGCAGGTTAGGCTCTGGTAAATTAGTTACTTCTGAAGGCAGGCCTTGTTAAGAAGAACAGACTGCTCTGGTGTATTTCAAAAGGGTTCTTTTTCTCCTCCCCCTGCCAGAAGCAGCAGGGGATTTTTCTCTGATTTTTCACTCTGAGGACCAGGGAAAGCTCTTGGAGGTAACAGTCACAGAACTGTGAGGGTTCTCTGTTAACTGGATAACTGGGTCCCCTGGGGTTTTTAACTCGCAGAGTTGTGCACGCTGAGCCTCCAGCAATTCATCAATCCCAGTTCAGGTTTTCCTACCTTGGCACTGGTTCCCTTGGTAGTGTTTGCTTCTGATTTTCTGTTCAGGTAAGTTGTGATTCTGTATTCACCTGTTTTCTCCAGTTTGGGGGCAGTGGTTTTCCCTGTGTCCTCACCTTAAGAGTTGTTGGTGTGTTAGTTTGCTCAGCATTTTCCTTGTCAGGATGGAGTGGCAACTTCTTAGCTCCTTACATGTTGGATCTGAAACCCTAAACTATTTTTTTAAACTTAAGTTATTATGGCGTCTTTACAGAGCATCAAAGATTTTCCAAAATATAACTTATAATAGCAGTATAGTACTCTACTGTGAGGCATCACATATTTAATCACGTATGCCTTTTAATTGGACATTTATATTTTTGTTTTCAGTTTTGACTTCATTTTTACTTTCTCTTCTTTTGCTACTGCAAATAAGGAAGTGATAGACCTCCTTCTAGCTAAATCTTTTTGCATATTCACTTCATTAGCATTTGTCAGTGGAAAATTCCTAGAAATGGACACCTGTGGTGTGGTCATTTTCAGCTGCAGGAACACTGAGTATGGAATGGTTGTTTCCTATGTGAAACTTCACGGGCAGGATTCTGCAGTGTATAAAGCCAGGAAAGTATTTTGTGTAAATTCTGTAAGAAAGACGGGTACAGTCTGGGCCAAATTGCTCAATAGCAGATGAGATTAAGGGGACACAAAGCCAGGTAAATGGGGACAAAGTAAAAGACATGGGAAGAAGAAGATTTTAAATCTTAGCTGGAGATAAAAATATAGACAGGAAGAAAGTTAAAGTTGTAAAAGGAGATCCACTAAAAAATAGAATTTTTCTCTACCAAAGTAGTTCCCACCAAAATCTATTATTATTTTACTTTTCCTTGAGTTTAGGGCAGAAATATGAGGTTCAAGGTGTGTTCTAATGCAAAGATCCATTTATGGAATACTACTTTATGCAAGGTACTGCTGTCTTTAATCCTCACAATAACTCTGCAAAATAGGTATTAATAACTACGTAGTCTGGGAGAGAAACTGAATCTCAGATTCAGAGATTACTTGACTTCCTGTAGTCATATAACTAGAAATGGACAAAGTAGGATTTAAGCTCTTAGACTGTCCAACTGCTTTTTATACCACTTTGCTGTTCTCCTAATATGTGGTGGCAGCTAAGAATTAGTTCTGAATGGGGTCGAGCACCTAGCACTGGCTTGGCTAAGAGGATTATCCAGAATAAAATATCTACTGGTGAGACTTTTTGGAGAGTAAGAGGATGGGGCTCTCAGAATCGAAATAGGAAAGCAGAGTTTGGTCAAGTCTGAAAGGTGAGCTCAGTGGCTAAAGCAGAAAATACTGGAAGCTAGGAGGCCCTAGAAAGAGACCAGGAGATAGAGCAAGGGAAGGAAGAAGTAGAGAGGGACTCAAGATAGTTGTCATGAAATGCACCAAATGCCTAATAATTATTTTTTTAAAATTTATTTTATTGAAGAATAGTTGATTTACAGTGTTGTGTTAATTTCTGCTGTACAGCAAAATGATTCAGTTATACATATATATATTCTTTTTTATATTATTTTACATTATGGTTTGTCACAGGATATTTAATATAGTTCCCTGTGCTATACAGTAGGACCTTGTTGTTTATCCATTTTCTATGTAATAGTTTGCATCTGCTAATCCCAAACTCCCAGTCCAACTCCCCCCGCCACCCCACCCCTTCTTCCCCTTGGCAACCACAAGTCTGATCTGATCTCTATGTCTGTGAGTCTGTTTCTGTTTGGTAGATAAGTTCATTTGTGTCATAGTTTAGATTCCACATATAAGTGATGTCATATGGTATTTGTTGTTCTCTTTCTGACTTACTTCACTTAGTACGATAATTTCTAGTCCATCCATGTTGCTGCAAATGGCATTATTTCATTTTTTTGATGGCTGAGTAGTATTCCATTGTATATATATACCACATCTTCTTTATTCATTCCTCTGTCGATAGACATTTAGGTTGTTTCCATGTCATGGCTATTGTGAATAGTGCTGTTATGAACATTGTGGTGCACGTATCTTTTTGAATTATAGTTTTGTCCAGATGTATGCCCAGGAGTTGGATTGCTGGATCATATGGCAACTCTATTTTTAGTTTTTTGAGGAACCTTCATACTGTTTTCCATAGTAGCTGCCCCAATTTACATTCCCACCAACAGTGTAGGGGGGTTCCCTTTTCTCCACACCCTCTCCAGCATTTGTTATTTATAGATTTTTTAATGATGGCCATTCTGACTGGTGTGAGGTGGTACCTCATTGTAGTTTTGATTTGCATTTCTCTAATTATTAGCGATGTTGAGCATCTTTTCATGTGTCTGTTAGCCATCTGTATGTCTTCTTTAGAGAAATGTCTATTTAGGTCTTCTGCCCATTTTTTGATTGGGTGGTTTTGTTGTTGTTGTTGAGTTGTGTGAGCTGTTTGTATATTTTGGAAATTAAGCCCTTGTCAGTTGCATCGTTTGCAGATATTTTCTCCCAGTCCATATGTTGTCTTTTCCTTTTGTTTGTGGTTTCTTTTGCTGTACAGAAGCTTGTAAGTTTGATTTGGTCCCATTTGTTTATTTTTGCTTTTGCCTAATAATTATTTTTATTGGGTGCTGTGGCTTACTGGTTGCTTGACCTGATTTAAAGGCACTTGCTAAGGGCAGATAGTATTCAAAGGATGGTGGCAGAGGTGGAGCTCAGATCCAGGTCTGCAGGACTCGGAGCCCACACACCACTATTAATGACAGTCTCTTTTGAGGGGCAGAATCACTTGTTTATTTCCAAGAAGCTAGACTACGTCCAAAGAGAAAAGATGCAGTGCTTACAGGGAGTTGGAAGTGGGCTGGGGAAGGGCTGTTTTCCTCTGACTACATCCTGTCATTTAGATAGAAATAAATAAAGCCAATGAAATGGAAAATTGTATGATAAATGGATACTGAGTAAGAAGGAAAATAATACAGTTGATAAATGATGATATGTCACACAATTGGTAGTGAGGGAAAACCTTTCCAGAGATACAGTTTTCTTCTACACACCACCAAGGGAGAGTCAGGAAGCCAGTGAGATTACAGGTGGGGAACAGGGAGTTTGAAGTGGGTGGAGGTGATTTGAAATGAAGACAGTATCTGGCAATGCTTGCTTTCAGCTAAGTGTCTGCAAATAAAAGGATTAGGTGTCACTCAGTTGTCTACAATAGGAGTTTGTAAACTTTTTCCGTAAAGGTCCAGATAGTAAATATTTTAGGCTTTTCAGGCTATAAGCTATCTGTCCCAACTACTGAACTCTATATCGCAAAGCTGTCCATAGACAATATGTAAATGAATGGCTGTGGCTGTGTGCCAATAAAACTTTATTTGCAGCATCAGTTGTTATGCTGGATTTGACCCAAGAGCAATAGTTTGCCAACCCCTGATCTTGAATATAAGAAAAGGGGCATAGGTGTGTGTGTGTGTGTGTTTGTGTGTATGTTGGAATGGCAGAATGAGTCATGGCAACTTGTCAATATGAAAAGATGTAGAAATTTGAAGTAGGTATAGGAACTATGCAAGATCATCTAAAAGGCTCAGAAACACCTGTCCCCCTTTCTGGGTGTCTGAGATTGGAGGAGGACATTAAAAATAAATACATATCTGACCATGAAGAGGAAAACTATGCAAGCTATTTTAAGAGAATGAAATATGAAGTGGAGGGAAGGCTTTGTAAAGAACAGACAGGAGAAAGGGAGAGGGTGAGGAGGATGACCTGGACGTGACAGTGAGAAAGAAAGAAAGGAAGTCTGAGTGATTAGGAAGGAGGAGGTCAAGCTTTGCTGGGGTGCTCGAAAAAGGAGAGGTGCGAGGGCAGCAAACAGCTTGGAGCTGCAGAGAGGAGAGGGGCCTGTGGAAAAGACCTCCTGGAGATGTTAACAGAAGGTGGTAGTATTAAGTGAACGGGGAGAAGGCTAGGCTCACTCACTCTTTTTTTTTTTTTTTTTTTAATTTCCTTCTGCCTACTTGAACCCGAGCAGAAAAAGAACCACCCTCCTACTCTGAAGACTTGTCAACAGATTAAAAATGGGGAGCTTTGAGAGCTGACATAATGGCTTGTCCAATAGAAGTGTGATTAGGAATTTTCCGGGAAAGGGTATCCTTGGGCCGGTGTGCATCACCTCTTGGAAGATGTGTGCTCACCATTCAGGAAACCTGACTCAGGGGTCAGGAGCTCCGCTGCAGTTGGCTCCACTTGAGGCCTGCGGGCAGAGTCCGTGGCCATCCACTCACTGTTTCCTTCACTGATTCTCTCAACCATTTGTGGGTCCAGCAGATATTTACTGAGAGTCCACTATGAGCCTCTTCCGGGTCACCAGCAATCGGGGATCTGTCAGGTACCTGAAGGGTTCGTGTGGAAGAGGTGATGGCAGCTTCAAAATATGAGCGCTCAGAAGCGGGGAGCTGGGCCTGCATCAGGTCAGAGGAGGGGGAGGGGAGGAAATGGATATTCACGAAAAGAGTTCTCTATCACAAGACAGAGTTTTCCAACTAGACTGTAGAATCTCAGAGCTAGAAGCCGTTTCGAAGATCATTTTGTCTCTTTCACGTTAGAAATAGGAAAACTGAGAGCTCAAGATGGGAATAAAGATGAAAAATAAAATTTATTGGGTGCTTATTATATGCCAGGCACTGTTTTTTTTTAAACAGTAGTAAAATATACATAACACAAAATTTATCATTTTTGACCATTTTAAAGTACATTTCAGTGGTAGTTAAGTCCATTTACAATGTTGTACAATCATGACCACTATCTAGTTGCAGAACTTTTCCATCACCCCAAGAGGAAACTCTCCACCCATTAAGCAGTCGGTCCCCATGCCCCCCTCCCTCTAGCCCTTGGCAACCACTAATCTGCTTTCTGTCTCTATAGATTTGCCTGTAATGGCCATTTCATATAAATGGAATCATACACTAGGAAGCCCTTTTGTGTCTGGCTTCTTTCACTGAGCGTCATGTTTTCAGGGTTCATCCATGTTGTGGCACCCAGCAGTACTTTATTCTTTTCTGTGGCAGGATAATATTCCATTGTGTGGATATATTACATTCGGTTTTTCTGTCCACCAGCGAATGGACATTTGGGTCGTTTCTACTTTTCTGGCTGTTGTGAATGGTGCTGTGCCAGGCACTTTTTAAAGCATTTTATGTTTATTAGTTGAATTCTGTTCACAAAAACCTTGGAGGGAAGTTCTCTAATTACATCGACTTTACAAATGAGAAAAAAGAGATTTACAAGAAGGGGGTTGGGAGGGTGGAGCTAAGACCCAAATTTCCTACCTCCCCGCCCAGCGCTACTTCCACGCTGCCCACTAGCTCAGCTCTGTGAGGGCAGGACCCGCCACTCACTCCTGGCTGCTCTTCCTTAATGTTCACCACAGTCCCATGTGCTCAGTGTATTTGCTATAAACTAGGTGAATTGAACCCCTCTGCTGAATAATACATAGGAAGCAAAGGAAGGACTAGAGATTATTTATAGGAAGTCTCTTTTTATTTTAATATTAAATATAGAGAACACCTGACTCAATAGCAGGACATTGTAAATAATTTATGGCCTATTCATAGGACAGAATGCTATAGAGCCATTAAAAACGATGCTGTGGAAGCACAGAGGCGTGAGAAGGTGTTCCTGGGTTAGTCCCTCCACTCTCTGAAGGAAGTCACCGTCAACAACTTGAGGAGGAAAATGGATTTACAGAGGTTCAGTAACCTGCATGAGCTCAGTTTGCAAAGCCAGAATTCTGTCTGAATCCCCAAACCCACACTCTCAGCCACAATAAAAAAGTAAACAGAAATTTAACAGAATCTTAGAAGTGGGACAGTGGATTAACGTATGTTTTCTTCTATTTCTTCAGAACATTTTTCACATTTTTTTTTTTTTTTACAGTGACCTTGCATTGCTTTTCAAACTGAATAAGAGCTTTGCATCTTCTCTTTCAAAGAAAAGAATCCTGCTCAAATAAACCTCAAAACGTAGTTGATTAAAAAGAAAAGATTAAACCTCTCATGGAAGAAAATATAGGCCACAAGAAAAGAAAAGAACAGTGCTGGCAAGATACCCTCAGTGGAGGTCTGGTTTTATGCTTGCTTTATCATCTCAACATTTGGGAACTATTAATGGGTGCTGACCACTCCTTTTCCCTAAATAAGCATTTCTATTTCCCAGTTCCTTGCAAAGCTCTTCTGATGATTAGAGAAAGCAGTTAACAAACCACACCAAATCCTATGCAGTTGTAGCCTGGTCTTGTGTGCCATGGTGGAAATAAGAAGTATTCAGTTACTTAAGTTACACCCCTCAATTCTCTAACCTCTATCTAAAATTTTACCTTGCTCTCATTTCTTCTTTTATCAAATTTTTTTTCTTGTGATGATAACTTTGAAGATCTACTGTCGTAGCAACTTTCAAATATACAATATAGTAGGATTAACTGTAGTCCCCATGCCGTCCATTACATCCCATGACTTACTTATTGTGTAACTGGAGGTTTGTACCTTTTGACGCCCTTCGACCCTTTTGCCCTCCCCTGCCTCTGGCCACAGCCGCCAGTTCCTCTGTATCTATGAGTTGTTTTTTTTGTTTTTGTTTTTTATTTAGGATTCCACATATAAGTGAGATTCTCATTTCTGACTATTGCCAGTAAGCACTGGCTTGGGGCCTGATTTTTATCCTCTCTGTGTAATCTCCGTAAGGGATTTGAGAAATAACCTTTCTTCACATTGTTAATACAAGAACAATACTAGTTTGTTATTGTTTGTTACTCTGGGTAGGAACCACATTACGAAAAGCTAGTCATTGTTGCTAAGGACTTAGGTTGTTGATATTTAATTCCACATTTCCCCTTTCAAGTCCCGTCTCCTCATTCAATCAGCAGTGACGTGCCTCCACAATAGCTGTAATATTGTCATAATTTCCATGGAAACCATCTGTAAAGCTGCAAACACAGGATTACACCCTCCCTGCAGGCTGAGGCAGGAAGGCCAGATGGGCTATGAAGGGGAAAAGGTCCTCAATGGGACATAAATCACTTGGTGCCGGTTGGTGGGGGGGGGGAGGGAGGAAGCCACTTTAGGAGGAAAACTGTGTTTGGTATAGTCTTTGCCACAGGGTGAAATTCCTGCATGAAGTGGCCAGCCGTGCAGGCTCCTTTCCAAGGCCAGTGTCTGGGCCTGGTTATTTGTTTGGACCCTGATGCTAAGGAAGCTGGAGCCAGATTTCTTCCTGTGTGGGCTGCTGACTTCCTTGGTCATCAGCCACAGACAGACAGACAGACGTAAGGCCCTGGTCAGCTCCTGTGTGTATGAAGATAGGGAGAGAAGTAACATGTAATGCCATCCCTGTGTGCCAGGCTGGACGCTTCACATGAATATCTCTTTGGACCTTCACAGCATCCCTGAGGGGAGGATATTATTATTCCCATTTTACAGATGAGGTAGTTGGGCTACCGTCACTCCCGCTCCTTCAGATCTCAGCTTCATCTTGAGTGTTTCCAGGACTTTCCTCTGGGCCCTCAAAGCCAGGTGAGGTGCACCTATGTACTCACCAACGCACCTCTGTTTGATACTTATTATTCTGTATGATAAATTCTTATTTACCTCTTTCCCACTAGCCTGGAACCTGTTGAGGGCAATGCCCTTGCACAGTGGTTAACTCATAGTTGGTGCTCAGTACGTATTTTTGAATGAATGAGTAAGAAAGTTTCAGTAACTTAATCAAAATTGATCTTTTTCACAGTTGTACTCCTGGCAGTTAGCACAATCCCTGGTATAGAATCAACCCTCATTAGATATTTGAATGAAATAGTGAATAAGTGAACATCAGCTAGCTCATTATGCAGTGTCTCAGAGTCACGCCAGGCTGTCTGACTTCAGGCACTCTGTTGCATGTGCTGGTAGGAGAGGTCATTGTCATGTTTGGCCAGGCAATTCAAAGTGCATGGCTTCCTGGTAGTGGATTGGTACCGTCTGCTTTTAGAAGCACATCTCACTATATAACAGCTTTAGCACTTATCTGAGGCCACCCCCAGCCTGGTGGAAAGAACATTTGTCTGATAGCCAGGAGAGCAAGGGTGAGACATTGTTCTGTTACTTACTGCATAAATGTGGCCAAATCACTTGGCCTTTCTGGGCCTTAGTTTCTCTATTTTTAAAATCAAATTTTAGTTGAGTTAAATTTGAGATTTCCTAGGAGCATACACTTCCTTTAAAAAAAAATCAAAAGTAATCTTTTTTTTTTTTTTTTTTTAGAAAGGGCATTAATGAGCAAAGACTTCTTTTTGAATTTATTTTATTTTTATTTATTTTTGGCTGCATTGGGTCTTTGTTGCTGCACGCAGGCTTTCTCTAGTTGCGGCGAGCGGGGGCTGCTCTTCGTTGCGGTGTGTGGGCTTCTCATTGTGGTGGCTTCTCCTGTTGCGGAGCACGGGCTCCAGGCACGCGGGCTTCAGTAGTTGTGGCTCGTGGGCTCAGTAGTTGTGGCGCACAGGCTTAGCCGCTCTGCGGCATGTGGGATCTTCCCGGACCAGGGCTCGAACCCGTGTCCCCTGCATTGGCAGGCGGATTCTTAACCACTGCGCCACCAGGGAAGCCCAAAAGTAATCTTATCTATAACCTCAGTAAAAGTGGAGCTGCTTGGATAGAGGCCTTCCCCAACCTTCCCTTCCTGTGTCCCACCTCCACTCTTGGTAGCCTCTGAGGGAGCTCTGTGGACAACTAGGTCTCTGGTAAACACAGCTGGGGACCTGCAGAATAGATTATATTTAGGGCCCCTCTGCTTCTAAAGTTCAAGAACTCTAGAAATACAGGCACTGAGCCCCACAAACTATCTAGCCAGTCCTGGGCTGATGGTATGCGACACCTGTCCTTACCATTGGGCATTGTGCTGGAGAGGAATGGGGGTGGGATTTGGGTGTCTTGACTTCTGATTTTTGGATGCATAACCACCACTTCCCCAAAGGGTATCACCATTGAGCAAGTCATTTCATGTCTCTGAGCCACTTTCTTCAACTATAAATTGGGGCAAGTATTCCTTCATGACTGGGTTTTATGAGACTCAGAGTGATAACTATCATTTACTGTGTCATTACTAAGAAAGTACTTAGTAAATTTTGTTGGGAGAGACGATCCACCATGGACTTTTAGTATTGCTGCAAGTTCTTGCTGGTTGCCCCCCAAATGCAAGGCTCTGAAGGCTCTTGCATCATTTCTCATGACTATGTTTTCAAGGAGCGAGCTTGAGAGATGAGGTAACGTTTCCCCCAGACAAAGAGTAGTCTTACTTCAGCTTTCTTTAAAAGTCGTGAATCCACCAAGCAAGTGTTCTTCCATAACACAACCCACTGTGTGTGTAGGCATCCACCATGGGCTGTTGGCGTCATCCTTGTGAGACTTGGGAGGCGTGAGCAATCCCTGAAAACCAACATGAAACTGGCTAATGCTTTTGTCCTGAGTAATAACATTGTTTGTCTCTGACCCAGGAGTCTCCTGTCTTTTGCCAACCTGCAGGAAATACTAACAAGCTAACTTGTTAGGCTGTAAGCAGGATGAAATCTCAGACCCTACACAGTCCTTGACATGTTTTATATATATATATTTATATATTATATGACATTAAATGATCACAACAGTCACATGTGGTGCATAGTTTGAGTAACCATATTTCATAGATAACAAAACTAAGTTTCAGAACAAGGTTCAGTAACTTTCCAGAGATCACACAGCTATTAATTATGTGGTAGAACCAAGATAAAACTACTATCTATCTTACTCCAGAGGTTATCCCTTTAACTATAATATATTTCTCTCCTGAATCATAGGAAGTAATGGCTATGAAATCCCTTCCAAACTCTAAAGCATTATACACATGTTATTGTTATTAATGAAAATATAATTACGATGTGACACTAAGAAATCGATTCATTTTAACACATTTGTATCGATTGTCTGCTATGGCCCTAGCTCCGCATGGCAGATAAAGCTGCCTATTGAAACCTCTATGGAGACCCTGGGCTTCGTAATCAGTGTGCTGCTTACAAGCTGTGTGATGTTGGACAGATAGTCAACATCTTTGTATCAGTCCCGGCTCAGTCATAAACACAGACACCATAATAGGTACTTCAGAAAGAAGGATTTAATACAGAGAATTGAGTATACACGTGTCGGAAGCTGCCAGAGCAAAAAGGAACATAGCAGTTAATTTAGAGATAACTAGAGGAAACACCAACCACCCAAGGCTGAGGGAACAAAGAGGCTGTCAGAATGCGGGTGCTCCGAGGGGCTGCCCTGTAGGGTTGGCACTCAGAGCTCTGAGGAGAGAGCTCCACCTGGCTGCCCATGAGAGGGTGCGGCAAAACACACTACTGTACATAAAGTAAACAACAGGGACCTACTGCATAGCACAGGGAACTGTATTCAATATCTTTTACTAACTTACAATGGAAAAGAATCTGAAAAAGAATATATATGTATGTATAACTGAATCACTTTGCTGTACACCTGAAACGTTGTAAGTCACCTGTACTTCAATGAAAACATCTAAACAAACAAGCAAAAACTGGGAGTGGAAGTGTGGAGAGAAGCTGGAGGCTGGAGGTGACTGCAGCTGCAGGAGCAGGGAAGCACGAAAGGTTCTGTTTCCCCTTCTTTGGCTTTCTCTTCTCCATTGTCTGCCTCCTATTTGCTGAATAGGAAACTAGCTGGTTAAGGGTCCTGGGTGATGTAGTTTGCAGAGTTCCAGCCACGTAGAGATTAGAGTGTATAGAATGTGGAAGGATGAACTTGGGGCTGAGAAACAGTGGAAAAGTAACAGACACAATTGCTGTCCCTTGGTTCCCTGCCTGTAAGATGGGGATGATGTCTGTCTCATTATATTCTTTTGGAGGATTAAATGAAATAACGACTCCGTTGCTTGAGACTGATTGCAAGTACCCAATAAATGTACGCTTTTATTCCTCTTATTGTGCTAAGCTTGCTTTCTGAATAATCTGCTGCCTTTGCCTGTGTTCCTGGGGGACTTGGGTGTTATGCTTACTTCAGGGATTATTGGGCCAGCTGGGAAGCTGGTTTTGCTAAGCCCCATGTGGAGAACAGGCTTCAGAACTCAGCACTTGCCCTTGCGAGTCAAGATGGGAACCCTCTCCCCAGAGATCTTTAATTAGCTGGTTGTCAGAATGGTGTTAATAGATGAAATGCCTGTCTGAGATTGGATCTGCGGTTGCTCTGATGTGGGATTCTCAGTTTACTTCATTTGTCATCCTGCTTCCTCCCTTTCCCAACCTAAAGCCCCCCTAGCCTTTCACTTCCCTCTCTTTTCATTCTCTCTTTGGAGAAGATAAAATGTCCTTCTCGGAGTCAGCAAGATTTGCATTATCACCCAGCTCCTCAGTGCTCTGGAGCTTCCTTCTGGAGCACCCTCTCAGAATATGCAGCCAGCTTGAGTTTCAGCAACATAGCCTGGTAATTAAGGATTTAGATGGTGGAGTAGAAACAACCAGAGTTCAGATCCCTACACCATGTTTTATTAACTCTGTGACCTGGGCAAATCACATCTCTGAGCCTCAGTTTCCTCATCTGTAAAATGAGCATGGGAATTGTATATATATCGTAGAGTTGTTGGAAAAATCAGAGAAGCTAATTCATGTAAAGCCCTAAACCCAGCATGCCTCACATTTCATAAACCCTCAATATATGATAACTATTATGACTGCCTGTCTGCACTATGTTTTTCCTTCTATGAACTCCTGAAATAGAGTGAAAGTATTGATTTCTTTAATCCACGGATGTTTATTGGTCACCTGTTAGGTGCCAGATACTGTGCAGATAATTGGTGAGCCAAAAATGAGTAAGACGTAAACCTGACTTGATGAAAATAGAATAGAGTTCCTGACTTTAAGGTTCTAACAGTTTGGGGAGTGATGGGAGGGAGGTTGGTCATGTTCACAAACACACTTGCAGTATGGTGGGTGTGATCAGTGTTACAATAGGGGTTTGCACAAGGGGCCACAGGGGCTAAGAGACAGATGGGAGACTGAACCGGGACCTGGGGGATAGGGAAGGCTTTACATGGCCCCAGTGTGCATTTGTGTTAGCCTGGCAAAATGTGCATGCATGGTGATGGAAATTTGTGCTGGTGGGGGGACGGGGTGGGGTGGGAGAAATGGGTGTTTCCAGGCCAGTGATCTGTGAAAGAGAAAGTATGGCATACTTAAGAACCAGAAATCTTATAGATGGTGATGGCATAAACTGGGCAAAAGTCAGTGTCAGAGAGGTCAGCCAGGGCCAAATTATGCAGAGCTGTACAGAGCATGTGCAGGGCCACAAACTCTGGGAGCCTCTTGCATCCTCTTGGCTGCCTCTTTCCAAAAGTGCCATCTGTGTCTCAGACCACACTTCTTATATCTTATGGCCTTTGTCTGACCAATACTCAACTGTCTCCTAAGACAGCCCTGATTTTGTTGAGGGAGGCGGTGTGCCCAGCTTGAAAAACTCCATTTTCCAGCCTCCCTTATAGATAGAGATATGCACAGCTAAATGCCAGTCCTCACTGACACTGGTGTGTACAGATAAAATGAAAATAAAAAGTCAGAGTGTATATTAATAAGACCTGTGACCCACTTCTAAGAGACCAGTAATAACAAAAGAAACATTTGAAGCTTTGAGAGGTGTATTATATTATGTAGTGGATAACTCAGGATAAATCCACTATTGAAAAACATTTCTATAAGTGCAATAATTATAGAGAGAGCTCGAAATGGTAGGACACAAGTGACATGAATTCTGGTCCCAGCTCTAAAAAGTCTAATTGTAATTCTGAATGAGCCATTAGCTATCAAATCATACAATTCCCTGGGAAGATGGAAGCAAAGTCTCCACTGCCGTACTATTATGAAGATCAAATGAAATATGGTAATAATAATAATGCTAGGTAATATTCATTGAGTGTTTCTTGTATTCCAGGCAGAGTTTTAAACATTTTACATGAATCATTTCACTTAAAACTGAAAACATTATAATAAGCTATGAGTGCTACCATTTTACAGATACATGAAGTGAAACAGAGAGACTAAATAACTTGTGCAAAGTCAGAGAGAGCTTCTAGTGGGAGGGGTCAGGGTTAGGATCTCTGCCATCTGACTCCAGAGCCCAAGATCACATTCTTAAGACTAATCTCATCATGTGGTAGAGATTTTGAAAAACTGTATACTACATCCAAAGGGAAGACTGTTATCATTTCCACATGTGACTTGCATGGGTCACTGAGAATAGGAATAAATAACATATGCTAAAACATTCACCTTGTACTGGGTGGAGTTTGATATTTCTTTAAAGATGTCAGGGAACTTTCAAAATCTTATATGGTTTCAGAATCTAAGTTCTTTTGTCGATCATCTTCTTTCTTTCTCTCTGCTTGCCTTTAGCATCTTTGACTTTGAGTTCTGCGATTTTAGTAAAGATTTTTCTCCTCTGAATGCAACATATTTTTGAATCTGAGGATTCATGTCTTTCAGCAGTTCTGGAAATGTCTTAGCCATTATCCGTGGAGCCTCTCCACATTCCTATCTGAAATGCCTATTAATTATGTTGAACCATCTCACTAATGTCTAGGTTTCTTAATCTCTATGTTATATTTTCCACTTCTTTTTGTTCTTCACCACAATTAGAGTTATTTGATCATATTTACATTCCAGCTCACAAACTTTCTCTTCAGATGTATTTAATCTGCTGGCTAACTATTATTAATTTCACTGGCTATTTTTTCATTTCCAGAAGATATATTCCCTTTCTCCTTTTTAAAATTTGCATTTTCTGTTTTGATAGTGTCTGATTCTGTTCCTGTACTTATCTATTATTTTTACTGGGAATTTCATCAGTTTAAACATATTGATTTTATTGTATCTGATTGTTCTATATGAAGTTTTCGGTTGTCTGTAAATTTGTTGTGTTTTCTAAATCTTGCTCATGGTACATTATTTTCTTGTGTGTTTTGTAATTTCTAACTGTGAGTTCATGTGAGGTAATGTCTTTTCTGAAAGAGTCTAATGAACCTGGGTCTAGGATATCTCTTTTTGAGTGGTTTTGCTTTTGCCAGATACCCCAGTGCTTTCTTTGCCAGGATCATTTTTAATGTTAATATCCCACTTTAAGAATTCCTACTGGTTTAAAATAAAATCTAAACCTGTGTGAGCATCCTCCCATTGTGACAAATTCTGAGGAGACTCGCCCACAATATCCCATCAAGAGCATGGGCCAAGGCAAAAAAACTCCATGTCATCATCCTTGTTTAATAAGAAGATTTTCCTAGTTTACTTTCTTCATGGAAGGACCAAAATTTATGTGTGTGTGGGGGGGTCGGTCTCTGTTCCAGTCTCTCCCTCTTTGGTGAGGACCAAACGGCCTCATTTCTTGTCCTTCTAGAGCTTTAAAACCCAGACCCTTGGTTACCAAGATGGGCAAATTCCCATAAGGCAACCAAAGTGTCAGCTCTTCTGCTTACTTCTGTTTTCAGTTCTCATGTTTTTTTGCCCCTAACTATGCATTTATATTTTGTGTTGGAAAGGTTAGTTTGTCTAATCTATCATATTGCTCTTCTCATCATTATGAACATCAGTTATTTTATAGTCATAAAAATTTGTCCTCTGATTGGACCCTGGATAACAGAAAGCTTTGGTTAATTCTAATATTCAATAAAATCAATTTGTTTCTCCCTTTGTTAGGTGATCGAGGGACTAATTGGTATTAGGGATTAATTTTCCATGCTAAAATTATAGATTAATTCATATCCTTTTTTTAATTTTGCATTTCAAAATGGGATTTATGACCATTTGTATCTATATCAATTTCAGCTCTAGGTCCACCACTTACTTGCTATATGAGTTTGATCAAGTTATACACATTCATTGTGCCTCAGTTCTGTCATTGTAAAAAGGGCCATGATAATAGTATCAATCTTAGAAGGTTGTTATGAGAATTATGAAAAAGATGTAAAACATTTGGGAAAGTTCTTTTTTTTAAATATTTATTTATTTGGCTGCACCGGGTCTTAGTTGGCGGCATGCGGGGTCTTCGTTGCGGCATGCGGGATGTTAGTTGCGGCACGTGGGGTCTTAGTTGTGGCATGCGAGCTCTTAGTTGCAGCATGTGAGGTCTAGTTCCCGAACCAGGGATTGAACCCGGGCCCCCTGCAGTGGGAGTGGGGAGTCTTAACCACTGGATCACCAGGGAAGTCCCTAGGAAAGTTCTTGGACACATAGCATTTAATAATTGTACTTCTTATCATTATTATTACTGTTATTATCTGCAGAAGCAGTATAGTAATTGTATATTTCTGAGAATGTGTTCATTTGTCCTACTTTGTGTCCAAGCTACTTTGTATTCATGGTTTTAATCCAAATAAATTAACTTCAGATTTTTTTCACTATAATTTTCCTGTCTAAAACCTTTAGGAGTGTTTTCAAGAGTTTGAGTCATCTTCCTCATCATGATAACATGTTAAGACAGTCCTTGTTGTGGGATTTCTTCTGTAGTTTCTAATTACTTAGATATTTCCACTCTTCCAAAGGAATCTTTTAGTTATTCTTTAATTTAACTTATATTTATAAACCAGCTTTGAGGCTCTGCTTTCATCTGTTTGTTCCAGGTGTTCTTTCCATTCCCTTGAATAATTTTCCATTTTGAGCAATTTGTTTTGTGATTTAGATCTTTCTGTCAGGTCTTTAACAATGACGACAGATGTACCCATGTTAGTTTTCTGGTCTTGGTATTGTACTTCTGTTATGTAAGATGTGACCATTGACAAAAGCTGAGTGAAGTGTTCAAAGAACTCTCTGTACCATTTTTGCAACTTCCTGTAAACTTATAATCATTTCAAAATAAAAAGTGAAAATAATGGCATTTCAAAAGGAAAGGCAAAATGAGTTTTAAAGAAGATACCCAGGGCTTCCCTGGTGGCGCAGTGTTTGAGAATCTGCCTGCTAATGCAGGGGACACGGGTTCGAGCCCTGGTCTGGGAAGATCCCACATGCCACAGAGCAGCTAGGCCCGTGAGCCACAATCACTGAGCCTGTGTGTCTGGAGCCTGTGCTCCGCAACAAGAGAGGCCGTGATAGTGAGAGGCCCGCGCACCGCGATGAAGAGTGGCCCCCGCTTGCCGCAGCTAGAGAAAGCCCTCGCACAGAAACGAAGACCCAACACAGCCATAAATAAATAAATAAATAAATAAATTTAAAAAAAAAAAAAAAAAAAGAAGATACCCAGGCCTGAAAACTGGTACATGTATGATTTTGAGATAGTTCTTATGCTTCACACAACTTGGTCATCGTGTGTGTGTATAGTTCTATGCAGTTTTATTCCATGTGTATTCATATAACCATCATGATGCAAAATACAGAATTGTTCCATCACTACAAAGTAACCCCCTCATGCTACCACTTTATTGCCTACCTACCTCATCCCTGTCCCCTGGCAACTACTGACCTGTTTTCCATCTCTACAGTTTTGTCAGTTTCAGAGTGTTATGTAAGTGGAATTATATAGTATGTCACTTTGTGAAATTATTTTTGTTCATTAAGCATAATTCCCTTAAGATACATCCTAGTTTTTTATCTATCAATAATTTGACCCTTTTAATTGATGAGTAGTATTGCATTGTGTGGATGTACCAGAATTTATTTGTCCATTCACCTGTTGAGGGACATTTGGGTTGTTTCTACTTTTTGGCTCTTAGGAATAGGACTGCTATGAACATTCCCGTACAAGTTTTTATGGAAATGTAAGTTTTCATTTTGGGGGGATAAATGCCCAAAAGTACAGTTGCTAAGTTGAATTGTTAATGCATGTTTAGTCTTTCTTTTAAAAAAAATTGAAATGTAGCTGACATACAGTGTTATGTAATACATATTTAGTCTTATAGGAAGCTACCCAGTTATTTTCTGGAGCTTCCCCAACCAACAATGTATGAGAGAACTGCCATTTTTGATATGATATTTTCTCCTTTAAGAAACCTCTGAAAATCCAGATTTTAAAAAATAAAGGACGTGCCTGGTGATGAAAACGTTCACCACTTAGATTGTGGTGATGTTTGTACAACTCTGAACATTCTAAAAAACCATTGAATTGGTTACTTTAAATGGTGACCATTATGGTATGTGAGTTAGAGCTCAATAAAGATGGTAAAAAAATAAAAGGATATTACAAGAAGGGATCTAATTGTATTACAAAAAAAACTTATTCCTTCACTAAATTTCTAGTATTGATTAAGAATTGACGATGTGGCAGGCATTACATGTAATGCTTTACAGGATACACGTCAACTCCTGACCCATCTAACGACTAGCATGTCACTTAACCATTCTCAGCATCTGCATCCTTTTCTGTAGTCAAGTTACCTTCCTTTGTGAGGATTAAATGAAATAATGCATATAAAAGCATTTAGAATGCTGCCTGCCTAGTATCATCATCCTCATATTAAATTCATGAAAAGGCATTTTCCCCTTACCAGTTCGTGACAGCCTGGTAACAGTATTATGAGAAAGTGAGCCATGTGTATTAATAAAAGATGACATATTTTCCCATTGTATATATAGGAGGACAAGGGAAGCAGCTGATGTTTACTGATCACCTACTATGCACCAGACACTGTATTTACTAGCCTCTGTTATGCACATTTAATCCAAACATTGCTCCACGATGGGAGTAGTATTATCGCCATGTAGTAGAAGAGGAAACAGACTCAAAAAGCTTAAGAAAATTTCCCAGTTTCATAAAGCAAATATTTGATGTAACCAAGTTAGCAAACCGGGTCTGTGCCCCAAGTTCATGTTTTTCTACTTTCACAGATGAAAGGAATTAATTTAAATTAGACTTTTCTTTAGACTCTGCAATTAACTTAGGGTATTTAGGTCCTTGAAGCTTTTCTCTCTGCTTCATTCAGAAACTAAAATTTAGCATGTCTAAGGTTGTTGGTGTTTAACATATGCTTAATATTTTAAATTTTATATTTAAATTTAATATTTTAAATTTTGACAAAATTTGGATATCCTTCTGGGAGTTCAGAAAGAGGTTTTTTTCATCCTGGATTTCCAACTGTTTGGAGCTTGAATCAGCGTTAAAGTGCAAAAAAACAGAAGTGCTGGTGGGAAAGCCCATGGCCAGAAGCGCTCAGGAAGAAGTGAAGAGATAGATCCTAAAGGTTCGAAGAAGGCAAAGCACCCACTGCCAGACTCAATTAAAAAACAAAACAGAAACAAAAAAAGAATTCCATGCCAAGAAGAAAATTGTTTGCAATAATGTGACAGCGAAACCATTTCTCAAGTTTATTCACCCGTGGATTAGTCTCTGTGTTCTTTCTCTGTCTTCTTTAAACTCCTTTTTCTTTAGAAACTGCCAAGTGTTGTAGTGGTAGCAAAGACGGGACTATAATGTCAGCAAATTTATCGAGAAAAACCATAAAGAGAAACTGTTTCTTTGCAGTGAGCCTCAAAGATTATACCTCCTATTCTTCAGGTTTATGGAGGAACTTGGCTGCAGGTTTCCCCTGGAAAGAAACAACAAGGGTTTGGAATTCCAATCCGAAGACTTAGGTCTTCCTGATTTCTGGATCAACGCAGGGGCAGAACCCCAGTGAGCACTCGCATTGTTGTGAGACAGGAGGTCTTTGGATAGGAACCCACTAATTGATTCTCAGGGCTTTAAGTGCCTGGCTTCATGTGTTGGCATGTTATAACTTATCTTATTGTCCTGTATTTTATTTAGTATAAAATAATAATAAACAGGAGCAGGAGAAACAAGGTCTGGTTCCCATATGATTAAAAAACAAAACCAAACAGTCTTGGGTTGGGTTAGGAAGTTCTCTGAACTGTGAGAAATGACCTCAAAACTGGCTGAAAAACCCAAGAATGAAAAATGGCATGCTGCAATTTCCAGGAGGATGCTGGAGAGATGGACTTCAGACACATTTCATTTTGCATTGTTATTAATGGCTTGGAGAGAGGCTGTAAACCTATTATGGCAATTATATCTTCAGATGAGGGTAAATAGGATGGTGTTAGAGACACTAGTGAGGAAGAGACATAGTACAGAGCAACCTAGAGAGATTAGAAATATGGACAGGAAATGAACAAATGAGATCAGCCTGGGAAAGTAGAAACATGCATCTGGAGAAATACATAATTTGAAAAACAGAGAGGCACATAAAGGAAGGGTCATACTTGGAAAGCAATAATGGTAAATGGGCTTTTGAGCGGATATCAATTTTGGATATGTTTGAGACATGATGGAAAAATAATATGAAGGTCTGGTGTTCAGATAGCCTTTTGGAGAGCATTTTTTTCAAACAAGGGCATTTCCATTATCTCATTTGATTATCAGCCCAAAGAGGTTGGAAGCAAATAATTTATTCTCCATTAAAGAGATGAGGAGAGGTTAAGTGAGTTGCTTAAAGTCAAACAATTTGTTCATAAAATAGACTTGGTTAAAACGTGGATCTCTTGACTCCTTATTTTTTTTTTCTCTTTTCATGACAACACCTTGTCATGACGTCTTGGATCTCAGAATAGTAACTGTTTCTGGCTCAGCATTTACCCATCTCTTTCTGATATTGTGCCCAATTTTATTTCATCTGAGACTGAGCTTAGTGTGACTGAAGCTCTGAACAGGGGATGAACCCCACTCTGCCCCACAGTCCTGTATTTCCAGGATGAAGTGAGGCAGTAGGTAATGGATGGTGGATCTCTGCATTAGGAGTCAGAACCCTACACTAATGGTGGTACTAACTGCAGGGTTCCGGGTGGGCAAACCATATGCCTTCTCTAGTCTCGTGTGTTTTACCTGTAGGACCGAGTGGGTAGATTGCTTATGGTCTCATGGAATTGATCTCTTTGAAGATCTGAAAAAAGAATTGAAGCTAGTGCAAATAGACAATCAAAGACAGAGACCAAGAAGCCCGAGAGGTGGTGGGGGGAGAGGGAGAGACGTTGATGCAGATGCGTGTGACATCCGGACTGTGAACACTTATTAGCATATGGCAAGCAGGCAAATTTACGTTTTCAAGGATCGCCATTGCAAAACTTATCTCAGGCTCTTCTCTTGTGCCCTTGTTAGTTCCTATCTTAAAGCTGACTCGTCATTTTTTTCTTTTCCTTGGTAATGAAGTATGAGTTTCCGTGCACCCTCATCTGCCCCTTTTGTGTGGACTGCAAGTAGGAATCACTAGATGTCTTTTGAGTTCTGCCAAGCTCATTATGGCCTCTACGTCCGCATGGGTAGGCTCCTTGCGGCCATGTTTATGTCATGATTCCCCCATTCCGTCTCCATAGGTGATTAGATTGTAGGGTAACACCTGGCTCAAGCAGAGCCAGTTCCTTCCAGTTGGGAATTAGAACCAAGAGATACTCCTTTTATTCTCTCAGTGTGATTAGAACAAAGAAATATGGAGTAAATGAATGTTTAGAGAAAGGAGGTAGCTAATGTTAACAGTGAATGTCTGTGAGGCCTTAGAGGGGAAAAGAGATGGTGGCTGACAGATCCTGATTCCAGCCTGGCTGGATACCTACACTTGAATCTTTTTAATGCAGTCTCCTCCAGCCCCATTTTAAAAAATTGTTTTATTGAGGTTATCTTTAACTTTTTAACAAGATGTTTTCACTGAGTCAACTGAATTGATATCCTGTTAACATGCAAATGAGCCCATCCAAAACTTTTTCCACCTCACCCAACCCATTAGTCCTTCAGGATTCTGCTCCAAGGTGGGTTTACATTTGGTATGAGGTTGTTTGTGTACGTATGTGTGTGCACATACGTACATATATGCATGCGTGCATGTATGTATATATGTATGTTGGTACGTATTCATCCAAGGCCATCATTTAACACACATCTCATAAGTGCCTTTATCTATGTGCTAGGGCACTGTGCTGGCACTGGGATACAGTAATGAATAAACAGAGCCATCCCCTCAAGGAGCCCGAGGAAGATGGCCAACAAAACAGATAATCATAACATACGCTATAAGCGCGGTGCTGGAAGTTGGCAGAGACTCAGGGAAGCACCAGGGATCACTAGATGGGTGTCAGGGAAAGCTTTCTGGAGAAGATAGTGCCTGAGTTGAGTCATAAAGGATTGTTTGGAGGTTCCCAAGTTAAGAAGGGGGATGATCGTTTCAGCAGAAGGTATGACATGGGCAAGCACTTGGAGGCAGGAAACAACGTGATGTGAAAGAAATGCCTGGTTCCTAGGGTTACTGGAACATAAAGTACAGTAAGGAGTTGAGAGAGATGAAGCCACAGAGATGAGGAGAGGCCTAGTATGGGAAGTTTTGTTCATCATATTAAGAATCGTAGACTTTAACTTGAGAGGACTGGGGAATGATTGGAGACTCCCATACAGGTAAGTGACATTTAAGATGAGAGCAGGTTGATAAGAAGGACCCAAACTGGTTGAGGTTGATCCAGGCAGGGGAGGCAGACAGTACAAAAGCACCAAGGACTAAGGCTCAGGTTTCTGGTTAAAGACCAGGTGAAACGAGGTATCACCCACTGAGGTGCAAAGCATTGGAGAAAGTACAGAAGGTTCTAGAACCTCTCTGAGACATGTTGAGTGTTCCAGTTTCCCTAGGAATCAGATCGTAAGACAAGATTAACATGCAGAAGTTTTCCTATGGGATGCTCTTGAGATCAACACCAGTGGATGGGAAGGAAGGGGAAAAGGAAGCAGAAATTGAGTAGAAGGAAAATGTAGCCTCAACAGAAATCACAGCTGGCCCTACCAGGAGGTCTGGAGAGAGGACGAACCTTCAGATCTGACCTGAGTCATTGGTATCATTGGATGTGCGCCACCCCCCAAGGCAATGTCATCTGGGGCAAAGTGGACCTCCTTAGCTGAAGCAACATGCAAAGGTGGCTGACAGATGAGAGCCTCTGCTGGTGGCACTTGTGTAGCTGGGATCATAAGCCCTTTCCTCCCGAAGGGGGATCTGGGTGGTGCACCACAGAGCCCACCACGGTGGGGTAGAGGTGCCTGTGGTTTCAGGTGGAGACACCCCTTGTGCTACTGGATGTATGAGCTTGACACCGAGAGAGGAGGTCTGGCTAGAGATAAGGGCTGGGAGGCGGTGTCGCATCAGTGATGAGAATGCTTGATCTTTTCGGGCTCGTGCACGCTTTGCAGAATCTGAAGAAAACTAGAGACTCGCCCTCTCCAGGAAAAAATGTGCCAAAATACATACCTACAGAATTTGTTCGGCTTTCTTTGGACTGGGTGCACTCAATAACACTCTGTACCCTGGGCCACATCATGCAGTATTTTAATTAATCAGGTCAATCCATCCAGTTTCTTGAAGCATTCACAGAATATCAGGTACTGTCCATTATTTCACCTAATCCTCATACCCTATAAGTTAACCATATTAGCCCATTTTACAGAGGAGGAAACTGAGTTTAAACGAACTTGTCCAGGGGCACCATTGTTAGCAGGCACCACATGGCTTAGAATTGCAGTCTGTGTGACTAGAAGAGTTGGATTCCATTTCTGAGCTCCATAGTGGGCTCTCTCTGTGTGCCCACTTGGGTATTATCAGGGTAACAGTGGATTCTTGCCAAGTGGGGAGGAAAGCCAGCGGCCCCGGGGACCAGTCAAGAAGGTTTATGGACACCACCCTCCAGCAGCCATCAGGGTGCAAAGACCTGCGTTGCTGGGGAAGGAGAATCTACTGCTGGCATCAGGCAGACGGCTCCAGGGTGCAGGGGAGGGGGGTGCAGGCCAGGTTCCCAGGGTGATGTTAGCTTGAGGGGGGCCCAGTGGTCACAGGAGTTTTGGCAGGGGAGGAGGACCAGCCAGTCCCTCACTCTGTCCCTGGTGGGGGGCAGGTGGCTGCCTCAGGTATTTATCTCTTGTATGGATGTTGTCATGGAAAATAGCCTATCTTGTGTTCTCAAGTTCACGGGCTAGTTACTTTCTATTTTACTTGAGAATAAAAGTCATACGAGTGTCATTCGTACTGTCCTTCCTTCTAAGAGCCTTTACCATCTTTTTATACTAGTTAATGAGAAGTCAGTTAGCAAGACCATAGTAAATTTGTCATCACAAAGTGAATGAGTCAAATCAGCCTTCTGTGACAAACACAGTTTCTACCTTTATCTGAGTAGGACCTCTTACAGCAAACTTTGGGATAAAGTAGTTTCCCATGAGAACCTTTCATAGTCCCAAGGTTTTAAGTGAGGAGACCTTGCATTAAAACATTACAGAAGCTGGGCTTCCCTGGTGGCGCAGTGGTTGAGAGTCTGCCTGCTAATGCAGGGGACACGGGTTCGAGCCCTGGTCTGGGAAGATCCCACATGCCGCGGAGCAACTAGGCCCGTGAGCCACAATTACTGAGCCTGCGCGTCTGGAGCCTGTGCTCTGCAACAAGAGAGGCCACGATAGTGAGAGGCCCGCGCACAGCCATGAAGAGTGGTCCCCGCTTGCCGCAACTGGAGAAAGCCCTCGCACAGAAACGAAGACCCAGCACAGCCATAAATAAATAAATAAATACATAAAATTTTAAAAAAACAAACAAAAATCATTACAGAAGCTTTAGGGATTTAGAGAGAAACTCAACTTTATGCTGGCAAAATAGAGACTAAATACAGATTCACCTTAAACTGTTTAGTAAATATGTAAATATTCAGTAACTGTTTCCCTTAAAGCTACCCCTTCAAGTGATTTCCCGGGCTCCTGCTTAGAAAAAAAGAGAGTGGCCCCAATCTTAACTTTAATTTTAATTAAAGCTGAGTCAAAGATATGCAGCTGTTTATAATAATTGTTTTCCACAGTGGCATTAGCTTACAACAGAACCATTATTCTACTAACCAGCATCTTGTTATATATTACTTTCTCTCTTGCTATAGAGAATCCCCAGGAAATGTATAAACTAGGCAAGTGTCAGTAACAAAATGTGTTCATCTCTCTTGTCAGCAATACTTTGGGGTTTTTGGAGGTCATTGGAAATTATTTGTGGCTATGAAGTCATGAAAACAGGACTTGGTTACTTTTAAAAATATGTCTTAATTATACATATCTTTTTGGAAGATGCACAGTATATTGTACTGTAAATTCAGACAGTCCTTATCAACTTTGGTTATGATTACAGCAGGGAAGCAAGAGGAGAATTTGACTGGGACCTAGGTTGGTCAGGGCTTCTCCATTTTTTACCCACTCACTGTCACAGGGACTCCAAAACCTGTTCTTTTAATCACTCTATGCCATAAAGATACACACCAGCAATTCCTTTTTTTTTTTTTTTTTTTAAATATTTTATTTATTTATTTATTATTTATGGCTGTGTTGGGTCTTCGTTTCTGTGCGAGGGCTTTCTCTAGTTGTGGCAAGTGGGGGCCACTCTTCATCACGGTGTGCGGGCCTCTCACTACCGCGGCCTCTCTTGTTGCAGAGCACAGGCTCCAGACGCGCAGGCTCAGTAGTTGTGGCTCACGGGCCCAGTCGCTCTGCGGCATGCGGGATCTTCCCAGACCAGGACTCGAACCCGTGACCCCTGCATTGGCAGGCAGACTCTCAACCACTGCGCCACCAGGGAAGCCCAGCAACTCCTTTTAAATGAATCAACTCATCTGTTTGCTTTATCAGACCTGTCCTTTCATGTGCGAAAGAACACGTATGTGTCGGCATATCCACTCGGCTCTTCTACTGACCCATTTTACAGATGAGACAAGCTTAGAAGTTTTTCAGGCTAATTCCAAAGTCAGCTAATTTGAAATGAATTTGGAAAACCTAAATTTTTCTCTATTTCAGTCTCTGGTTCCTGCCTCTTATGTTCACTGTCTCCAATAAAAAAATGAGTACCTGGACCTTCAAAAGTGACCAAGCACTCTGCCTGGGGCCAGGTCAGCATTTGTCTTGAGGTCAGAAATCCAGGGTTTCACTTGGGATCAGTGCACACAGGTGACCCGTCCAACTAAGAAGCGCTTATTCGTTGACGTACCAGTGATGTGTTGGGGGAGCCTGTTTTCCACTCCACTGTTCCTTTGGGAATTTGCTCAGAAAAACCTGTGACTAGACCCTCAGGCATATGTCTCTGCCATTCCTATTTGTCTGAAAAGATAGGGAGCCGGAGGTTGATGAGGCCCTATGGAGCCTTTGCTACAGCTGAGTACAGGAAACCGGAGGGGAAAAAAAAAGACATGCAGCCAAAGTCCCTTCCTGGAGGCGGATGGGAAACCTGGAAGATATAAACTGGGGTTGCAGCCTTGCACTTGGGGGTTGGCTTGCTATTTTGAGCCTCCATCCAAGCGTGAGTCTCACATCCCTCATCTGGGGGTGAACTGTTGTGCTGGGCCCAGGGAGATCTGAATCCAATCACATGTGTTTCCATTCAGCCCAAAGGTGAAACTGATTGCATGTGACCATAGATCCAGCGGCTCCAGCCCATGCTGTCAAACTGGCTTTTAGCAGAGGGTTGGGCAGTTCCAGGATTCAATCTTGTGGTTTAGGGCCCAATGCGGGTGGAGTGAGGGTGGGCTGGGGCGGAGGTTGCTCCCCAGAGATAACTCACTGCTGCCTCAGTTCTGAACAGGCACCAAAGTCTGCTTCGGGAAAGAACAACCCTCACCTTTGAGACACCGAGTTCCTGTTCCATAATGCCTAAATAACTCAGTCTCCAAGTGGTCGGATATCAGAAATTCAGGTGACTCTAAGCTAGGCAGGTGGCCTAAAAACCTGGAAGCCAACCCTACGTGAAGGAAGAGGAAGCAGCAGACATTATAGCTAATTGGGATATACATGTTTGTGTCAAAGGGCAGCCAGTCTTCAGCTGTAGCTGACGGGCACCACAGTGTATCTGCGAGCCCAGAATTGCCAAGTTTTCCGATTTTTAAAGAAATCTAAATTTGAATATGAAATCTATACATTTAAAAATATTGGCTAAATAAAAAATGTCACTCCACATACATCTTCATTTAATACCAGCCTCACTGTTGCAGGTTGGGTTTCCTGGGAAGCAGATTCTGAGAAGAATAAGTTGCAGGAAGCGTATTAGGGAGCGTGCTTAGGCTCAACATCTGTGGAAGGGAAGGGAAAGGAAGGATTGGGCAGAGAGGGAAGTTGAGCTGTGATGTGGTCTTAACAAAGGCTTCAGTTGACCTTATAGGTCTGAAACGGGGATAATCCATTAGAGCTGTTGCCCTTTTGTACCTGGGAGGCCAGGCCTTGATATGCTCACATTAGCAATTACTGGATCAGGCTGCCCTTGCGGGAGTGGGTACCTTAGACAAGGGCAGTTTCCAGGAAGGGGCTGAGAGCCCCTGAGGGGCTGAGTCCTTCAGCTCTGAACTGGGGGCTGGGTGGAGATTCTTGTGTCTATGCAGACCCCTCCTTGCTCTGCTCAGATTGACCTCCTTGTGTAATTTCTGGGAGCAAAAACTCCAGGATCTGTGTGTGCCTCTTCTCTTGGGGGTCTCAGGGCCTCTTTACCACAGCTGCTCTTAGAGCCACGATAGTAGTCATTAATGTCGTCTCCTAACCATTCTAGATTCCCTTCACTCTTAGCTAACTCCTCTGCTGGTCCAGGTGGTGTACTTGGTGTTGGAACGTGGACCTGCATCTCTGAGGGGTAAGAGACCCCCGTCACCGTGTCCATCTCAGGTTGCAGCTGGTGTACTTGTTCGTTTACCATGAAGATCAGGCAGGGCTGTGCCTGAAAGAACCCCTGTGGATCATAAGCGTGTCCGACATACCCCTTCCTGCCCCCGTTGTGCAATAGCAGCCCTATCTCCTCCTGCTCGTCACGGTCCTACCAAGAAGGATACCAACTCTCCTTCTTGCCTGTTTGGTCCCTGAGCACAAAGAGCCCAAGGTGCCCTGTAACAGCTGTAATTTGTAGTTCAGCAGAGTTCTTGCTGGGCCCCCTGGTAAAAGCACTTGTCCTTTGGGGAAAAGACACTAAACAACCCAGAGTTGCAGGGATGGGAAATGCATATTTCCCAATTGGGTCCCTGGCAGTGAAGGTAAAAGGGGTCACTCCTGCTTCTTCCCCTTGTTTCTGGGATCCATGTGTTCTTCCTTTGGAAACACAGCACCATATAAAGGGCACTGATTTACAATGCACAGTGCATCCTGGAGGGTGGTGCCTTATCCTTGCAAGGAGTCGTCTCTGAACTGGTGCTTCAGTTGTGCCTTCGGTAGGCCATTCCGCCTTGCTCAGGTTGGCAGGTTGAGGGTGATGCGGTATTTGATAGAACTAGTGGATCCCGCAGTCACGTGGCCTTTCTTGCATCTTACTTGCTGTTAAACAAGCCCCTTGGTCTGATGTGATGCTATGTGGATCCCATGCCAGTGCCTCAAACACTCCTTAAGCCCTCAAATAGGGTCGACTGAGGCCACAGCAGCAGAAGGTGCAAATCCATATCTAGAATATGTGTTTGTTTCTGTAAAAATGCATCACTGTGCTTTCCAGTGTGAAAGGGGTCTAAGGTCGTCTACACAAGTGGCTGTGTGTATCTTTGAGGGATGGTGCCGTCTTGGGGAGGAAGTGTTGCTCTGTGTTGCTGGCAGGATGGGTGTTTGACGGCACCAGTAGCTGGATCAGCACTGGTGACTGGGTATTGGTTCCCTGCATAGCCTCTATCCCTGTCACCATGTCTTGTCTACTCCATCCATGTGCCCACTGAGCCAACACTGGGGTGGTTGATGATGGAGGGTGGCTGATGTCAGCTGACTGAATCACTTTGTCTGCCTCATCGTTTAGTGCCTCTTCCGTGATGGATGCTCTCTGGAGGGCATTAAAATACAATACATATATCTTCATTCTTTATGCCCACTCCCCTGGTCTACCATGTGCTGCTAGCTAAGGCCACCTTTTCCTTGATCTTTAATCTTTCCTCTTACCGCCTAGGAATACTTCAACACTATGTATAATCTTGAGCCGCTTTTCTTCTTCAACATTATATATAATCTTGAGTCACTGTTCTTTCCAAAGTGGATGACTAGCCTGAAACTCTGGACATTTGGGAAGAGATCTCTTCACTATTGTCTTTCAACACCACCCCTGGGTGGGACTGTCAAGTGACCATGGTGTGTTTTCAATGTGATCTAGATGCTGAGCCATCCCATCTAGAAATCAGGCTCAGGTGTTTGCCTCCTCCGCCAGCTTATCCTCAGGGCCATAGGTGTGTGCTGACAGAAGGGTACTAGAGCAGCAGCAGTGGATGACATGGGAGACGGGGCCACCTGCTCAAGTAGTTTACTTGTGCCCTTCAGCCCTTCTCAGGATCAATTGCTGCTTGGCCAACTTGGTCTTGTGACTTGGTAGGTCTGATAGAACGCAGCTCATAATGGACATTTCTGGCCACTTCATGACCCTGGTCAAGCCCTCCATCTCTACCAGGGTCCAATAGCACTCAAGGACCTATTTTTCAAATAGTGCATAATTTTCTTACTCTAGAGCCCTAAGAATGTAAATTGTGATACTTCTGTTGGGACTGCATAACCTTCACGTGGTGGCTTTTCCCACCACAAATACCTCCAGTGCTGTAGAGTTTTTTGGGTCTTATGGCTAAAGTGGCAGGGCTGTTTGCACTTGCATCCTGGATCTGCTGCAGAGCCCTTTCCTGCCCCAGGCGTGGCTCAGAATGGACAGCCTTTGATGTAAATGTGCTGTAAAAGTATTTCCAGGACTAAGTTGTCTTTAAAACCTGAAGAGACCTCCCAGGCTTTGTGCGGAGAAGGCCAGAGGCCTGCAGAATCATTCTCTACTGAGGAAATAAACAAGAATGTCCATCCAGGAAGAAGTAGGATTGCCTACCTTGCTCATGCTGATGTAAGTTTGATTTTGGAATAAGCCCATGGGAATACTTTCCTGTGGCTATCATAATTTTTTTCTTTTTTTGGCTTATGTGTTTCAAGGGTAGGATTGTTTGTCAGGTTATTTCTGTGTATTTAATATGTAAACATCTAATAATAGCAGGTGAATCACCACTTTGATTTTCATTCTGTGACACTGGAAGTACACGACTAGGATTTCCTTTGTTTGAAATGTAGGTAAAATTAATGGACCCAAATGACTTAATGGGAAGTTCTGAGATTAAATGTTTATTCACATTAGAATAGCCTATATAATTCACAAAAGCCTGGTATATGTCTTTTGCCCCTTCAGAACTCTTCCGTATTTGTTTTGGGACTATGTTTTTTCTTCATCCTTCAAATCAGGAACCGGGGGAAACGTTTACCCATATTAATATAGCAAAGTATAAATTTGTTTTTAAAAAGTAGAAAGTATTTTTGATAGTCAAAACTGTGTGAATTACTAAGCACTTATTTGAGATATTTTGGAGGTTAAAAGGAAGACAGAATATTCTTGACTTTCCCCTCTATTCAATTAATTTTCCCCCATTGATTCTACTCTATTCCAAGCTTTATAAAAGAGCTGGAGACTACCAAGATAAATAAGACATAGTCCTGGACACAAAAAACGAGTTCAGCAAATAATAATCAGAACATTAAAGATAATGGTAGGAATAGCTGCCGTCTAATTAACTTTGTGCTAAGAGCTTTACGTGAATAATCTTATTTAATCTTCAATATGTTCAGTGTCCTTTACCCCCGTATACACTTGTGCCCTCCTTTCCCTCTTAACCAGCTTAGATCCCATGGTTTAGCCTCAGTTCCCTTGAGTTTCTTTCTCCCTTCTCAGCACTCATCTAGCAAAACCCTTGTCAAAGTCCACACGCTGCCTCCTCCATGCCTGCATGTATACAGCTGTACATGGCTGGAGGCATAGCCACACCATGCTTACGGGTCTGTCTTTAAATTTATGGCCACTACCTGAGGGGAATCCTAAGTGCTGCCAGGGAATCACACGGTATTTCCCTAGCCCCTTTAATCTCCTAAAAACTGACTCTATACCAGCTCCTCTCCCCTCTTAACTTTCAGTACCTTCTCTCCCAGACTGTCTTAGCTCATGGCAGAGAAAACAGACACAGTCAGAAGAGAACTGCCATAAACTCCCACCATGAAATTTACCCAGCTGCCTGTCTCTGTGCCGGTATACTCTTCCCCTTAGTTACTCGTGGAGGAACGGTCCTTGCTCCTGGCTAAGGGGAAGCCCTCCATTTGAACACTAGATGTCACCTGTGTTGTCTATTCAAGAACCCCGACAGCAGTTGTTCCATTTCTCTCCTGCATCGTGAAGTTTCCTCTTCTTTCTGAATCAGCCCCGTTGGCATAAGCCGTGCTATTTCCCTCATATTAGATTCTACTTTCTCTGCTAGTTACTTCTCCATATCCTTGTCCCCGTTTACAAAAAACTCCTTGAAAGAGTTGCCTGTATTAGGTGTTTTCAGTTTCCCCTTTGATTTTCTTTTGGAAACGCTCCAATCAGATTTCAGCTCCACCACTTCATTAAGACTGCTCTGGCACACGTACACACATGGTAGGTACGCAGTAAATCTTACCAGAATAATTTAATACTTGCTTATACATACACAAAAAAACCCCCACTGTGAGGTGGGTATGAAGATACTCATTTTATAGGTGCTCTGGTCAAGGTCCTTGGTGATTTCACGCACTGATGAACTCTCAGTTCCCATCATCCTTGACCTTTCAACAGCATGTGAACACTTTCTCTTTTTTGAAATAATTTTATTTCTTCACCTTCACAATACTGTACTCTCATGGTGTCCCCGCTGTCTCATTGACCACTGTCTCTGATGCTTTTTCTGGTTCTTTCTTTACCCTCAGGATGCTTACTTATCTCAGAGCTCTACCTCCACTCACGTCCTTGGTCAGCTCATCCAGCAGTGTTCCTTTATATAATAGCTAGAGGTTGACTGCTCCCAAATTTGTATCTCTGGCCCAGCTGTTCCTTTAGATTTCTAATCTCGAATATCTACCTGCCTGCTCAACATTTCACTTGGATGTTTAATAGGAAGGTCCACAAGCATATTCCTGACTTTCCCCCCCAATCCCAGTTCTCCCACAATTTTCCCTATCTCACCTTCATCTTTTGAGTTGCTCAGGCCGACATATTTAGTGTAATCTTTGATTGCTCTTTTTCTCATACCCCAGTCAAATCCATCAGCAAATATTGCTGGCTTAACCTTGAATCATATCCAATATCTGACCATTTCGAACTGCTTCCACTGTTACGATTTGGTCCAAGCAACCGCCATCTCACCAGACCTTCTGTGATCCCTGGTACGGAAAATTCCAGCCCATCCTCAAGACACTGGAATGACTTTCATTTCCCCATTCCTGCTTTATTTATCCCCAATGCACTTGCCACCATTTTAAACACTATATACTTTTTAAAACACTATATTTTACTCTTGATTCATGCCTTCTCTAGAATGGAAGCTTCAAGAGGGCAGGGATTTTGTCAGTTTTATTCAAATATTTGTATCCCTCGTGCCTAGATACCCATAATAGGTACTCAATAAATATTAGTTGAATGAATTAATAAATCATCACAAAAACACTGTATGGTAGGTAATAAAATGCTCATTTTAGAGGTGAGGTAACCAAGGCTCAGAAGGTTGAAATAATCTGCTGAAGGTCATAGAAACAGGAGCTGGATGAATTGGAATGTGGCGGAGGTCCCTCTATTCCCAAGTCCAGACCCTTAAACAGTATACCATCCTGGATTCTAGTCCACAGTTTTCCTTCTGAACTCAATGTCATTTTTTTCATTTTTAATTAATTTATTTAATTTATTTTTGGCTGTGTTGGGTCTTCGCTGCTGCATGCAGGCTTTCTCTAGTTGGCGGTGAGCAGGGGCTACTCTTCGTTGCAGTGTGCGGGCTTCTCATTACGGTGGCTTCTCTTGTTCTCTTCTTGAGCACGGGCTCTAGGCGCGCGGGCTTCAGTAGTTGTGGCACACAGGTTCAGTAGTTGTGGCTCACTGGCTCTAGAGCACAGGCTCGGTAGTTGTGGCGCCTGGGCTTAGTTGCTCCGCGGCATGTGGGATCTTCACGGACCAGGGATCAAACCCGTGTCCCCTGCATTGGCAGATGGATTCTTAACCACTGCGCCACCAGGGAAGTTCCTTCATTTTTTTAAAAAGGAAGTTCTTTAAATTAACACAAGGCCTTTGATCTTCTCTTATACTTTGATGGCAGCTCCTTTCGAGCCACAGCTCTCTAATCACTGCTCAGGTACCAAATCTATTCTACAGAGTCATTCTTTGGCCCATGTATTGCCTTGGAATTTTGTGATTGTATCCTATTAGCAAAGTGATTCCTCACCATCTTGGATTCACTTGCTCTGAAATCTAGAATCAGGAAACTCTAAGAAGGCTTACAGAAGCAAAAATAGATATTCTTAAATCTAGATTCTCACCACATGCCCTTTAATTACAGGAAAGTTCTTATTCCATCTCTTTCTTCTGACACAGTTTGAAACATTCTTCCATTCACTCACCTAATAATAATTGAGCAGTTTCTATGGGCAAGGCCCTATTTCACATATTCAGGACCCAGCAGTGAATAAAACAGACACATTCCCTGCCCTCAGGGAGTTTACATTCTAGGGATGAGAAGGAAGATAATACTTAATAATACATTAATATATTATGTGGTGAAAAAGTACTATGAAGATAAATAAAGCATAGAAGGGGGCTAACAGGTGACAGATGGTATTCTCTTGAATAAGGGTATAAAATAAACTCCCTGAGATCCGGGATATTATTATTATTATTATTATTCACATCTGTAGCACAGGGTAAATACTCTGTGAATATTGTGAGAATGAATGAATAACAGTGAAGAAGAGAGCCCAGTTAGGTTACTGCAGTAGTCCAGGTGATAGCTGATGGCAGCTGGACACAGAGAGAAGCTTTGTAGATGGAGAGAAGAGATCATAGTGTGTATATATGTAAAAGACAGAACCAATAGTATTTCCTGACAGATTGGATGTGGGGTGCAAATTGGATTGGACTGAAGGAGAGAAGTCAAGGTTTGGATGATGCCAAACCTTTGGTCTGAGCAACTAGACTAAAGTAGCCTTGACTGAGGTGGGGGAAGTCTATGGATGTGGTAGGTTTGGTGGCCAAAATTAAGTTTCTTTGGGACCATAAAATTGCTCAGTGTCTCCCTCTCCGTCTCTCATAGTTTCCTGAGATATCTAAAGCCAAGTACTGCTGTGTATCCAAGGAAAACCATTCAGAGTCATTCTACTGTGGAAACCATTCATGCCGGTTCCACTCCTCACTCTCTTGGCCAGACACAGAGGCATCCTGTGTTGATCACGGCCTTTCTTCTTAGTCCTTGAATAAGAAAGGCACAACCAAGGAAGGCTTTTTTCTTCAAACTCATCTTAGACACTTGATTTTGATTTAAGAAAGAGAAAGATGATTGAAGGGGATGAAAGAGGGAAAAAAGACTGTTTGTTGTACATTTCTGCTGATGGCAACAGCTTGAACCGATTAGCTGGTTATTATGCATTCCTGTGCATGGCTTTTCACAGCAGTCTGATTCAGAGAAACACATCACAAGTCCTATTCTGCATGGCTTCTTGCATGCAAGGCTGACCTCAAAGAGATTAACCAAGTCTTGTAATTTGAAACAACAGACACACACAAAATCATCAAGTGATCAAAAATATGGTATAAATCTATTTAGTAGAGAGTGTTCTGGATTATAATGACAGTAACAGAAGAGATAATTAGGATGCAAAGAAAGGAAACAAAAACCCAACAAACCCACGAAATTAAAAAAAGGAAGGCAGTGGTATTTCTTTAGGATTGTAAATGTCCCCTATGTATTTTTTGCTTTTCCTAAGAAGAACTTGCAAGATCCCTTCAAATAAATTTGGAGCAGTTAAAACTATGGGAAAGATTCTGAGAGACCTCTGCAGGGTTGCATAGTATGTAGTTAATTCTCTTTTTTACTCTGTTCTAAATATAATCCTGCTCATTTGCATGCCAATCCCCAGAATGCTTTGTAATTTCACAACTCTTGGCTAGTGGTCTCAGCACTTAAGCTTTAAGAACAAAGCAAAATGTTTAGGGCGTGCCTTTCGCTTTAGTCTTTTTTTTTTTCCCCCCCTGTGCTTTGCAAAAGAGTACAGGGAGGTGACCTTTGCTTTGCATTCATCCTCCAAGAGTATCACAGAAATAAAGTGGAGAATGCTGTGGACTTCTCCTGTGAAGACTGCATTCAATCTAGTTACCCATGAATAACCAGCCGCTGGATTAACTCACTTGAGAAGGAGTGTTTCAGGGGGGCTTAGTCTGCCGTTTGATTATGTGACCAGGCTGGTTCATTTCAGGTTTATGGAAAGCCCAAGCTGGAGTATTCTGTACCTTCTTTCTGTGGATGCTTTATATAGCTTCTCTACTGCAAAGGTAGCCTTCAAGTTAATGAGGAGATGTCCCGAAGTGTGGTCCGTGGCCTGCCTTGGAGAAATGTGAATTCAAGATCTCTAACACAGACCTAGTCATGCTCTGTGATACCTACAGAATTTCTATTTAGGGAGGATTAGGATCCACAAGGGGGTGTGGTGGTCGTGGGAGACTTGTCTTGAGAGGGCTTTATAATTTTTGCATAGCAAGCCATTTTTGTTGTTGTTGTTATCCAAGTGGTATATTTGGGATTATTTTTTTCAGGAGAGCTGAGACCATCCGACCATCCCTCAGCCCCGAGCCACAGTGGCTCCTCCAAACATGCCCCCCTTGGCCGTTTATTTGAAGCGGGTAGCCAAAGGATAATATATTCCAGCACCAAAAGGTCATGTTTTTGGTCCTAATAGCACATTGATCTCTGTCTATCAGCCCTGCCTAAAGTGAACTCGGCATTGTGAACAGCGCACACCAGATCGCTCACAAAACCCACGGCTGCGCAGTAATGTGCCAGGGCGTTTGGCTTCTCACTACAGGTGTTTTATACTCTTTACTCACGGAGCAGCGTTAATGCTTTTTCTTCGATTCTGAGAGCCAGACAGTGGAGTTCCTTTAAAACATTATTTTGAGAATTATTTTTACAATACAGAGAAGGGCTGATGGTAGCTGACGCGGTGCCCCCTCGCAGCCCTCCGAGAGTGAGGGGTTGCTTCGCATTTTCTGATGCCTATTTTCATGGTCTCAGGATAGAAGCGGCCGGCCAGGCTGCACAAAGTCAGCCCAGTTCTCGGCTTTCTAAGGGGTCGCGGCGGCTGTTTACACACCCAGCGACCAGCAGAGGCGGCGCTCGGCCTCCGCGGTAACAAAGGCAGCTGCCGTCGCATCCAGCCCGCGCGGTGGCGAAGGAGAGCGGGTTCCGGGAGGGAAGTCCAGAGCCGTCTCCTTTCTGAAACCAGGGTGGGGAAGGTGGGGAATCGGATCACGGGCAAGTCGGAGGCGTGGGCGCTTTCCCGGGCTGCGGCGGGGCCAGGAGGGCTGCGCTGGGGCTTCTCTGCCGCCGACCCCAGGGACTGCAGCATCCCCGCCCCGAACAGTCCCTCGCGCCCCCTGGTGGCGGTGGAGCAGGCTGGCTCCGCTGCACTCGCAAGTCACCAGAAAAAAAAAAAAGGAAGAAAAAGTGGGTGAGGCAGATGCAAGGAGGAAAATCAATAGGGATAAGAGAGAAGAGGGAGGAGTCGCGGATCAGCCATTCTTGTCTTACGGGGTCCCAGCTGGCACCGCAAAAGAAAGGAAAAAAAAAAAAAAAGCCCGGGCGTGAACGCGAGTGGAGGAGGGTGTGTGTGTGTGGGGGGGTCGGGGGTGAAAGGGGGACCGGGGAGATTTACTATTGTCTCTGGCAGCCGCCGCGGGAGCCGGGGAGGGGGGCGGAGGCGAGAGGAGGAGGCGGCGGCCGCGGCCAGCGCACCATTCGCTCCACCTGATCTTGGGGCGCTGTGCGCTGAGGAAGGCGCGGGCGAGCCGGAGCAGAAGAAGGAGGGAGGGAGGCAGCTGCTGCCGCCACCGCCGCCACCATGTCCTACCAAGGCAAGAAGAACATCCCGCGGATCACGGTGAGTCGGACGCCGCCGTGGCTCGCTCGCTCCTGGCTGGCTGCACCGCGGGTGGGGGCGGCTTGGATCCCGCCGGCTTCCCTGGGCTGGTACCCGGGGAGGGACGGGGGCCCGGGGCCGGGGCCGGGGCGGGGGGGTGGTGTGTGGCGGTGGTCAGTCCAGCCGGCGCGGCGGGGCGCCACCCAGACGGAGCGACCCTGGGATTTGCGGAAAACCAAACAAAGAGGAAACCCAAACAGTGGCGTGGAGAACTTTGGATTATTTATCTTCCTTTGCCACCACCCAGTAGTTCCCAAATAACACAGTGGGCTCGGCTCTCCCTGGACCCCCCCCCCCCCCCCCGCCGCCTGGGTCGTCAGTGTGTGCTGCCCCAGGCGAGGTGTGTTTTTTGTAGAAGGTTCCTTTTGGCGGGGCGGGGTATGGAGAGGTGACACCTTTCCCCAGGGGTACTTGGTAGCCCGACCGCGCCCCTCGCTGAGCTCCAGCCCCGTGGCTCCCCGCCCCCACCCCCCGACCCTACCACCCCGCGACGGTGATGGGATTTCTGGACATCCGTCTTCACCTTGGCCACTCCTTGCTTGTATTCACCCCAGTTCATATTTCGGTGCATCATACTCGGACTGGACAGCTAACGTGGCTGTAGTGAGAATGACCAACTTTTTTTTTGCCCTTGATGCATTTACATTTTTCCCGTCATTTCTCCCCCTCATCCCAAGAAAAGGCTGAGTTTTTAGAGCAGATTTTAGTTTGCGGTGGCAGGCGCACGCTGTGTGCATGCCGTGTCCAACTGCCATTGTGTGCAAAGCCGAGCCTCCCGCGGCCGGCGGGTGTCAGATGCGCTGGGCGAGCGTCTAGGGCGGGGTGGAGAGGAGATGTGCCATAATCAGGTACAGAAGCCTCATCTTCGCTGGCGTCCAGCAAGCAGCTCTCGCGGCAAAATACCGCGCCCTGGTGCGGGATTCCTCCAGGATGCGCTGAAATGACGCCTCGAATGGAAGGGACATAGGCCAGGCTGGAATGGGCATTTTCAAAAAGGGGGCAAGACAAAAACAACAGAAAACCCACTGTCATTTGTTAGTTGAGCACGAAGCAGTGCGGTTGTGCTTTGTCTGTAGTGAATGGGTTGTGTGTGTGTGTGTGTGTGTGTGTGTAGTGTGTGTGTAAGTGGGGGAATGGGTGGCTACTCCATCTTTGCAAGACGAACAAAGGAAGTGATCAGCTGGCCCCTGGGAGGCTCTGCAGCTGCCCTAGGGCAGTGCTGTACCTGCTACTGTAGTTCGTTTGCCGGGATCCACTAGGTTTTGCTGTGGGCATGAGTCTGTTTGCACTTGCTGGGTTAGGCTTGGAACAACCTGATTGCAGTGCAGGACCTTCCCCTCTGCAGGCACCAGGAAGCTGTTCTTGCCTCTACTGCACTTTATTGTCAAGTGGTTTATTTCTATGGCAGTACTCTACCTTTTTCATGCACCTGAGCTTCACCGGACACAAGTGTGCCCCGCCCCTACCTGCTGTCCACTTGGTCCTAGGGAAGCAACACTCCCCAGGGGGATAGAGTTGGGATGGGTAGGGATCCTTTCGCCAGGTAGAGGCATTGGGTTTAAGCCCATCCTCCTTGACCCACTACCTGATATCACTGACTTCACATTATTGTAAAAGCATAGTGAGTCTTTTGTAATACACAGTATTTTCTCAGTGCCAGTTGTCTTTGCAAAGAGCTGTGGATGGTATTATTTTTTTTAAAAGCTGACTGAGACAAAAGCTCAATTTTTATACTTATTTCTGTAACTCAGGAGAGATGAACCTCAGCTCTCATGCTATGATGTGTGGAAGTTACGTTGCACATATGCCACTTGCTTTATATCCGGTGTGCATTTGCCAGTTCTCCTATTTGGGATAAGCAGAGAACAGATTATTTTTTTCTTCTTGGTCTGAAGACTGCAATGGTTCTTCTTATGGATTCAGCCTCTGCTATGGCATTGAGAGCCATGCCCATTCTTCTAGGTATCACTTAAGCCACCTTTAAGGAAAGATACAGAAATTTAGCCCATATGATAACAGCCTTAGAAGCCCCTGTAAGTGTGGCTGGGCCCTAATCCCAGGGCCAGGTTTGCAGGGGGCTCCCTTTTGTTCCCGCTTGGATGCTCTTCTCTGGGGTGCATCCTTCATTTTCAGTGCGGCTTCCATCCTTTCTCTGCGTGTGGGGCGTGGTGCTGCATAACAGCCTCTGCCTTGAAGCTGAGGCTGTGCCTTCGGCAGCTGTGATGGGAATGGACGGTGGCTGTGAATTTCTTCCAGCCGGCCTGACTTGCATTCGTTGTTGAGAGGGGTATGGGCTGGGGAGAGGCAGAGGGACATGGCAGGATGGGAGTGTGGGTCCTTGGGGGCAAGGAATCCATTTGTTGATTTTTCTCATGCTTTGTTTTTGTATTTCCTTGAACAAGAATTCTACTTTAGAACAAAACAGTGTTGTAATTTTTGTACATTTGCAGGTCCGTAGATGACTATGGTTATCTACATACTACCAGGGGTGAGATACCCTTCCTAGGTATAGCTAAAAACATAAAAATACGGACACAGATCTCTATATATTGGAAATATGATTAAAGATCTAAATGGAACATATGTCCCCTGCTGTCAATTCTAGTCCATTTTTTAAAATGGTAAGATTATGGAATTTATGTTAAGTTTCCTATCCTCTCTCTATTCCATTCTGTGAACTGCCCCACCCAGTAGCTGGAATGTCACTGTAGTCTGAGGACTGATGGGGGCAGTCTTTCTTGCTGAGTACCTTTGCCTCACAGGCACAATTTGGGGGACACAGTAAGGTTTAGTTTGCTTATTTTCTGCTTTTCCTTCTACCTCTTTTTGCTGCCCTCCTGAGAGTAAAGCCTTCCTACACCCCTGTGTTTATTGGTTTCCTGGAAGGGGTTATTTCTCTGTCGCTGGTAGAATTGGCTGGGGCTTTCCCTGGGAGTAGCTCAGGCCTCAGATCTCATTGTTCTCAGGTCACCTACCTGAGTAATCTGCATGCCCTTACCCCAACACTAGCCCTTGCTTCTAAATGGCAGAGACAGCAGTTTGGGTGGCCCAGCCAATCAGAGCAGGGACCTGGTCATCCACCTCTGTCTCCTCTGTCTCACACAGTGCCTGGCACATAGATGCCTAGTGATGATTGGTTAAATCAATAAATGAATTAAAAATTGTTCCTACTAAGAATAGCTCACACCTACTGAGTGTTTATTTTGTGTCAAGTATTGTGCCTTATATGCATTGTTTCATTTAATCCCTCAAATCAGCACTGTCTGAGAGGTACTAGAGTTATCCCTATTGTATAGATTCTTTTCTTCTGCCCTGGGTCATAGATATAATAAGTGTTCGAGGCAGGACTCAAACCTCCACACCTGGCGGAAATCAAAGTGCATGTCCCTCACCGCCGCACTGGTCTTGGTGGTTCTGCTCCTACCATCACTATTATGTGGTGTTAGTAGGGCAAATGGTTTAGATCCTATAACATGGTCTCTCTTACTTTTTACATTGAATAAATGTAAACTTGGGGGATGGTAGCTGACCATCTCAATTCTGCAGGTAGAAAGTTTGGCAAGTCATTGTTTTCTTCTGAGATAAGCTACAACTTGAAGCTGACTGCAAGAGTGGGTGGAGATCTAACACTTAGGCTCCAGTGCTTTACCTGTATTCTTTTAGCAGGATCTCTAGAAAAGCCCATTTTACAGTTCAGGAAATTGAGACCTAGATAGATGAAGTCAGTTATCCAGAGTTGCACACTGAGGATTTGAGGCAAAGCTGGAAATCAAACACAAGTCTTCTCTGACTTCACAGCCTCAGCTACTTCCCAGAGGTACCTGCAGTAGAGATTTTGAAAGCTGTGGATAAAGAGCTCCAGAATTCCCTCTAGGAGACAAATCACTGAGAACTGGCTTTCGGCAAATACTAATTGGATTTCTGTAAATACTATCTTGCAGCTCATGCATTTCTGCCACATTGAAAGTTGGGGTGTATGTGTGTGATGTTTAGGATTGCTGGAAGACACATCCTCTGTCCAGAACACAACCTGGAGAGTTTGGTTTAGGGCACGTAGTCAGGGCGCTGTGATCTCATTTGAAGGGTGTGATTGTGAGCATTGTGGGTGCCATGGGAATTTTTCACTTGGGAGGAGAAGTAAAGGAGCTACGTGAAATGGAGGAACACCCAGATCTCTGCAGCAGTTGAACTGGGGGCCTTGAACCAGACTAGAAACTGGGGAAGGGACAGGTGCAACTCCTTGCCTGGATCTGTGCCTTCCTTTTGCTTCAGTGGGTGTCACTTTGGATCGGGAGCAAATATTAGGAGATGGAGGACCAGAGTCTGGGAGACCAAAAGAAGAGATGTCACCCAAAGCCAGCTTGATCTGTGTAAGGCATCTTGGAAGGGAAATTCCAGAGAAAAGACAGAGGAAAAATATCAAAGACTTAGGAATGGGAAGCATCTTAGATATCTGATCATAGAAACCTCAGCTCAAGCCCTGCCTGGGGTGTTCATTTGTTACTTTATTTTTTGAACAGGTCTGTGGTGATTCGCAGCCAGGTTATATTTCTCTTGCTCAAACACTAGCAAAATGCCTCAGGTGGATAAAGAGAGCTCGGACTATTAGTAGGTGTGACGGAGCCAGCTGGGCACTTGGGGGAATTCTGGAGGAATAGATTTCCTGAGAGGATTCAAGTCTGTGTAGTAGAACTGTCAGTTTATAAATAAAAATCCTCCCTCGTTATCTCACCGGATGTTGAAAGGCTCACATGAAGGAGTGACTGTGGACAGTGGTCTCTGAACCCCGAATGTATGCAAGATAGGAAACACTGATTTATTTATAAAATCTGAACTACTTCGGAATGTGGAAATTAATAAAGGAGGACTTGACAAAGGTCTGGGGTAGGAAGTGACTACTTAGGGATCAATGTTTTAATACAAGTTTTCTAACACAAGCAAAAATTAACACAATGTTATACAAAAACTCTTTTTTTTCCTGCTTTAGTTATGTTACAGTGTTTCCCAGAATTATGCTTGTCTTTAATTTCTGACACGCTAAGGAGGCCATTAGACTGCCTTTGGACTTGGATACAGAGACTCTCCCTTAACCTAAAGAAAGGGCATTTTCCTTATTCAGTTGAACTATATTTCTTTCAGTCCTAATCAGCTTCTGGCCGAGACTGACCACAGATTATGGATACGCTTTCTAGCAGTTTCTTCACGACTCACTGTTGGATGGCCTTTTCTCTGTCCCTTCTCCTTAGTTAGGGAGAAAAAATGATTTGAAAAAGAACCAAGAAACTCTTCGTATCCTAAAGGGCCCTCTCTTCTTTACCCATTGACATATTTCATAGAACTGTTTATGTCTGCTTATTATATTTGAAAAATCACAAAATGTTTACAACAGTTGGAATGTCTCCCTAGGAGGTGAATATACCTCTCTTTGATTAAATCACTGCTTCTCATCATAAAGGGACTGGAAATGTACATGTGCCGTCACCTCCTGGAATGCATGCTCATCGGAGGACTGGACTGCCCCCTGGCCACACCCTCCTCAAATCAATGCTCTTCTTTTACCTTTTCTCCCATTTTCTGTAGCCAGAGGGAAACAAATGAGAAGGACCCTGGACAACCCAGAGAAATAGGCTCCTCTGTTTTCAGACTCTTCTACTGTGAAATCCCCCTTTTCATCAAATTCAATATGTATCTATTTCAATATATGAAATAGACCAAAAAAATAATTTGGTGGAATAGGGTGAGCCCCTCAACTTGGCCTCTTCTTTGGCCCTAGTCTGTATGTGGAGTCTAGTATAAAAACGACTTCTCTGGGGGAACATTTCTCCGGTTAACTAGATTACAGGGGACTCAGTGCTTGGACTAAGGATAGTGAAGCTATTATTTATCACTACCATTTATCGAGAGCCTTAGCGCAAATCACATGGGTTATCTCATTTGACTCATGACAGCTCCTATAGCTATAATGGTTAACCATCCTTCTGTGTTCTGGATAGAGGCTCAGGGAGATTAAGTAACTGGACAAAAGTCACACAGCTGTAAAAGTAAGATCCTGGCATTGATCCCTCCAGAGATTAGTTAGTTTCATAGGCAGGAAAGCAGTAATTCTATACTCACAGGTGACTGTCTCCACCCCCTGGCCGCCAGCTAGCCAGACCTGTTAGCTCACAAACAGGGGCCAGTGTTCACAGGGTGGAAGGGGTGGGAATGGTCAGGTCAAACCTTATCACATCACCACTGGAACGACTGAGTCCATGTCCTGCTAATAGTGGTTCATGCATTGCTCTGCCAGCTGTCTGAGTTAGCTTCTGGCTCTTTTCCCCAGGAGCATGTGTGTGTTCAGGGTGGAAATGCAGATGCTATTTTTCTGCCTTGCGTAAGTGCAGATCTGGGCCCAAGGCCCCTTCTCACTCTCTGCCCCTGTCCTCTTCCCAGACATAGAACGAGCCAGGCTCTCTGTTCTCCTTCAGCCAGGCCCAGGAACAGAGGACACACCCGGCACTCTAAGCCAGATGGGGGAGCTCTGCTCGGGAATGGTCCAGGAACGGACGGGAACATCTGGAACTAAAGGGCACAGTTCTCTTGGCTAAGTTAGTCTTTTTTTCTATGGACGGGCTGGATAGTGAGCTATGAAGGATAAAATGAGATTTGATTTTTTAAGAGAGGGGTTCCTCCGACAGGTAGAGCAAAGGAGCCCTCTTGTTTGATGACACGGGGAAAGGAAGAGCGCCCTGGATGGAGTGTTGGCACATTGCGGTTCAGGCCTGCCCTTGCCTCTAATTTATGTGTGACTCTGGGCAAACCCCTTATTATCCCTCTCAGATTCTGCATCAGTCAAATGAGGGCATTGAACTAGATAATCCCCGAGTCCCTGCCAGTGCAAATGACCCTGTGAGACTTTAGTTTGTCTTCTATTTTCTCCTGAGACCATGGTCAGCCCTCTGTACTATGTTCCAAATTTGCAGAGGAGTTCTGATCCCTCCCCATTAGGGAAGAGAGAGCAGTGAGAAAATGGATGAGGGCAGTAGTTGTTGGCTTAAACTCAGTGGGACCAGCCAACATCTGTGTTGGATATAAGGGTCTTTGGTTGTTTTTTACCCTTAAAATCCTAGCCTTTTTCTCATTCAGAGAGTAGACTCGGTTAATAGGCTCTGTGCAAGAGAGCAATGGAATAATGATGTTTGATAGGTTCTTTCCTTAGCAGAGCTTTAGTATTAAATCAAATGAGTACTATTAAAATAATACCACGATTCATTCGCTGGAATGTACAGTGTCTCTTCTGGATAAGGCTACCATTGATAAGGGCACAAAGGCAACAGTTGCCCCAAATCTAGACTGGTCAAACAGACAAGCAAACCAACAGGGAACAGCTCCGAGTCTATAGATGCTCCGGAAGCTCTTTTCACTTGCTTTTGCCAATATTTGAAATGCGATGGCTCCTGTGCAATGGAAATAACTTCCCCCCAAAGGCCGAATAACGCCACGGATGGTCCATGAGGTAGGGATGGTTTTTTGTTTCACTGCCACTGAATCTCCAGCACGTAGCCTTTGGCTGGCACATGTTAAGCCCTCTGTAAACATTTGTTGAATGAATGGGTACGTTTATTTAACATTTACCTTGCAGGAATAATTTCAAGCGAGAAAATGATCAGATGATCAGAACGTGTGTACGTTTGGCTTCTACATCATCCTGCCTTTCACTGAGAACTTTCTAGAATATTAACTTTTTTTTTTTTAAAGATAGTTTTGTTTTTTTTTTTTTATTCACGTTCTTTTATTTATTTATTTATTTATTTATTTATTTATGGCTGTGTTGGGTCTTCGTTTCTGTGCGAGGGCTTTCTCTAGTTGCGGCAAGCGGGGACCGCTCTTCATCGCAGTGCGCGGGCCTCTCACCATCGTGGCCTCTCTTGTTGCGGAGCACAGGCTCTAGAGCGCAGGCTCAGTAGTTGTGGCTCACGGGCCCAGTTGCTCCGCGGCATGTGGGATCCTCCCAGACCAGGGCTCGAACCCGTGTCCCCTGCATTGGCAGGCAGACTCTCAACCACTGCGCCACCAGGGAAGCCCCTAGAATATTAACTTTTAAGTGATAAGGCTTGGTTCTAAGAAACCAGCATGGGATCACTGGGCGAAGAGAAACATGACAGCGCTTTAGCAGACCAATCAGATTTAACTGTATTCCAGGACCCGACTGGGGCAGATGTGCCAGGGAATCCATCCATCATTTGTACTTCTTCCTTCTCAGGCCTCCACTCCTCTCCTTCTTCCAAATTCTGCATCTGGCCTCATTTTCAGCCTCTTTCAGGGGCCTACCTGGGTACTTCTTACTTGCAAACAGATTCATTGTTTCTCTTACTGCAAATGATTTAAAAGAATTAATGGAGACCTTTATGTCCTCTTTCAAATAGAGAAAACTACATGACGGAACCAGGATCTAACAGAGATCTTAACTGATCTTCTGGGCTTTCTGCCTTTGCCCAGAAACCACAAGTCATTCCATTTGTTAGCAGCCAGTAAGTAGATAGGCTAGTCTGCATTTGCACAGCGAACGCCACCTTTCAGAAAGCTTGGCTAAGGAGCAGCCTGTAGTTCCTTCTCATTTCTCAAGTAGTGTTGGCCATTTTAAAATGGAATGTTTTTGTGCTTGTGTGTGTGTTTTTCCAGAGATTTCCGGTCCCTCATCCTATTGCATCTGTCAGCTTTCTCTGGGCTTGCAGCTATTCCTGTTATTAGATTTTATTCTAAAACTTATTTTTGGTTTGAGGGATGGGGACAGTTAAAGCACATTTTACCAAGCTCATTTCTGACTGTAAACTATACAGTCGATGGTCTCAATGCTCTAAGTGTAATAATAATAACTAGATCTTTTTAAGGGGAGCATCTATAAGGGAAGACAAAGGGGAGAATTAAATATATTCATGGAACTTAAAATATTGCATTTGAAGTACTATGTGTATTAAAATGTGTCTTATATAATTAATCATGTATAATAATACCTTTTTTCTATTTTTGATTGAATAAATATTTTATTGACCACCATCTCTTTGCCTAGCAATGTGGTGCTTGTCACAGAAGCATCTAAAATAATGATGAGAATTAACATGTATTTATCATTTATTAAGTGCTTTTTTTCCTTTATCTCCTGCAATCCTGAAAACCACTCAATTAGGTAGTTGGCTTTCCAACTAGGTCTTCCCATTTTATTGATGAGGAAACTTCGAGAGATCAGGAAATTGGCCTAAGATCACACAAGCCTTTCACTGGTGGAACCAAAATTCATACTGACTCAGAACCACATTCTTAACCCCACTCTACGGTGCTACCTTAAATTCTACCTTCTTTTATCTTCTTGCACCTCTGGGGTCATGAGACATTGGTCCAAATTGGAGTTCACTTAAGTCCAGGGTTAAGTCCTCCTCCACACCTATTTCCTGTGGGGCATGAGGGTCAGGTTATGGCAGACGGGAAGCACAGCCAATTGGTGCCCTGGTCTGCATGGGGTTGGGCTTGGGAGCCCTGTCTGGTTCAGGAAGCTCTCCTGCTTTCCCCTCGGAGCAGCCTTGCTTCCAGGAATGTCAGGAGCAGCCTCACACTGTTGTACTTTCACAGCCAACTTGCCAGGGAGCTGCCCACCATGGTCAGCACCCAAGGCTATTTGCATTGAATTAGCAAAAATACCAATGAGGGCTTCTTCTTCAGTTGGATTTGAATGCCACTTTCTCATTCTATATCCCATGCTGGCCTCCCCAGCTTCTTGAATAAATCCTAAGAAAGATTCCGCTGAGGTTTTGACTTGATGGGGCTTTGTAAAACTCTAGGAATCAGAAGCTCCTTAAAGAATTTTTCAGTCTAGTCTCCCCTTACCCCTTACAGATGAGGAAACTGAAACCCAAGTCTCAATTTGAGACTGACTGAATTAGGGCTTTTTCAACTGTCTGGTTTACTGTAGGACACTGAAATTTACCAAGTGAGTAGGAATTTTTTTCCAATTACAAAAAAAAAAAAACCCCAAAACCAAAAATAACCCACGATGGTTGTAGAAATATTTACCAAAAAAAAAAAAAAAAATGAGGACAATAAAAATAGGCTACAGTGAAATCATTCAGTGATAGTCATTGTAAAGTTTGAGTATACCCATCTAAAATTTTTTCTTCCTACGATATATGCTGTTTATTAAAATAGTATGGCATATTGTTTATGCTATTTTATGTTCTGCTTTTCATTCCATAATATATTATGACATCTTTCCATGTTTTAAGTATTCTTTCATAACATAATTTTATTCTTTTTTAAAATTGAAGTATAGTTGATTTACAATGTTGTGTTAACTTTTGCTGTACAGCAAAGTGGTTCAGTTATATATATATATACATTCTTTTTTATATTCTTTTCCATTATGGTTTATCACAGGATATCGAATATAGATCCCTGTGCTATATAGTAGGACCTTTTTGTTTATCCATCCTTCATATAATAATTTGCATCTGCTAATCCCAAACTCATAATCCACCCCTCCCCCACTCCCCCTCTGCTTGGCAAACACAAATCTGTTCTCTGTCTGTGAGTCTGTTTCTGTTTTGTAGATAGGTTCATTTGTGTCATATTTAGATTCCACAGATAAGTGATGTCATATGGTATTTGTCTTTCTCTTTCTGACTTATTTCACATAGTATGATAATCTCTAAGTCCATCCATGTTCCTGCAAATGGCATTATTTCATTCTTTTTTGTATGGCCGAGTAGTATGCCATGGTATATATATATATACCACATATTCTTTATCCATTCATCTGTCGATGGACATTTAGGTTGTTTCCATATCTTGTGAATAGTGCTGCAATGAACATTGGGGTGCATGTATCTTCTTGAATTACAGTTTTATCTAGGTATATGCCCAGGAGTGGGATTGCTGGATCATATGGCAACTCTGTTTTTACATATCATAATTTTAAATACCTACATATTATCCCAGTGTTTCAATTAATTCCATTTTGTTTGATATTTTTGGTTGTTTCCAAGATCTTGGTACTAACAGCAAAAATGAAATGGTGGTTGTGTTTTCAGTTACTGTTTTTTAGCTGAAGTTAAATTAAAAGCTACCCCAGGATGAGAAGTTGAGTAACTTGCCCACAGTTGCTCAGCTTGTGAGTATCAGACTCTGATTTGAGTCCTAGTGTCTTTAATCTTAGTCTTATATTCTTGTCATCACTCCACTTGCTCCAGCAGTTTTGCCATTTTCCAGGGAAAACTCTGCTTTCTGTCTTTGTTTTCTCCTGCTCTCCAATGAGCACATTTGTTCCTTCACCACCACCCTTGCCCGCCTCCGTCTTAATGAGGCTGTTGACATTTGTAGAGGTACACAGTGTCTTAGCACCAAAAGCTGCACAGCTGGAAAGGAAATATGCCCATTCCTTTTTCCCCTCCCTCGCCTTAATGGCTTAACCTGTAAGCTTGGAAGCTGGTTTTAATTTCACATTTTCTGTGTGTATGTGTGTTTGTTTTTAAATTTTTTCCCCCTTAATTCTTTCAAGGAGACCTTTATTTGAAATCATACACTCTTTCCCTCCAAGCCAATCTGTGCCCCATGTCTTGATGAGATTACTTTGTTTGGGGATATTGATAAATTCAGAGTGGGGTTTCTGGTTTATCCAACTAAGTTGGTTTAAATTATGGCCTTACAGAGAGAAAGGGCTTTAAACAACCTAAAACACTTTAAAGCAATTGAATGTAATCCTCTGCTTCTAGAAAAATTCATCCTAGGTTTATTCCATAAAGAAGGCATGTTTTTGTTTTGTTTTGTTGTGCTTTGATTCCAGTTATTTCATTGCATGCTGTATCTCAGATTCCTTGCTGTGAGAATTCAACTTAGCTTTGCTCAGTTAAGGGCAGGAGGAGAAATAAGCAATCCATTATTGCAACCCTCTCATTTTAATGATTAAGAAGAAGTGGGCCAAAGAGGGAAGATAATTTGCCAAAGGTCACACAGCAAAATAGTTTTTAAAAACATGAGGCAAAGGACTCATTTCCCTTGCTCTGGCTCAGTGCTTTTCTCACAATTTTTTTCCCCCCCAGGGGGAAGATGTGAGGGGGGGGTGTTACGGGCAGATTTGTGTCCATTCAAAATTTATGTGTTGAAGTTTTAACCCCCTAGTACCTCAAAATGTGACTGTATTTGGAAATAATACAGTCACATTTGTATTTGTAATAAGTTAAATAAGGTCATTAGAGTGGGCCCTGACCCAGTACGACTGGTGTCTTATGAGAAGAAATTAGGACACAGACACACACACAAGAGAGACAGTGTGAGGACACAGGGAGGAGGAGATGGCCATCGACAGGCCAAGGAGAGTGGCCTCAGAAGGAACCAACCCTGCCAACACCTTGACGTTGGAGTTCTAGCCTCCAGAACTGTGAGAAAATACATTTCTGTTGTTTAAGACAACCAGTCTGGGACAGTTTGTTGTGGCAGCTGCAAACTAATATGGGGGGGGGAGGTTAACAACAAAGACATTTAAAATTCAAAACTTCAAACTGGGGAAGTTCTCAATGAATAGAAAAGGGAAACCCAGATAATTAGTATTTCTAAGAAATAATGCCATGCCAAAGCCCATACTAACTGGATTTTCAATCATAATTTTATATATGGCATCTCATTTCATGCTTATAACATGCCTAAAGGATAGTTATTATTAGTTCCACTTTACAGATGAGGAAACTGAGGCTCAGAAATTTAACTTCTCTAAAGTTCCGTATTTATTAGCTAAGTGGTGGTGTTAGGTCCAAATCCATCTCCTTGTCTGACTTTAAAACCCTCCCCCACTACACTGAAGTTAACCCAAGCGGTTTAGTAACCATTGTTATCAAGTTGCTTAAAGTTAGGAAGAGAAAAAATATACTCTGAAGTCTCAATCACCAGGAATCCACTTTATCGATTGAACAGGAAATATTTGGCCCTTGATTTTAGGGTAAAAATGGAGATCAGGGAAATTTTAAAAGATAATCAAGGTATTTGAGGTCTACTGCAGGGTCTTCCCAGTGGCTTATACCTTCACACGTCAAAGTGAACAGCTACACATAATGAAGAATGAATGTTCATAGTGATGGGCCCCAGGCCCCAAAGAAACCTGACCCATCAGAGGAGAATCAGTTACGTGTGCTGGGTCACATTTGCTAAAGCAGGAAACCAGACCTGTATATCTGTAACATGAGGGGATGTGGAAACTGTGCCAGAGTTTTACAATTACTTATTTTAGAAGTGTTTTCAACAATAAGACCTGATAAATATGTAATCAATCAAAAAAAAATCAAATGAGCTTGAGCTGCTGGTAAAACCACTTGTTATGATGTGGGAAACAGAAGGTGCTTGAAATATTGAATGTGGATGGCTCTCTTGCAGCTGTGTCCTCCCTGTTTTAAGGTTGTGTGGTCTCTCATTTCTAAAACATATGGGTTAAACTTACTTGGACTTTATCAGTGAGAAGACACAATCAAGTTAAGAGGTGACCGGGCTTTGTTTCCAGCAGATATTGGGGTTAAGGCCCAGCTCAGCTATATAGCAGCTGTGTAACTTAGTGGGCCCTACCTTTAAAAGAGAATTTTAATCCAGCCACTTCTCACCATTTTTCATCCCTGCCACCACCCTAGCTGAGCCTCCATCACCTTACTGCAGGAACCCTCCAATGGTCTCAGTGCTTCCACTTTGCCAACCATCAGGTCATTTCTCCATGCATAAGCATCCTTTTAAAATGTAAATCAGATCAAGTCACTCCCCAGCTCAAAAATCTGTTGCACTTGGAATAAAGCCCAGACCATGGTGCTCAAGGTTCCACGTGGCCTGGCCCTGACTATCTCCACTGCCCCCGGGGTCTTGGCATCAGCTATCCTCCCTTCTCACTCTCACTTGGACCTGATGTGTTTATCTGCAGCTCAGAGCTCCTATCCTTGCTGCACCCTTGGAGTGGGGAGCAATCTTTTCTAGGAGTCTTTACTTGTGGAGCTCAGTTTGGCTGATAGCTTCCTAGATATGCCCTCTTTGAAGACCTGATCAGAAGCAGTCCCAGACCTTCTTCCAAGCCTCCATCCCCTCACCTCTTTCTGTTTTTAAAACTTTTTAAATTTTTAATTTAAAAAAAAATTATTTATTTATTTTGGCTACGCCGAGTCTTAGTTGCGGCATGCGGGATCTTTAATTGTGGCATGCGGACTTCATAGTTGTGGCATGCACGCAGGATCTAGTTCCCCGACCAGGGATCGAACCCGGGCCCCCTGCACTGGGATTGCGGAGCAGAGTCTTACCCACTGGACCACCAGGGAAGTCCCTCACCATCTTTCTAAATGTCACTTATCACTGTTGAAATTACAGTACTTATTTATTAGCTGACTTATTCTTTGCTGTTTCAACTCCTACAGTTGCAATGGCAGGGAATTAATTTTGTTCACTCGTGTATCCCTAGTACTGTGAAAAGGAGGCATTTACAAACGTTAAATGAAGGAACGAATGGATAAATAAATAAATGAATGAAAAGGCATGTTGTTCCTTTACTTTAAACTAATGTGCTTTCCCTTAGTAAGTGGTTTAGGGAGAACGGGTGTCAAGGAAACAGGGTTATCAGAAGACAACTAAACTATATGCCCCATGGTCTAACCTCAAGTGAATGAAATGATCAATGAAAGATGAAAAGACTTGGGATAACAGACACAACTCATAACACATAGATGAAAACCTGCTGCATCTGAGATGACTTGAAGAGACTTGCAAAGGTCCTAACTCCTTGGCTATTTCTTTTAGACACAATTTAATACATGTCACAATACACATCTTACTCTGGTATGCAGAAAATACCTGCAACTGTAAACTTCAGTTGCCTTAGCACTTTTGGAAACATTTCTGAGCAGAGACACGTCATAAAAGAACAGACTGTTTTTGGAACTATTCCAAAAAAGATTATTCTCCTGGTGTTAGAATCACAGAATGTGAACCAGTGATCATTGGGAAGAGAAGCGGGTAACTCATGGCTTTGCAGGTAGGGATGAAGTCTGCGGGCCCTTAGCCACAGGGAATCAATTCCTGTAATGTCAGCATAGCATTTGCAAATAGAAAGCAGTCTTGAATATATCCTGGGAGGTGCCGATTGGGTGAAGCCTTCACTGAAGATGAAGAAACCTTTTGTCACAGGATTAACTGCCCGCTAGTCTCATTTTTGAGTTCTGGTAATTTTCCAGTGGTGCCTCAATTATATTTATTTCAAGGGTTCATTTCATTCCAGGTCTGCCTGGTCTCCTGAAGTCCTTGTTCTCAGAGCATCTGCAGTTTTCTCTGTCAAGATAACTTGGAGAAGTTTGGGGCCTAAGAGTCAAAAATAGTCAGTGCTTAACCACCGATCTATCAAACGGAAGCAGAGCCGTGGGTTTGCAGGTACCAGAAGGCTGTGACCCAGAGAGTCAGTCATCACCACTGTCTGCTTCTTGTGTCAAGAGAGAGCCAGAAAAAAGAGAGAATGCCCCACCTCCTCTGCTTCCCATACTCCTTAGGAAGTATGTTTGGGTTCTTACAGGAAGGTGGTTAAGGCCTATATGTAAACTAAAAAGAGGTGAAAAGTCAAGCTACTTTTCAAAGATAGCAGTGAGAGTGGGTAGGCATCCAGGTGAAAGATGTGGACATGAGAAGATTTGAGTCCAACTTTGAAAGAAACGTGCATTTCTTGAGCACTACCATGCACCAGAATTTGGGCTTGACTCCTGACCTCAGTCCTTTGGAGCAGATATCATTGTCCTCATTTTACAGCCAGGGCTGTGACTGTAAAGCCCTTCTCTTTTTCACCATTCCACTGAGCTGCCCTGGCAGATTCACCGCTTAGATCTTTTAGCTGCAAAGTGACTGATGAGGCAGGCCCCTTTGCTGTCCTGTACAGACCCAATCTCTGACGTCTGGACTCCTTGGCAGAGCAAACCGAGAGCATCTCTGCTCTTTGAAATAGTCCCTCCCTCCCATGCTCTCTCTCCAAGGGCCCCTTCTGTGGCCACGTGGTGTGAGCTGCAACACGGCAGCCGTACGTTGTCGACGCATCCACCACGGGCCAGTTTTAGGAAGTTGCAGAAGCCAGTGGTTGTGTGCTTGCAACCACAATCCCCAGGCAGCCCTGGCCAATTGAAAAGTATAAGGTCAGACTTGGAGAAAAATCCCTGTGGCCTTCACAAATAGATGGGGAGCAATTGCCTGTCATTTGAAGGTGCCGCTCACACATTCCAAGGCCCAAGCCCGCGTTGCTCCTCTGGGGATTGCATTTTGGCTGGCTTTCAGATTTAGTGAAAGAGTTTTTTGTTTCCGAGAAGCAAAAGCGGGAATTCACTGGGCTTTCCTGTTATTCCAAAGGCCCAGTCAAAGCCAGCTGCCAGGCACACATGATCAAAGTGGAGAGAGAGCTGCTTCTAAAAGAGGGAAGAGGGTCCCATTCAGTGGACAGCAGTCCCGAGAGGCAAAGTGCCTTGCTTGGGTTCGCAGAGCTGGGACCAGAATCCAGGTCCTGACTACCATTCCAGGCGTCCGTACTACGCTTCATTGCCTTTCAGTTGGTATAGCCATCTCAGTGTAGGGTTAACTCAACTCCATCCATCAGCTTCGGACCAGCCTGTTAAATCTCAAGTCCCCATTCCTGCCTATTTGGTGTGTGGCTAACCAGCACCTCAAAATTATTCCTCATACTCTCACACCCCAACTTTGTGACTCGTTTCTCTTCTGCATTTTTATTCATCGGTTCTTCCTGGCCAACCTGCCTTGAAATGTCATTTACCTTTGGCACTTCACTTCCTATCTATCTATCTATCTGTCTATTTATCTATCTATCAAAGTATGGTTGATTTACAGTGTTGTGTTAGTTTCAGGTGTACAGCAAAGTGATTCATATATATATATATATATATATATATATACACACACACACACACACACACACACATATATATTCTTTTTCAGATTCTTTTCTATTATAGTTTATTACAAGATACTGAATATAGTTCCCTGGGCTGTACAGTAGGACCTTGTTGTTTATCTATTTTATATATAGTAGTTTGTATCTGCTGATCCCAAACTCCAAATTTATCCCTCCCCCACCCCTATCCCCTTTGGTAACCATAAGTTTGTCTTTTATGTCTGTGAGTCTGTTTCTGTTTTGTAAATAAGTTCACTTGTATCATTTTTTAGATTCCACATATGAGTGGTGTGATATGGTATTTGTCTTCTTCTGTCTGACTTACTTCACGTAGTATGATAATCTCTAGGTCCATCCATGTTGCTGCAAATGGCATTATTTCATTCTTTTTTCATGGCTGAGTAATATTCCATTGTGTATATATACCACGTCTTCTTTATCCATTCCTCTATCCATGGACACTTAGGTTGCTTCCATGCCTTGGCTACTGTAAGTAGTGGCACGTCACTTTCTCTTCCCCTTCAGTTGCTGATTAGATTCCAGCTTTCCTCTGCAGTGTGCCATACATGTTCTAATCCATACTCTTGCTGTCATCTGGACCATAGCAAACTCCTTATTCTTTTTTCCTTTTTATAATTTTCTATATTAAATCCTTTTTAAAAGTTATAAAATGGCATACGCATTGTGCAACTAGTGACATAATGTATGTTAATAGAGGAGAAAGAGAAAAGAAAAAAGTTCCTTATACCTCCTCCCTTTGCATCCTTTTCCCCTACCCTACCTAATGTTGACACGTTTGGTATACCTCCCTCCAGACCTTTCTCCTGCTCACACAGAAACATAATAATAGTATTTGTTTGCTTGCTTTTGCAAGAACAGTATCGTATTTTGCACATTGCCACTTACTTATTTTAGATATTTCTTCAGTTCAAGATATAGATTTAACCTGTTTAAAAAGTAGCTGCACCGTAATCCACAGTGTGGCTGTATTGCAGTTTATTAAACTGTGTCCCATGGTTGGATGTTCAGGGACTAGGCTGGATGTTCGGGGACTAGGCTGGATGTTCTCTGTTTGCCTCTTCAGCTGCCCTCGCCCAGGTTTTCTGTCCTGCTCCACACCCTGGACCTGTCTGGGCTGCACCAGTAGGTCCTTTGCCCTTGGGCTCCTGCTTGGATTCAGGTGATGTGGCACCACTGGGGACTGGTGGGAGGGTGGACCACGAAGTCAGGGTGTTTTCCCTCTGATTCCTCGCTGCTGGGTTGCTGTGGAGTGGCGACGACGTGCCTCTGCTGGAGGTCACAGCAGGCGCCCTCTCCGTACAGCTGCCGTCTTCAGCTCCGGTAATCACTCCTCTGGCCTCCTTGGGTCTGGGGATGGCATTTCTCCCTGCTTTTGGTGCGCTCTGGATGCGCCCATCCATTTAATCTCCCTAAACCCTGCCCACGCTTTGTTAAACAATCCCTTTGTTAAGTGCACTTTAATAATCCAATTTGAGTATTTCATCTGTTTCCTGGCATCCTGAGTGATATAGTTTGTTGCTTTTTCTTCCTTTCCCCGCCTCCCCCCCCACCCCCCACAGCGCTTGCTATTACATTCTAACTAGTTCCTTCCTTTATCTCCAGCATGGTCATTCTGTCAGCTTTTTTTTTTTTTAACCCTGCGATTGTATTTCACTCATTTTCTCAAAATCCTTCCACGGCTCCCCAGGACCTATGGGGTAAAGGTCAAACCCCATAGCCAGCCACTGTCTGCATCCCCTTCTTCCAGGATCCAAAGCATCAGGGACCCCACCCATTTCCACAGTTTTCCCCTGAAATGCATTTCTTGACTTGATACGTTTGGTTTTCCCCATGACTGGTTATGTGACACCAGACCCTGCACTAACCCCCCCTAAGCTGCCATGTCTTCATCAACCCAGTGGGGAGAATAACAGCAGATAGTTCATTTCGTTGAGGATTAATTGAACAAAATGTACATAAAGCTTCTAAGAGTTTCTGACATGTAAGAAGTTTTCAGTAAATGCTATAGTTATGAATTATCGTTCCCCCACTTGCCTTGGGTCGTACCTGTGTGTCCAGATTAGCCATTTTCCCAAGACCCACCTCGGCTCGCCTCTGTGGACCCTTCTTTGATTTCTACCAGAGGATTTTTCTCCCATTTCTCTCTCTCTCTCTTAATTAATAGACTTTGTTCTTCAGATCACTTTTTTTTTTTTAAACATCTTTATTGGAGTATAAATGCTTTGAAATGGTGTGTTAGTTTCCACTGTATAGCAGATCACTTTTAGGTTTACAGAAAAATTGAGCAGGAAGTAGTAAGAGTGCGCATGTACTCCCTCCCACTCACCCCCCCCCCAAGTTTCCCCTTTTATTAACATATTGCACTGGTGTGGTAAACATTTGTTACAGTTGATGAACCAGCATTGATATATTATTAATGAAAGCCCATAGTTTTACACTAAGGTTCACTCTATTTTGGGGGTACCTTTCTATGGGTTTTGACAAGTGCATAATGCCTTGTATCCACCATTAAAGCATCTTACGCAATAGTTTCACTGCCCTGAAAACCCTCAGTGCTCTGTCTGTTCACCTATTCACCCCTCCCTCCCACCCCCTACCTCCCCAAACTGCTGGCAACTACTGATCATTTCACTGCCTCTATAGTTTTACCCTCGCTCTTTTTACTTCACATTATTATTTGTGGTCATGGCTTAATTTTTCCGACTGTTTTGTCCTTGCCTTCCCGTACACCTAACATAACATCTTCACAGCCAGTAGTCACACAAGTGTACGTTTCAGGAATGAATTATTAAACCTGTTTATCCCTAGAATCAAGACCTGGTTGAAATTTCAGGCCCTCCTTCCTGATGAAGTAGGCGCTTGGCTTTTACACAGGCTGTTGAGCTAATGGGACACAGGATCCCGTTTGAACATAGCTGGACCCCAGTTTCCTAGTGTGCATATGGGACAGAGAGCTTTCACCCATAACACATGGATTTGAGGCCTAAAAGGAACAATGCAAAACAAAACAAAAAAACCCCAAATAACAAACACAACACAAAACTCTCTTATAAACCCAGACCAAAGGTGGCCATGAATGGATCTCTAAAGCACTGACTTTTCTTCAATCTATATTCTACTTTATACTCTGTCCTGAGCAACACATTTCTCAGGCACTTTATATGTAATAGTAGTAGCTACCTTACATTTATACTGCAATTTGGATTTGCCTTTAATTGTACATGTACATAATCAGAGCAATAAATAGAGGTGGTAGCACAATCATGAAATTAGTAGTAGTAGTAATATTTGTAATGCCTGACACCCATGGAGCTTTTTCTAAGCCCCAACCCTGCATCATGATATTTAATTCTCACAGTAGCCCGAGGAGGTAGGCATTAGTATCTGTACTTTACAGATACGTAAACGGGCCTTTTTAGAGAGCTACACCTTCACTCAGCTGAAGAAGCTGAGGCCCAGAGCTGGATCAAGCCACTTGCCTAAAATCACACAATGAGTTAGTAGCAGAGATGCCAAGGCAGCTCTGGCTTCCAGACTCCCTTGGTCGCTACCTAAATACTGAATGGCTTTGCAGACTGTGATTAGGGCTGGCTTCCATCCAGACAGCAACCTTTCCATTTTTCCTTCCCCAAAGCCCAGCGAAAGATGGACCACATTTTTTTTCTCATACCCAGATTTGTCACATCCTATTCTATGATAAGGCATGCTTGTTCTCACACTAGATTTACCCACCCTGCCCCTCTCTCTCCTCCTCCCTAACCTTCTGAAACGGTGATCCTTCATTCCAATAATCTCCTCCGTGTGCTGTGCTGCCCAGTACCTGGGACGTCCCTGTGACTCTGCTTTGGACACTGCTCAAGCCCATGTTGGCTCACGTTGGTCCACGTCAGTCCATGTTTCAAGAGCAGGGATGGTAGTCCTGTTGTTACGTTAGGTCATTTTAGGTGATTCTGGAAGAGGACATTCAATAACACTGAACCACAAAGAGAGAAATTTTGTCCCCTTTCTAATTATTTTTCTAACCTTCTGAGCAGGTCAAGGGAAGAGTCTTAGGATAGTGCTACTTTGTCTTGAATACCACCCCTCCACTCCCTGCCCCACCCTGACACTGGGTAATCTTCCTTTTAACAAAGGTAGCAGATCTGAGCTCATCCTTCAGAACCCTTTTGAGGGCAGAGAATCGAGCCAAAATTTCATGAGGTTTTTATTGTATTCATTCCTAGGTTTACTGTCTATTTTTGGTAAGTGATACTGGCTTAGAATTTATGGGAGTGAGACAGTGTTTACTTTTAAAATATATTTATTTCAGGATAATATTAAGTAAATAACAGTACAGTTTGTACCAGGATCTGTCCAGTATCATGAAAATAGCACAATAGTGACTGAGGTTTGGGCTTCACAGGCCCAGCAGACCTTCCTGCTTGAGGTGGGAATGGCTTTGGGGCTCCTTCTGTCCATCGCTGTGTCATCCCTCCCCTCCCCCTCCTCTGGTTCCCTGTCTGGTTATCCACTCGTGCTTATCTGTGTCTGGACCCCTGTTAAAGACTGGGAGAGTGTTATCGGGGGCTGGGATTAAGATGCCATCCACGGTTCATTCCCCCACTCCAGCCTGACCCAGGGCAGGGCACATCACTTGTCTGGCCCTTCGATAATTACGTCTTCAAAATGGTGAACGTGAAGTTCTGGGGGGGAAGAATGCACACAGCTGGCTTTGATGTCCTAGTTCCGAAGAGGGAGCCGCCACCCTGCCCTGGTTAATCCTGCCCTGGTTAACCCTGCCCTGGTTAATCCTGCCCTGGTTAATCCTGCCCTTGGCTACTGCTTCCTCTGCGTTACTGCTTTCCTACCTTGTGGTCTGTCCTTCCAGGGCCAAACCAAACACATGAAAGAGACAACAGTGCTTGCCATTCATTATGCATTCTGCTCGGTGGGCTGTGCTTTGAAGGGAGTGCCCCCCCCCAACTCTCCCCTCCCCCCTCTCCTCCCCACCCACTCCCACCATTAGCCTCCATGGTGCACACTTGGTCATAAGTATGTTTGGGTGGTGAGAGAAAGGAGGGATGTCTTTGAGATTCATCTGTAGCAGTTCAGAGGTTTGTAATAGCCAGCCCTGTACAACTATGCCCTGTTTCAGTAAAGACTCAGAGCCAGGAAACTGCATTGCCCTTCAAGAAGTCTTATTTCCTCCCTGACCTTACTCGTTCTCTCCATGTCCATGGCATGCTTGTCATTGAGGGGCCTGGAAACAGATCCATGCACTGGGCAGGGAGGGTGAGTTTGGGGGCAGGTTTGAGACCTTGCCACCCACTCCGCATTCCTGCTGGAGGAGAGCAAGTAGATTGTTATCTGCTTATTTCCAGAGGAAGAGTGACCTGGAGGGGCCGTGGGAACTTGTCCTGTGGGAGTGGGTTTAAAAGAAGAAGTCTTGGCTGACCTTGGCAGCTGGTGGCAGGAGCTGAGAACAGTTGCTGGGGGTTGGCTGGGGACTGGCGCCTCTGGAATTCCCTTTATGGCAAGGTCTGTTAGATTTTGATTAACAAAGTGTTAGTTCAGTTCTTCTAGAATATTTGTGAGAGGGCCATTGTACAGTGGCCAGTTACGATTGAAAGGAAGAATAATTATGATAGCAGCTCACATGTACTAAGCATCTATAAATTGCCAAGCAGAGTTCAGCCCTTTACATATAGGAACCCCCATAGTCCTAACCAGCACCCTGAGAGAAAGATATCATTGTCCCCCGTTTCACAGATGAAGTAACTGAAGCCCAGAGAGGTGAAGTCACTCTCCCAGACACAGGTAGTGTTCGTTGGAGAATTCAAACTCATGCCTGTGCATCTCACCCAAGGTTGCATATTTAACAGCAGAGGTGTGATGAGAACTCTGGTCTCCTGAAAGCCTATTCAGTACCTTTTCCTAAATACCATGTTGAGGCGACCAGGACTATCTTAGAAAGCCTTTTCTCTGTCTTCTTTAAATGATGCTGCTTTGGGGAAGAAAAGCTACAAGATTTCATCTGTGTAGTCTATCCATCCTGTTGTATTCTTAAGCATGGGAGTGTTTTTAGGGAGTCAAATCTAATTACCTAGATGGGAATTTATTTTAAATAACCACCTGCGCCTTCATCTGGACTTGGAAAGGATCTTGAGTCCCCACTGAGGGTCAGAGTCTGCGCATTGTGATTTGAACACAGGTACTAAAAGATTTTATTGAGGAAGACTCCTTCTTCAGTTTATATTCTCTTTTTCTCTTCCTAGGATTATAGTTTTTATTCTGAGCTGCTGGCATGTCTGCAGAGTATAGAACAGATGTGTCCTAAGTACTGTTCTGGGGCTGATTTTACTGACTGGGAAGAAATCCATGGAGGGCTCTGGGTTCTCTGGGAGGCGTATTCTCATTAGCTCAGACAGACGTGGTAATTTAAGTTCTTTACTTTGAAGACTAGGTGAGGAAAACTAAAATGGGAACCAGCATCTCCAACCGGCTTAAGTTCAAGATCCTGTCCTTGCATTTTCTATTCTAGTTTGAATCACAGCCATTCTTAACAGCATACCTTGTTATAAGTTTATTTCCTCCTCCCTTCCCTCTCTTGCTCCCCTGTCCCCTCTGTACCTCTGTCTTTTCTCACTCCCTTCCTTCCTTCTTTTCTTTGTTTCTCTCTGTCTCTTTTCTTTCCCATTTTCTCACAAACTCTTGATTTTTTATACTTGACTTTTCTAATCATTGTCATATCCTAGTGAAGGAAAAAGGGTTGGACTTTATCAAACTTCAAGGGCCTCTGCTACCCTGGATTGTAAATCAGGTCCCTTTGTGAGCTGCATTAACACATTCAGGCCATAAGGGGCAGGTCTAATCCACTGATTTTATAAGTAGTGGCTTACAAGTGATTGGATTCCTGAAGTTTCCCACCGCAGAGGAAGTCAGCCATTCCTGCTCTGGAACTGTCAGATGCAGTGTCAAACAGAGAGGACATCCCTGTCAGAAAGAGCCACTTGGCATACGGTTCAGGCACTATTGGTGCAGTGGCCTCAGGTGGAAAGCAGTTTGGTGCCAAGAGATGGGAGACCTGGATTTACTTCCAACTAAAACTAATCAATGCTGTCACTTAGAGAAAGTCATCTGTCTCTCTGTGTAGATCTCCTCATTGGGAAAATGGGAACAATAATCCCTCCCCAGTATGCTTCTTAATTTAAGGCATTTTATAAAAATTTAAAGTACTGTAAATAATGAGTGGAATAAATGTAACTAATATTTATAGGTGTTTACTGTGTTAGATATTTTATATATACATGTACACACACACACACACACATACAGACACACACACACCTTTTCCCCTTCATCCACCTCATTTAATCCTGGCAGCCACCCTGAGAGGTGAGCTAGGTGTTATTATGCACTCTGAGCTAATAAAAAACTTGAGGTGCTGAGAGGTTAAGTCCTAACTCAAGATCACACACCTGGTTAAGTGGTCGGCCCGATTCTCCTAGTAGTGGGAGAACCCAATGGAGCCCAAGCTTGGCAGCTGTCACACCTGGCACCCCGCTGGGCCGCCATACCAGGCTGCACTCAGCCCTGGTGGCCGTGCAGGGCCCAAAGCAGCCAGAGTCCTTGGCCTGGTGCTGCAGACTCTGAAGAGCTTCATCTCGGGCTCCAAATACCCTCTGGACTATCCCTGTGTGCTCTAGAAGTACCATCATCCTTTATACCTATTAATGCATGAGAAACATTGGTCGGCTCCCATCTAGACCACTTTACCTCCTCGGGCGTCAGCTCTCGGGTTCCTGACCGCCTCAGCTACTGAGAACAGAAAGCAAAGAGCCCCCTCAGAGCCATGCTCACCTTTCTAACACCGTCGAGGGTAACTTTTAACCAGAGCTGTCAAGAGTTGTTCATCTTGTTGGTTTTGGGCCCCAGAATGTGTTACCGTCTAAGGCTGGTCCATGACTTCACACACAAGCATGTTCCGTAACCAGGGAGGTCTGGTTTTATGTGGCCTGGGAGTGGTCAGTCGTTGCATCATTCTTCAACGCCAAGTCCAAGACTTGCCTTTCAAATGCTTCTGTGTCTGATGACTGTTTGCCTGGGTTGTCCTTTGTAGTGGATCCCACATGCATGGAAAGAATTAAAATTAATAAAGCAGTTTTATTAACCACTTTAATAAAAGTTCAGGGGACAAGCTGAAGACCCCCAGGAACAGCATTTGCTTGAGCTCTGTGAGTTGTGGTTTTGATATCTCTGCTCTACATGATAAAGACAAATAATAATATTAATACTATAGTGCATAGAGCAGGGGTCTTGTTACTCCCATCTCTGAAACTTACCCCAGGCCTACAATTCATCTTTGTGCTCTGTTTAGGTTCCTGATACGATTGAGTCAAGCTTATTTCACTAGCATTTGAACAGTTTTTAACGATGCCATCTCAATGATGTTAATTCCACTTGGGTCACCTCTTACTACACCCCTGATGTACAAGGGGCCTGAGATAGCTTTTTCCCCTTTGTTGATATTTGATGCTTATTGAAGGAAGTGATGATCCCCAGTGGCTCAGGACTGGATGCCCCCAGGCAGGAGGACGGTCATATTTCATGGCTGGGCTCAGTTCAGGCAGTAACTGGCCCCTTTCCCTAAACCAGCTTACTTCACCTCTTTGCTAGAAAGATAAAGAACATCAGAAAAGCACTGAGCTGTGCGAGGGAACTCTTAGAGTTACCAAGATTATTATTAGTATGAAGCTCCTGCTGGAGAAGATTTTGTCGCCTTCACAGACACACAAACTGTGTCTGGGGCAGTGGTTCCTGGTGCTTGTCTGTGACTTGGTGCTGGGCTGGCTGATGGCTGCCTAAGAGCCATTTATAGAGCTTATAAAATACATATTTGTTGGCCTAGAGCAGGGCCTGGGAATCTATATTTTTCTAATGTGCACCCTAGTTTGAGAAGCACAGTCCTAGGACTGCCTCCTATAATTTTGCAATTACTGTTAACGTGGTAGATTACAGTAGCCTTCAATTAAAATTTTTTTTCCTTAAAAGTCCAATATTCCGACCACTTCACATAATTTTCTGACTCAGATGGCCTTTTTATCATTCTGATATATAATACAACCTCCTATGTCCCACCCTTCAGCCATTCATTTGACCAATATTTAACAGCTATCGAAGATGGGAATAAGGTAAAAAGATCAAAAGACACAGAGTTCTAAGACTACAGGAGTCTTTGGTCTAGTCAGGAGACCGATGAACAGTAAACCAACTCTTGGAGAACAATTCATTGTTTCAGCTACAGTGGGAGCAGGTAGAATTTGCTGGAAACTCAGGTAGTGCATCCTAGGGGAAAAACCCTTTGATTGAGGCTTGACAATGGAGAGGATGGTTGTCAGTGGCAGGTGAACATAGGAGAAGGCGGAGAGAACATCGTTGCAAAGGCTTAGTGGCCAGAGAGCCTGATAGGTGGCTAGAACTACATGTCTCTTAGTTTTGCCACCATATAAAATACGAGGCAACATGTGATAGAACCTAACAGAGTGGATGTACTGACAGAGGCCAGCTCCTGAGGGGCTTGGAGATCACGTGTGGTAGGAGTTTGTATTTGACCTCATTAGCACATCTTCTTTGCCATATATGTAGGTTTTGTCTCAACACCTCATTGATCTGTATCTTTAAAAAATCCTTCCCCCTGACAATACAGTATGGTGAAATTTCTTATTCTTACCCAATACCTTGGAAGCAGGAGAGAGTAAGTGGTAATTGGCTATATCCCCGGCGGAGCCCTAGCTTCAATTCTCATTTTCTGGCCCTGTTCACAGTCTTTGATTTCAGAAGCCAGAAGTCAGCCTGTCTGTGGGGCTTCCTCCCCCCATTAAACCCATGTCCTTTTTGAAAGCCCTACCTCACCAGCATCATCTCATGCCATTTCCCTCCTTGATCCCTAAGCTTCCTCCACACTGATCTTTTTCAGGTTTTCAAAGAAACAAAACTTCTTCCTGCCACAGGGCCTTTGCACATACTGTTCCGGCTGCCTGCAGTTCTCCATCTAAATTGATCTTCCCTGAAAAGGCCTTTTCCAGCCTCTATTTAAACAAGCTCCACTCCCCTGTATTTTGTGACACTTGATACAATTTTACATTGTTTTACTTATTTTGATGACTTTATTTCTTTATTGCTAGACTTCCTCTTAAGTTCCATCAAGGCAGTGACCTTGATGGTGTGGCTCACTCACAATTGCATCCTCCCCACCTATTTAACAATAAATATTAGATACTTATTTGCAGAGTGAGTGGATGTGTGAATAATGGATGGATGGATGGATGGATGGATGGGTGGAGAGTTGAAGTCTGTATGTTGAATTCTTAACAAACTGCAGCCCACCACTGTTTATCAGGCTGCAGTTCCACTCAACCAGACTCCTAGGGATTCTCTTCTCCCCCGTGAACCCAACAAAGCTATGTCCATCCTTCATGCTGTGGTCTAAGCTCCATTCATTTAATGAAATCTGTGATCTCTAAAGCTGACAAGTGATTTGTGTCTCTCCTGACTTACAAATAAAATATATGTTTAATATTTTGTTAATAACCTTGGAGTGTACGTGCCTTGTTTCCAGTTGGATCACTTATCCAAACTTCATTTAAGTTATAATTTTTATTTATTTATTTATTTTTTTTTAATGTCTGAAACATTTATATTAACATATTTCCATACATATTTCCATACAAGTAAGTTACAATTTTTAAAAAGACGTTTCTCATAAGAAAAGCAGTTTTTTTCACAAGAAAAGCAATAAAGAAATATGTTTCAGAGAATGTGAGAAATACTGAGTATAGTGAAGAAAATATGAATCCTGCATAATTTCTCCACCTTGAGTTATACATTCCACAACTTTGTGTGCATGTGTGCACATGCATAAGTATCCTGAATTTTAAACATAACATGATTCCCCTGTCATGTAAAGACTTTTAAAGGCCATTTCATTGTATGCCTGACCCTAAGTTCTGTTTTTGAGAATCACTATTGAGTGCCAACAGAATACCAGACAGAGTGCTAGGCACTGAGGTAGATGTTATCCCACTTTGCATTATATAGTGCTTTCTGGAAAAAGACAATATAAAGAGTAGCTACATTTCTGAGTGGCTATGATAGGTTGCAGAAGCAGGAGGCGAAACTCCAGAATAATCTGAATAGGGTCAAACGAGAAAGACTGGATACCTAACAGGAAAACTGAGTGCACTGAGCACACAGGTGTCTTAAGAAAATGGTTTCTGCTAAACCTCTAAAACAATGAATTGGGAGAACCTCGGCAGACCTCTCTTCTCTGAAATCCTAGCTGTGAGAATGACTCCTGTTTTCCTTCTTTTCTAGAGCGACCGTCTTCTGATCAAGGGAGGCAGAATCGTCAACGATGATCAATCCTTTTACGCTGATATTTACATGGAAGACGGCTTAATAAAGTAGGTATATAGTACCCTTTGCTTTGTCTTTTGAACTCTCTTCGTTAGAGGCTCAGAAGGAAACTTGCTTCTTTTTTGCTTACTAGCCCATTGCTTCTGTGTGTTTCATTTCTCCTCCTTAAAAATGAGTTTGTATTTTAGCCCTTCAGTCTGGATGCACATAATTCCTTAAAAGTGGGAGCTAGCCTTAGTTCACTTGGATTACATGAATGAAGTGAAAAATCTGAATTCAGTCACCCAAATGATGCTAAGGGCCCCTTTGGGCAAGCTGCATTGATGGGCACTCTATGTGTCTTGGAGAACTGGGAGATGTCACCACTGTCCTTAAGGTCACTGGAAAACGTCCACAAATTACAGCACCCTAAAAATATAAGGCCTAGTGTAATAGGTACCAAAGGAGTTCAAATGAGGATAAGTAATTTAGAAGTGCACAGGGAGGAGAAATCCCTTCAGAGGAAGGTTTTGAGATGGAGAGGGCATTTAAACTGAACCTTGACTTAGGTAGGACTCGGATAGGCAGAGCACAGATAGGACATACATTTCAGGCAAGATTTCCAAATAGATACTTTAGGGATATATAATTACTTTACAAAATGGTTTGCCATTGGATGCCTGTAAGCAGCACAGCCAGGTAACCTTTATGTGTAACTTCATAGTGACCTTTAAAAAAGGATCTGATTTACACATAGCCTTCATCACATAAAGCAGGGTACTTCCCCACATTGATAAGATATTGTATAAAACTGGTATATCCAACCCACCATATGAGCCATCCCTGGCCTCATTCAGTTTTATTTTTATCTTATTCAGCTTCATTGGCTAGCTTAAGATTCTGGTAATAGATTGCTTACTTATCTTTGGAAACTTGGCTTAGATACAACTTTCTGTAGGCAAACATTCCTTACCAGCCCCTAAATCTAGGCTAGCTTTCCCTTTGATGAGCTTTTAAAAACCCTGTGCTTTTATCAATCATAGCAGTTCTGACACTGTTGGCCCTCTTAGAGCAAGGACCATATCTTATTCTTCTCCGTATCTGCAGCACTTAACCCAGTACTTAACACATAGAGACTTTTGTAAGAGCTACCTTTTATTGAGTATATAGTATGTGCCCGGCACTGCGTTAAATGTTTTACATGCCTTATCTCATTTAATCTGCCAGCAATCCTATGAAGTGAGTACTCTTATTACCCCCTTTTCAGAGGAGGATAGAGGAGAAAGAGGAACAGAGAGAGTAAATAACTTGCTAAAGATCAACATATTAATCAATGCATTGAACGAATGGATGAATGAATGAATGAATGGATGAATGAATAAACAAATGCAAGAATGAAGATATTTGTGTTTGGTAACCTTGCCAATTTGCATAAATACTTTTTCGTATTAGAAGTAGGAAAAATGGAATTGTTAGACAAGCCAACCAGTGTAAAACAGTACTTTCTTCAAAATATGAGCCACGACTAATTCTACATTTTTCTCTTACTAAAAAATTATTGTGTATAGTCCACTCTCTGGCGGAAGTGTGTTCCCTCACTTAGAGATTTTCAGAGCTGGAAAAAAATTTAGGACCTAATGCTTCTTCCTCATTCCAGAGCTCATGGCAGGCATCACTAATTGATCCCAGAACTTTTCACAGTTGAGCCCTAAATACAGGCTCAGAATCCATCTTCACGCAGTGATTCAGGCACCTACTACCATAGTTGAATACATAAACTGAGCCTTCTTTGCCATCTCTATTAAAATAGACTGGAAGGCCACTTGCCAAGGATGTTGAAGAAGGAATTTAACCATCAGATGTGTGTGTTGGTGGTGGAGAAAATGGTGTATAAACATGATCTTCACCCAGTCCTATAAAATGGTATATCTCCAACAACATTCTTAACTCACAGAGCATAAAAACAAATAATTTCCTCCAGTGTTTACAGAGTTGTTTCCTGTGAAGATTGCTGGAGTGCCTGCTATGTGCAAAGCATTTGTCTCAGGCACTGGACACGTACTATATCACATGCTATGGTAGATATCATTGGGACCCAAATCATCGTGCTCTCTTCCCGCAGGGACCTGAGAGTCTTTTAGGGGAAGTGACATGTCTGTACCTGCAAAGCACATGACATCACCAGATAATATCAATATCGAGTATTAAGTTAGTAGAACAGATGAGATCCAGAGGAAGGAGAGGGCTATGTGAGATTAAGATGGTTATTGATTCTAATAGCTGATATTTACTGAATTTTCATGTGCCTAACTAACAGTGTTCTTTGGGCTTAACACAGATTAGCGTTTAATCTACACACCAGACCTATGGAGGAGGCACTTTTATTACATTTTACAGATGAAAAAATTGAGACATGGTGAGGTTAAGTAACTTGGCCGAACTCATAACGCTAGTATTAGCAGATCCAAGATTGCGAATCCACATAGCCCACATCCAGGGCAGAGCCACACTCTTAATTACTAGACCTGGCTGTCAGTAGAAACTTGACCAAGGAGGGGAGATAGAAGCTAAAGCCTTCAAGGATTAAGGTGACCTTGATTGGTTCAGTGGGGAAAAGGAGGGAAGGCTTTTCTATTTCAGACTGGGTGTTACACCAGTTGTCAGAATTGGTAGAAGCTTACATACATAGGCACATCCAAGCCAGGCAACTCTTCATGCCCTTGGTTCTCAGTTTCCCGTAGAGGTGAATCAGTGAGGGAGGGAGATGGGAACACACTGGCCAGTATCTGGACTAGAATGGAGTTACAATCAAGGCTGCATTTTTTCCACAGTGTGTTTTGAATTGTGGCGGCTCTGGAATGGCAGAGTGGTGATGTGGTAAGGGTGAACCCTTAGAGATGTCAGGAAGACTTAATTTTAGTTGTAGAACTTAGATTTTGTCAGGCAAGTGGTAGACTTCTTCCTACCCCAGGAGAGTGTCTTTCTTAGCTGGCTATGAACAAAAGTGTAAAGTATTCATGCCACTGGCAGTGGGGTACATGTGTCCCCAAGGTAGGAGAGGACTCATGATAATGTAGAGCCCTAAGAATCATAAGTCTAGGGCTTCCCTGGCGGCACAGTGGTTTAGAATCTGTCTGCCAATGCAGGGGACACGGGTTCGAGCCCTGGTCCGGGAAGATCCCACATGCCGTGGAGCAACTAAGCCCGTGCGCCACAACTACCGAGCCTGCGCTCTAGAGCCTGTGTGCCACAACTACTGAGCCCGCGTGCCACAACTACTGAAGCCTGTGCGCGTAGAGCCCATGCTCTGTAACAAGAGAAGCCACTGCAATGAGAAGCCCGCGCGCCGCAACGAAGAGTAGCCCCCACTCGCCACAGCTAGAGAAAGCCTGCGAGCAGCAACGAAGACCCAACGCAGCCAAAAATAAAATGAATAAAATAAATTTAGTAAAAAAAAAAAAGAATCATAAGTCTACCTGGAATTAACTGGATGTTTCAATCAAGGACGTGAACTAAGCAACATACATGGTCTATGCGGTTACATTATGCTAGGAGTAGTTGTATTTGACCTTTGTCTTGTGTAGTGTGCCCTTGGCATACTTATTGGCTTCCTTCCCACCCCAGTCTCCCCCTCTCTGCCTTCCTGGGATGCTCTGAATCTTCTTGGGTGAAGCTGTGTCTGGTGCAGGTTGTCATAATCACCTTCCTTGGCTTGAAACTTCTACTGAGACGCTGACCATACAAAAGCAGCTGGTGTAGGCATCTGCATCTTTGGCTTCCTCTTTGAGAATCTGCCATCAGCTGTGATTGACGGATAAACTATCAGGGAAGGACGGAATTGAGAGTGAAGTCTGAGTTGTGAAATGCCCGAGACAGATTCCATTTGTTATTAGGAGCACAGATGAACCCATTTAGAGGATAGCAAAGTTCACACACCTATTCTTTAAAATGATTCTTTACCTCCTTCAGTCTCTCCTAACAGTTCGTTATTTTACAGCCATTCGGTCCTTCTGCGAATGTTCTTCCTGACCTTTAAATAAAGAACAAAATGAAAAGGATAATAAAAACACTTATTAAAAAATATTTATTACACACCCTATATTCTAGACATGGTTAAACCACTGAGGTTACAGTACTAAGCCAGGACACACGGTCCTACCAAACTGCATATCAGATTGTTTTGTGTCTATAAACAACTTGTTTTCTGGATGGACCTAGAGATTACCATACTAAATGAAGTAAGTTAAAGACAAATATCTTATGATATCACTTGTATGTGGAATCTAAAAAATGATACAAATGAACCTATTTACAAAACAGAAACAAACTCACAGACATAGAAAACAAACTTATGGTTACCAAAGGGGAAAGGGGGGTAGGGATAAATTACGAATTTGGGGTTAACAGATACACACTACTATATATAAAATAAACAACAGGGTCCTACTGTATAACACAGGGAACTATATTCAATGTCTTGTAATAAAAAAAAATGTTTTCTGTTATGGATACCTGTCTTTATTTGTTTCTAGATTGCTAAACTTGTGAATAACTTGCAAAAGACTACTTTGATAAACATAAGTTACAACATTTCAAATCCTTATAATACTATGTTTATCTTGGAAGTCATTCTTTTAAATTGCTGGTTGTTTCCCTGTCTCACCAGGCAAATTGGAGACAATCTGATTGTCCCTGGAGGGGTGAAGACCATTGAGGCCAATGGGAAAATGGTGACCCCTGGAGGCATCGATGTCCACACTCACTTCCAGATGCCGTACAAGGGAATGACCACAGTGGATGACTTCTTCCAAGGGACCAAGGCTGCCTTAGCGGGGGGTACCACCATGATCAGTAAGTCCCCCGACTTTACACACTTGTGTAAAGCGTGCAAGGGGTCCTAGGGAGTGAGTTTAACTAACATGTTAACTGCAGTGGTCTCTGTTGGTAACTCGTACACTTCCCCTCAATTCAGTTTTTAGACTTTCTGCCTGATGAGACCTGAGAAAAGCTGGTTATAGTGAGGACATTGGCAGCTCCTGTAACCGCATAGAGGACATTCAGGAGGTTCATGACCTTGAAAGCAGCTGTCTTCTCTGTCTGCCTTAGAGCAGGGGCCCGGTATGCCATGGGTGGGGAATCAGCACTTATCATCTCTGGGCCAGTCTCTGCGGCGAGGGGACTTAAAAAGTTGTGGATCGTGGGCAAAAAGCGATTTCAGGACTTCCACCTTGGGTCTGAGGCAGCAGGAGCAGAGAGTACAGGCAGAGCAGTGAAAATGGGGCCGAGAAGCATCCCAGAGAGAATGATAATGAGACTTGCAGTTCTTGAGAACTTAGGAGGCTTCAATGGTGGTTAGTGTTATTTGGTCTGTGCTGTATTTTGACCAACTCATATCTTTAAGATTGGGCAAGCTGGGGGGTTGTTTCTCTTGTTTTGTTTTGTTTTTCTGGTGACTTTTGCAATTCCAAAGAAACCTAGGGAGTTGAATGCCATTGGATTACTGAGCAGATAGCATTCCAGGGCACTCCTTCCTAAGCCAAAGGAATCCCAATGAACTGGCTCCCATCCCAGCCCTGGCCCCCAGCTTGGTCAGCAAGAGCACTGTTTACCACGGTATACATCCACTTAAGAACTCAGTACAGCCTGAGCCGTAGACTTATTCACTGTCTTTTGCTTCCTTTAAACGGGAGTAGTAGCAGGGTTCAGCTTCAGCTAGTTGGGTGTGGAAACCCAGGAAAATTGTGTCAGGGCCATAAAAGGTGCAATTCTGGGAGACCAAAGCCTTTCTTCAGCCAAAGGGAGGAAGCCAGCTGACTTCTCGGCAGCTGCCTGCCCACGAAGGCCCTGGTGTGGGTCCAGGCATCAGTAACATAGCTCCATGCCTTTGCTTTCCGATAAGTGCACTTAGGCTGCCTGTGCTAGAAGGCTGAGGAAACGAGTGATCTTGGCCTGGCTTTCTGCCATCTTGCCGAGGAGCTGGACCTATTCAGAATCCAGGACATATGCATTAGGCTTGGGCTTCTGCATTAGGGAAGGAGCTCCACGTGAGAAGAGAGTAAAGCATACAAGAACCACAGAAGTGTACATGTCCTTTGTAGATAATTTAAAAACCCTAGGTATGCAAAGAGAAAAAAAAAACCCATAAATCTCACTTCACTGTCACAGTTTTTTTTTTCTATTTAACAAAAAGGATTGTAATAAACATACTGTGCTTTAGCCTTCTATTTTCACTAATTAATATGTCATGTATATCTTTTCATTCATTTATTTTTATTCTACCAAATTTTAAATGGACTCCTGACATCCATTTTCTGAAGGTATCACAATTTATGTATTTAACCAAACTTCCCTATTGTAAGACTTTGTTCCCAGTTTTTTACTTACATAAATGTATAAATAGTGGCAAACATCTTGAGAACCCAGATTTTGCATATAGCCATGTTTATTTCCTTAGGGATAATTCTTAGGCACAGGAATAATTGTTGAGGTATGAAAAATGTCATGGTTTTTGATATACATTTCAAAATTGTTCTTAGGAAAGTTGTACCAATTCATACTTTCTCTCAACTGCCATGGGGAACTATGACAAACTCTAATTTTTGCCTTAACCTCACCAGTGTTATTGGTGTAAATCTTATTCTTTTTAGAAGTATTATCCACCATTGCAGGTACTGCAAGAGTAGGTTTTGGCCTCAAAGAAACCATATTCTTGACAGAAAGTTTGCATGGAAATAATATCTGTGGGCCAAGCGTCAAGTTCACTTAACTGATACCAGGTCTTTCCTATGGCAGTAAGCACGAGGATTCATTCTCTTGTGCCCAGACATAACTTTAAAGCCCCTCCTTCTGCCCATAGAAGGGAGTCCAACTTTGATCGCCAGCAGTGACTCCTGTAATACTGGTAATCATGGCACACAGTAGGCGCTCATCAATTGATAGCTAATATTTATGGAGCACTTACGATGTGCCAGGCATCAGGTGAAGCACTTTCCATGCATTTTCCCATTTAATCCCTTAACAAACTTAGAGGGAAGGCAGTGTTACCCCTGTCCCCAACCCCACTTGGTGCCCATTTTAAGAATGAGAAAATTAAGGTTTAGAGCAGCTAGTAAGTCGCCCAAGATCCCATAGCTAAGTGACAGCTGAATCATCAGCAACCTTGAAACCACCCCGGAACCCTTTCTAAGGTTAATGCTATGCTCAAGAACTAGAGACTTTGCTGTTGTACCTAAGCGAGCAAAAGCAGACCTGTACAGAGGGGACCAAAGGCTGTGTCGATGAGTCGCCCATGCGGGTCCTCTGTTGTTCAGTTGACCACGTGGTGCCCGAGCCCGAGTCCAGCCTGACGGAGGCCTATGAGAAGTGGCGGGAGTGGGCCGACGGCAAGAGCTGCTGTGACTATTCCTTACACGTGGACATTACCCACTGGAGTGACAGCGTCAAGCAGGAGGTGCAGAGCCTTATCAAGGACAAAGGTGAGCCCGGATGTGCCTTCCTCCCTTCCCCCTTGCCTATCCTTCCCATACTGTCCACTCATTTAGTCGCTTCTCCTTGCTGGACCCTGGAACCTTGAGTATGAATGCCAGATGTAGGGGTACCACTATGGACCGGGCACTTTATGCCATCCTACTTATTCCTTACAGGATCCCCATGAGATAGGGATTATTATCCTTACTCTGCAGTTGGAGGACCTGAGGCTTAGAATAAGTAGCCCAAGAGCATAGAACTTGTAAGCAGTAGATCTACCCAAAGCCTGTGCTCTGTACCTCCGTGCAATACTGCCCATTGTACAGAGGAAGAAACTGAGGTCAGGAGAGGTTGACGTCTTACATAAGGTCATACAGCTAGTACATATGAGATTAGGAATGTTTAACCTCTATCATTTTGATTCCAAAGATCCAACCATTACTCTTATATAACAATAGCATCCTCGGAAAAGGCTAAGACATTTCTGGGAGCAAAGATGTGTTCGTACTCCAGATAGGAGCTTAGGGCCTGAAAGTTTTGTGTGTGTGTGTGTGTGTGTGTGTGTGTGTGTGTGTGTGTATCTGCGTGTGTCTGTGTCCTCTCTATGAGTCCATGATTTAGGTTCCCATTGACTTAGATTCTTCTGTGTTTACTTCTTTCTGTGTTCTGATGGTCAAGTATTTCACACACACACCACCCCCTCTACATGCACGCAGACATGTGACGTGCTCCACATCCAAGGGGGGCCTGGAGGACTTAGGAGATCTCGTATGAGGAATGGCCTCTGCCAGTATCCACGGCAAAAGGAAGCAGGCCGGTGCAGAGCAATAGGATAAATGCCGCAAGATGCAGAATATTGTTATAATAGTAACAGTAGTGCTACGGTACTAGTACTAATAATATTATAATAATTATTATTATACTAATTTTATAATACTGTTATCAATGAGCAGTCTCGATGCAAAGGCCAGGAGTGCAGTGGAAGGCAGTGTGCTCGGGGTTGGGGGGGGGATGACCTCCCAGAGGACGAGCTCTCCTTTGCATCCCCCCCTCACCCCACAAGCTCTGCCCAGTTCTCACTATCTGATGCAGAGGGTGAGATTAACCCCTCCCTTTTTTTGTTTTGGCCGCACAGCGCGGCTTGCGGGATCTTAGTTCCCAAACCAGGGGTCGAACCCACGCCCCCTGCAGTGGAGGCGTGGAGTCTTAACCACTGGACCGCCAGGGAAGTCTCCTTCCTCCCTTCTTTCTGTGTCTCCTTTCACACTGCATCTCAACTAGGTAGAAAAGTGAACGGCTTTAACACCCACTTCCCTTCCGAAGGGCCTGAGTCATACCACGGGTGACCCAGAGGCTTGTGGGAAGGGTTGTGTTGGGGAAAACTGCCCTGAGTTGCACCATTCTGGGTAGGGAAGGTCCCAGATTACAGTCCACTTTTGGCCTGGAATACTGTGGGCTGACATGGCCCTAATGGTTGGAGAACAAAATTACCCTCCTTTCCTCTAAATGACTCTCTGTCCCCCAGTCCCACCTATTTCTGTAAATTACTCTATTAATAGTGTATTTGGGGGGAGAAATTAAATGGCTCTTTCCTTGTAATGCTGATGACTTAGATATTTAAACCCAAGGTGAACCTTGACTTCTCTGCATTAGCTCTGTTACTTCCCCTAGGACAGGCTCTAGATCTTAGTTCTCTCTCAGACCCAACACCTTGCCCAGGCCTGGTGGAGAGCAGGCGCTCACAGAGAGCAAAATAAACCACTCCCAGGAGAGCAACCATGTGCTGGTGCTAAGAGTTCTGCATGTGTTGTCTCTTTTAAAGTTTCCAACCACCTTATGAAGCAGGATGGTGTTATTTTTCCATTTTACAGATGAGGAAACCGAGGCTCAAGGGGTTAGGTTTTCCAAGCTCGCTGACCCAGCACGTGGTGCCACTCCTAGTGTGTGTACACAGCTAGTGTGCTGCAGTGATTCTTGACACTGTATCCTGCCTTGAGCAGTGTCGAGGCTTGTTGGCCCCCTGGGCTGGGAACAGTGGAGGGGGAGGCAGGAAGGAGGCGCAGAAGAAGAGACCATTCTGCTATGACGTCATAGGAATCGGCAATTTTACAGGGTAGAGGAGGAAATAGAAAAATGCTCTTGGAGAATGGGACGCATCCGCTTTGCATTGGGCAGGGGCCTGCGATGCCCTCGGGGCCCGGGGGGTGTCAGAGTGGGAGCACAGGATGCAGCAGGGTCGTGATAATGCTGTCATCCTCCTGTCTTCCCTCCCTTCCCTCTCTTGCAGGGGTGAACTCCTTCATGGTTTACATGGCCTATAAGGATTTGTATCAAGTGTCGAACACAGAGGTAATAACCCATCACTGTGTGATTTGGGGTCTCTGCATGGCTTTCCTATGGTTGCCGGTGACCTTGGCTCTTTGCACATGAGTTACTGTGGTCAGTGCGGGAGACTGCTGGGCAAGAGAGCCTCCTGAAGTCCTCGCCATCCACGCTACATTTTAAATAAGGTAACGGGCAGGGTGCCCGGGGCAAGGCAGACAGGGAGCTAAAATTTCCACTGGCAGCAGCTTTCTCAAAAGGACAAGAGGAAGGGCGTGTCTAAATCTCCCATCTACCAAACAAACTCTACATCCCTCGGGAACTCAGGGGAAGTGTAAGTGCTCAGCCCTGCGGGATTAAGGAGGGCCGTCTGCTCTTTGGGGTAATCGTACCAGCTTGCCTCTGACTCTCTCCCTACGAAATACATGGGGTGTGCTTGTTTTAGACAAATCTCAGCTTCTCAGAAGAAATACAGAAAATGAATTCCCATACCACCTGGCAAGGAGATGAAGGGTGGTCTGCCTTGAGGGGCTAAGAGATAGAGGTTTCAGCTTTTGAGTTAGCTTCTGGCCAGGCTGCAGTGCCTTTCAGGAGTGTTAAGAAGGATTCTGAAGCCCTATCTGAGTTCAGTGGGAAGTAATTCCATTTAAAGTGCGTGCAGGAGGCAGAGTAGGGGGGTTAGTATCACTCTGTTAGATGTGTGCCCTGTCTGCCTAGGAGACATGCTGGGTTCCTTATATAGACAGTTTCCTAGAGTTCCTTTGGATTAGCACTCCTCTTTGGTTGTGCGTGTTTTAGTCTGTATTTCTGCCCTAGTCACTTATTTCCTCTAGTTCATCCCATTTATTTTAGCTCTGGCCCTAGTCGTTGGCCCTTGCATGAGATTGCTAAAAGCATTGTGTCTTATGAATGTGACAAGACTCATTTCTGTTTCAGCTGTATGAGATCTTCACCTGTCTGGGAGAGCTGGGAGCCATCGCTCAGGTGCACGCTGAGAATGGGGATATCATTGCCCAGGTAACACAGCGCAGCTCCCTGCAGTGCGCTTCCTGCTTGGGCTAGGGTCTGCCTCCCATTTATTTTCTCATTTCTTCAGTGTTGCCAGAGCTCTCAATATGTGCCAGGCACCCTCATAAGTACTCTGCTAAGAACAGAACCTGCCCTCAAGGACCTCACAGTCTAGGAGGAGGAATTATGAGGGCAAATAGACAAGCGAGGGAGAAGGCAGAAGATGCTGGAAAGCAGGGAGCCGTCTGGCCATTCTGGGGAATCAGAAAAGGCATCCTGGCAGAGGAGGTTTTCAAACTGGGCCATTTAGTGGGAGAGCATCGCTGATTCTGTTTTGAAAATGAGTCCAAGGTACGTGTCATGCTCAGTCCTAAAGAAAAACTCTAAGACAGCATTTTTCAGAAGCTGGAAATCTGATCCAGGACTGCGGAACTCACGGCCTTAGATAATAAAGAATTCGGGTCTTGTGGGGATCAGACATGCCACTGATTTCCTAGAAATCATACTGAGAAACCTGAGGAAAGAGTGATGAAAGCAAGGGCCCCAAGGCCCAAATTGATCATTTGTAAGGAAGCAGAAAGCACTTCTCTCTCCATCTCCTGGGTTGCTTAATGGGCTAGGTGCACAGATGTGTCTTTGCCAGGGTTTTGTTTATATCAGAAGCGTTCAGGATTGGCTTCCGCTAGGAGGCGGCAGCCAGCAAAGAGTGTCAGCTCTCTTAGTCCATTTGATAACATTAACAGCAAGAAACCATTATTCATTCTTTTAAGAGTATTTCCTGAGTGCTTTGTGCCAGGCACTAGGCTCTAGCGGGGAGCCAAAACAGATGCATTCCAGAAGTCTCGAGCACTCGGGCTGTGCATTAGAAGTTGTCCAGGACATGGCGAATGTGGTCGGCAGGGGTGTGGGAGCACATCGAGGCCGACCCTCATCTCAGACCCATCAGCTTCTAAAAGCAGGTCCCACCTGGGGAGCACTTCCCACCACATGCCAGGCCCTAGTCAGGGCTCTCGTTATGTTCCCATTTAGTCTTCGCCCAAGCCTTTCAAGATGGCGCCCACCGTCCTCCCTGTTTTATAGAGAAGAACACTGGGGCTCTGAAGGATGAGGTCACTGGCCCAGGGGTCACAGCCAGCAACTGGGAGAACGCAATCTTAGCTTCTCAGGGGGTGTGCCTCAGTGAGCATCTTTACCCAGAGATGGTGGAGAAGGGTCCTTCTCCACCAGTTCAGCTGCAGGCTTCCGGAGAGGCAGCGCCCCGCCTCTGCAGGCTCCAGCTGTTAGGATTTCAGACTCTCAGGGCTGTCTCTCTAGTGGAGGAGGTGAGTTAAGCGTGCAGTTTCCACTCCCTTATGACCGAGGAGGTTAATTAGGCCCCTGACAGCCTTCTCCCACATCCCCCGCACACCCAGATAATGAAGTCATTTTCCGAAGAGGCGCCAAATGCCTTGCTCCCATGGGAGGCGTCCTGGTGGTGGTGGTGGGGCTGTCTCTCCTCCCCATTCTCAAGCTTTCAGCGCAGCAGCCACACGCCCCAGCCCTCCCTCCAGATGCCCGAGCAACCAGACTCCCTGCTTCTTCATCCTAGCCTCTGTGGAGGCAGACGGGCCCCGACTCACAGCCCCTTTCCAGCTTCCTTTTGAGGCTTCTCAGCAGAGAAGTGTGTCCGCTTCCGCACCGCCTCCCCGCCTCCGCCCCACCTTGGGAAGATCTGTTCCCGGTCAGGAAAAGAATAAGGGCGTTTTTCCATTTGGATGAGTTTCGTGTATGTGTTTATTAAATTCAGCTCAAGCTGAAAGATTTTATCACATTGTTTAAATGAAGGCAGCTGCTATACTCGGAGTTTTTGCTACACTTTATGCAAAGTGACTAAAGAGCCAGAAGAAATATTTTCTAAGGGTACCAGCAAGGGACATTTTCAAAAGTTTCAAGCTGGCAGGGCAGTCGGAGAGTACAGCGTCTTTAGCCATTCATCCAACAAATATCTACTGAGGGCCTACTATGTGCCAAACCTTGGAAGGGTGAGGTGAAAAAGACAGGGTCCCTTTCCTCATGGAGCAACCGAAACTGTGACGTAATTACAGCAGCGATCGGTGCCTCTAGGTGCCCATGCCTCCCCCACCCATGTCAGGTGGCACCCATGGGTCTTTACATGTTATTCTTAACCTTCTGGCTGTAGGGACGCCGTGGCTTTGCGAATAGGCCGTCCCAGCGTGGGCAGCGCACTAGAATCACCCGTGGAGCTGAAGGAGCGATCCCTGGGATTCTCCGAGTTCCGGAGATCCAGATTCGGGAGGTCATGGGAGAGCTCAGTCAGGTGTATTATGGAAAAGTCGCCCTGGTGATTGGAATGTGCTCGGAGACCATTGTTCGAGCGAGCTTCATCCTGTGCGTTGTCCCAGCACTTTTGGACCAGATAGGAAGGAGAGTGTCGTGTAAGATGGAAGATGCTTTAGTTGGACACCTCAACCCTTGTGTGACTTCACGAGGCAGTTCAGAGTCAAAAGTCACCAGAGTTTGGAAGAAATTGTATTTAATCTAAGCTTTGATACATGGAACAGTAAGAATGAAAAGTGGAGGTACTTTGCTGGAAGTATCAGCCTCTGACCTTTGGTCCAGTTCTGTCGAGCTAGAGGCAGTGACCATTTTACTTCTCATGGCTGCTGATAGCATATGCACCTTCCTTCCTCCTCCTCTTTAAAAAATTTACGTGAAAAGAAAAAAAGAAAGAATGTGAAAATTTACGTGAAAAGAAAAAAAAAAAGAACGGACTTCCCTGGTGGCACAGTGGTTAAGAATCCGCCTGCCAATGCAGGGGACACGGGTTCGAGCCCTGGTCCGGGAAGATCCCACATGCCGCGGAGCAACTAAGCCCGTGCGCCACAACTACTGAGCCTGCAATCTAGAGCCCGTGAGCCACAACTACTGAGCCTGCGCACCGCAGCAAAGAGTAGCCCGCGCTCGCCACAACTAGAGAAAGCCCGCACGCAGCAACAAAGACCCAACACAGCCAAAAATAAATTTAAAAAAAACCAACCAAAAAAAGTTCTTCTTTTCCAGGGCAAAGGGATCCCTTCCTTTCTAAGCATCTCATAGTTTCCAGGTGAGACAAAGCCTCGTTCAGCTCACTCCCTCCTTTCATCTCCTGTGTCACCAGCGCGAGGTTCCTAGAAACTGGCCTCAGTGCTTGAGCGTGAATGCCTGCACAACTGCAGGTCTGCTGCTGAGGATTTGTGCCAGTTCCGATTAGCCCAGCCTCCTGCTTCCAGAAAGCTGGCTGGGTCTGAGGAAGTTAGCCATCAGCCATGAGGGGTAGAGAGCTCTGCCACATCCACAAGCTAGTTAAATAGAATTTGACCAAAAGCCTAAGTCAGGTAATGATGTTTAGAGGCATGATTTAGTCTGGTGAAATTCTGAATCTGCTTATTATAGCCGTACATTTAAAGCATGAGAAAGCCTGAGGGGCTTATTAAAATACAGAATCCTAGAATTTATCTCATATATTCTGATTTGGTAGACTTGGGTAAAGCTAGACATCTGCACTTTTACAAAAGCAACTCAGTAGGTTCTGATGCAGGTGGTGGATTTGTTTGAGAAACAGAGCAGGAAACTGTAAGCTCTGTGAAGTCAGGGGCCTCAGTGCCGTAATTCAAGTGCTTAACCTGGAGCCTCTCCCGGAGCAGGTACTCAATACATTTTGTTGAATGAATGGGTTTCAAAATGCATGAATGAATAAACAAACGAGTTAAGCCAGTGTCCTTTCAGAGGTGTCTGCATCTGAAAGAAATGAAGAATAAGTGATCTGGTGTGACTTTTGACTTGTAATGGAGAAAAAACTTGATACTTTGACAGACTGTCCTCCTTTTAATAAAAAAAGCCACCCTTAAAGGCTCTTTGCTTCGTTTAGTTAAGACTCTACCCTGTTTTGCAATTCCAGACGTAGAATTAACAAATTTGTTCAACATCCCCATTTGATTCTTTTTTTTCCCTTGAACACATCTTTAGATTAGAATATACCAGCCTAACTTTTTCAAACCTTGGTTGAGCTCATATAAAAACTCTTCTCTATTCTTTTCTCATTCTAGGAGCAAACCCGCATGTTGGAAATGGGGATAACCGGCCCAGAAGGCCATGTACTGAGCAGACCAGAGGAGGTAATTTTCAGGAGGATGTGGCAGGGGAGAGGGGTGGAGGGAGAGAAGAAGTAGCAATGGAGACTCTTTTTAGCCTCATCTTCTGGGAGACCCCTGTCATCGCAGCAGCCTGGTTTATGGCCTGCTGCCCATTTTACATTGTAGTGTTTGCGTTCAGCTCCCCCCTCCGTCGGCACACACTCATAAGGTGTGTGAACAAACATCTCTGAAAGGTGGTGGGACTCTGTGAATACCAGACAGAAACTGGAACATTTCTTCCAAAGACCACATCTGACTGACCCAACTCAAGGCCCCTGAGGAAATTAGAAAGGAGTGGAAAGGGAGTGTTTACTTCTGGCCCCTAATCTCTCTAAAGACAATACAAGTCGGAGGGTGTTGCACAGTTACTCAGTAGGAGTGGTAAATATCTAAATCCTTTCTTAATCATGTGAATCTCAGATGTTTCCACTATTCCTTTATTCCATATTCTGAGTCCTGCACAATATCAGCCATATCGACAGGGGTTTGTCATAGACATTATATCTATTGATTTGTGTATGGTGATGAGGACATCCAGGTACGTTTTTCCCACGTGTAACATGAATGCTGATTAGCATCAGTGCTTAGGAGGTAAAGAGCCAATGAATGGTAACTACTGGCTGATTCCACGTCTCTGGGCTGTCAGCAACTTCAGCTGCTGGCACAGGTCCGGAGCTGGGAATGGGCTGCTCATATGGCTGAGAGCACATTGGCTTTGGGAGATCAGCCTGGGTCTGGCACCTGCAGCAAATTCCAGGCCCTCCATGTCAACAAAGCAAATCCTTTCCTGTTGTATCATCCCAAGCCCCATACTCTACAACAGGTAGAAGAAGGAGCCAGAACCAGAAATCACAGTATTCCCGTTGGCCATCTCTGTTAGGATCTTTTTAAAAAAGAAAATGTAGCACACATAGAGAAAAGTGTTCTTATCATAAAGGAATGGATTTTCCCAAACTGAACACACTTGTGTAACTAGCACCCAGTTGGGGAAACAGAACATTATTAGCACCCTAGAAGCTCCATTGTGTTTAATGATATTTTTGTTGCCAGTTGAAATAATTTATAATTGTGTGATCAAGGTTACAGCCACAGCCCTCCAGAAAAGTCGGTCTCCTTAATACCAGGTCCCTTCTTTGGAATATTTGCCTATACCCAGTACTATGCTCATTGCATTTAATGGAGATAACGGTTATCCTTGCCCCAGTCTGGGTATTATCGTTACATAAAGAAGCAGGAGCTCAGAGAGATTAAGCCACTGGCCATCACGTTTGAAGGACTGGAAAATCGTTTACCCTGTGTGCGTAGGCCAGGGTGACCAGCACTGTTTGTGAAACTTTTCTTCAATGCTGTTCACTGTGGAGAAGTCCTGGCAAGATCGATTTCTGCAGCAGCAGCCAGGGGATTTCTGAGCAGAGTCTATTTTTGTTCCTTGGTTTGTTTTTCCAACCCCCCCCACCCCACTCTCCTCCCTGTTCCCATCTCCTTTTTAGTAAAAAGCCTCTCAGCTGCAGATCTCGACAACACTGGAAGCCCTTTTGGGTGAAGTTGGAGGGTGATGTAACCTTCCAAAGATAGTCATGTTGTCAAGGTGCTGAAAACCCTGCGGTGCTTGGGGGGGGGATGAGATCAAAGGGGCCGGGACTGCAGTCGTGGAGGAGCTGGAGTGGTCAGCACAGGCATGAAGAGGAGGCATGGGCGCAGGAGGGGCAGCCCCTCTTCAGTTCAGAGCACACCTAGATAGCATCTGGAGTAATGCTGTTCAGAGAGCTGAAGCCAAGACGGCCACTCTGACGTCTGGGTGCTTCAGGAAGGTGGCCGCATTCACCTGTGCTTGGGGCTCCAGGATCTTGATCTCACCACGTGGAACAAAGTGCAGCTTGGGGGATGCTAGCTGAACCAGCCAACTTCTTAGAGTCTTTCTCCTAAGTCACACCCACCAAGGGCAGTGACTGTTTTGCGTTATACAAACATTGGGCATGGATCTGCAAGCTATTTTTGATATTTTTTAAAGTGTTGGGCTGCATGTCTAACCAGAGTGTCATATCCATCCTAAAAGGAGCTGTTGCTGATTGAAAGGAAAAACGCCAGTGTGTCTGCATTGGGCTGAATTGGACTAATTCGGGCTTTGGGTAGTAACGCAGGCTCTCCCACTGGTCAGAAGCTGTCATCAGCAATACAACCAATAGCCAGCCTTCAAGGAACACTTGCCTTGTTCCAGGATTGAGCTACTTGCCTTACAAGGATGAGCTCTGTTAATTCTCTCAACAGCCCTGTGTGTCAGGTCCTATTATTATCCCCGCTTTATGGACCAGGAAGCTGAGTCTTTGGGAAGTTGTGTAACATCCCTGAGATCACCTGGCTTCTAAGTGGCAGAACCAGAACACAGATCCAGCTCACGAGAGGGGCTGAGCTCTAAGATCCTGCTTTTTTGTTAATAAAATAAGGGAAGATTTATTATTTCTTACTCATTAAATTCAACTGGGTCGGTTAGTGTATTTGAAAACATGAATTCTACATTAGGGTGGGCTGGAGGAAATCAGTGATAAAAGAAATCTTTGTGTTGAGAAGTCTGGGAATTATTAGTGTAAGAAATGCCTGTGGGAACGAACCCATCGCTGACCACCCATTGCTGCAGGAAAGGACTTAATGCCTAGTTGCCTTCACTGGTTATTTATACATATTGGTGTTGGGATTGTGTTTTGCCAGAGATTCTGCCCTGGGCAGACTGGGGAGCAAAGACTTCCATCACATGTGGCCTTTGTGGTAATCACAGGGAGAGGAGAGAATAGGCCAAGGGAAAACTCCAGCTACGCTGATGCAGCGCCCTCTCTGGCCAGACAGTGCTCTCACCCCACTGTCCCCTGCTCCACCCTCCCCATCTCCACTTCTTTTTTTTAATTTTTAATTTTAATTGGAGTATAGTTGATTTCATTACAGAGTATAGAGTTCCCTGTGCTATACAGTAGGTCCTTATTAGTTATCTGTTTTATATATAATAGTGTGTATATGTCAGTCCCAATCTCTCAATTAACCCTCCCCTTCCCCCCACCCCTGGTAACCTTAAATTTGTTTTCTATGTCTGTGACTCTATTTCTGTTTTTAAAGTAAGTTCATTTGTACCATTTTTTTAGATTCCACATTTAAGCGGTATCATATGATGTTTGTCTCTCTCTGACTTACTTCACTTACGATAATTTCTAGGTCCATGATAATCTCTAGGTCCATCCATGTTGCTGCAAATGGCATTATTTCGTTCTTTTTTATGGCTGAGTAATATTCCATTGTGTGTGTGTGTGTGTGTGTGTGTGTACTACATCTTCGTTATCCATTCACCCGTCGATGGACATTTAGGTTGCTTCCATGTCCTGGCTGTTGTGAATAGTGCTGCAATGAACATTGGGGTGCATGTATCTTTTTGAATTACGGTTTTCTCTGGATATATGCCCAGGAGTGGGATTGCTGGATCATATGGTAGTTCTATTTTTAGTTTTTTAAGGAACCTCCATACTGTTCTCCATAGTGGCTGTATAAATTTACATTCCCACCAACAGTGAGAAGGGTTCCCTTTTCTCCACACCCTCCCCAGCATTTACTGTTTGTAGGTTTTTTGATGATGGCCATTCTGACCAGTGTGAGGTGATACCTCATTGTAGTTTTGATTTGCGTTTCTCTGATAATTAGTGATGTTGAGCATCTTTGCATGTGTCTGTTAGCCATCTGTATGTCTTCTCTGGAGAATGTCTATTTAGATTTTCTGCTCATTTTTGATTGGGTTGTTTGTTTTTTTTGACATAGAGCTGCATGAGCTGTTTGTGTATTTTGGAGATCCCTTGTCAGTCACTTCATTTGCAAATATTTTCTCCCTTTCTGTGGGTTGTCATTTCAATTTGTTTATGGTTTCCTTTGCTGTGCAGAAGCTTTTAAGTTTAATTAGGTCCCATTTTTTTATTATTATTTTTTATTTTCATTACTCTAGGAGGTGGATCAAAAAAGATATTGCTGCGATTAATGTCAAAGAGTGTTCTGCCTATGTTTTCCTCTAAAAGTTTCGTAGTGTCCAGCCTTATATTTAGGACTTTAATCCATTTCAAGTTTATTTTTGTGTGTGGTGTTAGAGAGTGTTCTAATTTCATTCTTTTACATGGAGCTGTCCAGTTTTCCCAGCACCACTTATTGACGAGACTGTCTTTTCTCCATTGTATATCTTTGCCTCCTTTGTTGTAGATTAGTTGACCATAGGTGTGTGAGTTTATTTCTGGGCTGATCTCCACTTCTGAGAAACCCAGTAAAGCAACACAGCTGGGAAGCTGTAGTTCCGAGGTTTGGATCCAGGGCGTCTAACTGCAGATCTTCCAGACTTTTAACCTCTGTGCGGCACTGCATTCTCAGTTTGTAGAGACAGGGGAGTGGCACTCTTAAGAGGTTCGTGCTCCCCTTGACTCCCGGGGACTTTTTTTTGCAGCTGGAAGCTGAGGCTGTGTTCCGTGCCATCACCATCGCCAGCCAAACCAACTGTCCTCTCTACGTCACGAAGGTCATGAGCAAGAGCGCAGCCGACCTCATCTCGCAAGCCAGGAAAAAAGGTGATTTGTGCTCCGAAGATCTCAGAGCCCCTAACAAGCCATGTGGCTCCTTTCCCTTGGCTGTCCTGTATAAATGGTGCCTATTTTGCTCATTGCCTTGCTCTCAGGGAAGCCCCTCATCCTTGTTAGCCCATTGGATCCTTTCTGCATCCTGTGTGGATGGCAGGATCCCAGGATTTCTTCTACTTGGCAGGTGAGTAAATTGAGGCCCAGGAAGGGGAAGTGGTCTGCCCGAGATGACACAGCTTGAATCAGTTCTTTGGAGAATTGGTGCATCTCTTTTCCTCCCTGTGATCTTTCACTGTCAGTTCATGTTATCTGAACTTTATAAATGGACATATTAATGAAGATTATATTTGGTGCAGCAGTCAAAGACCCTACTCAAATGGACTTAAAACAAGTAAATTATTGGTTGAGGGTGTTTCAGGCATGGCTGGATCAAGGGGTTTGAACACTGATATTAGGGCTCTATCACTGTTATTCCTTTCTGGACTCTGCTTTCCTCTCTTTTCAGTATAAACAATGACAAGAATAAATGCTAAGAGCTGCTTTTGTCCTCCACACTTGGTGGGGGCATGGTGAGGGAGTAGAGAACATTTTTCCAATAGCTCAAGCAAAAGTCCCCAGGAAGACTGCCATTGCCTTGGCTTGGGTCGTGGGCTCATCTCTGAAGCAATATCTGCTCCGGAGATGGTGTAATTGATTGGCCAGGGTACAGGCCAGTACAGGGAGGAGGTCCCACCCCTGAGCCATGCAGGGTAGCACAGGTTATTTCAGAGAAGGCATTGAATGGGTCTCTAAAGGACGTCCAGCGGTGTGGCCTTCATGACCCGGCTCTGTTCCCATGGCCTTCTGACTTCTGCTTCTTTTCTCCATGGCTGTTACCTCGGCTTCCTTTGCTCACCTCGTGCTAAGCTCAAGTTTACTCTCATTTCAAAACTTGCTTTCCTGCTTTCCGTTCTTGTCCTCAGTGACCCACTAATGGGCTCACTTGTGAACAGAGTGTGGTTGAGACACGGGAGCCGTAGGGCTCTGCGTCTGGTTGGGAGGGAGGATTTCCTAGGCCCGGCTGTACGATTGTGACTGCCGTGTGCCAGTGGGACCAAGCTGAATGATTCATCTACCAAACCCAGAACTGCTCTGTAAAACTCCACATGTGAGTGACTGGGGTGGCTAAAAATAGTCCCAGCTGACTGATGGCCGAGTGTTTGGCTGCCTGGCCTTCTGGCAAAGGGGACCCTTTTCTTACGGGAGGGGGATCTCCCTAATTGCCCCGACAGCCTTTCTAGCTGGCCGATTCTGGGGCACCACCTGCCTTACCCTGCTCACGGGAAGCCTGCTGTTTTCTCGCTCGGCTTCTAAGTGTCTCCATATGATATGGCCTGGCTGGTCCACTGGGTTTGAGTCATCAGGACAGAACCAGGAAAGAAGCCCAATGCTGCTTACCCGTTCTTGGAGAAGGGAAAAAAGAAAAAGGAAAAGAAAAGTGCGCGGGGACACCTCCACTCCTCTCCCCGTGGCCACCTACCATCCTCACCCTCTCATGCCTCCTGCCGATGGCCACATCCTGCTTGGGACCCATTCTCGGATGACCTGGGGGCTTCAAAGACAGCGTGTTTCAATTATATGCTGGGTCTTATTTTAAATTCCATGTAGACAAATTCCTCACCCTTAGCCTTCCGGCTCATGACTCTCTGGCAAGGAGAACTAGTACAGCTGTGTCTCCAGGGTAGAAGGGAGGCATTATTTTAGTGATGAAAAACCGGCTGCTGAGATGGAAGCCAATAAACATCTCATGAAGCGTCATTCTCAGGGAAGGAGTCAAGAGCGTTCAGAGCAGGGAGACAGTGTATGGCAGGGTTCACTCTTCCCTCTGGACCAGGGGACTATTTAAGCCCCAGGGTGTTTAATCCCCAAGGGCTCTTCAGCATCTCTGCACGGCTGCTCAGAATCAACATTAGGAATTTCAATTTAATGAGGACCAACTGTATGCCCTGCATTGAGGGAAATACTTTAAATGTATTATTATGTAGAATTCACAAAGCACCAGGAGAAACTGGCATTTATTATCACCATTTTTCAGATGAGGAAATTGAAGCACATCTTGTCCAGAATCTCCCAGCTGGGAGAGCTAGTCTCCAAATCCAATTGTGTCAATAATATAATTACAATCTCTACTTATTCTAGTCTTCCATCTAAAGATAGTCCAAAGGGAGAAATCTTCCACTTTTAAGGTCGTATTTCTCTTAATAGTACTTGAATGCTTGCCTTGACTTTCATTTCTTCATTTCTTTGTGGTCCCATATGCTTTAGTTTGGTAAATATTTTTGGAGAGTCCTTGAAATTCTCTTTAGTCCTGTGTGGATCCTTTTCACTGCCGCCCCAAAGAGCAGGGCTGTCCTATATGAACCATTGCCACTGCTTCCTTCTTTTGCCCATGGCAGACATCACAAATCAATCATGAGCCTTTTCTAGTGAGACCAGAAACATATTTAGAATTCTTCCCAACACAGAAATCCAGGCAACTAAAACCAAATGATTGGAGTTGAAGCAAGGCAAAACCTGTAACCCTAGCCATAGAGCCTTCTTAAACTTCCACCTTGTGGGGAACTTGAATGTGGAAGATGGAGAACCAAACTTAAAGAAGCCAAGGGCTGCACAGGAATCGTTAGCCCAAGACGCTGGCACAGAGAAACTTGGTACCAACCCACCTTCTATGAGATAGCATTTGCCTTCTGTATCGCTATCCCTTCTTCTTTAAGAAGCTCAGTTTAGATCAGTGTATGTGTCTCAGTATCCTTCCTCCCCTCTCCTTAGTTTGGGCATTCCAGCCTCTCATTCTAGACACAGGGTCTGGGGAGCTAACCTCAGCTTTGCTGTGTCCCTGGTTGTTGGGTGTCCTTGAGCAAATCACTCATTGCCTTAGGTTAAGGAGTAACAAACATGATGCAAATAAGATGTGTCATCCTCAGGAATTGGTTTTACTTTGTGGAACTGAAGCATGTCTTTGCGACAGCAGGATCTAGCAGTTCCCAGTGATGTGGGCACGTATGGGGCTTTGGGCTTCTACAGTGGGGACGAGTAAGAGATGTAAAAGAAATCACATTTGCTTAGCGTCTCTTATGTGCCAGACACTTTGTGTATGCCAAACCTTTCATTTTCACAAGGTTGAGAAGTAGACATCGTCTTATTTCATCAATTCCAGGACCTATTTATTCCGCATTTTAACATTTCTGAAATGAGGATGAATCTTACAATTAATATATATATATATTTTTTTTGCCTCCAAAGTTAACTTGCCTCAGAATTTGAGAATTGATGCTGCGTCTTGCAACCAGTGGCTTCTACAGAATACGGAATTGTTCCCATTTAGAAGATAGAAAAGCAGAGGCTTAGAAAAGTGGGGGAACATGGACTTGAACCCAGGCCTGCCTGACTCCAGAGCCACAGCCTTGAGTAGGCTTAGGGGCTATGATTATCTAAGCCCGGCCCAGGGCAGCACATATGTTACATCACCCATTGCCTCTGTCCTACCTGTTCCAGGAAACGTGGTCTTTGGTGAGCCCATCACCGCCAGCCTGGGCACGGATGGGACCCATTACTGGAGCAAGAACTGGGCCAAGGCCGCTGCGTTTGTGACATCCCCACCTCTGAGTCCTGACCCAACCACCCCTGACTACATCAACTCCTTGCTGGCCAGGTTAGTGCAGAATGACAAGCAGTGGGCATTGTGTGGAGGCATCTTGGGAACGATGGGATGAGGACTGGAGCTGCCCATCCCTCAGCTAGACTAGAGTCTGCAGTGAGGACAAAACATCGAGAATTCCCCTGCAGTGTTGAGCACAGATAGAGCACAGTCTCTTCCCCATCGTATTTTAAAAGATACTACAGTGATCATATTAGTAATGGTAACAGCAGTTAATACATATTGTATGGCAAGCACTAGGGTGAGATTACACGTGTGATCTCATTGTTCCTCCTACCTACGCTGTGAGTGAGGAACTATCATCACCATTTTACAGACTGAGCAACTGAGGGTCCGGGAGACAAAAATCATTTGCCCAGTTTTGATGACCACCTAATCAAAATTACAGGGAGACTAGTTTGCTGCTGCCCTCTGTGGATAAGTCCCGTCACTCATTTGGGTCCTTTCTGTTACACGAGAGGTGATCTAATCCCACCCCCTCATTTTCCAGACAGGGTAACTGAGCCCTAGGGAGGGGAAGAAATTCACCCAAGTTCGCATAGTTGGCAAGAGGGAGAAGAAGGATTCCAAGCTCAAGTCACTGCACTCCCCATGCTTACACTAGACCCTCATTTCTGGGCCCCTGCGGTGCCTCTAGCCTCCCCGTTCACATGGAGCTTTTCTCCTTTGCCAGTGGGGACCTGCAGCTCTCCGGGAGCGCCCACTGCACCTTCAGCACTGCCCAGAAGGCCATCGGGAAGGACAACTTCACAGCCATTCCCGAGGGCACCAATGGTGTGGAGGAGCGGATGTCTGTCATCTGGGACAAGGCCGTGGTAAGGATCAAGGTCACAGGAGGGCATCCAGGGCCAGATCAGAGCTTCCTGCCCCTGCTCCTCTTTGCCCTATGATGGGGGTGCTGGGGGTGCAGATGAGGCCTCATACCTGCCCAGGTGTCTCTGGAGCCAGGTGGCTCAGGTGGTTTGGGAACGTCCCTTCTGGAGTGATGAATCCTGGGGCCTGAGGTTCTGAGGAGGCCTCCTCTAGACTGTTAAGGACTAGGAACCAGAAACACAGATCATTTATCTGATGGTATGAATGATCTGTGCTTAAAATAATAGTGAATTAAAAATTCTTTTGGTTCGGAGGGTTTTATTATCTCTTTTGAAAGGGTTGGATATAACCCTTTGAAATGATAAGCAAGGGGTCTGTGACGAAGACTCAAGTCATTTGCTCACCAAGGAGTGGTGTGTGGCCATCCAGGCTGTACAGGTGATTGATTGTCTGTCAAAGTCTCCTGGCAAAGTGACCTGGTTTTATTTTCCTTGTTTAACATCACAGAAGCTGGAAAAAAAAAAAAAAAAAAAGTCATGCAAATGAAGTCACTTCCTAAGATTTGAGTAAAATTAATACATGACTCATTATTAAGTTGATCACTTCCCTCTGCTTTATTTTTAAAACCCTAAAGACACTCATTTCAGAGCCAAATAGAATACATATCCACACAGTGTAATCCAAGTTTCCCTTTTCTTGGCTCACAGGAAGCTCAAAACTAGATTTTAAACTACATTCTTCTTTCCTTACCCAAGTTGTTTTGTGAAGGAGGAAAGTATAAATATTTTTGTCTCTTCTCTTACAAACTTAGATTTTTTTTTGTCTTTTTTTACATTGTTATCTATTTATGAATGTGTGTATGTATTTATCTTGGCACTATCTGGAACTGTTAAAAAATAATATATATTTTAAAATTACCAACATGATACATGCTCAATAAAGAACATTTGGAAACTACAGAAAAGTACACACATGAAAGAAAACAAAACTCACTTATAATCCCACAACCCAGGGATAACCATTGTTATCATTTGGGTGAGGTTCTTCCATATTTATCCTGTGCCCATGCAAATACAAACATATTATCTAAGATTTGGGCTCATAATTACATTTGTTTTTACTGTGAACTGTCTATAATCCTTTTTGGAGTTAGAAGGGATAAATAAGTAAGTAAATGTATGTACATGTCCAGAAAAAAATGCATACTTCCAGAGCAGTCACTTCCATCTTCTTTTTCTTTCTTTTTTTTTTTTTTTTTTCTTTTTTTTGAGAAGGATAAGTGTTAGCTCTTCTCTAAATGTTTGATAGAATTAAACTGTGAAGACATCTGGTCCTGGACTTCTGTTTGTTGGAAGATTTTTGATTACAGTTTCAATTTCATTACTTGTGATTGGTCTGTTCATATTTTCTATTTCTTCCTGGCTCAGTATTGGAAGGTTATACTTTTCTAAGAATTTGTCCATTTCTTCCAGGTTGTCCAATTTACTGGCATAGAGTTGCTTGTACTAGTCTCTTAGGATGCTTTGTATTTCTGCGGTGTCCATTGTAACTTCTCCTTTTTCATTTCTAATTTTATTGATTTGAATGCTCTCCCTCTTTTTTTTTGATGAGTCTGGCTAAAGGTTTATCAACTTTGTTTATCTTCTCAAAGAACCAGCTTTTAGTTTTATTGATCTTTGCTATTGTTTTCCTTGTTTCTATTTCATTTATTTCTGCTCTGATCTTTATGATTTCTTTCCTTCTACTAACTTTGGGATTTGTTTGTTCTTCTTTCTCTAATTGCTTTAGGTGTAAGGTTAGATTGTTTATTTGAGATTTTTCTTGTTTCCTGAGGTAGGATTGTATTGCTATAAACTTCTCTCTTAGAACTGCTTTTGCTGCATCCCATAGGTTTTGGATCATTGTGTTTTCGTTGTCATTTGTCTGTAGGTATTTTTTGATTTTCTCTTTGATTTCTTCAGTGATCTCTTGGTTATTTAGTAATGTATTGTTTAGCCTCCATGTGTTTGTGTTTTTTACATTTTTTTCCCTGTAATTCATTTCTAATCTCATAGCGTTGTGGTCAGAAAAGATGCTTGACATGATTTCAATTTTCTTAAATTTACTGAGGCTTGATTTGTGACCCAAGATGTGATCTATCGTGGAGAATGTTCCGCGTGCACTTGGTAAGAAAGTGTATTCTGCTGTTTTCAGATGGAATGTCCTATAAATATCAATTAAATCTATCTGGTCTGTTGTGTCATCTAAAGCTTGTGTTTCCTTATTAAGTTTTCTGTCTGGATGATCTGTCCATTGATGTAAGTGAGGTGTTAAAATCCCCCACTATTATTGTGTCACTGTTGATTTCCTCTTTTATAGCTGTTAGCAGTTGCCTTATGTATTGAGGTGATCCTATGTTGGGTGCATATATATTTATAATTGTTATATGTTCTTCTTGGATTGATCCCTTGATCATTATGTAGTGTTCTTCCTCGTCTCTTGTAACATTCTTTATTTTAAAGTCTATTTTATCTGATATGAGTATTGCTACTCCAGCTTTCTTTTGATTTCCATTTGCATGGAAAATCTTTTTCCATCTCCTCACTTTCAGTCTGTATGTGTCCCTAGGTCTGAAGTGGGTCTCTTGTAGACAGCATATATATGGGTCTTGCTTTTGTATCCATTCAGCGAGCCTGTGTCTTTTGGTTGGAGCATTTAATCCATTCACATTTAAGGTAATTATCAATATGTATGTTCCTATTACCATTTTCTTAATTGTTTTGGGTTTGTTTTTGTAGGTCCTTTTCTTCTCTTGTGTTTCCCACTTAGAGAAGTTCCTTTAGCATTTGTTGTAGAGCTGGTTTGGTGGTGCTGAATTCTCTTAGCTCTTGCTTGTCTGTAAAACTTTTGATTTCTCCATCAAATCTGAATGAGATCCTTGACGGTTAGAGTAATCTTGGTTGTAGGTTTTCCCCTTTCATCACTTTAAATATATTATGCTTCTGGCTTGTAGAGTTTCTTCTCAGAAATCAGCTGTTAACCTTATGGGAGTTCCCTTGTATGTTCCCTTGTATTTGTTGTTTTCCCCTTGTTGCTTTTAATTATTTTTCTTTGTCTTTAATTTTTGTCAGTTTGATTACTATGTGTCTCGGCGTGTTTCTCCTTGGGTTTATCCTGCCTGGGACTCTCTGTGCTTCCTGGACTTGGGTGGCTCTTTCCTTTCCCATGTTAGGGAAGTTTTCGACCATAATCACTTCAAATATTTTCTCAGGTCCTTTCTCTCTCTCTTCTCTTTCTGGGACCCCTATAATGTGAGTGTTTGTGCATTTAATGTTTCCCAGAGGTCTCTCAGGCTGTCTTCATTTCTTTTCATTCTTTTTTCTTTCTTCTGTTCTGCGGCAGTGAATTCCGCCATTCTGTCTTCCAGGTCACTTCTCCGTTCTTCTGCCTCAGTTATTCTGCTATTGATTCCTTCTAGTGTAGTTTTCATTTCAGTTAGTGTATTGTTCATCTCTGTTTGTTTGTTCTTTAATTCTTCTAGATCTTTGTTAAACATTTCTTGCGTCTTCTTGATCTTTGTCTCCATTGTTTTTCCGAGGTCCTGGATCATCTTCACTATCATTATTCTGAATTCTTTTTCTGGAAGGTTGCCTATCTCCACTTCATTTAGTTATTTTTCTGGGGTTTTATCTTGTTCCTTCATCTGGTCCATAGTCCTCTGCCTTTTCATTTTGTCTGTCTTTCTGTGAATGTGGTTTTTGTTCCACAGGCTGCAGGATTGTAGTTCTTCTTCATCACTTCCATCCTAAGCCATGCATTTAACCATTTTCCCTGGGTGATGGTGACAGCCCCGCTGATTCTGTAGCTTGCTGGGTGGACTTCTGTGCTCACCACCTCAGAGGTCCCTCTTTGTATATGTGGGCCTTTGTGGTCCCCCTGCTCTGAGCTTAGAAGCCCTAGATGCACCATTTTGTGTGTGTATGTCTCAACAGGCCACGGGGAAGATGGATGAAAACCAGTTCGTGGCTGTGACAAGCACAAATGCTGCCAAGATCTTCAACCTGTATCCCCGCAAGGGAAGAATATCTGTGGGCTCTGACAGCGACCTGGTGATCTGGGATCCAGATGCTGTCAAGATCGTCTCTGCCAAGAACCACCAGTCGGTAAGACCTGAGCAGGTGGGAGTGGAGCAGAGTGGGGAATGTGGGCAGGGAACATGGTTGTGAGAGACGTGTGTTTGTGGTGAACCAGGATAGTCAGACAGGGACGTGTTGCAATAACACACCATCCCCAATTCCCAGGGACTTAAAACCTCAACAGTTTCTTTCTCACTCCTGCTTTCCAAAATGGGCCAGCAGAGGAGAGAGGCTCTGCCCATCACAGTCACTCAGGGTTGGGGGCTGGTAGAGGCACCAACTCTACACGTGCTATGATTGCTGAGGCCGGGGACCAGGACGTGGCTCTGAAAGCTTTTCCAAGATATCACTTCCTCTCACCCTGCACTGGCCAGAGCCAGGCCGGAGGCCATACTTTACTCCAGGAGGTCAGGAAGTACAAGGATACCTTGTGCCTAGAAGGAGAAAGAACGGGAAAAAAATTGGTGAACAGCTCTGATGACTTCCTCATGAGGAGTTCCATGTGAAAGATGATAGTTAAAGCCCGGTACCTAACAGAAAGGGTTTTAAAAATACAGTGCTTGTTAGTAAAAAGGGTATTTTTCAAGTACTTATGTTTCGGGCACTGTGCTTTTAATTTGTTGAATCTTTGTAACAGTCTTCTTCAGGTAGGCACTATTATTAAGGAAGTGGAGATGCAGAGAGATTAAATAATTTATGCAGCAAGTAAATGGTGAAGCTAGGATTCAAACCCAGATAACTTGACCCCAAACTGATATCCTTAACCACTTTTCAATAATGCCTTGCACTTATTGAATAAATGAAGGAGGTAGGGAAGAAGCCCATTTTGGGTGGTAGTGGCATTTGCTTCAACATTGTGTCATATTACATTGTTTAATTTCGAGCTAGTGGGGATTTAAGGGTCGTGTAACCCATCTTCCCAGTACAAGGTGGCAAATACACCATCTCTGGTAGTTATCCACCTTCTCTTCGAACACTGCCAGTGACAAAAATATTCTTCTACATGAGGGAGGACCTTACTTAAGATTGGATGCTCCTCTTCACTAGGAAGCCCACTCTTAGCAAGCATCTGTCTCCCGAGGCCTCCACCCACTAAAGGCTTGCCGATGCTTTGTAAGCTGTTCCTGGCTTACCTGGTGAATCAGTTCCTAGTGATGCTGAAGGCAGGATCCCAAGCACAGGAGAACCGCGTTCCTCGTTCTGTCCTTACTGCACCCATAACCAAGGCTTTGTCCCTCGCCCCTGTCTCTAGGCCGCAGAGTACAACATCTTTGAAGGGATGGAGCTGCGCGGGGCTCCTCTGGTGGTCATCTGCCAGGGCAAGATCATGCTGGAAGATGGCAACCTGCACGTGACCCAGGGGACTGGCCGCTTCATTCCCTGCAGCCCCTTCTCGGACTATGTTTACAAGCGCATTAAAGCCCGGAGGAAGGTGAGAAGCAGGCAAAGCCCAGAGGTGGGGGTGGATGGGCTCTGTGTCCCCTTCAGCACAGGGAAAGGAACCATGAGATGGGGAAGGGGTCTGTGTGCTCTAGATCCTCCCAAAGAAATTCACAGCCACGATCTCTTCCCGAAGGACCATTGCACAGATTTAATGGACTATAAAAGGGGGTTTCAAAAACTTTCTTGGCTAAAGAAAGCTTTTTTGCAAACGATTTCCCCCCATTTTTAGAGTGCTTTTCCTGAAAGTAAGTAAACATTTTAATAATTCAAAATCAAGTCTGTATCTATTTTTTGTTAATAATTTACTCTTCAAGGCTTGCAAAGAGAACCAGCAGACCACACCCACCCCTCCCTGTTCCATCCCACATCTGTCTGGTGCTGCTCCATTGGGGCAAATGTTTATAACTCTTTTAGCCAGTTCTGTGGTTCATATAAAATCGTATTTATGTCCCTGATTTCACAGATAAATAGGTAGATGCATACACAGCCATATGGGTACATGTTTATGTACATGTCTACCTACCTCCCTACACGTTACAGACAGAGTAGCTGTAGCTGATGGAGGGGTGAGGCCCAGAACTCTGTCTTTTCAGCTCCCTCTCCTATCCCCACACTCATTTCCAGGTCGCCTTCCTGTAGGGAAACCTTAGGGCTCCTCACAACAGGGTTTGACCAGCTCTGGGATTGTGGGATTTGAGCCGTGGTACTGACCTCGTCTGTTAGACAGGATAAAGTCATCTGTGCACATGGGATGGGGAAGATGGTGGGGAGAGGAGGAGGAAGGGGGGTCCCTTTGTAAGTCACTGGGGGCCAGGCCAGAGGAAACAGAACCATGCCACGTCTGTGCCTGGACCCACCCCAGGGGTTCCCAACTTCCCTGCAGAGTACGTTGCCTGGGAAACAGGCTCCGAAGGGGAGATTTTCACGCAGGAGGCTCCTGGGTGTTGCTTTCAGGGTCACCCCTTGTGCAAAATGAAGGAAGCAGAACAGGGCAGAAGGAGAAGTCAGGCTGGGATGCAGCTGTAACCAAGGCCTCAGCTGGACCTCAGCTGGGCTGGTCCTTGAAAGGGGTCTGGGCCTTATATTCACTCCCTCCGCACCAACCCCCCCTCGCAACCTACAAACCAGTATGGGATGTGGGCCGCCCCGGAGCAGAGGATGGGGCTTTGGGCTTAGCGGTTCTCTTCATCTGAGGGCAGTTCTTGGGTGGGACTCCAGTGAGCCCTTCCTACTGCCAACACCCGCACCAGCAGGGAGAATGAGTCTTCACTCGTGGTGACATTGGGGTGGGGACTTGGAGACAGGAAATGGGTGCCCACTGCAGTACCTCTTAGAGAATCACAGAAACTCAATATGTAAGTGCCCTGCCTGACTCCCAGACCCCAGTAAGTGGTCATCGAGCCTCTGGGTGGATGTTTGCAACACAGGGGGGCCTTCCCATCTCATGAGGCAGCTGCCCACCCCTGCCTGTGAGGACCAACTTCTTTTTTTTGTCTGTTTTTGTTTTCAAATTTAATGTTTTATTGGAAGGGGAACAGATAATCCAATCAGTTATAAAATCAAAAACAGAGGATTCTAGAATTATGATGGAGACATAAACATAAATTGAAATAAATTATTCAGAATTCTGAGAAACCTTTTTTGTGCAAATAGCCCCAGCATGATCTCGGTTGTCCAATTACTGAGCTCATATTTGGGGAGTTCCTTGTAGTTTCAGATGTAGGGTTACCGAGGCAGTTGTTGAGTAGAAGCCAGAGAGAATCCATATCTTCCAGAGCCCAGTGGGTGGCAGCAGCTATATCCATGGCCTCCATAGGAGAACGAACTTCGTTCTTCTGGGCTCAAGTCTACCTCCTGCAGCCCACCAAGCTCAGTTCTGCTCCAGGCACCTGCACAGAATGAGTTAAACCCATCTGAGCGTTCCCAAAGTCATCTGTCCTTCGGTCTAAATATCCCTGCAGCCTTCCGCTATTCATTCATGACAGTGCTCTAAAGCCCTTCACCATTCTGCTCTCTTTATGAGTGATATTTTAAAGGTAGCTAGTATGGAGTAAAATTCCACACTCCAGTTTTGGCCTAATAGAGAAGAGAATGAAACTCAAACATCCTAGGTATGAGCTTTGTATTTCCATGAATGTGACTTAGCCTCTGGACCCCAAGAGATGTTAATGAAATACAGTTATTGGTCCAGGTTTGGGGGGAGTACAGATATAGTCATCATCTCACCTGAATCATTAACATCTGCAAATTTGGTGAGCTTTGCCTCTGCGCCTGCACCTGAGTCACTGACAGAGGAGAGGGAAGCCTCTGTGGCCGGCTTCCTTGGAGTCTTACAACGAGCTGTCCTGTGATGTCAGCTGTCGGCGTGTCCTCATTGCCTCACCTCTGGGCAATGATAAGAAACAGGCAGAGGTGGTGCGCCGGCTATTCTGCTGCCTTGGGTGGTCTTGCAGTGTTTGCATAATAGACTGTGAGCACCTTTGGGGGAGGCGCCCTGTTTCATGGGACCGTGAGCTCTGGTTCCACCACGCCTGGCCTCTGCTGATGTTGTTGGCGGGTTCCACGGTCCCAGGGCAAGTGCCGTGGGACCACAGCCAGAGGCGGGGGTGGGGGGGGTCAGACCCACTGAACGAGGACAGTCATTTCAAGGCTGCCGCTTTTGATCTGTGCTGAGGAGCGTGAGGATGGAGCTCCCATGCGGTCCTTGCCAGCACTTACGACCTTATCTCAAACTGCTACCCTTCCCACCCGCTCTGCTCCGGCCGCATGGGTGGTGGTTCTGTTTGATGACGTTCCCACTGTCAGTTTCCTCTGCTGAGAACACTGCCATCCACGCCTCCCCCAGCCTCCTCCCTCCCTCCCTCCCTCCACCCTGGCCCCACCAACAAGCTCCTTTGGTCCTTAAGATAGAAGCTCATCTATTTAGAGAGGCCTTCACCCGCCACCTCCATGGTCACTGTATCACAACACCCCACATTATTTATTTTATACTGCTTCTCCTTTCCTTAAAATAACCTTTTAATTTTTTTTCCAGTTTTATCGAGATGTAATTGACTTGTGCAGCACACACATAAGTTTGAGGTGTACAGCATAATGGTTTGACTTGCACACACCATGGAATGATGACCACAATAAGTTTAGTGGACACGATCATCTCATATAGATACAAAATTAAAGAAATAGAAAAAAGATTTCTTTCCGTGTGATGAAAACTCTTAGGATTTGATTTGTAGCGTACAGCAGGGTTAAATATCTTTATCATGTTGTGCGTTGCATCCCTAGTAAAAATAGCATGATTATTACTTTCTGGCTCTCACTACACACACTTAATTCACTGCCTCCTCTGTGCTGCCTAGAACACACCCTTAACCGTTGAGGGAATAAACGTTGGTGCCCGCTTTCTCTGCTGCAGATGGCGGACCTGCACGCAGTTTCCAGGGGCATGTATGACGGGCCGGTGTGCGACCTGACCACCACGCCCAAGGGGGGCACCCCCGCCGGCTCCACCCGGGGCTCTCCCACGCGGCCCAACCCGCCTGTGAGGAACCTCCATCAGTCCGGATTTAGCCTGTCAGGTGAGTCGGAGAGGCTGATGGTGAAGGTAGTGAAACGGGGAGGACGGAAGGGGGAGGGGAAGCTCAGCGCTGCGAGGTTAGCGGTGATGCGGGGAGCTAACCCAGATTGCCTTCTAGGGAGACGGCCACTGGGCCTCAGGCTGGGAGGTTTGCTGAACCAAAGAGAAGTCCTGGTGGGAAAGGAAGCCAAGGCCCAGCCAGGTTAAAGATCAGGTTTAAGTGATGGCCAATTCTGCTTAGAGATCACACCGGGCGGGGCCGGGGGCGGGGCGGGGCCGGGATGGTTTCCTTATGAATTGAGCGTGATTTTCTGCGTTAGACAGAGAGTCCTGCAGTATGCTTTGTTTCCTTTGTTTGCCCAGGTTACTAGATAGCTCAGATTATTTTTACGCTCAAATTGCAGTAGCTTCTTCTAATCTAGGATTTTAATTCTGTTCTCCCCTTCCTTGTCATGATAATAATGCTAGCAATTAACTGAACATTTACCATGGCTTAGCTGTATCATGAATCTTTAAGAACTATGATATTCATAGAAAATATTCAATGGCTCAATAACCAGTAGTCTTAAAATGGGGAAAAATAAGTGTAGACTTGCATCACTATGTTGAAAATTTTAAAGTGAGGGAAATGACATGACAAAAAAGGAAAGAGACATGTAAAGGGACAGTGTGTGGGGAAGGGAGAGGAGGAAGAAGTGGGAGAAACAGGAAGATAGGGAGGAAAAGACATAACGGGGCCATAGGGGAGGAAGACAAAGGAAAAGTGCTAAAAGTTAAGGTGACGTTGTCAGAGATCACATATGCTAGTTGCCAGAAATTTTTCAGTGTTTTTGCCATTTTTCATTGCTCCCTGGCCACCGTCACCGGTAAAGTTTTTTTGGCTCCTTTCTGAAAGGACATGAGTGCATATCATATCAGTGTTTCCTTTTAGCTGCGGCCCCAGGCCAGACTATCACCACTGCAAGTTGTGAGACACTGGGCAAGTTGCCTAACCTCCCACAGCCTCAGTCACCTCCTCTGTAAAATGAGGTAATAACAGTACCTGCCTCAAGGATAGTGGTGAGGACTGAATGAAATGATCTGACGAGTATTTCAAATGTTGCTTGTCACAATGAATGTGAGCAGCTATTTTTCATGTCATTCCCGTTGTTCTTTTTATTATCATTGTTATGATGCCGAGGGTCCGATGAAATCCAGTAAGACCCTGGCTTTTCCTGGCAAAGGCTTGTTTTCAGGATGGTGGGTATGAAAAGCCTGGAATAGCTGTGACAGACTGGAATGGAAGTTTCTTGGGAGATGAGGAAGGCATTTAATATCTTACACTCTTCAAATTAATCCATTTTCTCTCTTGTCCACACCCCCCTGTCTCTCTCCCTTTTTAATCCATGGGAACTTATTGCCACCTGCAGGCACCCAAGTGGATGAGGGAGTCCGCTCGGCCAGCAAGCGCATCGTGGCGCCCCCTGGAGGCCGTTCTAACATCACCTCCCTGAGTTAAGCGACCCCTCCCCTAAAGAGAGGGGCAGAAGCAAGAAGCGATTCTTTTGAAGCCAAAATGGTACACCGATATTTAAGAAGGAAAGTGAATCCAAACAGTTTCGATCTAAAGAATCAATAAGCCTCAAGCCTTATGTTTCTCCAATGTTAACGCTCGCTTGCCTAGCTTTACGAATATTGCTTTGTTTTCTGTTTATGCATAGCCTTGATTTGTTGGACGCCCCTACCCCCCCATTTACATGCATGCAATCAGACAGGCCACTAAGGTAAAAGCATCCGCTATATAGTGTTGAGCGCGTGTGTAGTGCTGCATCTTACGACAAGGGGACATACAAAGCTGGGACATCAGGAAAATGAACGAAAGGGACGCCGGTTATTTGGGTTGAGTGGGTGGTGGGAGCCCAGAGTAAGGCAGAGGGCTCAGAGGGACTGGGGTTGGGTGTGTACGGGGGAGGCGGGTGGGTGAGCATAAGGGCTCTTGTGTATTGTGTTGATGAAGTACATTGATTTCCACGGAAGATGGCCACTCGGGGCAGCTGTCACGCCATCACGGTCCCCTGGGGTCTGCGAAGAAGGCAGGCAGTCTTCGGGTTCCGGACTTTGTCACATCCCCTCCTAGTAGATTTTATCCCTTGGAACATTTTATTAAGACACCAAAACCCAACCATTGCTTCCACCTGCTTGGTCGTGCCAGTGTTTGGTCGGGCCTCTTTCTCACTGTTGCTTTCAAATTCTTCTCTTTCCTGGGTTGGGAAGGAAGAGGGGAGAGAGGAAAAGACCTCTCTCTTCCTCTTGCCCTCCCTGCCTCTTTGGTGCTCTTAAAAGGCAGCAGCTGGGAGCGCAGCACAGGCCCTGGGGGGAGGGCAGCCACGCTTAAATAGCGCCTCTCTCTAAACACGCGTTGGAGCTCACCTCTCACCGCTCTTTGCAAACCGAGGCAAGCAGGGGGCTTCTCGACTTAGGACTGGAGCTGAGATGGGCTTCTCTTGCCAGGGGTGAGTGATTCTCTTGATCTCCTAAGATCCAGGCACATCCATGATTGAATATGATTTTTTTGTCGTTATTGTTGAAAATTTGTTTGCTTAGATGTTCCCTAGCTTTTATTACTAATAGGGAATCTCAGCTCCTATGGGAGGCCAGCAGGGATGTGGGAGAGCCAGTCTGGAACAGAAGGAGCACGTTCTGTGGCCGTGGTTCTCTTTGTCGATTCTGAACCATCGCTTTCCCCTTCCGTTAGCATATCCTTCAGGGGAACTTTTTGTTTTAGTACCAGAATCTCCCAGTGAGTGGAAGTGACATGACACGTAAAGGAAATTAGCATAAAGCATTGGCATCCACCTTGTCTGTCAGACATGAATGTCCAATTCCCTATCATGCCACTTCTGCAAATTCAGCTTTGGAGCAAGTTCTGTGAGCCCAGTGAGAATCTGTAGAATCAAGAGGCCCATATGCAGGAAAAATAGATTCAACCTGGGATCAGACTTCGGTGCTCAGGGGATCCAGCTGGTAGATCCCGCAAGTCTGTGTACTAAATACTTTCAAGAAAAGAGCAGACCTCGAGCACCTTTCAGGTGCTTAGGAGAAGCCATTATCTCTGCAGGTTTTTAATAAGACCAGAGAAAAGGGGACACGTGGCTAAAAAGGAATTTGGAAATAGCCAAGGGAGAGGATTTCCCTAGCAAGCTACTTTCTGTTCTAATCATGAAAAAGATGATTTCCCTTCATAAAAGGAGTCTTGCTGTTTTTAAGGCTTTTTCATGGTGCCTTTATTTTAAGGGAAACTTAAGTGAAGGGGAGGATGTAGCTCTTGATTTATAACTCAAAGATTTGGGGGCCTGTGGTACAGCAGAACTCAGAGTGACAGTTTTGCAAGCAGAGGAGCAAGTCAGATCTGAAGCATCTGTATATATGCCTCATTGGCTGGGCTGGGCTTTAGGATACGTTGCAGTACCAGCTATAACCACCAGACGGAGGAAAAGACACGTATATGACTCTAGTCCGAGCATCCACTTGTGTGCCCTCTGCTGCTCTTACCCGGCCTGAGTCCAACTCATCCTCCCCATGACCTCTCTGTGCTTTGAAAAATAAATCTTTCATGGCCAAGTTGGTTGCACTTGGGACTTCTGAATGAAACACTCAACCAGAACTTTATATTCTACACAAGTTTCCTATGCTGTAGGAACAACCCCTATATGCCTTCACGATGGGCAACAACAGTATCTGAGGAAGTCTCCCTGTCTTCATGTACTATTAGTAACTTTCCAAGCATAGAAAGTTCTGAGAATTCCAAGAAAACTCCCACCATATTCTTGACTTTGATTTCTGATGCCTTGTTACTTAAGTTAAAATTTATATTCAAACGTGCCCTGTTCTGTGAGACCCGTTAAACAGCCCTGTCCTAAGGGTTTAGGAAGAGAACATGGAGGTGAGTCACAGCCCTGTCCTAAGGGTTTAGGAAGAGAACATGGAGGTGAGTCACAGCCCTCTCAGAATTCTCTGGCATCTCATCCGTGTGTGGGAGGCCATGCCGGGTCTTCCGTCTCCCCCAAGCTTTCCTTTGCTGTCTCATCTCTTGGCCTGGCCCCTCTCCAAGGGGGGGGATGGCAGTCACCTGGGCTTCTCGCTGGGCCGCCCACCATCTTGGGTAGTTGAGAAGGTATTAGTAGAACTGTTAAATCAGCTGCCCCACTAGAGATATTTCCTCTTAAGTTTTCTAAAGATGGCGGTGTTGTAGTTATCCCGAGAACGGGTTTCTTCAAAGTCCAGTCATCCTATGGCCTTTTTCTTCATGATTCCACGCAGAGAGTCATGCTCTGCTCCACAGGCCTCAACCCCAAGCCTGCACTTGGGCTCCCCCTGAGAAATCTTCCCAGCATCTTCCTGCCACAGCTTCCCAGGCCTTCTCCCCTGGAAAACTCCAGCTCGAGTCCCAGTGTACACATGGGCTGTCCTGAGCAGCCAGCATCCCTTGTAAGTTCCCTCTTTGGAAATGGTGTGTGGGTGTGTTCAGTTGTGTCTGGTGACTATGGACAGACAGTAAATCTCCCTGTGATCTGTGGTAGCTGTGAGGCAGCTCTGGAACGCAAAGAGCTGTTTGCTTTGAACCGTGAAGAAAACTGTGTTTTGAGTTTAGCTGAGATTAAGAAAAAAAAGTTCATCAAGTGACTGTTAATGTAAACCTGGTTATTAAAATAACTATAAAATCGCAGCTGTCGTTGTGTAGCCTTCTTCTGTGTGTGTCATTGCCGGTCGACCTAAAGTGTGACAACTGCACCATAGAACTGACAGGGTTAGTAAGAGGGCACATCTGATGTAAACCCTGAGAAAATTTGGGAGTTTCTCTCTTTTCAGTTGAGCTTGAGGTTTTGTTTTGGCCACAGAGTTAGATGACCATTATTAAAACTTTGGGGAATAACTAATTTTTTTTAATGTTCATCAAATTTAGCATTAATGTACAAGGCCATTTGGGATAAATCTAGTTGAGTACAGAACAGATCCTGAAAAGTTTTGTTTGTTTTGGGTTTTTTGCTTGTTTGTTTAGGTCATCCCCTTAAAGCATTTTCTGCTTCTTTCTAAAAGCTTGGACTTGGAGAAAATTCAAACAAAGCATGTTTCAAAGTATATTCTTTAGCAGACTGTTCCCAAGGTGTCTAATGAGTGTGGGGAAAGGATTGTTTAGTACAATAATCTGAGAGATTTAAAGTACATATCGTCAAGTTAAAGTCTCTGAGAAATTTTATGTCTTTGAAAATTTGTCCACCTTCTATATCATCTTTTACGCTCTGCGAAACCTGTTCTACTAAACCCTTTTGGGGAAACACTCCTGGATCCAATTAGAATTTATGCAGGGCATTTTTCATTGCAAATGTTAGACGTGTATAGGCAAAGAAAAATTTTTGGAAAGGGTTTTTTAAAGTCTGGTGTAACTGAAAACTTCAGGGATAGATTTGGGTAGATTGGAGCATAGCTGGATCGAGAATATTGTTTCTCTCCATCTCTTAGCCCTGCTTGCCTTTAGTAAGTGCTTCATTCTTAGGAAAGCTCTTTCCGGGTGGGAGCAAAACTGACCATCAGCGCCTCCAAGTTTGCATTTTTTTACCTGCTTAAGAGATTTCAGGGGGAGAGAGGTTCTCTCCGTAGTGCCAGCCAAGGAGACTGATTCTGATTGGTCCGGCTTGGTCACGTGCTCACCATTGACCTCGGCACTGTGGCCTGGAGGCTGGACTGATTGGCCACACCTGGTAACACACCCGGCCCCTGAGCCACCTGAACCACGTGGACTCTCCGTAACTCGAAGAAAATCAATTTGTGATCCCAGAAGAGGAGGGCATGGAAGCTAGGCAGATAAACACGGCAGGGGGCCACGGCACCGTTCTCAAGCCTGCAGGGCACGAATGTTTTCTCAGCACAGTATCTGTGTGTAGGCTGGGGCAGGTGCGGAAGAGGATCAGGGGATGGTAGTTCCTGGTGAATTGCTTTTCTGTGTGATGAACCCCCCTTGGTTTGGCAGAACAAGGCCGTCCATACAGGAGCTCAGAGTGATAATAGCTTTTAACACAGTAGCTCAGAAACCACGTCAGAAGCTACTCTGAGCGTATAAGGAATTATTTCAGTTTGACGTTCAAGGTTTGATGATTAAGAAGCTTTTGCCCATAGTCGCATTTTGTGGCTTGAACTCAGGACTGGTGAAACACCTCTCCCTGCTCATGACCATGGCAGCAGCTGAGCTCTGCTTAGGATTAGCTTGGGTGTAAAGGGCAGGGTCAGTGCTTAAAATGATCTCAGCCTGCAGGGCTCTAAAAGGGATGAAGCAGTTTTTTTTGTTTTTGTTTTTTAAGTTAGTGCAATTCACACATTGAGTTTCACACTTCTGCGGACTGGAGGTATTCAGGGCCGAATCACATCCACCAGGTGGGGAATGAGAACACTGAATAGGAATAACAAGGTCCCTCTGGTTTTGAAGAACTTTCTGGAATCAACTCCGCTACCATCAAGCTATCACAAGGAGAACACCAACCATGAGCAGGAAATGGGATGAAAGGGCCAAAGCAGCCTGCAGGAATGAGGTTGCATCCTTAAGGCTGGCATTCCTCAGAATGGAAGGTCTAGATCCTGCCCTGTGATCGGTGGATGCTGAGAACAAGATAGGACACTTCCCATGACCTGGACAACAGAGTACTCTGCATGCAGGACTTCAGAGCCCACAAGACTTACGAGAACCTATCCCGGGAACCAGCTAGCCTGTGGCTGCTAAGCTGTTGTGGGTCTGAGAGGTGACTGGAAGGCCCCTTGATTCTCCCCTGAGGCAGAAGTTGCTTCTGGCTGCAAGAGTTCAGAGCTGTCTGTTAACCTTCCTGTCCGGGGATATGGGCCTTGGACCATCCACCTGCTGCTTGGGTATGCGGAACAGGACAAAGATGTGGAGGGGTAAGAAGGCAGAGTGCTGAAAAAAAGAGGTGCAGGGACTCTCCATGGCCTTAAGGTCATAGTGAAAGGCAAAATCCAGAATTCTGGGCTGTGCTTCCTTAGGTGTGAATACTGGAGGAGTCAGGTTTTCAGTTTCTACACATATGGAGCAGCTAGATTGTGCTGCATTTCATAGTTCTAGAACATCATCTCTAACATTACATAGTTCTAGAACATCATCTCTAACATTTCATAGTTCTAGAACATCATCTCTAACGTTCCATAGTTCTAGAACATCATCTCTAATATTCCATCGTTCTAGAACATCATCTCTAACATTTCATCGTTCTAGAACATCATCTCTAACATTCCATCGTTCTAGAACACCACCTCTAATATTCCATAGTTCTAGAACATTATCTCTAACATTTCATAGTTCTAGAACACCATCTCTAACATTTCATAGTTCTAGAACACCATCTCTAACATTCCATAGTTCTAGAACATCATCTCTAATATTCCATAGTTCTAGAACATCATCTCTAACACCAGCTTGTCTCTGGTAAAGGACATTCCTCACAGCAGGAAATGAAAATAAGAACAGGTGACTTTGACCCTACCCCTAGGGGAAACGATTACACACACACACACACACACACACACACACACACACGGCTGACAAAGAAGGAACAGTGGCTTATGGTGTACAGAAGACATTTTAATACACACAGGCACACTGACAGTACATATGCTACAGCTCAACAGAAGCACAGATTTCCCATCCAAGGGCTACCTGTTCACAACAGCACAGTTTGTGAACTGTGTTTGGATTTTTAACATCAGTGTTAAATATCAGACACACTGAGATTGTAAGAAACGGTAATCACAGGCACAGTTTCTAGGAAACAGGAATTTGTGTCGACAGAATGCAGGGACAACTGGATACTGAAACAGTTCACTGCTTTTCATGCCTTTTCATTCAGCCCTTGAAGAATTAAAGCCTTAGCATTACTGTGTCAGCCAAAAGCAGCAACACTGGCCCCTGCTAGCTATATGACCCACTCTTTCTCCCTAGTTATTTATTCATCCATCCAGTCTAGAAAAGCTATTATGATATGAAGTTTACTTTTTTCTGGTTAAAACTTTACTATCTGAAGCAGCCTAACCCTAATAAATCAAGTTACCCTAATTAATGGAGCAATGCTCTGTGTGGCTTGAGATTCATTCCTGCCCTAGCAATGCCCTCAGCCAAAACCAGTGCTGCCTTTGGGGGTGTGAGCCATTAGCAAAGCCTTTTCTTCCATGGAGTCCGGGTCATGGCCAGGGTCACAGGGCCGCCCCACCCATCCACTAGCGGTCCCCGTGGATGCACAGGGGTGGGTGACCCTGCTACAGTGCCAGAGGGTTAGAACCAGGATGCTCCTGGTCTTCCAAACCTGCTCACTTTTCAGATGTTCCACACAGGTAAGGGAGGAAGCTGTGAGGAGGAAAAGATGCCAGAAACGCTGGACAAAAGGAATTAAGAGTCACCCTGTTTTCTAAAATGCTTAGCCCCTGAGCCTTCGTTGTCACAAACCTAGATGAGATATGTAGGGTAGTAAATTTTAGCCCAAGTTATGGAATAAAACCAAAGGATCTGATTTCAACAACTAGCAATCATGGTAAGGATTTAAGAATTCTTCTATTTTTTGGAAAACATTTTTGTGCTAACACTCAAAATGTCCAGTGGTGGGAGGTGCTTAAAATCAACCATTCTGTACTGATGGATGCAATGCTTTTTCTTTTCTAATTTGAAATATTACATGGTGGGTCTGTAACCTGATTAGGACTGGAAATCCATCTTACCTCTCTAGTCAGTGCATCCATGGTTCTTGACAGCCCGTAAGGGTGCTGTAGGCATGGAATCAGGTCATTGGAAGTAAAAACTAGGGATTCAACCTACAGAGGTTGTATTGGGTTCCTATCCCATTATAAACTGTATAGATGTGAAATGGCACAAATGATTAACCCCCATCCCAATGGAGACCCTACCAATCCCATTGCACTTGGGTAAGTGTTTCCCAAAGTCTCTCCTTTGGGATGATATATATAAGGTCAGAGCAAGAGAAAGAATCAGGTAACAGGGGGCTTCCCTGGTGGCGCAGTGGTTGAGAATCTGCCTGCTAATGCAGGGGACACGGGTTCGAGCCCTGGTCCGGGAAGATCCCACGTGCCGCGGAGCGACTGGGCCCGTGAGCCACAACTGCTGAGCCTGCGCGCCTGGAGCCTGTGCTCCACAACGAGAGAGGCCGCGACAGTGAGAGGCCCGCGCACCGCGATGAAGAGTGGCCCCCGCTCGCCGCAACTGGAGAAAGCCCTCGCACAGAAACGAAGACCCAACACAGCCAAAAATAAATAAATAAATAAATTAAAAAAAAAAAAAAAAAAGAATCAGGTAACTGGAGAGATGAGTCGACAGCACATCAAGGCTTGAATTGAAACAAATGAAAGAAATTGGTAAACATGCAAGTGGCCCCTGACACTCCTGGTTACCAACCAGGAGCAGAATCTGGTCACCTCCTTATAGCTCTTGTCAACGCATTCCCCCTCCTTGGGAAATTGAGCCAGAGTTTATAGTGTTTGGAGAAAAAATAGCACAGGCAAATAATGTGGGGGAAATGTAGAGAAAAGGAATCAAACAAACAGAACACAAGAGCTGGCTTTAAATTCTTAACAAAAATATGGTTACTCTTAAGGTAGAGAGACACTATTTCACAGCTTTTCAAGGCCAGAAATTTTGGGCCTATTAGCTCAGTGGGGAGAAAACCATCAATGCTGAGTTAAAGTTCAGCACTGGCTTTCTGCCCATGTCTAGTTGCCCCAGTGTGACCTCCCTTCTGGAAAAGTCCTATGTAGCTTGCGGCAGTCTCTGTTACTTCTGCCCATTTCCACCTGTCTGGTCTCCCCTGTTGCCAGCTTACTGCCACCCTGCTGAGGCCCATAGTGTCCCAAAGTAAGGACAAGGTTTAGGTGATCTGAGTGGCCAACAGTTAAAGCAATCCCCCACCAACCCTGTTTATTCTTGACTCTACCCAGCAGCATCTGTGAGTTGCCAGAAATAGTTCTTCTGCAAAGATCTTCTGTGTATCAGGAGAGTAGAGTTACATCGTAACTTAGGTGAATTAAACTTTGTGTTTGGCAAATAAATAAATACGATATAAAGAAAAAGTAAAATATCAATACTATTTTAAATAGGGGATTCTGCCCACCATTCTTGCAGTAAGCACAAGTAAGTATTGCTGTTCCCTTAGTCAGTCTTAGACCTCTCAGATGTGTGGGCACCCCACAGTTCTAAGCACGTGATTCTAGTTTATAAAGGCATGTATAATCTGTTCAACATTTTAGTGCATCTTTTATTAGCCAAAAGTGAGACCAAAAAAAAAAAGAACAAAAAAGATGACTCGTTTCATTAGTGAAGGGTCTCATGATATTGGGCTTCTCTAAGAAAAGATACTCATCATATGTCGTGTATATTAAAGGAATTTTTCAAGGGTAAATTTTACTCTCTTCCAAATTCACCTCACATTCTAACAGACTATAACTCCCATATAAGATACAACTTCAGTGTACTACAAGGTGGAGGTGCTTTCAATGTGACAATGTTCTTTTCTGATGCTTTCCGGACACAGGTCTCTGATAGTCTTAAGAGGACAATTAGCTCTCAAGGAACATGTTTCTAGAAGAAGGCCAGTGGTGTGCTAATATTTCACAACTGGCTTCCCAGGGCCGGGTGGGCGGTGGGGGCCGGAAAGGGTGGAAAGCTCTGATTTGTAGCACCTGCCAATTTCCATGATGTAAATACTTCCACCATCACCAGTTTCAACTCTTAACTTGACATCACTGTACGGGGTGCTGGGACAGATGCGCATAGTGGCTCTTACAATTGATACAAGCTGGTACGGTGTTCTGACTTCAGCACACCACTGGAAGGCCCTCATCAATCTGTGTTACTTATAATCTGGTCCCACTCATTTCTTCCTGAATGAATTCCTTACTCCTATTCAGTCGGATTTGGGGATTCTGACCAATTCATGAAGTTTTCTAACTCTGAAGAGATTCACTCCATCACCCACCTATGTCCATTTGTCACAGTGTAATTAGGAGTGGAAAGATAAATCTGCGTCCAAATATTCCTTTTAAAATAAAAATAGAGGCTGTTTAGAATAACAGAATGGAGAATGGTGGCAGTAAAAAGGCAGCATAAGGCTCATCTGGTATTACGTTCTCGTTTTAGATGAAAAAACTGAAGCAGAGAAAGGGGGTAAGTAACTTGCTCAAGGTCACAAGGTGGTGAATCTAGTTCCCAGGAGCCTGGGGACTCTTCCCTGGGTCATGCTGCCTCCCTCCAAAGGTATTCAGTCACATTTTCTAAGGTGTGTGAGGTGTGGAGAGGTGAGAATTTCTGTCAGCTCTTCCTGACGTGGAAATGTCCCAAGAAGAAGATGTTGAGAACTTCAGAGGTTGTTATTCTGGCCATCCTCTTCTTGTGGGTCTTTGGTTTGTTCCAAGGCTTGATTGGCTTGTCTTTTATTAAAGTCCTTTTTGACTCTTAAAAGGAAAAAAAATTAAGTGGGTTTATTCATTGAAGTGAAAAAGAAAAGATTTAAGCTTTTGAAATGATAGCATTAAGCCCAACAATTTATAAAGAGGCGTGAGCCAGGGTAACTCTTAAAAACATCATTGATTTTAAGTGTTGATGTCCCCATTCTTCTGCCCTTCCCATCAACAGAAACCTGACACTAAGCTAATTTACCTATTACAATTTTTGAAATCTCTTACAAGAGATAAAAGTTTCTGAATTTTCCAGATTTTCTATCATGGATATGCATCATTTTTGTAATCAGAAAGAAAAAAATGTTTAAAACTATATTAAGTCTTTGCAAGTTGAATCTGGCTGAAACACTCCATCATTCGCTGAGCTGCTATTCTTCCAGGGGTTACTTACTTCTCTCTGTTGAAAATTATGAACTCCTTTTGGACAGATTCAAGGTGCTCTTGAAGAAGGCACATCTTCCAGGTGAACGTTGAAAAAAAATAGAGGTATAGTTAGCAGACCAATGAAGATCCTCAAGTAGCCAATAACCTACTGAGTGTCTGTTAACTGAGTGGCCCAAATTGATGAGGACCAATGTGTCCTCAAAACAGATGCTATCTGAGAGTTTGTAGCAGGATTGAGACCACAACCAGATTAATAGAGGAGCATATAGGAAAGAAACAGGAAAAAATACATCAGCTCTCTGCTCCCCACAATGAGGCAGCAAGGAAGACCTGGGTTATGGTTTATGAGCTTGATGTCTTTCAGCCATTTAGCCCAAGAAACCACGGCTTCAAGGCAGATGGGCACAAGGGTTTATTAAGCTGGTCACCTATTTGCTTCTCATCTCCTGGCCCTCATGTAAAAGGTTTGGAGGTTCTGAAACCAAGTCCCCCTAAAACTGAGTTCCCCTGCCAAGTTTATGATTAATCTCTCTGTCCAAAACTTTATTCCCTTTTCTGTCCTGCCCCTGTCGCCCTCAGGATCAAAGAGAAGGGGAGACTGAAACTGAGCAGGACCCTTGGGGGGCCTTCCCAGGTACAAAAGTCCCTCTGTGCCCCCATTTTTCTTTGTAGAGAAAAAAGGCTTTAGTCTCCTAGGCGTTTCCCAATTGACTGTTCCCCTCAACTGCACTGGGGCTGATTAACTATACTTCAGTTGTGGTGAGCAGCCTTCTTCATTTGTGACTTTCTCACAGATTCACAAAGCATTTGCTTTGCTGCTTCACTGTCTGGCTGTCAATATCTCTAGATGACTTTTCCAACATAATGAGAAAATTTAACCTCAAAGAAATGACCATCATCAGGCCCAGGATAGTGTCAGCCCCAGATCAAATGTTTTAAAAGTCTGTAACAAAATACTTCCAAATTACTTCTGATGACAAATATTCTTCTCGAAGGAAAAAATATCATTCATTCATTTTGGTTTTAAATCTAGGAATTAGAAAATACTAAGTCTTCAAGTACCAGAGAGTTTTTTTTTTTTTTTTTAACCTTTCCTGAACAAATATTTAAGTGCTGGGAGAGTAAACTATAAAAAGGAGAGGAAATTTTCAGAGAAGGGGTGGGGGGAAGCAAAACAAAGGAGAGAAAAGAGATTCTGCTACACCTCACTCTTAAGTTGGGGTACCTGTAACCCTGAGGGTTTCCAGTATCAGTAATAGGGGACATGAAGCTATGGGATAAACATGATCTGATAGAGCTCCTTGGAGCAGTAGCTTTACCCCAAGATGGTAGAACAAATATTTTTAACATTAAAAATATTACATAAAAATATATAAATATATAAAATATTACATAATGTCTTAACACATTTATATAATACTTTATATGTTTATATAAACATGTTTATGTTTTATGTTTTATATATGTTTGTATTTTATACATATACGTGTTTCTATATGTACATATTATGTATGTATTTATATAATAGACATAAAATATATGTATAATATAAACATATAAATACATAAACATACAAAATGTTATATAAAATTTAACATGAAGATATTTAAAATATTAACATTTTAAAATATTTTAACATTAAAAATCAAGATTATAATCAATAAAATGCAGAAATTCACTCAAGTTCTTTTCTCTGTCATATAACTGTTTTATTTAAACAAAGATGTAAAATGCACACTCAGAGATGAGTTTGTGATGTGGCACTGCAGACCCTATGAGTCCCACCCTGGCCCTAAGGGCTCATGTGCCACATGTTCTTTTTCCTCTGCTTTAGTTGGAAAAGTTTAAGAAGTGCAGCTACATGGACAAGTCAACAGGAGTAGCCAGAATGAGAGTATGAGGGAAAGGAGTGGGGAGCAAACAGAATGGAGGAACGAATGAGTCTTATGTGATTGAGAAGAGAACTACTGGTTAAAAATCTTAGAATGTGCTTCTCAGGGATGACAGAGCAAACAGAGATTAGAGTGGTGTAAGTAGAGATGGCATCAGAAATATCTGAAGGGTTTAGAGCAGGTGGAAATCTCAGGAGGCAGAAAAAGAGGACTTAGGTCATTTGCTTCCATAGCAGGCAGACTGGGTGTGTGTCAGTCTTTTTGGTTCTTTACTTTAAAGGGGCTGATGAGCAGAGAGGGTCAGTGGAGAACATCCTGGATGCAAAGAAACAACAGAGGCATCTACCCTGAGCATGAACCAGAGTCATGGAGAAGAATGAAGTTAGAAGTCAGGAAGTCGAGTGGAAAAGTAAAACATAAAAAATGGCTAACTTTTTTTTTTTTTTTTTAGGGTTAGCACTTTAATTTTTTTTGTTTTTGTTGGTTTTTTAATTTTTATTTTATATTGGACTATAGTTGATTTACAATGTTGTGTTAGTTTCGGGTGTACAGTAAAGTGATTCAGTTATACATACAGCTATTCTCTTTCAAATTCTTTTCCCACGTAGGTTATTAAAGAATATTGAGCAGAGTTCCGTGTGTTATACAGTAGGTCCTTATTAGTTATCTATTTTAGATATAGTAGTGTGTATATGTCAATCCCAAACTCCCAATCCATCCCTCCCCCACTCCCTCTCCCCCTTAGCAGCCACAGGTCTGTTCTCTGTGAGTCTGTTTCTGTTTTGTAGATAAGTTCATTTGTGTCATATTTTAGATTCCACATATAAGTGGTATCATATAGTATGTCTTTCTCTTTCTGACTTACTTTACTTAGTATGATAATCTCTAGGTCCATCCATGTTGCTGCAAATGGCATTATTTCATTCTTTTTTATGGCTGAGCAATATTCCATTGTGTATATGTACCACATCTTCCTTAACAACGGCTAGCATTTTGGCAGACATGTACTAATTGACTCAGAACAGTCTATGAAGTAGGTAGCAATACTGACTCCATTTTATAAATGAGGAAACTGAGACACAGGGGGAAAAGGAAAACTTTAGTGCTTTTACTTTATTTAATCACAGCCTGCCTTCTACAGCTGTAGATGGTAACAGTCACTGCATACCTGAATCACCTGAAGAACTTAAAAAATCCTGATGCCCAGGCCACAACCCCAGATTCAGCTGAATGAATAAACAAGCATGATGATAATGTAGAGAGCTGCTAAGATTGACTCTCACATTTTAAAATCCTTGAATAGAGATAAAGTGCTACTTGGAGATTCACCATCTTTCTGATTCTTCTTTGAGGGAAGGCTACTCTTTGTTTTGAAACAAAATCCTTTTTATTTTGAAATGGAGGCTATAAGATTAGGAGAAACTAGAGCAAAATGATGGCACAGGCAGCTCCAAACCCCCAACCCTCAACAGAAACATAAGAAAAACAAACAGAAACTGTTAGGGCCAACACTGCCAGAACTCTGGAAAGCAAGCAAAGGTTTATAGCAACCAGACAAACACTGAATCAAGAAAAAAGCAACTGAAAAATGGTCCTGGTGTTTAAGGAAATCTCTATCAAAATATTATCTGAACACAAGCTAACATAACAGAGACAGCAGTGGTGGTGCATGACGAGGAATAGTCTTTTTGCAGAATAGTTTGTAAAAGTCACTCAAAAATGCAAGTACAGCCTTCAACAATCAAAAAACAGCAAACCCTAGAGAAGGAAGGGGAGAATCTGATTTCTGGAGTTACTGGATTGTAATAGTCAACTTGCAAGTTTTCAACAAAAATACCACAAGGTGTACAAAGAAACAAGAAAGTATGGCCCATTCAAAGAAACCAAATAAACTGACATAAATCATCCCTGAGGAAGCCCAAACATTGGACTTACTAGACAGAGACCCTAAAACAACTATTTAAGGTATGCTCAAATAGTCAAAGGAAACCATGGAAGGAAACCATATGTTAGGCCACAAAACAGGTCTCAATAAATTTAAAAAGATTAAAATCATACAAAATATTTTCTCCGACCACAATGACTGAAGCTAGAAATCAAAAACAGAAGAAAAACTGGAAAATTCACAAACGTGTGGAAATTAAACAGCACATTCTTAAGCAACTGATGTGTCAAAAAATAACTCACAAGAAGAATTAGGAAATATTTTGAGGTGAATGAAAACAAAAATACAACATGCCAAAACTTAAGAGATGCAGAGAAAGGCAGTGCTCAGAGGGAACTTTATAGCTGTAGATATCTACATTAAGAAAGAAGAAATACCTTAAGGTCAAGAATGGCATAGTACAAGGGTCCGGGCAGGGGAGGTAGACAGATCACATAGAACATGGAAGGCACGGCAAAAGTTACTCACAGATTGCTGTCATGTCTAAAACTTTAGAAAACTTGTAATTAAGATGATGTCTTGTACTTGGCTACATTTGGGGGTCTGTTAACAGAGGAGCCTGCATAGGCAAGCTTCCTAGGTGCAAAGGAAGGAGCTGGCCTGGAGAAGCTGGTTGGTTATGATATGAAGAAGAACAGATCATTAGGAGGAAGATGGGTGAAGTAAAAAGCAAGCAGCAAGATGGGTTTGTGGCATAGCTAAGCATTCCTTGGAGGACCCTAGAAAACACTTAAGGGTGGGAATCTGGTAAGAGGCCAGTTCTGTGAACAAACAGGATGTGGACTTTGGTTCACTGACCATTAAAGGGTATAGTAGCCCCTGAGGACTAGCGAAATTAGGGACATTGAGGATACTTATTTGTTTGCAGAGTTATTTTCACCACAAGACTATGCAATCTTTGAGAACAGGGATGTCAGTGAATGCAGGAATGATATCTCATCTATATCTCTCTCCAGTGTTGAGCACAGAATGTGGCAGATAATAGGGATTCAATAAAAATAGCCTAAACAATTGGATGGGGGGAGGGATGGAGGGGTGGAGAGATGGAGGAATGAAGGGATGGAGGGATGGAAGAACGGACGGATGGAGGGAAGGAGGGATGGAGAGGTGCAGGGATGGAAGAATGGACGACCATTAGTTGAGTGGGTAGGGTGATGGGTAGATGATGATTGTGTGGATGAATGGATGGCCATGAGAGGCAAAATGAATGTTTGTTACTTTACCATCATTATAATATGCAGAACCACATGTATAAAATCCTACTGAGTCCCTGCAAGTTACTGTATTGAAATCTGACCTCGAACTCTGACAGAGGATAATGCAGTTAGTTACAAAATTAATTTGACTCAGCCTGCATTCCAGCAATAGTGCTCAACCGTCTTTTCTGTGAATAGATACTCCTCACTTCTGCTAGCCCTGATATCACAAGATTCTGCGTCTGGCAAAGAACAGACACCCCCGTCTAGGGTCGGCTGTTCCCAGTGATTCCTTGGAGTGTGGCCCAAAACAGCCATGTGTGTACTTTAGAACCAGCCCATTTCCATCATTTTAGGGATGGTCACCTGACCTAGGCTTGGCCAATTAGATTCTCTCCCAGGAGGTTGCAAAGTTTGAATTGAGAGCTGGGAGAGGGCAGTAAGGGAATCAAGTTAATTGGCAGAAACCTAGGGAGGAAGTCCACATGTGACATGTTGCTGCTGGGACCCCCCAGAGCTGCCCTTTCAGAAGCTGGGGTGTTCAGCTCCACCTCACATTCATGAAGCAGCCAGTTCTCGTGGGAGGGCCGCCCACCAGAAGCTCTCCAACGAATTGCAGCTGCCATGAAGATTCCCATGACCCTGGGTCTGAGGGGACTGCTTACCTGAGAGGAATCACATTTCCTCATCTTCTCCTTCTTGGCCAGGCGCTTCTTTTTCTTGTGAAGAGGCTTGGACTCCAAAATCATTTCCTCGAGCTCAAAGGTGGGGTCGCAATTCAGCCTGCCTTTCTGCAAGGAAGACAGGTTGACTCACTCCTTAGATACCTGTATCTTTCTAAAACTAGACCCAACCGAATAAGGAGAATAACACTCCGTCCGTCCTGCAGGAGCAGTCCAAGAATAACCAGCTGGGAGTCCCGCTTGAAGTTTGAAATAATTTATTGCCAGCCTTGCTTTTCATGTTCTTTAATTTTGTATTTTGTTTATTTTTCTAAACTCCCAAGGAGCCTTCCATGAGTTAGAAAGGAAATCCTATAATAAATATTTTTCTAAAGTTTGACTTTGGGGCTGTTTCTTGAAGTGGGTTCAAGGGTAGATCAGAATCACCTTGAGTTGATTCCCAGTTTCCCCAACCAGACCTCGAGAATTAATGTTTCTGAACACCAGGGCCAGGAAATTGCATGTTTAACGAGCTGCCCAGGTGATTCAGATTCACAATTAAGTCAGACAAGTCCAGGTAGAAGGTCTCTCGGGGCAGCGCTGACGGCTCATTGCGGGGAGCGTGGCAGAGCAGAAACAACGGGAAGGGTGCCTAGATCTCCACGGCGTCATGCATCACCCACAGTGCAAGCGGCCCCTGCTGGACCCTGCAGGGTGGCCAGGTAGGACCCCACCCCCCTACTGCTCCGTGAGCTTGTTATTCTGCCAATCTGCCGACAACTGAATGTGTAGAATCAGGCTGTGGGGAGAGAGAGGAGTCAGAGCGCTCACTTGGCCCCTTGGCCGGAGCTTCTGGGTCTGGCTTTTACCGGCCGACTGCGGGAGGCCACAGATACCTTGGCCGGGTAGAGCCAGTGGGAATTATTTCGCTTTGGCTATTAGTCATTGGGAATATGGTTCCCAGCATAGAACTACCAGAGGAAGAGGGGTGCATGGTAAAGATAAATACCCGACCCCATCCCCAGCAGCTGTCAGTCCTTTGACTCAGAACTCCTTGGATACAAATTTCTATATCTTTGGAATCAGAGAAAACTTTTTTTTTTTTTGTTTTTAAATTGGCAGATTCCCAGAAATGACTGTTTGTAGGATTAGGACTTCTTTCCATAAAAAGTAAGCCACAAAACGTGGTTAGGAGCTAGAACGCCCAACATAGATCTAGATTAGAATCCCAGCTCAGCTGTGTGACCTTTGGTGGCCAACCTACCCTGTGTGTGCCTCAGTTTTCTCATCTGTAAAATAGAAATCTGGGCTGTCTTACAACATTGGCTCGTTATCTAATGAGACCATGTGCGTATCTGGCACACAGAGTTATGCGCATTGAATGAGAGTTACTATGGGTTTATTAAGATTGACTCACGTTAGGAATAAATCCTGGAACGAGCCTCTTCTGCAAAACTGCGTCCCAGTTCATATCATTCATATATGGGAAGTTTTGAATATCGGACAAATGGGAAAACCGTTGGTCTGGATTCGGTTCCAGTAGCTGCCAATGGAATACAAACACCAAGATCATGAGGAAGGTCAAAACTTGGAGTGCAAAAAATCATACAGATTCCCTATGAATATTTCCAAGTATAGGATTGAAGGAAACAAGTAGTGCTCTCCTTTCTTAGCCCCATAAACAAATAATATAGATGAGTGGTCAGAATGAATTTTAAGTTGGTTTTTGTAAGTTGCAATGTGGTGAGTAAAAATAGCTTGTCCTACTGAGTCAAACTTATGTTTGATTCCTGATTCCCCAACTTAGTAATGATGGGCAAGTTTGTTCTCTAAACCTCAGTTTACCCATCTGTAAAAAAGGTATAATAAGCTATTTCAAAAGGTTTAGCTACGATTAAATCAAGCCATGTATATAAAGTGACCAAGAGAAGGTCTGTTCTTCTTACGGGGAAAATGTACATTGGTTTTAACAAATGAAATTTATTTCACACTAAAAAATTTAGCAGTTTTTTTACCACTAATCAAAATATACTGGGGTGACACAGATAAGATGTAACTAAGGTTGCTGTGATAGTTCTGGGTTTTATGAACTGGGATTAAAGATTTTTTCCCCTGTAACCACTCCAGAGGCAACATCATTTCAATCCTGTGGGTCAAATGGAAAATAGCAGTTCCACTTGAGAATGGGCCTGGAGGTGACAACTCTGGGTCATCAGTGTTCACTTTTGGGATAATAGGGCTGTCTTGGAACTAAGGAAAATTTGCTTATGGAAAATGACCCCTGCCCCCGTTCTTTATCTTTGACATCACCAACGGCAATATCCCTATTCCAAAACAGAACACTGGACCCATAGACAAGAGACATAGGTTTTGAATTCTTAGCCCCCAAAGCTCTTTTCCTTGACCAGTTACAACCTGGGCAATTTTCTCTCTTCAGAAAAAAGCCGAGCTCATCCTCTTAAGCTCCTCCATTCTTTCTTTCACGTAATTATTCACTACCCATGACTGAGCTCTCACTACAGCTGTCCTTAATCTTTCTGGTGAACACAGGCACCTTGAAAAGCTGAGGAAAACTGTGGACCTCATTAATTCAAATAGCAAATTCTACCACCTGTCATACTCTGTGTTAAGTGCTGAGGACACCATGAACAAGTCAGACGTGGTCCGTCCCTCATGCAGCTTAAAGAACAGTGGTCATTAACCCAAGAGTCACACACGTGCAAGGTATAATTTTAAACTGTGAAAAATATGATGAAGGAAAGTTCGTGCTGTGTGATCTGACAACAGAGGGAGGCTCCCAGAGGAAGTGATACGTGAGCTGAGATCTAAAGCTGTGTTTCTCAAACTATGCAGAAGGGCCAGTTATTTCTCTTTGTTTGTTTGGTTTAATTTCCAACCCACTGAAGTCAATATGTGGTGTTACTGTGCATGGCTAGTATGGACCACCACACTGTGTGCAACTTGTGGTTTGAGTTCAACATCACTGCATAGGCTTGGACCCTATTCAGTGAGATGAGTCCACTGACCATGTGCTTTGAGGTATCAGAGGTATCCAGTTGCTATAAAAGTTTTTAAATGCTTCCCTCAATTTCTATACGTGTTATGGACCTGTTGGAAAGTAATTCATGGGCTTGAACCAGTCAGTGAATCGCATTAGTAGTACTGACCTAAAGGAGGGAGCTGGAAGAGCTGGGGATGGGAGCAATGTTCTAGGCAGTGAGACTAGCATGTGCAAAGGCCCTGTGGTTAGAGAATGATATATGAGGCTGAGGAGGGGGAGGGCAAAGAGGAGAGAAAAGAAGCTCAAAGCAGTTTGTAGTCAAAAGGGGGGCAACAGTCCAAAATAAGACTTGAGGGGTAGTTGGAACCTTCACACCATACAAATAATTTTGATCTTTATTCTAAGAACAATGGGAAGGCAATAAACTTTGCATTGAACAGATCCCTATGGGGCACAGCAGAGAAGAGAATGGAGTGTATAAAAGTGTACAGGGGCAAACCAGTGAAAAGGCAAGACTTGATGGCAGTAGGACTAGGAAGATAGTAGTGGAGATGGAGAGAAGTGACAGATTCCGAAGACATTTAAAAGGTCAAATGTGAACATGGTGATGAACTGGGTATGCGGATGATGAATGATTTCCGGTTCTGGCTTATATTAGTGGGTGGACGGAGAGGCCAGAGCAGGAACGCTGGAGAAAGTCCAGGAAATAATGAGTTCAAGAACTCCATTTGGCACATGGAGTTTGAGATGTCTTTGGGACATTTAAGAGGACGTGTGTGTCGCCTTATTAATGAAGCCATGTATTTGAAAGCTGTTAGCTGCAAAACCCACTCTGGAAATGTATTTATCATGACTGCCTCCAATATTGTAACTTAACTTTTAACTTTAAACCAGAGCATGGAAGGAAGCATCACTTCCTTTTGTCATGCATTTGTCCTTCTTACCTTTTTAAGAAGTGACACCATTTCCTGTGACCAGGCAGAAGGGTAAGTCACAAGCGCCGTCTCAAACATGTGTGCAATTTCCTTGCTGGAAGTACTGGAGCGAATATGATACGGTCTCTTAAGGGAGAGAAGTAAGAGTCTTCATTTTTAAAGGGTAAAAGAAACAGTGTTGCTTTGCAAATGCTTCCAAGCTAAATTTTCAACCAGTAAAATCTAAATAGCATTTTCTAATGCCCTCCAGCCAATTGTTGTGTTGCCATATGCATATGTGGTCCACGGTTGCCAGATTTCCTACTTTTAAAAAAGCATACCAGAAATCTATAGTTTCTTGTGAAATCTTGGGATTTTTAAAAGTTGGTAACCCTCTGGGTCAAAGGAAACATTTCTGTGGGCTAAATCCACGTCTGAGATGTCAGTTTGGAACTGTTTTGTAAGGTTAACTAATGTAAGTATTTACCTAAAACATTGGACAAGTGCTCAGTGAATGGAAATTTTAAAAATTGTTATTTAAGTGTTGATTATAAAGAGATTCAGAGTTTTACCATACACACACCTCTTTTTACTTGTTCGAATCATAATGACTAAGCTCAGGTTAGAAGGTTACCCAGAAGACTTCAACCCCAGTCCCAAATGCTATGAGCTGCTAGTACTATGGAGTGGGGTGGAGAATTTTGTGATGAGGCAAAAGTATTTTTACCTCTGAGAAAACCAGATTCTTCTATAGTCCTAACTTGGGGGAAAAAGAAATTAAACAAAACGGTGGCTTTGTTATAATTTTCACAGATATCCACTAGAGGGCAGCCTTTACCTACACTGATTTCTCTGTTTCATAAAGGATTCACCCTGGGATTGTCTCTCTTTATGTGAAGTGAGCTACTTAAAGCTGGAGATTTTACCATAGTCACATTTTTGCCCATGGGACCTAGCACCTAGTGAGAGCTCATTGCATGTTTGTTGAATGAACAAAATTTTCATATTAGATTAACCAACAACAGGACAGTGAATATGGATATGTACATTTATCAAGTGCCTGACTCTTTCGAGATAATAAATGACTGTGGACCGATTTCTCCCAACTAAATTGGGAGAAATGGAGGAGTTTAATTTTTTCCTTGTTGTAAATCATTATTAAAAGGTAACATAATGTAATTAAGTGTTGGAGCTCTGAAGGCAAAAGGATTTGAGTGCTAAACTGGGTCAGTCAATTTGAGTTTCAATTCCTTCATCTGTAAGATGAAGTTACTTCTTCTGTAAAATGAACCACCTTAGGGGAGTGTTGGGAAAATTAAATGACATAATACATGTAAAGTTCTCAATAGAGTGGCTAACATATATTAGACATAATACAGGAGCGATATTATTATTGACATAAAGGTAAAAAGGATGGTGGCTATAAATGTAAATAATGAACAGCAAGATGAGTCATCAAAAAAGGTGGTGTGAAGGAAGGCTTAAATCTATGCATGGCATGTCAACGGCACTTACCCAGGGAACCAGGAAGTGCTAGGGGTTGACTCCCTAAAAGGGAGATTGACCAAACTTTATTTTTTTAATGCAAGGTTTAAAAACCCCTGCCGCATATTTTCTTCCCTCAAGACTGAATAAAGGACCATAGTTAATTCATTTGTCTCAGTAATGATACAGTGGAAATAACCCTTGTAACTCAATATCAGAAAAAGAGTGCCGGGTACCTTATCAGCGTCATCAATGTTTATTGACTGTTTGCAAGCCAAGGGCACTGTGGGTCACTACATGTGATTCACTGCATGTTTACCATTAAGAGCTGGGGCAGGTTGGCACACCAAGTTTCCCGGGTTATATGCATGTGCACATATATTTTTTCTTTTTTCTAATTTTCTTCTTTAATTCATTGATGTCTCTAAACCTGCTTTTGAGACATCTAAGAACACAAAGTGCTTTGATAAACTAATAAAGGAACTGACAAATGCCACAAGCAAATGGCTTAAGTATGTTGTGTTTTTTTCATTTACTTTAGGCCATATGACTGAACGTAATATACATATATTTAAATCCTCATACTCTGTCGACTTGTTCAAAACAGTCAAATTACCTTTGTCTTATACAATAATGTATTTTTCTAGTTCCAAAGTTTAAAAGCCACATTAAGCCATCAACAACCAGAGCTTTATATTTATTCATTTACCAAATATTGATTGAATGCCTACAATGTCCCGCACCTCTGCTGGGCCCTGGGGATACAATGAAGACAGGACAGATGGGATTTCTACAGTGGTAGAGCCTACAGTCTACTCAGCAAAACCATAAATAATAACAGAGACTGTACGCACACACACACAAATCAATGGAATACATGCTATAAAGAAAAATTACAGTGTGCAATGACAGGATATAGCAGACAATTATAGGGCAGCATATAAATTAAGAATGAGCATATAAAAAATAACCAAGGTGGAAAAGGTAAAATGTTAGATGGGACAAAGTGAGGTGTTGTGATTATAGTCTTATTTCAGGAGTACAAAAGCAAAAGAGCTGCAGCCAAGGATGTACAATTAGTGCAGAACGACGTACGTCCCTATCGTAAGCTAATACTATGGATAATACAAAATTAGAGAAGACGTGTACCTTGCCTTTACAATGGCAATGCGAGCGGGGACACAGAGAGATGACAAAGCAGCTTAAGGGCTAAGGGACCATGGTCAGGAAAAGATCAGACACCACAGGGATGTTTCAGGCACATTTCCCTTTGAAGCATATATTTTTCTGTTAATCACAATTTGTAAATGTGGAGGAAATGATTGTTTAGCACCCTTCTTCTGTGGTTTAGTTGTGTTGCCAGTTGTAATGAAATGTTGGTATTTCATTTCTTCAGATTAGCTATATTTTGAAACATAATTACATGCAGGCTCCTTGGTGATTCTTTGTGAGAATGTGTCAGAATTGTTTTGTAGTGACTTGTTCCTCTGTACTTTCAACAAGCATTTGTTATGTACCTGTTGAAAGCTAAATATTGTGGATAATACTAAACTGTATAAAACACTGGCTTCGCCTTTAATAAATTTACAGTCTGATGATATAGAAGAGATTAAAACCATAAAAATAGATATACCTGGAAACATTTACAAGGGCGATACATTTGTGAAATGGATTTAATCCTAAAATGTAAAATAGATTTACGTGTTCTGATGTAGAAAGTTCTACATTTTATTTTAAGTGGAAAAAGAAAGTCTCAACAGACAGGTTAAAGCATAATTCTCTTTTTACTGAAACAACAATAACTGTATGCACATGTATGTGAAAACATTATCCTTATAAAATCAGAAAAGGTTTGGAAGTAAATACAAGCTGTTAATTCTAGAAGATGAGATTGGAAGGTCAAATGAGTTTTTAACTTCTTAATTGAGAATTTTCTAAGTCTGTCCTTTCTTAGAAATGATCAATATACATGAGATATAAGGATTCTGAAAAGTTCTACAATTAAGACACATCCTTAACTTTACTCAAACTTAATTTAGCAATTTCCAAACTTATTCAAAGAGTGATTTTTTTTAAAAAAAGACCAGGGCTTATCTTAGGAAATATCTTTATAGGCAAAGGAACAAGAGGAAAAGAGCTCCAAGGGACGCCTCGAGACAGGAGGGAGTCCAAAGAGGCTGAAGTGAGTTTGTGAGGAGTCAGGGTCATTCAAATTGAAGCAAAATCTGAAAAGTTAACATGGTTCTAAAGGGCAAAGAATGCCAAGCTAAGGTGTCTGAAGAGTGTCGGGGAGGAGAGGGGTGGGTAAGGCAGGTGAAGGGGTGTGTGTGTGTGTGTGTGTGTGTGTGTGTGTGTGTGAATATACGAGGCATTAGGGAGCAACAGCATTTTTTTTTTAACATGAAAAGTTAAATCTGTGCTTTACAAAAAAGAATCTGCATTCCCATGTTCATTGCAGCATTATTCACAATAGCCAAGGCACAGAAACAGCATAAATATCCATCAACAGATGAATGAGTAAAGAAGATGTGTGTGTACATGATATACATATATATATTTATTTATATATTATATATATAAATATTATTTATATATTTATACATATATACATATATTTATCTATAATATATACTTATATATGGTATTATATATTTACACATAATATTCATTATATGTGGATAAATTATAAATGAATAATGGAATATCATACATAACATATATATTTTCATGTACAATATATATGAATGGAATATTATTCAGCCATAAGAAAAAAGGAAATCCTGCCATTTGCAACAACATGGACAGACCTTGAGTCCAATACACAAACTGAAACAAGTCAGACAGAGAAGCCAAATAACCGCATCGTATCACTTACACATGAAATCTTAAAAAAAAATAAAATCAAACACATAGAAACAGAGAGTAGAAAAGTAGTTGCCAGGGGTTGAGGGTGGGGAAAATAGGGAGAGGTAGGTAAAAGGGTACACACTTTCAGTTATGAGCCGAATAAGATCTGAGGATCTAAGTGTAGCATAGTCACTATAGCTGATAACCCCGAATTTATATATGTAGATATGAATTCGGCAACCTAACAGTAACTATGCTTCACCTTTCCTAAGCAGAAAAGGAAAAGAAAAATGAATCTGACAGTGTTAATACATTGTCAGTTACATGAAATCACAGGGAACTACCACGAGGTACAACAATATGGGAGGGAGAAAAAAATCTTTTCTTAGCAAAATTCTTCCTAGGCATTTTCTTAGTTTAAGAAATGTTTCTTGGGGCTTCCCTGGGGGCGCAGTGGTTGAGAATCTGCCTGCCAATGCAGGGCACACGGGTTCGAGCCCCGTTCTGGGAAGATCCCACATGCCGCGGAGCAACTGGGCCCGTGAGCCACAATTACTGAGCCTGCGCGTCTGGAGCCTGTGCTCCGCAACAAGAGAGGCCGCGATGGTGAGAGGCCCGCGCACCGCGATGAAGAGTGGCCCCCACTTGCCACAACTAGAGAAAGCCCTCGCACAGAAACGAAGACCCAACACAGCCATAAATAAACAAAAAAATTTAAAAAAAACAAAGAAATGTTTCTTTTAAAAGGAAACTACTCTAATTTGCCACTGAACCCAGAACCCAAGAGGCAAATGAAAGACAGGGATCCAACAAGACAGGGCATGAATTGTGTCATATTAATAATTCACACTGAATCAGAGCCCTGGATTATGACTGCAAAATTATTTTCTTTAAACAAACAAATATATTTATATAAGATACGGAGTGACGTGTATCGATTTTCCCTCTCCAGGAGTTAATAATATCCCTATAATTCATTTAATGTTATCTGCATAATTTAATGTCAACTCACACGCTTGGCCCCATATGCAGGAGAGTGAATTAATTATGGGCAGAAATCCCAAGTGTTGTTACCAGCATCACATGGCCTTGTTGCTTTCATCTCTGAAACAAACTACTTGACTTTTGGCAAAAAAAAAAAAAAAAAAAAATCCTTTCACTGTAAAAATGAAACTTGCTGGAAGAGTAACGAAGGAGAAATGTAATTCCACTGTACCCGGCCTCTCAGCAGCTCATATGCTGTCACTCCCAGTGACCACCAGTCAACAGCAAACGAATAACCTGCTTCTCTTCTGGAGTTGAACATCTCAGGTGCTGAAAAACACAGAAGAGTTAGGTCAGTTTTACTCCCTGAGACATTAACAAATCTATCTTCCCAACATGTTCCTCCGAAGGCGAATTACCAGGGAAAAGGGTACAAGCACTTTTATGGGTGTTTATCAGCCATTGCTAGCTTGCTCACTGCAGGCAAAAGTTTCTAATTTTCTAGTCTTTCTCATTCATCACCAACACACACAGGCATACACAGCCTTTAATGGACAAATTCTTCTCTGACTTAGAACACGCACCTATGAAAAATTGGATCCCATCAGGCCTCAGGTGTGAGGCTGACTCTGAAAGCAGGAAGGCTGAGAAGAGGTTACATTCATTGTCTTGATTTGGAAGCGTTGTGATCAGGACGTAAATTTGTATTACTGCTGCAAACATTGTTCAGAATTTGGCTCCCAACTACATGGGATTGACTCTCCATCTCAGAGTCATCTGGAAGAGGCAAAGGCAGCATTTGCAGCCTGTACTGGGGGTGAGGGAGAGGAGAAAGGGCGGGGCACTCTGAGAGAGACACGGTTTTCCATCACTTGTGGGGCATTGACACTTTGTCCCATAGTTCTGTGAATTGGCTCCAGTGGAAGGCAGAACCTCAGTCAGTCTTACCCCAGTGGAGACCCCTAGTTATGTGTTCTCTAACACACTGAGAACCTTCTACCTTCTACACACCCTTCCAAGAATATACCTAACTCCTGAGGGATGGAGTGGGGAAAATGAAGTACAAAGCAAGGGCAGGTCTCTTCTCTGTTTGCTTGTCCAGTACCGAATCTGGCATTTAGTGTCACTCAACAGAAATTGGTTAAAAGAATGAACAATACTGAATCAATCAATCAAGCCCTGGTTGCAAACATTAGCTGAAACCAGGCTGGCTGTGTTCAAAAACCGCCTTCACCACTTATTGTGACCTTAAACGAGTCAGTGGGCTGAGCTTGAGAATCTTCATCAGCAAAATCAGAACAATGAGAAGGCAGTTCCTACAGAGGTGAGAAACTAAATGAGATAATACATGCCAAAATCTCAGCACAGTGTCTGGCACCTGGAAAGTACTCAGAAAACTAGGCACTCTTCTAGAGAGGCAAACATCCATAATAATGGGAATTTTACCTAGCCAAAAGCTGCACACTTGACCCAAGCCTCTGCTAGTAAGGTGCTGGCTCTGGACAAAGGAAATTGGTGTGATGTGGGACCTGCATACAGGTTTGCCCTGCCTGGTGCACTCAATTTCAAGTAAAATCCTGTGGGCAACATCCAATCAGAGAGGTAGAATGTTGACATCCCAGCGTCCAGGGTTGACCCAGACTATAAAAGCCCGCTGTAGCAGAACTAAGCAAGCTTCATTCCCTGGTGGATTCACCTTTCATGCATCACTGCATTCTTTCTGCAAGTCACAGCTCCCCATGCAATTTGGGAGATAATGGTCCTGACCCCACAGTGCTCCCACAGACCGGATGGAGTGGGCTATACTTCTGCTTTCCCTTATCAGTATCTCACAGCAAGTCATCTGTAGATGACGTAGTCCCTCCAGGTGACAGGTGACAGATATCTCAGAGAAGCTGCAGAGAACTTTGAGGGATAAACAGACAATTGTGCTAAGAAATTACCCACCAGCATAAACATCACTCTATGAAAGCTGTGTATTCTGTCATCTTGGACCACCCTTGGAGTTTATACGAGTAGAATCCTCTTCTACTTACTGTTTTCCAGCATGAAGACACTTGAATATTCATGCATTCATTCAACAAATATTCACAGTATGCTAGGCATTGAGGAGTTTTGGAAGAACACTAAGAAAAAACATGATGGCAACATACAAAAGCATAACAGATGGGTAATTCTTTGAGCCCTCAAAGAGCTGAAAAGCCAGGGCAGGGAGATGCTGAGGGCTTCCATCAACCCTGCAGGAGGACTCCTTGCTCCTGAGACGGTACAAATAGAGGTGGAGAGGGACTAAGTTTCCTTCAAAAAAGACGTTGAGTATTTCATTTGGTTTTTAAAGTATTTCCATACTTACATTCAGAAAAGTAAATATAAAAGAAAAATTAACAAGCAGTTATAAGTAAATGGCCATGTAACCTTACACAGGGCACAATATAGAATCTTGACTCCACCACTGGGTCCTGTCCTGTTTACAACCATAGAAGTAACCACTATCCTGAATTTCTGTCGGTAATTTTCTTCTTGCCTTTCTACATAGATTTACTATCTGTGTATGCATTTCTAAGCAACACCTTAGTTTTGCCTATTTTAGTAATACATATGTTATATATATGTTGTGTATATACATATGTATGTGACACATGTATGTATAACAGATGTGTGTATAACATATATGTATATGTATTTGTGTATATATATAACATGGGTATGTGTGTTGTGTGTGTGTGTTAAATCTTACGGCTTGTTTTCTTCAGTGACTTGCTTTTCTTGTTCAACATTATGTGTATAAAATTTATCCAATTTGCTGCACATAGTTTGTTCACATTCAAAGCCATACGAATACACTGTCATTTACCTACCTTTCCTACTTTTAATAGCCATTTGGATTGTTTTCAATTTGGAGTATTTTGAACAATGCTCTCATGAACGTTCCTGCACATGTAAGACTCCTCTAAGTCCACACGTCTTCAGGTTACATTTCTGGGAGGGGTAATTCTGGGATGGGCTGTGCATCTTCACCCATGCTAGATAACGCCAAACTATTTACCACAGTGGTTGTACCAATTCACGCTCTGACTAGCAACGGGTGAGACTTTGCTCAACCTCCTTATCCACACTTGACATTAACTAACCTTGTGACTTTTCCAATCTAGTGGGTATGTAATGGTCTTCCATTGTGGTTTAAATTGGCATTCTCCTGATTACTAATAAGCTTGCCCATGTTTTAATACATTTATTAGCTATTTGGATTTCCATTATTTGGCTTTCAGATTTTAAAGCAACAGGACAGTAGATTCTGCTCAGGACATAAAGAAAGGGGCCAAGAACTGATATATAAATATAGTACAACAGAAATAATTCATGGAATTTACAAAAATGATTCTAAATTTCCTCTATAAAATATGTGAATAATAAAGGTTTTCTGAAAAAGGATAAAGGGACTTGCATTCCATGTGTTAAACCACATTATAAAGCTACAATAATTGATTTGAAAGCCACAGAATATAGATGCTAGTACATAAAAATACTTAGCTTATGATGAACATGATTCAAATCAGCATGTTTGGGATCTTATTTGATACACGGTCTCAAAACAATTATTTAAGAATATAACAAAGATGAAGTCATATCCTTACTGTATATCTTACCACATATATAGCTGGATTAAGAAAAATTAAACTATAACAAAAATAAGAATATAGGTAACCATGTCTAAAATCTAGAGGTAAGGTCTTGCTAAGAATATCATCAAAGGTAGAAACTATAAAGTAAAAAGACTAATGGTTTAAGATCTGGAAGCAACCTAAGTGTCCATCAACAGATGAATGGATAAAGAAGATGTGGTAGATATATACCATGGAATACTACTCTGCCATAAAAAAGAATGAAATTTTGCCATTTGCAACAGCATGGATGAACTTGGAGGGTATTATGCTAAGTGAAATAAATCAGAGAAAGACAAATACTGTATAATATCACTTATATGTGGAATCTAAAAAATACAACATCAAAAAGAGTCATGTACCAAAATGTTCATTGCAGCTCTATTTACAATAGCCAGGACATGGAAGCAACCTAGGTGTCCATCAACAGATGAATGGATAAAGAAGATGTGGCAATATATATACAATGGAATATTACTCAGCCATAAAAAGAAACGAAATTGAGTTATTTGTAGTGAGGTGGATGGACCTAGAGTCTGTCATACAGAGCAAAGTAAGTCAGAAAGAGAAAAACAAATACCATATGCTAACACATATATATGGAATCTAAAAAAAAAAAAAAAAAAAGGTCATGAAGAACCTAGGGGCAAGATGGGAATAAAGACGCAGATCTACTAGAGAATGGACTTGAGGACACAGGGAGGGGGAAGGGTAAGCTGGGACAAAGTGAGAGAGTGGCATGGACATATATACACTACCAAACGTAAAATAGATAACTAGTGGGAAGTAGCCTCATAGCATAGGGAGATCAGCTCAGTGCTTTGTGAACACCTAGAGGGGTGGGATAGGGAGGGTGGGAGGGAGGGAGACGCAAGAGGGAAGAGATATGGGGACATATGTATATGTATAACTGATTCACTTTGTTATAAAGCAGAAACTAACACACCATTGTAAAGCAATTATACTCCAATAAAGATGTTTAAAAAAATTAAAAATTAAAAATACAACAAACTAGTGAATATAATGAAAAAGAAGAAGATTCACAGTTATAGAGAACAAACTAGTGGTTACCAGTGGGGGGAGGGAAGAGAGGAGGGGCAATATGGGGGGAGGGGCAGTATAAGGGTAGGGGATTAAAATGTACAAACTACTGTTAGGTATAAAATAAGTTACAAGTATACACTATGCAATACAGGGAATATAGCCAATATTTTATAATAACTATAAATGGAGTATAACCTTTAAAAATAAAAAAATAAAATAGACTACAAAAGAATATGACTAAGGGTTTGATGTTAGGAACATAGTTCTTCATGTCAAAAATGCTATAAGAACAACAGCAACTAGAAAGTAGGAAATTATATTTATAACACATATACATTAGAATTTAATATCCTTTATATATAAAGGTCAAGAATTCTTTACATAGTAAGAAATAGAAAAAAATGTATTAACACTCTAATAGAAAATGGGCAAAGAACATGAAGAGGCAATTTACAAAAGAAGTAAAATAAAAGCAATTTTAATGTCATCATGAGGTACCGTTTTCACTTATCTTTTTTGCGAAGATTAAGATATTGACAGTGCAGCCCTGGTGAGGATGCAAGGAAGTGAATATCCTCAGATGCTTGCAGAGCAAATGAGGAGAAATCAACGCAAACTTTCAGGAGGGAAATGCATTAACATATATACCCTTTGACCAGAATTTCCTTGAATGGGGATTTATCACGGGAAATAAGTTGTAGCACATATTTCTGCTAACAGGATTTTTATCACAAATTTATTTATATTTCAAAATGAGAAATCACCTAAGATTCAACAATAAGGAATTGGTTCAATAGATTTTGATGCAGCCCTCTAATTCTGTAGCATGTGAACATGAAAAACGATAGTTATATATATGGGCCTGGAAAAATAAGTAGTGTCAGTTGTCCGGAGCCGGGCTCTGAAGTCAGAGAGAAGTGGTTGCCGTTCTGGCTGAGACATGCTTACTGCCAGGAGGCGGAGAGATAGCACAGCAGCGTGTGGAGGGTTAGACTCTGGCATCCCTCACTGAATTGCTTTTAGTTTAAATGATGTAACACATGCACTTAGGACAGTGCTTGGCCAACAGGAAGAGCTCAGTAAATGTCAGCCATTACTCCTCCTGCTCCGCTGTCATCACCATCAACATTCCAGACTTGAGAAGTTTTCGATTTGGATTTAACTTTGTGCTCTGCCAGTTGCTTGCTGTGTGATTATAATCACGTCACTTTCTCTGTAGGCCTGATTTTTTTTAATCTATGAAAACATATTTCGTTGAGTTGCTTTGAAAATTTAATGTTATAATGTTAAAAACTTAACAAAATGCTTGGGACATAATAGATGCTCAGTATATGATGCCTATTGTTGTTATTACGTTTTAAAGTGAAAATTCAGGTTGCAAAACTCCAGTATGATCCAATTTAAAAAAATGTGTTTGTGTGTATACAGAATAAAGGTCTGGAAGGAAACCATAAATATCTACAAGTAGAGAGATTAATTTCCCCATTGCTTAATCAGCATTTTACACATTTTCCGTAGTATATCTGTTTGTTTGCTTTGGTTAATTTGGAGAAGAGGAATGTTTTAATTGGTTAAGCTCTAAGTGATCTGGATTATATTCACACAGACCAGGGGTGGGGAGAAGGAGGGATTGGAGTTGATTGGAAAGAGCATGGAGGTAGAAGATGATGAATTCAAAAAAGCAAAACTTCCTTGTTGGGTGCAGGTGCTTAAGAACTGACAGACAAGGGGTGGGATAGGGAGGGTGGGAGGGAGACACAAGAGGGAGGGGATATGGGGATATATGTATACGTATAGCTGATTCACTTTGTTATAAAGCAGAGACTAACACACCATTGTAAAGCAATTATATGCCAATAAAGATGTTAAAAAAACAAAACAAAACAAGAACTGACAGGCAGCTCATCTTCTTATTGCCAGAGTCGAGGAACTGCTGTATAATATGCTAAGCATCTTACATTAGAAAATGTTGTATATTCCTATAATCTTCATTCAGTATTTCATCCTAGTTTTCTTTCTTTTTAGAGTATTTTTTCTTTCTGGTTAATTGCTAATTACATTCTGCAGGAATGCTATAAAATGAGTGCTGGTGAATGTCTGTTAGGTAGATTTTACCAAATTATTGGGAACATAATTTTTAAAAAGAGAAAGCAGACTTCTGCCTGTGATATCTCTTAGGAAGATTCCTATCCAAAAATCAAAGGCAAGAACAACTTCTGGATGAAAATATAAGCGTTGACAGTCAGATATTCATTTTTTAAAATAAAACTAGAAACATTTCTAAGAGCGTGGCCTACCTAATTTGGCTTACATCTATTTAAGAATCATAAATACATAAACTTTTAAATTTCTCTCTCTCTCTCTTTTAGGGAGAAGCTTGGTTTTCTAAAGTCAGAATGAGCTTGCTTTAAATCTAGGCTTTTTCAATTATTAGCCATGTGATCTTGAGCAAATTACTTAGCTTCTTATTTTCCTCATTGTAAAATGGTGATAATTACAGTTTGCCTCACAGGGTTGTTGAGAAAAAATTAATGAGTCAATGAATGCAAAACATTTAACACATTGTCTGGTCCCTAGAAGGCTTTCAATAAATATTAGTAATTGTTAATTATAAGGGTGAGGGTGGAGAGGTGCAGAGAAGCTTGACTGGATTCCAATTTCCTAGCTCTGTGTCGCGAAAAGACTGGAAATGCCAATTTTTAGGAGAATCAAATTATACGGATATTGTATTTAAAATCACTGGGGAGAGAAAAGAAAGATGGTCTTCCTTTACTCCTCTCACCATGGAAACCAGGCTTAGAAAACCCAGATGCACATTTTCTGATTTGGCTCCAAGCAAATAGCCCTTAATATGGAAACCCAGAAAACCTGGGGAATAAACTCATCAGACCAGCAGTCTCAGAGATTCCTTTTTATCATTTGAGTACCATGGGTTTTAGGCAAGAAAATAGGCTGAATTATATGTGTCCATTATTTCAGAAGGACAAAGGAGACTTATTCCCCCCCACTGATAATTGGAAGCCAGGAAATTTGCAGTTGTTCAAATACCATATAAAATCAGGCTCATTTTTCCCCACAGATGATTTCTTTCTCTTGGAAAGCGAGGTGGCCCTGCACAGAGTTCTCTTTTCCTCTCTCTCTTTATTTAGTTCTCTCTTTAGTTCCACGAGGAAGAGAATGAAATAGTGAAAGAAAGTGGCATTGCTCTTGCCTTTAATTTCAAGTTCAAATATTTCACCTGTGAATTATTCACGGGATTGTTGTGGTGATAAACCTAAAACCAAAATTATAACTGGAAGGTACTTTGTGAACTTACAGCCCTATGCATGTTATGCAGGATTATGTAAATCATGGTTATAATAATACTTATGTCACTTATTACCATCCTACTTATGGCTGTACCTTCTCTGTTTGATTCTATTTTTTTTTTTTTTTAACTCCCCTTACTAGAAGGTTAGCTCCATGGGCTGGAGACCTTGTATGTTTTGCTCCCTGCAGGATCACCGGCACCTGAAACAGTGTTGAGTACACAGAGGCAATTAGTAGATATTTACTGAATTAATTATTAATATTCTTCATCAGGAAGTAGGTAGAAACTGTCCTTAATAACTCATAAAATAGTGTTTTTACATGTAATCCGTGACTCTCCTGAATCAGGATCAGACTGGGTGCTTGCTAAAAGGAGGTTCCTGAGGTTCACCGCACACCTGTGAAATTAGAAGCTCTCCAGGTAAAGTCAGAGGGGGGACTTGTCATTTCTAGCTGCAAGGCCCTACGGACGATTGAACCCGTAGTACATGGTGGCTACAGGAATGAGTGAAAAAGCCTTCCTCTTAGTCGCTATGGCGGCTCAGGGGGCCCATACCCATGTAAGGCTTGGTGCCGGCCACGGTGGTGAGGCACATGTCCACAGGTAGCATCGTAGCAATGTTGAAGTCTGTGATGTGCACGTGCCCTGCGAGGGAGAAGGACCACAGAGAACGTTAAGTTCCATTCAACCCAGCGGCACACCACGCTTTTTTTTTTTTATCAAAAGTACCTGGAAGCTTAGTTTGTAAATTCTTGCACGCCATTTGCAATTGGGTACAGGCAGTAAAAACTCGATTATCCTATCCCCAAGACCAATATAGTCTAAACCAGCAACCCTCCAGGTGCCAAAACACGAAAAGGTTAATGTCTGGTTGTAAATTTGTAGTTCAATGTCAGAAAGTTTTAACCTTGGTCTTTAAGAGCCCACGCTCTGGTAAATTCTACTTAGGCAATTTTTGCCTGTTGTCAGCATTTTAAGTTGGTACAGCCTGTGAGAATCAAGAGGGGGGCAGATAAGGACTATGTGAAGTGTCAAATTTCCAAGCATCTTTACAGGATCTTTTTTTTTTTTTTAAAGAAACAAATGTTGTTAGTACAAAGCAGACATGACTGTGGATACATATATTTATTTCTTTGCCAAGAAAGAGTTCTTTCTCTCCTTGTTTTTCTGAATATCATTAGTAGTTTTTTGTCTGAGAGTTCAGGTTGTCCCCCAGGGGTCCCCAACAAAATAATGTACCGAGGGAAAGTAGGGAAAAGTCAAGTTTTATTTTTAAAGAGGCTCTAGAAAGAGCCCTAGACTGGGAGCCAGGAGACTTAGGTCCTGCCCTGAATTCTGCTCCAAATACATCGTACACTTGAAGTTCCTTTCCTGTGTTGAACCTAAGTTTCCCTTAAAAAAAAAATTCATGGGCGGACTGGATGATCCCTAGGGTCTCTCTGCAGTGTTCACACTCATGGCAATATAGTGTGGGTCTAACACAAGTTGAGCAGCGAGCACACCCTACAAAGTGTATTAGGGTCCTTACATTCACAGCCAGAAGTAGGATAAGCCCGTTCTGTTAGCTGTTGGCAGGAAAGTCATATGCTTTGAGAGGATCGTGAAGTGTTCGCATTTCCATTTGCATGCTTCTGTGGTTGTGATGAGACATGGTGGAGATGGGCTATGCTCATGTAGAAGTAGAAGGTAGAGGATGTTTCAGAGTCAGCTGCTTCTCAAAGTGCGGTCCCCAGACCAGCAGCATCAGTATCACCTGGGAAAGTGTTAGAAATGCAAATTCCTGGGCCCTACCTCTGCGTACTGAATCAGAAACTCAGAGGATGGGGGCCCAGTGTTTAAAAAGGCTCCCTAGGTGATTCTGATACCCAGTAAAGTTTGAGACCACACTTTTAAAAGAAGACCAGGCTTAGTAGAAGATCTTGACTGCAGTAAGTACTCACTCATTACATGTCTTTCGAATGTGGTTGAAAGAATGTTAGTGTTATTATAAGTAGTATTTTTTACATTCATATGATTAATTGCAATTTTCAAAAGGTTTTTGTACACTTTAGCCTAATGAAGTAGTTCCTATTTTACAGGAGAGCTGTTTGTGGCTAAGTTCTCAGTGCTTAGAAGTAGCAGAGCTAGAATTAGGATCTAGAATTTGGTCCAGGACTTCTTTGGTGGGTTATAAATCGCCCAAAAACTTTTTGCGCTTTATCATAAGACCAAAGAGCTGAACAAACTAAAAGAACTATCTGCTGGTTGGCTCAGGGTTCCCCCACCAGGGTGCATAGTAAACAGTGGGGAGGAATCATTTGAGGGTCAGGATCTACTGGAAACTGTTGCCTGGTGCCCTCAAGCTGAACAAGGAAAGCAGAGCCCCTGGCCACCAGCCCCGATGTCTCCATTCCAGGCCCAGGATGCTGCCATACTTCCCTGTGCTCACCGTGGGGATCCTTCTGCCATGTCCCCTTCTGTGCTGTGGAAATGAATCTGAGTTCTGGCTCACAGAGGAAGGTTTGGTCACCTGCTGAGGGAGGGACACAGGAATTGCTTGGGTGTGAGGGACCACGCTGGCCTCTTCCATAAGCCCCGGCCCTGAGGGAGCCTTAGAACAGAGTTTTTCAACCTGGAACTACTGAGATCTTGGACCTGATCATGCTTTGCTGTGAAGGGCTGTCCGGTGCACGGCGGAATGCTTAGTTGCATCCCTGGCCTCTGTCCACTAGATGCCAAAAGTACTTCCCTCTCCTGGATAGAATCCTGACCATCAAAAATGTCTCCAGACGTAGCCAAGTGTCCCCTGCAGGGAGAGACAGTAGAGGAAAAGCATCCCCAGTTAGAACCACTGCCTTACTGTGAAGTTTTTCAGCTACAAGGCTCAGAACTCCCTCACTGAACACCCTAGGGAGTGATCTGCCAGTTCTTTGCACCTCTGTACCTTGAGGCACAGAATCACATTAAAAATTGGAGTTCATAGTACTGAGTCACTGAATTTAGTCATCGTTGTGGTCATTACTTATACTCTTTCTCACGGTGTCTGTGTTCAGCCTGGGGATGTTTCTCAACACAGCCCTCAAGGACACCATGACCAATTGGTTGGCATGGCTCCTAACTTTCAAAAATGTCCTCAACTCAAAAATAGTTAGATCGTGTGTGCCACCTTTTTCTAGGATTCTTATTAAAAATTCATATCCTTAGGCACTAGCAGAGACTTATACACCTGATTATCTGGGGATAGGGTACAGAGTTCTACTATATATATGTGTGTGTGCATGGGTGTGTGTATATATATATAATATACATATATGTATATGTATATATATGTTTTAAGATGCTACCCACTTGATTTTTAGGTACATTTTGGGACTCTGCAAGGGAGAAGCTGTTAAGGTAGCAGGATTATTTCTTCCTCACACCCCCAAACCGAGTTTTTGCCTTTCTCTGTTCCCTGTGACTCGGGATAATATTAAGAAACCTAAATTATAGATGATGTGGTAATTGTCATTCTCTCAGATACACCAAGGAGACATTATTGCTCCTTTGTATGCAGCACTTATTTCCTGAATAGCTTAGGAAAAACACAAGAATTTTAGACACTATTGAACTGATAGAATTGGATGGGGTACTTAAGTTGGTAGGACTATAGAAACTTAAGTCGGTAGGACTGTAAAAACCTATATATCAGGACAGTTGGTTATGAGCCATCCAAGATCTAATGCCATCTTGGGCTCTGAACTAGTGAGTGAGACATTTAAGGAGAACAGGTATGCTCTAAATTACAGACTTTTTTAAGTCAAATTCTGATGTATAAGGAATGTTCATTCACACCAGTGGAAGGAGTCTCCATTTACAAAAGAATTTAGCTCCTTTAAATATCAATCTTTTCTGATGAACATGAACCAGTATGAATCAGTAAGAGTAAAACAAAATTTCTGCCTGTTACTGATGGTGCTGAATTAAAATATAAGCCATGTGGTGTAATATGCAGCTCACTTGGAGGAACGGGCATAGGAGGTGTATTAGAGGTAAACAGTTATCCTTTACAGTTGCTAAATCCCCATGCAAGAGGCATACATGATTTTGTCCATAAAGGGTGAAAGGTTATAAATGTGGACAGAGGAGACAAATGAAGTTTTCGAACGTTGAGACCTTGGAAAATCACGCCAGAAAGCACTCCCAAAGGCAGGCATTGATTTGTGGTCCAGTTGGTTGTCACAAGAGCAGCTCTGCAGAATGAGCTGGGGAGCGAGGGCCACTGGGAATTTCTTCATTTCAAAGTAGTTAATTATGGTCCCTGAGCAATGCCTGAAAGCTTAATTTTTCAGAATTTGAATAAATGGAAAGTAAATAACCTCAAAAAATTATTTTCTCCAGAAAGGGATCCCCAGGACAAAGCTTAGAGAATGGCTCGCAACCTTTTTGTTGGTTTGCTTCTATCTCATTCACATATCCAGTCCTTCCCAAAGCAATGTTTCTCTTATTGACTGCAGTGATCCTCCAGTTGAGTTTAGGATGGGAAAAAATACAGAAGAGCCCCCTCTTAAGTCATTGTCCAAACCCCAAAACTTGAGAGTGAAAAAGATCTTTGTGAATAGTACCCCAGATAACAGGTGTAGACTAGGACCGTCCCTCAGGCAGACCGGGATGCCTGCTCGTATTCCCTAAGCAACAGAGCCCCAGCCCAACCGAGAATAAAATGCCCTGAAAAGTGGGCTTAACCCCCTGCATGCATGAAGGAAAGGCAGAATGGGCCACTGAAGGTGTAGTTACCTGAGGATTAAGTGTCAGAGAAAATTGTTTAAACACAAGACCTAAGAAGTAGACACACACAATCTTTGGTATTTCCCACCTGGAATCAAAATAACTCTTTAGTAAAGACAGGTAAGGACCTAGCTTTCACTTACGCTATATGATATAGATAAAGTCATATAAAACAAAATGAAGTCACCTAAGCTTCCTTCTGTAAGGGAGAAAGCCCCTACTACCTCATGGAGTCATACTAGCATTTAACTGTTATTGAGTGATTTCCTAGTGCACGTGGCAATCAAGCACTTTATAAACAGGGTGTCAGTTAGTGTTTACAATTACCCTGAGAAGTAAGGACGCCTTTCACCCCTGAAGAATCTAAGGTGCAGAGAAGTTTCAGGCAACCTGTCGAGCATCTCAGAGCTGGGGAGTGAGAGAACTGGGCTTTGTGCTCAGAACCCCACGCTCTTATCTACGATATCACACAGTCTCTCCCAAGGGTAGTCTCTAAGGGTGGATAAACTCGAAGATTAATTTATTCCTGGATCTTTCTCCTAATCTACAATCACCAAGTTGACAAGAAAATGAAGAAAAGAAAGAAGTTGAATGAGAGAGAACAGGACGACCTCATGGTAGGAATAAGATGAAGCCACGTTTGAGATCCAAGACCGAAACGTTGTTCTCTGAATGGAAGGTACATTTTTTTGGTTGACAGGACCAATATGTCTCCATTCAGGGTCCTGACAAATGGTTGAGCAATATATGGGGCACAAAGGCAAGCAGGTGAGGGGGAACTGGGGACAGAACCTGAAATCAGGCTCTGCATTACCAGTGGTCACCTTCCCAAGGCTGTGGTGGGCCCACAGAGAACCTTTTTGTACATCGTGCAAAGATGGCCTCTAGAGGCTGGGGGAGGCCTTGTCCACAGCTGTGAAGCTCCACAGAGTTTATCTGCACTGGTGTGAGAGGGGATCCTGCTTCCTATTTAAGGCAGAGATAGCTGGTGCTTTAATGAAAGTCACCTTCATGTTGTCTCACCATTGCCCACATTTCTGAGATTCAGAAACTATTCCCAAATGTCAGAAGCAGTAAAGGGAAGGAAGAAATAAGGCATGGGAAGAAAGTGGAGAAAATCTTTTTAGACAGTCCATAAATAAATAATGACTCCAAGCTTTGAAATTAGAGGTCATACACAAAAGTGTTTCTTAGCCCTCTAAGCACACGTGGCATCTGGCAAATCAGGCTTAAAATGCAACTAGGTAAATAAATAATGAGCGATGGATGGTCCGTGGAGTTTCAGTCCCGCTTGCAAATCCCTTTTGTAAAAGTTAAAGAGATACAGAGCTTTGCAGATTTAGGACTCCCTCCCCTAGCAGCTTTCTAAAAATTTAACAAGGATCTTATTGCCTCTGTAACATTTATAACATGCAGGCTGTGTGTCCTACAGGTCTGCTCTAATAAATAAATCCAAATGTACATTAAAATAATATTAGGAAGAAATTATACACATTTAATCACTGTTGGTCAAAGCGTGTTCTGTAGGACATCTTCAATCAGTGCTTCTTGAACTTCAGGCATTCGTGTATCACCATCGTGGTCATTGCCATATCCCTCTGTCAGTTTCATAGCTGGGTACCAGAGATACTCTTATCTGCTTTATATCTTTCTTTAAGTGGACTGATTTTTTTTTAAATTAATTAATTAATTTTTGGCTGTGTTGGGTCTTCGTTTCTGTGCGAGGGCTTTCTCTAGTTGCGGCAAGCGGGGGCCACTCTTCATCGCGGTGCGCGGGCCTCTCACTGTCGTGGCCTCTCTTGTTGCGGAGCACAGGCTCCAGACGCGCGGGCTCAGTAGTTGTGGCTCACGGGCCCAGTTGCTCCGCGGCATGTGGGATCTTCCCAGACCAGGGCTCGAACCCGTGTCCCCTGCATTAGCAGGCAGATTCTCAACCACTGCGCCACCAGGGAAGCCCTGGACTGATTTTTATTAACTGAAAATCTTTGACCAGAAAACTTGATATCTCTTCTGTAAATGTGAAACCAATTTACCCTCAGAAGAAGGAAAGTCTGTCACGAATCTCTAGGTAGATACTATTGCCTACCAAATGCTCTAAGCCTCTTCTGTCTTTATGAAAAAACAAAAAAACAAAAAAAAAAAAAAAAAAAGGGAGATGATTGCTATAGAGATATTAAAGCAAACTAGCACCAAAAAACTGGGATGGTTTTCTTGAAGAAATCAGTAGGAATGGAAGAAAATTGAAAAGAGAATGACTTTCTCCGTATGTAAATGCAAGGCTATTTAAGGGTGTACTACGTCACTGCAATAAATGATAAAGTTCCCCCATATGGTCCCTCCCACCATAAAATGGAGTTTGTACATGTACCTCAACTGAACCGAGTAAGACACTGTTTCCCTGTATAGTACTACTTTGCTGCGGATAACCAACTTGTTCTACATGCATGTTATGTGGTTGATTGCAAACAAATCATTTACTTACCATGTTCATCAAGCAAAATATTGTCAGGCTTCATATCCCTAGGGGAGTAAAAAGAAAGGAGAAAGTTGCTCATAATAAAACAAAGAAACAGAACTAAAGGATAAAGGTGAACTGCTCAAGAATGCTAGCTAGGAATGAATGTACTAGCCCTTCATCACTCACAATCTCATTCAATTCTCACAGTGAATTGAGATAGTTACCATTAATACCCCCAATTTCTAGGTCAGAACTGAGGCTTAAAGAGGTTAGGTAACTTAACCCAAGGTTACAGAGCTAATAAACAGAAAAACAGGGCTCTGAACCTGGGTCTCTCTCATTCAAAAGCTCAGACTCTTTTTTTAAAAAATATTTATTTATTTATTTGGTTGCACGGGGTCTTAGTTGCAGCAGGCGGGCTCCTTAGTTGTGGCATGCGAACTCTTAGTTGTGGCATACATGTGGGATCTAGTTCCCTGACCAGGGATCGAACACGGGCACCCTGCATTGGGAGCGTGGAGTCCTATCCACTGTGCCACCAGGGAAGTCCCCAAAAGCTCAGACTCTTAATTTCTACAGCGTGTTATATGCAAGTGTGTCAGTATTGCTCCATAGATCATACGACATTTATTTATTTATTTAAATTTTATGTATAATTTTTATTTATTTTTATTTTTTAAATTTCATTGGAGTGTAGTTGATTTACAATGTTGTGTTAGTTTCAGGTGTACAGCAAAATGATTTATTTATACATATACATATATTCATTCTTTTTCAGATTATTTTCTCATATAGATTACCACAGAATATTGAGTAGAGTTCCCTGTGCTATATAGTAGGTCCTTGTTGGTTATCTATCTTGCATATAGTAGTGTGTGATCATACAGCATTTAAATTGTCATAAGGTAGTAGTATGGTAGTAGTACTAATCATAACTGTTGCCTGTGTAACTAGAGCTACAAAGATGAAGTAAACTTAAAGACTATAAAAAGAGAAACAAAATGATCTATAAGGTGATTATATTTTAAACTTGTGGAGATTAGAATCTTTTTAGGATGATGCTATAATGCCTCTAGTTGCTTGATAAGTATTATTCCTGGGGTTGTTAATTAAAGGATTTGGACCAGTTTTCTATGCATTGGTGGGATCCTTAAATCCATAGAAGGGAACATAATCCACCCTCTTCCAACGAAGGCAGTAGTTTGATGGTAAATACTTAGAGGTTGGATGGTAAATACTTAGAGGAATGGCCTGTAGAGTTTCAAAAGTCCTCAAGAAACAAATATTATTGTAATCAGTGTTCCTCAATGAGAGCACAGCTCTGTAGTTTGTAACAGCCCTCACTCTTCCACACTCCGGTTTTTACTGCCCTTCCCTGATGTACCATTAAAGCCCTTAAACCCAAATTCACAGAAGCCATTAGGGAAGAAATTCTGCAACAGGTTTGGGAACACATTTTCAGCCTAGTCAAGTGGCTTTTATGTCACTAGAATAAGGTGACTTTAGTCTGTGACAGACCAAGACTGTCAGAGTCCTCTTTTGAGGTAGCCTCTTACCTACACATAGAACCAAGTATATGCCCCACCCAACAGGCAGGTGCATGGGTACTTTCATGAGCTTTGAATATCTTCTCATTTAGTTTATTAGGTTCTTAAAATTAGTTCTAGATTCATAAGCGGTCATTTGTAGCTGTGGCAAATTTTTCTCTGGTTCAGGGTATAATTTGCTAAAAACATAGAGCGCGAGGGGGTTTCAAATTACATGTTTCCCTGGCTAAACTCTCAATATTGCAGACTCCACCCTAACCGCTTTGATGGATTTCATTATTCCAAAAATTATCAAGTCTAAATTCACTCACATGGAGTAAAGGCCCTTTCATAATCTGGCTCCTGTGCCAGCCACTTGGAGTGCATGGAGTCCCCTAAAAGCTCCCTGCATCCCCTCACCTTCTGCCATTCCTTTGCCTGAATCAGAGCCCTGAACCGCTGCACCCAGAAAATGCAGATTCATCCCTCACGTCTTAGCTCACATGCCGCTTCCTACAGGAAGCCTTCCCTGATTTTCCAGTTCCGAGTCAATGGCCCCTCCTGTGTGCTCTGCATGGTATGCTTATCCCATCACAACATTTATCACACTTCTGTTCATTTTTTCTCCAACTGGATCATGAACTCCTTGATGGCGGGGATGGTTTCTTGATCTACATAAACCAGGATATACCAGAGCACTCCAGCGCACCATTGAACACTCTGCAGTTTAAAGCTCGAGGTAAACTAGCCATTAGGCTCTTGCCACCTCTTTCAGACCTGTACCAGTGAGCATCAGGTAGTGTCTGCCAGGCGAGGAGGAGGCTCTGAGGACCCCTGCCCGGAAGGGAGAGACTTGGGTGTGGCAAGATGAGCACAATGATTTCGTGGCCTGAATTTATGAGGGCTTGCTGGGAGAAATGAATTGCTGTGGGTTTGGCACTTTATGAGCTTTCTATTAAATCCCTAGGTGTAATTTTTTTAATTTGTTATAGCCACACTTCGTTATATCCCCTACTTTCCCCAGAAACTTCCTTGCAGCTTAAAGAATAATACGGAGATCAGAGAGGTCATAGTTTAAGGTGATATGTCCTACTTCAATCTTATATTCATTTATTTATCAAACATTTATCTACTTTGATAAGTCACTGTGTTAGGATATGAGAAATAGAAAGATAGATGAGACATAGTTCCCTCAGGGATGGGGAGGGTAAGAAAGGTTCATAAGGAACCATGCCAAAGGGGTTTAAAGTGGGAAAGAGGCATGTTTATTACTAAATTCAGAGAAAGACTATGAGGAAAATCTAAGAAAAATATAAAAGAAAAAGTGGACTTTTAACAGAAAAATAAAGTATATAAGCATAGATTCTAAGTACATAGTTTCTCTAAAAAGTGATGAGGTAACCTCTAAGTCACTGCAGGGTGAATGGCAGTGTGATAAGATTGTTTATTCATGCAGTAGGAGAAAGGAAATGAAAATAAACCCAGGTGCTGTATTAAAATTCCTGCTAGAACAAGTTGAGATTTTCTAGTTCAGAATTTTAGCACCACTTCTTATCTTTTCTGTCTTCTCCAATAATCCTAAATGGTTTCCTTCATTTAAGGCAATGTCTAAGATGGTTTAACTGGGTAGTTACCAAACCTGGGTATATCTAGGATCACCTGGGGAGCTGAAAACAACATGCACCCCATCTGTTTCCTCACTCCCATTTCCTTAATCATTCCCTTGTCATCACGACAGCCTATCCACCGGGCAGCATGACCTTCTATCATATACCTTTTATCACCAGACCCGACCCAGGGATTTTAGACTAATAATATATAAAACTTCCTGCCTGATGTTTCCATCTGTATGTTTAGCAGCCATGATAAATATAAATATAATATGTCCTAAAGAGAACCTTTGATATCCATCACATCCCACACAAACACCAAAAAAACCCATGAAATTAATACTTGATCTAGTAATTCTACTTCTGGGTATATGCCCCAAAGAAGTGAAAGCAGGTGTTTGAACAGATATTTGTACACCCATGGCAGCACTATTCACAATAGCCAAGAGGTGGAAACCACCCAAGTATCCACTGATGGGTGTATAGATAAATGTGGTATATACATATGGAATATTATTCAGCTTTAAAAAAGAATAAAATTCTGATACAGTCTCTAACATGGATGAACCTTGAACACATTATGCTAAGTGAAATATGCCAGGCACAAAAGAGCAATTATTGTATGATTCTACTTATATGAGGTCCTTAGAATAGTCAAATTCACAGAGACAGAAAATAGGATAGAGGTTCCCAAGGGCTGGGGGGAAAGAAGGATTGATGATTTATCGTTTACTGTTTATAGAGTTTCAGTTTGGGATGACAAAAAAGTTCTGGAGATGGACGGTGGTGATGGTTGCACAATAGTATAAATGTACTTAATGTACTTTGTCACTTAAAAATGGTTAAAATGATAACTTTTATGTGATGTATATTTTACTACAGTGAAAAAATATTTATACATAGACACACATTAGAATTACCACCTCCAGCGCTACCACCATCATCATACTGAAGTCTGCAATAGTATAATACCTTGTTCTTTTTGCTTCTCCTCTTGTCACCTGACAATCCATTATCCACATAGCAGCCAGGGTGGTGTTTTTCATTACACACACCTTCCCGGCCTAATGACTCCCTACCCACATGGAATAAAATCCGAACCATTTACCCCTGGCCTTACATGACCTGTAGGTGCTCTAGTCCTGTGGAGCCCTGAGCTACATCTCACAGCATACTCTCTCTGCCACACACCATGCTCCAACTGCACTGTTCTTCTTGGTCTCCTTCACACATAGTCCCCTCTGCCTGCAATCCTGTCCCCCTAGACCTTCAGGTGGCTTGTGTCTTCTTGTCATTCAGATCTTGGCTAAAATACCACACCCTCCAAGTTCTTTCTTGACCACCCAATCTAGAGTAGTAGCCCTCTCCATCCTCATCTCTTCACCTCCATCTTATTTTCAGCACAGCACTATCATTACCTATTTTCTTCTTTATTTGTTCATTATTTGTCTTCCCTCCAAGTTCTCAGAGCAAGGACATCTTTTCTGTACTGTTCAGTGCTGTAGCTCCTGGGCTCATCAAAGTGCCCAGAACAAAGTCAGTGTTTAAATAAATATTTGTCAGAAAAATGAATGAATCTAGTCCCTTGGCTTCTCAAACTTCTGGAATAATAAGCCATGTATTTCTTTTTCTCCTAAGAAGAGAAAAACAAAAACAAAAGAATAAGAACAACGACAACAAAACACCCTCCATATGCCAGATGCACTATATTTACTGTTGGCAACTAAAAAAACCCATCATTTGCCAAGCGGTAAAGTACAATTTTAGGAACACACACATTCTGTAGAAATCCTTCATTGCATCTTGATTTGATGAAAGAGTAAAGACAGGTCCTGCTGAATCAGCTGATTCCTACTGTGAGAACTATAAATAGCAGTGTGGAAATGCAAAGCTCCCTGTGGCAGGGTCCGAGGAGGAACTGATATATCTGCTGTTCTCACTTGAATGACTTTAACAAGACATTAGCAGAACTTAATAGGCTAATTACATCCCTTCACTGCGCCTACCCTGGAATCAAGTTGCTCACCCTGCAATCTGATACGGGGTATTGTGAGAAGAGGCAACAGGAAAATCAGTGTATCCAGATCAAACTCAACTTCTTCAGTGTCCCAGGGCTTTCTGACAGGTCCACAGTTTGGATTTAATTCTTTGTTACATAATGCTCTCCTGGATTGGGTCCTCTCCAAGTTCTTGAGAGGGGGAAAATATTATACGTATAGTATTTAATTTATATATTTATATAATGTTATTTTATAATATCGTATTTATCATGCATATACTATATTAATTACAATGTTACATGAAGGCTGTTGGTCACATAAACAGACCCATGTTAAGAAAAGAGAGTGTTGGGGGTGTGAGAGTGTGATGGGAAATTGTAAGCAAAAACACGTAATTTCAAACAGGAGACAGAAGTGAAAAGCTGCCAGGATTGGATTAGTAAGGGCCAGGTATCATCCTCCAACTTTCTTACCAACTGGGTGCTGCTGCTTTTTTTTTTTTTTTTAATTGCGACATAAATGACTTTTATATCAGTTTCGGGTGTGCAATATAATAATTCACTATTTGTGTATATTCTGAAATGATCACCACACTACATCTAGCTAGCATCCATTACCACACATAGTTAGGAATTTATTTTTCTTGTGATGAGAACTTTTAAGATCTACACTCTTAGCTACTTTCTGGCTACTTCTTTTTGTTGTTACTCAATCCCAGCCTTTCCCACAGTTTGTTCAAGGTAGTATTAGTTACAGAAGCCGTTACAAGGAAATGAAGTAAAGAGACTGAAGGCTTTCAGGCTGTGTTGGTAAAGGGCCTCCATGTACAAGGGAAAAGATTGATTAGCAATGCCTGCCATTGCCATAGGAAGAGGTGTTTGGGGCTGGTCCATAATAGTGTTTTCAAACTGCTGTGCTTCCCATGAGTCAAGAGAGTGGTTATAGCTATTATTTATTGTCCATGCTGTGGCAGGCACATGGCAGGCGCTTGAGAGACAACATCTCTCCTATTCTTCATAACAGCTCCATAACGTAGATATTACGCCCATTTTTGCAAATGAAGAAGGGGGAGCTCAGAGATGGTTCAAGATTTTAAGTAACAGACAGAACTGGGATTACAACCTAAAACTGCAAGGTGCAATCTTAGTTTATATCTCAGACGTTCATATCTTACTTCCTCTCAGGAGAGAGAATGTCCTAACATACCCAGGGGTCTGGGGTGTGGCTGAAATTGGTCAGTAAGTTTAATTTTTTTCATAATTTCTATTGTATATTTGAAAATCATATAGACTTTGCACCCTACTCTATAATATATCCATATCTCTTTTAATATAAAAGTAAAATTCCACCTTTCTTACTCTGGATAAATCTGTTGTTCTAGGAAGGTGAATCCCCAACAGTACAATAGTACAGACATTCCAGTTTGAGAAGTATGGCCATATACCACCATCCCAGAAACTTGAGATTTTTAACCATTTTGTAGTCTCTGGAGGCAGGATGTTTAGATGACAAGGCTTCCTGCCTTACAGTTTAACATTAGTCAATGCTCGTTCATTACCATTGTTTTCTTTAATTTGGATTCACACAGCTAGAATCCTAGGTCACATTTATGCATTCTGCACCCAAGGAGACAGGGACACAGAGTAAATCACTCTGCCGCAGAGACCAGCCTGAACTCAGGGCTCCTGGGTCTTCCACTCAAACCCAGGAGGTTTTAGGTAAAGAAATGTACTAGTTAGAGGTAGGGAAAGAGTCTGCAAAGTAAGAGGAACCAGGAAGGAACAAGACCACTTGTGGTCTGTTACTGGTAACAGATAAAGTCTGTCACCTGGATGCTGGTGGGGGCACAGGAGCAGAACCTTAAGGGGCCCCTGCTGGGCCAGGAGTTAGCACTTTAGCTGCTGGATCAAGGGAGTTGGTGGGTGAGAGAGCAGAAAACAGGAGGAAGGGGGGGCAGGAAAGGGATTGGGTAACAGGAAGGCTCAGGCAGCAGCTCTATCAACTGATACAGTGAAATACAAGAATCTCAGTAGTTTTACAATGGGTATGTCTATACCAGTGTATGGACTAAACATGTGCCTTGTATATGCTATACTGTATTGTACCGTGGAGTGTGTTTGTGTGTGTGTGTGTAGAATACAGTTAGTAATCACAAATGTTTGTATCCCTTCCCAGGCATTACTAGGTTAATTTGGGAAGCAGTAGAACCTAGATGTTAAGAGTGGGGCTCTGGAGTTAGATGACCCAGTTTCAAATCTCAGCTGAGAACTTGCTAGTTCTGGGACCTTGGGCAAGTTATAACCTTGTATAATGTACATTGTGATTGCCCTCCTAACATGCATTCTTCATTCTCTTAATCATTTCAGTTCTCATTTGGGTATTTAACCTCTCTGCCACACACACACAAACACACACACACACACACACACACACACACACACACACACACACACACATGCTGTAGTCCCTTTGTTTGGGGGAGTCTATCCCACGCTTGACTTTAGGAGACGGTTCTGTGACTAAGGCCTAAGCTAGTGAGAGTTAAGCCACTCCATAGTCCTGGTTATTGGTTCTGGGATGGGCTGTAACGCTATTTAAGCCATTAAGTAGGAAGAAGAGTTAAGCTATGGGCTTCTGAAGAAGAAGTTTCCTTGCTGTCCTGGGGAAAGCTTCCAGAAGGTGTGTGATTCATTGGATTTAAAGGAGTTAGCATAGAGTCCTAGGCTGAGGTGTTGGATCAAGATAGCCTACAAGTCTGGCATACATCTAGACTTGCAAGTACCATAGAATAATAAATCCCCTTTATTGTTTAGTCTCATGTGAGTTAGTTTTCTATTGAGACTAGAAACATGTTTGGTAATATGTTGCTGAGACTCGGCCCCCTGAATCTATAAATCGAGGACAGTAATAGTATCTGCTTTATAGAGCTGTTGTGAAGATTTAGTGAGATGGTGCATGTAAAACTTTTAGTTTAGTATCTGGCACATAGTAATTGTTCAACTGACTTTCAGAAAACATTGAACAAGTAATTAGGAAGTGTCAGTGTAGGAAGGGCCAGATGGCAAGAAACTGGTGTCAAACTGAGAACGATAAATGATGAATAGTTGTTTTCAACTATCATGGAACCATTGTGATGTACTCATGATGATAGATCTCATTTAATGCAACAAGTGAGATAAGGATAAGCCCTTTAAATACTTTATTCCCTATTATCCTCTAACAACCTTATGAAGTAGGTGTAATTATTACCCTTATTTCATAGATGGGACCACTGAGGCACACAGAGGGCTAATTCCAGGAACTACTGCATTGTCATCCACTGTTATGAGAAGAGGTAGGATTCCAGTTCATGTTTACCTGACACCAGGAGTGATATTCAAAATACTTAACAAGGAACAAACACTAATCACAACAGGGAACTGATCATTAGGAATCCTGGAGGCCAGAGATAAATTACCAGTAAGACTACGAGTGGGTGACAACTAATAGAAGCCCTGTCCGACTTGACACCTTACTTAGTTCAGCTCCAATGGGCAGCAGGGGAACCATGAGGCTGATTGTGAGTCAACAGAAGGAAGAACTTTCTAATAATTCAGCATGTCTAAAAATGAAATCATCTACCTTACGTGGTAATGAGTATCTCACCTCTGAAGTGTTTAAAAGCTAGGAAGACAATTCCTTGTTGGAGAGGTTGTGGAAGAAATTCTGCCTTTGGATGCAGGTAGGACTTGATCTCTAAGTTAACCTTCACTCTAACATCCCAAGGTTCTGTAATAGCCCATAGTTGTTTTCCAACTGGCAGGAAAATAGTATGGCTTCCCTTTATTAGCCACCCCTGATTTTCTGAGCACTGTAATAAGGGCTTGTCATATTTTTCCTGCTTTAATATATATGACATTATTAAATCTACTTCACAAATTAGAGACATAGATCTCAGGGCTTATTAATTTTCCTAAAGTCATACAGCTAATAAGTGGACGAAACCCCAAACTGAGCCCTGATCTGACTAGTCCAAAGCCCCTTACCCTGTCTACTATGCCATACTCTGCTTGCAAACGAGAATATTGTGTTTTCTTAATGGTTGTATTATAAGATAAATGTGTAATTTTGGTGATGATGTATTCTAGAGTATGAGAAGGAACAGTATGTTTTCCCCATAGTTTAGTGCAAGGAAGGTAATGGAAGCAAATGGATATAGTGTATCAATATTAATCAATAGCTATAAATTTACTGAACACTTTCTATGTAGGTGTTGTGCATACGTTAGAATTTATCTCCACCACAGCCCTGTAAATTATGTATAGGTTTCTTCATTTTACTGATATAGCAAATGAGGGTCAGAGATGCGAAGTAACTTGCCCACGGTTGCCTCTCTTGTAAGTGGAAGAGCCATCATATAATTCTAATGCCATCAGTCACTGCTTATGATGGACACCTTGCAAATAGCCTTGCTATGGGCATATGAATATCATGGTGGACAACTACATGATTTGAGCGTATAAAATATCTTCATATTATTCTGTTTACAAAGGATATAACTATATGTATATATTTGTATATTCCTATACATATAGTGATAATTCTATAAAAGATTATCAGTATATATTTAATGCTCAACCAAATAAGACTAGAAATAAATAAAACACATTAGATTACCACTGGGTTTTTATTTTCTGCAATACTTTTCTATATTCCCCCACAAATTTCTAAAATAAACATGCCATCTTTATCGATTTGAACCAAAGTATTACATAAAAATCTTCTTATTATAAGATATTACATAATATCTTCTCATTACTTTTATCAATGAAGACACTATTTTTTTTTTAAGTACCAGCCTAATAGCTAGAACACATGATTTCGTATCTTAGCCTTGTCTCTGATTTGCCTTGTGACCTGGGGCATATCACTTGCTTCTCTGGGCCACAGTTTAGCATCTGTACCGGGATTGACAAACTATGGCCCATGGGCCAAATATAGCACATCATCTGTTTTTGTATGGCTATGAGCTAAGAAGGGATTCTACATTTCTAAATAGTTGAAAAATAAAAAAAGAATACTATCTTATGACACATAAAAAATCATGTGAAATTCAGATTTCAGTGTCTGTAATAAGGTTTTATTGCAACACAGTCATGTTCATTTGCTTACATATTATCTGGATGCCTTCACTCTACAATGGCAAAGTCAATGAGTTGTGACAGACCCTATGGCCTACAAAGTCTAAAACATTTGCTATCTAGCCTTTTACAGAAAAAGTACGCCAATCCCTTACCCACAGAGGGAGCAAGTTGAACTAATAATCTCCAGGCTCTTTCTTGCCCTGTGTCTAGAATAGCTAATGGATCCCATTCTCTATGATTTCCATCCTTATTTTCCTACCACCCACTGTGAATGTTCTATCCTTATCTCCAAACTGATTACAAATTCAAATATGTCCCCTTTCCTGACTGGCTCTGTATTTTCATTAAAGCACAAGTAAGAAATAAGGTTGAACTAGGGCCTTTGTTAGAGCATGGTAAGACAACCTGGCTTCGGCTCACCTCTCCTGTGGCTACTTGAACCACTCTCCCCCTTTCTCACATGTTCCAACCACAGGGGCCTCTGCTCTGCTCCAGGACACCTAACAAACTTCCACCTTAGAGCTGCTTGTCCTGCAAGGCTTGGCTCAAATGCCACCTACTGGCGAGGCTTCTTCAAGCGCGATGACCCTCACCCCCAACTCTGTACTCTTTTTCTTAGATCCTTGTTTATTTCCCATAAAGCACTCAACAGAATCTGTAACTAACATGGTTATTTATGTATTTGTTCATTATTTATGTTTCTGTATTATATTCATTGCCCATCTCCTCAACCAAACTGTAAGCTCTAAAGGGACAGAAACCATGTTTTTATTCTTCAAAAACTCTTCATACTAAGTGAAGTAAGCCAGACAGAGAAAGTCAAATATCATATGATATCGCTTATATGTGGAACCTAAATAAATGATACACATGAACTTATTTACAAAACAGCAATAGAGTCACAGATGTAGAAAACAAACTTATGATTACCAAAGGGGAGGTGGGGAGGGATAAATTAGGAGTTTAGGATTAACATACACACACTACTATATATAAAATAGATAACCAAGAAGGACCTACTGTATATCATAGGGAACTTTACTCAGTATTTTGTAATAACCTACAATGGAAAAGAATCTGAAAAAGAATAGATTTATATATATATATATATATATACACACACACACATATACACATATATATGTATATATATAAACTGAATCACTTTGCTGTATACCTGAAATTAACACAACATTGTAAATCAACTATACTTCAATAAAAAATTTTAAAAATATACATGTGAATAAACACAGTTGTTGATGAATCAAAAAAAAAACCTCCAGGGCTTCCCTGGTGGCACAGTGGTTGAGAGTCTGCCTGCTAATGCAGGGGACACGGGTTTGCGCCCTGGTCTGGGAGGATCCCACATGCTGTGGAGCAACTGGGCCCGTGAGCCACAACTACTGAGCCTGCGTGTCTGGAGCCTGTGCTCCGCAACAAGAGAGGCCGCGATAGTGAGAGGCCCGCGCACCGCGATGAAGAGTGGCCCCCGCTCGCCGCAACTGGAGAAAGCCCTCGCACAGAAACGAAGACCCAACACAGCCAAAAAAAAAAAAAAGCCCTCCATTCAAGAGCTGTGTGCCTGGCACATAAATAAGTCATCAATGTTACCTGTTAAATGACTAAACCTGAAAGAATGAAGCTTCAGCTTTGTACTAAAATGTAGGCTAGGCAAAGTAAAATTTAATTTGGACTAAGTTACAGGTTGCATATTAACGAAACTCTCGACCTTATAGAAACTATTAAAAGCTCAGCACCAGGCGAGTTAAATGTTAACCTGTAAACGAGCAGCTCTTTGCCTTGTTCACGTGGGTTTTCACAAATGGGTGCCCTCGTGTGAGAGGCACAGTTTCAAAGCTCCTTTCGGAACTGCCTGATGCACAATACAAAGCAGGCAGAGTCTCCCGTTTTCACAATGTGTAATTCATGCTCATTCATTATTCGGTAGCTTGGGAGCAGGTGCTGAATAGAACGCACCAACCTAATACCCTCATTACCGCACTGCCGTTTTGTTTTTGAGGCTCAAGTGGCCCTTCTGCCATGGGAGTTAGGAAGAGAAAACATTCGCAAGGGCTGGTGAGCTCCTGAAGAGAAGATTTACCAAAACAACAAGCAAGGGCATTTTCTCAACCATTCCACAGAAAATGGCAGTCGGAAGCCAAAACCTATTATCCCACTGCAATAAACAGAAAATATTATCAATACACTGGGAGGAAGAAAGGCAGCATCACGTGAAGCACGAACAATACAAGTAATCGGATCATCTATAAGTATTTTTAGACTTTTAATTTTATCATCCTGGACATGCTGCTTTGGTAAATTGGAAAAGATTTCACTTCCCTTAGAGATATGTAAGTGCAAAACAAAACTCCTTGGACTAGAGAAACGTTATGAAAAAGCCAGAGATATCTGAAATATCTCACCAAATCTGAAATATGAAAGTAAGCAGAGACAGTCTCTGGGCAACATAAAATAGCTTACCATATACAAAAGCTAATGGATTTGACTTAGTGAACTCTCTCTCGGGTTACTGTAATTTTATAAACAATTCTAATAAGTTTTGTTCTGGTCTTCCATCCCATAATATATTTGAAGCAGCATATCAGGAGTGAAGTAGAAGCTGCTCTGAGTAGTACGTGCTAGAGAAGCAAAGATTGAAATTTCAGCACCTAAAAAAACTATGAAAACATACTGTATTCATCTGCCAGGGCTGCTGTAACAAAGTACTTCAAACTAGGTGGCTTAAAAAACCAGAAATATACTGTTTCATGGTTCTGGAGGCTAAAAGTCTAAAATCAAGGTGTCATCAAGGCCCTCCTCCTTCTGAAACCTGTAGGTGATGGGTCTTCCTTGCTTCTTCCTAGCTTGCGTTGGTTTGCTGGCAAACTTTAGCCTTCCTCGGCTTATAGACACATCACTCCAATCCTTCATCTTCACATGGAGTTCTCCCTGTGTCTCTTCACATCATCTTCCTTCTGTTTATATCTATCTCTATGTCCACATTCCCTCTTTTGATAAGAATCCCTGTTACATTGGATTATGACCCACCCTCATGAACTCATTTTTACTTGATGACCTCTGTAAAGACCCTATTTCCTAATAAGGTCACATTCTGAGTTACTGGGGATTAGGACTTCAACATACCTTTTGGGGCGGGGTGGGGACACAAAATTTAACCCATAACACATACCAACTAAAAATGTGTATCTAAACTAATGTTTGTTGCTATTGGGTAAATAGCACTAAATAGCTCATCTGATCTTGAAGAAGTCTATTATGTTCATAAGAATGAAACTAAGAGAGCCTATGTTAACAGCAGGATCTTTGAATCAGTTCATCCTACTTTTGAATGTGGCCTTAGTATACCAACTGTATGGTACTGGGCAAGTCACTTAACCCTGTCATAGTATTGCTGACTATCAGACTAGGCAGTGTGTGCAAAACGCTTGTTAGCGCAGTGACTAGTTCTTGGTATATGCACAATGAATGACAGCTCTTCTTAAGCCATGAAGAAAATGAGATAGGTACTTGTAGTACAATTTAAATGCTGAGCAGAGGGGAGTAAACACCTCCAGGAATTAGAAAAGCATCTCTCCAGATAACTCATTTCCACAGGCTTCAGAAACCTGCGGTGTCACTGTGTTGACAAGTTCATTCATCAGAAGCTCACCTGTCACTCAGTGATCATTGACTAAAATGATTAGCTGCAGAAAGATCTTATTTTTTCCCTATGAATGATCATCCCAAGAAAATAAAATGTGATTTCCAAGATGCTGCAGTGTGTATGAGTCAGACAAAAAGATGAAATCTCAGCCTTGAAGATCTCTGCCTGGAACAAACTGAAGACCTTCGTTAAAACAAAGAATTTTGGCTCACAACTGAAGTGCAAAAAGGTCTTGATTATTAAATGTGTTAAAGGCTGATTATCCCACCTCACTGTCACATGCTCTTTGGACAGTTCATTTCGGTCGTGGGGCCTTGCTGGGGAGAAATGGGTGCATGGTAGAGAGCAGAAAGTCAAAGAGGTTATACTTTGAAGAGCGTCATCCTATCAGGGCTGAGGGGAAATCACCCTAGACTCTTAGGTACGAAAGAACCATTCCTGTTCATTTGGCCAAACCACCTCATTGCTTCCTTGACAGGGATGTTCAGGGTTATGTTTACGGTCATAGAGGATATTGATGTCAGAGTCAGGCATAGGAAAACTTGTTTAGAGGAAGTATGGTGGACAGACTTTATGGTGCCCCCCATGTTCCCCACCTCCTGCTGTTCATGTCTTGTATCATCCTCAGCCCTTGAGTGTGGGCTGATTGTATGATTTGCTTCTAACTGACATTATACAGCAAGGGTGATGGGAGGTCGCTCTTCTAATTGTGTTACATAGTTTTATTCAATGATATATACCCTGTCTTGCTAGCAGACTCATTCTGGAGTCTTGGTTTCCTAACTGACTTTGAGGAAACAAACAGAGTCCTATAGCCATGAGGCAATGAATTCTGCCAACATCCCTACTGAACTTGGAAGTGGGCCCTTGCCCAGTCCAGCCTCCAGAAGAGAACCCAGTTCTGGCCAACACCTTGATTACAGCGTTTCCGAGAACCCAGCTAAGATGTGCCCAGACTCCTGGCCCAAAGAAACTGTGAGATAATCAATGTGTGTTATTTTAAGTCACTACATCTGTGGTGGTTTCGTTACACGGCATAAAAACTAACACAGCATGGAGCCCCACACACTGTAGACACACAGTGGGAATAAATTAAAAAGATGCTGAAGACAACTTTATCCACAGCAACCTAGAAGTTGACAACCTAGTTGACAACCATTACCTTCCATGTCCACCCAAGGAGCACGTGTATATTCTGTCCTCATTCATTTGTTCAGTCACTGATGTATTTAGCAGCTGCTCTGGATTAGACTAGAGATTAGATTAGAGATTAGAACAGGAGTGAGGAGTAGGGCCTCAGTTTAGGAGGGAGAGACCACTTCTTATAAAGAATATTGTGAGCCAGGGGCTACCACTAGAAATAGGATCAAGACCACTGTGAAGATGCACTGAGAGTGAGTGACGTGTATGGGTGGCTCAGGATACACACATCACTGCTTATTTCCTTAGTAGTAAATGCCACAGAATTTAAACACCTTTCTGGTATCAGTGTTGAATTGTTTACTTGACTCCCTTTCACGCTGTATTATCAACTCTGGATGACAGGGAAGTTGTCCGTCCTTTCGGCATTGAAGGTCAGCACCGAGAACGTTGTCTGGCAAACAGATACTCAAGAAACAGTTCTTGAATGAATATTTATGAGAGAAGCATATCCCTAAGTTTTTTTCTTCACCATCCAAATGCTGATCTCTAGAAGAATGATATAAACACCTGGCAAGCAGCTACTTCAGTCCAAGAGGGGATGTGCGAAAACTAATTCCTTTGTGTATTTTTTGGAGGCTCCGAGATGCACTGGGTGTCAGTTAACGGTTTCTATGATTATAGCAGAGAAGACAAAGGCGATGAATAAAAATAGCATCCTATTCTTTTCTTGACAGTCATGAATTTTCTTTTATTCCTACTTCAGCGTATCTGTAATCAGTTGGAGATGAACTTTTGCAGCTCACTCTGTTGCACCGCCATCTTTGATACCAGTGGCCTAATTAGATTTTTATCTTATTCCTGTAGGAATTTAGAAAGCAGTCAGTTATAACTTCATTAGAGTGAGATAATTCTTAGAAAGATGGAAAAACATACATCCACTCAAATGGTATTTTGACCCAAGATGACTTACTATTTAACTGTCCCAAACAATTCATCTCATTAGATTAAATCTGTAATTGAGTCTTTAACATCTGACAAGGGAAGGAATACAAATTTGTCATTAGACTGTAATAATTACTTTCTATCACTTTATTCACTGGAGAGACTGCGGCAATCAACAAATCAGAGTACTATCCCATAGGAAGGATTGTAATGAGTTTAATTTTCCTTATTTTTAAAAATAAAGGCAAATAATCACGGTATCCATATCTTAAGATCTTCATTCACCGATGTAAGTAAAGCGGAATATTGAACAAGGAAATGGGCATAATTTGGAAACTAGAGCTGATTTTCAAGCTGTACTCATAGAAAAATGTTTGACTTCCTGACCAATAAGAAATATGTCTAATTGCACAATTCGAAATTAATGATTACTGTGCAATCCTGTGTCTTTCACAACTATAGAGAAAACAGATTCTAAAAGTGAAAAAAATTAGCTAAATATTCTACATATTTAGGAAACTCCAAAAAGTCAAGTCTGTGGATTAAAAAAAATCCACAAACAAAATAAAACAAAACCCCATTTATGTCTCATTTGGAATTTAGGCAGAAATAGCATTTATGGTATTTAAAAAAAATAACTAAGCTGGCCATTGCTGGCAGGAAAAACAATGCAAACAAAAAAAACTAAAGACAGAGCCTATTCTGTGTTAACACAGGGAGACAAACAAACACTTTCATTCAGAATACAGTTCCCCTTACACAGACTAAACTCTCCTTCCTGCTTTTAAGCCCTCTGAGCTCAGACGAAACTTGTTTTGTTACCCCAAAGCATCTTCCCTACTGGAGCACTTCAGTCTTTCTCATCCAATTTAGCTTCTAGTTTTAGGCTCTTCTGTTGTCTGTTGGCTCCATTTGCGTCATCTTCACTTGTGCAGCCAGACAGCGGGTACCTGAAGGCAGGTGGCCGTGCCCCACCCTGTACCACACCCTCCTCAGGGCAACAACAGTGCTAAACATCAGTAGGTGTGGAGAGTGGCTAAGAGCTCTGCATTTCCTTCAAGTGTAGGTGGCCTCACCTACACATTAGCCAAGTTATTTTCTGAACCGGAGTTTCATCAGCTGTAAAATGAGGACGATCACACCATCAACCTCTTGGAGTTGTGGGCGGACTGAATGAAATAATTCACAAGTGCTTAAGCAGAGCATCTGGTACCCAGGAAGCCCTCAGTCGGGGCAGCCTATTACCTCTCCTGGTCCACACATATTCGCTGACCACCACAGATTATTTGGAACCTTCTACCCTGTCCAGAGACAAAATGTTGTTTTGAAACTAGGAAGTCACATATTTTATATCTGCACTTGTATGCAGATGATCTTTCCTTGCCTGGGAAATCTACCGTATTTTGTCCTTTTTTTTTTTTTATTCACATTTTAATACCTTGGAACTCAGGCTGGGTCTTACAATCCAATCCTCTAAGTAGCTGCAAGATGTTTTGTTATCATAGATTCCATCAAATACAGCATGAATTCTTCAGCTTCTTTTGAAGAAAGAGATTTAGAAAGAGAATTACAGTACTCAGAAGCCTCTATCTCTTCTTCTATGTTGCTCTTCACGCTTTTAACTCTGCCCCAGGAGCCCTGAAGCTGGCTTCAGAGTGCCGCCACTATTACCCCCTAAATGCCGTAGACAAAGGGACACTGCTTACTTCACCATGTACATGTCTTTTAAGCCATTTGATACCACTTCAAATGGAAATCACTTCACATTGATATCTAGTAGTCTGAAGGCAGAAAGTCCTGGTTATTAGAGCTCTTTCACAATTAAAATGCCTATTTGGTCATGACTGTCTTGAAAAGCCCTAATGAGGTTGATATATGTTCTGATTTTTCCAAAACACTTAGGAGTTTTGCCTGTTGTCCCAGCATAATTATTAACACAACTCCTTTCATTCTCAGGAGTACCCTGGTTTGGATGATAAATTATATGATTACCCAATGTGAAGACCAAGGTAGCTCTGAAATTTATGGCTTTCATGCCTTCTAGTTTAATTTCGTCTTTGACTAAAAGCCCAGCTTTACAGATAACAATCTGTCATCCGTGTGGTTCGGGCAGTGTTCATTCCTTCAGATTTTTGTCACACACTGGTTACACAGTGAGAAGCACAACACGCATGGCCCCAACTCATGGAGTTTACAGCTTAGCACAGCAGACAGACATTAGGTAATTACGTACCCCAAACATCACAACTCCTCAGGAGAGGTACAAAATGCTACGACTGCCTATAAAATATAACGCATGGGGAGGCAAGGTAGGACATATGGGCAGTAGAAATCCATCTGGATTGTTTTTTGGGTTTTTTTTAACATCTTTATTGGAGTATAATTGCTTTACAATGGTGTGTTAGTTTCTGCTGTATAACAAAGTGAATTAGCTATACATATACATATATCCCCATATCTCCATTCTCTTGCATCTCCCTCCCACCCTCTCTATCTCACCGCTCTAGGTGGTCACAAAGCACCGAGCTGATCTCCCTGTGCTATGCAGCTGCTTCCCACTAGCTATCTATTTTACATTTGATAGTGTATATATGTCCATGCCACTCTCTCACTTCATCCCAGCTTCCCCTTCCCCCTCCCCGTGTCCTCAAGTCCATTCTCTACGTCTGCGTCTTTATTCCTGTCCTAGGATGCTATCTCATTTTAACCCAGCATTCATAATGTCATGGTGTTTGCCTTCCATTCATCTGCCATGAGGAGGAGACATTTCAGTACAAAGAGGCCCTCTGAAGACGGGCACTAAGTAGTAATTGTGAGTGCGTAAAGGGCAAGGAGCAGAAACTTAGTCCTTGGTTTCTTATTCAGGTGGCAAAACCATGATAGGAGCAAAAGAGAGTGAGGGAGACAAGGACAGAAAACAATGCTATTTGGTGTGGTTGTGTTCCTTGGGGGTGAAAATTGTATCAAGTTTTCTGTTTCGTTTTTCTCCTGTATTCTTCTTGGAACACGGTTCTAAGCACATGGCAAAAATGCTCAGAGCATCTTGACTTGGGATAACTGAGAAAATGAAGCTCAGAGAAAGAAGGCACAGAACTCAGATTCAAACAGAGAAGGGAGAAAGTTACAAGGTGGCCCCTGGTGATGTTGGCTTTTCAGTCCCTGGCTTCTGCCTGAGATCTGCAATGTCAGCACCCCAAACAGACTGTGGGTTGGCAATCTGGGGGAGGATGAGTGAGCATGAAGACCCTGAGAGGGACTCTATAGCCTACAAATATGAAAAGTTTCTCCTCGGAAAGAACTAGGCGGGGGGGGGGGGGGGGGTAGCAGAAAGCCAGTATGGGAGAAAGATCGCTTGTCAACAGGATTCCCAGTTACTGACAAAAACACCAGGTGTGTAAATTTACTTCCGAGATCATACATGATTAACTGGTCTGCTTTCCATTTATCCATTGCCTGAAGAGCACGTTTCCAATACAAATGGGCCCTTCCAAAGATAGGAAATTAAATAATAATTATGTAAGCACCAAGGCCAAAAAGAAAAAAAAAAAAAAAAAAAGGATTGGTCCATAGTGCTTGCATGGAGAATCTATAAATTATGATGCTACATCTTCAACCACAGGCCCTGTACTAGTCCTGATAAATTCTAGATAAATGTCAACTAGTGGTGGGCAAAAATTTTATCTAGACAAATTTTCAGTAAACGAGACATAATTAAACTTAAAAACTCAACAGATTCTTCAAGGATTAGAGATGACATTGGCAGAGTCACATGTTGGTTGTTCATTTAACAGTGTATAATTAATTAATGCATGTATTTCATATGTGTAATTAATGCAAGGTAGTATAATAGACAGAGCTCTGACTTTAGGATCGGAGAAATATAGGTTTGAATCCCGGCAATGCCAATTGTCAGGGTCTCTCCTTGGCAAATCTTTGAGCCACACTTTTTTCATCTGTATAATGGGAATACTGTAATGAAATGTGGAGTCCTCTTTGAGTTTTGAGAATTTAACAGGATAATATACGAAAGTACCTAGCAGTATCTGGCATATAGAAAGCCAGGTAAATAGTAGCTGCTTTGATGGTGATTAGGTTCAAACTTCTTATAAGTAACCTAGATGATACTTTAATGCCTCCAAGCCACAAAATCTCATATTTAATACTGGTCTAACTATACCTGCTCAGCTCACTTACCACTTATTACAGAGATCAAGTGAGATATTATATAGGAAATTGCCATAAAAACTACGAACTCCTATATAAACATAAAGTATTATCCTTTTCTCTCTGTTGTCTGTTTGGATTTATAGCTACTTGTGTTCTTTGTTTGTCCTTAACACAAATGCCCCAAGTGAAGGAGATACATTGCTTTTGCTGACTTCTGTCTGCAGCATGCCCTCACAATAGGGTAGATGACAGGCAGATGTTAGGACTCAAATTTTCTCCCCAAAGAATTTTCTTTCTACCCATTCTATTTCTTTCCCTTCATGCACTTCCTCCATTTCTCTTTCGATTAATTCATTTAATATTTATTAAGTTCCTATATGTCACCTTTTCTTCTCTTTGTCTAGGCTTAGTTATAAGCAGCACCAACACTCACTAATTCTGGTCTTGTTGTTTACTAACTGTGACCTTGGGCAGACTAAGCTCAATGTGCTCAGTTTTGTTTTGTTTTTTTTTTAATCTGAAAAGTGGGGACAATACACCTACCTCCAGGGATGTTGTAAGAATTAGATGTCACGTTCAACAAGGACCCGTTGAATGCTTCAGGTTGTGCATTCCCTCCTGTGCATTCAGACCAAGGCTGTCCCCTTGGACTTGACTGACCTGTGAATGATGCGCTGGCTCCGCAGGTAGTCCAGGGCCATGGCCAGCTCACAGATGAAGAGCTTCACAGTGTCTTCCTGGAAGCGGACATTCTGCTGCAGGTGATAACGCAGGTCCCCGCCCAGCAGGAGGTCCACCACCATGAACATGTCTTCCTCATCTTGGAAGGAGTACCTGGAGGGGAATTAGAAATGCAAACGGGTTAAATACATTTACACACTAAAGAGGCCCAGAGGCAAAGGGCACCTTACAGATCAGAGCAGAACTTTCCTAAGCTAAGGGTTCAGGCTTTGGGAATACTGGTCTCACTCCAGGCCCTCAGTTTCCACATGTGTAAAATGGGAATGATAAGAAGGTCTTCCACATTTGATCACAGTAAAGACTAAATATGGTGAGTATAATATTTAATGTCATTCCTGGCATATAGTAAGAACCCATTAACTGGAGGTCTACAAAGCTGTAAAGCCCAGGAAATAAAGAACACCCCATTTATTCACCTATTATTAACGATCATATCCTGAACACACTGTTGCAGGAGGTCCATAAAATATGAGTTACAAGCCCTCCTTGAAGCACCTCATGCTTATTTTTCCACACTAACAACTTCATTGCCCAGCAACATTATAACAAATCATGAACCACATTAAATGATAAGAAAAAGATATAAAAAGGGCAATAAAGAAGTAAGTGCACAGTACAGGGCAGTAATTCACTCAGTCTTTGGGATAAGGAGGGAAGGGAAATCTTCTCAGCAGAGGAGAAAACTGAGTTAAATTTTGAAGGATGGTGACAATAATAATAACTACAAAATAAAGCCAACATCTCTGGGGCAGACTCTAAAGCACTCCACAGATGTGGTGTCATTAACCCCACAATGCTGCTCTTATGCCCCCATTTTACAAATGAGGAAATCAAGGCCCAGTGAAGCTTAAGTAATTTGCACGAGGTAAAACACCCAATAAATGGTAGAGGTGACGGGGTCTCCAGGTCCAAAAGTAAGATTTGAGAGAGGAAAACAGCACGAATTAAGCACAGACATGGGAAAGAACACAGTGTGAGGGGGGAAAGGAAAATAGTTTGGGTTTGTTGGAACGACAGGTGTTATGGGGAAGCTTGAGCCTGGAGAGAAAGATAGAGGGCAGATCCCATGACAGGAGCTTGTTCACGAGTCTGTACATGTTGGAAAGACGGTGAAGAGGTTTAAGCAGGACGTATGATCAGACGGGGACTTCACACTTGAAGGAGCATGGGCTGGAGGGACGGGAAGAGGAAAGGAGACACAGGCCAGCAGAATTGGCCTCTGCTGTTTGCAAAGAGTCTTCCGTAAAAATGCATTCCAACTGCCATGACTTGTTTTGTTTTCCTCAAAGCACAGACATGATTTCTAGTCACAAAAAGCTCTCTGTATCAGCACTATTTTGACATCTTTCTTTTGACATCATGTCAGTGAGATCGTATTTTAAAGTTTTATTTGAATCACAGAATTAAGAGTCTGCAAAGCAGTGCCCAGGATGCAAACGAATTCCTAGTGACAAATTCTTTGCTTAGGAAACAAACATAGAATATCAATGATGGGAGAACTGTACTGAGTACATTATCTTCTTTAGAGTGATCATTGTGCTAGAGGAGGAGAGGACTTGCGAACAAAAGAAAAAAGAGAAATTCAATGAAGCATTAATCTGAGGCAGTAACATTCTAATGAAGACTAGGTCCTCGGTGTTTACTTGTTCAGTAAATAAAATGCTGTTTACCACTGAGGACTGATTCACACAGAAGATGTCAGAAATTAAGCCCTTAGGGGGAATTTAGACAGAAACACGAGAAGCGCTTGTAAAAACGTGGGCAGTGCATCCTCGGTATTGTCTTTTAGGAAGTGTTATTCTTCACCTCCTTGCAAGGACTGGCTGGGCATCTCTGCCATAGGTTTAATGGGCACCAGGATAGGTGCCTGGACCTGGGCTATTTGGTTCAGAATCCTCCCAGCTGCACCACTACGCGTTATATCCATTGTGTTTTACAGGTCTTTCAGGAAGTAATAATGTGCTAGTTATATGTAAACCTGCCCGGGATCTATTGCACTTAGGCTGCCCTTAGCTAATATAACAGACGATGATGGCTCATGGGATGTGAGCAGTGTCCTGTCGGGATAGCTGGCAAATGAGGTGGTTGAGAGCTGGGTACCGAAAGAAGGGAGAAGAGGATGCTAACATGAACGTAACTCGATGCCAATGGATACAACCCAGGCAGACTGGGTTCGCATAGAGAGCAGTGATTGGCTGCATTCAGCTCCCCACTGGAGGCAGGCGGAGGTCCCAAACCCGGTGACAGAGAAGAGGACTCCTCTCCCATTACTCTATTTAACTCGAAGTGGGGGACAAGGGTATTATTAAATTCACCCTAAGTGAACGAACGTTTTTATTGCGACTTGGGCTCAGAGATTTTTATTCAAAGAACAAACTGATAAAGGTGCCAGTTGTGTCAAGTTAACGACAGGGTCCAGCCATGCGGGGGATTATTAGTCAGAGAAGAAGAAGCCCAGGCAAGAGGCAACACGCTTCCCTTGCCCAGTATGATTTTAAATTTATTTAATCATGGAGCCAGTTGGCTGTTAAAAATCCTTTTTCCCCCTCAGCACATCAGACCTGAAGCCCTCTATCACAGATCCTAGGCTCTCAGAGAGAGAGAAGATAAGATTTTAATTTCCAGAACTATATCCAGTAAAATATGTGGGCACAACACAGTTTGGTAATAACTAGGATATGAAGGTTCATATCATAACCTGATTTTTTTAAAACCTAAAAGTGAAAGAGCTTCCCTATACCTTGGCCATTTATCCCACAGACTCAATGATGCATTTCCATTACTTTTTTTTTTTTTTTTTTTTTTTTTTTTAAATTTTTAAACGTGCATTTATTTATTTGTTTGTTTGTTTTTGGCTGTGTTGGGTCTTCGTTTCTGTGCGAGGGCTTTCTCCAGTTGCGGCAAGCGGGGGCCACTCTTCATCGCGGTGCGCGGGCCTCTCACCATCACGGCCTCTCTTGTTGCGGAGCACAGGCTCCAGACGCGCAGGCTCAGTAGTTGTGGCTCACGGGCCTAGTTGCTCCGCGGCATGTGGGATCTTCCCAGACCAGGGCTCGAACCCGCGTTCCCTGCATTGGCAGGCAGACTCTCAACCACCGCGCCACCAGGGAAGCCCTCCATTACTTTTTAAAAATGCTATATCATGGCTTATTTGTTAGTTGACAGCTCCAAAATTAATAAATCTGGTCCCACTGCATGTGAAATGCATTGTAAAGTCTGCTCAGTAAGAGCGGAGATAAGTAACAAAGGACCACCACCCTACCCCACCCTACTCCATCATATTGCCATAGACTATACACAGCTCTCTCTGTGTAATGTTGAACCTCTCCAATCCATTCTACACACCATGGTTATCTTTTTACAATGTGAGTTTTACGTTATCCAGCCCCATAAAACCCCTTCACCTCTTTCCATGGTCCGCAGGACCCTGTGTGGTCTGGCCCTGTTTACTTTTCCAGACTTATTTTGAAGATCTTTTCCTTCCATTACTCAGCTAGCAGTTCATGCTCCCTCCAGCTTTAGAAGACTGTGATATGGTGTGACCTTGCCTGCACGCACAGTGCTCTCCACTAACTGGTTATTGACTCTTCCTCTTTCAGTCTCAGCCCAAAGGACACTTCTCACAGACACATTTCTCACACTCCATATCAAACCTTGTCTCCCTGTTATACACAGTGCCATATTCTTGTTCGCTCAACTTATCATAATTTGAAAATATTTTCCTGCACGCTTTTGGATTAACAGCTTTCATTCCCACTCTGCCATCAGGAAGCATGCCTGCTTTTACTCATCCTTCACTCCTCGGTCCCTGTATGCTTCCTGAAATGTAGACTCTACAAACAGTTGCAGAAAAAGTAACAAATTCATGAAGGAACTAAAAAAAGGAAAGAGAAAAGCAAGATTAAAACTCAGGTTTGGGGCTTCCCTGGTGGCGCAGTGGTTGAGAATCCGCCTGCCAATGTGGGGGACACGGGTTCGAGCCCTGGTCTGGGAAGATCCCACATGCCGCCAAGCAACTAGGCCCGTGAGCCACAATTACTGAGCCTGCACGTCTGGAGCCTGTGCTCCGCAACAAGAGAGGCTGCGATAGTGAAAGGCCCGCGCACCGCAATGAAGAGTGGTCCCCACTTGCCACAACTAGAGAAAGCCCTCGCACAGAAACGAAGACCCAACACAGCCAAAAATAAATAAATAAATAAATAAATAATTAAAAAAAAAACAACAACTCAGGTTTGGGTGGGTCTGATATACATTCCTTAGGTTCTATTTTTAGGAATTAGCATGGCTACCAAATCAGTCATTCACCTTCTTGAAGCTGTCTCATGCAGGCCACTTTGAAATAAATCTGAATTGGAGCACTGGAAGAGATCTGAAGTATTTTCCAATGGAGGGTTTTTCAAATTGTGGCTCATAATGCACTAATGTTTGTGAAATCAGTTTGGTTGGTCCTAACAAGCACTTTTTTGGAAGAAATAAAATAGACTGAATAAAATAAAATAAATGCTATTAACATATAAGGCCAAACATTGTTTTTGTGAATATAATGTGTGTCTCTGTGAGTATATCTACTGGGTTGTGATGAAAAATAGATTTCTTCCTGTGGGTTGAAGATAAAAAAAAAGGTTGAAAACCATGACACTAGGGTAACCTGCTGCTTATTCCAGAACTATTGTATCAAATCCTCATTCAGACTTTACCATTTCTGATGTCTGTCAGTTCTGATGTCTCCATCTAGCAAAGCATGGGAAATGCAGGACAAATATTATTAGATATTGCTTTTAAAAGCTCTCAGCTTTTGTAGAAAAAGACATTGATTCATCAAAGATGGAATCCATTTAAAAACACATTTAAGGAAAATACAAATGGAAAATGCATAGGCTTTAGGCAGGCCTGGGTTTAAATATCACATGTGAATTTGGAGCAAGTCCCTTAAAGGAAGCTGAAACTCTGAGAGGCTATTTGTACATTGGAAATGATTTTATGTACCATGTGGCAAAGAGCAAATTAGATATAATGTTTGTAAAGTAATTAGCGCAAAGCATGGCTGATAGCATGGTGGTAAGGAACTTGGTCCTGGGGACAGACTGCTTGTGTTCAAATCCCAGCTCTGCCCTTTAACATCTTTAAAACTGGATGGAGCAAGTTATATAAGCCCTCAGCATGCCCATCTATAGTAGTATATACCTCATAGGGCTGTTGGGAAGATCAAGTGTAGTTAATACACATAAAGTGCTTAAAAGAGTACATGGAAGTACTTGGAAGATAGCTATTATAATTACCTTTCTTCTTCCACCCATGAATGTAATATAACTCTGGTATTAAGCAGATTGACTTGTTTTATGCAATTGTTTCCTATTATTTTATATGAGGTAATTATATGAAGATACTGATTGATTTATAGCTGATTTACAATATTGTGTTAGTTTCAGGTGTATAGCAAAGTGATTCAGTTATGCATACATATGTATATCTCTATTTTTTTGATTCTTTTCCATTATAGTTTATTATAAGATATTGAATATAGGTCCCTGTGCTGTATAGTAAATCCTTGTTGTTTATCTATTTTATATATGGTAGTGGTGCATCTGTTAATTCTGTACTCACAATTTATCCCTCCCCCCCCTTCCCCTTTGGTGACCATAAGTTTGTTTTCTATGTCTGTGAGTCTGTTTCTGTTTTGTAAATAAGTTCATTTGTGCTATTCTTTTAGATTCCACATATAAGTGATATTATATTTGTCTTTCTCTGACTTACTTCATTCAGTATGATAATCTCTAGGTCCATCCATGTTGCTGCAAATGGCATTATTTCATTTGTTTTTATGGCTGAGTAATATTTCATTGTGTATGTATATATATACCACAACTTCTATATCCATTCATCTGTTGATGGACACTTAGGTTGCTTCCATGTCTTGGCTATTGTAAATAGTGCCACTATGAACATTGGGGTGCATGTATCTTTTCAAATTAGAGCTTTTGTCTTTTCTGGATATATGCCCACAAGTGGGATTGCTGGATCATATGGTAACTCTATTTTTAGTTTTTAAAGGAACATCCATACTGTTTTCCATGGTGGCTACACCAATTTACATTCCTACCAACAGTGTGGGAGGGTTCCCTTTTATGAATATATTTATTGTCAGTGGTATAATCAACATGATTACCATTAACTGAGCTCTTATTATGTATCAGATACCATGCTAGGTACTTTATGTATATTATTGCATTTGATTGTTACTATAAACCTGTGAGGTAAGGAATATCTTTTTCTAAAAATTTTATTTATTTCTTATACAGCAGTTTCTTATTAGTTATCTATTTTATACATATTAGTGTATACATGTCAATCCCAATCTCCCAATTCATCCCACCACCACAACCCCCACCAACCCCACCCCCCACGGCTTTCCCCCCCTTGGTGTCCATGTGTTTGTTCTCTACATTTGTGTCTCTATTTCTGCCTTGCAAACCGGTTCATCTGTACCGTTTTTCTAGGTTCCACATATATGCGTTAATATATGATATTTGTTTTTCTCTTTCTGACTTACTTCACTCTGTATGACAATCTCAAGGTCCAACCACATCTCTACAAATGACCCAATTTCGTTCCTTTTTATGGCTGAGTAGTATTCCACTGTATATATATACCACATTCGTCTGTCCATGGACATTTAGGTTGTTTCCATGTCTTGGCTACTGTAAATAGTGCTGCAATGAACATTGGGGTGCATGTGTCTTTTTGAATTATGGTTCTCTCTGGGTATATGCCCAGTAGTGGGATTGCTGGGTCGTATGGTAGTTCTATTATTAGTTTTTAAAGGAACCTCCATACTGTTTTTCATAGTGGCTGTATCAATTTACATTCCCACCAACTGTGCAAGAGGGTTCCCTGTTCTCCACACCCACTTCAGCATTTGTTGTTTGTAGATTTTCTGATGATGCCCATTGTAACCAGTGTGAAGTGATACCTCATTGCAGTTTTGATTTGCATTTCTCTAATAATTAGTGATGTTGAGCAGCTTTTCATGTGCCTCTTGGCCATCTGTACGTCTTCTTTGGAGAAATGTTTATTTAGGTCTTCTGCCCATTTTTTAATTGGGTTGTTTGTTTTTTTAATATTGAACTGCATGAGCTGTTTGTATATTTTGGAGATTAATCCTTTGTTGATTCGTTTGCAAATATTTTCTCACATTCTGAGGGTTGTCTTTTTGTCTTGCTAATAGTTTCCTTTGCTGTGCAAAATCTTTTAAGTTTCATTAGGTCCCATTTGTTTATTTTTGGTTTTATTTCCATTACTCTAGGAGGTGCATCAAAAAGGATCTTGCTGTGATTTATGTCAAAGGGTGTTCTGCCTATGTTTTCCTCTAAGAGTTTTATAGTGTCCGATCTTACATTTAGGTCTTCAATCCAGTTTGAGTTTATTTTTGTGTATGGTGTTAGGGAGTGTTCTAATTTCATTCTTTTACATGTAGCTGTCCAGTTTTCCCAACACCACTTATTAAAGAGACTGTCTTTTCTCCATTGTATATCCTTGCCTCCTTTGTCATAGATTAGTTGACCATAGGTGCGTGGGTTTATCTCTGGGCTTTCTATCCTGTTCAATTGATCTGTATTTCTGTTTTTGCACCAGTACCATATTGTGTTGATTACTGTAGCTTTGTAGTGTAGTCTGAAGTCAGGGAGTCTGATTCCTCCAGCTCCGTTTTTCTTTCTCAATATTGCTTTAGCTATTTGGGGTCTTTTGTGTCTCCATAGAAATTTTAAGATTTTTTGTTCTAGTTCTGTAAAAAAATGCCATTGGTAATTTGATAGGGATTGCATTGAATCTGTAGATTGCTTTGGGTAGTATAGTCATTTTCACACTCATTTTCAGTCTGCATGTGTCCCTAGGTCTGAAGTAGGTCTCTTGTAGACAGCATATATATGGGTCTTGTTTTTGTATCCATTCAGTGAACCTGTGTCCTTTGGTTGGAGCTTTTAATCCATTCACATTTAAGGTAATTATTGATATGTATGTTACTATTATCATTTTCTTAATTGTTTTGGGTTTGTTTTCATAGTTCCTTTTCTTCTCTTGTGTTTCCCACTTAGAGAAATTCCTTTAGCATTTGTTGTAGAGCTGGTTTGGTGGTGCTGAATTCTCTTAGCTTTTGCTTGTCTGTAAAGCTTTTGATTTCTCTGTTGAATCTGAATGAGACCCTTGCCGGGTAGAGTAATCTTGGTTGTAGGTTCTTCCCTTTCATCACTTTAAGTATATCAAGCCACTCCCTTCTGGCTTGTAGTGTTTCTTCTGAGAAATCAGCTGTTAACCGTATGGGAATTCCCTTGTATGTCATTTGTCATTTTTCCCTTGTTGCTTTTAATAATTTTTCTTTGTCTTTAATTTTTGTCAATTTGATTACTATGTGGTGTGGCATGTTTCTCCTCGGGTTTATCCTGTCTTGGACTCTCTGCACTTCCTGGACTTGGGTGGCTATTTCCTTTCCCATGTTAGGGAGGTTTTTGACTATAATCTCTTCAAATATTTTCTCAGGTCCTCTCTCTCTCTCTCTTCTCCTTCTGGGACCCCTATAATGCGAATGTTTGTGCATTTAATGTTGTCCCAGAGGTCTCTTAGGCTGTCTTCATTTCTTTTCATTCTTTTTTCTTTATTCTGTTCTGTGGCAGTGAATTCCACCATTCTGACTTCCAGGTCACTTATCCATTCTTCTGCCTCAGTTATTCTGCTATTAATTCCTTCTAGTGTATTCTTCATTTCAGTTATTGTATTGTTCATCTCTGTTTGTTTGTTCTTTAATTCTTCTAGGTCTTTGTTAAACATTTCTTGCATCTTCTCGATCTTTGCCTCCATTCTTTTTCTGAGGTCCTGGATCATCCTCACTATCATTATTCTGAATTCTTTTTCCAGAAGGTTGCCTATCTCCACTTCATTTAGTTGTTTTTCTGGGGTTATATCTTGTTCCTTCATCTGGTACATAGTCCTCTTTCATGTTATCTATCTTTCTGTGAATGTGGTTTTCGTTCCACAGGCTGCAGGATTGTAGTTCTTCTTGTTTCTGCTCTCTGCCCTCTGGTGGATGAGGCTACCTAAGAGGCTTGTGCAAGCTTCCTGATGGGAGAGACTGGTGGTGGGTAGAGCCAGGTGTTGCTCTGGTGGGCAGAGCTCAGTAAAACTTTAATATGCTTGTCTGCTGATGGGTGGGACTGAGTTCCCTCCCTGTTGGTTGTTTGGCCTGAGGCAACCCAGCACTGAAGCCTACAGGCTGTTTGGTGGGGCTAATGGTGAACTCTGGGAGGGCTCACGCCAAGGAGTACTTCCCAGAACTTCTGCTGCCAGTGTCCTTGTCCCCATGGTGAGCCACAGCCACCTCCCACCTCTGCAGGAGACCCTCCAACACTAGCAGGTAGGTCTGGTTCAGTCTCCTATGGGGTCACTGCTCCTTCCCCCTGGGTCCTGATGCGCACACTACTTAGTGTGTGCCCTCCAAAAGTGGAGTCTCTGCTTTCCCCAGTCTTGTTGAAGTCCTACAATCAAATCCCACTAGCCTTCAAAGTCTGATTCTCTGGGAATTCCTCCTCCTGTTGCCGGACCCCCAGGTTCGGAAGCCTGACGTGGGGCTCAGAACCTTCACTCCAGTGGGTGGACTTCTGTGGTATAAGTGTTCTCCAGTTTGTGAGTCACCCACCCAGCAGTTATGGGATTTGATTTTATTGTGATTGCGCCCCCTCCTACCGTCTCATTGCAGCTTCTCCTTTGTTTTTGGACGTGGGGTATCTTTTTTGGTGAGTTCCAGTGTCTTCCTGTCGATGATTGTTCAGCAGTTAGTTGTGATTCTAGTGCTCCTCATGTTAGATTCTCTGCCATGCGTGATGTCCACTGATTCTCTCGGTAATATCTTTATCCTCATTTTTACTAATGGTAGAAATTCAGGTTTAGTCGTCAGAAGAAATAGCAAACCAAACCCATCAACATATTTAAAAAGTTAAAAAAAAAAAAAAAAAAAAAAAAGTTAAAAAAAAAAAAAAAAAAAGTTAGACACCATGACCAAGTGGGATTAATATCTGAAAATCAATGAATATAATACATCATATTAATAGAATAATGGACAAAACATTATGATCATCTCAGTAGACACTGGAAAAGCATTTGACAAAATGCAGCACTCATCTGTGATAAAAACTCTTAACAAAGTTGAAATGGAAGGGAGCTTCCTCAATTTGATAAAGGGTATCAGCAATAAAACCCAAAGGTTGAATACTTCCTCCTCTAAGATCAGAAACAAGGCAAGAATACCTCCTCTCACTTCTTTTCAGTGAAAGAAAGAAAGGGAAGGAGGGAGGGAGGGAGGGAGAGAGGAAGGCAGGGAGGAAGGAAGGAAGGAAGAATGGCATATTGGAAAGGAAGAAATGAAACTTCCTTTAATTACAGACAACATGATTCTGCATATAGAAAAATCATAAGGGAACTACAAAATACTATTAGAACTAATAATCAAGGTAGCAAGGTTTCAGGATACAAGATCAATATACAGAAACCAACTGTATTTTTCTATATAAGCAATGAACAAAATGGAAATAAAATTAAGAGTACAATTGTGTTCAGAAAAGTTCAAAAATAATAAAATGCTTAGGAATATCAAAATTTAGCAAAGAAGAGCAAGACATACACAAAAAAATCACAAAACTCTGCTCAGGGAAATTAAAGATCTAAATAACTGGAGAAACAGTCCATGTTCATAAATTGAAAGACTCAAATATTGTTAAGATGTCAATTATGCCCCAAAATATCTATAGAGTCAGTGCAATTCCTATCGAATTCCCAGCAGGCTTTTTGTTTTTGTATGAATTGACATGCATCTCTTAAATTTATAAGGAAATGCAAAACACCTAGAATAGCCAAAATGATGTTGAAGAAGAAAAAAATCAGAGGACTTTCACTTCCCAATTTCTAAATGTACTATGAAGCTGTAGTTATCAACATAGTGTGGTACTGGCATAATGTATAGGTATAGGTCAATGGAACAGAACTAAGAGTTCAGAAATATATCTTTATATTTATAGTCAATTGATTTTTGACTAAGATGCCAGGAAAAGATAATCGGTTTAACAAATGGTGCTGGGTCAATTAGATATTCTCATCCCAAAATGATGAACTTAGACCTGCACACCATACATAAAAATAACTTAAATGGATCATAGATGTAAGTGCAAAAACAACAAAACTTTTAGAGTAAAACACAGGATAAAATCTTTGAGACCTTGGATTAGGCAAAACTTTCCTAGATACAATACTAAAAGCAAGGTCTATTAAAAACTTGATAAATTAGAGTTTATCTAAATTCAAAATTGTTGCACTTCAAAAGACGCCATTAAGAAAATGACAAGGCAAGCAACAGACTAGGAGAGAATATTTGCCAAATATGTAACAGATAAAAGGAATATACCCAGAATTTACAAAGGACTACTACAATTCAATAATAATACAACCCAAGAAAAAAGTGGGCAAAGATATGAACAGATGTTTCACTAAAGAAGATACACATGAAAAGATGCCTAACATTACTAGGCATTAGAGAAATGGAAACTAAAACCACAAATGCCATGCTCATCTGAATGGCTGTAATAAATAAAATAGACAATAAGAAATGTCAGCTCTAGGATGTAGAGAAAAGGGAACCCTTAGACGTTGCATGTAAATGGTGCAGTCACTTTGGAAAACAGTTTGTGAGTCTCTCAAAAAGTTAAACATTAAATTACCGTATCACCCAGCAGTTCCACTCTTAGGTATCTATCCAAGAGAAGTAAAATCACATTTCTACGCAAAGACTTGTATACAAGTGTTCATTGCAGCATTATTCATTATTGCCGAAAACTGGAGACAAGCTACATGTCTATCAACTGGTGAAGGAACAGACAAAATGTGGTACATCCATATAGTGACATACTATTCAGCTCTAAAAAGGAATGAATTAATAGCACAGACTACATAATGGATGAACCCCATAAACATTATGCTACACGAAAGGAGCGAGACACAAGAGATTACATATTTATAATTCCATTTATATGAAATTGTCAGGAAAGGCAAATTTATAGATATATAAAGTAGATTATTAGTTGCCTGGGGCTTAGGGTTGGAATGGGGATTAACTAAATGGGCACAAAGGATCTTACTAGCAGGATAAAAGTTTCTAAAATTGATTTATGGTGACTTGCACCACTCAGTAAAATTACTTAGGATCACTGAATTGAACACTTGAAACGGGTGAATTTTATGATGTGTAAAATATACCTCAATAAAATTGTTGCAAAAAAGAGGACAGTGATTAGGGGGAAAAGAAAAGATTATGGTGTAGAAAGATTAAATATTTGCTCAAGAACCACATGTTAGGAAATTGTGGAGGCGGGATTGCACCGAAACCCACGCAGTTAATATACATGTTGTGTGCACAGCGGCCAATAAAGTTCATGAGACAAAAAAGCATCTAAAGCTTATAATAAAATCCTGTCAGGGAGTAGGATACTTATTTACGTGCCCTTCAATTCAGATCTCAAAATTCAATTTGTATGCCTCTTGGGTAGTCTCATTCCAATGGTGGGACATTTCTGATCTTTGGCCAGGGATCTCCACAGAAGTGTTTTTAAGAACCATTGTTGTCCTATGCACTAAAA